>NW_028324158.1:12753569-14130353 GCF_054372755.1 Phalangium opilio | reverse complement strand
AAACAAAACAGACAGACACGAGCCGTTTAACAATCTCCCAGGTGATTTCTTCAAAATCTAACCGAAACGTTTCTTTTTCGATATCTTCAAATCACGGCCATATTGTCTTATTCTTCTGTTTTTTTACGTCAAAAATAATAGACTGGTTCACGTATTGAGCGATAATGACAATACGTGAATCAGTCAATTCAGGCATGAACAACTTGTTTTTTACAAATATTTTAAAAAGCATGATTGTGATTCGGATAGTTATTGCTTGGGATTATCTCGACAAGTGATAATTACAACTGTGGTTTTTAAATAATGTGCAATAAGTTATACCAGAGGTCTGACACCATAATAACCGAGAAAAACGAACTTTAACCTCTAAAATTATTTAATAATATTAGTTTCCGACCTCTCGGTATTGCGATATAGGTCTAATCAACGGTTATAGGTCAAATAACTCTTAACAGGGATTCTATCGACGTTAAAATTACCGAATTTGTTTGTTAAAGTGATTTACAATCGTCTATGATGATTGATTTTATAAGAACTTCGTATTAAGTATAATAATACTGTTAATACACGCAGCAGCGTTTGTGCCAGCTTATATTTGAGGCATGTTTTTTAATAACGCAAATCGTGTGAATATTATTACTACGCATGAATCGACGTTAAACGCTTCATAGGCTGCATGTAAATTAACTGAAACATTTATAAAAAGTGCACTTATACATTGCTTTGAATGTTTTTGAATACGAAATTAACGCTACTGGATAAAACCATTTTATACGGTACGCTTTGTTGTGTACGTAAAAGTTACGTATCGGAGGGAGCCAGCCGGCCGGCCGGCCGGCTGGCTGGCTGTTTGGTGTGCGCACGAAGAGTGGCACGGGAAAATCTTGGCGTTCATTTCGTATAGCGTAATATATTCCCGCAATAAATATAAGATATTTATTTAATCTTTCAGCACATGCCTTGTGAATAATTAAGGGAGCAGCGAAAGAAAAACAGATTAGATAAAAACAAAACCAAAATTAAAAAAAAAATCCAGAAAATTCAACACGTTTCCAAAAAGTTTTTTAATTGAAATTAAATTAATTTTAATTAATTAATTCGCTCTACCTTGAAGAGGAGACGAACGAAATTAATAAAAAAAATGGTGCGGTCTTCACCCCCACCAACATCCGGTGTCGCTCGGAGTGGAAGTTTAGGGAATTTTTATTGAACCAAATATCGTTGTAGGAAAGTTATATACATAGTAGGGAATCCAATAACGAAAACAAATATATATATTGAAATCTTGACGCGGGATCTATTTAAAAAAAAAAATAGTTTAAAATGGTTAACAAAGCTCATATCACAATTTGAGTGCTGATAAACGTCTTTCATTCGAATTCAAAACAAAATAATAAGTAAATAAATAAATAAACACAAACACACTGAACTCGTAATAAAACTTAAAACTCGTAAAATTATATTCTAGTGGCTTAGAATAATTATTAAAAAAAATTGTATTTAAAAATCCATGAACTAAAAGGGGCTTAATTAAAACCTTACGCGGGAATTAATTAAATTGGGATCAGGTGGAGTCGTTAAAATTAAAATTTCCCGCCGCGAAGCGTAATTAAAATAATTAATTGATTGAAAGAAATGGATTTAAAATTACCTTCCCAGAAAAAAAATAAATGAAGTAAATCAAATTAAAAATAAACAAAGAAAAAATACCACGTGCCACAGTTAAATTAATTAAAAATGAATTAAAATTAATTAAAAAGTTTGCATTATAGGGAAATAGTGGGATTAAGTCCCATTTGAACATATACAAAAATAAATGAGGTTAATCATTTTTATTCTAATTAAGTAGAAATTTGTCCTGCCGCAATTAAAAAAATTAATACATGATTAACAAAAAATTCAAACAGTCAGCCTTAAAGTACTGCCGCATTTAATGGACGTTTTCGTTGGGGAAAAACGCGTTATGTGGATAAAAATAATTTTTAATTTTAAAAAATGCCAATTATACCGATTTGAAAAAGAAACAAATATAATCGGTTCAAACTGTAGATGAACTTTAAAAAAAAAAAGATTGAAAAATTTCCCTACCTATGCATTATTAAAAAAAAACAAGGTTTTTCAAAAATTTACTTTCAAAAGAAGCTTCCATCAAATTTAAATTTAATCGAAAACTGCGGTATATGAAAGGTTTTAAAAAAATGTTCCAGAGTGAAATATATATATATATATATTAACCCACCTAAATTTTCCCCCAATTATTGTTACAAAACAAAGAAACAAACAAACAATATTCGAAAAACAAACACACACAAATTTTAATTAATTTTATTTTTTGGTTTTTGAAATGGAACGTGATTTTCTTAATAGATGGCGCCAAGTGAAATAATTTAGGGAGGCCTTGTGGTTAGTACTCATGGCTCAAACGCGCAAAAACACGGGCCTCGAGTTAGGATTGCTCGCGAATGAAACTCGCGTAAAGTAAATGACGCCATCTATTATCGTTAAATAAAATCACGGGTTGCCAATTTTAATTAATTTTAACGGAAAAAATGTTTTTCAGAAACACGTTTCTCACAGGCAGCTAAAATAAACCACGACTAAAATAATATAATAAAAAAATTCAAAGATGCGCATAAAAGAAATCGATATATTGCCTTTAAAAACATTAAAATGAAAAATGTTAATTGTGTAAAAAAAATAAATAATTTTCCCCCTATACTGAAAACAATACGGAAGTTTAAAAAAAAGGCTAAAGAAATATTAAAAAAAAATCTAATATATATAAAATTATATATATATATATGGTTTAGAAGCCGATAAATTTGTTCAGAATATTGTGTGTGCCTTCCTTGCAGTTTAAACAAAGAAAAAATAATTTAATTTAATCGCCGAACTAAGGCCAAAATTAAACATCTAAGATCAAAGTTATTTAAAAAATATATATTTAAATTTAAAAAAAAAAGTTGTCAATTTTTGGGGAGAAGTTAAAATAAGAAAAACGAATTACGCCAAAGAAAATACGCGTAAAAATTGCTCACTATCAAATTTAAAAAATAAAATAAACACAGGGGTTAGTTTTAAAAAATAATTAATGAAAAACATTCATTAAAAAATCTCAATTATCTTAGTTTAAAACGCCATGTATAAAAATATATAAATTAATATTAGGGTATAAAAGTTATTTAACAAACCAAAAAACGAAGCAAAACATAAGAAGTAGCGTTCAATTAATAATAACTTTTCGCCTTATATTTAATTTTGAATCTAATAATATCAAAAACAAAAATTAAAATTAAACCAAAAACGTAAAAAAAAATAATTACACACACTTTTTCCCAAATTAATATTACAGTTATTATAGTTTAAATTCTTATAAATTAAGTAGATAGTTAAATATTAAAGAAAACAAAACAATGATTAAATCGCGAAAAATTAAAAGTTATTAAAAAACCTTTAAATTTAAGTAAAATTTAATATTAAAAAATAATTTACCCAATACCAAATTTTTTAAAATATTAAAAATCATCACGATTTCGGTATAAATAAATACCGATTTAAAAAAATCAAAGATATCGCAAATTTCTATAATTTATCGTAGCTTTATAAAACCCGATAAATAATTAACATATTCGTAATTTTTGCTGCATATAATTAAAAAAATTATCATTAATAAATGCCAAAATTTCGAATTAAAACTTGACAAGATCGGATCTAGGGGCTATCCTTTCTTGCTTCGTAACGTAAAAACGAAGAAATAATTAAATCTAATTAATATAATTAAGGGTTTTATGAAATTTTGAAATAAAAACGAAATATATATATTCAAGGGGGCGACCATGAATTTGGAAATTTGCGATGATATAAATCTTCTTATAAAAAATCACTAAAAAGTACAAAACGATATTATTAGGTATTTAAAATAAATATAATTTTAATTAAATTAAAATTTAAATTTAAAACAAAAAATTAATTATCGAGTTAAGATGAAGAAAAAATTACGATATAGTTAAAGCTCAAAAAATAATTAATTTATTACTTGAATTAGCCAATTATAATCAGTTGTTAATTCTCAGGTATTTTAAAAGAAATTTAAACAACCGAGATTAATTTTAATTAATTTTAAATATGGTTGGTTATAGGGGGAAATATTTCTAATACAACGGTGCTATTGTTGTGGTGAAAGGAGATATTGATGAAAAAAAAAAATAAATAAAATATTGTCGGCAATCTTAATTTTTAAAAAACAAAAAAAAAAATAAATAAACAACAATTTCTTGAAATAAAATTCATCTAAAAAATATTGGGAGAAATATTGAAGTTAATATTGCTCTAAATAAAAAAAGTTTACAAGAAAAATATTGTAGTTAAGGTAAACAAACAAACTCTTGTGATAATAATCTTTAAAAAAAAATAATTTCTGTGTTTGGGGGACAAAAATAGAACTGATTTACCAACGAGATTTCGAAACGCTGACAAAACACAAAAAGATTTCACATAAAAGTATATGAAAACCAAGATATAACAAAAATGTGTTCTTCACACACTTTCAACGCAGGTTTAAACATCTTTTACAAAGACTACAAAATAATGGAAGTCGATGTAAATTTTTCTTTTGGTATAAAAAAAAAATAAGATTATATCTTTATTGTAGTTTTAATTGACCAGGATGGCAGCCATTTTGTTACTGTTGCCTCATATGGTACATTAATTTGAAAACCTCTATATTGGCAGAAGCGTTACTCGGAGACAGTTTTACATCATAAGATGAATTCCATAAGTTTGTCACGAAGAAAGACTTAGTACCAACCCTTCTCTAAGCGGCTCTCAGCATTACGAAGTATATGAAGTGTTATACTTATGGAACATATAAACTTATGGACATATCAATGGAAGAATTTAAATAGGAAGTATTCTAGAACATCAACCTTATCAACATATTTTTTTTTTTTTTTTCAAAATCTTCCATATAGTAGATGAAGATACTTTTCAAGAGTTCTTCTCATTTATCAGTAATAGCAATTGAGAAAGAATGAGTCAAAAACACACGTAAGTTTTTATTTTTAATAATATTTATTGAGAAATGAAGAAAATTTATTACATAAATTACAAGACTAGCATACTGTAAAACATGCCTTGAATATCGTCGTAGTATTTAGGAAGAAGTTTAGGTTGTTGGTAATATTTCCAGACGCCATCTTGGACGTATTTATTCATTACTTTTTCAATGTTTTCAGCGGAATATTGGGGCGCCTCCTGACCGTAATATCCGGGGATCTTTGAACTCCAACAAATCAAACCACCTGTCGAAGAAAATGGTTGTCAATGCCAAAGTTGATTGATGTCCAATCTAACCGTCCCGATGTTACTAACCCGGTTTCACAACTTTGGCTAACTCGAGTAGATCTTCGTGGTGAAGATGACCCGGACATAGCATACCAGACATGATAGCCACGTCGTAAGTACCTTAAAAAAGGTAATTAATAATTTAATTTAAAAGTGTAAGTTGATTTCGAATTGGATTTACCTTTGGGAAATGGTAGAGGTTGTCCAAGTTTAACGAAACAATTGTAGTAATTATTGTACATCTTATCCTTCTTGGCCTTTTCAACCATTTTGGATGGTTCAATGGCATCAAGATTGTTGTAACCCCTCTTTCTTAGCTACAAATTGAACCGAAAGATTTAGCATCAAAGTTAAATAACTCTCCCATAAGTAATTTTAATTAAGTTACTTCCGCTCCTAACTTCCCAGTTCCCGCTCCAACATCCAAAATTCGGACGTTTTTATCCAAACCCAATTCCGCGAAAGATTCAGCGACTCTTAATGGTCCATTGAATCCGATGTTAATCATAGCCTAGAATTGTCTTGATAATTGTTAACACGTCTTTGAAAGGAGTGTCTTAATTAACTTACGTTGTCATAATTATCAAACCAATCGGTATAAATTTCTTTTGTTTCATCAACGTTTCTGTCTTTAGTAACGAAGTTCAAGTACTCGAAGGTGGTTTTGTCAACGCCGGCTGAAGTCATTTTGACTTAGAATCAAGTAAGTTGCTTGGAAACAAACTGTTCTTGACACTGAAATTGAATTCCCTTATATAGGCTATTTTAGTCTCCCCCAAAAATAACTCTAGACAATTTTTATCGTGAAAGAAGTTTTATTATCAGTAAACAATTGATAAGTTATTTTGAGGAAATATGTTCTTGTATCTAATTTTCCACGTCAGTTTTATTTGACGTGGAAGTTTACAGCATTCAAATTTCATTATCATTAAAATTTGGTTTACTTTGCAGTCTAGACTTAGACAAAGTTGGGTAATTTATCACCGAAACTATACAAGAGAGTTGCTAACTTCGGTTTATCTCAGATAGAAATATTTTTAACATAATTATTATCAACTTTGGTAGTTGTAACTTGATATTTTATTCGTCAACTTTGTTAGAAATAGAAAAATTATTAGATAGCTGTTAAGTAGTATAAATTCATGGTATTATCAGAAAAAAATTAGTTTCTATGTGTTACTAGTTCTTCAGGATATTTATTCAGTTATTTATTAAAAAAAAAAAAGCTTAACGACCATTTTTTAACATTTAATTAAATAAGAAATTTAATTGAAATCAAAGCTTTATAATCAGCAATTACAAAGAAATAACCGTGATTCACTACATTTTCACAAATTCTGTTATTTGTATTAAAAAAATTCCCGACCTTAGGATATTTATACACATATCATAAGTTTATTCTAGGAGAGCGGTCGCTCTCTTAGATAAGACTTGATACTGCCTCTAATGCTAAAGGAGGGTTCTTTGATTGGCCGTATATATTATTAGATATGAACTTATGATATATGTATAGATAGTTTACAATATACAATCTGCAGTAGGCCATACGAAGTGTTGACAATGCGCTAGTTTAGCTACTTACAGTTAGTTGATCTTACGACGATAAACCGATAGTTGTCGTTGTCGTCTTGTCGATATTCCCGAGAAGTTCCTCTCTCAGGAGACAAAATCGTCTGCTTCAAAGTGTGCTATTTTGTCGTGGCGGGAATTTAAAAACGATCTGTGGAAAAATGGCTGTTTTAAGGTAATTTAACATTAAATCTAATTAAAGTATGATTTAAGATAATAATTAAAATATATCTTAGGTCTATGAAAGATTTGTGGGTTTTAATCTCCGGAACATCGCTTCTTCAAGCCAAAGTAAGCCAAGGCTTAGGTCTTAAATCAATGCATATTAAATAAATTTAATACATTTAACGTCAATTAATAATTTTATTAATGTCAGGAATTAGTTGGAACGGAGCTAGAATCAAATTCTGATCGAATACTTAACGGAATATTGTTTTACAAAAAACAAAGGTGCGTAATACTATGATTAACCTTAAGTACCGAGTAACTGCCGAGTTATTTTCTAAATGGAATACATTAATTTTAGTTCGGATTCAAATGGACAATTAGAGAAGTTAGTAACGGAAAAACATCAGTTACAATTCGTTGATAAAATATGTCAGCTTTTGGTAAGTTTTGCTCAATTTCTGTCATACTTTATCAAGGATTGTTAATGATGGAGTTGAAATGTTCGGCAGAAAATTGATGAGGTACAGTGTTACACTTTGTTCTGTTCTTACCTACTTTACGAATACAAAGGAACAAGAGAAAACCTTGAAGTAAGATTAATTTTTCAATTGAAAATTAATGGAATAAAATTAAGATTTAAAGTATAATGTTTTAGACAACTTTGAAAAGTGAACGTCACTCTCAAATCCTTCTGCAAGAAGTATGGAATTATTATTATGGGGAACGTTTTTATGCCTTGTTGTGTATGAAGCAAGTCTTTTGCCATTGGCAAGATGATAATCACCCTTATCAAGTAAGGAAATTAAGTTTGATTAAAAATAAATTAGATATATATATTTATTTTTTTTAGGATCTTTATGAAGGTTTCCTTGAAATTATTAACAAAGAAGGAGACATTGCCAATAAAATTATAGCTCAATTGGTAAACGTTAACAATGCCGAGATTCCAAATAGAGAAAGTTATGGAACAAATTTTGTAAGTTAACTTTAATGGAATTTAATTTTTTTAATGGAATTTAATTTATTTTAATGGAATTTAATTTATTTTAATTGAATTTAATTTATTTTAATGGAATTTAATTTATTTTAATCGAATTTAATTTATTTTAATCGAATTTAATTTATTTTAATCGAATTTAATTTATTTTAATCGAATTTAATTTATTTTAATCGAATTTAATTTATTTTAATCGAATTTAATTTATTTTAATCGAATTTAATTTATTTTAATCGAATTTAATTTATTTTAATTGAAATTATTTTATTTTAATCGAGTTTAATTTATTTTAATCGAGTTTAATTTATTTTAATCGAATTTAATTTATTTTAATTGAAATTAATTTATTTTAATCGAATTTAATTTATTTTAATTGAAATTAATTTATTTTAATCGAATTTGATTTATTTTACTCGAAATTAATTTATTTTAATCGAATTTGATTTATTTTACTCGAAATTGATTTATTTTAATCGAATTTGATTTATTTTAATCGAATTTGATTTATTTTAATCGAATTAAATTTTTTTTAATCGGGTTTAATTTTTTTATGTAATTAAATTAATTTCTTTGTATTATTAATTTTTAATTTCATTAGAATGATGGATTGCTTTACCGTTGGGTTGTATATAATCTTAAAGAACAGGTAAATAATTGTGTACTAATTATTTCCATTAATCATAGATTAAAGTTAATTATTTTAATTTCTTAGCTTGAAATTCTTCAAATTTTGATTCTATTATTCAAAGACACGGAACCAACAACTGAAAATCTCAAAGAAATATTCACTGTCTTTCAGGTAAATTTAACTTTAATTAAAATTAAGTCGAAATTAAATGAATTTTCTAATTTCAGAAGCACAGTTTTGGTCAAAAACTTTTATTTCGTCATTACATAAATGACGCTGTTCAAGATTTAGTCGATACTATCGGGTAAATAAGTTTTAAAAATCATTAAAATTAACATTGAAATTTATGAAGTTATAATAATTTGAGCATAGGTTCATGGAGAGTGTTCTATTCGTGGAATGTTTGGAACTAGAATGGCTGCAAAATTGTTCCGAGTCAAACAGCAATGAGCATTATTTGTTAAAAGATCGCGACACATTGCAAAATCTTGACCGTGTCATTTGTTGTTTGGGAAATCACCCCCAACACGGACCCATTTTGCTTTCGTGGATGCTATTGAGGCATTGGTCAAAGGATTTTGCCATGGGTGACCGCAGCGTTGTCGCGCAGTTGGGAAAATGTGCTATAAAACTCAAAGTTTTTGAGTATATGTCTACAAGTTTGAAGTTGCCTCTTGTTCATGGCGATGGGGTAAGTGAAACTTTTAGTTTAACTAATCTTTAAATGCTAAATTTTGTCAATTATGCCTAACGATTTAAGTAATTCAATTTAATTAAGTAATTACCTTTAAAAAAAAGCGTAACGAGCGTTTTCCCGCCAAAACTTAACCCTAACGAGCGTTTTCCCGCCAAAACCTAAGCCTAGGGAGCGTTTTCGCGCCAAAACCGAAGCCTATGGAGCGTTTTCCCGCCAAAAACCTAAAGCCTATGGAGCGTTTTCGCGCCAAAACCGAAGCCTAGGGAGCGTTTTCGCGCCAAAACTTAAGCCTAGGGAGCGTTTTCGCGCCAAAACTTAAGCCTAGGGAGCGTTTTCGCGCCAAAACTTAAGCCTAGGGAGCGTTTTCGCGCCAAAACTTAAGCCTAGGGAGCGTTTTCGCGCCAAAACTTAAGCCTAACTATTGTTTTCCTGCGTCCGTTGGTACTTCAATGGGGTTTTAAGGTCGAATTGACTAAAAAAATTATGTGTTCATAAATTGTGTGTTGTTTATTTGGTGTTAGTTACATTTTATTGCCTATTAGATATATTTATGGTAAATGGTGCAAATGGCACGGTTTTTTAGCAATATTTTTATTGACTCGTTGATGTTAAGGCTAATCTCAATAACAAACAAATCAACTGAAATTAGATTTAATTTTAATTTTATACACCTATAATAATTTTTTTTATTGAAAGTTACTTTTATTTTATTGAAAGTTACTTTTATTTTATTGAAAGTTACTTTTATTTTATTGATAAATTGTTATATTATTAATAAATTGCAAAGTTTAGTTATGATGTTGGAAACGTTAAGCCTAAGGTCAAAATCGAACAAACTAAGGCTTAGTACTTGGAAATTGTCTTTATAGGTTGTTCCTAATTTAATCAATACTATCGTCTACAGTCTAATGTCAATTTTACTTTCAACCTTCGAGATTAGAACGTTCGGTGATTCTGACGTAATTAAATAAATTATTATTTAATTGTCTTTGGTTAAAATAATGAAATTAAGACATTATAATAATTATTTTAGAATGTTAATGGCGTAGCCGAACGGGCATTGTGTTATCATAACACCGCCAGAGATTTTTGGAAAAAAGTAATTATTTTTGCGGGGAAACGGTTTTAATCATTAATTAACTCGATGATTAACATTAAACTAGGGTTTAGAGCAAGGCCTAGGCCATCTTTTAAACGCGTCTTTATCGATATTTCCCGTTGAAATCTCGCCAACTTTAAGATTATTAACGTCATTAGCGAAAGCGGGACCCGAAAGTGCCGAAAAAGTAATTAAAATTAATTCGTATTAGTTTTTAAAGGCGTTTAATTTAATTTTATATGTCAGGTAATGGATTTAATGAGAAACTTGCCATCTTATTGCGAAGCCGTTAATGAATTCACGGATTCGATAACGGTTCACGATCAATGGCAATTAGTCAGGGATAAACGTCCTTATTTGAACAATTCCGTTGTCATTCGACACGGAACCATCGGAGAATTAGTCGGAAATTGCCAAAAAAGCGGCCGACCTTTAGTGCGTTGGCACCAAGTTGTCAACGGTTGGCAAATTTGTCTACTAGAAACGCGAGTACTTCTTAACAGCGTAACAGTTAGCGATTGCGTGACGTCGGAATTTGTCGGACGTATCTCAAATTTGGCCGAATTGGTTGGCGAGATGGTGATGACGAAACCATCCTCGATGTCCGAGCTTGAAGATTTGTTGCAATTATTGCTAATTACTCTTTCAAAGTAAGTTAACGCGTGGTTAGTCTTAATTACTAGGAGTTATTGTAATGAGTCCTTAAATAGGTTGTCGTTGCTGCCTCAACCTCCGACGAAACTTTTGGCGTCGATTCTGGACGTTGTGTCGGCGTTTTCGAAACATTGTTACGATAATGTTTGCCATCATTTGCTGAACAATAATTTCTTGCCGTTTTTAACGGGGAATTGCGATTCGATTGAGGAATTAGCCAGCGGAGTTTATTGCGATATCGGAGTTGTCGGTCGTCAAGTTGCCTTGCAAGAACAAGCTAGCGGCAATTACGATTTATTATTGTCTTTTCTTAACCTTATGGATAAAGAGGTAAATTAATATGATATTTCTAAGTAATTTCAATTAACTTATGAGTAATTTAATTTAATTACAGGAATTTTTAAAGGATGATAAGAATACTTTTCTACCGTGTTTAGTTTTCGTATTTCGCGATATTTTTCCGAATCACCATAAATGGCGTTACGTTAAACAAGGGATACGCGAAACAATTGGCGTGAAATGTTTAAATATATTTCATAAATTGCTGCAGTTAACCGATTGGGAACGTCAACGGAAATTAAAGTAACTTCAACTTAATTAAATTTAATTGAACTTAAGTTAAATTGAATAATTTTGGTTTTTTCTCTCAGTAAAAGTCAAGAAGTTTGCGTCTACAGTTTATTGCGTACCGAAGCTTCGAATTCGTTATTGAGAATCGTTTCGACGGGAGAACACGTGATACGTAGCGCCATGGAACAACAAGGATGGTAAGTAGTTGTTTAAAATTAATTATAGTATTTTATTTGTAATTAAGTAATTATAATAATTATTTTTGTTTTAAGTCAATCGCAAGGTTTAGGTCAACAATTGACCTCTTTAGTTCGATTATCGCTGTCGGTTCTTAATCGATTATTGCTTTTACGCAATTCAATTGCCGCCGATAACAAAACGGGCAGCGGTCAACAACAATCGATTCTGGAACAATCGCTATTGGCTTTACCTTCTCAACCCAATCAACTTCATTTAATTTTGGGCGTGGCTTATTACGCATTCCAACGATACGATCCCCGATTGGCGGCGTTGGCCGTGCAATTACTAAGACGTTGCGCTCAAGTATTTATAATTAATGAAGGGGGGTAGTTGTTAATTGATAATTAATGAATTAAAGGCGCGCTATTAATAATTAATTTAAGGACTATCCAATGTCTTTATTGGCTTGTTTGGGTAACGAAGCGTCGGCGGTACGAGATTTATTCTTGCTGCGATTAAAATCGCCCAGCGAAGATATTCGATTAAAAGTGGCGATTATTCGATTTTTAACATCGTGCGTTCGCAAACAGCCTGGACTTTTAGAAATGTTCGTTAATGTTAAAGTTGACGTGGATGGAAATGAAAAAAGTCTTCTTAAAGTAACTAAACTTATATACTTAACTTAATAATTAACTTTATTTAAATTTTAATTAAATTATTTAAAGGATGAAGAGGAAAATTGCCTCGAATGCGCCATTCAAATTCTGAAACGTAAGAAAAGAGGTTCTGGATTTTGTCCGCGCGATCTCCATTGCGCTGTTGTGGAATTTCTTCATTCTTTATGGGCCGCCCATCATTTGTTAGCCATTGAAGAACTCAAGAAAGAGTAAGTTCAATTAAGCCTTTGATTATCTGGCCTATTAATTAGCCTTATTCCTGATCAGCGCCACCTACCCATAGCGGCGACTTTGAGAACTACTGTAAGCGGCAAGCCAATCAGATGTCGCTAAAATCTGGTGACGTCACTAACTGGCACTCTCGGGTCTTACCAAAAATGACGTCACCAGATTTTAGCGACATCTGATTGGCTTGCCGCTTACAGTAGTTCTCAAAGTCACCGCTATGGGTAGATGGCGCTGATCAGGAATAAGGCTAATTAACTAATTTTGTTTTTAGACCAACTTTGTGGTCAATTCTCTGCGATCCATTGCTTAAAGATGATAGTTTGGATTCCATTGATTGCCGAATTATCGCGTTTATTTTACATACATTGGCCCTGCAAGGATTTCATCGCAATGTATTTGGAGAGTAAGTACTTATTACTAAAAATTTTAATTGGTAATTAACGGTTGGTTTTGGTGTCTTTTGCCTTAATTGGCAGGGCTCAAATTGATAGCGGAGTTAAAGCTGTCTTCAAGGAAATTCAGGAAAAGAAACTGGTCACTAAATGGTCCAAGGTATACTTAGTCAATCTTACTTTATAATTTAGTTTTATGGTCGTTAAGCCTATTTTCGTCTATTTTGAAGTGGTTAAGCCTAGTTTGGTCTATTTTGAAGGGGTTAAGCCTAGTTTGGCGTGTTTTAAAGGGGTTAAGCCTAGTTTGGCCTATTTTAAAGGGGTTAAGCCTAGTTTGGCCTATTTTAAAGGGGTTAAGCCTAGTTTGGTCTATTTTAAAGGGGTTAAGCCTAGTTAGGTCTATTTTGAAGGGGTTAAGCCTAGTTAGGTCTATTTTGAAGGGGTTAAGCCTAGTTTGGTCTATTTTAAAGGGGTTAAGCCTAGTTTGGTCTATTTTGAAGATGTTAAGCCTAGTTAGGTCTATTTTGAAGGGGTTAAGCCTAGTTTGGTCTATTTTGAAGCGGTTAAGCCTAGTTTGGTCTATTTTGAAGCGGTTAAGCCTAGTTTGGTCTATTTTGAAGCGGTTAAGCCTAGTTTGGTCTATTTTGAAGCGGTTAAGCCTAATTTGGTCTATTTTGAAGAGGTTAAGCCTAGTTTGGCCTATTTTAAAGGGGTTAAGCCTAGTCTGGCCTATTTTAAAGGGGTTAAGCCTAGTTTGGCCTATTTTAAAGGGGTTAAGCCTAGTTTAAAATAATGTTAAATGATATTTATTTGTAGTATATTCGAAGTTTGGTTCCGTCAACTTTTGATTTGGAATTAAGTCAACAACAATTGGATTCTAGTTTGTTGAGTGATCAAACCAAAGATACTTTCCTGTTGTTGTTAAGTTGGAGAGATTTCCTAACCATCTTAGCTAAAGTAAGATATACTTTTAATTATCTTAATTAATTGTCTACTTAAGTTATAAATGTAGTAATGAAAATAATTTGTTGTAGGAAAATTTAATTGAGGTTTCCAATGAAGAACGCAAAGTTGTCATGAATGATATCTTATCAACCTTGCTAAATGAAGTGAGTCAATTTAATTTAATTGAGTTAATTAACTTAATTTATTTAATATATTTTGTTTGATTATTTAGATTGAGTCTAATTCGAATCACCATTTGCTAAATCTCTTGGCGGAATTATACTTGCATCTTTTGCGAAGTTGGAAAAGGTGACTTAAATAATTGAATTTAATTTAATTTAATTTAATCGCAATTACTTATTTAATTTTTAATCTAGCTGTATTAAATCTTGGGATGAGTGGTTCTCAAAATACGCCGTTTTATTGGACAGATGCTCTTCAAACGTGAACCAATCACATCCAAAAACGATTACCGCTATTATTTCAGTGGCTATTTATGGTCTGAAAGATGTAGAGAAAATTGAAGAAAGTAAGTTTGTTTAATGACTATTAATTAAGTTAATTAAGTTAATTAAGGAAATAAATAATTTTCAGAAAGTATTCTGGAGGATAATTGGACTTCATCCGTTTGCCTTTTGGTCCAAAATTTGTCAAAATTGGCTTATGTCGCTGTTAAAAACAATGATAATCAAATTTTAATGGTATTTTTAATTAGTTAAATTAAATATTTCTTATTTTATTTTATTTTTATTAATTTGAATTTTTATTTCAAGTTATGTTCGATGGGAATTTTACTTCTAAAGGAATTAACGGAAATAATTGAGAATGAATATACTTATCAACCATTTTTGTCCAAGTACTTGATTATTCCAACATTAATCAGTTTATTGGAATCAACTCTTCAGGTAAGAACAACCCAACAAAGTTTAAAGTTAGTTTTAATTTTGAATTATTTAATGAATGAATTAATTAATTAATGTTTACAGCAACGTAAAGGCGGACAATTAGCCCAATCCATTTCGCTGTTTTTTGTGTCCGTGTCTTCGAGTAGTTTAACCACGGCGGAAAACTTAAGAACCGCTGGACTTTTACCGCGAATTACTTTACCGTTGTTATCAACTTATGAAACGAAAGAAATTGAACAAAAAGTAAGCGTTATTTATTTATTTTCGATTAATAAAGGTTTATTTTAATTATTTTGTTAAGCCTAATCTTAATTACTTATTTATTTTTAGGGTTCCGATTCAACGTGGCGAGATGTTTTTGGATTGTCCTTGCAAATTACGGCAAATCTTTTGGACGCTTTACATCATTTCGGCCTTAATGATACTTTCAATTTTGTCGGTGTGCATTTGGATGAAATTGCTTCGGTAAGTTTGTTAATTTAATTTAATTTAATTTAATTTAATTGAAGTTATTTACTAATTAAGAAGAATAATTCTTGTATTAGATAATTCATCAAGTTGCGCTTAAGCCTAGTGTTAAGAGTGTCGAGAACGGTAATCAGGCTTGCAGTTTGGTTTTAGCCCTTGCTAAACATCGACAAGAATGGCATTTGCAACATGTTTCGTCGTATCAGTTATTAATGGTAAGAAATGTTATTTTGTTTCTAGTTTTAGTATATTTTGAAGGTCTTAAGGCGTGTTTTGTTTAGTCTATTTTGCAACGGAACGTTTTTATTTCAGTCGATGGTTTGCGACACAACAGTGTCCGTGATTGGTTATCTTATTAGGCCCAATCTTCTGCAACATATTGTGGAGCGACAAAATCCGCTGGAATCGCGTAAAGTGCCATTATTATTGGTCGATCACTCTGATTTAGCGTCATCTTCGCGACGATTTTCTAGTGGAACTGAATTATGGGAAAAAGCCTCGCCCGAATTACTTCAAGTACAGAATCAGTAAGTAGACTATTTATGAGCGGCTAAATGTGCGCCTGTTTTTGTTATTATCAAGGTTTATCAACTGAATAAACTTCCCCCTTTTCCAAAATATTACTAAATAGGGTATGTTTTTACCTCAAAATATTGGTACTTTTCCAATTTTTTGCTAATTACCTTGTTTATTGTCATCTTTTTCCACAACATTGTTATTTTACGTCATTTCTACCCCAAAAAGCGGCGCACTTTTAGCCACTCGTGACTATTTTATTTGAAATTGCGCTTTGAATATATCATGTGTCATGTAACGAAATATTTTTTAGGTTGTTAGCTTTTTTGGGACTCTCAGTTTCGACGTTGGAGTGTTTTAGTCCGAGTTTATTCACTATTTTAGGAAATCCAGTGAGTAATACGTAATTTAATATTATTTTTCGTTTTTTACGTATTTTATTTATTGAATTATTTACTTGGGTATTAATTAATTTACGTATTTATTGAATTATTTACTTGGGTATTAATTAATTTACGTATTTATTGAATTATTTACTTGGGTATTAATTAATTTACGTATTTATTGAATTATTTACTTGGGTATTAATTAATTTACGTATTTATTGAATTAATTACTTGGGTATTAATTAATTTACGTATTTATTGAATTAATTACTTGGGTATTAATTAATTTACGTATTTATTGAATTAATTACTTGGGTATTAATTAATTTACGTATTTATTGAATTAATTACTTGGGTATTAATTAATTTACGTATTTATTGAATTATTTACTTGGGTATTAATTAATTTACGTATTTATTGAATTAATTACTTGGGTATTAATTAATTTACGTATTTATTGAATTAATTACTTGGGTATTAATTAATTTACGTATTTATTGAATTATTTACTTGGGTATTAATTAATTTACGTATTTATGTATGTAATTACGTGCATATTTATTTATTAACGTATTTAATAATTTAATCGGGCATTCATTTATTTACGTAATTAATTATTTATATATTGAATTATTTCCTGGCGTATTTATTTATTAGAGTATTTATTTATTTTTTGATTAGAGTATTTATTGTTGTTTTGAATGTTTTTTCGTAGAATGGGGACCCGAATGAGTGGTGTTTATTTTTGGATACGAATTTTTCATCTCCGAGTGTCGAATACAACGCTCCTTTAGGTTTTGGATCCGTATTAGCCTGCGTTAATTTTTGTTTGCAGTCCAAAGGGAAGAATGAAACTCCTCAAAAGTAACCAATAAATTATTTTTTTTTTTCAAGAGAGCGGGAAAAGTTGAGAATGAATGAATGAATGCGTTTTATATTAGCAGGAATCTGTTGTCGTATATATTGGAGAAAAGCCTGGTTTTATTGGTATCGCAAGGCTTAGTTTGCCAACTGAGTGCCGTTTCTTCCACTAGAGATCAACAATTAATTAAGAGAGAGTTGAATGCGGAAATGGTTAGTCTAGTAGTTAGTCTAGTCAATGATGACTGATGATGATGAGGTCATTTAAAATTAGAATTGATTGTAATTTCCATCATTTTTTTGTTCAGTGTTCGTTATCTCTGGTTTTAAGTCGCGCTATTCGCAACAAGGACGGATGTTCGTTTTCGCCAAGCTCACTCGATGCTTCATCTAAAATGCTCTCCGATACGAATCGAAGTTTCTTGAAATTTGTCATTTATGTTATTGAAAAAATTTTCAAATGAAATGTATTAATTTTGGAATAAATTTGTATGTTTTAAAGTATCTATGTATGTATGTATGTATGAATGAATGTTCGTATGTATGTACGTAAGTGGGTGTGTCTCTTTGACGTATCATCACTTGACGACAAGCTCTCAGTAACCCGTGACAAACTTATGTCATATATGTTATGAACTTATGGTAGACCCCGGCCTTCATTGGTATGTATTTTTTTACAAGAACAGTAGAGTATATGGTCAGTTGACGTATAGTATAGTATAGTAGCCGTTACCCGCGACGTCGCTCGCGTGTAATTAAAACTTCCATCAGAATGATATTCTGGGCGCCATTTTTTAAGATGGCGGCGGATTGGACAAAATCTTTCTTACTACGCGCCTACTACTTATGAGTAACGTTCCTGCAAATTTTCAATGTTATAGGGCAAGCGGTTTGGGCTGGGCCTTGATTATCAGTCAGTCAGGACTGGTTGGATGGTGTTATATATACAAAAATGAAAATTTACGTGAAGTTGTAAAATACATAAGAATAAAAGACACACATTATCATAAAAACAAGAGACACATTATCATAACAACAAGACACAAGCTCTTTGGCCTATAAATATCTCATGTCTGTGAGATTTATTTATAATTTAATCATTGACCTCTCCTTCCTTCCCTCCCTTCGTCCCCCTAAACCACCCATCGCGGTCTTCCGTGTTATCTTACAAAATAAAAAGGAGATGATGAATATTTTATTTCTTTATTTACTTAAACGAATTAATTAAAAACATGGTTTTTATTTATATTGTTTAAGCATATGGATTTTATATGGTGTACATAACTAATAAATAAAGGATATATTGTCCTTTCTAGTTTCGGGAGATGAATCTTAGCGACAGGAAGTACGGGAACGTCCGTATCGGTAGTTGAAATTGCGTGGCTCAAATCTGAGGGAAGGGATATGAGGGAGTGATGTTAGGAAAAAATCTCGTGGCAGGAGGAAGTGCTATGCTATTCAATCTTCGGGGTTCGGAAGACGTTTCATTCAGTTGAAGAATCTTGACCTTGGCGCAGCGGAAGTGTACTTGGTAGGCTCATTCAGTTGAAGAATCTTGACCTTGGCGCAGCGGAAGTGTACTTGGTAGGCTCATTCAGTTGAAGAATCTTGACCTTGGCGCAGCGGAAGCGTACTTGGAAGGCTCATTCAGTTGAAGAATCTTGACCTTGGCGCAGCGGAAGCGTACTTGGAAGGCTCATTCAGTTGAAGAATCTTGACCTTGGCGCAGCGGAAGCGTACTTGAAGGCTCATTCAGTTGAAGAATCTTGACCTTGGCGCAGCGGAAGCGTACTTGAAGGCTCATTCAGTTGAAGAATCTTGACCTTGGCGCAGCGGAAGCGTACTTGGAAGGCTCATTCAGTTGAAGAATCTTGACCTTGGCGCAGCGGAAGCGTACTTTGAACTTATCGAGTTGGTCAGGTAAATAATCTTGATACTTAGGCATTCCAGAACAGTAGTTGGAGGGGTTGGTCAGCTGAAGTATCTTGACTTTGGCGTACCAGCAGCGTCCTTGAAGAATGCGACGGGGTAAAACGGTGAGCTCGTTCAGCGCTTGATCGTTTACGCAGGTTAGCTAAACATCCTGGATGACATCTCGAAGACTGACTACTAATTGGTAGTGGGCTGAGCTATATATACCAAGCATCTCCCCGTGCAACGACTAAACTCGAAATGAATGATATCAATTTTTTCATTCATCGTCACGTGATGTCAGAATATGGAAATGCACCCTCTAACGGTGAAAATGACCCAATCAAATTGCTTTCACAGAGAAATGAATGACTTTAGTTTTTTGATCTAATTTGGCCTACATCGGGGAAAAAACTTCCAAGAATATTTCCCCTTTCTTTTTTAACGATATTTCACTTTTTTCACAATAGGGACCTTTTCCTATATATACCCTTTACTCCACCTAACTTGGTACTGTTGCAACGTCTCTCTCACTGCCGAAACTACTAGCAACAGCTCAGCTCATGGACCTGTACCAGATTGACCAAGACTCTCGCTGCTTCTCTAACCATGGACCTGTACCAGATTGACCAAGACTATCGCTGCTTCTCTAACCATGGACCTGTACCAGATTGACCAAGACTATCGCTGCTTCTCTGCCCATGGACGTGTGATATCTTGCTGAGGACAGTCGCTACTACTCTGCCCACGGACCTGTACCAGATTGCCCAAGACTGTCGCTACTTCTCTGCCTATGAACGTGTATGAGATTGTAATTTTACCCGACAAATGTCTGTCATTCAACTACATTAACGTCATTAACTCAACTCACGTTGCGCTAACAACAAGTAACAAACTCTCGCCTAACCTTCGCTTATTTCCATTTCTCAACCCAGGTTCTTTTTTAATATTCATCTCTGGCCACCTTAAACAACTCGGAATTTGCACTGATTCTTAGCACAGGCACTCGCTGTTCGTCGGAAGGATCTACTCGCTGTACCGCGTCATCTACAAGTACTTCACTAGGTCTACCGTGGTCCCGAGCTATTATTAGCTATGTAATGAAGAATTAAATCATTTCAAACCGCGAAATAAAAATGATCCCTGACAATTTACGCTCTAAATAAAGCGCGTATGCAACTCTTGTAATTTCAGTACTACTTAGGGTTCTTTAACTCAGTTGAACATGAGAAATAAATAAATAAATACAGCTTAGAAGGGGAACCTGGGCCATCATTGCGTGCACTTACAACTTAACCCTTACAAGCACCCCAAAATACAATCTCCTAGCGAAATCTTATTGATTCAAGTACCATCTTCGAAACCGCAACCACATCACGTCCAAACGCACGACTCATCTCAAACATTTAATTTTCAATGCCTTGAAATCGCAGGCGTAAACGTTTTACCGACTGCTCTCGCAATCATTCCAAGTCTAAACCTTTCTCAACCTCTGCTCTTCGTTTCAACTACATGTTAATAATACCCATTTACACAATGTTTCTTAGTTTCACCGGGCTGTTGTTGTTGGTGACGGTAAAAAACATTTCGATCGTCTTTGCAGGCAGAATGAATGGAAGGGAATTGTCGTGAGGTTTCATTAGTAGATTTTAAAAGGAAGAAGGTTATAATACTAGATGCAAGCATAGCATATAATTCTACTTGTAAGGTAAAACATAATGCAACGCGTCCTTTTAAACTTCTGTCACCTACTGAGAATAATATTTTCACGCTTTCAATTCACTACCAACGTTTCGTAACTTCAAAATATTATATTTAACAAACTTTGATATTTATGCGTTGGTGGTGGTATTAGTAATTACAAACGCTAATAATTACATCACAATGAATTAAACTTAACAACAATTAAGACACAAAATTAACAATATAGCAAACGGGATCGAACAACACCTTAAAATTAAAAGAATACAATCCAAATCCAATAAAACTACACCATAGAAAACTGCATAAATATTTACCGAGATACAATGATTTTAAACGCGTGTCCTTCACCAATCAGCGATAAATAAAACCTCCAAACGCGTTCTCTCGCTCTTTCTCTTTGCGTTAGCGTTTAGTTAGAACCTGGAACCCAACCTAACAAGTCGTGTCGCTCCTGTTAGCAACATGGCTCTCGCAGCCTTATTTCTCCTGGCAAGTGTCTTGCCCACGTCCGTGGTCGTGGCTAATCGTGTGGCCAGCAGGACTTGCTTCGTTTCCAGGTACAGTTCGGCCAACGTTTACAATTACTCTCAACCCGACTTGATGGACAAGAATGTACTGAATTTAACTCAGTATCAAGGAAAGGTCTTGTTGATAGTGAACCTCGCGACCTACTGAGGGTTCACTTGGCACTACCATCAATTAAATGCGCTAAAAGAGACTTTCGAAAACTTTGAAGTTCTCGGATTTCCTTGCAACCAATTTGGAAAGGTAATTAACAAATTCTTACATAATTCCGAATTATTTAAAGTTTCAGACATTTGCCGTTTTCTTTAACCTTTAAATATTAAATTATTAAAATTAGGGGACAATTTTAAACAATAGAGCAAAATAAATTACAATAGACTGTTTTTTCTAATGGGTTCGTTTATAAGGTCGCCTAAGTGGTGCACTGGCCAAGAGAATGATTGCGGAAATGCTACCAGTTTAATTCAAATCAGTACTTGTTTCACTTAGCTCCTGACAACACTGCACTGCAATTAAAGCTGAGAGGGGGGATAAAATTATATATTTTAGGGAATATACAACATTTTCTTCGTACGTTAATTATTGAAATTAAATTCTTCATAAATTATTAACTGGGGTTCCGTGAAATTAAACTCAATTCATATATTAACTTTAATCAATAAATTCAATTTTAAAAAAAAAATATGATTGTAGCTGTATTTCCGCGTGAAAACAACAGTGAAAACAGTTTATCAGATATACGTCTACAATCCAGTATGGTTTTACTAGTATACTACGACTACAGCGTCAAATCGTATCGAATATCGCTTTCACTCGATCGTATATACATTATAATATGAAGGGTTTTAGCATATTAGGTCAAAAAAATCGAAGGTGTCTTCAAACGCCCACATTAAGAGGAATCGTGTCTTCGATTCTTGTCTGTGACTCAGACTTTCAATCGAAGGCCTTCCCTTATTTTAACTTTCTTCACGATTAAACCACCGTGAAAGTAAAATATCCATTTTAGATTTTAATTTGTGGAAAATTCCTCACCAAAACTGATGATAAAAATTTTGGTTATAGACCTTGAAATACCGGTTGAAAGTTTCTAAAATTTTACGCTCAAATCGTCTTCTTGAGTTCATTCCTAATTTTAAATTTTTTTGAAAACAAACGAAAACCACTTTAATGCGGATAAAAACAGTTCACGGGGCTTTTTTTACTAATTAAACTATATTAATATTGTTAAATAAATAAACAAATATTTTCCCACAACTGTAAATATTTAGATAGATAAAAATTAAAGTTCTAACAAGTTTCTTTCGCAGATGTGTTGAAACTTCAATATTTACCAACAGAATTGAATTTCAAAGTCTAAAATCTATCGGCTTTTGAAATATCGTTTCAAAACTTTAAAGACAACATTAACAACTTATCATTTGTTGTGTTAAGATATGTTTTAAGGGATGTTTTGCAAAATTATTTTTTTTTTACATTTGAAACAAAATATGAATGTTTTCTTTAAATAAACAAATGGATAAATAAATAAACACATTCCATAGACTTTCAAATGTAAATAAAATTATAAATAATCAACCTCAAGTTAATTACATTAATTATAATTATGTTTCATTGTCTAAATTAATTTAAATTAAACTACATTCCAAATGAAATTTTGTATTTCAGCAAGAGCCGGGGGCCAACGGAACCGAAATTTTGAACGGGGTCAAGTACGTTCGACCTGGAAACGGGTTTACGCCTAATATCGTCATGTTCAAGAAACTCGATGTAAATGGGGACAAGGAACACCCTCTATACACATTCTTAAAAGTAAGAGCAACTTTCCATTTACCAAACTGCGCCTCTAAAAACTTGATAGGTTCAAAACGATAATGTATTTCCGAGTAGCGTACATTTTTGAGTCTTTTAAACATGTTCAAAACAGTGTACGTGCTACGTTACAAACTGTACATTAAAAGCTGATGAAAAACAAGGGGGTAAACACGAAAAATAATTCTCTGTAGTCTATACATAAAACGTGTACAACGATTACCTTGAGTGACTATCACCTCGGACGACAATTTACGCTACAATAGAGTAATGGCACCTACCTGTTTAGTACTGTATTACACTCTATGGGTTGTTGGCACCGAGTGCTGCAACTCTATTGACATTTACCTAAACAATTCAATGCAGGAAAATTATGGCATATAAATTTTATTCGCAGTATTTTGTTTTTGAATCAACTAAATTCCCCATTGAAAGGCAAAGAAAAAAAAATAGGAATTGCATTATTTTTGTCAGTTTATAGAATCTGATAACGCTACTAAATTTTCATGGGAATCCCATAACAGTATGATACCAAGAAGTGATATCTAGTTTACTAGGGAGACGGATAAGATGCCCAAGTATTCGCGCGCCATAGTCCCAGTCCCACTTTTAAAATACAAGGGGGGACGTAAAAGGAGGCCGGGCAATTTCATATCCTCTCCTCAGTCGGAAAACACGTAATTTACGTCATTCACGTCCCGCTGACGTATTAATTTAGAGGCGACGAGGATTAACTCCGGACCTACGTTTGGACTGGAGATAAAGCTGGAAATGTGGCGCGAATTTATACCTTCTCCCTAATAAACTAGATATCACTTCTTGATGATACCTAAACTTCTTAAGTATCTAATAATACTAAATACATCAAAATTGGTTGAAAAATTCACCTTAACATTGTTCGAAACACACACAAAAAAATATGCTAATTAACCCTTTATATAACGTTTCAGAGTTCTTGCCCAACAACCCGTGAAGATTTCGCCTCTCCAGGAAACTTATTTTATACGCCGATTAAAGTCGACGATATCCGTTGGAATTTTGAAAAGTTTTTGATTGACCAAAGGGGTCGACCAGTAGCCAGATACGACCCGAGTACGGAACCCTTGGCCATCGCGAAAGATATTCGACATCTACTTAGTCAAAGCCCAATGCCCGTTTCGCAATTAAGGGTGTATTTAAATAGGAAATAACAATTATATTAATATTAATATTAATATAAACAGGTTTAAAATCAAAATATTTCAGTTGAAAAGACGCTTCCAAATTTGCAACGAGTATTGTCATGATAAATTTTAAATTTTCAAGGATTTTCCGTATAGTTGTTGGTTGCGTACGAGTTCTGAAATTTAAAGGGATACTAAAACGCGATACTATTACGAAGTATTTTCTCATCATTTCAAATTAAGGTCTAACACGTTTTGAAAATAATTTTATAGAAAATTTAATAGTTGAAATATGAAATATTATTTATGACAAGCTAAAAGTTAACAACAACTTTTCTCAAGTAACTTTACAACTTCGTATATAAGTAACTTGACAAAAGAATGTACGTGTTTATGTCGTTCTCCTCTAAAATTTCTCAGTAAACAATAATGAGGTCTTAGCCACGAAACTAATTTCCAGAACTGGTAATTAGGTAAATTACCAAAACGTCTTTCAACTCGAAATATTTAACTTTAAAACAATTATGTACGAGTTTATTTCGTTTCAACTATGACGGTTAATTCGTAAATTACTTTAACGTAAGGGATTTAACTTGAAAAAAATTAACTAAATCCTGTATTTAGTAATCGGGGATTATTTAGCGCATTTTAATCTTTGATGAAAAATACAGGAAATGGTTAACGGAAACTAAAAATAACTCGTACATTTTTGATAAATTAAAGTTGGGATAAGCAACGTGTGTGTTATTTTAATTAAGAATTAAATAAAACCATTTTTACAAAAACAAATGACATTTTTTTATTGTTATTTACAAAGTTTTTTTGGTTAAAAAACATTTAGGGGGATATTAACGTTTTGTTTTCTGTTTTTTACTTTTGCTGGCGCCATCAGATTCTGATGACGAATCATCAGAATCCGAGTCTGAACTTGACGAACTACTATCAGAACTTGAAGAACTAGAACTATCTGAATCTGAACTACTATCCGAGTCTGAACTACTATCCGAATCAGAACTGCTATCGCTACTGCTGCTTGTATCAGCTTCAGCATCAGATCTTAAAATATTAATTTTTTGGGGGGTTTTTTAAGGTTTTTTTTTTTGGGCCTTAGGCGCAATTTAGGGTTATTTTAAATTTACCTTGTGGTTTTCTTTAAGGCGATCATTTTTTTCCTGAAATTTGCATAAAATGCAAATATTTTTAAAATACATCGCGAATATTTAAAGGGAATATAACCTCCGACACTTTTTGCACTATAAATTACTGAGCATCACCAAAAATTTTAACTAACTATAGGGTGTCAAAAAGACGTAAATATTTATGCAATGCACAAATTAGTGAAATCGTATGGGGTTGTATTCCCTTTAAGGGCATATGTTAGAGTTAACAAATAGGAATGTTTAACCCACAAACACTATCGCGAATATTTAAAGGGAATATAACCTTCAACACTGATTTTAACTATGTCTTATATAAGAACTATTTACTGAGCATCACCAAAAATTTTAAATAAGTTAACTAAAGGGAATCACAAATACGCGAATTTTTTATGCAATGCACAAACTAATAAAATAGTATGGGGTTGTATTCCCTTTAAGGACATATGTTAGTGTTAACAAATAGCAACGTTTAAGCCACTTACAAAATCGCGAATATTTAAAGGGAATATAACCTTCAAAACTGATTTTAACTATTTACTGAGCGTCACCAAAAATTTTCATTAACTAAAGGGAATAACAAATACCCGGATATTTATGCAATGCATAAATTAGTAAAATAGTATCGGGTTGTATTCCCTTTAAGGGCATTTGTTAGTGTTAACAAATAGCAATGTTTAAGCTACAAACAAAATCGCGAATATTTAAAGGGAATATAACCTTCAACACTGATTTTAACTAATTACTGAGCATCACCAAAAATTTAAATTAACTAAAGGGAATCACAAATACGCGAATTTTATATGCAATGCACAAATTAGTAAAATCGTATGAGGTTGTATTCCCTTTAAGGGCATATGTTAGTGTTAAAAAATAGCAACGTTTAAGCCACAAACACAAACAAAAAATATTCCACTCACTCTTCTTTACTATGAAACAACTTGCACATTGGATTGGAAAAACCCAGACAATATGTTTCAAGCTCATTTAGGTTTAATTGTTCACTAACTTTCTTTTCAACACTATCACAATTAACTTTAAACTCATTTAGAGTTAACTGACTCGAGTCCAAGGGACTTTTAGCCATTCTCAATAAGTAAATTAACTTTTTAACTTCCCTTCTAATTACCCATTGAAATGAAACATTTCAGAACCCGTACTTTTCTCTGGTTAGAGAGAGAATCTATGATAAAGACTACCACTGATAAAAATAGACCGCGATTGAAGATAGGGAGTATAAATAAACTAACAAACTACATCTCCTCTTAGATGGAGCAACTTTATTTTTATCCTCTTCGGTAGATTCAATCCTTCAAAACTTAACTACACTTGTATCCTTATACCCTTATTATCAACAGCTAAAATTGACTGTCACTTTCGATAAAACTTAATTAAACTTAACCTCAAATTACTAAGCCTATTTTAACTTTTTGATCAAGCATTACAAAGCTTCACTTTACATATTAAATCAAATTTATGGATAAACTTTGTACTCACAGTAATGCAGTCTGTTCTTCCTCTTTGCTCTTCTTAAGCCTTTTCTTCAATTCTATGGTTCTCGTGGGACGATGAAGGTATTTACGTTTACCTTGGCATTCATACGTCCAATGTCCCATTTCAAGACATTTTTGACATCTAACTTGACTGGCATCAAGGCTGAAAATTGAAATATATTTTTAATTTTGAATGAAATAACTTGGGTAAATGTAACTAGAATAACACAAAATTAGGCCTAGTTTATTATAATCTTATTGCAAAAACTGAAGTCTAATGCAAAAAATAACGTTGCACTAAAATTAGAGATTAATAAACATAAATAATAGTGACCCGGTGACACCACACCACACATGCACGCAGCATAAGCATTCTAAGCAATTTCGCAATGGTTAAGCCTTGGTCCACTTCATTCACATTATTACATATTTAAGTCTAAAATCCAAGAAAATAAACTTACTTTTTCTTCGTTAACGTTTTGATTTTCATTAAGATGTTCGACATTATTATCAAGTTAATATACGTATGTAATTAACACTAGAAATTAATAATTCACAATTACACAATAAACATACAAACACCGACGATCCGAGATCCGACACTTGGCGCGAGTCTTGCGCAGAGAAAATAGCAGACGGCAAATACTTTCTCACGTGTCGGGGTCATAGGGTCAAGTGTTTTTAAATTCCGAAGCCGGGTTCACATGCAATATGCATCGTAATTAATATTGCTGTTGTAATAATTATTAATTGCAATTAAAATGGGCAGGAAAGACTTATTTTGGACTATAGTATTGGTGGTATCTTGTGCCAAATGCTTGTTGATACCCACATAGTAAGTAAAACAACTTTTTAACCATGAAATCTACATTTTGACAAAGGCTTAGCGCTCCAACTTGATACCCGCTCAAGTCAAAATTAATTTAAATCTATAAAATTCAAATTAATTAAATAGCAGATCGACTGATTTCGAAGTTCACAGAAATTGGCTCGCAATAACTTATAGTTTACCGATATCAAATTGGTATTATGAGGTAAATTTTTCCTGTTAAAGTAATTAAAATCAAATACAAAAGAAAATTATTAGGATACCTCTGAATGGACATTAGATTATCCACCGTTTTTCGCCTGGTTCGAATATGGTTTGTCGCAAATCGCGCAATTCTTTGACAAATCCATGTTAGATGTCTCGAATCTTAATTATGCCAGTGATAAAACAGTCTTATTCCAAAGATTGTCAGTCATTATCACTGATTTGGTTTTAGTCTACGCAGTTTATGAGTAAGGAACTTGTTTAAAATAGCAATTTCATGTTTCTACATTAATTCTAATGACTAAAATGAACAGATATGGTAATTACTTACTTGGAGATAAGAAAAATAAGGAACCTCAAGATCCATGGATTGATCCTTGCATTATTCTATCAATGTTAACATTATGGAGTCCCGGACTTTTTATTGTTGATCATATTCATTTTCAATATAACGGATTTCTCAGTGGGATTCTACTCTTGTCAATCGTACGAATGTTGCAAGTAAGATCTAAAAAAATTAAAGATAATTAATTAATTAATTAAATAAATAAAATACATCAAAATATGGTTTGTTTTTCAAAACAGAATCGATGTTTAGAAAGTGCTTTTTGGTTTGCTGTGTTATTGAATCTAAAACACATCTATCTATACATTGCTCCAGCTTATTTTGTATATTTATTGGGCGCCTATTGTTTCAAAAAAGGTTAATTAATTAATTAATTATAATTAACTCCCTCAAATCAAAATTAAATAAACATTACCTCATTTTCATTCCAGATGACAATAAATTTATTCCCTTAAACTTTGCTAAATTGGCAGTTATTGTAACTTCCGTTTTTACCATTTCATTTGGCCCCTTCATCCTAATGGTAATATTAATATTATGATTGATAACTTAATCATAATTAAAATAATTTTAATTAATTTCAGGGTCAAACAAAACAAGTTTTATCACGTTTATTTCCATTTAAACGTGGTTTAACTCACGCTTATTGGGCACCCAATTTTTGGGCAGTTTATAACACAGTTGATAAGGGATTATCCATTATGGGTTAGTATTAATTATCCCCTAATTATACTAATTAATTAATTAATAAATAAATAATATAATTTTTTTTAAAAAGGAAATTATTTGGGTTATAAAACTGCCACAATGGGAAGTTCAATGACACGTGGTTTAGTTCAAGAATACAGTCACGAGGTTTTACCCAAAATTACACCAATTATGACACTGATATTGTCTTCCTTAGCCCTTATTGTAAGCAGACTTAATTATTTTTAATTGTTTATGTTAATTATTTAAATTTAAAATAGCCTTCCGTATGGATTGTTTGGAGAGGTCGTTCCCAACCTTCTAATTTTGTAAGAGGATTAATTTTATGCGCATTTGCAACCTTTATATTTGGATGGCATGTTCACGAGAAAGCCATTCTCTTAGTCATCTTACCTCTAACGTAATGATTAAATTAAATTAAATTTAGTACTAATTAATTGATTTCCATAATTATTAATTTTCGAATAATTTCAATCTTCAGACCACTGGTCATTAAATCTAGTAAAGAAGCTGAAATATTTGCATTTGTGGCACCAATTGCACATTTTTCATTATTGCCATTGCTGTTTAAACCAGCTGGTAAATTATTTATTACCTAATTAGTTTAATTAATAAACTAATTAGTAATAATCTTCTTTAGAAACCCCAATCAAATTATTATTGATTTTGTTCCATACTGTGTACATTTTTACCACCATGAAAAATTTGCATAAAAACAGGTAATTAATTCAATTTATAACTAAAAATTAAGTTAATTTAAATTAAATTAAAATTAGAATTAATTAATTTCTCTTAGCAGGGTTTCGTTTAAAAATGAATTACTTCCATTTTTAAACACACTTGAAAGTCTTTTCATTCTTGGTTTAATCCCCTTACAAATATTCTACAGTTTTGGTGCAAAATTGCTCAATTTAGAGCAAAGGTTTCCTTTTTTACCACTAATGATTATCTCCTTCTATTGCGCCCTTGGAATTATTTACTCTTGGATTAAAATGGCACTAAATTCACTAAATCAATTAACTGTTAATGAAAACGACGAAACTGAAACTAAAACTACACAGTTTACAAAGTTAAAGTCCAGAAGTAAACTTTACGAGTCTTAAATAAAATATTTTTGGAAACATTTATTTCAAGTCATTAATTAATGTTATTTAAAATTAGTGTTTTTTTGAGTACTTTTATGTTTTTTGACCTACTTATAGATAAAGGGTGCTTTTTATAATATATCCTTTTGTACTGTTCACTAAGAAAGTGTTAAAACATCTTTTAATTATAAAGAAATGAATAAACATTTTCACAACTTTAAATAATTTCTTTGTCTCAATTTTTGGGGTTTATTATTTTCCAATAGGTAGAGGGTAAACAAATTAGCCTTATTCCTGATCAGCGCCACCTACCCATAGCGGCGACTTTGAGAACTACTGTAAGCGGCAAGCCAATCAGATGTCGCTAAAATCTGGTGACGTCACTGACTGGCACTCTCGGGTCTTACCAAAAATGACGTCACCAGATTTTAGCGACATCTGATGGCTTGCCGCTTTCAGTAGTTCTCAAAGTCACCGCTATGGGTAGATGGCGCTGATCAGGAATAAGGCTAATTGAGTAAAAATTAAAAAGCGCGGGGTCTCATAATAATTTCGCGCCAAAAAGAAAAAGGCGCATGCGCATGCGCGAGCTCTCGTTCTATTTCCCGCGAAAAACGAAAAACGAACGATGCCGGGTTGTAAAAATATTTGATGTTATCATCTGTTTAATTGAAAATTTACCCTTATACATTATGCTAGGGCTTTAGATGCTTTCCGATATCCTTAACTTCTTACCAAGAGTTGGGTATTGTAAGGCCTATTGTACAATCCACCCTCAATAACGCAAAACACCTGAATTTTTAAATGTTAAACCCCACCTCTTTCAAGTTTTCCTTCTAAAAACTAGTCTATAAGTGATTAGGCCTAACGCCTTGTTTCCTAACTAACGAATGTCATGGGGACAAAATTTTCATGGTTAAAAAATGATGGATAGGCCTACGTAATATTCAATAAACTCCACTACACAACAATAGTCATTAGCAACCTGAAATTGTCAAAAATGATTTCCCCTCTACAAGATTAAACCTTGAAGACTATATGTAAAGTACTCTTATATCAGTAACCTCCCTATTTTGAATAAAAAAAAACTGGTCCGAGCAATTAATAAACTGGTTTTGGATCTCTGCTATTCCCAAGATTGATTCGCATGTACAATGCATCGTAATTAAAATTGTGATCGAAATAATATTTAATTTCAATTAAAATGGGCAGAAAGGGCTTATTTTGGACTATAGTATTGGTGGTATCTTGCGCCAAATGCTTACTGGTACCCACATAGTAAGTAAAAACCACTTTTTAACCATAAAATCTTGAATATCATTAAATACGACTATGTAGTCGTATTTAATCCAAGATAAAATATTCATTTTGAAAAAGGCTTAGCGCTCAAGGCAAAACTAATTAATTTCTATAAAATCCAAATTAATTAAATAGCAATCCGCCTGATTTCGAAGTTCACAGAAATTGGCTCGCAATTACTTATAGCTTACCGATATCAAATTGGTATTGTGAGGTAAATTGTTACCGTTAAAGTAATTAAAATGCAATACTAAAATAAAATTATTAGGATACCTCTGAATGGACATTAGATTTTCCACCATTATTCGCCTGGTTCGTTTATGGTTTGTCGCAAATCGCCCAATTCTTTGATAAATCCATGTTAGATGTCTCGAATCTCAATTATGCCAGTGATAAAACAGTCTTATTCCAAAGATTGTCAGTCATTATCACTGATTTGGTTTTGGTCTACGCAGTTTATGAGTAAGGAACTTGTTTATATTACTAATTCCATGTTTCTACATTAATTCTAATGACTAAAATTAACAGATATGGTAATTACTTACTTGGAGATAAGAAAAATAAGGAACCTCAAGATCCATGGAGTGATCCTTGCATTATTTTATCAATGTTAACATTATGGAGTCCCGGACTTTTTATAGTTGATAATATTCATTTTCAATATATCGGATTTCTCAGTGGGATTCTACTCTTGGCAATCGTTAGAATGTTGCAAGTAAGATCTAATTAACATGAAAATTAAAGATAATTAATTAAATAAATAAATAAACATCAAAAAATATTGTTTGTTTTTCAAAACAGAATCGATGTTTAGAAAGTGTTTTCTGGTTTGCTGTGTTATTGAATCTCAAACACATCTATCTATACATCGCTCCAGCTTATTTCGCATATTTATGGAGCATTTATTGTTTCAAAAAAGGTTAATTAATTATAAATAAATCCCTCCAAATCAAAATTAAATTAACCTTATCTTATTTCCAGATACCAATAAATTTATTCCGTTAAACTTTGCTAAAAAGACAGCTATTGAAATTTGCGTTTTTACCGTTTCATTAGGTCCCTTCATCCTAATGGTAATTTTAATCTTACCCTGTGTTCGTTGTGATTAAAAGAAACTAATTAGCTTCATTAATTTCAGGGTCAAACAAAACAAGTTTTATCAAGTTTATTTCCATTTAAACGTGGTTTAACTCATACTTATTGGGCACCCAATTTTTGGGCAGTTTATAACACAGTTGATAAGGGATTATCCATTATTGGTTAATATTAATTAGTCGTTACTTATATTAATTAGTAAATAATTAATATAGTATTTGAAAAAAAAGAAAATTATTTGGTATAAATAATTAAAATAATTTTTTTAAATAGGAAATTATTTGGGCTATGAAACTGCTACGATGGGAAGTTCAATGACTCATGGTTTAGTTCAAGAATATGGTCACGCTGTTTTGCCCAATATTACACCAATTACGACGCTGATATTGTCTTCCATAGCCCTTATTGTAAGCAGACTTAATTATTTTTAATTGTTTTTGTTAATTATTTAAATTTAAAATAGCCTTCCGTATGGATTGCTTGGAGAGGTCGTTCCCAACCTTCAAATTTTGTACGTGGAATCATTTTATGTGCATTTGCAACTTTCATATTTGGATGGCAAGTTCATGGGAAAGCCATCCTTTTAGTCATCTTACCATTAACGTAATAACTAAGTTAAATTTAGTACTATTAGAATTTCTTAATTAACTAAAATTTCATTCTTCAGAGCACTGGTCATTAAATCTAGTAAAGAAGCTGAAATATTTGCATTTGTGGCACCAATCGCACATTTTTCATTATTGCCATTGCTTTTTAAACCAGCTGGTAAATAATTTATTATTTTTCTAATTAGTTTAATTAATAAACTAATTAGTAATAATCTTCTTTAGAAACCCCAATCAAATTATTATTGATTTTGTTCCATACTGTGTACATTTTTACCACCATGAAAAATTTGCATAAAAACAGGTAATTATAGCTAAACTAAGCTGATTTGAATTCAAAATTAATTAATTTCTCTTAGCAGGGTTTCATTTAAAAATGAATTACTTCCATTTTTAAACACACTTGAAAGTCTTTTCATTCTTGGTTTAATCCCCTTACAAATATTCTATAGTTTTGGTTCAAAATTGCTCAATTTAGAGCAAAAGTTTCCCTTTTTACCCTTAATGCTTATTTCCTTCTATTGCGCCCTTGGAATTATTTACTCTTGGATTAAAATGGCTAAATATTCATTAAACCAATTAACTGTTAATGAAAATCACGAAACTGAAACTAAAACTAAACAGTTCACAAACTTAAAGTCCGGAAGTAAACTTCACAAGTCTTAAAATATTTTTGGAACATTTCTTTCAAGTCATGAATTAATTAATTATGGTATTTAAAATTAGTGTTCCTTGGTTTTTTTGGCCTTCTAAAGGGTGCTTTTTCTTTTTTACTGTTCACTAAGAAAGTGTTAAAACATTTTTACATGGAAAATATATCAATGAATAAAAATTTTCACAAATTATAAATTAGCCTCGAATACAATTAATTGTTTCACTTGAAATGGCGGCGGTAAAACAAAGTACTAAAAAAAAAACCGAGGTGTAAAACCTTACCAAGACCCCATTTGTTTTAATCGTTATATTGAGGGTGGCCCCCAGCCTTACAAGCTTCTAGGGGCCATAATCCGATATAAAACAAATGAATTTTATATTGTACCTTGTAACAAATTGAGTAAAAATAAAAAAGCGCGGGGAGGCGTAATAATTTAGCGCCAAAAAGGCGCGCGCGCGAACTCCTGTTCTATTTCCCGCGAAAAACGAACGACGCGGGGTTGTAAAAATTACTGTTTTATAATGGGCAATGGTTATTCAAATTTATGATATGTTTACAGAATTGCAATTTTTATACTAGCAAATCCAGGAGGGGCATTTTCTATATGATATTGTAAAACATTTCGCGACTGTATGGGGGGGTTTGGACTTTTTTTGGATCGCCAGAAGTTTTATTTGGAATGTAACTTTTGGGCCAAAAGGAACCCGAGTTCAAATGGCTCCGGTTGCGGTTGGTTTTGGTGTTAATAATTTGGAAACTGGCAGACCCGCGCGCGTTTAAGACTGGAGTTACGTATAAATTAACATGAGGGTGTGTGGTAATTGGTGAAACGTGTTGGAGTCACCTAGCCGTTATTGGATAAAGTTGACGCATGGAGCGGTCAAAGATTAAATTTCCTGGTTGAAGTTCTAAACTTTGTGATGAAACAACGCTTCAAAATGGATATAACCACGTGAATTAAAAGTTCGGTAACTATTTTTATAGTTAATTTGTATTTGTATAAATCATTTGCATTAAAGATTTATAATTTGATACTTAAAAATATTTGATGTTATCATCTGTTTGATTGAAAATTTTCTTGCCAAGGGGTGGGTTACTTCGCGTACAGTACAATACAACCTTAGCAGGGTAAACACCTTGTTAAACCCCACTTCTTCCAAGTTTGCATTCTAAAACTGATCTATAAGTGATTAACCCTTTGTTTCCTAACTAACGATTAACGAACGACATGGGAACGAAATTTTGATAGTTAAAAATGATGGATAGGTAATATTCAATAAACTCCACCTTACAACAATTGTTAATCGCAACCTGAAATCCTCAAAAAAAAAAACAGTAAAAATTTAATGATTTTCCCTCCACAAGATTAAAGCTTAGAAACCGCAAGAATCGTTGAAGAAAATATGAAAAGTTCTATTGATCTATGATATATCAATTCCCAAGAGGATCGTATTTTTTCCCGCATAGCATCCTCTCAAAGTTAAGTCATTCTCACTCGAGACCACAACCAAAGCCTTTGGGTAACCTTTAACCTCACTTACCCTAGTCTCAGGTAAGACTGAATCACGTGTATGCTATTTCAAAGCCTCCTCCCATCGCATTGCCAACTTTATCTATCCACTCCCAATGCTCCAATTAGGTTTCGGTATTTCGCCTTCGGGTACTTCGGTTGGGAAGGGAAATTCTGTCATCGCCCACACAAAGACCCCTGGACCTTAAGCTTCAAAAGAAATCTACCGACAAGTACGACGTAAGGTTTGCGCAGGCGTATACACTTCTAATCTCACGCGCTCTGGAGATTTAGGCGCAAAAAGGGGGGAGGAAAGCGCTGATATGATTAGATATTCATACGATGGAAGTAAAAAGGTCATACGAGGTCATTTTTTGATCAAAACACGCATGATCTCAAAGGCTTAGGATTTTAACTTAAATAATAATGATTCAAGGTATCTCATTGCTTGATAAGAATCCATTTTGATTTAAAATATCGATGAAATGCAGGGCCGTCTAGAGATAGGGCCTATTAGGTCAGTTTTTCCCCAGGGCCCAGGCCACCTGTCGGGCTTTCTTGATTGGGGTCCACAATTCCGCCAATTTCCCCGGGGGTCCGCAAACTCTCTCGACGGCCCCGATGAAATGAAAAATTATAATTAAACTTTAATCTCTTCAAATGATTAACTTCTAATAACGCGACATCCCTGGTAGCTAAGATCCAAACGAAATGACGTTGGAAAATGGCTCGTTTATTGCTTTTTGAAGAATCGGTACAGAAGAAATTTATAACCTTTTTATGGCACCCAATATAAAGATAACGGTGTTGGGAAAAATATAGAATCATAGGTTCGAAAAAAACCTGGCCATATTGTCTCCAGGGTGATATAGTCAATATTGACGCGTTAAAAACTATACCTGCATGATGCTTTACTCGGTTACTACACCTTGTATGTTCCAGCACAAAATATGAGATCAAAAAAATTATCTTTAAATTCATTGCTAACTAGAGTTTCATTTCGTAAATTTTATGACCGTACCCTCATTAAAATTATTAAATTATCTATAGATTAAAAGGTTTTAAATGATTAAGAACAAGGGAATTTATTACGTGAAGATTCCTCCGGTGTCATTGGAAACCAGTTAAAATTTACACCATCATACCATAATCTGTCCAGCGTTTAAATGTTAGAAGCAATAGAGTTAAAGCGAGGGGGAAAACAGGATAAATTAACGTAACACCTGCCTTTACACGTATTACATATGATATTTAAACAAACTGGACTCAAGTTTTTTCATGACCTATTGACCCTACCACCCCATAACAATTAAACCACCACCCAATGTCTTTTAATACCAAGTTCTGAATTAAGATACTCCTTTTAATTGCGCAAAATTTACCCTTATAATTTTGAATACAAATAGGATTGGCGTTTTAACAAACGGTTGCTGAACAGATTGCCCAACCATAACTTTTATTTTTTGGTTGAGTTGTAATACCGCAACGTCATATTGAGAGGTCCCCGGAGTCAACTTTCATCTAGGACTCAATGAGGATCGACATATTTATAGGTTTTGGGCTAGATCCCTTTTGGGCCGTTACAACCTTGCATAATATCTAGTTCCGGAAAAATATCCCCTCAGTAGTGCAAAACGATTATATTATTTCTTGGGTTTTGCTAAAACTGCTCTAGGGAATACATCGATATTAGGCTTAGCTGTTCCATGACAAAAAAGAGATATATATATATATATATATATACAATTTCACATTTGGTACGGATTTCGACGCGTTTTGGGTCACCATAACTATATCTTTGAACGTTTGAAGTACCCGTTGTTTTGAATTGGGTGCAATCGGTTCCTGCTGTGTAATTACAGTGCTAACTTTAAAACCGGGGTCGCGGTCCTTTTGGCGGGAAAGTACACCACGTGCTTTCGTTTACAGAAAAGCGCGCGCGAGCCTGCTTTTAGCGCTTCATCTAGCTTATTTGTTGCTTTAATTAGCACAAACATGTGATGAAAAACCCCTTTTGAAGTGCCGCTTTTTCAATTAAGTAGTTTGTATGCAAATGTGGCCTTTAAACTATACCGCAGTAGTCAACAGACCTATTGAAAGCATAGATACCCCCCCCCCCAAAAAAAATAATACCATCACCATCAAAACAGTTAGCTAATTTTAACATCAACAGACCCTTACTTCCAACCATCTCTTGACCCAAACTGGACTCTAATATAAGAACCAAACAAGAGTCTCCTAGCCCTTGAACTTGCTGTCGAGTGAAACGCGCTCTTCGTATATGTGTGTCCCTTATATACAGAACCGCGGCGCGAAGGAAACTTGGCTAAATCTAACATCTTCATCCCTGGAGTCCCAAAACGTCAATCATTCCGAATAGGGAGTGTCCAAGTCCCAACCTTCCAACCAATCAGCTAGAATCTGGGTTGCAATCTCTTCCAATCCCTACAGATGCGAGCCTAGAAGCCTAGAGAAAGAACTTATCCTCCGTTCGGGAAAATGGGGGCCCTACCTTTAGAGCGTTCCTTCATTCTCATACAAGAGTCCGTATCCTTAGCTTTTGTTATCTAAAACTCGCTCTGGAAAATAGAAACAAGTACGAATTTGTGACAAAGACGCGTGTTCAAAGAATCCTCATCACGTGACATAGATAGTTGGTTTCTTAGTTATAAAAGGATTAAGACATCTGATAGGGACAGGTATACATTTTGATCCGCGTTATCTAAGTACCTCGATGTACACGCGGTTTTAAAGAGATAGAAATTAAATAACTTAATATGGTGTTAGTTCAAAACGGACATCATCGCAATATGTTCACTCCGTCAAGTACTAACACGCGCCATCACCTGGCTCACCCTTCAGCCGTTCCTCAAGTATTTAACTTTTCTCAATATGGTCCGTACGGTGTTCCGACGCACCAACAGAGTTACGGTTCTACCGGACCCAACTTAAATCATACAAGTACTTCAATGTCCGATACGGGGTTAATTGGAACTGATTTGCAAAGCATGAACTGGCATACAGCCACCGGTAATATGTATTCCTCATGCGCGAGGGGCTACGACGACTGGTCACCTCAACCTTCAACAACACCACCTCATAGTTCCTCTATAAGTCCTTTACACGGACCACCACACGCCCACGTGTCTACCTCAGCTACAGCGACATCGTTATACAATTACTCTCATCCTAGCCTGGGTCATTACCGACTGAGTGGTAATTCATCGCCGCAAGTACTAGATTATCAAACAGCGAGTAGTTCCGGGGTGACATCGGGATCGCAATTCCTGTTCCCTGACGTCGCGACACTATCATTGAATTCGCACCACTTGGGAGCGGGTACCGGTCAACCTAGCCCCGATTCCGGGGTAGCGCATAGTAGCGACGGGGTACCGAGCGGTTCCGAGTCACCGGCAGCCGGAAACGGGAACCATAGCCATAACGTCGCCGCGAATCAACCTCAAGGTACCGGGACAGATTCACCCGACTCACCCCGAGGTTCTACGAGGCCTCAACAAGCAAGGAGTCCTTACGAATGGATGAAAAAAGCCGCATACCAATCTACACCCAATCCTGGTAATTATGTCTTTCTTTAACTTTGATTAGGTAAGAGAAATGAGAGTTACGAATTTAATGTGAATTAAAATCTAATAGACCTTTCGTCACCTAATATTAAGGGTTTAATATTCAAAAAGATATCCTGCATTATATCTATTCTCTTAATACTTAATATTCTATATTCATAATTAATTTGATTTGATTTTAGCATGACCTTAACGGCTTTTACTTAACGAAAGTATTGAAATTAGAATCGGAGGTTCAACAGCGTTAGTTAATTTGCATATGTAATACTAAGGAAAAACTATCAAGTCTATTTTGAAAATATCAAACCACTTATATTAAAATCTTGAACGCAATCTACAACCCAAAATAATTGAAATATATTTCAAAAATCCCTAAAATAGGAACCACTACAATATAAGTGATAAGGATAGGCGCCCACTAATGTTCTTTATAGCTTGGTCGGCTTACCAATACCCTTTCAAAGAAGTAAGAAGCATCCAAACCCTAATTGCTTATAAGATAAATAGTCTATACTCTTTGTCAAAAAAAAACGCTATACATTCCCACCAGTATATACACCGCATACGTTCGTGTCGCCAGAAAATCGGGATCCCATGCAGGACTTTTCACAAAGCCTTTCTAAAATTCTTTAGAAGACCATGGTACGCAATAAAACCTAAGTCAGGGTTACAACTGGAGATGGTTAAGAAGTTTGGGTATCTTTGACCTAACTTATAGCATTTAAACCCTTTCATTGCATGAAACAAACATTTCTCATTTAAACGCCAATTAAAACACAACAATTTTTATCTAACCCTAATATTAAATTATAACTATTTACTAACTATAATACTTCCCGGACAAGAACTGAACTGAATCCATCTCTTCTATATAACCATCTCAGATAGTAACCCTTGCCCAAGGCAACGCATAAAAGATACTCTTGCACCTGATACGTACAGCCTAGTTTCTCATAGAGATATCCCCGAGTTGAAATTTCACACTTATACTGATGGCTCCGGAACCCCACCCATGTTTCTTTCAATTCAAAGTCGCCACTGATCCTATTAGCCGCGAAAGACACCAGACTGACTGTCCCTAGGTTTACCCAGTGCGTTCTGGATTACAACTCCCTTCATACGTTATCTCTTATCGGTTAAGCACCGGTCACTTTGGTTAGCGGCATTGAAAGAACCCCGATAGGATCGCGGCGGGGACACACAAAAGAAAACATACCAAGAGGGTAGGTGACTTTTTGAAAGCCATAAAAATCAGTGCAATGATACTATGGCCTTGTATTATATCTATCTATCGGTGGTGCTTGCTTTGAAGGTTTCGGGTATTGGGGTCTCCAGTGTGGTGGTTTGGTTCAAAAACCCGGGAGTTTCATTTGGGGGGTCCCTTGGTGCCCATAAGAAAACCATTAACCATTCCCAGGACACGACGTTTGAGAGGTAGAGAAGAGCGCGCCCTCGGGGCATGACTTTAACTTTTTAAAATTTGGGGGAAATTTTGCGATGTGAAGAAAAGAAAAGAAAGTTATCTTTTTGACAAATTTTATGAGGTTCGAAAAATTTCCCAAAGACGAAAATATTATTTTTATGATATCTTGATCACTTTAGAATCTCATAACTTAAAGTAGTTTTTGATCACTTGAAATTAATTCTTTCAAAATAACTACAAGCTTCGAAGTACAATACGCGGTTCAAGTTTCACAATCATTTGAATAAATAATGAACTATTTTCCGCCATAATCCTTACAATCTAATCTAGTACGAAAACAAAGAAACATGTCGGTGTCGCGGTCATACGATTGAAACTTATGTAGGAAATTATAATCCCTCAAAGGTTCAGCGCCGACTATGGTTATAGGCGATAATACCCTGGCACCCACGACAAAGATCTATGCTTGTTCTTTATCTATATCAGAAGTAAATGAACCGAAGTTACCGGAGTCCTATTGTTTATTCATTAAGCACAAGTTCCTCACAAACCCCCATATTTCAACCCCGACGATAGTCTCGCTCCTCTACTCTTTCGAGTCACAACAATTTTGAAAACGCCACCAAGCGGCCAATGTTCGAGTAACCGGATTTTCCGGGAATTAGTTAAAGTTTTTAAAAATGGCGACTTTTTCCCTCGGAAGATTCTTTTGGGGAGAGGTTCACACTCAGAGTTGCCAGTTGGGCGGTTTCCCGCCCAAATTGGGCTTGTTTTTGATCTATGTAGCGGGAAAAAAATGGTTGGGCGGAAGGCGGTTTTTTGGGCTGGTTTTTTGGGCTGGTATTTTGGTAAGGTTTCTGCCGGTCTCGGTCTGCGAGTCGGCGGTTACGGGTAAGCGCAGTGATTCAGTGAAGGGAGGAGGGGTTCGGCCGGCCACTCGGAACTCGTGAGATTCATTCTGTTCTGTGCCACTTTAGCTACCTTCCCCCATTCATCTAACACGCAGTGCCTCTAGGCCCTAGGCTCCTAGCCCCTAGTAGCGGACTGGATTGAAAACTCTAGGCGGGAAATTCACGAATGGTAGACTGGCATTTTAAAAACGGGGAGCGCTACAATTATAAAATTAAAAAAAAATTATAAAATGCATTTTTAGCATTAGAGGGTTTACGAAGTTAATTTAGGGATTCTACTAGTCGAAATGTCTAAAATCTAATAAAAAATGAACACATTTTTAAGCTAAGAGATATTTGAAAAATGAAAACGAAGTTAATACCGTATTCTCTGGACAGTGTATCAGGGAAACTACTGTAACTAAACAAGTTTATGATATTACTGTCTATTAAATATGTTTATATTGTAAGTTAATAACCTGGCTTATTGTTAAAAAGACTTTCTTTATTGGGCGGAAATTGGGCGGTTTTTTGCAAAAACAAATTTTTGTTTGGGCGGTAATTTGGGCTGCTTTCCGCTTGGGTTGGGCGGGATCTGCAAAACTTATCTGGCAACTCTGTTCACACTCTTTGAAAAACTTTTCGAGTAGGATAAGAAGACTTTTAACATACTTTTGTCCAATGTCTGACTTTAGAATTTCAATAAATCTTTCCCGACTTGAAGTCACAAATGGTCGATTAATATTTGAAAGGTATTTCAAAAGATCATCCCTAATGTTTGCATCCATTATCGAACGTAAGCCTAGGGCCTAGGCTCCTAAGATAGAAGCAGACGCCTATTTCTCAAAACAACGACTATTTATTCATACTAACGATATTGCGCGGATTTGTAACTAAGCTGTAACTATGGTCTTTGGTGCCAGCGTTAAATTTCGAGACGATTCAGGTAGAGGTACAGCTACCTTGATTTTTACTACCCCCACGTTATGGAAAACGCATTATACAAATTTTGCCCTCTCCGGTAACTTCGGTTCATTTACTTCTGTCTATATATATATCCATAACAAGAGGTCTTTACATTATATAGTGACATAATAACAATTAGTATGACACTGCCGTCATGTGTATAGACCTTTTTCAAAAGATATTTATCGTCTGCTAGTTGTATGGTTTTGTGGGCACAAACCTTCCATCTTCAGAAAACAAGATGGTCAAAGGCACCATACTCAATTTAACCCTACGACATTTGAGAAGTAGAGTATATCACACTTATTATTGATATGCTCTTTACAATGGCATGCATTCATCGATAAATATCAAAGAAATCGGCCGCTTCTGTTAACGGGGATTAACGCGCTTTTGCTGCTAGAACAGGATTCAAGATAAGAGAAAAAACATTTTCTTTTAACAACTAATCTCTGTCAAATTGCAATCGTATGGAACCCATTATTGATTTGAAACAATATTCGTTACGTGAAAGGCTTCCGTTCGTCTAATCTAGTTACTTTCGCAAGCAATTAATCACATCGAAGCCTAATTATTTGACAAAGGTTTTCTTTCGTCACAAAAGCGCGGGAATTCGAAGCTAAGCCTAATTATTTGACAAAGGCTTCCTTTCGTCACAAAAGCGCGGGAATTCGAACCTAATCCTAATTCTAAACCGAATTTCTTTCCTCCCATAGGTAAAACAAGAACAAAAGACAAGTACAGGGTTGTGTACACGGACATGCAACGATTAGAACTGGAAAAGGAGTTTCATTACAGCCGTTACATCACGATACGACGTAAAGGAGAACTGGCATCAGTTCTAGGGCTGTCAGAAAGACAAGTCAAGATTTGGTTTCAAAACCGGCGCGCCAAAGAAAGAAAACAGAATAAGAAACGCGAGGAAATGATGCGCAATAAAGATTCCAAAGATCTACTTCACGCGCAAGTGCAACATTTGCACGCCATGTCTAGCCAAGGCTTACTATCAAACGGTTCTCATAACCAGGACGCTACTTCACCCTTATTACTTTCGATAAAACCGATATTAGGTTCGGATTCCGATGCTTGTCCGTGTTAAATGAACTGAGTTGAACTATAAAAAAAAAAGAAAAAAAAGACGGGGAGTAGTTCAAACTGTACAGGGTGATAAAAATTTAAATTAAAATGTCTAAAGAAGAAAAAAAACTATATTTCGCTGCTTTTCGACGTGCTATTCTTTTCTCTACTTATTTTCAAAATCAGAAATACATGAGCGAGTGTCCATATCTTTGTATATATTGTTAAAATAGTGTTTAAAAAAATAAATAAATGATAATTGTTGTATTTCAGTGTGTTTTTTGCTGTAACTTCATTCATGTAAATAAAACTTTTCCAAAGTATTTTATAGTTTTGATTTTAAATTATATTTCATGCATGTAATCTACTTTAATTAACATTATTTAATACTATTTAAGCATATTTCTTAATTTAAAATACATGAAAAGTGTACAGTTCATGTTCTATAAACGCCTGTAAAAGTGTTTCAACCGCTGAACACCGGTGTTTGCACTTAAAGCGGCGATAATGAAACTTTGGATTCTACTCCCTAAATTTTACTACATTTTTAAAACGGCTATTTATAGAAAATTAACCGAAAAATTCATAAATTAACTTTAAAAATTACTAAGTTTGGTAACTTACGTCTAAATTATAGACAGTAATTACTAATTAACCCACAGCTACAGCTACCACCAGGCATAATTAGTACACCAAATAAAACGATTACCCCTTTGGCTCCATTTTTGATTAAACCAGCAAGCTAACAATAACCTTTGACCTCTACAAAATCAAATTACGTTAGATATCCCCAACTCTTAATGTTTGTCATATACATATATACATAGCCATTCCTCCCCCAATAAAATACAGTGCGCAGAATCCAACCCAAGTGTTAAGGTTCTGACTGGACTCTGGAAATACCATATGCTCGAGTCGAAACTCAAAAACCCAGATAGCAAGTTTGTGGTAACGCCTTTCGTGGTTTTTATGACTTCGTCAGGGTCAAAATAACTAAAGGGGTTTAGTGGTCAACACTGAAGCAGCTAGCCGCAAATTAGTTGGGACTATCATAAACTATATAGGGTAATAGCAAGGAACTGCCTTTAACTGTACTAATATCCAGTGTAGAGAAGAACTAGGTGACGGGGGTCTATGAGATCCCCTCATAGGATGGTCCTGGGTATACCGTATTTGCCATATATCTCCTAAAATGCCTGGGCCATTCTTTTGGTTTTCCTAGGGTTGGCCCCCTCTGCCCATTATGGGTCTATTGCCCCAATAAAATATTTTACGGGGTCCTGGATAGATCACTACGTTACAACATTGTGTGAATTTGTGTGAAGCATGGGCTTTTGTACTATTTTTTATCTTGCCGATGGTACAATAGGTTTGAAACTTATGGTTACTTTGCTTGTGGTTTTGATGCTATTTTGAGGCCTAATTTGATATTGCGTTTGTATTGTGTTGTCGGTGGAATTTTATGGGTTACAACTGAATTATTTAGTTTATAGTAGCATTTAAATGGTATTTTACAATAAAACCCTGACTGAGTTTAAGGTAGGGAGCCGAAACTACTCTGATTTCATATTTAAATTCAACATTGTTTTTAAATAATTTTTTTCCTCTTTAAATTATTTCCAGTTGGAATTACTTTAGACTCGGTGGAATTTTTAATGAAATATTATAGATCTGTTCCTAAATTACGATTAGCTAAGATTTAAAATATTTAAATCGCAAGTATTAAGCCTAATTTTAGGCCTACGTTTTAAGCCTAAATTTGAAGACATTAAATTAAATAAAAATGATTAAAAATCTCAGAAAATAAGGCTAATATTCGCCTTAAAAATCAATATAATTTTCCCAGGTTCTAAACCATATTCAAAATTACGAATACAACTCGAAGAATTAGGCTTAGCATCAATAAAAAAATATGATTAGTCACCCGATGATATATTAATTTTGATCCTTAGCCGATATAGAAAGGTTTTTTTTCAACGAGGAAGTCCTGGTTCACCTTAGGCTAAACACCTTACAAAAGATAACAAAGCACGGGGTCTATCTCTTAAACCTAAACTTTTTACGACTTCAACCTTAACATTTTACGATTTCAACCATAAAAACTTGCTAAAAGACAAACAATAAGAAAAAAAGGAGGAATTTGAACCTTTTAAATCGTCGTTAAAACTTTAAGAAGAAAAAAAAAAGAAAAAAAGCACAACATAATTGTTCCTGGTTGTTGGGTCACAGATAGAGATGTTTTAGTTAAACGAGCGGGAGATTTTGGCGGGAGTTGTCGCCTATATAGATGCCCCGAGCCATGTTAGCGGGGAACCTTGCCCACGGATCCCTCTCCCGGTTTTATGGCGCCCATAAATTTTGCATACACGGGACCTCCTCTCCACGACTATAGGAGGACCAAATTGGTCCTTGTCAAAATAGCGTGACGAAATTTACAATGCTTTAGAGAAAATAGCGTCGCATATTCGTCAATTCGCGCCATTTCTGGGTTTCAACTTTTCAAGCGCGCGCTTTTAAGAACGATTTCGAGGGATCGGATATTTGATTAAAATTCTTAATCTTAGATTAAGGTTAAGTTTAAGAAATTTACCAGGGATAATAAGTATCCAACCCCACTCGTCCAAAATTTTAAAATATAAATAAGAATAAAGTTTTAGAAAATTTTGCGTTCGTTTTCCATGGCAGAAATAAATTCCTCAACTTCTTAGCAATAAGGTGGTAATTCAAATAATAGAAGATTATAAATTGAAGTACGGACATTTTTCTTATAGTCATCCCACTAAAACAGGTATCATGACCCGAATGACCTTTCACCAAAGAAACTTTGCAGTAAAAAAAAAAACAGGGGACCTTTTCTACTCGTCGCTAAAAGTCAAAAGTCGCAATTACAAGAAATTTGTTCCAATATCTTTTCATGATCGAAGGGCCCCAAGCGAAAGGGAGATGGAAGAAAGCTTTTTATTCGAAACCTCAGGATAAAGATACTCAGGGAGGTCTCAAACGTCCTTTACCAAACAGAAACTGAGAAATGGGACAAGTGTGGTATAGATAAGATGGTTAAGAAAGACCTAAACTAGATCCCAAAGAATAACATAATTCTTAAAAACATTTTCCCATAAAGATACGTTGTGGATGGGTTTATCCATCTCATCTACTAACTGTGGGCATCCCAAAGATTCAAATTGGCGAAGCTAACAAGCCATGGCTAAACATAGGGCGCGTTAGGGACCTTTTGTCATTATCCGCGAGCTTTTCTCACCCCACGATTTTTATTGCATCGGGTACTTCTCTCTGGCATCTATCTCTCTCTCCCAACGGCTTCTTCTCCGTTGCTATCGTTACCATCTCCAGAAGAGAAGGTCCCCCGCGTGACGTCAGTAACGGAGCCAATGCCGATGGACCGTAAATCAAGGAGAGGGTTGTTAAAACGCCAACCTTAATGCCTTTACAACCGCGCCCGCCCGATTTGCCATCAAAACGGCAAAGCTCTTTGATGCTTCGTTTAATTACGAAGAAGTAGCCAAGGCTCAACGTAGTAGATACGACGAGTAACACCGGTATTTCTGCAGCGTTGAAATAGGGTGGTAACTTTTGGCCCCAACGCCCACAGCGCAACCAAGTCAACCCATAACAATTATTGCCTTTTTTTACCCATGGTATATTTATCGTTTTTCGAGCATGATTCTATTAAACAAGATACGGCGTTTGATTTTTCTACAAGGTACTATTGGTTTCGGTATAGACATGACATGACAAACATGAGGTATTCCTTTCGGGTTCAATTCCGGTGGTCCTTTTCTTACCCAGAAAAGGGACAGTTTACGAGGATCTATTTATTACGGGCACAAAGAATGTTTAGCTACAAGGGGACATTTGAATTGGCTTGGCTTGGTTGGGTTTTGGTCTCAATGGTAGGTCTTTTTGTGATAATCATGTGGTTCAATCGCTTAACCTTTGTAAGGATCAATACAAGATTTGTGACTTTGTAATCGAATTAAATTGAAATCTGACTTATTAAATGGCAACCGTGTATAACTTCAAAAATATACCACGGATCTTATCAACGTGTAAAGGAAAACCGGGATTCTAAACCATACTGGTTTTAAGACAAAGTCAAATTTTCCTTAAGCTGTTTTTGCAGTTATAGATAGACTCGAAAGAGGGCCACAGCTACACGTTTAATTCGGGAAATTAATTATCGAATAGGAACACCTATTCAATAACTTTGAAAAGAAAAAACCCAAACTGCTTACCTGTTATCCTTTAGGTGTTTCAATGGAACTTTCGCACACGTGAAACCCACACGGAACTTGACATTTATTGCAACTGCGATTGTAAAAAAAATCATTGTTACTTTATATAGCAAACAGAATTAGTTTTTTTTTAATTCAATAGGCCTACAAATTTTTTAGAAAGTCAATTTTAATTTGGCCGTTTTTCGCAAACGAAAAATTTCTACTTCACATATCACTCCAACCCATTAAACTAGGACCACATTTTTTTAAATCAGGTTTTATTTTCAACAATAACAAACTAACAATGTACAATTTCATAACAATTTGATGTGATTCATGGCAGGCAAATGATGGTTTAATTTTTGAAACTAATTAGACCACTTTACCACCATCCGGCGCTTTGTTGCCTCTGTTGTTTTCCAGAGGAGACGGAAGATTGCCAAGGATGGCTGCTGAAAGATGTTGATTTGGCAGATTGAGTTTGACGCTTCTGAGAAGAACCTCCGTGTCCAGATGCACCAGCTGGAACTTGGTTGATGGCCAAGACCAATGGGATCAAGATCCTGTGGCCTTGTTGGGGAGTTGAGGTCTGTGTTTGTTTCTTAGCAACTCCTTGTGATTTCCATGGAGCTGGGGCTTGAACCTGGGGTTTCGCCCATCCTTGGTTTTGTTGAGGAGCCCATCCTTGGGGTTCAGGGGCTTGTTGCTTCCATCCTTGGGCTTCTGGTTGCCATCCTTGAGGTTCGGGAGCTTGTTGTTTCCAGCCTTGGGGTTCAGGGGCTTGTTGTTTCCATCCTTGGGCTTCTGGTTGCCATCCTTGGGGTTCAGGGGCCTGTTGTTTCCATCCTTGTTGAGCTTCGGGTTGCCATCCTTGGGGTTCTGGGGCCTGTTGTTTCCATCCTTGTTGAGCTTCGGGTTGCCAACCTTGGGGTTCAGGGGCTTGTTCTTTCCATCCTTGTTGAGCTTCGGGTTGCCATCCTTGTGGTTCTGGGGCTTCTTCCTTCCAGCCTTGTTGGGCTTCGGGTTGCCATCCTTGGGGTTCAGGGGCTTGTTGTTGAGCCCATGGGTCCTTAAATTCGGGGTTTTCAGAGTTCAGTTTTCGCGAGTAATTTACAAGGTTTTCACCAAATGTGCAGCATTCTTTACTAATACATCATGCAAATCAATTCCTTGACAACTTTTAAAAGCCAAGGTCCAAACATCCAAAGAGATTATACAACTAAAACCGAAGTTACCAAACGTGCATATTGCCCTCAAATACCGAAGTTACCGAACGTGCATATTTCCCTCAAATACCCAAATAACTCAAAATAAAGTACTTACAGCTGTTTGTTGTTGTTGGGCCCATGGATCAGCTTGACCTTGAGGTTCCCATCCAGCAGATTGCTGTTGTTGTGGTTGCCATCCGGAAGACTTGCTTTGCTGTTGAGGTTCCCATCCAGCGGATTTGGTTTGCTGTTGAGGTTCCCATCCAGAGGATTTAGTTTGCTGTTGAGGTTCCCATCCAGAGGATTTGGTTTGTTGTTGAGGTTCCCATCCAGAGGATTTGGTTTGTTGTTGAGGTTCCCATACAGAGGTTTGCTGTTGCGGTTGCCATCCGGAAGACTTAGTCTGTTGCTGTGGTTCCCAACCGGCAGACTGTTGTTGCTGTGGTTCCCAACCAGAAGACTTCTGTTGTTGTGGTTGCCATCCTCCACCAAGGTTCAATTTGGAGGTTTGTTGAACTTTAGCGGGGGCGCTGCTGACCTTCAAAGGTACTGGCAAGTAGATAACCTTGACTTGAGGTTGTTGCTGAACTTGCTGTTTACCTCCACCACCGTGTCCTTTACTTTGAGTTTGTTGTTGGGCCCATGGACCAGTTGCCAAAGTGGAAGTGGCTAAGCACAACGCTAACGTGACGGAGAATATCTGAAAACAACCGAAAAAAAAAATAATTATTTAGATATAATCTGAACAAGGCTTGGGTAAAAAAACCGTTAATTATCTTATTCGCACTAAACAATATTAGATTTCTATATCACATCCTGTTCAATATTTTATCTATATTTCGCCCGAATATAAATTAGTATGAACGGGCTATGGAATAAATTCAATAACCCGTTCACACTACAATGTTAATATTATACAAATCCTCAAATTATATCTATAAGTAACCCAAATTTCAGATAGAACGCGCAATAATCCTGTAACGGGACCGCTTCGTTTGAGTCGCGAAAATGCAAATATAGAAATAATAAAGATAATCTATAAGAGAGAGTTGGATAAAATTGTTAGCTCCTCTCACCATGGCTATCGAAAGTCAGAATAATTTCATCTGGTCTCTGCTACTCGGTTTTATACCTCGACTATGGACCATTTGAAAGACAGTCGACTCTCAAGTATGGTCCAAATTTAATCCCCCATTCGCTTTCAATAAAGAAAAACTCATCAGCCCCCCCTCACCTAAACTTTCGGATTCAATACCACCCACTAGAAGTCCTCCTTACAACTTTAAAACTAAGAGAGAAAAAATATTCTACGATCCATAAAGGTATATCCCCCTCTTTAGAAGATGATTCTTAAATTTTTTTCCTCCCCAAAATTCGTTTTCGTGGCCCAGTTTCGGAAGTTCGTAATAATCTGGCTTATACACACGAATATACTGCTTATACTGTATGGGGTCAGTACGGAAAAACTATAGAATATATATATATATATATACACATTTGGGGATATACAATTTAAAGAAAAAAATATTCGAGTCATTTTTAAGATCAGCTAAGTTGATTTCATATTGAATTTTCAATATCTGTACGCGGTCTTCTCGATTGCAGTTTTAAGTAGGTTTAAGGGTTAGAACTTAGAATAAGGATAACGTTTTCGTCAAAGGAATTCTGGGATTGATTACAAGATGAATCTTTACTTCATTAAGATTCTTTTATGAACGGATTTATTTTTGGTAGATGGTTGAATAGAGTTTCGAAATTAAAATTATTTCAGTTTGGATTTTGATTTGGTATTGAGGAAAAACAAAAAATATAAGCGAAAGGGTTTGACCGTAAGATTTGTATTTTAAATTTATCTCTAAGGATATTTATTTATTTATTTATTTAAATGTATTTCATTTTATGTATTTTAAAATTATTTAAGAATTATTTATTAAATTTCGGAAGTGATTTTTAGAAGAAGTGGAAGTAGTTTTTATTTGCTAATCTGATATTTTTTAACTAAGCTCACTCTTTAATTTCAAATTTTGAATGACATTTAAAATGATTTGAGTACACTTAGCCTAAACCCTATTTCGCATCTTTATTCTTTTCAAATTCCCTCTCAAGATTAATATTGTTATAAATCAAATAAAAATAATTGATGTGATCTATTCCGGCATTTGTGAGAGTGTTTTATTGAGGAAACTTAAATCTTAATCTTCTTCCTAAACCAATTCAACAATAACTTATTGACTGTTGGTTCTTTGACAGAAAAATATTTGAAACATCTTCCCTAATAAGTTAATGAAGACCTACAGTATATGATGTGAAAATAAATCTACCACAAATCTTGTTTCCCAAATACATACGTCACTTTCATAAATGTATATCTTTGTGCAAATACCTCTTACTGTTAAAATTATTCACGGTTAAAAACATTTACAATGAACGTCCCCTTTTAATAAATAAAATATTATTTTGTCTTTCTTTTTTTTATTTTTAAAGTTTGACCGAAATTTTCTTTAAAAAAACGAGAAATTTAAAAAGCGATAGATACGCATTGTGGCTCTATGTATAATTTTAAAATTTATAATATTTCAAATATTGGACGACATGCTGAGACCAAAATATGGGGAGAAAAATTATAAATACAGACAAACAAAAATGGCTAGTTTTTGTAAAAATGTTACCGAACTGCGGTTATATCGATTCGCCAAGAGCACTTTGCAATAAGTTTTCTTTACTCTTATGATATTAAAGGAAAGGGTTTATCATTGTTTGTTTTAACTGCTCCTGAATAGGATAAATACAAACAAAATGATACAAAATTATCTAAACGCCCGAAATTTTTGGATCTACAAAGAAAATTCACGTATACGCCTTTTTTAATTCTAATAATAAATTTAATTTGTAAATTATCTCACATAAGTCACGGATTATTGAAATGTTAAATATCATAGCTACCTTCCGAAACGATAACGCGGTAAAAATACCAGAGTAAATGACAATGGCTGAGCATACTAATTGAATTCATTGATTCGAATCGAGGAATGTTACAAGAATATTCATATTTTTGCATCCTGGGGAATAATAGAAATTATTTGCATAAAAATTTAGTGTTCTGCTTCAAACGATAAAGGTTTCTTCCTTCCGCAATGCGTGTTAATTCAATTTAGGCCTACTTTTAGGTCTATTTTAGGCTTAAAAGCTGCGAAATTTGCTTGCTTAAGGTTAATTAAGGTCAAATTGCTATTTCTCTTAAGCCTAATGCGAGTTTTATTTTTACCCCTAATTATTCCAAATTGTATTGCAGTATTTTTCAACGAAATTTCCTAAGCCTAACTGTGATTTCTCTTAAGCCTAACGACTTTCAAAATTAGGCTTAATGTGCTTTAATAAATATTAAAAATAGCTTAATTACTTCATTATCAGATATAGAATTCTGTGAAATAAAAATGTAATTACAGCTTCTGGTATCGAAAGTTATACTTAAAATTCGCTTTTTTATGGCCTTTTCAACACCAATGTTTCCTAAATCTAATGCAATTTTAATTGTTCCTCGTTATCCACTTTTAATAAGGTATCTTCAGAGAAGTTCTTAAGTACGTCATGAGAAGCACCTAACTCAAAACTACATAAATTTCTCAATTCATTCAAGTTTATTTCAAAGTGCACTTTAGGATATCACTCATTTCATTTCAATTTCAATATTTGAGAAAAGAGTTTTATCTGAAATAATCCAGCATATTTAATTTTTCTAATTCGTGATTTAATTGACCTTCTTAAGAATAGATACCCTTAAATTATTTGCTTTGAAACAACGCGAATTTATTCATATTTCCTCATGAATAATTAATTATGTTAATATAAATTAAACAGCAAAGGTTTGCTGCGCGCATCAGAACTTTTAATTGAATATTATTTGATATAAATTGAAGTCAGTTCTTAACGCTTAAAGGCAATATACTATTAAATCTAATTAAAGTCATTAAATGACTATTATATCATTCTATTTTAGTTCCGTCACGTTTTCCCTTTCCTTGATTAAAAAAAATCAAGATGAAGTACTTGAGTATAGTTTGGATTCGAAAGTCGAAGTATTTTATTGTGTAATTTGATTTAATTTTTGATTAAAAATAACCAAAACTTTCAAAACTAAGTACTCTATAGTTTCAATTCAAATTCGACTACCATTTCATACTGAAATTTTGAATTTGATTCGATATTTGATTAAGTAAAAAAAAAATTCCAAAAATATAATATATTTTTTTTTAAATATCGCCAGAAGCGTTTAATTTCTTTCTTTTTTAAAGTATAAGCCATATTTTATTTTTATAATTCGATGTGGGTAGATTGATACCATACTTATATACCAAATTTTCCTGTAAAAAATGGGGTATTTGTCTTAAAAGGTAATTAATAATAAATTTATCAATTTTCTAAATTGGTGTTCATCGCTTTTTTAAACTAGTCGATAATTGGGTGCAAAATTATTTTTTTGGTATTAGGTCAAGTATGGGGGGTATGATCTAATCTCTTCATATTAGTGCTCGAAAATTCGGATTATTTGGCCCACCTATATGTAATATATTAAGAATAAGTAAGGTTTATTCAATTGATGTAATGAAGAATTGTTTATTCCCATGCTTTAATTGCGTGAAAGTGAAGACATAATTGCAACGTCCGGCAAAAAACTCTAATTATTGGCTTTGTCTCAAGCTATTATCAAACTATTAACATGTTAAATTGGTACAAAATTATGTTTACTTATCGTTGTTATGATACCTACTTCCGGAATGCTGTTTATAAATATTTTCGCGTTGGTTTTTAGTTTCCACGAAATGGAATTCGATAATAGATAAAATTTAAATAGAATTTACTCGCCGTAAAATTATAATAAATGTCATTTAATTTCATGTTCATTTCTTAAATAATTATGTTTTTCTTGAAACCGAATTAACCCACCCCCCAAAAAATTCCATTGTTTTTATGGAATGTAAATTATTGCCCAACAACATCTTTTTCTTTTCTAAAATTTCAAGTGTTAAAATAGGATGTTATTCAGTCACTATTTCACACTTACGCAATTACTAACTTCACTCTGAGCTACCTTTATTGGCGCAATTTCGAGTATTTAAACACACTAAAATAAAATCCCACTAGAAATATTTTGTCTACGTAAAAAGGGAAATTCCGAAATTAAAAAAAAATAAATATATATATTATGGTTCAATTGTTTTTCAAACGAAAAATATGTATTATAATAGAAAAAAAAATTCCCCCAAAAATTGGTCGTGATTTTCTCGGAAGTCTTCTAAGGTAGAAAGAGCACGCATTATTAAATTCAATGCTTCATTAAGATTAGCACCATTAAAATTAAACCGGCACTCTAATTATCACGATTTAACCTTTTGAAAGTATCAAGTTCAGACGTTTATAACTAGTAGTTGAAAGCTATAGACAGCGTCAACTAAAGGAGCTAGAGAAATTTCCTTAATAATAATCGGAAATCACAAAATTAAACTAATTATTCAAATTTAACCAACTAATATTAAAGAATAAAGTCAAATAACCTATCTAATCCTCAGTCCGAGATCTGCTGGACAACCTATTTCAACTGACCAACTTCTGAGTAAGTTCATGATTGCCTAACCACGGTCCATCTATGACTTTAATTAGCTCATTTCGCACCATCACAATTGTTCAAGGGTTAGTTCAGGTGCAAGATCTCAAGTGCAAGATTTCATCACACAATAGGCAAACTGCCTCACGTTTTTGCACGAGTTTTTAAGAAAATATCAGGGGTTTTTACCAAAAAAAAAATTAAAAAGTAAATCGTGATAGACATAAACCAAAAACATCCCATTCTTTCAAACCTTTCAAGAAATGTCTATATTTTCATGGTAACTTTCACTTAAAGAGATCGTTCCACTTTCTGCCTGCAGTTGTAAAAGGTAATACAACTAACCACAACGATAATAAGCCAATTATCTTCGCTACCTACGGCGACCTACACGTTCGAATTATTGAATTTATTAACTACTATTAATGGCAAATATAATTAACAGGAAGTGTAGAAGTTAGAATTACGAGCGTAAGCTAAAGGCTTTCATCAACAGTGATTTGCAATATACACTCTGTTATTTGCATTTGCTATTGCTAATAACATCTTTACAATAAAGCTCTTGAAAAACTGTACGCTATACTCAACTAAGTTTTATAAAATGCTTTACAAATTGGTTTACGGTTTACCTATAAATTTGACTGACATTTTTGATTGACGTCCGTTTTTAAACGAGAAATAATTTAAATAAATAATAAAAAAAATCTAGTATACTGAAGTTTAAATATAAGTAACTCTATATTTGAAAATTTCAAATTCGAAACGGGTTTCCAATCTATTTCTTTTTTCTGGTATCAATTGGTCATAGCACCCAAATAATAAACCGTGCGATTTTTATTGGACAGCTGTTCATGGACTATTTATTACTCAAATACCCAGAAATTCCAAATCATGAAAGACATTGACAGATAATCTCTTAAACAATAAATAAAAGAACCCATGGTCATGCATTTGGTCACTTTTTCAAGTTGGAAATTAAACGTACGTCCCAACTTAATTAAAAAATATTAATAAAACAATCCGTCCAATTAAAACTGACCTTCACAACAGCTACGCAACATTAATTTAAACATGAGTGTAAAACAAAATAAAAATTAATTGCCATAATGAAATTAAAGGTTTCACCGCCTTTTGTCATGATATCAAATAGATATAAAAAAGCCGCGCGTTAACCTAGAAACTGCCGCCGTTAATTTAATAATAATAATAAAATTAGGGTGCAGCTAAGCCTAATCTAAAATTAAAGTGCACAACTTTCATTCTATATATGAACATTGGAAATTAATTATTTTAAAAATGGTTCAGTTTAATTAAAGAGACAATGAAATGTACTGAAAACAAAATATTTTTAAAACATAATTAGTTACTAGAATTCTTCAGTTTCAATATTTGATATGCTAAGCCTAAAGGGTTATTACTTAACATCCGGACGGTAGGTGGACACAAAGACGCTAGAATGGGCTTCAACGTTTCCAGTCCACTAAATTATTTGAAGCTATATCCTAATTTACGTGGTCAAACTTAAATCTCCGACTTTTGAAAAGGGTATCTTGGTTGTCCATTCCATTTCATTGTTCCTTTAAGGTCACCGGCGAAGTTTCAAGAAACAAACCAACCTTTGTAAGGTGGTTAATTCGTAAATGGAAAAGTATGCATTCATAATGGCCCTTCATTTCATCCCACGAACACACAGAAGAAGTATTTCTCTAATTGGGCAACGCTCCCTTTCTTAAAATTAATTAACAACAGCGGCTGATGGGTTGATGCGTATAATTTTAAAGTAGCATCATGCACAATAAGATGAACACCAGACTATTGTATAATGCTTACAATAATCCTCAACACAATTTTTTTTATTTTAAAGATTCTATTTTTAAAATTTGCGTTTTAAATTTCTTGTCTTTTGTAATCTAAACTAGAATTAAATAAACAAATAAATGATGCGCTCTGCTTACTCTCTAAAATTAATTAACTTAATTATAATTATATACAATAATAATTATAATACTAACAATAAACAGTAATGCTTATTTTTAAAATTTTCTTAATGGTCTGCAAATCTTGGTTGGGTTTTTATTTTATTTTATTCTAATTTTAAATTTGTCATAATTTTCATATCGAGTTTATTTTTTTACTTTTTAGGGAAGGTTGATAAGAGTATCATCCTGGTTTAATTTGATTTAATTAAGGTTTAATATACCGGTATTAAGTTTAAAAGGGTACTTCCTTTTATAATTAGTTTACTTTCATTTGACTAAGTTTAAAGGATATTAATTAACATTTTATAAAATTATAATTTATAGACCAGTATCAACTGGTTCAATTCAGTTCCCCGGTATAGATTTATAGCGGACGATATAAGGTATTCATAACCTGAATGAATATTTCTTTTAAATTTGTCTAAGAAAATAAATAAATAAACACACTCAAAAATCAAAATTAAACTTCACCGTCAAACTGTCACAATCCCATAATTCTAAATCAATTTCTTTTTAAAGAAATAAAGTTAAAAATAAAATTTTTCAACACTTTGAAATTTAAGGAAGCCAACCGGGAATACCGTTGGAATCTTCAAAAAAACTTTAAACCTTTTGTCCCATTTATGATATTTCTCTAAATACCATAAAAAAGGTGGTTAAGGTCAATCATTTTCTTCTAAATCATCTCAGAAAACAAAATTGAAATTTCCCTTTCAGCAAAAATTTTATTTTTAAATTTTTTAGTCTGAATTTAATCAACCGTGTAATAACGACCGACAAATACGCATTGAAAGCGAAAACTATTTAACTTTACGTAGTTTTAAATGTAAATATACTTAATTTTGACTTTAAACGCTGCCTGAAAGACATATCTACCCCAAAACCACCACAATCGTGGTAGAGGTGCCATCAAAATTATTCCACATCAATTTACTAACAGAAAAGAGGATAGTTTGCTATGAAGAAAAGGGTCTGACCTTTTCTTTGACCTTTCAGGAAAAAGTGTATTTAAAATAAAACCATCTGTTGAACTATTTCGTTTGGTTTTTTTTACAAACAGAATTTAAAATACACGAAAAGGCATGCGCCCCCCAACTGTGAACGCGGTGATCCACAAATTGGCCCTACGTTTACCATCCCATCACGCTAGTTAAATGTTTTTTATAAAAATGTATGACCAGATTTTAACAACGGGCCTTGGTCATTTTTCACACCTGTTATTAAATAAATAATTTCCGGGTTCAGGATTATTTCAAAGGGAAAGTGAAATGTCATCATTAGAGAAGTTGTTTCATTATCACTTGAGTACATCCGATGGAACTTCAGCAATTGCAACCTTGCAACCGATTTGGTGCAGGACTGGTAGCTATGTAGACGGTATTGCATCCCTAACTTTTGTATATAAATTATTTTGAAGCAATTACACAGCGAAAGTTGGATTTCATTTCCAATTTCATAACTTCCTAAAACACTTATAATAATTAAATTTAATAACTTCCGTTTAATCCATTAATTTCTCGTCTATTTTATTTATATAGTACCTGCCCCTAAGGCTTGTTATCCCATATTAAATTAAATAAGGTAAGATCCAATTTGTCTCGGACATTCTCGGTTCTTTCATCAAACACAAATGAAACATAATTAATTTGATCTTCTTACAAGCTTCTTCTGCCTCGTCTTACATGAATTATATTAATCTTTAAGTCAATTATTATTTTCTTTATGTATTTTGTTATAAGCTGGATTTATTTATTGTGTGTTTATTTCAATTTATATATACGTCGGTTTTATATCCATCTACCCGGATATGAACACGTACGTCTTATGGGGTGAAAGTTACATTTTTTTTTAAATTTAAAAATATCCATGCTATGATTTACTTTCAATAGGAATGAGAAATTCATTTCAAAGTAATTTTTATAAAGAATCAGGTTTTCATTTGGTTTTTACGAGGTTTTTCTTTGTGTATAGTTTGACTATTAAGAATTGAAATTACTATATACTATAGCGTACGGAAGTTTGTAATATTTTGAATAGGGTGCTAACAATATTGAATTTTTGTTTTCAATTTCCGATATGTCTTGCTGAGAAGAAGTCATGGGTCGAAGAATTAAATGTTCTTTTTAGTTAGGCCTATATTAAAATATCAAAGGAAACCGGGTAGGGCTCTAAAACTGTACGGACAAAAGCATATAGTCCGGATCTATTTAACCTCTTCACCTTTTGACCTCTTCTGGTCGTTAAGATGATGTCATACTGAAACCAAAAGTATGTCTATATTTTAAAGTGACATAATTTTTAATTGAGAAATTTTAGTATTAATTTGTTTCTCTGTTTCTAAATTGTGTTCCCTAGCATCTTTAACCTCTTCACCTTTGACCTTTTGAACCTTCCCTCCCTATTAAATATATATCACATTCATAATGATGGCCAACTTTTAAAATTAACAATTCCAAATTAAAAATTTTTTCATATTCTAGTATATATTTCAAATACACCTACAGATAATCTAAATAGCATAGAAAAATATTCAAATTAAAAAAGTTCAGGTAAATAATATTTGTATAGAGTCGTTTCCTTCCGAGGCTAAAAAAATTAACTTTTACTTCTCACGCGAAAGACAACGGAAATTTAAATGTAATAGAATGATTTAGAGCGAATCGCTGTCAAAAAATTCCAGGAAAATCTTCTAAAACCCCTAAGGGCTGAAAATATGTTTGTTATTTAATTGGGTAAAGTTAAGCCTAATTCCCCACAGCGGTAAAATAATCTTGACACACGCCCACGTGATAAGATAGCGCGCGAGCTGTGGCACTTAAAAGCGAAAGCGGGAATACATAAAGCCAAATAGGAATACTTGTGTAGACATTTTCTCAGACGGAATTTAGTAGATTTTACCTCGCGAATAAAGGCTAGCGCACACCTAACGTCATCGGACGGACCGCACGGATCGCACGCATCGGATAATTTTCTTCAACTGCGCACACTAAATTCGGAGCATTCGTATTTCCGAAATTCCGAACGCGCGTATGAGCAATTGAGCATGCGCGGCGGAATACTCGGGAATTTTCAAAATGCGCAAAATTTCAAACTAGGTTTACCATAATGGCTATAGTTGTTAAATTACTAACCGGAAACACCTTTCACTTGGAATAATGTGGTAAACCTAGAAAGTTTTCCTAATCTTAAAAGAGTGCCATTTTATGTTTCATCAACACATAATTTGAGCATTCGTTAAGCGATTTTTGTCTTAGCTCCGTACGGACCATACGGATTGTATGCCCCTATCGGCAATCCTCGTCGGCATTGCCGACCTCCGATACGTACGATGCGGACAGATGAGCGCGTTCTCATTTGAAACAATGGTAATAATAATAAAATCCGATGCGTGCGATACGTGCGGTCCGTCCGATGACGATAGGTGTGCGCTTGCCTTAATCTATCTCACTGCCTGTTGCAACTTGGGCGCCTAGGAACTCGCGTTGCTATAACAACCAATGACTTCACAGATAGAAAGACGCCATCAGAATTATGACTCGTGGCGGAGAGTAAGTTCTCAAGCCCGTCCCATAAACACCGCATAGAAATTAACATGGGAGACAATGATTCCTAGTGGCTTTATGTATTACTGGTGAAAGTTATATTTCTAGCTAAGACTCGGATGAAAGTATGATGGTTTTATAACACGCACTGTACATCCCTACCCCGAATAAAAGAAATATATATAAAATACTGGCTTCTCTGGTATTTTGAAGATCTTATTCAAACAATGGCGCGGTGAAGAAGACGATTTAGGAAATGTTAGGTTTAGTTCGATGAACCTTTTTATTAAGTTTATGTGTCTATGCGGGTCTCTTTATAGTTCTAAAATTAAATTTAATCCGAGATTGAATTAGTTCAAGTGTTAATACAGACATGGTGTGCAGCAACATGAAGACCCAATCATACTTGTTAAAGATTTGTAAGGGTTTAATTTTCATCCCAATTTTTAGTTTAAGTTATTTAGTTTTGATCTAGGACTTGAGGTACCAACAAGATGGCGGCATATTTTAAAAACCTTGTTACGTTTAGATTCATTCCTAAGCCTTGGTCTTAAGGTTAACCAAATGGTAGTGTGTTTAAAACCTTATAACATTTAGGCCTATTTTTAAGCCTTGGACTTAAGGTAACAAGATGGCCGAGTGTTCACATATTGCATTTTAGAGCCTCGCATTTTTACCGCACCTTTGAACCAACAATATTTCTGAGAAAAAAACGGACTAAAACATTTAGAACACCATAAAAATTGAAATTTAACACCATTTTCGAAGGTTCACCTTAAATTTAAGTATAGATAAGGAGCTGTTAAATTGGTCCCGAGGTATAAATTTCCTTTTAACAAATAGCGTGAAGAATTTTTGTACAAATTCACTTCATAAAAACGAAGATATCAAACCTTACAAACAAGGAAATTCCTTAACTAATAAAAGGTTACTTTAAACTTATCTACTTCCGATAAATAAAAACAAACCGGGGGTTCCCTTAGCGGATGTGCCTGATCTCTGAATGGCACGACCAAATTGATGTTTCTGATATTTAGGTCTATTTATCTGCTCACTAGAAACTTTCGATGGCAAATAAACAATTTAAAAGCTTGAGGTACACATAAGTAAAAATGTAGGACCTACTTTCTCTTCGTCGGATTAATACAGACAACGGAATAGTTTTTTTAATGGGTCAAGGACTTTTGAGTGATTTGCCATCGAGATAGGTCGGTCTCATCATCATATGTGTTTTGTGGTCGTGTATGTATATAATCACTAATCTTAATTTTTGAAGTTTGTCGGTTCGTTACGGTTAGTTAGGTTTTGGTTATTTAGTTTTATCTACATTCTTTATAATTGGGCCACATTTTTGACGGATTGATATTAAATTAATAGTTAGTTTAATTGGGATTAGATTATTTGTGATAGTTGGAGTTTGGGAAGATTGGCTTTCGTAACTAGGGCTATAGGTGAAAAATTTAAGTAACTTTAAAAGTAATTTGTTCAAATTTAACAGTTTAGAACTGGAAAATTATATTAGATAAATAACATTTTATATATTTAAACAATTTAATTGAGAAATTACGTTCCTACAACTAATAAAATTTCACATTGGTACCATGGAGCAATATTAACGGAGACCTAGGAACTACTCCATAGAAAATTCCAAATGATTTTTCATCTTTATGTCAAAGGAACCCTAAATTCCCTCCTCAATTTTTAAGAATTCTTTTCAATTCAATTCAATTCTTTACAACTAACTCTTTATGTAGCTACGTAATATAAAATTGTTTAGAAATAAATATAAAGAAAAACATAATAAAATAAATAAAGTAACCCAAATATAAATAAATTCTAAGTAAAATAATCCATATATTTTTAGCAACACAATCCTTTAGTTCAGGAGGGGGGGGGGTTATAATATAACTGAAACATTCATAGAATTTAATCATTTATCAAGATTATGTAAGTTACTATAGCTTCCCTTTGTTAAACACGTGCGACTAAAACCTTTTAGAATAGAAAATTACATATTAGACCGTCTGGAATTTTTAATATTTGGAATTTAAGAATTTTCCAGACAAGTGTCGAGATGCACACTGTATTTTTAAATTAATATATAACAGAGGAAACTGGAACATTTTGACATTAATAGATGCACATGTACATGTATTCCAAGAATGATATAATAATTTTGAGCGATGATTTAAGAGATAAAGTGATATTATAAGTATTATTTATGGGATATACTCAAAATATTACGTCTTAGTTTTAAAATTGGCCATTGTTACCGTAAGATTGGTACGGTATGACGTGACCACGTACAATTACGCCCAAATTAATATATATATATATCAGGTTTGAACAGATATCCATAAAAGGAAGTAAGTAAAAACCGCAATGGTTTTCATACATGGTCAATATCTTACTATTGCTTATGGTGGTATGTGTGCTAAATTCGTGAAAAAATAAATACACACAAAACAACGCCTTTAAGAAAAGGACAACTTTTCATCCGATGTTTCCTATATGTATAATTTCCCCTCGTGATCTTCTTCTTCATCCGAATTTGAATACTTTTTTTTATATTCATTTCATTTCCTTTTACTAAAGGATTGGCCTACATTCATTTCCCAGAGCTTTTAAAATTAAAATACTTTCAATTTCATTGTTGAAATAAGTTCTTTAAATTTTTCGTTAATATTGCGAAGGTAACAAGAATCGGATGCAATGCAATGCAAAATCAGTTTGTAATAAAAAATAAAAAATGTTGGCCTAAATACGTCTGCTTGAAACTGATTTTAAGGAATATTAAATACACGTTTAATTTAATTGTTCTTTTTCTTATAAAATTTCTAAGAGGTTTAATAGTGCGATAATAATATTGTGAGCTAATCTATATTCGTGTTAGAAAGGTACTAATTCACGGAATTACCCTATTATATCTATTGAATTGTATATAGAAATTAAGAATATATATTATAATCAAGTGTGGGAAATGGGTTATTAGGTATAAATTAAATAGTTTATAGTTTTCTCAAATAATTTAAAATTTAATTAAGAGTTCGTGGAACTGTTGAGCTATAGTGAATCTTTTACAATCACGAGGAAGTTTCTTTTTTCTAAGAAAAAGTGAAGAAAAGTTCAAAAACTTGCACGAGAAAATGTTAAAGTTCAGAAATATTTCGTGATTTTCTATATTTTCGAATTTATTTGGTTTGAAACTAAAAAACCCTTAAAACGATATCAGGTGAATATAATAAGGAAAAAAATCAAAAACTTTTATCTAGAAAGAATTGATTATATATTTTAACCGAAATTAATATTTTTCGTCTATAAAGTTTGTTGTTACTATTAATAGAAATTAAGGGGGAATATATATATATATATTATGGGTTGACCTTTTGACCTCTTAACTTTAACACGACCTGACCCTAAAGATATAAATGTTAATTTATATGGGTATTTGTTTAAGATGGTTTCGAATTTCAAACGTGGTTAAAGATCAAAGTGATTTGGAAATTATTGGGTGTAAATTTTGAAATAAAAATTAACAATTATTTAAAAAGTAAGTAAGTTCTCATTTTAAACAATTTAAATTCCCCATAAACCCGAATTTAAGAAAACTTAAAAATACATTCTTAGTTTCAAATGAAGTGTAAATTATTGGGTGTATAAGTTAAAAATTCGCAACATTCTTTTATATTTCCTATATAATTAAAATCAAAAAAGTAAGACGTTAAATGAAAACCCTCAATTCATCCTTAAACTTAAAGAAAAAATAAAGTTATCATTATTTAAAATTCATTCAACATAAATTAAAAATAATATTAGAAAATTTAAAAATAAAAATCTATATTTCCCTATTCTAAATCAATTAATAAAGCAGTATTCAATCAACTTTATTAATATCGGCACGTTAATCGTTTCATTTTAAATTAATTTACATATTAAATTATTAGAATCTCGTTTAATTCTTAAAAAAAACATTTGTTGAACTGACAAATTAACTTTGCAACATAACCCGCGATTATCAAAGCCCCTTGAAGCCTAAACCTTCACTGTCAACATAGATGAATAAATTCGTCTTTAAATTGACTTTTAACCTTATCCCCATCGTGTCAAACCCGAATTTCAAAGACGAACGAATATTTCTTTCCTGGTAGCGAATTTTTGGTTTTAGTTTTAGTTCTTTTTTTCTGGGAGGCATATAATTGTCACTCTCTCTGCCTTACCTCCAAAGTTTGGGTTCAAATTTTAAATTAGCCAATTGATTGTAGAGTCCCGCGTTGGGGAAAGTTTTACGAAAAAAAGAAAAATCATTAAACGATTTCAAGAAAAGCTCATGGCGCTTATTAAAAATCAAAAGCGTGCCTTTTCATCTCCATCCATGTACACTAGAATAAAAAGGTTTAACCCCAACACACGATTAAAGGGAATATTACCCGTTTTTGATTTAAATTGAAAATATCAAGTTTGGTAATATTAAACCAGGGATAGATTTAATTTTAGAAGTAGGAATGGAGAACGGTTAGTATTTACTTCAGTCCGACCCATAGGCCAGTATAGAGCCCCTCCCTCCAACACGTAACGAAAAGTTTAAAAATTATCTTCAACTACGTTTTGATGACGTTGCTGACGGGGACGGCGAAAAATACGTCATTACTTTTTACCTCTGTCGCTATTACCCGCCTCTTCTTTCATACCCCTTCGTCCCTTGGAAGGGGGTCCGGGACTTTGACTCGCGCCCCAAAATTACTCTGTTCTCCATTCCTACTTCTACAATTAAATCTATCCCTGAATAAACTTAAACAGCGCCTTTAACAAAGCTTAGATTATTATTATTATATGGGAGCTGGATAAGACGTTTGTTGTTCAAATACCGTCCCATCAATATTTCTTCTTAATTGAAAAAAGTAATTAAACAACAGACTCTGTTTAAGAGCTGATCTGGGGAATGGATCACTTGATTTTTATGGACAGGGTGATATTCCCTTTACGTTAAAAATAAAACTAGTATTTATTGGTATAATGATGGAAGAAGCGTAAGCTCCCAATTGATTCGAAACATTTTATACCGATTTTATGTAAATTGGGTTAATTTATGAGGAGAAAGTTAAAGGAAGTCGATGAAGATTTATTACTAGGTTATTACAGTTTGCCCTAAAGGTTAAGGTACTCTTATGTAATGTCAAAGGGTTCTCGATGCCTTAAATTCTTCAGTGCCTTTGTTAGTTAAGCAAACTTAGATTGAAGCATAGTTTAAAACATCGCACAGGTGTTTAACAGTTTTTTCTTGGCATCTCACGATTTTCTGATAAGTTTACATTGTAATTATCCGTGTAAAAAACATATGTAAAGTTTGGTGAATTAATTTGGGGTTTCGAGATGCAATTACTTGAATTTCGACTAAATTATGAAAGAAAATCTAAAATCTACACTATCATGATTTCAAAGGAAAGGAAAATGCAAGGATTAAGTTTTGGAAAGATAGTATAAAGCAGAAAGAAACTAAATGAACTTGAAATATGTTACCCAATTTCTGTTATTTCACTTTTTACATATATAAAAAACTACCCTTGAAATCGCATTTATATCGGCTACAAATCTGAGATTTACCGCTTGAATTACGCTCAAATACTTCACGTATCTTTTACCCTTGAAATTCTTTAAAACTATCTTTAGTTACATCACTTTATACTACATCTTTGATTAATATCAATAAAAACTGATAAAAACCTCCAATAATCAATACAAAACTAACCAAATATGTTATAAAAATCACTAACTAATCCTTAATAAACTAAAAAAAATAACTAGTAATTTCTGGACCGTTTTCAGGTTATCATAAAAATAAAAATTCGAGGTTATTTTAAAACTTATCAAAATAATAATAATAACTAAATAGCTTTAAAACCTGATTATTCAATTCAGATAACACTAAGAAGCAATGCAGGGTCCTTTTGTAAACTGGATCGACGGTTCATATCACTAAAAAGAAAACACCAAAAGAAGAAGAAAAATTCTCCCCAAATATTTTGAGAAAGTCCAAGATTATACGCGTGTTATCTCTTTTCTATTATTCAAAACTATAAGAGATCTTTTTATAAGTTTCTAAAATGTATTTTTTATTTATTTTTTTGTGGTTCTTTAACGCTTAAAAATAGCCTTATATGATTAAGGTAATACACTAGAAGGCGCGCAATGATTTATTACCCGCACTGGTCCTTCTAGGTTACATCTCATTATGCATCTTTTAAAATTTATCCATTTGATTTTCTTGAAGAATTCAAGCGAAAGTTTTAAGTTAAGATATTTCCTCAAGCTTATGAACGTTTTCATCTTTGGTTAATCTTTAAAATTAAACCTTATACGCGTTGAATTTTAACAGGTAAAGGAGGGTTACTACCAGGAATAAATACAGCTACTGGGAAACATTGCCTCCAGTGTTAATTTCTATACGGGATTTGTGGGCCGGGCTTGAGAACTTACATTCCGTCACGCCTCATAATTCTGATGGCGTCTTCATTGTTTGGTCATGGAGTTCCTAGACGCGCTCGCAAGGTGACACTAGCTAATTATTGATCGAAATAATTTTACTTCAAATTATGTACTTTGGTAAAATCGGTGGGAGATAGATCGAGAAGATATAGAGGTTCCATCTACATAACTTTTATTGAAGTTTAAAATTCAAATCCCTTCTACCTGGTTAAGACTGTTGACCTACTAAGGACTTTTACTTAACAAGAAATTATATTATCAATTTGCTACAGTCTTTCTTAAAGAGGTTGGGTTTCACTGGACAGTGGTGCCACCTTGCAACAATAGTTGGAACTTAAATCGGTCAGCTTGAATAGTACAATCATTTTCCACTTTCAAACAACGGCGCTTCTAATACACAACCCGTGTATGGCGGACTTAACGTCTCTAATTAAAAGAATCTGAATTGATTTCTTAATTAAAAATATGATTTAAGGATCAAAAGATATTGTAAACAAACTATGCCAAATAAACTTTGAAACAAATTATGGTAAAATTAAAATTAAGGCAAAATAAGAATGAGTTTTTGTGAGATTTTAAGAATTATTCAAAATAATGTATTTCAATTAAAATCAAAATTAAGTTCAAAAACAGTTTTCTAAACATGGGAGCTCGTTTAATTACGAGAGTGTGATTAATTAATTAAACTCAAACTGCCCCAGGACTCGGAAAAGATTCTACCAAGTTTCAAAAGTTAGCAACCAATAAATTTTAAATAATGGTTTTGAGTGAGAATTTCCCTTAAGAGCTGAATTTATATAAATAAATCGGCACCCTAAAATATCCTGGCACATTTTGTTTCTCTCGATCATCTTTCTTCTCATCTTTAAGAAGAAGAAGAAGAAGAAGCTTTTTAAAAATTACGTAACTTATTGAAGATGCTTCTTCCTAAATGTTAAAATTAACGCCTTGATGCGTACCGTTAAATGATGGTCGATGGAAATTTAAAATTTAGATAACCAGTTTTAATTTTATTTTTTTTTTAAACTAGCCGGTATTTATTTCCTACTTGAAGAAAACAGGGATTTTAGAGGATGAAGGAGACGAGGATGAACATTAGGGTGTTAGTGAAAGGAAAGGTTGACGTCCTAAGCATTGGTCTATTCAAAAATTAAAACGTTTTTATTTTTAAAAAGGTTTGAAATTTGTGATTTTTTTTCATCTAAAATAATCCGCGAATTATTTCGAAATTTAAATTTATCAAATTTTGCAAAAGGGACTCTTATATTAAATTGCTTCTAAAGTTGCAAAAATCTATGGAAGAAAACGCTAAAATTTCCAGTATGGACCCTAATAAACAAATAAAACGACCAAAATAATAACAAAAACAATTTTATTGTACAGTGTAAAAAATTTGTGTAAAAGTAGGCAAATATACGAATTGACGTTTTAACATTTAGGTGTAAGGTAAAAAAACAAAAAATAATGTACACTAATGGCTAGCTCTGGCGAGGACTATTCAAACAAATCACCACCATCCTTGTTGCTGTTGTTGGCCTCCCTTTTGAGCTCCGTGACCACCGCCGTAACCTCCTTGTTGACCTCCATGGCCACCACCATATCCTCCTTGTTGACCTCCGTGACCTCCTTGTTGTCCTCCATGGCCACCACCGTATCCTCCTTGTTGACCACCTCCATGACCTCCGGCGCTACCACTGGAAACACCGACGGAACCAACATTGGCGTGTTGAAGGCTGATGACTAATGGGATGACGGTGTGTTGGCTAGCTCCACCGGCAGCGGCACCACCTCCCTTGGAGAAACCACCTTGTCCTCCCTTAGAGAAACCTCCTTGTTGACCTCCGTGACCACCACCGTAGGATTGTTGGCCACCTCCGTATGATCCACCTCCTTTGGCGAAACCGCCTCCCTTGGAGAAACCACCTCCTTGACCTCCGTGTCCGCCTCCGTAGGATTGTTGGCCACCTCCGTAAGATCCACCTCCTTTGGCGAAACCGCCTCCCTTGGAGAAACCACCTCCTTGACCTCCATGGCCACCTCCGTAGGATTGTTGACCACCTCCTTTAGCGAAACCTCCTTGTTGACCTCCGTGGCCACCTCCGTGACCACCACCACCACCTCCCTTGGAGAAACTTTGTTGTTGCTGTTGTCCACCTCCGATAGCGGCTGTGGCTTGAACAACAGAAATTGGCAAGTAGACAACCTTTACGTTGGCGTTTTGAACTGAGCTGGTTTGAACGGATCCACCATGGCCGCCGGATTGACCACCATGTCCTCCACCGTAAGATCCTCCACCACCGCTACCTCCGTGTCCACCTCCGTATGATCCACCACCGCTACCTCCGTGGCCACCTCCGTATGATCCTCCACTGCTACCTCCATGTCCGCCTCCGTATGAGCCACCACCGTAGCTTCCACCTCCTCCACCACCTCCGTGGTTTCCTTGCAAGGAGACATGGACGAGTCCGAGGACTAACACAGCAATTGGTACAAACTAAAAACGAATGTAAATATTTTACAAATGCTTCGAGTTTGGAGTTTAACGTCAGAAGTCAGTTGGTCTATGGGAAACTGGTAGAGAAGACAACCGTTCTCTGATTGAGAAGAGACAGGAAGTAAAATGATCCTATAGCATCTTTACTTCCGGCTTCAAATGTCTCAGAGGACGAATTGCCTTCAACATATTCAAAGTTCGACTAGAACCCAAATAAACCTCAATACTTAAGTATCAACAATCAACAATCAACTATGGATAGCGATGGTCACAAGATAAGATAAGATTTCAATAATCCATCGACGAGACTTCCAAGTACTTGCTCATTGATACTTAAGCTAAACCCCATACCATACCAGGTACAGAAAACGCTAAAAGCAAGAGTGAACTTACCGCTTTCATTTTCGATAAACCAAACCAAGTGATTCTCCATTGTCCCGCACTCTGCCTTTTATATAAAACCGTGGGATCCTCAACTACGTCATTGGTTTAACTCTGACGAAGTCGGGGGGATGGGGGCCAAACACTAACCGAAGCTACTTAATCCGAAAATGTGGGTGGGCAGAAAATTGGGGTTGTACAGTTAAATACCCAACGGTTAATGAAAGGGGGACAGACATCTCCGTACTAAGATGGGGATACGCGAGAGAGTGTATCAAAGCAAGAAAACGCACCAGCGGAAGAGCAAAGTTCCGCGCCAGGTAATGTAGGTCATCACTTTCTAGGATCAAAAAGTCCGCCAGTTGGTTAGAGATCTAGAGTTTTTGGTGAACGCTGCGGTTTTTGTTGTGTGCTTGGAACAGAATAACCCCTCCATATTTAGTTACCCTCCCCTCAAGAATATATAAAAAAACTGGTATAATCTTTAAATATAAAACCTCATTCTGGGTATTGGCCGATTAAAAATGAACGTTAAGCTGTTTCTATGAAAAACTTTCATTGAAAAATTATTATTACGGGATGAGCAGCTGATTGTACTCTAACCTATAGTTCTAATGTCATTCACCCTTTTTCAAGATATAAGTAATATGATATCAATAAGTATGCCATCCACTCAATCAAATACGTGCGTTTTACAGTGAAACTACTTCCGCCAACCAATTTGTCATTTGTCAAAAAAGAAGTTGAAGTTGCGTGGCCCCATCCCGTTTGACTTATTGACAATATGTTATTTATGATATTAGGTTTTTTATGGATGGTAAGCAACCACCTTCAGTTTTGTATTTGGTTTTGCTTGATTATGGAACAATGCGTCCCGATAGTAAACAACAACAAGTTTACAAGCAACTATCCATTTAAAAGACAAACATTAAAAGCAAGAATATAATCCCGTTCTTTTAAGGGTTCATTTCACCCCAGGAATGCGTAAGATTTTGTTCGATAAGCTCTTGACTAAAATAAAGGTTAGGTTCAAATATAAAAAGAAGTGAGAGAGAGAGAGAGTATCATCGTGCATTAGGGATGATAGTTAAATGTAGGAAAAGAAAAAAAAAGGTTAGCCTCTCTTTCGAGAGTTAAGGAAAAGCATCAAGCGAGTCGCAAACAAAACATTATCATTATAAAGCGTATCTTTTTTCTTTTTTCAACTATGATATTTATTAATAAAAAATATCGCAAAACTTCCTCTAACTTCTAAGAGTGAATAAATTCATCTCTTGTAAGAATGGATAACCGTTTTAATATTGTACTGGAGTGAACTTATACTCTATCAGGAGATTTTACCGAGAATTCGCGAGATTTTACCGAGAATTCGCGAGATTTTACCGAGAATTCGCGAGATTTTACCGAGTATTCGCGAGATTTGACGAAATTTTCACTTAAATTATCATCATACCAAGAAAGAAATTAAACCACATTCTTAAGATTATTAAATAAATTCATCGAGGATGAAAGCCAGTATTTAAAAGATTGTAAAAAGTGGTAAATTCAAATTGCTAATTAAGTTCTATCCCACTGGGTAATTGCGGTTCGTTATATAATATAAAAAAATACAAATCGTACAATATACAATAGATGCGTATTTAAATAGTTTTAATGATTATGGAATAATTAGGATAATAATAGGAAGATTTCCAATTATAAAAAATAAAAAAAAGGCTTTACAATATATGATTAGCTATGTTTTTTCATACATTATGATGAAATATAGGGCCTCTAAATTTAAACCATAATTTTTGAAACAACGTGGTGAAGTTATGTACGATTATTCTGCCCTGAAATTATTTTAATTAATTAAAATACTAGTTCCGGATTCAGTATTAATTTAACAATTATAATTAAGTTGAGGAATTCATTGTAAAGAGCCCTAAGATGCGGAAATGAAATACAATTAAAAAAAACCAACGTATCGGATTTAAAATTAACTATTAAATAAAACAAATGATTGTTTAATTGATGTCTAGGTTAGAATTACTCTTTGATACTTTGATTTCACTAATTGAGATTTTTCCAAACATTCAATAATCAATACGTATTTATCAATAAACAAATAAATGAAATAAACAAAAAAATTCGAATACCATATTGTATGTTATAATTCAAAAGAACCAGGAAATAATTTAAACTCTTGAAATTTAAATAACTGACCATTGAAATGTATATTTATATATATAAAAAAATAAAATACCCAGTCTCAAAAACTTAATCTATTATTCACGAATTCAATAAACGATTTTTTAAAAAAATTCTTCTCAGAATCTAAATAAAATAAATCTAATTTTTTTCTCAAACTCTGTCGAAATAAATATTTGGTAATTTCTCTAAAATTAATGATTAAACTTTTACATTAAAAAAAAAGATGATTTACGGAGAGGAAACGAGTTTAAAAATCGCGTGCATCTTCATGGATCAACGTTTTAACATTTTAATAAGGTTAAAAGAAAATTACTCGCACTAAATGGTGACTTGTTGTAGGGCAGTTTGGTTAAACGGTGCGTTGTTGTGTCTTTGTTTATTAATGTGTTTTAAGGGGCCAATGCTCGGTTCATCTTCCCCTTAAATTTTATTAGTTCAAAGGGAAAAATGAAGTAATATTTAAATTAAACATTTAAAATAAAAAGAATTAAAATTAAGCTGCTATCCAGTTAAACACGCTATTACACACAACCCTCACGATTACGTATTCAAATCTAAACTACAAATTAATTTTGTTCAATTTCAAGTAACCACCAAGAGGTACGTTACTATCTTAGACATTTTTTTTAATAAAACATACCAGGGGATGCGCTGTTTAAACGTAATTAAGTGTTCGGCCCCTCGTCAGTATCATCACGAAGCTAGAGTAATTTGAAACTCCAAAGGAGCACTTTTTAAAATATATTTGGAACGAATAAATGTCAACGGTCACTCACGAATTCGTAAAAGGTCAAAAAGGAGGATGACCAAATACAAATAATTTGACCTTTTGGTACCTAACATTAAGAGAAAGTAATTTTTTATATTCGGTAATGTTATTAACATCCCCATAGAGTTCCGGTTTGTAGAAAGAAAACACAAATTAAATTTCTAGGTCGTATGGTTTTTTTTCTAACGTCGGGAAAGAAAGTTTAGTATTTTTAAGGATGCATTTCCTTATTTGAAATAAAAAGAAGATCCATCTTTGGGGTATAAGTTTGGGGTAAAAATGTCTAAATTCAAAAAAGGGAAGATAAATTATGATGTAAACAAGTTTTAGCCCTTAAAATTGAACATAATATTGCTCGGGTCAGAGCAATTTAATAGTTGAATTAGGAGAATTAGGCTTAGTTATTTCCGCCATTAGGCCCTGGTTTTCCAGAGTTAGGCTTAGGTTTTCTTACATAACATTAGGCTTAACAATTTGCGGTGTTATTTGGCTTATATTTCTTAATTCCGTGGAACTCAGCCAGCTTTAAGCCCTTGTTAACAACCTTAAATTCAAATTCCACATATTAGGCTTAGTTACTGTTAATAATTCGCAACAATTCAGCGTTTAATTAAGTAATTCGTAACTAACACGGGCTATTGTTACTTCATCTTCTCTTTAGAAAAATAGGTTTTCTAAAGAAAAACAATTTTTTTGAGAACAATGAATTAAAAATTTGACATGATATTAAATTATAATAATGTATTCCTCCCCAGGAAGAAAAAAAAATCGAAAGTTAAAAGAAAATGAATTTAAAGGAGGCCTCAAATAATATTTCACATGGTATTTTGAAACATTTCTACGTAAATTATACGTATTTAACGCGTGGAGTTGCGTTCGCAACAGCGAGAAAAAAGAAACGAAAAGGCATGCAATATTTAAAAACTGGAACGATATCATTCAAGTTCGATTAGAAATCAGATATAAAAACATATTCAAGTTTTCTCAATAGCAGATTTAGTCTTTTAGGTATCTTGGGGTGATGCTTCAATAACTAAATAACAAATTTCATAGACTTAAGTAACTGAAGCGACGCGATTTGGCAAAGAAAACCTTATCTATGTAACATACAAGAACAATTGAAACCTAACTTCAATGATTCGTGTTTTGCACCACTCGCTTTCAATAGCTCAAAAACAATTCCAATTTGAGTTCTAAATTCTAATACATGATTTCGCAATGGTTATAATATCAGTTTTTGACCACAAAGTGAGAGTAAATAACATTCCACAATAGCGCAGCATTACTTATGATGAAGAAAATTATAGACTTATGTCCGAATAGACCTACAACTCCCACAATTTCAATTGCTTTTCACAAACGACCGATTTCCGTTGAATTACATTAAAGAACACATATATACGACATCTAGGCAAAACCAAGCCGAACTCAAATGAATGCGAGAATTCAATAGACATATGCTTAATTAATATAATTAAAACCATTTAAATTAATAACCTCATAACCTACAAGTCTTAATTTTTAATTTCGGGTCGCCAATAGTATGGTAGCGTCTGCCAGATTTCAGAGAATTTTGAAGATTGCATTTATTTCAGCTAGAACTTAACGATTTAGATTCGATTGTGTGTTGTATTTGTCGCGGAGTCGCCCATGTACGTGCTATGTCCCTAGCGTATCTAATAACAGGGTAATCAAAATGTAAAATATTTTCACGGTTCCAAGAATGGCGTGGCATGGGTGTTTCTCTAGCGGCATTTGACTAAACATTCAGCCCCTTCGGATTGGTAAGAAATTAATTTAAAGTGAATCTTTATGTTAAACTGTTACGTACGAAGCGGTGACGCGTTGTTACAGGTGTTCTTTTTTCTCTTTTGTTGTAAAAATGAGTTAATTTTAAGCGAGATACTATTTTTTATCGGAAAGGCTTTGTGCGACTTTCAGTTATTGTGGCTGTCAAAATTAAAAAGTCATTAGTTTCAACTTTGTCTTAGGTCAGGTTGATGCGTGGTTGTTTTCAGTTCGATTTGAACACTTATCGTTGATTGAATTCCTACCTTTCAGGGTATATAAATATTAACACAAATTGTGGTGAATAACTTAAAATACTTCTACGATACCCTGGGGAGCTAAGTACCTTACAATCATTTGTCCATAAGCTTCATAAAACTTATTTTAAAAAATTCCTTAAGTTACCATATTACCACTTACGACGTTTAAGAAATGAACCCCAAAATTACCCTCTTAAATTTTCCATACTTCCTTTTTTATTCTTAAAAAGCATAAAATAGCTTGGTATTAATATTAATAGAAAAGCCCTTTAACTTTATTTCATAAAAATATAAAATTTTATCCATATCAATCAAATAACGTAACTCACTTTGAATATTTCAATAAACCTCCCACTGTTAAGAGAAATAATAAAATTCAGAAAAGAGATGAGCTAACAAAAAACTGGATTTTTCCGATTGTAGAAAAACCAATTTTTTCCAGATGATAATTCTCTAAAATTTCCATTTATATAAACTTTAAAACAAACCTGTATAACTCCTTGCCTTTTACAATGTTCCCAAAAAACCATATAAATAGATACAGATATTGTTTCAAAAAGTTGTATAGTTAGTTTTGTTTTAACCTAGGCCTCGAACAAATGAATGAATTAATACCTTGATGGAATTTCGCACCTTCGTCGACCCAATTAAAAATTCAACAAAAAACCTAATTAAAATTCTGGTTTATTAATAGATTTAGTTTATAATAATAATAATTATTATTAATTTATTCTATAGATAAATATTTGTATACGTTGTAACTAGTTAAGCATAGGGGTATAATACCTCCCTTGAAGGGTCAACAGAGGTCAAATATTAAATGAATTATGTTTTCCCGTATATTTGTAAGTTGTTAAAAAATTCTTACAATTTTTTTCCCCATTATAGAATATGTATTTTTTAGAAGAAATTCATTTTTCAAATTATTATAACTAAAACGGCTTTAACACGATACATCTAATGTGTTCTCGCTTTGGGAGCCAAATCTATTTTTCCGGCAGTGACCTCAATGTGTTTCCAGACTTTGAAGAAAAGTATAGAAATTTCTCGATTTGAAAGCCTAAATTCGAAATTCAAAATTTGTGTATTTTCTGTACAACATTTACCTAAGTATAATTTAGAAATGAAATTTCATAAATTATTATTCAGAGCTAGTAACAAAGATACACCGGTCGAGATTCACGAATAATTTTTATAATGGTTATGGTAGGAAGTAATTTGTCTTTATGGAAATAATAAATCGTGAAGATTCAGAAAAAAAATTGGTGAAATAATTGGGTTTAATATTCGTGAAAGAATTGAAGTTGTTCGAATTATATAATTGGTTCTGCGTAGCATTAGTGTAAAGGTTTCTAGTTATAATCCGCTTGAAGGCGTATGAATATGCAATGTTTAATCTAATAAAGATAGTAGTTAATGCACTTGAACATAAATATATTGTCATTTGATTTAAATGATTTGTGAGAATTCCGAATTGAGTTTGTTGAAAGAACTCAAAGAATCTATGGCTTTAAAGAGCTATGCCTAGTAGGGTTTCTAATAAGCAGCATGCAGCTTCAGAACTGATCTGAACTTAACCCGCAACATTTTGAATTTTAAAAACACAGAAATTAAATATAAAAATGTTTAAACAAAATAAATTTGAACCAATTAAAATTTAAAAAACATATCGAATATGCTTTACAAAATTAGTTCACTAACAATTTATACATTCAAACACCGCTATAACAACTTTAAAAATACCTCAGTAAGAACCCAATAACCTCAAATAACAAACCTTCAAGTTCTCAAATAACAAATAACCCTTAAAGCCAATTGAAACCGTGGGAAAATAGACCGAATCAATTTAAAAAAGGCACTTATTATTTACTTAAAGTATTAGCTAGAGCTCTGCCTCAATTTTACAACAGGCAGTGTATAGTATATCGCAATATCATTGTTTACCAAGAAAGGGAGTTACAGAATAACTCTATAGATGTATTTAAAAATCTTCAGGACCCACGTGACCCCACACCATTCACAAGTTAAGAGCCTATATATAGAAGAGTCGATATTCCCAATTTCTCAGTCAATGGATTGTTATTATTATTATTATTAAAAAATAAAGGGCTTAAATTAGTATCTTCTCATTTAACAAAGCGGCGCATCACGTTTTTGTTCAATCAAGTGTGGTTTAAAATAGCGACCCGAAACAATATGGTGAGTAAGTTAAATTTCAATTTGTATCTTGGGTAATCCGGTTTGAATAATCCAAAATAGATTTCAAGTAGGCCTAGGTGTCTGGAAGGAACAAGTTTCGAACGACGAACTTCTATTCAATCATAATTCAATCAAATCAAATCAGTTTGGCGGGTTTAAATAATAGGTTACGAGTGACTCTTTGGTTGAATTAGCTACTAGGGTTCAACGGGTTAAAATTGCTATGGGGAGAAATTAACTTTAATTTTATTTTAAGTGTTATAACTTTGGCACATTAAAAGATACCTGCAAAAGCTTTATGGTTATGATAGGCCTAATTATTCTGTATTAAATGGTATGTCGGATTTACAGTAGACATGAATTGAGATAATAACAACATCTAAATTATCAAAATATTGCTGTTAACTTTGAAGTATTATAACTCTGGTATTTTAAAATATAACTTCAAAATCTTTGGGGATTGAATAGCCCTAATTATTCTGTATTAAATGGTACTAAAAATGTTGGGTTTACGGTAGACATGAGTTCAGAAAATAATGTTTAAACCGAAACATCAAAATTGACAAAATATTACCGTGGAATCTTTCCAAAAATAAATATATCCCGCCAAGATATTAAGTTTTATTTTTTGTACTTAAAATAAATCCTCGTAAATCGAAAATAACAAAAGGTATTTTAAAAATGATGACAACTTCATTTTAAGCTTTCAACGCTTTCTCTAAAAGTGTATGTAAATCGATGAAAGGCTTAACTCTGTTTTCAATTCGAGGGAATGTCTCAACGACATGATTCTTGCAAAATTACCGCATTCTGTCGTGAAATTCACTACATAGGCGTTAAAAAAACCGATCATAATTCGTGACTAAAAATTTAATTCGTAATTTCCTTGTATAAAGTGAAAAATGAATTCAATTGTGTTGATATCCTCTTTGTTTCCTTACAATACGAGCTAGATAATATCATGAGTTAATAATATGTTAGCTCCCTATAAGTTACTCAGGCTCCATAGGCGTAATGTATCCAGCGATTTCTTCTCATTTCGCCCGCGCGGGAAAAACTCCGAATGTTGCGCTCTCTCTTGTCGAAAAAAAAATCCCGCTCGTACGGCTCCTCGACCTCGATTCGTCGGCTGCTTTTTCACCAAGGGAGTGTTTTAGTCGTGAATGTTTATGTTTTAACAATTTAACATTGTGTCAGTACTGAGACAAAAAATGCAGGAACTCAATGCAATTTGCCGATATTGATAAAGAATGCTAAAGATAAGAGTTGTTATTGTTACTTGAAACGAGAAAATTATACAACAGCTAAATCCAATCCACTGATCTCTTAACTGTTTTCTTAACCGAGGCTACTGAGCGAAATATTCGGCTGCTTAAATAGCTCCGATATCATTGGCTAGCTTCCACTACACGCGCTTCCGGGGAAAACCGGAAAGAAGAGTAAATAAGATTTTCGTTCCCGTGGCGGCCGCAGAGCGTCGCATATAATTGGGAAGCCGGCGGCGCGGGAGAAAACGCTGGAGTATAAAAATGAATTGCCTGAGTAACTTATAGGGAGCTAACATATTATTAACTCATGATAATATCCATCTTTTAAACGTATCGTAATACGTATGCTGCGTTAACGTCTCAAACTTTACATATAAGAAACTAGATTTTCATATAGTTATTTGATTTGTAAAAACTTCCGAAACTAGGTAGTAACAAGAAGTCACGACTTTTAATAAAATTTTAGTATTCAATAATATACGGTTTATTTCAATTGAAAAGCCTAACTACCAATTATTCAAATACGAAAAATATGCCCATTTTATTTATCTTAAGTAAAAGCATGGTAAAAGGCAGGCGTAAGAGGAGACCTGAATTTCAATGAAATACCCTATCTTGAAAGAAGGGTGCAAATGTCATTAAACCTCAATTTAAATTTAATTTAAATTAATTCTAAAGAAATTTATTTAAACTGGTTTTAAATTAATATTTTTGTTTTCAGATCAAACTGACATCGTTGGTCATAATTCTGTTTTACGTCATTGAGCCAAGCTTTGGAACTTTCCCACCACTACCACCAGGTCACGTGACAAGTCATGTTAGGGTTATTTTGATGCCAGTGTCCTTTCTTCGGTCCCTAATGACGAGTCCTAATTCAGAGAATGCGTACCAGGATACCAATCGTACGGACATGTTGGGAATGTCAGGACCAATCGTAGACCATAATTTTAGACTGGCGGTTCAAGCTAACCCTAACAGTAATCTGACAGACGTTAACAGAGTTAATGACAGATATTCGGTTAATTGGGGTCAACCTGATGATAAAGGAATAGCGTATGGTACTACTACTACTATACTACCCTTCTTTCAAAATCAGAGACGCATGCGTGGTACATCGCATTATATTCCCATTGTTATTGCATTGCAGGCAAGGCCTAATTATTTCAACTACCGTTAAGCCTAATTTGAATGTTTTTAATGTATTGTAACTCGCGTTCATTCCGTTTCTAAAATAAAGGCTTATGAAACTCTCCCATTGAAAGAAAGTGAAAAACAGGTTTCTTTTTTTGAAATCCATTAATTTAAAAGATCCATGCCATCTATGTCAGTAGAGAACTGAACCCACGTGGTTTCACGGATGAAAAATATCCCGCTTTTCGTTTGAAGTTGCAAGTCGAGTTTTACTTTTACGCGCCTTCTATTGTACGCCACGTGAATTATGTTAAAAACCAAGAAATAAAATTAGTTTAAAATTTAAAATATTTTACATTAAGTTGTAACTAATTTAGGTATAATTAATTTGACCTATTAATAGCATATTATTGGCGTATTAACTATAAACAAAGATGGCGCTTAAAACGTTCAATCATGGAGAAAAGTATAAATTTTCACCCATTTTGAAATTTCACAGCAATGATTAAAATTGTAAACATTCTTTAACCATGCGATAAAGTATAAAAATTGACATGTGTCTATTCAAAATTAACTTCCTTCTTTAAATAATCACTAACAATAAGAACTTACGTCATCTATACTCAAGGCTTTAAAATCAAAATTAACAACATAGACCTATCACAGAAACTAATAAATTTTAAATTATGTTTTGACATTTAAAAATATCATATCAACATGGTATCCCTGTGAAGGTTAAATCAATAAAACTTGTCAAGTTCGATTAATTTCAAAGCCAATATTTCCCGGAACAACAGTTACGTTACGTTTAGGCCTAACAATCAACCTAAGCCTATTTTATAGACTTGTAGCAAAGGCTTAACAGCAGAAGATTTCACCTGGGCCTAATCTCAATTCTCAGCACCATATAAAATATGCAATTAAGACCTACAGAACGTTATTAAACAACAATCAAGTATAAACGATGTTAATTAATCCGATAAACAATACGCCGGAAATTGACGCCTAGTCTTAAGTAAGTTTAATAGCCCTAAATTAACCTCATTTGGCCCATACAAAAACCATCAGAACTGACAATGAGTGACAAACTTTGTAAATGGCGCCGTATTCTTACAATGGTTAAAACGTTCATTAAAATTACCATGTTATCTTTTTTGTAAAGAAAACAGAACAACGTGACCTCACCATATTGGAAAAATTTTCTTAAAAATTGTTAAGGGTTTAATGGAAACAACAATAGGTGACTAAGGTCATATAAGAAAAATATTAAATAATAACACAGACCTACTTTAAGGCTTGAATAGTTAACAATAAACAATCGCATATGATTATTAAAAATGATATTCATATTTTCTCTCCCGGTTACGTACGTGAGAGATAATTTGCATATTTCATAAATTGATTTGTTAAAATATATGGTTTAAATTAAAGGGACACCGACACGTAATTGTTCAACTTCAAAAATGTTAGTCTAATTCGTCAAAAAGGGTTTAGAGAACCCAAGGTACAACATGTGACGTCAGATCTATATGAAGCTCTAATTATACCGTTTGAGTGGCTTGAAATAAACCGAAATTACTTCACGTTATGGTCTTGAAATTAAGATTATATAATGATACCATGAAAAGGTAAATAAATTTCTTTTAAAGTTTCTCCATTTTCTTGGCGTCCTTGGGAGCAAGAATAAAAAGGCACCGATCCACCGACGCGTTACCAAGTTCGCGTTAAAAATGCACACCTTCACGTTAATTAGATTTATGGGGGCGTTAATTAATTAAAACCTTAAAACTATCATCAAATCTTTATGAGAAAGATAAATTTTTCAAGCTATTGTCGTATTGTCAACGTTTGTGCTTTTTGATTGATTTAGGATTAGAAGTTTCAGAGAGGCGTGCGTGGCTTTTGTACGGTTAGAGACCGGTATAAAATCAAATCATTGTTCTTAAACGCGACCAACCGAGGCTTAGCGAACGGATGAGATTTAATATATATAAAAAAAATGAAAGTTTCATTTCGTTCTTATTAGAAAGATATCTCGAGTGGAACTTAACGACTATGACAATGTTGAAATATTAATTTGATATCTTGTGTCGCTCGTCGGAAATGATGAACGGTAATGTTATACTGGTTTTAGATTACGCGGCACGTGACTAGAGTCACGGAGATGAATTAAAAGAGACTGTAGTACCAAGGCTTACCCTGATTTCCCTTCCTTAGTCAAATAGGGTTAAAGTTATAAACAAATAAAACCACAGTGGGCCCGGTTTGTTTAAGGCAAAATGGGCAACAGTAGGTGCCAATCAACAAGAAATAACTCACACTACGACACGCCCCTTTTTTCAAAACAGTTTCTTTAACTATAAAGAGGCTTGCTCGACCCAGACTTATGCAAATCGCATAATTATATTATTATATATTAATTAACCGAATGCACTCAATTCTCGCTTGTCGTTCTCGAACTAGCTTGAGCTATAAGTCTCTAGCATTACGAAGTATTACGAAGTATAGAAAGTGTCATAAACTTTTGAAATACTACAACTGTTTCAAACATGCATTGAAAAGAAACCTGAAACCTAACAGACCATTGCCTAAACCTAACCTAACTTCAGAAACAGATACCATTAAAAAAAATTAGGGGGTCATGTCTTACCCCCATACAATGAAATGAGAGTACATCCGTTAATGTACAGGAAAACAAATGTTCCGACAAACTAAATTATGTAGATTGAATCAAATATTAATGATCCAGAAAGTCATTCCGTGAAATTTCACGCTATCACGTGCACGCTCAAAAACAATCGGAAAAATAAAAAGTGTTTTGCAATTCAGATTATTAAGTTAAAGCGTTCATTCCGTATAGTCGGTAAAGATCCAAGAATCAGTCACACTACCCGGCCGACGGTCGGAACATAAATATGTTTTGCGTAACGAAATTCTTATAAGAAAATATTTCATAATTTTAATCCTCGACCAAATACTCTTCCCAAATAAATATATTGGTTGCGTAAGACGAGCTTTAAGAGACAAAAACCCCTTGTCTTGGTTGAAACTTGGGAAATATTGATGCAGCAGCTTCGCTTTTAGCTTAGAGGTGGTCTCAAGATGAGTGAGTGAGAGGATGGATTTAATGTAGGACAAGGGAAACAGTTACTGTGTTCTGTTTGTTGGATAGGATTATAGACTTGCAGAAATTATACGTTGTGTTTTCGTTATTTTGTAACGGGGAAAGTGTCAATGTGTGATTATATATGTTGCACTAGAATGGTTCATCTTTTGTTAGGAAACAAGGCACTTTATTGTAAAATCTAAAGACATTTGTTGAAGGAATTATCAGAATATTGCCATGGAAAATTTGCAATAACATTGCAAGGGGGAATTTGCAAATAACATTGCCGCGGTAATTTTACCATAACATTGCCAGGAAAATTTGCAATAACATTTCCACATGAATTTACAATAACATCGCTATGGAAATTAAAAATTCACGTAAAGTAAACCATGTCGAATTTTCATTATAAAAATTTAAATAGACTTTCACTTGGCTCATCTAATAATTCAATTACTTCACTTCCGCGTTACTGAGAACTTAGGAAACAATTACGAAGTGTATATTTCTTTTCATACACCTCGAGAAAATTACTAAATACAAAAGTTGTATATATATATGCATTTACGAATTATTCAAGAAACTCCTGGTAAATTTTCTCTTTTAAAATTTTAATTAGTGTTATAGAGATCTTACTTCCTAGAGTCATAGATAGACGCGGTTATTAAAATCAAGCGAGTAACTCTCGTTGAAAGCGATAACTTATGTTTTTTCCCATCAATTGACTTTCCATAAAAAGAAAGCCAATTAAGTTTTTTGAGTTTTTGAAAAGAAAAAGAAAATTGATGTTTAAGCGGCAGAAAAACTGTTCGAACATCTACATTTTTACCATGTTTAACAGGTAATGAAGCCAAACCTTTCAACGGTGCTTTAAGTATATATAATATGTAACTTCGAACGTATTAGACATTTAAATTCGAACAAATATTGATATATCTTCCTTTCCATAAATCGCAACGCATGACCGGGTAACCACAAAGAAAAAAAAAAAAATAAAATAAAAAAAGCGAAAAGGTAAAGATTTTTCTTTAAAATTTATTTCATTGGTAAACTAGGCCTAACCCGTCTTTGTGTTTTAAACCCAGCATGGGAGGGTGAATCGATCTTTGTAAGAGTTCATCGATAAGCTAGAGCTATTGATAACGATACTTCAATGCGTTTACATGTTATTTTCGGGGCTAATTTCCGTAAACATTCGTGTATGGTTGCCATATCATACGGCTGGGAGATTTTAGCATGATGTGGAACATCTTTAACTGGGATCACGGTACGGAGATATCATGTGGAGAGACGATTACATATTGTTGGTAGAGAAATTATTTCGCGGTTTATGCGTATCAAGCTCTACTTTGATTTAGAATAACCGATAAGAGATAACGTCTACTGGCCTATTTAATTGTTACGAGGCATTTTTTGATTTAAACTTTCTCAATTTTAAATTTGAAAATTTTATTTAAATCACTCGCATCTTCAAGAGCGAGTAGATAGATCTAGGGAAAGAATCATTTAATTATATGAAGCAATTAGCGGTTTTACCTAATTACAGTAAAGGGTTGGACTAAGTGAATCTTAAGTTCCATAAAGTAATTAGCTAAAATTATTTCACCTTTATTATGATATACTTATTGTACTCTAGACCAAAGTAAGCCGCCCATTTGGAACTTCTTACTCAAGACGCTATTATTAGATACATTAATAATGAAGTATTATTTATCAATCAAAATAATTTCATATTAATAAAAATAAATATAAATGTTTTGATTAATTTTTAATAAGGTGATGATTAAAATTAAATCGTGGGAATTTTTTATTTGTGAATCTATGTATAACTCCAGTAAATTCCCTCCAACAAATGGAAAACAAATTAAAATTGTTACCCTAATAAAAAAAACTGCCACATATAAATAATATTATAAATTTAAAGCCTTAACAAAGGAGTAATTAAATTATACAAACAATCTTTCAAGGTTTCTTGCACCCTGCTCTTGAATAATACAAGGATGTTAAGTTCATTTGTCTCTTAAGGGAATAATAAAGATATGAATTTCAACTAAAAGTCGCCCCTGTTTAAAGATAATGAGATGAAGCCCCGTTAAAAAGTCAATTAACCCACAACACCACCACCAACACCAAACAATCGATATGGCAGTTTTTAAAAATACATACTGATAAAGATTTTAATTTAGAACGGTGTTGGTAAAATTATTTTTAAATATATTGGGCCGATAACCTTTCAACAATTGAATAAGCATACTATAATACGTTCTTGAAATTCTTATACCGCATCTTTGTTTGAGAAGTAACAATATGAAAATCGACAATTATTAAATTTTCTTTTTAAAAGTATAAATTAAATTTAAGCTTTTTTAAATTGTTTAAATGATTAGGTAGTATAGAAATTTATCTTGGGAAAACTTATATTAAGATTGCCGGGTTATTTTTGTTTATTTTAAAACCGAAATAGGAGCATTATTTATTGGCACTAACTTTAATTAATTTATTAGGCCTAACATCAAATATCTCATGTTAATTTTTCTTGAAAATTTCAGCTGAAGTTTAGGCTTAAATTAAATATTTACTTTTGCCTTTCCTTTTCTAAATTAAATATTTAGTTAAACTATACGACAGAACATGAACTAGTTCGTAATAAATATTCAAATTTCTTAGTTTATGTTAAAATCGTGGCCATAACTATTTAATAATGAAAGATAAATATCATTTTGAAATCAAAATATATGTAAATAAGGATAAAACTAGCTGGCCTCGGTTATGAATTATCTACGCTTAAATATATTTTACTGGGAGAATGTACTTAAATCAAAGTTACTATTAATTGATTAATCCCAATATCATTCGTCTTTGTACATGGTATATTGTCAAGATGAAAAATTGGGGGATGTTATTCTTTCGAAAAAACATCATCACGATTTAACCTCGTTAAACTGAAGGGACATTCAAGACGAAAAATTAACATAACTTCAAGTTTGAAAGAGTTATGAAACCATTTTAATCCGGTGCAAGTATTAAAACCCATAAATTGAAGTAAATTAAGTATAAAACTGGGTATTGATTAAGAATATAATAAGGTATTACGATTCATGCCCTCCAAGGGCATTAAAATGATTTACTTCAATTCAATTCATTTACAATTCGAACTGAAATTCACCCTATAGACCTTTTGAAGCGTACGCAAAATCCTTAATTATCAGTCAAATGATAAAACCACTGTGAAAGGCGTCAGATGAACATCCCCGTACCCACTATAAAAATGGTCCATTTTTGAACAAAGAATAACATTTGAAACCCATTTTTTTCCTCTCTACCAATAGGGAATGATTATGGAGAACAGATCGCCGGATGTGGGCTGCTTAGCTATGATGGGACGTTTCGTTGTACAAAAGAACGCGATAGAAAAACAAAGGGAATAACTTTTGCTGAGCTCTTCAGATGAATGAGAAAGTGGTGACCTAAATCTACCTTCACCCTCCCTTTTTTTCTTCTCCTTTGAAAATACCTCTCTCTACGAACCTTTAATTGTTTCAAAAGAAGCCTTTAAGACAGTGGAAGTAAATAATGATAAGGAAGGGAGGGGGAAAAAATAGAATATATTGAACGCTCGAATTGCGACCTATAGTGATGGTAGACTAGCGTGACGTCATAAAGATTAACCCTTCATGGCTCAACCCCTATTGGTAGAGGGGGCACGGCATCGGCCATCGAAGTATAAAATGTAAAGTGACCAGCCGATTAGTTCGTAGTCGTCTCCCGACTTGCAACCAGAAAGGATTATTCAAAAATATGATAAAGGTTTGTACCATGTTTGTTGTAAATACGTGATACGCGGCTGGCTATGTGTAGTAAGGGACTGTGTTTAAGTACTAGTTGCATTACGAAGTCAGTTTCATTAAGCATTCAATGATTTATGGTTAGTTAGATATCTTGTAGATATATCATGAATATCTCGGTACATCAGAGAAATCTAACCTAACTTAATTATTGAGTTAGTTTTTCTTCGACTAACTGACATTGTGCTCTTAACTGCGCTTTCGATAAATGCGCGTTCATGAGAAAATGCACAATAAATACTGCGCAAAAGAGATTTAACAGTTATGGTATTAGTTTAGATTATATTTGTTCGAGTTCATAGAACTGTATTTTGTTATTCCGTGGTTTTCTATTTGGCAAAAACGTTTATAAAAGGTCAAAAGGTTAACATTAAATTAAAGAGTAATTAATTAACAAGATTTTGTTAATTACTTAACTCATCCGCTCATTCTCGGCTCTGATCAGACGATGATTTGATTTATTTCCTTATAGAAACTTTTCTAAAAATTCGCAAATTATTTTTATATTTAAAACATTTCTCTATAAAGGACAGTTAGTTCATTCATTGTCTATGATAAGATCGTCTGCTTTGTAGTTTATGGCTACATATGGAACAGTTTCCCCCCCCCCTTTATTTAGTACTCGAAGGGTGTGTGGATAATTATAAGTTTCGTTGTCGGTATCCGGGAATAGATTTTTGAAAAGTCAGTCACCGACGCACGATTGTTGTCTTAGTTTAGATCCCGATTAATAATAGTTCATAAATTTCCTAGCTATTTTCAGTTGCGAATGGAACATTCGAACTTTTATAATAATCTGTGAGAAATTGGGTTATTTATTCTTAATTAAATTTATAACATCGCAGAGTTGAATAAACGAACATAGTACCAATCACTTTGTAGTATAAGTTCGACGTTAAATGATAAACTTCTGAGAATATGAAGATGCGTCTGTATAATTATTACGTTTAAATAACTGACATTAAACCATATTTCACGATATGAAATTGGTACTTAAAAACGCGGAATAATTGTACTTGAATTTAAGTGTACTTCACTGTAATTTAAAAACGCAAGTGCTCTCCTTTCACCAATCCTGTTATGATTACATATTTTTCTATTTTCTTTCGACAGTTAATATGTTGCGTGAGTTTCGCTCTTCTGATTGGAAGATCCAGTCAAACTCATTGGGATTTTAGTACGAGAACCGGAGATACTGCAAATCAATGGCAAGACGCGGTACAACAAGGAGGTGGTGGTGGTCAAGATGGATGGCAAGCTGACCAAGGAAATGATGAACCCATACCTGAACCATGGAAAGGAGCCGGTGGAGTAGCTAACCCCTGGAAAAATGGGGGTCAAACCGACCAAGGAAATGATTACGATGGCGGGGCGGATAATGAAGAGCCGGGTCAAATAAAGGTCATTCAAGTTGCTATCCCCATTGTTAAAACTCTGCCTCAAGGTCAAAATCAAGGTGGAGGAAATAAAGGAGCTGGTAATGGGCCCTGGAGCGCAGCTGGTGCTGGTTCAAAAGGTCAAGGCGGTGGTGCTAAAGGAGGTTCAGGCGGGTGGGATCAACAAACCGGACTAGCCGCTGCTGCTGGTTGGGATAACAATCAGGGACCAGCTCTAGGTGGCGGACAGCAAGATTCATGGGCTCCTCAAGGTGGTAAAGGAGGGGGTGCATCAACCGGATCATCCTGGGCTCAACAAAACGCCCAAGCTGCTGGAGGATGGGACAATCAAGCTAATGGTAAAGGACAAAGCAATGCCGGAGCTGGTATAGCTTCATGGGCACAACAAAATACACCTGCAGGAGCTGGATGGGATAATCAAGCGCCCGGTAAAGCACAAAATAACGCGGCTTCTTGGAATACTCAAGGAAACTCGTGGAATCAAGTTGTAAATAGCGCCATAAGTAGTTGGAACGCCCAGGGAACTGGAGCTCCAATTGGAGGAGGAAAAGGTGGAAGTTCTTGGTCTCAAAACGGTGGGCAAAATGGTGGAGCTAAAGCTACTGGTTGGCAACAAGGTGGCCAAAACGGAGGAGCCAAGGGAGACAACTCTTGGGCCCAGCAAGGCGCTGGACAAATTGGAGGCGCTAAAGCTACTGGTTGGCAACAAGGTGGCCAAAACGGAGGAGCCAAGGGAGACAACTCTTGGGCCCAGCAAGGCGCTGGACAAATTGGAGGCGCTAAAGCTACTGGTTGGCAACAAGGTGGCCAAAACGGAGGAGCCAAGGGAGACAACTCTTGGGCCCAGCAAGGCGCTGGACAAATTGGAGGCGCTAAAGGAGGAAACTCTTGGGCCCAGCAAGGCGCTGGACAAATTGGAGGCGCTAAAGGAGGAAACTCTTGGGCCCAGCAAGGCGCTGGACAAATTGGAGGCGCTAAAGGAGGAAACTCTTGGGCCCAGCAAGGCGCTGGACAAATTGGAGGCGCTAAAGGAGGAAACTCTTGGGCCCAGCAAGGCGCTGGACAAATTGGAGGCGCTAAAGGAGGAAACTCTTGGGCCCAGCAAGGCGCTGGACAAATTGGAGGCGCTAAAGGAGGAAACTCTTGGGCCCAGCAAGGCGCTGGACAAATTGGAGGCGCTAAAGGAGGAAATTCATGGGCCCAGCAAGGCGCTGGACAAATTGGAGGCGCTAAAGGAGGAAATTCATGGGCCCAACAAGGAGGAGGTCAAATTGGTGGAGCTAGACTTGGTGGCTCTTGGCAACAAGGTCAAAATGGAGGCGCTAAAGGAGGAGCTTCATGGGCTCAACAAGGAGGCCAAAATGGCGGAGCTAAAGCTGGTGGCTCATGGCAACAAGGAGGACAAAATGGCGGAGCTAAAGCTGGTGGCTCATGGCAACAAGGAGGACAAAATGGAGGCGCCAAGGCTGGTGGATCATGGCAACAAGGAGGACAAAATGGAGGCGCTAAAGGAGGAGCTTCATGGGCTCAACAAGGAGGCCTAAATGGCGGAGCTAAAGCTGGTGGATCATGGCAACAAGGAGGTCAAAATGGAGGCGCTAAAGGAGGAGCTCCATGGGCTCAACAAGGAGGACAAAATGGAGCCGCTAAAGGAGGAGCTTCATGGGCGCAGCAAGGAAGCCTAAATGGCGGAGCTAAAGCTGGTGGCTCATGGCAACAAGGAGGTCAAAATGGAGGCACTAAGGCTGGTGGCTCATGGCAACAAGGAGGACAAAATGGTGGAGCTAAAGCTAGTGGTTCATGGCAAAATGGCGGAGCAAAGGCTGGTGGATCATGGCAACAGGGTGGTCAAAATGGAGCCGCTAATGGAGGAGCGTCATGGGCTCAACAAGGAGGCCAAAATGGAGGAGCTAAAGCTAGTGGTTCTTGGCAACAAGGAGGTCAAAATGGTGGCGCTAAAGGAGGAGCTTCGTGGGCTCAACAAGGAGGTCAAAATGGAGGTGATAAATCAGGAGGAGCCTCATGGGATCAACAAGGAGCTCAAATCGGTGGAGGCAAAGCCGGTGGCTCATGGCAACAAGGTGGACAAAACGGAGGCGCTAAATCCGGAGGATCATGGAAAGTAGTACCCCAAAATGGTGGCTCTAAAGGAGACACATGGCAACCACCAGCAGCTCAAATTGGAGGTGCCAAGTCAAGTAACTCTTGGCAACAAGGCGGTCAAAACGGTGGCGCTAAAACTGGAGGCTGGCAAGCGGTAGCTCAAAATGGCGGCGGTGTTAAAGCCGGAGGTTGGCAACAAAACGGAGGTGGTAATAATGGTTGGGCAGCTGGGGGAGCCCAAAACGGAGGAGGTTCACCAGGAGCCAGTTGGGGTCAGAACGCGTCACCAGCAGCGGGTTGGGACAACCAATCCAACGGCAAATCTACACCTCAAAACACGTGGCAAGAAGTAACAGCGGGCAAATCAAACCAGGGAGACGGTGGTAACTCATGGTCTGACGCGGGCGCCGGCGATTCTTGGCAAAACCAAAATCAAAACGGTGGATGGGACTCTAACGATGATTCAGGGTCTCAACAGGGTGGTAACCTACCAGCCGCTAGAGTCATCCCCATCTTAATTACGTTACAACCTCATGGTGGTGGTAGTGGTTCAACAGGAGGCAAAAGCAACAGTGTCCCCGCGCAAGAAGGGGCCTGGTAAACAAAAATCATCACTAAAATCAATACGAACTATTACGTCCTTAAAGTATTTTCAAAAATTAATTACAGCACTTGTATTTAAATTATTTGCATAAATGGTATTTGTCTCGTTTTGTAAATTTAAACGATAAAAAAAAACCTAACAAAATATACACAATGTTATTAGAGCTGACGCGTTTATAGAAATTGTTTTTACTTTGTTTATAATAAATCGTATTTTAAATTTTTCAAATCAACTGTTTGAATTAAATGCTTCTGACATTTATAGCTACAGTTTCTATTCATATAAATTAACAATTAGAAAGTTTTGGGTCAGAATACATTTGTATAAAGGTGGTCAATAGGCCAGATTAGCTTTCAGACCTATAACAACTAATAAATAATAAATAAATAAATAAATAAATAAATAAACTTGTTATTAACCTGACGGCAAAAACTAAACCTATGGAACAAGTTGAAATTAAACTCTAAGAATTTCATGTAGATGGCCTAACAGTGCTTACAGGTAAGTATAAAATAATTCGAGTCGTTACGCTTGCATACAGGTAGGTGGTTCAAACCTATCAGAATTTTTCATTAAGCACTCTAAATAGGAAATAAACTGAGTCACAATATAGAATGGGGAAGGAAATGCTTGTTTATCCTCAAGTAATTTAATTTCGGAACTAATTAGTCTAATTAACATTTTACTGATTTTTTCGATTTTTTCTTCCCTTGAATTATTCTCATTATGACATAATTATTCTTAAATTATCTTGCTCTTGCTAAAATAATGTTACCTAATAAATAAGTCCCAATACTGACCTTGACTTTGAAATTGAAATACAACACATTTTTTCAATTTTCATTTATTTTATAAAACGTAAAATAAGTTGATAATACTTCATTGTTTAAACGCAACATTTTTTATAACGTTCAACATATTAGGCTCAACATCTCAGTTAACAAAAAACAAAAACACCGGGGTTTTGTTTAATATTAAAACAATAATTAATTACCGTACATAAAACGGTAAGATGTAATTAATTAACGAGTGACAATTTTAACGATGTAACAAGCAAAAATTTCAATTATTTAAAAATCTTTATTTAAAAGTTCGTGCGGTGAGATGTTTCAACTTTAGTGTCTTTTAAAAATCTTGTAAAAACCGTAGAGACTCTCGGTAATTTTACCAAGATCCTCCGGCTCCCGTTTTTTGTTGAATAACTATAACTGGCACAACCGCTGGATTGGCGTTTTGCGTACCACTGTCGGTACCAGACGTTCTTGAGTCATCGTAAGTTTGATCTACTCCCGTTTGACTTGGTTCCGGACCATACTGAGATTGAGATCCGTAATTACTTTGGCTTGAATCTCCGGTACCACTTGAAGGCTGGTCGGAACCCATGTGTTTAACGAAATAATAGCCATTGTTACCATCGGTATTTACGGCACCAGAAGGTCCCGTGGCAGTTTTGGTTTGTTGATGATGGACAGTAAAAGTGAATTGTCCACCATCTTGGTTGTTGGGGGAATCTCCAGATGGACCTTGTGGACCATCCTGTGAAGGACCATCTTGATTATAGTCAGTATTGCCACTTGGCCCTTCTCCAATTGAATTAGGCCCGGGATTTTTGCCTGGTTTACTTTGGCCAAAGTTTTGAGAGCCACCTGGTGGTGAAAATGGCTCGATTCGACTAATACTGGAAGAACCACTTCCTATAGCACCACCCTGAGTACGGCCAGGATTTGGTCTTCTAATACCAGTGTTGGGTTGACCCTTTTGGTATCCGTCATGAGGGTCTCCACCTGGACCAAAGTCAAAGGTACCCCGTCCGCCTCCATAAGTACGTCTTCCACCTCCTTGCGTGCCTTGTCCAGTACCTTGAGGTGCGGTTCCAGTATCTCCTCTCGGACCCTGGCCAGATCCTGGTCTCGAACCTGGTCCAGTTGTTCTACTGGGACCATAGTTGTTTCTATTCGAACCGGTTTGCCCTTGAGATCCAAATTGGTTAGTTCCTCCTTGACCCGGTCTTCCACCCTGATTGTTTGGGCCAGAAGATCCACTTTGAGTACCACCAAATTGGCCTGAACCAATTGTTCCCGCGCTGCCACCGGGTCCTCTGTAACTTCCACCTTGGGTTTGGCCAGCTCCACCAAAAGTGGAAGTACCACCTTGTGATCCCGAATTTCCAGGTCCGTATGCATTTCTGTCGCTTCCTGGACCTCTGAAACCTCCACCCTGCGTTTGACCAGCTCCCCCAAAAGTGGAAGTACCACCTTGAGATCCCGTATTTCCAGGTCCGTATGCATTTCTGTCGCTTCCTGGACCTCTGAAGCCTCCTCCTTGAGATCCGGTACCCTGTCCTCCGCCTACTTTAGCTTGTTCAAGAGTATTTCCTCCAAATTGACTACCAGTTTGACCACTACCCGTGTTCCCTGGACCATAAGCGTTTCGATCGCTACCCGGGCCTCTAAATGCGCTTCCTTGTTGCCCTCCTTGAGTACCAAAAGTAGACCCATGGGTTTGAGAGTGTCCAGCACCACCCTGTTGGGAACCTGTACCATAACCAGTGCCTCCGATTTTGCCTTGCTCAATTACTGTACGAGTTCCACCAACAGAGCCAAAAGTTGTACCTCCCTGGGTTCCAGTATTACCTGGTCCATAAGCGGTTCTATCACTTCCAGGACCTCTAAAAGTACTTCCAGTTCCTTGTGTTACTTTTCCACCGCCTGCTTGTTGACCAAAAGTGGTTCCGCCGTGAGTTTGGGTATGCGTTTGCCCTCGAGTGCCAAATTGAGTTCCAGAATTATAACCCGAGCCTTGGTTTTGCGATCCTGTGCTTCCGGTACCATGGCTAACTTTAGCGCCACCAGCTTGATGGCCAAAACTAGAAGTACCTCCCTGAGTACCAAAAGTAGAAGTACCGCCTTGAGTTCCAAAGGTTGAAGTACCTCCTCGATTGCCTCCTTGAGTACCAAAAGAAGTACCTCCTCGATTGCCTCCTTGAGTACCAAAAGAAGTACCGCCTTGAGTACCAAAAGTAGCAGTGCCCCCTCGAGTACCGAAAGAAGTTCCGTGTGTTTGAGTATGTCCGGTTCCGCCTTGCTGTGACCCAGTATGTATACCGCTACCCGTTACTTTAGCCTGTTCGAGGATAGAATTTCCAGTTCCTCCAAAGGTCGATCCACCAATTTGACCAGGACCAGAGGTTCCGAAGGTAGAACTGTGTGAATGGCTTTGGAAAGAGGTTGTGGATGTTCGAGTACCACCCACTGGGGCATCTGGGCCAGCCATTGGTTTAAATCCTTGAGTACCAGCTCCTGTGCCTTGACGAGTATAAGATCCTTGGGTATATGAGTAAGTGTTCTTTTGAGTTCCAGTATAGCTACTTTGATCGTGACCTGATATAGAAACTTTGCTGATGTCATATCCTTGACCACCTTGTCCACCTTGACCTGGAGTTCCAGCTAAACCAGAGCCAAAAGAAGTTCCGGTACTTCCAAAAGTCGATCCGGTATTAGCGCCGTAGCCTGTTTGTGGGCCTTGAATTCCAACAGTTGGACCAGCGGGTATTTTAGGCTTAGTGGCTCCAGTATTTGAACCAGTGCTACCAAAGGAAGTAGTATGAGTATGTCCAAAGGTTTGATAGCTTGAACCACCAGTGTGTCCGGTAGTAGATGGACCAGAAACGGCAGGCACTTTAGGTAATCCTGCAGTAGGACCAAAGCCAGTGGACCCAAAAGAACTTCCTGTACTGCCAAAAGTGGAGCCAGTTTGTGCTCCGTATCCAGTTTGTGGTCCTTGGATTCCGGAGCCAGTTGGACCGGCTGGAGTTTTAATTTTGGAACCTCCTATGTTTGTGCCTGTATTACTATGAGTTTGGCCAAAGGTTTGGTAGCTAGAGCCTCCAGTATGACCCTGAGTTTGTCCGGTTGTTGATGGACCAGAAATTGAGGGTAATTGAGGTCTAATTACCGGTACTTGAGGACCACCTGGAGTACGGCTTGGACCTACTCCCGATCCAAAGGAACTTCCACTGTTACCGCCAAACGTTGAGCCGGTGTGAGCGCCGTAACCAGTTTGTGGTCCTTGTATCCCAGCACCACTTGGGCCAGCAGGAATTTTAGGTTTAGTACCTCCGACATGTGACCCAGTGCTAGTGTGAGTATGACCGAAGGTTTGATAGCTTGAGCCACCAGAATGTCCAGTGGGTCCGGTTTGGGTAATAGTGTTACCTAAATCTCCTGTACCTGGGCCACTACCAAAACTAGTTTGAGTCCTTGTAACTCCTGTATTGGTACCATATCGTGTTTGTCCACCGCCAGTTCTCTGTCCTCCCACAGATCCGCTTGTTCCATATTTATTTTGACCTCCTTCAATTCCAAAAGTGGAACCTCCGCTTGTACCATAAGAAGTTTGTCCACCTCCAACACCAGTGCCGGTACTAGTTTGACCTCCTCGAGTACCATAAGAGGTTTGTCCACCTCCAACACCAGCCCCAGTGCTCGTTCCATATTTATTTTGACCTCCTTGAGTTCCAAAAGTGGAACCTCCGCTTGTACCATAAGAAGTTTGTCCGCCTCCAACACCAGTGCCAGTGCTTGTTCCAAATTTAGTTTGCCCTCCTTGAGTTCCAAAAGTGGAACCTCCGCTTGTGCCATAAGAAGTTTGTCCGCCTCCAACACCAGTGCCAGTGCTTGTTCCAAATTTAGTTTGCCCTCCTTGAGTTCCAAAAGTGGAACCTCCACTAGTACCATATGAGGTTTGACCACCTCCAGCCCTGGTACTTGTTCCATATTTATTTTGACCTCCTTGGGTTCCAAAAGTGGAACCTCCGGTTGTACCGTAAGAAGTTTGTCCACCTCCAACACCAGTGCCAGTGCTTGTTCCAAACTTAGTTTTTTGTTGCGTGACTCCTCCACTGCTACCGTAACTTGTTTGACCACCTTGAGCTCCAAACGTAGTGTGACTAGTACCTCCGCTAGTACCATGACTTGTTTGACCAACTTGGGTTCCAAACGTAGTGTGACCGGTACCCCCGCTTGTACCATGACTGGTATGGCCAGCTTGAGTGCCAAAAGTGGACTGTCCAGTACCTCCGCTAGTACCGTGGCTAGTTTGACCGCCTTGAGTTCCAAAAGTAGAGTGCCCAGTGCCACCGCTAGTGTGACCTCCTGCTGTTCCCGCGCCGGTATTAGTTCCGTAAGTATTTCTTTGGCCTCCAGCACCTGAGGTTGTTCCATAACTAGTCTGTCCTCCAGTGATACCATAAGAGGTTTGGCTACCTCCCCCAGTTCTCTGTCCTCCAGCGCCTAGAGTTGATCCAAAACTATTTTGGCCTCCTTGGGTTCCAAAAGATGAACCTCCACTAGTACCATAACTTGTTTGTCCACCTCCAACACCTGCGCCAGTTCCATAACCAGTTCTTTGCCCTCCAACGCCAGGGCCAGTTTGACCTCCTTGGCTTCCAAAATTAGTTTGACCACCACCAACACTTGAGCCGGTGTTTGATCCATAGCCAGTTCTTTGTCCACCAACACCTGTACCAGTTTGACCTCCTTGGCTTCCAAAACTAGTTTGGCCGCCTCCAACACCGGTGTTGCCAGTTTGACCTCCTTGAGTTCCAAAATTTACTCGTTGTGCTCCTCCACCAATACCAGTTCCGGTTCCAATTGCAGCTCCTCCGCCAATACCAGTTCCGGTTCCAATACCAGTTCCAGTTCCAATTCCAATTCCAGCACCACCACCAGGTGCCGTACCAGTTGTAGTACTATAAGATACTTGATTTCTTCCTGGGGCGCCAAATCTCATATGGGATGAGATAAAAGCTTGCGAATTCCTTTGATGATTGGGTCCATAATTTTGACCTTTAAATTGATGACTGCCTGGTCTAGGTCGAGATGGCCCTCCTCCTCTGGGAGCACCAGCTGGTCCAGTTCCGCCAGATGGGCCTCTTGGTACACCAGCGATTGACGACCCTCCAGATGGTCCACCTCCTCTGGGAATACCAGCTGGTCCAGTTCCGCCAGATGGGCCTCTTGGTACACCAGCGATTGACGACCCTCCAGATGGTCCACCTCCTCTGGGAATACCACCTGGACCAGTTCCGCCAGATGGGCCTCTTGGTACACCAGCGATTGACGACCCTCCAGATGGTCCACCTCCTCTGGGAATACCACCTGGACCAGTTCCGCCAGATGGGCCTCTTGGTACACCAGCGATTGAAGACCCTCCAGTTGGGCCAGTTCCAATTGGTCCGACCGGTCGACCTCCAGGGCCCACCGAACCACCAGAAGGTAGGTTATTTCCACCAGGTCCTGGTTGATTACCAGTAGGATATACTTGAGAACCGGACGGACCCGATCCAGGATCGACGGTATAACTTGGTTTTGTTTTACCACCGGGTATCCTTGAGCCAAAGTTTGACGATACGCTAATTTGATAACTTCCTTGATTTTGACCACCGGTAGCTGGACGTACGGGGGCTAAGGGACCCGGTTGTCCCGGTGCTACTTGTCCTTGAACATCGGTAACCCTGCTTCCGTAAGAATCGTAACCTCCTGATCCCGGTCCTTGTGGACCAACTGATCCCGTTGGTCCAATAGGCCTATCATCAACGTATCCATCGTTTCTCGATGGGCCAGTTTGACCACTACCTTGCTGCGGTTGATAACCTCCTTGACTTGGCCTGGCTGGTAAAGATGGATACTTATTGCCACCAACTCCAGCTGGTTTGATTGGCCTCTTAACTCCGTAATTTTCTTCTATCGATAGCCCAATGAAAGTGGCTACGATAATAATCTGGGCCAGTAGAATCTGAAAATAAAATTTTCTTAGAAACTAGTTTCGGAAAAATATAATAATGAAAAATTCCCCTTCTAAAACACAAAATCATTTATTCATCATGTCGGATTAGGTAGATTTAGAAATAGAAAGTTCGTGGCTTTTATAGCGAGGGAGAGAGAGAAAATTGAGAAGAATACAGGATATAAAACCATTTTAAGAATGTCTTAACCGTTAGACGTAAATAGCTTTAAAAATAAACCTCATAACCTCTTTTATAGGTAAGGTAAGAAAACACAAAACCTGATCAATTGGTTTTTCAAAATAAAAAAAAAACTTTTTAAAGGGATAGAGTCATTTGTTTTAGTCAACCAATAAAATTTCAAGTTAATTGGAGACTCTAATAACTGACTGAATACTACCCCTTTAAATAAAATGAAACCTGAATCTATCAAATAAAAAATAAAAACCATTAAATATTAATCACGAATTAACATAAGTCAATTAAGAAAACTTTCTAATTTTTATTTTAAATCAAATTGGGATAAGTGCCAAGTTAATTACGAAAAACGTTTAATGAAGAAGATATTACGGAATTTGAACCGCCTACACTATAGTTGCTTTGATAGATCCTGTTTTATTTATTTATTTATTTAATTTTAATAATATAATAACAGGCGCCAACAAACAATAACGTGACGTTAAGGCTAAAACCTAACAGTAAAATTTAATTCGACTTCAATTTAATAAAGAAAAATGATGTAAGGGATTTCCAAAAAAAATTATATTCTTAAATGCGTGGGATAAAAATAAAAATAACTTGCTTTTTACATTTAACAAAGTTTTGAATATTTTTTGAAAGAGGCATTTAAGTGGTGTTAACTTTAGGCTAAGGAGCATCTTCTAAAAGGTCTAACCGTAGCCTTGAACTCTCATCAAATAAGAAGAGAACAGTCGCGTCAAAATTCTTGATAATGTGTTTCATCGATAAATTTATAAAGGAATTCAAATATATTTTTTAAACTAAATGAATATGGGAAATTCCGTGAAGTTTTCTTTGGTTTATAATTAGAATTTTGAAAAATTCAAACGCCGATTTGAATGGAAAAATTTGCCCTCCCATTTTGGCGTTGGACAATTAACCAAATTTAAATTAGTATATGCCAATCTTTCCAAATTGATTTTTTTACTTTAAAATCCGCAACTTTCCCAACTCTTTTTTTTTAAAAAAACCAAAATTGGATTTTGACGTTAGTAAGTTTCGCCCAGAATTTGACTTTCTTTCGGTCGAAAAGTAAAAAAAAAAATGTGCTTTATGTTTTTTGGGGCTATATTTTTTGTTTTTGGTTTTCTATGAGAACTAAAGGTATTTCATCGAACTTCTAATAATAAAAGGCATGGGTGGGCTTGCAATTATATTTAAAGTTTTAAAGGAAGTTAAAATCTAGACAATAATTTCACGCGCCATTGACTGATTTAAATAAATAAAACGCAAAAACCAATTCCAAGGTCGTTTCATAAATTATTATAGTTAACAAAAGACTTTGGCGATTATTAAATCTGATAGTAACTACACGGAAATTAATTCAAAACTCAATTAATTTAAAATTAGTATTATTTAAACGTAATACATCTCAATTTAATAAAATAAATTAACATTAGGTTTCCCATTCAGTTAAAAAATATTTAAAAATACTAATTTACATAATTCAATTTCCCATAAGACATAAATAAAATCCCACGGTATGGTAATTAGTAATGTATTCAAAAACAGTTTGAAATACAACACCAGCCCATAAATTACTTCTTAACTCGCCAGGGAACCTCACTAGGAAACACGATAACTTAAAAATAAATGTGATAATACATCTGATATAAATTACAAATTTTTCTTTAGAAAGAGAGAGTTAGTTAAAAAAAATTCCCCGAAATGGAAATAATTTAATTTAAATCAAATGAAATTTAAAAACAGAAAATAAGAGATCCTTTCAACTAACAAACCTAACTTAAAAATAAATGAGAAAATCGTCATATATTATCATTCTAGCTATCTATTCACCAATCAATCAATCAATGAAGCTTAAGATATTTAAAAACGTGCAGATAAGCTTCATCTACTCCAAAACCATAAAAGCCACGAAGTTTTTAACAAAATTCGATAGTGTTATTGAGTTGGAACACGATATACTTAAAAAAAAATAAAATAGAAGAACTTTCACTTACTTTCATCTTTGCAAAATTGAAGACGAAATTTCTTCCGTACGGCCAATTAAATTCGGTATCTCCTCTCTCCTATCTTGCTCTTTCTCTCTCTCTCCTCTTGGGATAAGGAAAGATTGTCTTTTAATCCTTATAGAAGCTCGTCTCAGCTTTTTATCATCCGAGAAACCCGAGTATAGCGCGCGCGAACCCGGCTCGAGCGAGTCCAATTTGAGTATGAAGCCAAGATTGTCGAATTCCAGCGTCTTTATAAGTAAAGTGTCCTTCGAAGTACGAACAACTTTCTCGCGAAATCTTCTTCGTTTGGGTAGATAATATTTTTCCAAGACTGATCGACCTCGGTGGGGTCTGGCTCTCGGTGGTGGTGGTGGTTTTCCGCGACTTACAGGCGCTCGAAGTAGGTCACCAGTCGGGTCATCGCGAAGATACCAGTACTACTATCTTACAAATATCTTTATACCTATCCCTTTTTACCGCTAATGTGTCCCCCCCCCTCGCGTTATGGGAGAGTTTTAGTTAATATTATTATTTAGTGAGAGTTTGAAATAGCATTTTACCCTCCCCCGCCTTATTCAACCACTCTCACTCTCCCTCTCCGTTATGTTTTGTAAAGGGGCACGTAAAAGTATCGTAATTTCAACAATTCAAATTTTCTAAGAAATCAAGTTTCTTTTTTAAACGCGTTAATTTAAGCAAGGGAAAAAGTAGAAGCGACACTGGGAACTTCTATTCTTAAGTGTGTAAGGATATGAAACAGGAGAGTATTCCATTTATCATCTTAAAATGGGTAAACCTTCTCGCAAGAAAACACACGTTTTTCCATGTCATATTTCACCCTTCCTAAGGGTGAATTCTATTAAAATAAGCCTAATAACCTTAGGACATGGGAATTATCATAATAAATGATATAAGCTCCTCCCACATCTCTATATATCATAGCTTCACCACAAGAGTTCCCTATTATAAAAATACCTATACATCATTTAAGTATGCCTTTAAAAAGGTAATTTAAATGGTCGGTATAGTTCAGTCCCTGGTTCAGTCTCGCCCATACCTTACTAAGAACAACAGACTGAAAGAATATGGGTAAATGGATTTAAAAAAAAATTATATTTAAAGTTTTAAACTGGTTATTTTGTTTAGTTTCTTTTTTGTTCGGTGGTCTAAGGTCTGTGCAATCCCTTTTCTCTCTTGACTAGAAATGGATGTTAAAAATACACTAAGAATGAAGCCACGCTGAGAACATTTCAGTTCGGAAGACAGATTAATCCGTTACGCCTATAATTTATTTCTGTCAAAATTTAATTCGAGATAGTTTCAGTTTTTCCCCTTTTTTGTTTAGAGATTTAACTTTTTTTGAAACTTATACTTGATATACGAAGTTTCTATTGTTGTGTCTAAAGTTTGGATGGATTTTTAATACATATACCCGTCGGTCTTTGATGTTTATATTTACCTTCCAAGATAAAAACTTAATTACGCGATTAAATTATGAAACTGCGATTGTATCGCGTGTTTGGTATGTTACATTAGTTAGTATTAAAGTGATTTATGTGATAATCGTTCGTAGAAATTCGACGTGTTAAAATTTGTAAGCATACTTGGAATATAGTGTAAAAATAAATAATTTTTTTTTACGATTAGGGAAACTAAAAATAAAAGGGGAAGATCACGACACTACAGCCCCAAATTCCATCCTATAATGTTCTCTGGTACATTAATGTGTTCTTAGTAGCATCATATTAAATTATCAATGGTTAATTAAGCCCTTAATTAAATGCAAACGGTAAGAAGTAGTTCAAATAATAAAAATGAACCAACACTCGCTGTTCTGTTCAAACTTCAAAATCCCCATTTCCTAAAACGATCTAAATTTAGATTTAATTTAAATATTAGGTTTTAATTAATATCCTACATTAGATCATTATTAAAAACGTATATTAAAGTATTAGTTCGACCCTATTTAAATTTTTAAAACATGAATTTACAACGTGGAACATAATTTATTTAAATTTATCTTTTTCCGTAACAGCTAGAGATCCTTTTTCTGCAGAAATTGCAACATACAAGCTTGTAACAAATGTTTTACGGCTCTTCAGGGGGCCCCTTAGTTTTAGTGGAGTTTAGAACTACTGGATAGGTAGCCTAAAAAAGTACTTAAATGAATTGTAAAAATTCCTAGACATGTTTAAAGATAATACCACCAGCGTTATTTTTGGAATGTCTAGGGCCTCTATATTTAAATTAACAAAAATTCATTTAAAACCTTAATTAGCTGAAAAACTTCAAATAAAATAAAAAAATAGGTATCTGGTTTATACAAATACATAACTTTAGATTTTTAAAAAGTATATAATTTAATAATATTAAAGATATCTTAACCGAGTTTCATTCTTTTTATAAGTGGTTGTTAATTAACGTGAAATAAAATATTTTGGGTGAATTTTTCCGTGCCAAAAAATTATCTAAATTTAAGACACCATTATATTATAACGCAATTTAAATTTTTAATTGCAAAAATTAGGAGTTTAATTCTCCGATTATCGTATATAAAGAAATCCAGTTTTAATTGCGAATTTATGTAGTTAATTTGGTTTCAATGTTAATTTTGTTCATCCAAAGTGTATAAATTTTGGTTAAGATTAAAAATAGGCGTAATTATAAACTGGTTAGAAACCCCTATTAAAATAATTTATTAAATTTAAATAAAATTAATGCATTAAAAGTTATCAAAACCGTTTTAAACTAAACACATTTTTGCCATATATTTTAAAAATCTCTATGCATCTTTCGTAATGAAGTAAATTAAATTAATTAATGCCCATCCATTTCTTTAATATCCGACCTTGCAATTAATAATAATGCGTGGCGCAAGGTCAAATATTCAATTAAAAATAAATTGAAAACTTATAAAACGTAATCAAAATTAAATTATATATGAATGACCTATCACAAAGAGATGATAGTGTATAATTTCCCATCCTTTGATTGAGCCGAAATTTATATTTCTTAATTCGATTAGTGATTAATATGTTAATTAGACCCAAGAAATTATCTGTAGCAAAAATTGAAATAAATCGTTAAGCCTAATTTACCATAAAATAATTTTAAAAGAAACTAAACAACCTTGAAGATTGTATACTACTATACATTTTAGAACAAGAAGAAAAAAAAACAACCTCGTTTTTGGATGATTTCAGCGCGATTTGAAATTTTTTCACCACCGAACTATTATGGAAAATGTGTCCGAAAACGTCTTTTAAAGATTCGTAATTTTTGCAAAATGAAACTAGTTACAGCCTGGGGGAGATTTAAGAAATAATAAATGAAACGGGTTGTGAAAAAAAGAAAGAAAGAAAATGAAAAATAATAACGACATCCCAAAGCATGAATGTCTATAGGCTAATAACTTGACCTTTCACCTCGTTATAACCTTCAATGTAATAGCCCAGGCTGCCGGATTTCTCTCAGAAGCTAAGTCATCAAGGGAAAGTGAAATTCTTAAGCCTAATTTTTCAGTTCGCGTGTCTAGAGATAGATATATATCACGTGCTTCACGAATACATTAATATCCCTTAAGCCTTAGCTTCAAACTTGAAATAAACAAAAAAACAGGCTTTAATTGAATGTAAAATTAATAAAAATGTTAATAGACGGGAAACCAATCCCAGATTAAGCCTAAAAAGCGAACCAAACCTAAGCCTAAAACACCTAACCTACGTTAAGCATAAGGCCTAACACACCATGCAGAGGAGGTTCATCTTTCATCTTTCCTTGAAATAATGTACAGGCTTGCGTTATAACAAGGTACAAGTTCCCGAGCTTATAGGTGATTATAAAATGAATAGACGCGATTAAAAAGCCCTTCTGGTTTCTACGCTACACTAGCTTAGAACAGCACCAGGGTAACGCATCATCGAAAACCAAGAGAATCCCGAACAGACAATTGAAATTAGTTTTCTTTCTATATCTTCTAGTTTTGACGATGTAATTTCTTTTTCATTTATCAAAAGATAAAGAAAACAGGAGAACCTATCACCGTCCAAGCAATTAACTTCTTCTCTGAGCCTTTTAAACTGAAAGATCATGACAAGATAACAGTGACGCAACTATACCGTTACGTGTAATAAAGCCAGAAGTCCATAACATGATGAAGATCAAAGATGAATTAGGACCTCCTATTACTAATAGACGTTTATCAAAAGGACTTAAGCAATTTTGAAGAATGGTTGAAGTGCAAAGTGTGACTAACCCAACTTTGTCTAACCAAGGAAAGATTTCAGAGAGTTAATTCAACTTCGTATTACGAACTTCGCATAATCTTGGGCGAATTATAAACGAAAGAATCGGGGATTAAACAATATTTAAACATCATTTTTGATATCGAAAAACAGGTAGAATGATTTCAATGGAAAAACATTTTTCTTTGATTTTCTCTTTTGATATGATTATAATGAGAGGTTGTCAATTGGTAGATCAATCAAACAAGGATTAAAGGTCATAACCCCAAATGCAATTCTATACCTACTATACATACAATATGATTAGAGAGATAAGATTTTATTATTTTGATTGAATTGACCTTAAAATGCACGAGATAATGGGAACAATTCATGGTAGTTTGAAATTTTTCAGTTGTTCATATGATAAAAGAATGGCTTTGATTTGATAGGTTAAATGGTGTTTACATCATATCCGATTAAAGCGTGTTCAAATTGAAACCCACGCTTAATTTTCAATAAATCTTTTGAAGCTTCATTTAAAAATATACTTTGTATCCAGCATAAGGAATTTTGACAAAATATGGTTTCATTTTGAAATCTCTCATACAAAATACCTTTCCATTATTTCCTAATAAATTTTTGAGGGTCATTAGCAATTACTTCCGCAAAAATATTGGTAAATTTCTGAGTCATTCTTAATTCGTATAGACATTCAAAACACTTTCTCTTCAAAGTAATCAAGCAATTAAGTCGTTTAAACGTTTTGCATACGTAATGACATTGAGACTTAAAAACGATTAGAGAAATGACATACTACAGAAGGTAGGTAAGCAGTTGTATCTAAGCCTTTGCGAAAATTTACCATTCATTGGGTTGAGTTTGAGAATATATGGGGGTGATAATTTGCGGAAAAAAATTCCAGTTTCAATGTCAAAATTACGGTTTTCAGCCTAGGATTTTACGTGGTTGGATTGGCATAAAGGTGATTATAGTACTTAACAACTTCAAGAAGAAAGTGGCATCGCTCCGTTTCATATGGAGAGATCAACGTATTCACTACTCCCCCGCTTAGTAATTAAGCCCAAAGCCTAGGCCTTTTTATCAATGGGATCAACTGCTATTTACTAGTTTGCTATCTGCAGTCGTTATTGATGTCATTCTTATTAAAAAGCATGGAAATTTGAAGATACCATCCCATTTTCCCAGGATGCATTTTATCGCACCATATAATTTCATCTTCAAATAAAAGAAAACTAAAACTTTAAACCTTAAACGATCGAAAACGCATTTTCCTTTACAATAACGAAAATTTAAACTAAAAGCATGATAAAAGGGAGAGTGAACGTTCATAATTTCGGCTTAGGATTTAACAGCTAAGCCTAATCTTAAAAACAAGGCTTAAACCGAACTATTACACGCCTCACTATCTAAATGTTTGAAATTTAGGCTTAGCACTTTGTAATCTATCCGTTATTGGCTTATAATTATTTATCATTCAATTCCTAAGCCTTATCTTAGACTAAGGCTTAAACTGGGATTAGGAAATTCGATGGTTTAATTAACTCTTATTTAACTTTCACTCGAGTTTTCACTAGCCCTTCAAAAATTAAAGTACGATCATCATTAAAGCTAGTACACTTGGCAACAACAGACGCCAATTTCTAGTAGTAGGAGGAGAGTTCAAAAACTGAGGCCAAGGCCTAGATCATCTTAGGGGCACGACTTTTAACGGTTTTCTAACGTCACGAAAAACAAATTTTAGGATTTTCATTAAATTTTTCAAAGACGAATCGACAATTTTTCTTTGCACATGCAGCCTAGTCGATTTTAAATTGCTACGTCTGGAATATTTGTTACGATTTTTGTTGTTCCTTTTGTTTGCTTGATTTATAACCCGTTTTATATTAAATATTATAAATATCGTGATAATTTTGAACCGTATATAAAGGGTTAGAAGGTCATAAAAAATTAAAAAAATGTTGATTTATTTTTTTAATAATTTATAATTTAAAATGTTGCCAAAAGAATCACTCTGATCGTGATCGATGTACGAAATTTTATAGACAACCCATTTGGCCATGAGACGCGATTAAAAAGGTTACAGATCTTTCCTTATAATAAAAAATTAGTAAAAAATATTTTCTTTAATTTGGTCTAAACTAAATTACGTTGGTGTGACAATATGGTAACTACGAAATACACCAAAATTTGAAGGGGTATTCGTGGAATTGTCTGGTTTATTATGGTACTTTCAATTTATCTCTAGCTAGTTCTTAACGAAAGTTATTACTATTTAAACATAGGGTTTCGTTAGATATCTAATTATTTTTGGTAATGAAGTTTGGAATGCGTTATGGATATATGCACCTAATTACGTTCAAATTATAATCTACCATGTTTACATTAACTATTAAGGCCCCATTAAATTAAGCCTAAATTTAATTTCAGAGCAGAATTCGTAATTGAAAAAAATCTTCCTTGGTTTATTGAACCATTAACTTTGATATCAGTAATTTACTTTGGTATATAGTTTTGGTCTAACAAGCTTTACAAAAAAAAAACTTTAATACCTATTATAATAGGTCTATAAATTGCCCATAAATAGGCAATTTCAATTCAATTCACGTGCCGTTTCATTTCCGCCTATCCACTTAAGTGAAATGTAAAAACATCTCGTGATATGTTGGCATATGTTAAATTTACAATAAAAATACCCTATTCTAAAAAATAAAAAACCTACATTGAAATTAAGAGCTCACTTAAAATCCAATTACTTTTCGTACAGTTCAAAGTTCTTTTAGTTTCCACTTCAGTTCAATACCGGTATTAAACCAAAAAAATAACCTATTATTTAACTACGTCAATTACTACTTAACAATAGACTTAATATTATAACAAGGATTTTGTTTAAATTTATTTCTGGGGATAGTTTAAATTTCCCTTACGTCATAGACGGGTACCGTACAAATTAAGGATGGTCGAGACCGTCATTGGGCGTATCTTCTTCAACCCGGTCCCTTTAGAGGATGGGTATTTCCCGCCAAATTAAAAAAAAAAAAAAAAACAAATTAAAAATTCAAGGTTCAAATTTCAAGACGTGTTCCGTTCCATAGGTATAAAATCTAGCTTAACTTACAACAATAAAATTCTTTATACCTGGTATACTATACCGGGTTTTTAACTTAAGTTGCTACCCGAAGGTTAAATTTAAACATTACTAATGTATTAGGATGCCAATTCAGCCCGCATTCCACTACAGAATCAAATTAAACCCGAAGTATTTCCTTATAAATCGAATGAAAATACATATAATCTAGTAAGGGCACTCCATGTTATCCTTTCATATGGTTTAATAGATTCAAAGCCAGTTAGATGCCATAACTATTTTTGACCTACCACGTCGAAAGGTTAAATATAGCATTTATGAAAGAAAGAAGAAAAATTATAATAAATTACTTCAGTTTCAAGCGCACTGATTGTATTGTGCCTTTATCTTTAGTATAAATTCAACTTGAAATACGTTAAAACGCTCCCATATTTTTGATACCACGCGAGTTAGTACAAGTTTAACTTCTAAGTTATTCAATCCTTTACATCCCGCGGAGTCGATAAGCATCAAAAAGATATCAAACAATGACTTCAGTGTCTTCGTCGACAATATAACCTGATAGTACCACTAATGGTATTCTCTACCTTTAGAGATTACAGACAGAGAATACCCAAGTTAAATTGACTCAAAACGTCAATGATGGAATAAGAGAATCTCGAAGATTTATTCTCAAAGTCAATTTTCTAAGGCTCGCTTCATCAAGTAGTGAAGGACAGCGTTTAATCAAATGCCTTTCTTTCTTGTTTTTTATTTTTTAAACAGGAAAAAAATGGATATAAAAATTATGGGAAAGAATTTTATACTTTGGAAATTATCTCACGTTAATTTAAACCGTTTGAACCCGGAATTTTTTTTACTCAATAATCTTCATTTTAAATCGTTTGTAGAAAATCGGTAACTGGCTTGATACAAGTTAAAACTTACTTCCACACAAAATTTTTAAAAAAAATGTCAAGTTATAAAAGGGTCAAATTTCTATAAGGTACAGATGATATCTTTGCATAGAGGAATTCGGATGTAGGACTAGAGTTTGTTAAACCTACAAATTGGGTCTGGTTATTGTTGGTTACAGAGGTCGAAACATGGGCAAAATCTTTAGCCTATTAAAAACGTAGGAGAAAAAGCCTTAAGGGTGTGGTAGATCTCGCCATTCTTTCTGGTAAGCCTTATACCTGTTCTTCAGATCTCGTGAACCATCTCCACGAGCGGCATGCGGACATAACTTTGTCAAACATGAATGTAGGCACGTTTTCTTAAGCCTAATCTTACATTACAGCAACGGAAAAACGAGTAACGAAACTTGAAATTAACAATCTGATACACGTTACCTCATGATTATGACATTTAAACAAAGGAAGTAATCTACCTATCCGTGTATTTTTTTTTTTTTTGAAATTTATACTAAATATGCAAAACTGTGGGTAAATTACTTACATAATGATACCAGTATGCAAATTTCACGCAACACGACTAGATCCATTTTCCATTATTATAAAAAAGGGGGCTCCGCGCGTGATTTCTTTGATGTCACGTAGTTGCGAATCTCAATTATAATCTGGTAAATCATACCACCACCCGAAAAATTTACCGCCTAGACGACAATAATTTAATTGTTAATTTAATTGAACTTTCACTTTTTTATCTCCCTTAATCGTTTCTAGAGCTACGTCATCACGTGACTAAATTTTCCACCGGTTGGAAAAAACCCCAACAAGAGGACTACCAAAAAACAATTCATTATTTTTTTCCTGTCAAAATGGCCGTGTCGACATAGGTCATTATAATTTATAGAAAAACAAACATTAATTTACTTGATTACGATGGGAAGGTAAAATGTAGGGCAATGAGATTTCTATGCAAAATTCGCGTCCTTGAGACAGACAAATTTGAAAGCTAGCTGGAGCAATGGGTCATATTTTAATTGATGGTAAATCATTAATAAAAAAATTGTTTACTAGATTGTGCACAAGATATTTTTATAGAGGTGATGAATATTCATGACAAGTCATGTCAAGTTTCACATGGTATCATCAATTTTCATCTATCGACTCCTGAACAAAATTTATTGCCAATTAAAGCTAAGCCTAATTATTTTTGGACTGGTTTACCACGCGATGATTAAGTATTTTATGCCTTGGCCACGAATTCTTCTGAACTGAACTTGGGAATGTATTTCATGCATTCCTTGTCAGTAAAAGTATGTCCTGGAGACTGAACGACATTTCAACCTTTGAAATTCCCCTAACAACCGAGCCCTTTATGCCATGGGTAAAACACCTACAACCTACATACTTGCCCAAGTTGAGCTAGACCTACAAAACTAAAAGAAAGTGTTCTCGAAATTGTAACTATCGATTCACCATCGGGATGATTGTGTGAAAAAAATTATGGCCAAACTATAAATTTCCCTCCAAAAAAAAAAAACGAAAGTTAAAAAACCCCGGGCATGGATGGCATAATGGATAGCCCAATATGCTTGCAATGGAAATTAAGCTCATCTAAGTCTATATAAGTCTGGTTTTTCGTTATTACTGGTTTCTCTTAAACCAAATATCTTCTACATTACCCAGAGGGAGGGTGGACAAACGAAGCCAAAGTAACCAAACTCAGGTACTGTTCAATTTAAACAAGAAAAAAGAAGAATTCTACCCAAGTAGGTCGCTGGTAAGAATACCATGACCGCTCCGCTCGTGAATTCCACCTTCCAACACGAGACATTCGAGATAGATGGTTCTTCCCACGTAACGTGAGAGTGTGGACGGACCTTTTCGACGAAAGACACTTGCTAATATTGTCTTCGCCTTTAACAAAGCTAATTTTAAGTCCACGTTAAACCTTATAGAACCCGGATCGAATAGGCCTACGACATGCAGGAATCCCGATTCAATATTTTCACCTGGTTTTTTTGCGTAATATCGGGCAAAGCTTCGGCTGGGAAACTCCGCAAGGACACGAGAAAATATTACAATGAGAATAGAAAGAGGTTCTATTTTACTTTAAATAAAAACACCCATAAGTCTAAAAGGGAAAGCTAGTTATTCACGATTCTAATTAGTTATAAACAAATTCGCAGAACGTTTTCCCTTTTCAAATAAAACTTGATTTCTATCAAGAATTCGATCACGTCACGCCGAGGCCCGTTTTTTAAACAATAATGCTAGCAAATATTTTAAGAAGGTGCGTATATGGTTAGGGATTGAGTTAATGACCTTTTATGACTCAGATGAGACCCAAAATGTAACCTTTAAGTGCTGTTTACCACTTGAATCAAAATGTAACCTTAAGTATTGTTTAAGTGGTAAACAAGGGAAAGAGGTCATAGCTCATTTTAAAATATGAGAAAGTATTTTGATTTCGTCTGTTCTTATTGGTCTCTTACTATCACATGACAAAAAACGAAATATAGGACATGATACACGTTAAATAAGAGATAAATCAAGGTAAACCCATAATTAATTACACTAAAATTCAAATTAAACGTACAACATCAAATAGACTTTCAACTAAAAACCAACCAAAACCCACACAAATGAAAAATAACAGCTCAAAACAAATTAACCCTTTCAAACCCCCGCGTCTTTCTTTCGCCGTTAACGGAGTAAATAACAATGCATTGTAACGTCAGTTACCGTTATATAACGAAAGACAATAAATTTCATGCTATTCAAGACTTTTTAAAACAATTTTTAAAATAATAATTTGCTCATCAGTTTTACTTTCCTGGGAGGATGGTTTTGAAAAAAAAATTGTGACGAAAAACTTAAAGCGTCGTCCGTTAATAACTGAACCACCGAGTCTAATTAAAAATTAATGTCACCTTTGCTCGTAGGAAAGAAGATTTTTTAACGAAGATAAAAACGTACCGTAACACAATTTTTCTTTTTCATTTTTGTTTAAAGAGAAAATGAAAATATTAATTTAGAAAAAAGAAAATTATATAATTTTTTGCTTCTGTTCAAGATAACGAACCTGTTAATTACTATAAGGGGGAGCTTATGGAAGTTTAAAAATGGTCTATCTTTAAATTTAAAATAAAGGAAGTGAAATTTTAGAAATAATGTGGTGTTATTTAGAACAGAAGCTCGTGGTATTATATAATTCGATAAGCTTAAAATGTAACTTAAGAATAAGAAGAGACCGGTGCATTCAGGACAATGGTATTTGACAACTTTCGAAGGCTTTTGTGAAAATGTTCAAAAATACATTTCAATGTATCTGTAATGGTAATATTACTAGTAAGCCCTCTCGAGACAATTGTTAAATAAAAACCGTTATATTTCAAAGTTTGAAAACAAAGGGTTAAAGAATATGTTAATGCATTCGCAAATCACGTGTAAATATAAACATTTTCCAAACCAGAGAAGAACCGGGACACTTCTAACAACACAACACCAAAAATTGCTTATAAAAACTTTCACAATCTCATTAACAATCTCTTAAAACTAATATTTCTCAAGAATATAATCATAGTTGTCTCGAAACCTGTGAAATTAACCCCTATCCATTGTCTTTCATACACCTTATTAAGAGATGATCTAGGTCTAGGACTAAATTATTATATCTCTTTCTCTAAATTCATTTATAATGAAGAATCCGATGACCGTATACAAATTAAAACTTAATTCCTAAGTAACGACACTTCAATTAAAATTTAATATAACAATCGTAATTTGGCTCTAGTGAATCTAGGCTATAGTATGATGTCCTTGGAATGGATAGTGATAAAATTCTTCACTTCTAAATAATAAAGGTGTCGATTTAAACCTTGCATGGTGTTTCCTATGAAGACGCTATCGGTATCCTGAACTACGAAATAGCTACGTGGAAATAAAACTGGTTTTATAATTTTTTTGTTTTAAATCTTAAAGGTTTAACCGTTATTACCACCCACGAGATATTTAATTTCTTATCTTAAGCGGTTAAAGATTTATGGAAGTTTTAAAACTTTGAGAGATAGAAGAAGGAAGGTGATGGTGAGTTTTAGATATCTCACCGCGTTCATTGTTTACCGTCACGTTCTTTTGAAAGAACCGTTAATTACTCATTATCCTTAACGAAGGAAGGAATTAAAGAACAAGGTGTACCCAAACTAACACATAACTCTAAATTATTGTACAATTAACTTCAATATTAATTAAATAAAAGAGAAATTTCTCGGATGGATTTCGATAATTTTCTTAATTTGTTTTAATTATAGATATTTTAACGACCCGCTTTTAAAAATATGATATTTCAGGTCAAAGGTCACCACCCACTAAATGGCCAAGACATTTTTCGAAATTAAGTAATTTTTTCCAAATATAAATAAACAACTTAGTTCGAACTTATTCTTTATTTAATTTATAGTTATTTGCTTAAATTAAAGACGTTTTAACGGTCTGATATTTAAGGTCAAAGTTCGCCATATGATATTTATCGCGCGCAATACAAAATTTCTTTTAAATATAACCGAACAATTTAGTTTGTTCAAATTTAATATTTTGTAATTTTGCACATAGCGATGTCGTATCAATTTTACTACTCCCATCAAGATCAGAGGTCATTTAAATGATGAAATTCCTCATTATTCCAGGTGGAGATAACAAAAGCAAAGATTTTTTCAGATAAACGATAAATTATGGGATGTATTAAGGCGTATTCACGATCAAAAAGGACCGGATCTTATTACTAGCTCTTATCTTTACCCTTTCTTAAAAAGATTTAATACCAAAATGGGGCGGAGTTTGCAACGATATTTTTGGAATATTAAGGTTTTTGAAACATTTGAAACATTTATGAATTTGAGGAATATTTAATTCCTAGTAGTTTTATATAGACAAGGGAAGTTGATTGTTAAGAGGGGTCGTCAAGGTTAAGGTAAAGAGGTTATTGGTCCGAGAAAGTTTAGAGGCGCCAGTGTGTCGCGCTCAGGAAGGTTCTCACCCTTTCTTTTCGGTCGGTCCTCTTTTGTGCTCGTCCCCATCTCCCTTGTGTAAATAGCTTTGCCCTTCTCTCTTTATTTCTTATACGTACATATGAAACAATTTAGCAAGCATTGGTATTGTCAAACGCCTTTCATGGTTACTATTTTCGTAAAATGATGTATAGTATGTAGGCCCATGCATGGTAAAAGCCAGGTCGCCAAAGAGCTAGGTAATCCGGCGCCGACCGAAGGTCGAGGGGCTACGTGACCCAAGGGTTGAATACCCAGGACATCGACGTCAACTTTTGGCGCGAAAAAAACAACCAATTAAGTTGTTTGGCGCGAAAGCGTGGACGAATGGTGTGCGGTCTTCTGATACGGGTCAGAGACTTTGACCAACTTGATTGGTGGCCAACTTCGGCAATAGAAGATCGGTGCACAAAAACGCGTTGCGAGGTGGCTGAAGAGGCATTCTGGCATTATATTCTGACGATTCTGGCTGACGACGATCGAGACGCTGATCCAAAAAAAAAAAAAGGGCGGAGGACTGCCAATTTTCTGGAGATGACAACCTAGCCTCCCGAAGTCCCCGTACCTCAAGTCTAGAAGAATAGCCAAGGCGATGGCCACGCCATAGCTATTGTTTCAAGAACGCAAGAACGCCAGGAGGATGAAAGTCACCGTTAATGCCCTCATTGACCACCCCTTGCCGTTGCCACCGAACAATGGACGATCGTGAAGCGATAAGTTTTGTTTTGAATTTTTGTTATGTTAAATCGGTTTCGCGGTTCTCGCGCGCGGATATTATCGCTAGGGCGGCACCTGGCTTTATCTAGGTAGGGTAATCATAAGCCTACAAGTAGCATAATTTACTCCTAAGAATGTTAATGTTAATTGGTAATGGAAATATTAAAACTAGACTATTTGCTTGCTAAATACCTTGGTTTTTAATTAATCTCTAACTATGATCAAGTTAAATAAAGTAGCCTCCCTTCCTCTTGGCGGCGGTGCACAATAGGCACCGATGAATAGAAGAAAAAGGGTTGCAAGTTATAAAAGAAAATAAAGAAATATTATAGTTAATTGAAGTTCCTATAATTTAAGAAGCATAATGCACCTTTCCAAGAAAAATATCATTGTGTTCTTCAAGGTATCAAGAAATAACAGGTATAATTTTTTTCCAAAGTCTACGGCAAGAACTCGAAGGTATATCGGTTTTCTTGTTGCGAAATTTATGGGAATTCCCCCATGATGGTGTCATGGCTCTAACTTAATTGTTGGGATAAGCATTTAAAAAATTAAAAAAATTGACGTGAAAACTTCAACTAGCTTTTAGTTTTGTTTCATATAAACTAGTTGGCGAAATTAGGTATTGTATAAATTAAAACTAATTTGGTTTTAATTTTCAGGATACATTTTTAGGGGGGGGTTGAAATTCTATACGGATATAATATTAAGGTTAACTGTAGTCTCTTAGCACAGTGTGTAAGAGAGAAAGGGGCAACGAAATTAACGGGAGTTCAAAGGGGCAAACCGAATAGACGGTTTTCATTAATATTCGTCACGCATTAGTCTACTAGCCCCTCCCACAAAATACGCCTAGATACGTCGAGTAAAAATGTCTATTCCTAGTAGCTGTATGCATTCTTGCTGAAATATAAGACTTCATCATAAAACTAAGTTTGATACAACCGTCCTTCTTTAAAGCTATCTAAATGTAAATGAGCCATTTGTAAAGGAGAACCTCTCATCCTAGAGTAACCCGTAGGAGACCCTATGGGGTCAACACGGATACGACGTAACTTTCAAAAACACAGATAGTTGAACACGACCTGTAGCGCCAAACTAGACAATTATTAAGGGTACGATATAAAAAACGGCAAAAAGATTAATGATACCAACTGTCTCATAATCCCCAAAACTTTACGCTACTGAAGTAGAGTCTAGAGGGTCACAAAAACCAGGAGTCAACAAGGAACCTCGATTCATTTTGAAAAAGTATAAAAAACTATAAAATTAAATTCAAAACTTTTTCAGGGAAAAAAATTATTTGACATGATATTGAAAACTTATTCCAAAATATCATTCAAATTAATTTTAAATTATATAGTATGAAGTTCGATTTAATGGCACTTATTAGAAAATATATAATTATATTTAAAATACTGGGCTTTTAAATAAAAATATGAGAAAGAAACCAATTTTTTCTTTTGATGTTGGCCATCCTAGTTTAAGGGGATCTTTTGTTTTCTAAAATTTGGAATAAATTTTTTCCTTTCTCTATTTTATTTCAAAAGAAAGAGAAAAGAACGAGTTAGATTGAAGATGGGTGCGCCTCGAATTATTATTATTTTCCTAACGTGTGACGTGTCGAAGGACAACCTGTAAAATTTTAAAACCGTTGTTCCTGATACAGTTATGAATTGTATCACACGCAATACTTTCACTTTAATTTCTCTTCATTTAAAAATGACAAGAAAATTTATCAAATATCGGTCGGTGGGGCTTTCTATAACCCAAATAAATCAAATCAATTCAATGCACTTGATTTCATTGTTGAATTGTTGCAGTACAGGGTGAACTATGTAGTTTCATTGTTTGGTATCAGCGCGAGGTGCAATGCGCATCGAGATAGATTATTCGCGAGGTAAAATCCCGAATTCATCATATATTATGATACAGTTAGTGATAATGGCTACACTTTGATTCCAATAGCACCAAAGGGACCCAACACCACCATTTTAACCAAGGCTATTGCCTTCTTACTAGTTGAATAGCCACTAGCTACTTCTTCTAACCGACATGAATGATAAAATCAAAGTGAATCACCCTGTAAATTCTCGATTAGAATCCGGTCCACGTAACACCCATTTGAAGCCGTAACTAACACGCCAAAGTGATGGGTTCATAATCTAGAGATAACACATTAAAAATTGGAGTCGATCACCATCAACCTAGTTTTCATATAAAAAGGTACAAGCATGACCGATTCAAGTTGCTAGGCCTTTGCAAATCAACTTAAGTCGATTAAATTCTACATTAAGTTCCTAAGTAAGAAACGATCCGCCAGTATTAAAATTCCCTTCCGATAACAAGATACACTAAACTACGTCAAACCCTTGCTTGACCAATCACCTTTAAACTAAGTCTATAATATCCTCCACCATGAACATGGAGTAGCTTTCTTGAACCCCAGCCCCTTTTGGCTTCCGGTTGAAAATAAAAACTTACTTAAGGAATATTTGACTTATGCTTGCAATAATATATTTTAAATTCAGTCATAGAACTTTGAACGACGCTTTTGGCGGGAAAATACAGGTTGATTCCCGCCTTCATAATGGTATTCAAGTAGATAACGAGTCTCTATTTAGGGGTTAAATGGAAGAACACAGTTATGATTATAGCTTACTGACAAAGCCGTCTGTTTCTCACTTCAAACATTAAATACTAAATGAAAATTGCTCCTACAACAAAATACTAGTATTTTTTTTTATGATACGAGGTCAAGAGGTTAGATACACTAATGGACTCGGAAGAATTTATGACTATAGTAAAATTAGCATAGATTTAAAAATGCTTAACTAAAATTGGATCGAAATAAGTGCATGGGCAGTGCACTTCCTGTATTTGAGAGTTCAATACACTGAGATAATTGGATAATTGGCTATTGGTTCTGGAATTAAGGTAAGTCTTCGCGTAATGTGAACATTATTATTGCGCTAAACATTACTCATTTTAAGAGCGCAAACAAGTTCCAATTTTGCCTCGTGTTTCGTGGTAAAACACGTTATTGTCAAGGGAAATCATAAGTGCTACCGCGAGTCGGGACACTTTACTATTAACTTCACCATTTCTAGCAATTTAAACTAATCTTTAATCGAAGTGGATTCGCGAGGACTGGACAAGAACTACTTTAATTCCTACCACAAACTACCAGCCTTGAAAATTCGAAGAACGTGAAATACACATTCAGATCGGCGCAATATCTCCGTTACATGCGTTCTAAAGTAACGCCTATCGAGAAATAACTAATATTATTCTAGACCAAATAGAGTTTCATCTAAACCAACTCAATCGCGATCAATATTATCTTACCCCGTAGAGTTGTCTGTTATCGTTTAAAAATAGCTTAAAAATCCAACTAATATATTTCACTCCTTAACAAAATAAACCTAATACGTAACGTCAATATAAAGTTTCAAATCACGAAAAATACAAAGCCAGCCTGAAAGACTTTTCATTCGGGCTAACCCTAACGCGTGTTAAGTGACCGCGGCTTTAGTTGTTGGCGCACAATTCACGTCGAGTCACGAATAAGATCGAGAACAACCCAGAAGATTCTCGAATACGAGAGCAACTCGTGATACCATCTGAGTGTAATTAATGAAGTTTATTCGGTCGATTAGAAATCCATTCCGTGAAGACGACATGCGTCAAGTCACAATTTTCACGCAAAAGACATTGCTTATTTACATCCCCACTTTGAAGGGTCATAACTATTTGGTTCTATAGGAGATACATGCAAGTCCTTCGAGTACTTGATAGCCCTATTTCTCCTATTTCCAATGATACTAAATACTTGGGGTTACAACAAACTGAACTCCAGTAACAACGCAAAATGGTCAAAAACGTTAACTCCGTAGGTTTAGCGTAGGCTTATTTACATGACACCCTTTAACTCTGGTTCTTTAAGAGATACGAGCAAGTCCTTCGGGCATGTGATAGCCCTAATAATTGGGGCTATCTTAAACATGGGCATAGAAATATGGCAAATAATATACACTCAAGACGTAGTTGAATAGGCCCGCGGACCGCAGGTTGGGTTTATCTCTTAACCAGAGATAATATATCAAAGAGAAGTTAGAGAACAGTGATAAGTGTTTACTTTAGGTAATGGCCGTCTAATAGCTTGTTTAAAATTAAATAAAATAACATCCCAAATTAAAAATTGTAAAATTTGAAACCTCCTTGATCTAGAGGAGAAGTTTTCTTTTCTTTTCCTTTAGAATATCGCATCGTGTATACTTATTTTTGTTGAATACAGAAGTCATTATATTTGAATAAGAGCGACGGTACATGGTTTTTAAGTAACTTGAATGGAAATTTCAAATTAAAAATGTTCTACGCTACGCCCTCAATGCGGAGAACACGTAACATTAATCATCTTCTATTTTAAAATAATTTTTTAATATATAAAAAGTAAAACTAGACTGGCGTGTTTATGATATCATTTTATTTATATTTGCTTTTGCAATGCAACTATCAGTATATGGCAAAGGAAGTGGGGGCGAAGTTGATGATTCAAAACTTCAAACAACCTTTTAGCAAATGATGCCAACCAATTTTATTTATACTCCTCCCAAACAAATATGTCACACGTTTAAAATTGTTTATTTAAATTACTGTCGCGCCTTTTAGAGTAATTCGAGCCAAATAAAAAATTAAATTTAAAACTCATTTCCGTAAAACGGTTGTTCAGTATGAGCCTACAAATTTCGAAATTTAAATTTTCTTAGAAAATGACTAATATACAGAACTCTACAGAACAAAAATTTACCTGAAACTATTACGTAAAATCAAAATAAATCATTTAAAAATTAAATTAGGCTTAGGTCGTTAGGGTCAACTAAAAAACACTTTTACGTTCACAGAAAAAATGTCGCTTTCGATTTTCTAAAATATTATTTAGCCTAGTCGGTTTGTCCAAAAAACCAAAAAGCTAGTGACCTATTTCGAGGTGGCCCCCCGGCAAAGATGAGTTCCCAGTCTATGGAGGCGCCAAAATTTATAACATCTTCCGATCGACATAAGTAAAATACTTATATTTATAAGTCAGTGCGATCAACTTCTTAATCTTAATTTCTTTAAGGGTCAAAGATAAAATCGAGCATGCGCTCAACTTCACAATCTTAGTCAAAGATAAAACCGCGCATTGCTAACATGGCAAGATATAAACTTATAGGGCAAATTGATTTACTTATGATTCTATCCATTTCCCCGAGGGTGCAAAAGTACTTAAAGTTGTTCAATACCTTAATAGGTAAGCGCATCATTCAAAAGGAAAGTTCTATACGAAAGATTTCTTCAAAACAAAATATGAACCACTTAGTAATTAAAGAGCCATATGATTTTATACAATTGAAGAGGAAATCGGTACTTAACCTGTCGGAAGAACATATAATATTTCAAATATTTAACGAATGTCTATTGACAGTGCGGATAATTAAGGCTGAAGATTACCCTAATGCATTTAGAGACTGTCTATATAATTAATGCATATTACGCCGCCTTAGGTTATTTACTCTGTGACAAGTCAATGAAGTCGCGTCCTATATTCACGCGATTGAATCATTTAATATTTAAGTTATCTATTAATGACAGATATTAAATGAATTTTTTAATATTAGAGAGTGGTATTAATTAGTATTTAATTTTAATATTAATATATAGAGTTAAAAGGAAATGAATGGGTTACGTGTTTTAATTTTCATACTTTCCGAGGTCAACTTTGGAAGTGTTATTATAAAATGGTCATTATTAAATGAATTAAAAATGGTTTTAAAATGAATATATAAGAGGTTATAATGATATATTACGCATGTTATTAATTTATTCATTCATTCATTAAAGAAGTGCAATGCACCAACCATTTCGCAATAAATAAAAAAATTTGCTTCTAATTGCATTTTTTCAACATGCATTTGTTTTAAAACAGAAAATATTTGACCAATATCAATTCAACAGAATGCCACTCTCCCATTTCTTGATGCCAGTTGAATTAAATTAAACTTAATTTACCTAATAACAGACCCGTTTTTTTATATACAAATATTTCAACATCCAAAATGGATTTACCTAAAATGAAAGTAACAACAATGGTACGGTACAAAATGCGGCAATAAAATTCCCATACCGGTCGGTATACAACCCAAGAATGTGACCCCGACATAGCGGTCATGACCCCTTTTATTTATATTATATTAAAAAAACTTTTACATCTACGATGCTAATAGACTTTTTGGGCCATTATCAGGAACAATCACTCGCCATCCATCGACATCATTTAGAAAATAAACAACGAAACTTCCGGATTTTTAGTAAAAAATAAAAAAAAAAATAAAAAAGGACAGGCAGGTTCCTTTGGGTTATAAATCTATTTTTTTCCATTTCAAAAGAAGTAGGCCTACGCGAAATTGGGAAGATTTTCCCATAAAAAAAAATCGTTAAAAAACTCAACTGTAATTTCATTTTTCATATTTTCGTTTCATATTTTTTTCCTACCCTAAACCTAAAATATTTTCTTTAAGTATACTAATTGTCGGAAATGTTAAACATAATTCGTAATTTTATTGTAATTTAAAATATGATGTTGCGCTAATTGGGGGACAAAAATGTCCATAGGTTATTTAGCATTTTTCAATATGAGGTGATATTAGGGACTAAGGCGGTTTTGATTTTCTGGGATCTAGTATTGAAATAGCGTTACAGTATATTACCAACGTGGTACACGCTTAGCTTGAAATAAATAGTATGGATTTAAGTTGAATTATTTAGTTTCAACTCAACATGCAGGGAATAACGAGAATACAGAAGGGATCGACCAACTGACGCGTAACCGCTACATGGTTAGTTGTCAGTGGAGTTTCAACTAGGTTTAATTAGGATACCGTTTAGTTATTAGAGTCAAGTGACGTTGTAGGGATGTATAACAGGTTTAAGGAAGTTTTTTTAATGCATAACAAGTTTTTAAAACATTAGAAGTAAAAGAATTAGTCCCCATCTATCTGTTACCTCTTGAACTAAATATTTATTTAATTAATTTGAATTAACTTAATTTACTAAGTGGCGTTACGAAACGATTAATCTAAATATCTAATTAAAAAATAATATTAATTATTTTCCTTAATTGATTTTAAAATTAACATGACGTGAAATTAACATAAATGCATAGAAAAATACTTTAGAACTAGCAAAGATGTGATTTTTAGCACATCATAAGCTTAGGAAATTTCAAAAACTATGTGATCAAATGTGCAATTATTCTAATTATTATTCAAATTCGGTTTCTTCAAATAAATTCAACAATACCACGAAATTATAGCATTCAGTTTTGTCTTCACTTTCCACGAGTTCTGTTTGCCTTTCATCAAATTATATTAACTAATATTAAACTACAAACCTAAATTATTATATTTGGAGCAAGGGAAAATTATTCCAAATACGTATCGACATATCTCACCTGAATATCAGGCATTGATTTCAATATATATTAAAAAAAAAAACTTCAAATCGTGACAAATACCAAAATCATTTTTTTACTTTTCGCGCTCTTTAGAGCTGAAAAGTATTGTTCCGATCTCTGTTGGCTGGACGGCTGGCTGGATTTGGTGTAACCGCATAATAAGTTTCGTCATAAATAAACTTTTTGAATTTCAAATTTCCCGCGAATTTTCGACTCGAAATTCATCCGTAGTTCACGTTACACCTCATAGGTGGCGTAACGTATTTAATTTCAATTGAAATTATTTTTCTGTCGGCGCCGGGCCTCGAACCCGCGATATCCCAATCCATACGAGACGCCAGTGAAGGCGCCCGCCCGCGCGCTCTACCACGAAGCCACGCTTGCTTGTAATATAGAGCGAGATAAATTATAGTCAAGAGAAGGGAAAGGTAGAACGATATGGACCCCCACCCCCACCTCCCCGACGCCCGCCACGAGACGAGAGAGACAGAGAGCTGTCTGGCTATAGATATGGACCCCCCACCTCCCCGACGCCCGCCACTGGATGCTGTCGAATATATATTGTATCGCGCTAGAGGAAGAGAGACAGTTGCTTGCAATTTTTTTTTGCAATTTATAATTATTATATATCTTTTTAATCCTAGGCAAGATTAGATTTCTACTTGGGAACTTAAACATTACAATTAATATTATCATATTAATCAAAAAAGAAATTAAAGTTCTCCCCGACAGAAGGCGCGCTAAGCAAAGAGAGTTTTCTAATTTTACCAATGATATCGTTTTTGAAGACTCGTCTGCTTAAAAGTTAGGGAGGTTGATTTACTAATAAAATTAAATGTATTAACAAAATGAAACTCGAGTCAGCGTTTTAAAACTATAACTAGTTTGGGACGGAGGTACCATTGCTCACTATTTGTTTGGCAAGTTTAAAATTAAATGATCACTTAACGGAACTGACATAAAATAATAGGTAGATTTTTGCAGAATTAAATTGCAGATTCTTTGCAAAATTAACTAATCATTTTGGCAGTTTCCGCTCTCGCTGGGTTCATAACAGTTACGTAAGTGATAATTATAAAAATAAAATCAACAAAATCAACAACTCAAAGATAAAAAATGAAATTTATGATCAAATTGAAACTAATTTCAATCAACGACAAACGGAATCAACTAATCATTTTGGCAGTTTCCACTCTCGCTGGGTTCATCTACTAATAACAGTTTCGTAAGTGATAATTATAAAAATAAAATCAACAATCTCATAAAATCAACAACTCAAAATATAAAATGAAATTTATGATCAAAATGAATCTAATTTCAATCAACGACAAACGGAATCAACGTGGTCATCTCTCCATCCACGGAAATATGAAATTTCTACATGAAACATGAAAGTGCTATCAACCTAACAATTTTTAGAAATGTAATTTTAATCAATGAAACATACTTATTTAAAGTTAAGTAATTATAAGTCGCTAATTTGATTATTATATTTAAAAAATTTTATTATTTAAGTAATAAATTTAACGATGGTGTTGATAGTACCAATAGAGTATTCAAGGATTGATTACGTTAATATCAACGTATCAAACAAAAAGTATTTAATTATAATTTGGAATTTCAATTTAAATTTATACAGTTTTTTAAATGCCCATTGAGATTCAGAGTCTGTCACTGAATGTTGAAGATCTCCAGTCTCTGCCAAGTGATTTAAATTTTCAGACCCTCTCTGTGGGAAAGGGGAAATTAAATTAACGAGACTTACAAACTGACATCATCCTTAAATTAAATAAGGATTATAAATGAAAAGTTAAATCAAGGTATTGAAGGTTTAATTCTAATGTTAGGAAAGAATTTTAAAGGCCGTTGCTATTTTGGCCTGTTTTTCAGGCCGAAATAGCCTGACACTATTTTGGCCTGTTTTTCAGGCGTAAATAGCTGGCCCGATGAGGCGCTGCTATTTAGGCCCGAAAAACAGGCCAAAATAGTGTCAGGCTATTTCGGCCCGAAAAACAGGCCAAAATAGACACTACGAATTTTAAAATATCCATGCCGTGGCATAACTAGTTAAATATCAGCAACAGTTGAAAAACCTTGGCCTAACTTTTAGGGTGGTCTGCTACAGTATAAGGTACAATTCGTTCAGTAATATAAATCGGTTACATAATAATAAAAATATAAATTTAAATAAGATTTGCAAACGCTTCAGAAACTCCCGTTACTCGGACCCCCAGTCCCCGTCTCCCCGATACACTAAAGACCGAGGCTTAAACCTCCTGAGCGTCCGTATAGCTCGCGGCCATCTTTATTGTTTACATGAGCTCGTCACTACAGGGTAGGAAATAAGACAGGTTTACAAGTCCCAAACCAGTTTATTAATTGCTCGGACCAGTTTATTTATTCCAAAAGTTGGGGTCAGTGGTATCAGGGAGCACTTTATTAATTATGGTTTTTGGAAAAAATAGACGGTGGGACCAGTTTATTAATTCGGGGTTCCTTATTAGAATTTTTCTAGCTCAACACATTTTCTACCAATTCTACTCCTAGGTAGTTAGTACTCCTTGGCTACAACTTCCCTACAAAAGTTTTGTATTCTATCATAGCCCACTCGATCACGCGCGTCAGGACGCAAGCTGCTATAGCGCGAGCAGCTTGCGTCGTGACGCGCGTGATCGAGTGGGCTATGATTCTATTGAATATTGATCTTGTCTAGCGTCTATACTCTAGAATGAGTCTCTTGTAGTGGACAGTCTAGACCATAGCCAGTACTAGTTGTCAGTAGTCTTATTTCTCAGTAGTGTATGGTCACATTACAAGATTTTGATCTGGCTTACTGATAGCGAGAGAAGATATTGCCACCGAATTTATGTAAAATGCAATAAGGAATAAGGATAGTTCAGAAAAGGATTAAGAACTTCAATATCATTAGACATGTTGATTGATATTTAGTGGCAACTAGTTGAAAAATTGTGATAAGAAATAAAAGTTAACAGTTATGGATGGTTATATGCTACTTTTTCCTACAGTAAAAAATTCAAATTCAATTAGAATTTTCAGCTTATTTACTTTTGTGTCTTTACGTGCTTATTATTCTCACCATTTTAGAAATTTAATTTATAGTGGGACCGGTAAAATAATAATTAATGCGAGGGTCACTGGTCCCAAGGACCACCACCACATCCGCGACACCAATTCGCCGCCGCCCACTCCGAAACAGACGAGCGCCTGAAAGGCTCAACCTATGAGACAGCAGCTAAACCAAGTTTTCACCATAATAACAATAACCTCATGAAGGACAGTATAAATAATGAGTTTAAACAAACTTTTCACCATAATAACAATAACCTCATAAAGGACAGTATAAAATAGTGACTTAAACGAAGTTAAATCTGAATTACAATCTACCTCATTAAGCTCAACCAAACTGTTACAAATGCATAGCGCAATATTACAAGTTGCCAATGATCTTCGAATTTTATTGTTAAACCCTCACATTATCTTAAGACTCATACAGTCACTGGGTTTTAATCTCACGGGAGAGTATTGCTATATTCGTAATTCCCGCCTATTCCAAACACAACCTAGATGGCGCCCCATCCTCAGATATCGATTGATTGTAACCCCCATTTTCTAAGCATGAGATATAGCATAAGGACATTATCTCTCTCTCTCTAAGGGCCCAAGATTCTATGTTACGGTTGAAATGTATGTATGTCCGATTTGGTCAGCCATCCGTCTCATCTCAAGTGGTATAATAATTGTATAGCCTAAACAGAGGCCGAGCGCATTCGCTGCAGAGTAACCCGGCATTGAACATTTTTCCCTCCTTCAAAGATTTCTCACGACAGCTCTTCGTGATTTTTACTAAGCGCGAATTTACCTCTTGTGTCTGAGAGAGCTGGGGGGTTCTGGAAATTCTCTTACTTATTTTTTCCCCTCAGTCCTTCCTCTCTCGCGGCCCTCGCCTACCCGCCTTTTTTAGTTTGATTCCCAACCGCTTGGGAGCGTTATCTCAGAGCTCGCCTCTAGACCACCACCGGCTTAGGATATCGGTCGTGGCTGATTTTGAAAATTATTTTTCTCTCCCGCGAATTTGACGAAAAATTCGGAAGGAGCCCCTATACAAAATCTACGTCACATCTAGCAGAACTAGATGTTTTTGCTAATAGATGCGCTTGGGCCCTTAGAGAGAGAGATATAATCTCCTTATGGATATAGGCAAAGAGAATTTAGAAGGGGAGTGGAAGGGGTGGTTTGGAATGTAGCGCAAAGTCGTGTGCTAAACGTTATCTAGGCAGGTCGATTTCCGGTATGATGCGTTGGTAACAGAGATATTTTAGAACACGTGACCGGAAACTTGCCTACCCCAAAAAGGTCAACGCGACATCTTGTTTGGGCGTCATCACGTTTAATAGAGTCAAAGGGGGGGGCCTTCCACTACCCTTCTAAATTCTCTCTGGTATAGGAGAGAACATTCCTCACTTCTTTATCCGCACTCAAGCGGCATCCTTGCCACCCAATGTAACGAATGACCATAATCATATGGTAGAATAAATCTTGGATATTGATTAGTATATCTCGCCTAATTAATCCACCAAGACTTGAACACTACAGTTAATTACTTATTTAATTAAACTGTAAACCAAATTCTTACTAGATTGGTTTTATTCATAATCGTAATGCTATTTTATAAACAATGGAAAAAAACCTGAAAATTTTAAATTTGTCGGGGTCAATGAATATAGTAATACTAATTCTAGTCACTAGAGGGCGCGAAAAGTGTAATCTGGCCGGGGCCATCTTGTTTCTCATACATAATCTCATATAACTCGTTCAAAAGCTAGGTCTAATCTGAATTATTTTCCTGCACGAAAATTCATTAAGAAAAAAATATTATATTTTTCGGTATAATAATTATTTCTGAAACGTTTCCGCTACACGTGCTTCGTTAAGTTAACAGACGAGATAGTTAGGAAAACACTAGAAAATTTATTAATTGGAAAAAAAAATTTTTGAATAGCAATAGTACAGGGTGCGATGGCAGAAAACATTTCAACTAGATTTCTGTCCGACAAAACATTTTGAAACACTTTGAAACACCCTGTATAATAGAAAATTCTAATACACACAAGTTTCCTAGCCATCTCATCTATTAATAACCCATAATCGTTTCAAAAATCCCCGATCTCATCCATCTAACTTATTATAGAAGACGACACTGATCTTGACTTTGAACCTAAATGCGTGCTGTGCTATATGAGCGGAATTTGAAAATTAAAGAAAATTCCAATTTGACCTCTAACCCTTATCCGTGAGTCGGTAAAAAAAAATACATTTACTAAGGTTAAGTATAAAATAAAATTAAGGATAAAAATGTCTTGAAAAATAATTTCGTTTCTACGAGTATCATTTCATGGTCGTGAGTGAAATGTTTTCAATTTTTAACACAAAATACTTAAAACTGGGCTATTGTCCTCTAAATTATTAACTATTAGCAACTGCTGATTTGTAAGGGAAAGTTTAGCGTAAAAAACTAGCTTCTTAACATTCGATTTCAATTTGCTGTATAATTACTGCATCATCTGGTTATATTTTCTAACCCATTTCGAAATTGAAAAACAGAAGTGTAAATGATTGGAATACAAATATTCAAGGTGCATGCACAGAGAGAGATCGTATATAGATAATTTATATTGAACTAGGCCTAAATTCAACCAAATTAATTCAGTAGAATCACGACATAAGTTTAAAATTAACTTAGATTTAAGGATGAAGTGAGATTCGCGATTTCAAGTGCGTTAACCTTATAAGTAGCGTTATTTTTAAGGTTCTAAACTAAATGACAAATAATTAAGTCGCCACCTCTAAATTATGTTAGGCTTAAATATGAATTAAATAAAGGTTATCGTTAAATGAACTAAGCTATTCCATAAGGTCAATGCTAAATATAAATATTGCCAAAGTTATAACAGAAAAATCTGTTTGAACTTTCACCAAAACAAAATTTAGGCCTAAATAACAACTTCCCTATTTTACAAAATTCTGGCCTTATATTAAAATTCAATTAAGGATAAAGCGCTCTTAATGTTTAAGAAAAATTCGATATAAACTTTACACGAATTTCATAAAAAAATGAAAACGTGTATAGATCAATAGCGTGCGTCAAAAACTTAATTGAAGGCAGTAAAAAAAGTTATTTCAGCTCCGTGAAAGGTCACGGGGAAAGGTTGATCTAGATTACAGCGAAGTATACTGGAACTTGAAACCAAGTCTTAATATAATTCAAGGAAAGGAATATATACCAAATGATCAAAAACATATGCAAATTTTTGTATTTGAGAAATAACAAACGCGTTTCTTTAGTTTCAAGTATGTCCTCTACTTGGAGAGTATTTAGGGGTCAATAGCGAAAACAAACTAGAGAAGTATGACCCCTTATTAGAGATTCACCACGCAAGGCACCCGCCCAATCTACTTTTCTGCAACACGAATTAGCGATTGACTTTTGGCTCCCTTCTGAGGATGATTTTTTTATTACAAACTAGACGTTTCAAACTTTTTCCTTCAACCTCGGTGGTTTTAGAAATGAATGTAATATTGTTAAAGGTATAATGATGGGTAAATATTGATATAATAATCTTTTTGTCTCTATTGGTTCAATACTAGAAGATATTTTTAGAAACCGATCCGTCTGGAATGGATGCGAAACTATGGCTTCTAAATGAAGAATGAAGGTAAAATATTTTTTAAAAATATATTTGCCTTTCATTGCTTTCTAAGACTAACTGACCCATATTTTACGGACACGAGTGTGAGGTTTCCGAGGTTAGGAAGAGCTTAGTCGACAAGTATCGGTGGTGGGTGTCTTCTTTATATTCAAATAAAAGCCAGTTCTTTGGATCTATAAATAAGGCGGACTTCGTTACGAAAGTCATCAGTTTGGATCAGCTCCTCAAAGTGAAAGCATCCTTCAGTTATTGACTTAATATGAAGGTATATTTTTAAATACAGAATATTTTCTTTAAATATTTCTTTGACTAGTAGAGTGGTTTAAGAGGCTCTTCAAAATAACCCAAATTTCGTCCAAATAGGGCCATTTTTAAGAGAGTTATTTCATTTTCAGATCCACAATATTGTCCCGTTTCTTCTGGTTGGTTTGAGTTTAGCAACTGCAACACGGCCTCCATACGGTTCTGGTAGAAGCTCAACATCAGCCAAGGCGCAAGTAGGAAAAGCCATCTTGGTTCGTATACCATTAGATTCGGACAGCCCGCAATCTTCTCAACAATATCAAGGGGATTACCACGAACCTATCTCAAGTACCAAAGCTGGTGGCAAGTACCAAGGATACGGATACGAACCCAAGGAAGAACCAGAGACCCGTAATTACAACAATCCCGAATCGCGTCCCGCGTCAATTAGCGACTCAATTCCTAAACGTCGGCATCAGGGATATGGAGTTAGTACTAACCCTAGCCTTGATGTTGATCCAAGACAGAAAATGGTTCTCTTAGTACCCGAAGAAAATAAGGAGACGCCTCAAGGATACAACACTCCAGCCGTTTCGTCATACAACAGACAACCAGCTAGTCATCAAACTGAGGAGGTCTATTCTAAACCAACTCAAGGTTACAACAATCCAGCGGTTCCATCATACGGCAGACAACCTGTTAGTCATCAAACTGAGGAAGTCTATTCTAAACAAACTCAAGGTTACAACAACCCAGCGGTTCCATCGTACGGCAGACAACAAGTTACTCAACAAAGTGAAGAGATTGTCTATTCAAAGCCTTTGTCACCATCCGGAACCAAGTTCCAAGAAAAGAAGAATCAGTACCAAAGTCACACCTCAAACAAGGAACACCACAAGGTACCGTTGATCCTAATTACTTTAAATAAAGAAGAGAAATTGGCAGTGAAACCAACTCCAGCATCGAGAAGAATTCCTCCTGGTTATGGAAAGTCTTGGCAACCAATGATTAACACGGAAAGCAGACCAATTCCGGCGCAACCTCAACAGCAGAGATCAAACTCGTACGACGATAGCCCCAGGGTCAATCAACAATCAACTTACAAGGTTAACGAATGGCAACAGGATCAACCAATTCGTCAGGAGTCTCACAAACAAGAAATTAGCACCGTGACCACAACTAACCCTAATCAATGGCAATCTGATAATTCTGGCGCCCAATATGACCGGCCTCTTAGAAACCAACAATCCACGGAAGAACGGTACAATCAGTACAAAGAACAAGTACCAGAGTCAGCCGTCAACAAGAACTACAATAGGAACAACTATGGCTCTCAGCAAACTTACGGTAACAATCAAGAACACTCGCAAACAAACCAGGATATCTATCCTCAACAATACCCAAGGAGCTACCAAGTCGGCCTTACGGAGTCTAAACCACAACAACAACCAGCTGTCCAATCGGAGCAACAGAGTTACCAGGGAAATTACTATCAAAGAGATAATCAACAGGAAACAAGGTTTCCACAAAGTAACCAGGAATCTAGATACCCTCAAACCACTCAAGAGACCAACTACCAGCAGTCCAACGTAGAATCCAGGTATCCTCAACAAAATCAGGACTCTAGGTACCAACAGACCAACGCCGATTCAAGCTACCCTCAGCAAACCCAAGAATCTAAATACCCGCAAACCAACTACCCTCAACAAACCCAAGAGTCAACCACTAGATACCCACTGACAAACTATCCTCAACAAACCCAAGAACCAACCTCTAGATACCAACAGGACAACCAAGAATCGAGGTACCCTCAACAAACCCAAGAGTCTACCACTAGATATCAACAAGACAAACAAGAATCCAGGTACCCTCAACAAACCCAAGAGTCCACCTCTAGATACCAACAAGACAAACAAGAATCCAGGTACCCTCAACAAACCCAAGAGTCCACCTCTAGATACCAACAAGAAAACCAAGAATCCAGGTACCCTGAAGTTACCCAAGACACAAGATACACTCAAACCAACCAAGAATCAAGATATCCCCAACAAACCCAGGAATCTTCAAGGTACCAACAACAGACCAACATGCAAGATAATAGATACCCTCAACAAAGTCACGAATCGTCAACATACCAACCCATCCAAGACTCAAGATATCCCCAGGAAAATCAAGAGCAAAGATACCCTCAAAACAACCAAGACTCAAGACTAACCTACACTCAAAACTCAGAAGATCGTTATCCACAAGAGAACACTGGATACAACAGTGCCGTCAGGTCAAACCAGGATCAAACACAAGTCAAACAAGTAAGACCATTCACCCTTTCAAACCCCAAATTTGTTACTAACATATTTCTTTACAGGAAACCCAAGTTCCCGCTGTCTCTTCAGTTAAAACCCCTTGGCGTCAAGCTAGTCCCTACGTTACTGAGCAAGTAGAGTCCACTAGGACATCGACTGACTACGAGAAGCCTGTGAGAAGCAATTACAATCAGGGATATTCCGCTCAACCAAGTGGTGGTTCACGCCGAGGGGAAGATTCTTGGGAACCCCAAGCCTCGTCCGAGAGGACAGTCAAAACGAGAGGCGAGAGAACAAAGGGGGTTGTACTTCTCTTACTGTCCAATGACGATAAGGATGGCTACGCCAGAAGAAGTAGCGAAGCTGAACCAACAATTCCAGCAATTCCTAGTACAGTTTAAGCAGTACAAATACTATTTTAATCCACGGTGCCGTATTTCATTATAGTTCAAAACTATTTTAATTGTCAAATGATGTTGGTGCATTTTTTTATCACGGTGATTTATTTTTTAAACAAACTATTTTTACTGATGTATTGTATATATAAATAAAATGATTTTATCTTATTTACACTTAAATATGTTGTTCAATAATTTATGTGTTTAGAAATATTAGGCCTAAATTAAAAATAGCATTACGTAAAGTGAAGCCTTGGCATACATAAATAATTCCAATGGTTAATTTTAACCTCATTAAAAATTTATAAAAAAATAAATTAACTTTGCCACAAATTCAATTAACCCTTTCCAAAAAAATGTGCTGAAACATAATATAATCAAAATATTAAAAAGTTGGTCATAAACTCATAACGTTAAGGTAACTTATCTGGACGCCATTTTTCAAAATGGACGCTTACTAAACTAAGCTTTCTTATTAAGCATCCAGAACTTAAGATTAACTTCCTTAGAAATTTAGTTTCAGCGTCGTCAATCAAGGGTTTCTGACGATACTTGATTAAGTTAACGGGAAGATTTCATATATTTTAAAACCAGTTTCAAAATCAGAATATGAAATATTTAGAATGAAGAACCCTTAAGAACCGCCATCTTTTTAAACACCCTTCCAATTAATTAAAAGTATTAATTCTTAAATTTCAGTTTAACTTCATTGAACATATTTTTATTTAATGAAACAAACAAATTAAAATAAATAATTAGGCATAACTTGAATTTCTCTCATTTTATAAAATTAACCAAATCAAATAAATTTAACCTTAAAAAATGTTGCCATCGTCTTTTAATTTTTAAAAAATTAATTTCTCTCTTTTAACTAACATTAAAACATTTTTAAAACATTAAAATAGATGGGGCTAGATACCGCGGTTAAAATAACCATATTTTCATTAATAACAACATCCATAAGGCATTCATTCATTCATTCAAAAAAACCCGAATTAATAACAAAGTTATTTCCTCTATAGGAGTAGAATGAAGGTCAGTGAACGCCTCGAACCAAAACTTAAGGGTGTATTCTATACCAAAGTATGAATGAAGTTAAAGCCATGCAGCCAAAGATTTAAGTTAATGAGTTAGGGTTATAAAACCTTACACTAAATTACCACTTCGTTCAAGAATTAATAGTTACACCTGCAGGGGGAAAACCCTGAACTTTTGTTTACGATAAAAAAATTAAAACATGTGCGTTATAGACAAAACAGAGCGTAAATATTTTATCTATTAGCTCCCTAAGCTTGATTGATTTTAATGTAAAATATAATGAAGAATTTAAATATTTCCCTTAAATTTAAAATAAATAAAATTCGAAAAGGAAAGTAATTATGTAGAGTTATGAAATGAATTTATGTTCTATAAACTATAATTTAATTTGTTATGATTATTTTTTAAGCTATTTTTATTATTTTTTGAATAAATTAGTGGATTTTAAATTTGATTAAATGAGAAACAATGAATGTTAATGAATTATCTTTCAATATAAATATATTTGATGAATATCATATGTAAATCAATTTAATACAGAAACAAAATTGCTCCTTATTCAAAAGTGACGTCACCACCTAATCATAACTCATTAAAATTCATAACTTATTTATAACCCGATTTAAACGAAATTTTCTTTATTTTAAACCTCTTTAAACGTTTTATTGAACTCTTAATCCAGAAATATATTTTGACCGTTCCGTTATATATAAACATTTAATTTTAAGTTTGATTAAATTTAAGGAAGTAATGATTCAATAACAAATAAGCCAACATATAATTTTAATAATGTTTTTAGGTCTAATTCGATTGCGTGTTTCTGTATATTATTACTCTGTTTCTTTTTAAAATTATTCAAATTTGCGTAATACGATGTCGAAATTGATGGGTTGTATTTTTTTTTAAATAAAATAAATTAAATTTAATGAATTTACCTCCCGTGAACTTATAGCTGGGATTTGAAACGGAAAATTAATTTCACCTTTAGAGGAATGTTTAGATCGGTTTTTTTTTAACTAAACCCCCCAAAAACATTACGCGCACGATATGTTAAATCTAAAATAAAAACGGGGCTGAACATAAACGGCAAGCGGTAAATAAATTTAGGATGTGCTCCACAGGTAAGGAAAAAGATGAAACACTAACGCCTCATACGTAATCACTTCCTAGTCAATTTCCACCGTAAACATTATTTATTTCCCTAGATTGGAAACACCAGGTGGCGCTCAGGAAATAAAAACTAAAATTTAACATAAATTTTAAGCTTAGTTTAATGTAATCTTAAGTTGGATATGATCTTTATCCATGTCCGTCAATAATGCATTGGATTTTCGTTAAGCCTTTGTTACAATTTTGAATATTTCTTAAGCCTAATTTTCAAAAACAGTAAATTTCACGCGCTTTAATAATCGTGTCTCGAGGGCATGTCACGTGATTTGAGAATCTCGTGAAAATTTTGCTTAATTAAAATCGAACCGGAAACACTTTTAGGATAAAGATGATTAACAAAACGTTAATTCTATTTTTATATTGAATAATTAATTTGTTAAGTATGAATCAATATCTTCCGTATAAATAAATAATAAAATTTTATCAATTTAAAATATATAGAAACCCCATTAAATCTTTCATAAAAGATTGAAGAAGAAATATATCTATTGATACGCGATTACTTGTTTAGAAAAATATTGAAAAAAAGATGGGAATTGATTTATGGGTTAATTTTAATAAATAAAACCATCCGGAAATGATTAAATTTTTAGTTCCTTTATAAAATTTTAAGTAGATACTTATTATTTATCAAATTGAAACATTTTTACATTCAATTGAAAGTAAATTTGATAAAAATAAATAAAAAACACCCTAAATTTCGAAACGTATTATAGTAAATAATAATTTTGAAATTAATTTAAACTGTTATTTAAAGATAACCGAAACAAACAAAAAAATCCCGGATAAAATTGAAAATTCTATAATTAAATCTTGTCACCAACGATTTAAATAATAAAATTTACGCTAAAACAATAACGAATAGAAATAAAATACCTTTCAAATCATCATTAAAATGCTATTTTAAATTTAAAAATTACACCCATAAATAAACTTTCATTCCAAAATTGAAAACGTTCGCCTTTTAAACTATATAGAATAAAAAGGAAGTTCAGTTATTAGTTCGAATCTTTTCAAATTTGAAACAACAAAGAAATGTCGAACGACGCAAAAAACTTTCGAAAAACATCAACAATTTAACCTAAACTTATTTTACTTTCGGTATAGAAAAAAAAACCCTGAAGTATTTAATTGAAAATTTTTCTTTCTAAGAAAGTTTTGTTTCTCAATTTTTCCCTGAACAATAGTTAATAATAATTGGGGTGTTTAAATTGCGGACTCTACCAGCAACCACATGTAGAGGGTGAGGTTGCTATAAATACATTTTTTTTTGGCTTTAATTTAAAAAAAAAATATTTTGTTAGAAATATTTTGAGAAAAATCAAGTCAACCTGAACGACCCGTTAGATTCAGAAGAAAAAAATAAAAACTGCCAAATCTTTGAAGACGCTTTATTAAAACCACTAGAAGTTTATAAATTGAATTAAACTATAAAATACATCCCTATAACGATATCAAATCTAATCCACCGAGTAACTTTCAATTTAATTTAAATTATCTTCTAATATTTCGAACTATCGAACTTTATCTTATCTATAATTTGATGTTTTGCTGGTTAACTAGAATTTCAGGGGCATTACAGTCTTCTAATTAAGGTTAATTGTACTTGTTCCGAAATTTAATATTGCACTAACTGTTTATAACTTATATTTGAGGTTAAGACAACAGATAGTTAAGTTCAGGGTCAAGAAAAGGTTATGGTTAGAGCAGATAAGGTTGTTAAAATATTTTTGATATTAGAATTTACATGATTTATTTACATTGAAGGGCAAATAAATTTTAGAAACATTGCACCATAAACCATTTAAGTGTGTAAGGGCAAAGACTATACGATATTGTTCACTTCTAAATGTAGACTTTTACTAAAAGATAAATTATCTCTTTTCATTTGAAACGTAAATAAGGTATACCTTAAAGTATAGGTACGTAACCTTTCGGTTTTAATACGTGACATTTGATACACTTTAAAAATAACTCTGTTCGATCGGTTTATCCCCTTTGAGAATCCCGAAATACAACACAATCATTGCACTCCGATATGGTGAGAGAATTAATCTTACGAATTAAGATTATGTGAAAATCCTTGCTAAAAGGAAAGAAACCCTTCAAAACCCCATTTAGAATTTAACTGAAAATAGTCTATCAAATTTTAAATGAATTTTCTATGAGAGAGAGAGAAAGAAAATGAATAGTGTGAAATATTGAACTGAGAAAATACGTGAGACGAATTTTAAGTACCTTATTTTTCAACATAAGATTGTAATAGAGATAAAAGTGGGGTTGTGCCTACACTTTAGCTTTGTTACTTAGTAAAATCTTAGACTTAAAAATGTATTAAAAGGTGCGAAAATTATATCATAATTCGGATGAAAGGTCGCTAAATAAATCATCAAAAAGCGTAAATTTAAAAAAATTTAAAATTAAAATTTAAGATTTAAGGAGTTTCTAAATCTTTTAAAAGTGTTGTTGTTGTTAAACCGAATACGTAATTAATATTTAATATTAATTACTAACTGCAGTTAAGTTATAAAAATATATGTCGGGGTAAAAATAATTTTATACTTTATATTAATTTTAAAAACGTGAAGGATTTTTTTAACTTCTCGATTAAGATTGTTTTTTTTTTTATAAAACAATGGGAAAGTTTTTTTTATTACTTTAACAGAAGCCAAGCGATGGATGGGTGTAGCAGGAAAAACAGCGCGTAAGTTTTAACCCAGAAATCATAATTAAAAATATCACTTCTGTACAACAATTAATTTCGTAATCCAAAATTAGAAACTTCAAAGTGAAGTGATAGTGAAAGCCTTTAAAAATTTCATTTATCGTCGTATGAACAGGGAGGGAAGTAATTCTTGATAATTAGGCTTAACAAACGATGTTCCACGTGTCCTTTAATGTCCCTTAACTTTGAATTAAGGTTGTAGATTCTTTTAATAAACATTATTTAACATATTAATTAAAAGCGACTTTATAAACAAAGCTTCGATGTAACGTTTCGCTGAATTTCAAAACAATAGAATAATTATTTCAATATAGTGAATTAATTTTAGTGTTGTTTTGTTATAAACAACACGTGCTAATTTAAGCCCTCAGAGTACAATGTTAATAAAACACTTCTGTTTAAGATATTTACGATCTTGTAAACAACGTTTTTAAAACTCCATTAAAAGAAATACCTGTTATCCAAACGTCCCATACCTAAATACCGAATTCAATACATATTGAACTATTGTAAATTCACGATAACAAGCGTTGCAATGTTAAAAAACATGTATTTATCTTAAAATACAGAAAAACAAGCGTGTTTAAGAATACTTCGGCACATTAAATAGATAAATAAATAATGTTGTTTTTGTTAGGATGTTTTTAATAATACGAAACAATTTTAAGCAAAATAATTTACTATCGTGATAAGCTAAAACTTCCTTAATGTTAGAGACATCACTCCAATTTTCTAATTTTCCAAAATTCACTAGCTAGCAAGCAAGCAAGCCCCGGGATATAATAGCTGGGCCATCCACGTTTACTGATTTCATCTTATTTCTTAAAAACTAGTTTTGATGATGGCAACCGTATAAGGTTTCAATTGAAAACTTGGAAGATTTAGTCTCTACGGAAAGAGTTCTTTAAAAAATTTTGATCTAGTTTAAAACTATTTTTAATATTTTAGGGGGGGGGCTTTTCAATATAGAAGATTAATGTTAAGTCTAATTTGAAAAAAAAATTAAATTAAAATTCGTCTCGTGCAAGACCCGACCCAACTTTCGCGTGCAATGACGCAACTATTACTAAGCCTATTTCTTCAAAAATAACACCAGATTAAGCTTGTTAAGCCTAATTTTAAAAAGCACGTGCCATATTAATTTCCCGCCATCCTAACTTAAGCCTAATTTGAAAACTGAAATTTTAACAGCACGTGCAATATTCATTTCCCGCCAAAAACTTTTCGCGCGCAATGACGTAATTGTTCCTAGGCCTATTTCCTTTAAAACTTTCTAAATCGTTATTAGGCTTAACACGAAAAGAACAAAGTCATCGAAAGTTTTTATAGGTCAAACATTATTGACCACCCGGCATTTAAATGCAGCACGCATGCGTGTAAAATTAGTCTAAAACATCACCCACCAAAAAAAAACTACAGCTATAGGTAACCACCACCCTAATTTAAAACCATTACTAGGGATAAATGGGGCCCCCGACGAAAATAACGATAAGAACTATGATAGCCCATAAAGATTTTGTCCAGCGAGCGAATGACTGCCTATCAAGATCACATTTCCTTTTATTAAAAATCGGTGTTAGTTCGTTTCAAGTTAGAAAACAACGAAGTGGAAACTACACCTGTATTAAGATCGTAATCCAATATAACGGAAATTATAACCGATCTTAACGTATTTTCCTTATGAGATGATGGGGGGAAAAATATAAGAGCGATAACCTCTCAGATCTCCGCGGTGCGGAGATTTCAAATTAGGATTGTATAGTTACAATCTGGGTTACTAAGACTAGAGATCGCCCAAAATGTAACTAAATCACCTATAAATATATATGAATCTACACCGACCTACGTTACAACTTTCAATTTGGCGCGAAAGCGATTTTGTTTACCCGCGCTTTCTCACGCCCCACGTGATATTATCAACTATACAGAGAAACAACAAGTATAATTACGTGAATAGAATTTAAATAGGAAGTTAACTTTTAAAGGTGTTTGCGATGCGAAACCTGAATAGGTTAACTGCACATCAAAATATTTAAATTAAAAGTTTGTTTCTAAGTTTGACATTTGAATTTACTTCAACTTTTTTTGAGAGAACCGGGAATAAATTATCTTTAGACAGAAGGGCAAAGGGATTTAATTCGGTGAAAAAAGAACCTGGCGCTGTTTCCCAGATGACGTCATGATCATCTTTGAAACACTCATCACTTAATCAGGAGAACCAGAAATAATTTTTAAAATTAAATGTCAATAAGTTATGGAATTCATTAAAAATAATATGACGCCTCTTCACAGACGTTTAAACAGTGTATCAATCAACGTCCCACATGGTTTTTACTTAACTGAAAATGACAGGATAGCACAGATTTTATTTTAAACTACTCAAGGGTCAAACATTGACCGTTTTTGAATCTGAACAATTCTAAACAACACCTTAAATTGTTATAACAAATTTCCTCTTTATTCCATGAACTAAATGAACACACAAACTACCTACGTTAATTCTTCTTCGGTAAATATGTGGTTTGTGTGTACATCATTGATTATAAAACCTCCAGGGGAAATTAGAAATTTATTTTAAAATTTATTTCAGTGTTGTCTAAAATACAACTTTTATTTATATTGGACCCCCAACATGCGTTGTGGTTGTTTGACGCGTGTTGTTTATCTTTAGATATATATATATGAAGAAGAGGTCCAACTAAAGATGATTTTTTCCTCATAAGAGGAACAGTTTTTTTTTGTGTGTTTTTCATGATTTGGGGTCAGTATCTAGATCGGAAAATCAACCAGATAAACTCGTTATGACAGAGAAACGAGCGAGGCATCGCACCGTGTTTAATTTTTTTTAAAGTTTCTATTTTATTTTCGGTGGATTGGGTTTTCGTTATTGTATTTCATATTTAACTTTCTCTTTATACCAAGGCTTAGGTTTCTACTATAGTAAAAACGCCTGGTTGTGACAAACCTTTAAGAGTTTTTCATTCAAAAGGACCACAACAAAGAATTAAGTAATTTGGGAAAATTTTCTTCACATTTTAAACAGTGATAATTGAAATAAAATTAGAATGACCTTGATATACTACGATTAAAACACGGGGTTAAAGGTTGGAAACTTCTCCAACCCCTTTAGCGCACACCATAGGTATTTTTCAATCCCCTAGAATTAGCTAAACTTAACTATCTCGGTTTAAAATAGTCAAACATATTTAGTAAATATTATTGGACTGACAAATTAGCTAGCACACAACTATTTAAAAAAAAAATTAAATATCTGAAATATTTCACAAAATTAGACCAAGAAAGAGTTGCACATGATAAGTTGGTCATATAGACCATGCAGACAAGGTCAAAAATCATTCAAGCACTAAGTAAATCAATCAAATCTGGCAAAAATCGAAAATTCAAAAATTTGATTCTCGAAACCGCAAATCAAAACCTTATTTTTTCCTCATCAATTCCAGTGAATGATTACAAAGAATACAAAGTTTCCAAACCAATATCGTTACTTTCTATACCTATTTAAAAACACAATTCGGTTTTATAATAGACAGACAAGTATTAAGGTCGCTCAAGCGTTGAACAAGAAAATTACGATTAAATCTTCAACAAAAGAAGAAAGAATATTTTGACAGAATAAATCGAGAATAACGTCTTAATTCAGTTTTGGGAAATTTATATGGAAATTATTCCGAATAATAAATAAAAAACCCCAGTCGTGAATGTACAATATCAAATTGTGTGATGTATTTTATTTTTTTCCGTTTCAATCATTGGGTGCAATGGACCCAGGGATCATAATATGGTAATGGAATATGTGTATTTGAATTTAGAAGTTAGTAAAGTGAAGTAATGTTTAACTCTCTTTAAAATATATCTATGTTAAACAGATTAAGGATTTAAATTGAAAGATTGAACTATGGTTTAGCTGGTACGTTACTAGCTCTTAAATATCATTTTCTTATTAACATATATTTCTTAAATTTATCGCCATCTTGGAAAATGGCGGAAAGAAATCTCCCCCATGTTTGATTTGACAGACATTAAGTTTCACTAACGAGCTGAGAGAGTGCTCAAATTCTTCAAATAACTTGCCTATAGCTAAAAATTACTATCTACAAACCGGGTAAATTTTAGAACAAGCCAAGGCGCTCAGATACTATAAAACACATCTAGCATTAATACATTTACGTCTATTTACAACCCTCTAAAATAGATTAAATATCAAAACGATTAAGAAAAAAAACGTTACCCCATCTTTCAAACTAAAAAAAGAAACCTAAAATCCACATTTCAGGAAATTTATAAAAACACGTTACAATTTTCTTTGTATGTATTTTTTTCGGGTTACATTTTGTAAGAAAGATACACAAAATGAAACTCATGTTTTCATAGAACACGAGCGATCATAGAAGATTTCGATAATAAGTATATCCTAAATTTAATGTTATTCAACATCAATTTTCTTCTCTCATCTCATCTCTCAGTTTGAATGGGAGTCCATTTATATAATACAAGTTTTTATTATAACAAAATCGTGAGGATAGGATTTCATTCTTACACGTTGGGAGATGAAAATAAAATCATAATTAAGATACTACACAGTATATAATATTCCTATTTCACGATTCTTATGAATTTTATTTTTTACTATAAAAACTAAATTAGATCAAAGATGACCCAATATTTATTCAACTTAAACTTCTAAAAGAATAAATAAAATTTAGGATAATTTAGAAATAAAATTATAGTCTCTAATATTAAAATCATGTATTTTATAAATCTTGAGATTGAGAAGAAAACGTGAATGGTTGAATTACGTTGTATTTTTTTATGCTTATCACTGGTCCTATACTTTCTTCGGTCGACCAATCATCTCCCTACCTTAAAATTACGTCATATTCCCCAAAAAAATAGAAACATTACCTATAAACTTAGCCTTAAAAACTAACTTAAATAAAAATATTAATTTTGACTTAAACAATTAAATTGTTAAATATAATTTTTAAATTAAATATTTCAAAATTAAATATCACCTGCAATTTTGGTTAAATTAAAGTTTCACGACCTTTAAATCGCATTCAATAGCGTACTAGTTTGATTAGAAAATTAAATATATAATCTTAGATGAACTAGAATCTTTTTAAAATCCTTTCGTAAAAAGGTACGGATTTTTCCTTAAAAAGTTAAAAACACTTTTTTTACAGTAAAATGTAGTTTAAAATGTATCATTTGGACACACCGTTGGTATTATGACCCTATTAAGTAACCCTCCAAGGCACAAGAAATAAAAAAAATTTACAAGGACTTTTAAGTACTCATCGAGAATAAATAAATCTTCTCATATAAAAATTATATGAAGGAAAAAAATTTGTCTAGAAGTACTTATAATTTATAAATTAGATAACGTCGCTAAAAATGTAAAAAAGGTCCTTTACCTGGCATGGTAATTTTTAAAGTAAATGGTATTGAGATATTATTGTTTGGTACCAGGGAATTGGTGCAATTTCACGGGTATTTTACGGGTTTTTTTTTGCGAATAATTGAGCAATTATGAAAATGTTTTTATTTATTTTCCATAATATTTAAGGGAAATTTTTATAAAAATACCAATTATTCACGTGAAATTGTTCACCAACACGGGCTAGATTTTTTCGTTTGAATATGAAGTCCCGATTATTCAACGTGTACCGTAATTCACGCCTATTATTGGCCTACCACATACACCACGTGATATTTTATACTCAGGCTGTATTTAACAAAGAAAAAGGTACTTGGACAACACAATCTAAAAATGTAGTAATATTTTTATGGATTTAAACTAAATCAATAAATAAAATCACTTGTTTGCAATAAAACTATAACATAACCTACATTGTTTCAAATTCATAACGATAAATACATTCAGATAGAACAACAACGCTTTCATTAAATAAAATAAAATAAAAATATTTGGGCAATAAATAATAAATATTATGTAAAATTAATTACAAATATTTTGATTAAAATAAATATAAACGGGCATAGCATAGCGGTGGGGAGATACGTTAATAATACTGGTAGTAAAATAAAGCTAGCCATTGGCCTAAATACGCTTCATATTAATAAATAAAAAAAATTAAACACCAAAAATATTTTTCATAAAATTGAGGATGAGCCTTCACTATTAACGAAAAATACAGGGTGTTCTTCCAAAAACGGTGGCAGCACAGAAATATTTAGTTAGTCACTTGTGGGGGACAAATCTGTCATAGTAAAGGTCTTTCCAGACGATACAACTTTTGACTCAACTAGATGGGTCAAAGAGTTGAGTCAGAAAAAGGTGGTCAGTGATAAATTTTTTATAATTTGGCGATTCAACTTCTGTCTACTCAAATCAAGTTGACTAATGATTCAAAAATGACTAAAAATTGAACCATCCCCATGTACTTCGGTCCTGTAATAACCCCCCATTTTTGGAAAACACCCTGTACAGCTTATGAAAACGGAAAGCGTTTTATACATTCTATAGGTGTGGCATTGGCAGCTGGCCACGTGTTCAAGAAGAAACATAACTTCTAGGGTAGTCTTCTTTAACTGCGCGCCAAGAAGCTGCTAACGAAATCTGTTTTTTTCTGGGGAGTGAAATTGGGTCTATGTACTCCAGTGACGGATTACTCTAATTACGGTCTAGGGACGGAGAACCATGAGCGATTTAAGTATAAATTGTTGTAATCTCCAAGAGAAGAGAGCTCAGATATTGTAGAGGGCGAAATGAGTAATTGTTTTAAATATATATATTTAATGCTATGATGTAGGACCCTTATTTTTGGGTGTGGGAAGAAAAATGTACCATACGTAACGGGGGAATTATAAAATGGCAGTGTAGGTCAGTTATGTTTTAAGGATGTTTATATTAATCGATTGTAATTAGGCTTGCACTTGAACTTGATTGTAATTAACATTAAACTCTTTTTACAGTCTGAGAAATATGAATAATTTTTTAAACTATTTCTTGGGAGCAGTGACACCTCTTAGCGGGTAAAATAATGAACTAGTCCTTAGGAATGGTCCCCCTTAGCTTTCCTATGAATTTGCAATTAATAAACTGGTCCCAAGAACCAGTAACCCCTTTAATGAACTTAAAACTGGTCCAAGAAATTTATAAAGCGATTTTTGGACCAGAGGAAGCGTGCTATTTGAATTTCCCATACTACAAATTCTTATTACATGCATACAAAATATGATATTGAAATTAATCTACAATTTTTAATTAATTAAGAGATGTTATGAGGAATTGAGTGCGAGATTCGTTAACAATCTTGTAGAACTAGCAGACGATTTTTCGATTACCCCTGAGCTGACCAATTGACCCCTTTGATTTTATACTACGCTATATTACATTCTTACAGGTAGACAATCCATCTTTCTAAACGCAAAAATAAACAGTCCTTAAAAACCTTCAAATAAAAAAATCTAAAAAACCAAAATCAAACACGATTCCCTTTTCTATCGGACCTTCAGGCTACTAATCACAATGTTCAAAATTTAAAAATGAAATATAAAAAATAAAGCCCTGAAGATTCACGATGAGAAATTGAGATTAACGTATCATTATATCGACACCCTGAGGAATTCAGTATTAAACATTAATATTAAACTTATGTTTTTAAAGGTTATCGCACTCTCTCTTAGTGTGTTTCCCGCATCTCAAATAAGTCACTATAACTTGATATTGAGATCGAATCGAAACGAATCGAATATTGAAGAATAATTTCTTATCCAATAATAAGAGAGATCCATTGTAATAAATATTACAAGAAAAAACATCATTAAAGGGGAAGAATTTCTTCAAATTTTTATTTTTAAAGTTTCTCTGTAATCCAGGGGATAAAATAGAGACTATCAAAAATAAGGTTATTGGTATATTAAATTTTTGATTGTGATGAATTACTAAATTTGGGCGTTAAAACTCGATCTTGTAATTATAAGTTTAATTCTTGGAAATAATGTTTTTTTATTATTTTTTTTTATTTTGTTAAAGGTTTATTAGTTTTTTTAATTGAGGGTGAAAAATATTTTTTCTAAGCTTGTCTATAATTGTAAGGAATCAATTAAAAAATATTTGTTTTAACTGCGAGATCACGATTTAAAGAAAATCGTGATATCTTGTTCTCAAGAAGTATTTAGCGATATTTCATTAATGACAGGTTTTAAATACCCAATTAAGAATTAATAAGAAAGAAAAAATAGTAATTTTTAAAGTATTTTTTGAGTACTATTAATTATATACCGATGTCAGTGAAGTTTTGTTTTTGAAATATTTAGGTCATAATTATAATTATTCTATATTTAATTAGAATAAATAAAAATATTCAAGATCAAATTTTAATATATTAATTTACTCGTGTTTTAGTTAGCGTCTGGAAACGTAGCGCGTATGAATATGTAATGTTGTTTATAATAAAAACAAATAGTGATATATAGGTAGCATAAACAATAAACAAAAGACAATTTCTCGAGCTGAAATTCTAACTTCAAATTTTTTAAAAAATGTTAAAAAATGTTAATTTTTAAAAGGCATTCATGCGTTAACTTATCTTGGGGTAGTTTTTTGAAACACAGATCCGACATTTTCAATTAAAATTTGACCCTTTCTAGACTAAGTTTAAAAGAAAACACGACCAAAAAAAAATTCCATTCTCTAACCTATTTTTAAAGTTAATTTTCGTTCGTTGTAATTATGCAAAAACAACAACGAACTCAGATATTTTTTAACTAGGCCTACAAGCGTAATTCCTAAGAAATTGTAAATAAAAGAACTTTAGTCTAAATAATTTCACTTCCTAAAAATCCCCCCGACAGAAGTATACAGTCCAATTAACCTACAATTACTTAGAAACCAAAGAAAGACATTTCAAAAATGATGTTACCTAAATTAGTTCAAACATTTTTTCTCTTTTGTTCAAAAAAAAATGTTTGTTTACAATGGAAAGTCTTTTTGAAGTATCGTATTCCATTATTAACTTAAAAAATTATAATTTCACTTAAAAGGAACATAAATTCCTTAAGTATGACGCGAAATCCTGCTTGTTAATTATGGTTTTAGATAATTTTTTTTAAAAAAAATAGAAGAAAAAAATTTCCAGACTATATCCTTTGATTTCAAGGGTTTATGAGCTACTTTATCTAGTGAATCCGTTAAATTTTAGATAGCCTTAGGTGAAACATACCTATCAAAGATTTTTTATGGTATCTATGTTATTTTTTATACCTAACGTAAAAAAACTTCAAGATCCCGGTCTTATTGCAATGCCCATGAGCTTTGAATGAACTCAATTTCAATGTGTGGATTAAATATGGATAGATATTGCATTTGGGAATATCGTCTGTCAGTTTCATTAACCCTTGGACACTTTATTATATATAAGAAACGACTAAACTTGTGTTAAATGCCTTTGAACGTTCACTACACGTAAAAAAACTGTATAGTTGAACCACCTGTCATTATTATATTGCAGTACTACGTCATGCAACGTCACGATAGCTTTGAGAGAAGTGTACCACAAAGCGGAGGTAACATGATTCTTCGCAACATCAAAACATTTGGAGTTATAAACCAAATCCCACACTCTATAAATAGTTGCCTCAAACCAGTACGGTGCGATGCCCATCTTTAGTTTGATGATCAGGAGAGCAAACCAAAAGGGTGCCCTCGCTTGGGAAGAATCATGTTACATAACTGAAGCATTAAGAGGATACAGAGTGTCACTCTTCCATTATCCCCTTCTGATATAGCTAAAAACAACGTTAACTATAACTACCACCATAAGGACATTATTTCTCTCCTTATGCTACCACGGTACACCTTGTTGAGTATGGCTAAAATATTTATTCAATGTGTAAGAAATCTTTTTTTTTTCTACTGAAATCTCGTTTTCAGAGTGAACGTAGCTCGAGGCAGGTAAGCGGGGAATCCGCCTTACCTTTTTATAAAACACAAGACAGCAAATCTGGAAGAAGGAGAAGATTCTCTTGAAACGTTGACCCAGTGAGCCCATAAGAAAATACACGAGACTCTACGTAGTGTCTGCCTACTGTAGTTCAATTGAAAAATACACAGAATTCCTAAACCACAAACTTTGGTATTATGGAATTTTTCTCTTTACATAAACTAAAAACATGTTTTAACATACCGTAAATAGGCTTAACATTTTGAAGATTTCCTATCACGATACTGATTAGAAGTTCATAGCCTGAAGTTGAAATAACCGAAGGGTTTGAATCTTAAAATGTTGTTGCTTGGGGACAAACATGATATATGGTTTCAAAAGAATGGGGTTGATTTATTTTATTTGCCTGTTTAAAACAAAGTTACCAGCAATTTATTAAGTTAATTAAGCAGATAACGAATTATAGTTCAAACAGAATATAATTTAAACCGTAAAAGGTAAAGGTTAGGTATCTACTTTAAGATATGAACTTCATCTCATACCATAAACAACATTTTGGGAACGAACTCTTAGTAATGTCGTAGACCTAGTAATAGTTTCAAGGGTGTTAACCAAGTTTGTCGTACAGATTTATATCTATTTAGCACCTTAGTAAGTAATGTACGTTACTTAAAAGGTAAACTAACTGTACTTAAATTCCTTCTTAACAAGAAAATAAGAGAATTGACAGAAAATACCATTAACAGGTATTCGGCGAAAGTCTCTTCCACGACGGTGTTTCTTCCAAGAAAAGAATAAGGTTTTGGGAGTAAAAACTTAAATAAAAATATAATCCTCAATGACATTATGTAAACCAAAGTCTTTTCAAGTTTAGAAGAAAAAAAGGGGGTATATTTGTCCAGATAAATACCGTCACCAAGTATAATAATAATCACCCATTTTGTCCTAAATTCTGTTGAGGAATTTAGAATTCACTAAAAACAGTAGTATGGTATTATATCTGTCCATTCAAAATTTATTTTCAAAGTTAAAGCCGCTGTCGGGTAGAAATTTGGTAAAAAAAAAGAATTCCCGCGGGTATATCTGTCGTTTTTTCCGTAGTATAATTCCGCCTACGCCTAAACTTGATCATAGACGCGAGGGGCAGTTTTTGAAGAAAAAAATGCATAATCTAGGTTAGAAGATGAGTTCTTCGTTTGAAAGGACAGAAGGAATAAATACAGCGAATGGGAATTATTGCGCGCCCCTATATCTTCCGTTGCCAATTTCTACTTGAGTTATGTGGGTTGGGCTTGACTCTGACGTCTTTCTAATTAAGATTTCATTGGTTGTTAGCAACGTGACTTCCTAGGCAAGGTTCAATGCGCAGCGAGATAGACTATTAATTTACCGGTTGAAATTCGTCATCTCTTCCTATAAATTCCGTCTAGATACTTTGAATGAAAATAACTTGGTCACAATTCCTAGTAGCTGTATTTATTCCTGGCCTAAGTGTCATGCGTGGACCATACATGAAGTTTCTTATAATTGGAAGATATGAATTTTGGTGAACAGGTTATTTATTTTAAATAAGAGAAGAAAAAAACCCGTGGGAAAATAATTAATTTAAATTTGTTGTAAGGGCGGCGGTAGTGAATATTTCTAACATGAGTCATGATGCTAAACCGGGGGTACTCTAATATGGAATTCAGTCCTTTGAAAAAATAGAATTGTTGATATGTATAAAAGTATTCCACTAAGATCATTGCATATTCTCCAACGCAAAAAAAATTACATTTCAATATCTTGCTTTTCATCTTTAAAATTGTCTTTAAAGTCCTCGCTACCTGGATACTTGTACGAGGAAATTAAGTGATATATTCAAATTAATTATAACAAAATAAAAAAATTGGAAATCAAATTCCAAAAAAAAATTACAGTAATTAACGTAAGGGCTGAATAAAACTTTCCCAAAATTTCATAAAATATTCAAAACCAAACCAAATCAAAAAATATTTCGTCCACAGACTTGTGAAAGTACAATACACGCTACAATAACACATCCATATAGCTTTTAAGTTAACCCTGAATATAATACGTCTAAAAATACACGGTTACAGACACTTAATCATAATCCAAACGTACAAGTTTGTAACCCAACTACGCTACCATGCGTATACTATACGTTGCCGCGAGAACCAAAACATTTATCGAAACAATAGCCCGCATACTTTTTATTTTACCTGTAAATTTTTTCCCATACGTATTTTTCCGCCTAAAATTTTCAAGTAAGACTACATAGGTACGTATAAGAGCAGGGAATGGGATATCCGTTGAGATATTATAGACAGGTGGATGCTTGAATAATCACTAACCAGTATATTATTATATCAACCGAGTATTTGGGCAGAATGATCACACTATGAATTCGTGCGCAAAAAAATGGTTATATCAGACGCGACCCAAATACAACGATATCCTTCATAAATATACATATATTTTCTAAATTTCTATCCATATTTTGGTGGGATAACCGTCATTAATACTTGTCTAATCATTATCAGAAGTTAATGAGTTCCATTCTGGACAAAAAATCATTAATTTCTGCTATTTACGAAGCCTAAGTTGGTCTTAAACTTAATACTAATAATAATTTAGGTTTAGTATAAGAGAAATTAATTGTTGGCACTGTTTTGGCGGGAAAAGTTGCGTTTACTACGTCACGAGAAAGGAAAAGGAAAGGCAAGCGCGTGCGAGAGTATCGCGGGAAAAGTTGCGTTTACTACGTCACGAGAAAGGATAGCGCGTGAGACTACCGCGAGAAAAGTTGAGTCTACTACGTCATGAGAAAGGAAAAGCAAAGGCTAGCACGTGCTAGAGTATCGCGCGAAAACTTGCGTCTACCACGTGCTTTCGCTGTTTAATCGCAAACCGAAAATTTCCCAAATTATTTTTTGAAACATTTGTTTCCTTTAATTACAGCTGCGAGTCTAATTAATCTATCTTTGATGATCTGAATATTAAACCTATAATTAACACCTTGTTCGATTTAAAAAAAAATAAGTTAACCAAGCTTGAAGCGAAACCTAACTGAGCTGAAAATTAACTAGAATCCTATTGAGGTGAAAAAATCCAAACCCTTACCAAAGAGAAAAAAAAATACTTAAAAGAATATCTGCATATCCTTATGATGCAACTATATAATCATCCCAAACTCCAAATTCATAATTGGCACCTTTCAGTCAGATAAGAATGATCTGATTTTATATAAATTCCCCACGGCCTTGAATAAAACTTATCGCTTTCAACTTGTGTGCTAAATTTTGAAATTTAAAAAAAAAAAAAATATCTTGATCTTGAAATGTTTCTTATATCTATGAAAATATTCATATTTGAATAAAATTTTAAATAATCCTACGAAACGCATGATTTAATTTAAAATATTAACATTTCAAAATAATTATACGTTCCTTGCTTTATTTACGGGTCACTTAAACTATATAAATAAATAAACACATAAACAAAATTAGCATTTTTAAGCACCTCTTCAATTGTTTATATGAGCTTGAAATATATATTCACATATTAAGGGTTTAATGTTATAATTTAAATATTTTAAAATAAATACTATAATATTGAAGATATGTTTTAAATTTTTAACGCGATACAAGCGTTTAATGGTTTTAAAAATTGCCGTCTCTATCTGAATTTTTATTGGCTACCCATAACCTATACTTTCAAATGGTAATATTTTAATTGAACGTATTGTAATCTCTCTTTCCAACATACACTCAAGCTTCCCAGGGTCTAGGAAGTTACTTCAATTAAGTCCTTAATCATTAAAAGTAATTGAAGTTACACCAAATGGACTCAAATATTAATACACAAAAATCTTTAAACAACAATACCAAATTTGGTTATAAAAATAATAGGTCATGATAACAAATAAAATTTACTATCTCTTGGTGAATTTTGATATAAAAATACATCATTAAATTTCGGATATATATTTTACAGAAGGTATGGGCATTATGGGATTCAAGTCACAGGCGACTAAACATAATAGACGCTTTCATTCGAACCATTCCATAACGAGGGAGTAAATAAAATAAAAACCTTAAGTCAATTTTGGAGTATGAACAGTAAAATCCTTTGATAAAACGATGGTGGTAGGAAATTTACCAAGTGGAACAAATACCTCTTTGCCACCACACAAACCATTTATTGAGTTCCAGCAGGAGAGAAATTCAGATTCTCGGATATGTCAGACCAGGAATGAAGCAAATCCTGTTTTGTTTGTTTTGATTCTTTTATCTCCCTTCGCATTTTTGGTGTCATCATCGTTTCATGTTTTAGTCTTTTACCGCGTGGAAAGGCAGTATCTTGTTGCGAGAGTACTTTGTTTTAAATAAGTTCCACGTGACTTGTTCATAATTAACGTGACATGTGAATCGATGTTGAAGTCAGCCAACTACTGTCAGGGTTGTTGTTCCTAGATAAGAGACCCTTCGAACAGGTTTTAATGTACTCTCTCATGGTGCCTTGTGTCTTCTCGGTCCTTGTTGAACTTGTATCGGCTTCCTCTGTAATGGCGGTTGCGATTCAAATAATCCATTCTTGCCTTTCGAGGTGATGTTTTAACTTCTGTCTTTAATGTAACAGGGGTGACTTGAATGCATCCGCTCTGCCATGGACATTTCCTTTTGTGTCTAATCTTGTGCCCTTACGCAGATAGTGTTAGCTTCAACGTAGGTACGGGTTCCTTTTCGCCGAAAATAGCAATGAGCGCCTTATAATCCGTAGAAATAGAAGATGAGCATCCACTTTCCGAATGCGATACGCGTACGGCTAGCTAAAACTTCACATAAAAACCTTTGTACCCTGTAGAATGTGACTACACGTACACCAGGGAGCCCAGTCAATAACTTATAAACGCTTAGAGGAAAATGAGTTGAGGCCCAACAGCTAATTAGTCTATTCCGTAAAAACCTATAGTTAGGGACCAATTATCCTCGCGAAAAATAAGCCAAAGTGTCACGTGGTCTATCTTTGAACGAAAAATATCACCAATTCACAATATCAAACCCATTTAAATAAATCTTTACCGTAGCAACTGACGTCCGACTGAATGACTCCGATAATCACCATCGAGGACCAAACCAGTTTACGTCTAAACGGTTTCATCGCACTTTGAACTTTCCAACACGGTTTCGCTATTGAATTCGTGGTCGTATTCAGACTTTGGAGTTTTGCTTCCGCCGAAAACCAAAGGAACTACATGGGTCTTGTCCCATTCATTCAGGATGACTGTCACTTAGTCTAACCTTAGGTGGCGCTACTCCTAAACACCAAATAGCACTCCCAAACCCAATTGGGACGGGCGCTTGGGTGCTGGCTGGACTTGTCTCTGTTGATTTCTTTTCCTCTTATTTACGTCTGACATGAAGTCGACAATTTACCTTTTGACCTGGCAGGCGTGTGTTCCTCCTAACGCATTAAAATTCCTAGAAAGGAACTAGTCGTTCGTCTTCGGAACACCTTAGGCCAGTTTTTAAAACCCAACCACGTCGAACGATTAAGGTAGAGAACCGAAATCGCCCGAATGGCCCGGACCACGAGACGTACTTCCGTGAAATTCAACGGAAGTGACTCTGGTCCTTGGTTCAGGAATCGAACGTACCGCGCGTCTAGTCTCTCTCAGTCGCCCAACGCCTCAGCCTCAGTCGGCGAAGAACAACTTTGAGATTTCGACTCGCCGACGAACAAAACGAATACGCATCTTAAACCGATCTCGATTTCCAGAAGACTAACTTCCGGTTGGCGAGAAAACGGTCACCGTAGAACCGACTAATCGTCTTCGAACTAACGAAGAACGAAAAGCGGTCGCAGTGGTCGGTAAATACGACCGCCAGACACACGAAGTGACAAGACGCAATATGCGTCCGATAGAAAAGCACCCAGAGACTGTGTCCCGCAATTCAAAAACAAGTCTTCATAGACCCACGAATCGAATGATCCACCGTTAAGAATAGTAACAATAGCTTTGAAACCCTTGAAATAAAGGTGCGCCCTTGAATGGTGAACCCAGTATGATAGCAATTATATCGTGTTTCGATCAGATCTAGGGTTTAGAGATGCATTTAAATGGATTTGATTTAAAATCAGCTGTCATATGCATATCCTTTGTGGATATCTTCATTTAAAAATTATAGGATACCTCATGAACTTACATGTCAATAAATAGGATTTTACAGGATATTTAATTAACTTGTAGATCAACATGTGATTTTATAGGATATTTAATGAACTTGTAGGTCAATATAGGGTTTTATAGGATATTTAATTAACTTGTAGATCAACATGTGATTTTATAGGATATTTAATGAACTTGTAGGTCAATATAGGGTTTTATAGGATATTTAATTAGCCGATAATTTTAATATAGGATAAAAGAATGGATTTTATAGGACAATTACTGAAAGCGTAGGTCATTATAGGATAAAACCTAAAATTTTTAATTGTCATAGGAATTATGGAAAAACTGGGCTCCATGCATTGTACAGATAAGATTAACCTTCCTATATTGTTAAAGACAACCCTAATTATTTTCGGTAGATTCGAAAATTAAAACTTGTATTATCTTCCTGAGGTATTTTAATTATGTACGCAGAAGTTTAAGGTCACGATGTAAAAATTACCAAAACAAACTAAACACTCTAAATTAATATTTATCCGTATATAATTATCGCATACGTAATAGAGGTGATTTAAACGTATGTTTAAAAGACAAACTAAAAGTATGTTAATTGGATAAATTTCTAGTAGATTGTTTTACCCCCTTCAATCAAAAATATTAAACAAACAGCGTAATCTAAATTTAAAATTATATTTGCTTTTCCTTCATATCTCGTATCGAATTATTAAAATGCTAACCCTAATATGAAATTTAATGCCACGGTTGAATTATTTTTAAGTAATAATAAATAATTTTAAAAACTAAGCCTAAACTGATTTAAAAATTAAATTTATATACACTAGAACACAGCCTTCAAATGGGGAAATATTACCGTAGGAAACAGGGTTTCCTCTATGCTAAACTACACCCCTTTCAAGATTGCAGAGTAGCATCTATTTTTTTTTTTTTTTGATTAACAAATAAAATTTACTTGCAAAATAAAAATAAATTAAACGTTAAGACCAACGTTGCCTTTAATTCCCAAAATCCTGATAGTAACTTAAGATTTCGACCCCATGAATCTGTATCAATTTTATAAAGACTTCATTTTGGTCCCAATATTTTCCTGGTCATAAAATTTGCTCGAATTTATTTGGAACTTTTATATTTGATGGCGGTGTGGTGGTTAATTCGGCAAGTTGGTTCTTTCTATAACGTAACGGTTGTTCTAATTTGGTGGCACGACTTTTCCCCTCAATTCTATGACCCCAATATAAAAATCAAAACTTTCTTTGCGAAAGTCTTTAATTAAGGCCCCGGCGTCTCCGCGTGCTTTTTAGTGCTAATTAAGCCCTTTAAAATCAATAAATTCGGCATAAAAGAAAAAGAAAAATTGGGAAGAATGAAATAGAAAAAAATTACGTTTGATTTTATAACTTTACCGACGCGCCTCTAGTAAATTTTTTAATCAGAAAGTATAGTTCCAATTTTGGCGATTTTATAATTAGTTCATTAAATATTTCATTAATTAATTTCAAATTAAAATAAAGCGTTAAATGGCGAGGTAAAAAGTTCATTCCCCCATACGTTATCACGTGATGTGCATAATTTTAAAATAAAGCGCGCGAAATTCCACGTGGCATGCATAAATTTAGATAAAGCGCGCGAAATTTCACGTAGCATGTCACCAAGGCTTAAAGAACCAGATGCATTATTTTCAAAACAATTCAACGTTATTGTAGATTTGAATAAGAGTTGTTATCAGTCAACAATAAGAAATCGTAGCGATAAATATAAGATAATTAAAACATCTTAAGTTTGTTTACACTTAATAACGATCAATAATTCATTGTTTATTTCCGTAACCTTTAACCCTGATTGTACGCTACTATTTCTATCATTGAATGAAACAATCTCCAACACGTTTAAGATCACAAAAGTAAACCGGAATTCGACGTTTATAATTAATCACCGAAAATTTTTAATTGTTATTTGAAGAGGGGAAATCGGAATAAGCCTAGTTTTAATTCTTTAATCATTTATTATCGTTTTGCGTGCAGCGCTCTCTAGCTCTCTCTCTCATCGAAGATTAATCGTGACATACCCTTTCAGCTGCCATTTTTTAAGTAATGAAATATTTTGCGAAATCATTAATTAATCGGTTCACATGGAAGATACTAATCTTTAGAGTGATATGACGTCATGATCGTGTAATTAAAACAATGAACTTGGTCACGATTCGAGAGCCAAGAGTTCTAGAACGCCAGACGGAAATTTACTTCCCTAATAGTTAATCTAAGTATGATGGAATTCTTTAATTGGCACAGAGAAACTTTAATTTTTTTTCCTTACGAGGTCTATGTGTGGTTTAGGTTATCCTGTCTTGTTAAATTTAAGATTTTATCATAATGTATTAGATTACAACCTTTAAGAGAGCTTAATATCGAATTAGAAAGGCTGTTATTTCTGTTAAATGCATTAATAAGTTCAATAAATCAACGTCAACTAAGGAAAATTCGAAAAAATTTAAATAAAATTAAGAGAATATTTTGGTAAGTTTGGTTAGGAATTTCGACGTTACAAAATAACCTTTAAAACTATTAAAAAATTATATAGTCTAGTCATTTCATACTCCCTTTAAGAACGCATTGAATAACTTACCAATGACATATCCCCTTTAATTTTAATTAAATTAAGAGTTGATATAAGGCAAATTTTCAAAAAAATAAATAAAACCTAATTAAAAATAACATCAAAATTAGTTCGGGTCAAAAATTAACCCGGCAAGTTTTTAAAATTAATTAATTAAAGAAAGCCTTTAATTTAAAACTTCCTTAAAATATTAAAAATTAATGAAACAACGCGTAACATAGTTAAATATAACCCCTCGTTACCTGTTAAACCCAACTACACAACATAACAAGAGTCAAAAGCTATAATAATCCTGTAAAAAACAGCTGAAGCGGCAGCCAGTTACATATCCTTATCTTGTAGAAAATTACGGAATAAACAGTTTCTAAAACAATCATTTCATAATGACCCTTTGTAAGAAGAATTTTTCCCAGAAAAAGAACGTATTATTAAACCCTTGTCCTAACTTGTCCATAACGGAGACAAGAGAAGTGCTTTTTTAGGAACTTCCTCTATAGAGGCCTAGCTTAGCTTAGCTTTTGCAGAAAACTCATGAATAGCTCGAATCTATTTCAAGCACATAAGAGACATCGGTAATTACTTCAAGTAGTTAAAGAGAATTCCCAAAATGGATCTTCGTTCTTTTACTCGTTGAGAAATAATCCAAAAATAAGTTAAAATTAAGGCGGAAAATATTGTCCATGGCAATCGTTATGAAAATTCGAAATTGTCTCATCAGTTTTAAACTACGTTTTACAATATGAGATGAAATAAAAAAACTGGTGCGGTGTTAAATTTGTTAAGGAAAGTGTTTCGAACACACCCCAAAAAGAGAGTATCTGAGAAGAAGAACCGAAGAATTGAGAAAAGAAGAAAAAAAAAAGATTGAAATTTTACTCCGAAAGCCATGTAACAATTGATGGTGGTCCACGTACACTCCCTTTTCATACAAGGGATTTTTTGCTTTCTTATATAATGGCAAGCAAGTGATGAATGCGATTTTTAGTGAAGTTGTTAATATTATTATTATTAAAGATTGGTTTTGTTTAGTAAGAGGTGATACGAGAATTTCTTATCTCTTTTTTTAGGGTAACGATGGAACTTGGTTGACAATGTGAGCGAGGACTTTAGTTAGTAATATCGCGACGTTTAGACTAAGTTGAGGTCAATAAACGGGTTTGATATATATACAAATGAAGCATGGCGGTACCAATAAGAATTCCACGTGTAAGGCTCTATATAACTAGAATATTTTTTTCATTAGTTAATTATTTATTTGTAGACGAATTGATAAATATTAATTTTTCCACTCAAAAATTTATTATATTTGGGTTCATCTTAGAGGTCATAGACTTAATGTAGACTTACAATTTTTCCCTGAAACATTCCTCAGTTACGAAAACTTCAAATAAAAATATTCGCAAGTTCAGAACGTTTAATGGTACTCATAAGCCAGTAGGAAAGTCTAAAATTGACCAAATTTAACTCCCAATACATAGTTTTCAAACTAGAATGATTCAAAGATCCCATTTACACAAGAAAACCTGGCTTTTAACTCAACCAGAGAGTCAGACCTAGTGCAACAACTGAAGCCTGGCCGTGTGTAAATCGTAGTCTGAAAACTATGTATTCTAACAACAATTACACCTCTAAATTTTAGCATCATCACTCGCTGGCCAAGGACATCAATGATCCACCACTCTCTTATAGTCAGTTTCTTAATACATCCATGTAATAGCATTAAAAGAAAGAAAAAACCTTCCATCAATGCACGTTAATTTCCATAAAAAGGGAGGGGGCGAAACTCACGTACTGTACCAAACCGAAAATGATTATTTTTATAGCATCCTAAAAGGTGACCTATATATTTAGATTCCAGTCTTCTCTCTCTCATCTCTCTCTCTCTCTATGGTAAGATTTTTAGTAAGAAATCGAGTATCTCGTAGTAGAATACAGGGGCAGTGTTGCCATACGCCCGGAGGCCGGCGAACCACGCTTATAAATAGGTGAATCGGTCGACACAGTGCCGTTTTGCTCGAATAACGTCCCAAATAAAGATACCACCGACTTAGTTTCTCTCTCTCTCTCCTGTCTTCAGTCTTCGACGAGCATTTAATAAATATTCCAGCTTAGCATCTTACATCGGCAGCACCCCCGGCAGGTCGGGGTAAAAGAAGAAAAACTACAGTGTGTGGTTCAGTCATCAAACTCAAAGTGTCTCGGATATTGGAACAGCGAAGACGCGTCAAACAGAACCTCGCGGTTTTAAAGTGCAAGACTAAGTGACTTGTCGCATGACACGGAGATAATAGAAGGTGCCTAAAACGACACCGTATTTACTAAAGGAACCATTCATCGTACTTTGTTGTTTTTATAATTTAAACTCCAGTTAATTGGAGTTTATTTTTTATATTGAACAGTGAACCCGTTACAATCATCATGGAAAAGGTAATGTGGATTTTTTAAATTTAATCTGATTAGTTAGGTTAATTGTAGTTAAATATTATTACTAATTTAGATAGTTTGCGCCTCACATTATATATTATTATGGGCTTAAATTGATCATGTTAAATATTTATATATAGAATAAGAAAGAATGAAATAAATTTTTTAACTTTTATCGAGATATAAATTCAATATTGTAGACACTTGGCACCCAATAATAATTTTCTAATGGTTTAATGAATACCCAAAGCTAGATTAGTGCCATTTTTCCATAAATAACCCTTCATTAAAGTAGAAAAATAATCACAGTAACCAGTTCCTTAAAAACTAAAGTGTGAGATTCAAGTTTCAACTCTTTCAATTACTAAAAAAAAATAGGTGCAGTCAATAATTCAAATTAAAAATTAAAAACCCTCCAACATTAAATTTAAAACAACGCCTTAAAAACAATAAAAAATACCAGTTAGATACCCTAAGAACATTAACCTCGTAGTCCTTAAGAATCACTAAATCCTCTTGGTAACATATTGACCTTTAAAAATGCACAGCGTAACAACATCTATATATAATTTAATCCACAAAATAAATAAAACTATCCTAGGCAAAAATCTTGGGCGATAATTAAAATCAGGTTATTAAAAGGTACTTCTAAATGCAGAAACAGATAGGTAGCCTTAGGCCGAATCGGTGAAGGAAGATCTACAGCTTTTTGTATTAGAACGAAAGAAACCGCGTAAAATATTAATTAAATTGAAATTAATATATATTTATATTTATATATTAACGTCTTATCGAAATAATTAGTTACCTAGATCAGGAAATATCAAAATTTTCAAGGGGAAGAGAATAATATTAATTTGGGTTTTACTTCCGCCTTACTGTCTTCCCTAGACAATCTCTAATCTTTCCCACAAATCAGTAAAAAATGCATTTATATAATATTTTGGATTATCGTCAACATTATCAATTTAGGTACTTGTCTAATGAAGATAGCGTGGAACAGAAGTTAATACTTTGAAGTTTACATTTATAATTATATTGTTGTGTATTAATTTTCGGCTGAAAGTGACGTGTTCTTAGGTTAGGTTAGGTTAGAGTTAGCTAAGGGAACCTCGGAATAGTTAATAGTTATGGTTAATTTGAGTGGCGCTATTCAATATAATCTAATATTTAATTCACGAAATATCTCTTAATTAAAATTAATATAATATAATAGTGTGCACTTTTCTTAACCCTTTTCGTTAACTTTAACCACATGCGCTTCGGTGTTGCCAGAAATTTGATATTAGAGCATATCTTGCATCATTCAGGTTTTAAATTAAATGAATGATCTGAACTGAATAGAACTCAAAATGCTTTTCAGTCAGTTGTAGATAACGGGTTGAGAATCGCAGGAGTTACAAATGCCTGGCAACACTTATCCGCATACTATGTATTAACTATGATAAGAAAAAAATACTTCAAAGCTACAGACTTCTACTCTAAGAAATGTTCACGGTTTGATACGTGACGTAACAAGATAAATACCTTAATCCTTTTTTTTTCTTCTTTTAAGTGGGTATTAAATGTATGAAAACGCTATCTAAAGGGTTTATCAATTAAGGCATTAGGTTAGAACACTCAAAACCCCGAGGGATCTAGAGTTCTAGACAAACTACCTATTTTTGGAGGGAAAAAGAAGATAGGTCGAGGTGTCATTTAAAGAAACTAGGAATTTTATATAAAAAAATATAAATTCTTTTTTTGGGTTTATTTTAAGTTTTATAACTTTGATACAGTTTAAAACTGGCATAGGTCGGCTCCAATTACTATAGTTATTTATGAGTTTTATGGAGTACTTGTCTGTTAGAGAGAGGTTATGACCTCTAGGGGTTTTTTATAATTTATTTTCCTTGTTTTATAAATATAATTTAAGTGGAGTGGAGTGGTTCTATTTTCTTCTTTTAAATTAAGTTAAATAAAAATTGGTTTTAATACGACTTAATGATGGTTCGTTGGTTTAAAGTTTAGGAACGTGTTGAAATATATTTACTAATATTTGAAATAGGTGCGGAGATAAATATTTTTTGGTAAATTTTTTATGCGTTCGTTTGACCCTAGCTAGTTTCTATAATAACAGGTCAAATAATTTAAGAGTTAAATCAGAGCTCCTTTTAAGTTCGCTAAATTCTGTTAAAGAGCAGTTAACAATCTTAAGAATGGGATACCAACTTAGATACTGAAGTTATTTCAGTATGGATTGAAGTATTTCACTATTTAAAAATTGTTTTTAACAGTGGAAGATAATATTTTGCCCCATTTCATTTGCAACCGAGTATAATTCAAATTAGAGTTTTTTTTTGATTAAACTTCAATCAAATTAAACGTAATTAAATTCCTCTATAAAACAATTTTAACGAATATCAAAATTAAACCTTTAAAAAAATATAATTCTAACAATTTTTTTTTAAATTCCATTCCCACATTAATCTTTATTAAAATAATTTTATGACGTCATCAATATCAAAATCCTTAATTTTTATTTTTAAATCTAGATCGTAACGGGGACCCGTATAATGTTAAATAATCCCCCTATAGCATTAATTTTTAAAAGGAAAAACTATATATATATATATATAAGTTAAAAGTTGTCCTGCCCCCTTGAAGGAGAAAAGACAATCAAGGAGGGAGATTCAAGTTCATTAACGTATTAAAAAGGCAATATTATAAACCCAGAAGAACCCTTTCTACGCCTTAAGTAACAGAATAAAAAACGACCGACGCAAAAACCTCATTTTGAAATTTCATACTGCATTTGAGAAATTAAAAAAATAATAAAGAAAAAAAATGCCCTCGAACTAGCTAGCAGCCCTCGATTCAAGACCAGAGAAGGATTTCGGAGAAGTTAAAAGTTGATCCGTTTAGGTTTAAAGGACTAGTTTCATACCCACACCCTGTATCTCAAATTTTGAAAAAATATTTTTACGAAATTTATAATTTTACTAGGAATAATTTAAATTTATGTAATATTATATATAAAAATTTTATAAACCAGTGGCCAGCAAACCTCGCTATCTGTTCAATTGCAATTAAAATTAAGTATAAATTTAATATTTTTTTCGGTATATTTAATTTCTAAATTAACTGAAGATTTAAAGTTTACTAAGAATAATTTTTCAAGCTAAGTTAATTATAAAAAAATTAATTATCACTATTCAATTGTAGACAAAATAAATTATAAATTTAAATTAACATATTATGTAATAATTAATAAGGAATTTAAGATTTCTGTAATCTAATACAAAACTTTATCTGTGTATTTTGAATATCACGGTGGTCTAAACTTGACCGGAAAAAGTACCCTAACAAAAATTAAGTAAATAAGAAAACTAGTGAAAACAACCCCCCAGTTGAAATTTGAATAAAGTACCTAAAACATAATTATGAAATCCTTAAATTTCTCTTTTATAAACTTAATATTTAAAGAAAAAAATTATCATAGAGAGATACTATCCCTTTAAATTTAAAGAGCTTATAAATTTTAGCAAATCTTCCTCAACAGGTTCTTTTTTTTTTCACACAGAGTAGTAAGTACAACTTTCAAAAAATAAAATATAAAAAAATCTAGACCCAAATAATATCTTCTCTTGTCCCCTTAGGGTAAAGTTAAATTTTAGTATATATAGGTACGTACCTCCTAAATCAAAATACCTTAGAATAACTGTACCTAGGCTGTACTATCGGCTTCTTTCAAAGAATAAAGCGGACCAAGAATCGCTCGCTTGTTCCCATTTTGGAAGAAAATTTATAGAGACTGTTTTTATATAGACCGCTTTTTTTGATATAAGCCACATTAAACGAAACTAGGGTATTTTTGAATGCTTTTAAAACGGACAAGCAATAGCGCAATGTTTTAGTTATTATTGAAGGAAAAATAACACCACCATCAATTGATGGTAAAACGAAATTGTTTTATTATCAATGGATTTTCAGGTTGATTTTTTTATTTTACTATTAAAGCTCTCAGTTGGAGGGAGGTCTAATTTTTTTAAGGGCTTTTGTATTTATCTCGTTTTTATTTTTTTTTTAAATTTCGGGGTATTTATTTTAATTGTTTACTCGAGATGAAAGTGTTAATGTTAAGAGTTGTTCTTGAGCTACTAAGTTTGAAGTGATGAAGTTTCTGATTTAGGGGTAATTAGGGCATGGTTTTATAGAAATTTAAGATGTTTTAGATGTTTGTGACGTAGTAAATTGTCAATAATTAATGCAAATTACGATTACTGAATATTTGGAAGATCAAATAAATCTAAAACCGATTAATTGACCTTCACAAGGACATACTATTAGCTAAAAGATCGGCCCTTAATTAAGTAAAGCTTTTGTTTAGCGGGGGAAAAGTGTATTGTTCCCCCCTCCCCAAAACACTGTTTGAAAGTTCTTTCAACTTCTTTTGGAAATTACGTTTTAATTGAGTAATAATTATAATCTAGTATAATTAATTTTTGATCCATAAAATATGAAGAGAGTTTACACGAAAATGAACTTAAAATGGGGCAAGTATTTTTCAGAATAATACAGCAACACACGCTTTGTTGTTAAAAGAGTGTTAGGGTAAAAACATATGAAAGTGTTTTGATTGGAGGGAGCCACGCGAGGGTTCAAGGCCTTGTTTAAAACTGTAGCGAAGTATGTCTGTGTTTTTATTAGAGAAACATAGAATGAAGAGTACTTGAAAATGAAAATTTGGTTCAATATGTCAAAATTTCTAACTGTTACACTTATAATTCTAAAAGGGCGTTGGCTATTATTGTTTCTAATTTTAGTAAAGGTAATTGGTCAGTGAATATCGACGTCAAATCGTAATTATTGGGCGCGTTTATAACAAATACGTTTTTAAAGAAATTGGCGGGAAAAAATATTTAGCGCGTTTTTATTGAAATGGCGGGAAAAACGCACGTTTTTTGATTAAATTGGCAGGAAAAATTAATTCGCGCGATTTTATTGAAAATGGCGGGAAAAACGCACGTTTTTCTAATGAAATTGGCGGGAAAATAATTTCTCAAGCCTGGCGGGATATATTGAAATCTTTACGACCGTCTTTCCAAAATGGAGCACGAGAAGTAATTGATATAAAAACCAAAAACCCTTCAATTAAAACCAGATCCTTCAAAGGCATTAAAATCAAACCCGAATCATAGCCGGGTATAAAAAAAGCTCAGACAACTCCCCTAAAAATAGCAAACAAAACATAAGAGAAAATAAAACGGAACGGGGCCCCTTACAAACTACAATTAAATTCTCATTCGGAAACTTATATAACCTAGACCTTGAATTCCAATAAAAGAAAACCATGCATGCCGGGTGGTGATGGTAGTAGTTGGTGTGTCTTTTGTTATCATTTGAAATTACCCAGGCGTGGATGGGAGTTTTTAAGAAAACACCCCTTTTTTCCTTGAAATCAAACTAAGTTTGCTCTGAAGTTAAAGTTACTCTAACTAAGATTTAAATTACTTTTTCTAGTACTTAATTTAAATACGGTAGTAAACTAAGAATGATTCGTAGCATTTTAATATAAAAATAGCATCGAAAATAACTTAAAAACATTGAAGCGAACAGAGAGAAGGATTGGGGGAAGTTAAAACCAGTTTTCTTAAAAGAGTCGTGGAATCAAATGTCTGGCCGTTGTTTTTGTCACACCAAAGAGTCGCTTATAAGAAGCTGCGCGAGCTTTGAACCGTAGAAACCCAGTATCCTAGTGACGTCCTTTAAAGCGGATGTTTCTTTCGCGCCAAAACTACTTCCTCGCGCCAACCAAAACGATAAATTATGCGCCAAACATTACCACCCCTTAAAGACTAAATGAGTCTTTCTAAAAACTCGAAATAGTTTATTACTGGGCTGGACCTATCATTATATGACGCTACTAAGCGAGTCGTTTAACAGCCTATTGTTTCAAAGACTAAAGTAAGACGAATCGCAATTTAGTCGAAAATAAATCTTTCTTATCTCGAATCAATTGGACTGTGACATTGTATTGAGAAATTAGAATACGGTCTAGCACGTTCATCCGGTTTTTTTTTGTTACAGTATAGAAGATGATATTAATAAAGTGTTTCATTTGGAAGAAACTAATAATAGGTTATTAATTAAATTAATTAGAGGCTGGAGGGCCGGGATCAGTAATAAATTATACATAAATACTTGGTATTAAAAACTTCGATTCAGCTTAGCTTAAAATATGAATGGAGCATATCTAGTAATGGTCCATTCACGACCTTAAATGACCTTTATCAAACTAAAAATACCGCTAAGTGTCCTTTGACCCCAACTTAATTAAACCCCGTTACTTCTAATCTATGCGTGACCTTGGGTTAATTAATTTCAAACTAAACCATATAAATAAATTTTGCAACACCAAAAGTAAAATTCTAAAAACAACCCCCCCCCAGACGGGCTAGACGTTTAAAAAACCCATAATGAAAACACACTTAATTACCCAAACTTGTAATGACTTTTTAAGCTATCCCGTAAGCCAAAAGTTCAAGACTCGGGAAACCAAAATAAAATCAGAATACCTGAATAAAAAACAATCTAATTTTTCCCATCCCACGACGTTGAGGTCGAGGTCGTGATAAAAACTCCGAAAGAAATTCCACGACACATATTTTTGAATAAATTAAAAATAATACCACTAACTTTGTAAACGTTAGACGCTACCTAAATCTGTCTTATACTAAGAACCCACCATATCGGTCCATATCTGCTCGGTTTAAGTATGTAAGTAGGTCCAGGGTAAAACCCAAGAAGGGTTTACTTCATTCATTACCTCAGTTGAGATTAAAAATATAAAAAGATTTCATAGGGGTACCGATATTGAACACTTTCAAAAATGACCATGAGGGTCAAATATTCTTATAATTATACCATCAATACCCGCAAGGTCTCAATGACATTGCCAAAAGGGAAACGCGATTTAATGGGTCACACTAATTAAGTTGGAATTTTTGGGGTTAAGATTAAATTTAAAAGGTACTTACCCAAGATGACTATGTGGTTTGATATTCGAAAGCAAGGCATAACTTACGGGGCGTGTTGCTTATTGTTGCATGTTGTTACTTGTGGTTGTTGTCCTGGTTTTATTGCCACCGTGTTCACAAAAGGTCACGCTTTTAGACTAACTGCCAACATGGTCGGCTTACCGTCTGTGAAAATATTTTTAAAATTATTTTCTATTTTAAAATTTATGTTAATTTTCCTGTGGTTATTTTTTTTATAAAAGGGTTGACGATTTTAGTTTCGCTTGAAATATTTTTGAAGTTTAAACTAACGTTTTAAGTTATGATGGAATACCACGTGGTGTTTGATTATTGGCTTGTTAAATTAACCACCGATTAGTTAAGCCTAATCTTGGAACATTCGTATCATGCCTCATTAGGTTTGGCGTAGGATGCTTGGTTGAACTAATTTGTTTTGGGGGTTTGAATCCATTCGCATCGGTCTTACGGTAAATTAAATTCAAAAATATTTTATGTAGGTAATTAAGGGGCTTAATTATAATTAATTTCTTACAATATTTTCCGTTAATTGCGGCTTTAAATTAAAAAAATATGGTGTGGAATTATTACATACACTCGTTACATCACACCCCCTAATAAATTTCAATGGCGCCCATGCTACACTTACACTGCCTTCCCTCGATAAGAAAAAAAAAAATGGCTTAATTTGTCGACTACAGCACTAGGGTACAAATTAGGTTTATTCTAAAAGCTCGTTTAATTTTTCAATACCGATTTTAATCCTAAATTATTATTTAAAATCTAAACTATAATCAGAATCTAGTAATAAACCGGGTAATAATTAATAATTCTTACCATTAATTGATTAAACAATTAAAAATAACCAACGTGAAGACAAAGCGTGGCCCAAACCGACAGAATCCGACTCGCAATTGAGCCCGGGGCGCTGGGTCCCGCTAGAGCCCCGGGCGGGGAGGGTAGAGGAGGATGCCGATAATTAAAATCTACGCACATCTTTGCGCAGATGACGAGATTCATTAAAACAAGGCGCCAATTTTCGCCTACTAAAAACCAATAAGGCCTACCCATTTTTTCTCTCGAAAAATGAAAGGTTAAGTTACAAAAAAAATATTATATTCGGTTTTAAAACGATGTTAAATTCAATTTTGCTTAAGGACACTAATTACTCCAATCTTTATGACGCCATACAAGTAGTTATAGCGTATATTTCAAATAGTATAAAGACTGAAATAGATCCTGGATAATTAGTCAGTACATGATCTTTTGAAAAAACAGTCAAGTAGTTTAAGTATAGTTTAACCCCCTGGTGATGTTTCCAAAATTAAGTAAGGCAGTAGAAAAATTCTTCGACGTACAATCATTAAACGTGCCAAAAGAGATATGACTTTTAAATCCGCCATCTGAGACATACACACATTCCCGGCATTTTAGCCCAAAAAACGAATAGATAGGTTTCCCCTGTTTAGCGGGTCAAAGACATCCGTTCCCCCGTTACCGTTAGAGGGAAATGAGGATCAAGTTGATATAGAAAAGGAGAATTCTTAGTGCCTTACAAAACGAGTCTTCTAGTGGACCGAGGCGATTCGAGACCTAAATATAAATTAAGAATCTCTAGACTCGAGAGAAGCTAGTTTGACCCACTTAAAGGAACTTACAGTGTTGCATTGACCAACGATAATAACTCGCTAATTTTCGATTCATCCCCTCACGTATCACGCCCCGAACTGTATAATTTTCACGCTTGAACTGTTTTATATTAATGATCAGATTCCGATTGGATTTTAACGTTTCTTAACGGAACCCAATTTCCCACTTTTATACAAGTATAATCTCCCAAATTTATCAGTATTTTTTTTGGGGAATTTTCTTCAGGATTAATATTAATTGTAGTTTTGATTCTAATTAATGGTGCCATTATACCAGGTGTTCCAAATTAAGTTCCGCTCGCTACGTTTTTTGTTTCGTGGAACTGTATCTAACAAGGGTTATCTATTTTCCTGTGTCTTTCAGTGGTTGCTACTCGGGTTTCTGGTTCCGTTGGTCTTCGATGTCGCAAACAGTGCCATACTACGCGAGAAACGAGGCGTCGAGAAACCGGACGTTAACTACGGAGGATGGAAACCAATTTTACCAGGTAGTCGATTCTACTACGGGCCTAAAAAGGGTGTTAAAATTGAAAATGATGATGACCAAGGCCAAGGTGGCACAGTACATCAACCAATCTTAGCTCAAGCCCCGCAGCAGCAGCAGCAAGGGGAAAACGGTCATCACGATGACCAATCCCAAGACCAGCAAGCGGGTGAAGCATCCGCCGAAAGCGGACATTACCATCAAATTCACGGAGCCGAAGGTGGGGGAGCTTTCCAGATCCAAGAATCAGGAGGCGGTGGAGGAGGCCATCAAGGTTACCAAATTGAAATTCAACAAGGTCATGGTGGTGGAGGTGGATTTCAAATCCAAGAGGGACACGGTGGTCATGGGCAAGGTGGTGGTTACCAAATTGAAGAAAGTTCGGAACACGCAGGGGGACATCAAGGACGAGGTGGTAATCTCGGACCATTTGTCGAACTTCATCCCGGAGATCATGGTAGAGGCGGAGTCTTTCCCATTCACGGTGGACAACACGGAAAAGCTATTATAGAGATACAAGAAGGACACGGTGGACACCATGGTGGACATGAATTCCAGGTTCACGGGTTCCAGCAACAAGAGACGATTGAAATTGGCCAACACCATAAAGGACACGGAGGTAGCGGAGGACACCACGGTGGCAAAAACCACGGAGGTCCTGAACGTGAAATCTTAAAGAGCATCAATGGTCCCGTGCCCAATAAGAACATCTTCGCTTATTACCCTCCACCGACCACACCTAGACCTTTCCCAACATTGCACGGAGCGCATAATCCTAAACCACTGTACAGTGAAAAACCACACAGACCCGAAGAGATAGGAGTAGGGGGAGGTTTCGAAATAAATGCCGGTAAAAACATACCAGTTCTGGAGATTAACTTGCCGGAAGGACACCAGTTAGGTGGACTAGAGTCCATCAAGAGTTCGCAGTTGGAGATACACGGAGGGCTGGAAGGCATTAAAAGCTCGCAGTTGGAAGGACATGGAGGAATTGGTGGACATGGCGGTATCGGCGGTGGTTTTGATTTAAGTGGAATTAAAAGTTCTCAAATACACGGTGCCCGAGGACCAATTAAGAGTTCTCAATTAGGAGGATTAGGTGGGGAACGAGGAATTGAGATTCAAGTACAACAATTACCGGGACACCAAATCCACGGAGCCCAAATTCAACACATTGAAGGCGAGATTCATTTACAACCAATTAAACAAGCGTCGTTCCAACAAGTCAATCACGTAAGTCACGGAGGACACGAAGAAAGTAATGGCGGAGGACACTTTCAAGCTGATCACTCCTTCAAGCATGAAGCAGGAATCAAGCACCCCAATAGACCAGAGCCTCAGCAACATTTTGGACACCCCGGGTCTTTCCAGCAACATGAAATTAAGGTATTTTAACTTTTTTATGGGAAATTTTGAATTTCAAGTTAATAACAGATATAAATTTTCTAGATTCAACATGTTGAAGCTCAACACGGTGGTGGACCACAAGTTGTCCATTTACAACAGCACGAAGGAGGACAATTCCATATTGAACAACAAGGTCCTCAACAACACCATCACGTGCAAGAAGGTCCTCAACAACACCATCACGTGCAAGAAGGTCCTCAACAACACCATCACGTGCAAGAAGGTCCTCAACAACACCATCACGTGCAAGAAGGTCCTCAACATCAAATACAAATACAAGAGCACCAAATCCACCACCAAGTTGGTCCCCAAGAAATAAGGATCCAGCAACATAGACCCGAAGAGCATCGCTTCCAACCTCAACACATTCAAATTGAGCACGGACGTCCTGAAGAATCTAAATTGAGGGTGCAATCCCATGGACAACCACAACCCCAACAAATTGAACTGCAGGTCATCGAACAAGGACAACACCATCCTGGACAACAGCCACAAATCCTACACGCCATCGCGTTTCCGCCTCAGACTGAACAACAACATCAACAAGCCCAACAAGAGTTCCAAAATGTTCAACATCAACATAACGTCGAGTATCAGCATCAAGGAATGGGAACGCATCAAGCTAAAATTCACCAACACGTTCAGCAACAACAGCAACATAAACAACAACCGGATGGACATCCACAAATTGCAGAAATTCACTACCAAGGTCCTCAGGAACAACATCAACAAGGAGGACACCAACAGGGCGGACACCAACAAATTCAAGAAATACATTACCAACATGGTCCTCAAGAGCAACAAGATTACCAACATCAACAAGTTGTTCACCAACACCCACAGGAATACCAACATAATCAAGGCCAACAGATTCAACACGTTGAAGTTTATCAACCTCAACCTGAAGAGCACAGAGAAGGGCCCCCGCGTCCTGTAGGCGCGCATAAGGTAAACCTTCAAGTCATCGACCCTCCTAATCTAAATCCACAACAATATCAGCATCTACCAGAACCTTCCCCACATACTCAACACCAACAAGAATCCTACCATCAACAACAATCTCAAGAAGAAATTTCGCAACACGGTGGATACAGACATCCAGAAAACAGTTACCAAGAGTCGCAAGAAAACGTGAAAGGAGCTGACACAGTAAGATTCCCGGATGGCAAATACGAAGTCCAGAGCGTCAAAGCCCATAACAACGTTAACATAATCAACGTCAACTCTCCTCTTATTGGTGGACACACACAACACCAATCGGCTGGCCAACATAGACCGACGCACATTATTCAGGCTGAACCCCAAGTTATCGAAGTAAATGTACCAACTAATCAGGAACAACACAAACCTCAATCCCACGGAAGCTACCATCAAGAAGAACAACAAGGTGGTAGTTACCACCAACCTGAGCAACACAAACCTCAATCCCACGGAAGCTACCATCAAGAAGAACAACAAGGTGGTAGTTACCACCAACCTGAGCAACACGTTTCCAGTTACCAACATGGTAATTATCAAAGATTAATCATACCTATATACGAATTAACCAATTTTTTCCTAGGTCAACAAGAATACGCCCAAGCGCACGCCCAACAGTCAGGTGGTCATCAACAACAGAAAGGAGAGATCCAAACAATCCATTACACAGTCAACCACGGAGATCAGAACGCGCAAAGCTACCACCACCAGCGTTTACACCCCAAACAACCGGAAGTTTCCGTCGTTGAAGTACCTCAAGCTCACAAATACCAAGGTTCCCAAGGAGAAAGCTCCGTTAGTTCTTTGTCATACGATCACGCTGATAAGAACGCTCAACACTTGGACAGCGATTCCAAAGACCAACAAGGTGGTGAAGAATACCGACAACAAGGGCCGCAGAAATTGGAAGACCATCAACTCTTTTACAGTCAACCAAGTGTAGCTCAATTCCCTCCCCCCAGAGCTCCACAACCAGTTTACCGACCAGACACTTCGTACGATTCTGATTACAGTCAGACCACCCAACCTAACGACCAGTACGTCTCCTCCGATTCTCAGTACGCCAATGTCCCTGCCGAGCCTACCACAAACCCACCAGCTCCTCAACCAGGCTACGAGCAATACGTTAATGTCCACGAACAAGATATGCCTGCGAGTGACAAGGAAGGACAAAATACTAAGGACAAAGATTCTGCGCAAGTTTATCACGCGTATTACGCGCCAGCTGACCATAAACCACCACCAGGCTACATTAGATTATCAGTCAACGAATTCAACAAATATTTCAAGAACGCCGAGATACAGTACGTCGGGTCCGAATCATCACAAAATACTGACGTTTCACCCAACGCTTTGGGCGAAGGCGAAGGTCATTCAGGCAAAAAAGGAGATAGTAAAAACAGTTTAGACGAAAAAGAAGCTGTACAAACTAAAGCCCCGCCAAGTGTCAAGGTAGTCGATGAGGAAGAAGGCGATTTCTCGGACGGACCCGTTTTAACCCTTGACCTGAAACCCGGTCAATCCGTCGAAGATGCCCTAACGGAATTGGGTACCATAAGCGTCGAAGGCATTCGAATTGACGCGTCGCAACTCAAGGAAGGTCGGGACTTTGAAGTTGTGGACGTCTCACCAATTTTAGGAGATAGTGATAACTCGACCTCTGACGGGTCCGATGACTCGAACAAAACCAAATCACAATTAGGGTCATCTTCTAGAAGAGCCGGGGTTCGAGTAACTACCACAATCAGGCCGAGAATCAAGAGTAACAACTCGAGAGACAAGGTCAAAACGTTATCCTCAGTCAAGACAACCGTAACTTCCTCATCTACGTCAAGCAAATCCACCAGTAGTTCGGGTGATACACCAGCTTATGGCGAACGCTTGAGGCCAGTCACCAAGTCAGTTTAGAAATTAAAAATAAACACTAATCAATTCCTTAAAAAATAAAACAAAACAGTGCCACAGAAAGACGAAGGGTTTTTCGTTGAATATAATAAACCCTTCTTGGTGTCGCAGCGGATAAACAACGTTTAAACAAACGTTCCCAAAACTCTTTGATGATTTTGTTGTTGTGGATGAGTGTGCGTACGTGATTCAATTATGTTTTTTTTTATTTGTGTGTGCGTGTTTAAAACAAAATCACGTTTGTAATTTTTTTAAGTAAAACCTTTAACTTAATTAAGATTAATTAGTTAAAGAATTAGCTTACATACCAAGTTCTTTTATTTATTTCTTGTATTGAAAATGGCAGATGTCAGAAAATGTTGCTCTAAATAATTGTGTTTTTCCCGTACAGTTTGGGGGGTGTTTAGTGTTACTGTTAGCAAAGGTATTTCTGAAGTTGATTGATTCTAAGGTTTAAATTTCTATTGTTTGGACTTCATTTTCCCTCGAATCTAATATCCATGACGTTAGGGCAATAATTAATATTTTAATTACGAAGTGAACTATCTGCCTCAAAAGTTGTTTAAATAAACTATAACTACCGCGATGAAAACTAAGATATTTTTTGATGTTTCTTATTTTTGAATGAAATATCAAAACGAACCTTGGTTATAATCAAAATGTTTGTTATTTAGTAAAATTGTTCTTTTTTTAATGCAAATGTTGTAAATAGAAACTTTTTCCGTCCATACTCGATTTAAATGCAAAAACAAACAAAATAGCTCAATTTTAATGAATTCACCAAAAATAAATTGAGCTGTTTATTCGGGTTTAATAAAAGTATGTATTTTTTATTATAAATACGTCTGAGTTATTTAAATCCTTACTGAACGTTACAAAAACATAATTAGTAATGGAAAAATTGCCATACATAGTAATTACAACTTAATCTAATATTTCAAAACCATCAAATTAAAAAAAAAGAGTACGCAAATTTTAAAATTTTTATTTTCAAATAAGTTAGTTGTCAAAACATTTACAAAAATTCCTGGTAATAACTATAATTCGGATCATCTTCGGTCACTATTATATAACCGGCACCAGCTGCTGTCGACGAACTTTGAACTTGTACCTCATTTGACACGTAAATGGCGCCTTCCGAGTCGGTACAAGTAACTACTTGTCCATCAACATTTGTTCCGATAACTAACGAAATTCCATCATCGAAGGTACTTGTACTAGGTTTCGATGACGCATTACTCGACTTTGCGCGATGACGTTTCTTTGGTGGAACATAATCTTGTTCAGGATCCTCAGTGACGTCATACACGTCATCCTTAAACTGTTCGCAGTATTCCATCTCGATATGCGTATTTAAAGAAGTTTGACTAACGAAATAAAATCTACAGAAATCGCACTGATATTCGCTGTAACGTTTATGACTGTCTTTATGCGACCATAAGTCGTTAGCCAATGAGAAACCGATTCCGCATATCTCGCAATCATTGGTTGTAGGTTTTAATAGGCGTTTTTTCCTTTTAAGGGTATTTTTGGGTACCAATTCGCGTGGGACAAGTTCCCCGGTTACGGGGTCCCTAACTCTATACGGGGCACGTTTTTGAAGCTCTTTCCTTCTAATATTGGGGCGTGAGCGAGTATGTGTTCGTATACGTTTTCGGTAAAAGGGGTCCTTCATCGGACCATATTTCGTCGGAGGTTTTTTACCTTCGTGTACGTTACGGATATGACTGTACAACATTCTATGGATTCTGAACTGAACCCCGCAATGGTTACACAAAAACCTTTCTTTAAATTCGTCAAAATGAACCGAATGTCGGTGCATTTCCAACGCCATGTAATACGAAAATTTCTCTCCGCAAAATTTACAAGTGTGACTGAAAAAATAGTAATAAATCACTTCGTACTTGTGATACATTCCTCAAGACAGAGAGGATTATTACAAGATAAGTACCTCAAGTCGATCTAGAAAACTACTTACGTTTTGATCCCTTTATGCGCATTAACATGATCGTTATAATATGGCTTATTGCTAAAAGTCTTTTGACAAAATTCGCACACCAAACTGTGCTTTTTCTCGTGAGTAAATCTATGATTGTACAAATCACGCACGTTGCTGAATTGAACTTTACATTTGCGACAACCGAATTCGTGTTCTTCAGCGTAATGCGACTTTAAAAGACGTTTAATAAGGAAACCTTCCTTGCAAAATACGCAAAAGTATCTATTGACATTGTGCATCTGCAATAAGGATTAGTCAAAAAAATAATGACTGTTTTATGAACCTCAAGATATGAATGATGATCTTCATACCCTTAAATGTAGCATAATAGCGTTCTTTTTCTCAAACTCTTTATTACAATGGACGCAAGTAAAAGGTCCCAATTCTCTTCTCCTGTCTAATATTTGTTGTATTTCGCATCTCTGAAACGTAAATTCCCAATCAGTACAAAAGCAAAACGCAATTACAGCGAAGTTACAATTGACCTTCATGTGTTCAATCATGATCAATTCGTTGTTAAACTCTTCGTGGCATATTTTACACTGGCACGTTTTAATATGGTCGCTTTTAACGTGTTCCATGTAAACATCGTATTGTAAAGAATAAAATCCGCACGCTTGGCAATGATACTCGATGATAACTTTATCATCGGGTGGTTGATAGTCCGATTTAGGTATTATAAGTGATTCTGCCTCGGGGTTTTTCAAATTCTTTATTTTCAAGTTTTGATCGTCGTCGAAGGTTCCTTCAGAATCGTGTATACTTCGCAAATGCGTCAAGAATATCAATCGTCCAGTTACAAATATTTGGCAAAGTGGGCATTGCAATTGAGGCATGTGTTCTAAACGATGTTCGAAGAATTCAGATATCTCGTTCGACTTGAAGTTGCACCAGTGGCAATAATATCTGTACAAGTACCCTGGTTATTAACTTTACCTTTCCAGTAGCTATGAGACCAAGTACCGAGGTCAAAAAGACGGTTCCCCACTGACGTCACCATGTCATTTTAATGTGGACCATCTTCTTGACCAAGTTCTGATTGGTTCTCAGAGCCAAACAACATAAATCTTCGTAATTACTTTTCAGATGGTATTTCTTTACGAGTTTTTTTAGTTTCATTAGGTATCACCGTTGTCTCATCATGTGACGCTATATTCGCTTTAGGACAACAAGTCAGCAGTGTTGTTGACTTGGTCGTGGACATTAAACTTGGAGTGACATTCTTAGAATCATTTCCAACAGGAGTTTTCGCGTTTAAACTGGTCTTCACCACATCAGGAACGACAGAAACAACATCTTTCTCACTGTTGGTAGGTTGTTCGTTGGCACTTATTACCACCATTTGTGGTGTCATTTCAGGAGCTAAGTTGCTCTGAGTGCATTCAATATTTGCAGCGGATATCGGTATTGAAGTAGCATCGTCTGTAGAAATACTTTTTGTCGCTACAGAGACCTTTTTCTTGACGTTTGACTTAGGGGCGGTGGACTTTCTGGGACCTTTTGGCTTCAACAACTCATTTTTATTACTGGTTCCAGCGCAATCATTTTGATCTTGAGTTGTCAAAGCGCTTTTCGCGTTCTTTGGTTTCTTGTAGTTAATCCATCGTTTGTAATTTAAAACTTCATCCAAAATATTTCTCTGTTGTTTCAATTCACTGGTACTATAATCCTTACGTCCATTAGACTGCGCGAGTAATCTCATATACTTTGGAAATTGATATACGGTTTCAATGCGATGGTGATTCTTAGAAATCAAAATAAACCGTTTTAAATTTTGAAACGGGAGGACAAGAAAGAATGTTTCATACTAGTTTGAAACATTCTAAATTGACTGCAATTACCATAACATGCGTTCTTAAAACGGCTTTATATTGAAATGACTCTTTGCAGAGTGGACACTTTATATCCCCTACTCCTAACGTTTGATAATGCCTAGAATACTGGAACAATTAATTTCACCGCGCTATAAACCCTTACCATTAACTTAACTTACAAGTACTTAATCTCTCCGCGTTTAAACTTATTTAACTTCATCGTTAAATTCAATCTGGCAATGTCGTACACCACTTTGACGGAAAATGCATCAAGTTCGGATGTCAAATACTTTCTGTATTCCTCCAGGTTAACTTCGTGGGCGTTACTGGCGTTTAAATCCTTGTATGGATTAAAGGCATCGCTAAAACCAGTAGATTTTGGTAGACTTAGAGCCAAAGACGAGGTTGATAATCCAATTACTTCGCCGGAAGACGAGTCTAAAACTTTGCCAACAACTGGATTTTTTCGGGAATAGGATCTGGTTGGTTTGACGGTCAAGTCGGAACCTATTTTAGAATACAGTCCCATGTGGGCAGCGTCCACTTCTACTTCGCCGCTTAACAAAGACGTAATCTTGATACTGGAATCGTCGGACCTTGAATTTTCCTCCTGGTTGACACTCTCGCATTGCGTTTCCAAATCTTCCACCGTTTTCGCTGGCAAAGCGTTTGGGTTGGGGAGTGTCTTACGCATACGTCTTGTTGATGGCATGCTGAGAGTTTTTGGTTCGTCAGGAATTGCAAGGTCCGGTAAGGTCACGTCTAATTTTGATAATTTATTCGAATCGAGGGTGTGGAAAGAATTTGGATTGTTGGAAGTCCCCGAAACACCAGCTGTTGAGTTAGGATTAGCTTTGTGTGACCTGCTATACGTTTTAAGGCCACCAGGTCCAGACGCCATTGAAGAATATACCACACCAGGTGGTAAATTAATTTTGGATTTAGTTGAGCCATCTTTATTAACAATGTGGATCGAATTTGATTGACTCTGAGTTGAGGATGTTGCAGAATTCGTGTTTACAGTGGACCTAAAGCAATTGCTCGATGTCCTGCTCGAGGAAGATGGTAAGGTCACATTGCTTTTTGACTTTCCATAAGCAATTTTCGACGAATTTGATTGGTTTGGCTTATGCCCCGAACTTTCTTGAAGTGGGGTGATGGTATTAAATTCACTGTCTTCGAGAAGGGTGAACGAGCTGAGGTCTTGAACATTTTTAGGGGTTTTAACAGTTACTGAACCAACATTTGGTATTGTTATTTGGGTCTCTTCGTGGGTATCGTTAGAGTCACTATCACTGTAATCCATAACCGGTATTAACACCGGCACTAACTTCACTTTGGGTTTTTTGCCCTTGGAAGTGGTCTTATTGGACATTTGTATTGAATCACTCATATTTGACTGTACACAAACATTATTGACCATTGTGTTAAGAGAAATTTTTAAATTTTCCCCTTGATTTGTGTCTTCAAGACTGAAAACAATAACTAAACTTAGCCACTACTACGAAAAAGTATACATAGTATAGCTATGTACTTTTGCTACGACATGTATACACTCGACCTATGTATAAATACGCATTTAGCTGTCGACTAGTATTTTAACAGTACAAGACTCAGCCTATGTATAAATACGCATCTAGCTGGCGACTAGTATTTTAACATGCACAAATTGACCAAGGCTTAGCGAGTGAAGAAAATCTTAGGGCATAAATAGAGTTTTTTACATACCCATCTGCTTTTAAATCCGTCATCTTTTATGTTTTGTATTACACAATACCTTAGACTTAATTTTAAAACCGAAACACACTTAAATAACAACTAATAATTTACCAATCCATCCATATTTTCGAAAAATCCGCAGAACCTACATCTTTAGTTTACCGATTTCACTTTGCTTTCATCACCGCTTGGTGGCAGCACAATACAGTGGTTTTTTGACTATAAATTTGTGGCGCGAAATTCAAACAAGGAAAACAGAGGACACGCGGACAGGCAGTGTTTCCGTTACATATTTCCGAAGCCATAGAACAGGGGTAACAAAGGTCTTAAAGCAAAAGCGAAATATTTCAGACTTTAGCATCTTAAGACAGACTGAAAACATAATTAGATTAAGATTTTTGAAACCTTACAAGTCCATTTCATTCACCTCTTTTCAACCTCATCACACTAAGCTATATCTCCGAGACAATAAACATTCAGTTTTTGAATCGGAAGTAATATTGAAATTAATTTAAAATGAATCAATACACTATGGGTGAAATCCAAGGTGGTATCGGTAACAGGACCACCTTGGAACCCATTAAAGATGGTTGGAGCATGGACCCCAAAGAACGGGCTTTTCTGGAAGCTTCCGAAAGGGGAGATAAGCATACAATTCTGAGATGTCTACAACCACCCAACCCTGTCAATGTCAACTGTACAGATATGTTGGGTCGAAGCGCGATTCAAATCGCAGTTGACAACGAGAACGTCGAAATAGTGGAAATACTGCTTCAACAAGACGGTGTCTTCATAGGGGATGCTTTACTGTACGCCATCAGAGAGGGTCACTACGGAATGGTTGAAATGTTGATAGACCATCCCAGTATTACCCCGGATATGTTAGCTAGCGGATGGTACAAGGTAAATTATCTTGACCTATGACCTAAGATAACCTTGAATGAGTTTGTTTCTTGAAGGTTAGAAAAGCTGGTGAAGAAAGCTACGACTATTCTCCGGACATATCACCAGTTATACTTGCAGCTCATTGCAATCAGTTTGAAATCCTGCAGCTACTGCTGAACAGGGGAGCCATGATCGAAAAACCACATTTCCTGAATTGCGAATGTCAAAAGTGTCAAATGGGAAAACATACCGATGGTTTAAGATACTCTTTGAAACGAATTCACATCTATAGGGCTTTGGCCTCACCCGCTTGGATATCCCTAACTTCGAGTGACCCCATTCTTGTCGCCTTCAAGGTAGAACCTCTTTGATCTGCAATTGGTTTCGCTCAATGTAACCTTTAATTAAACTATAGCTATCTTGGGAACTGACGCATTTGGCCCAAGAAGAACCAGAATTCAAATCGATATACTTGGAACTGAGCAAGCAGTGCCGAAAATTTACTTGTGACTTATTAAACTTGTGTCGTAGTACCGAAGAAGTAATCGCGGTTATGGATAAAAAGTCCGAGTCGGATTCCGAAGACGAGGAAGATGACGGAGAGGGTGAAGCCAAACTGTCCACCAGCTTCTCGAGGTTAAAACTGGCCATAAAGTACGAACAGAAACAAGTACGTCCAGATTTATCCACGTCGTTTAGTTTAGCGTCGTGGAGTTTAATTATTTAATTTTCCACGAAGTTTGTAGCTCATTCAAACTGCCAGCAACTCTTGACCACCATCTGGTACGACGGTATTCCGATATGGCGTCAAGCTAGCTTACCAATGAAAGTTTTGGTTTGTTTGGGTCTCATGTTTGGATTACCATTAGTATCCCTGTACTATTTAATCTTGCCCAAAACGAAATTTGGAATGATGATACGATCCCCTTTCGTGAAATTCGTCCATCGAACTGCGTCGTTCGCATTTTTCTTGTTACTTTTACTAATCGCCACCTTCAGTAACGACAGGGCCACCCAACACGTCAGGGGACCACCATTAACAGCCGTTGAATGGTTGATTTCCTTCTGGGTTGTTGGTAAGCGCCTTTGCTTTGACCAATTTTCGCAGGGTTAACGCAGGTCTTTTTTAGGCATGGTTTGGGGTGAATGCAAGGAAATTTGGTCCGAGGGTATAAGCGATTATGTCCGTCAATACTGGAACTGGTTGGACTTTTTGATGTTGACCAGCTACATCGCGTCCTTCTCCCTAAAGGGTGTCGCTTCCATCCTGGTCTCAACCGGAAATTACGGTCCCAAACTACAAGACCGAGGTCACTGGCCGGACAACGATCCAACTTTGATAGCGGAAGCCATCTTCGCCATCGCGAATGTTTTCAGTTTCGCCAGAATTATTTACTTATTTCAAACGAACCCTCATTTGGGACCATTACAAATCTCATTGGGCTGCATGTTCAAAGACATTGCAAAATTTTTGTTTACGTTCTTTTTGGTTCTGGTTTCCTTCGTTCTGGGTTTGTTCCAGTTGTATTGGTCGTACGACTCCAACATTGAACATTGTCAAACTTACGAACATGGCGGCGAAACGGTGACATTAGCGTGCGCCAAGAATCCAGATGCGTTTAGCACGTAATGAACTTCTTCATTATTTAGTATTTTACATATGCTTACTCTGAGGAATGTTTTTAATAGTATGACTGGCACTTTCGGACACCTATTTTGGACCTTATTTGGTATTTCAACGCGGAAAAGCACGGATCTATACGAGGATGACACTTTTATTGAGACGTTGGGTGAAGGACTGTTCCTAGCCTATCACGTCATCACCATTATAGTTCTTGTCAATATGCTGATTGCCATGATGACCAAATCCTTTGAAGTCATTACGGTTGGTGTCTAGTCTCTCGAAATTAGTAATTGTGACGCGTGTCTTCAGTATCTCAATTTTAAACACAGAACCAAGCGGACATGGAATGGAAATTTGCCCGTTCGAAACTGTGGTTGGGATTTTTCGACGATGGTAGTACATTACCACCTCCGTTTAACTTAATAATTAGTCCTAAATCAGTCTATCAGTTTTACGCAAACTTAAATAACCTTTGGCATAGTTTAAAGAAAAGTGAAACCGATCCTAAGGAACCCACAAACGAAGTAATTAATAATACCAAATCCACCAAATTCTGTTGACCCTTTCAAAATACATATCCTGTCTCTAGAATATGGGAAGTTTCGGGTACAATCAAGATAATGACAACCAAGATGACACTCCTATAGACAATTATCAAGTAAGTGACGTGCAAAAAGATAGCAAACATTGTACTAAAGCGTGTTAAACCCTTTAAGGAAACCATGAAATTACTGGTAAGTCGCTACATTCATCAGTGCAAATTAACACTGAGACAAGATGGGGTCAACGAGGATGACCTCTTGGAAATCAAGCAGGATATTTCAAGTCTGAGGTAGTACTGTCTTGAAATTAACCTATGAACTACGACCTTACATTTCTTGTGGCAAATACAGATACGAACTGAGGGATGACCGCAAGAAAGAGGCAATTCGAACCTCACTACAAATTGAAAATATTAAACGGGACATTATCAGGTCCTTGAGGTGCGAACCCGGCTTACTCGCGGACTTGAAACGAAAGAAACCCGTTTTTAAGCCTAATCCTAATTTGAATTCACAAAGTGAGAGATCGGGAAACCGATTATCTCGACAAGAAGTCGATCGTTTGAAAAATTCCATCGCGATCGAAGTCAAGAATGAGATGATAAATATTTTGAGAGAACTACGGGAAGAAACTTTGTAATAAGTACAGTGGCATCTCATGTTAGCTTCCCCTTGGGCTTAATGCAGTACAACCGTGAGAGCTGCCACTACTCTCTTGAAAAAAATCTTGTCAAATAAAAAACTAATTAAGTCTAAAAATATTGCAAATTTTGGTTTTACTTTGGTCGAAAGTTATTTCAATAAATATATTATATTTAATTTCTTGTGTTACGAATCTAATTGCATCGTAAAGTACTTTAATTTTCCTCATTTATTTAATTATTGTTATCAGCAAACCCAGATGGTAAATCTCAATTTTTCCATCGCTCTACGTCACAGAACGTAAGCCAATCAAAATTGGAATAGGCTCATTCAAGGGTGTTTGACTTCGACTGTTGACTCACTGCAGCTCGAATAAGTGCGTTTTATAGTTTTTCTTTAGTTTTAAATCATAAAATACTTAAATATATCTTCTCAACACGTTTGATTATTGAAAAAGGTAACTATTTCCCTATTTATAAAAGTGTTACTTTCCCTAAATTAAAAAAATATAGTAGAAATAAACATATTTGAAGGTTATAACCAAGGCTTAAGAATCGTCATTGTTATTGACATTTAAATGCTATCCCGTGACTTGTGACTAAGTACTTAACTATTTCATTAAAAGTTAAATATCCGTCATTTATATTAAATTTAGAACAAGACAATGCCTCTGCTTTACGCAGTAATTTCAAGAGGGACAACTGTCCTAGCAAAATATGCTAGTTGCGCTGGTAACTTTGCTGAAGTTACTGAACAGATTTTGGCCAAAATTGGACCTGATAAACCCAAATTAACATACGCCCATGGAAGGTAAGTTAATAATTAATGTTACTTCATTAAAATTTGATGAAATTAACCAAAAAATGGTATGCAGTTATCTGTTTCACTATATATTTGAAGATGGCATTGTTTACTTATGCATATCTGATGATGTAGGTTTTTAAATTAATTAATTGGGGGATTAATTAGGGTAGTAGATGTAACATTTAAGATATTTAGGAATTCAACCGAAGCATGGCATTCGTATTCCTACAAGAAATTCAAAAAAGGTTTCGTGGAACATATGGTATTAGGGCTCAAACTGCATTGCCATTTGCAATGAACAGTGAATTTTCTCCTATCATGGCTAGCCAGATGGTATTAAATACTCAATTTATGTTAATTATATTAATTAGCCTACTTAAATAATATATATAATTAATTAATTAGAAATACTACTCTGAGAATAAAGATACGGCTTCAAAAGTACAAGGTCAAATAGATGAACTTAAAGATATAATGGTTCAAAATATTGAGTCGGTCACTGCACGTGGTGAAAGATTAGACTTGTTGGTCAATAAAGCCGATAACCTCAGTGCCAGCGTAATTACTAATATTTTAAATAACATTTAATCACCAAATTAACTCTTAATTAATCATATCATTATTTCAGTCTGTAACATTCCGTAAAAGAAGTAGAGGTCTAGCTCGTGCCATGTTCCTCAAAAATGTTAAATTGACAATTATTATCATCATTGTGACTATTGTAAGTTAATTTTAATTAGGATGGGAATTAAATCTAATGATTATTATTGTTTCTATCTTTCCAGCTAATCATTTACTTCATAGTATCGGCAGCTTGTGGTGGTTTGGCGTGGCAAAGTTGTGTTTAATTATGTTTATTTACAATTACACCCAATTCCTAATTAATATTCACTGTATACTTTCTGCAATGCTTGCCCCCTTTAATATTATGATGTATTTTACAATTCCCAAAATTTGTTTATTCAATTATGTTTTTTTCTAACTGTGTATTTTTATAGGAAATTATGTAAATTAAATTAAAATTCAATTTCAATTATAATTCAAATTTGTTAATCATTATTTTTAAAAATTACTTAATAAGATTTAATTTTAATTAGAATATATTATTATCAAGTGGTCAGTGATGGCTTAAGATGTTTAATTAAACATTTGTGCTAAAATTGGAGCTAATTAAAAGAATATATATTCCCTTATTAATTAAAACATACCTTATGTAAATAATATTGTACAGAATTTAATAAAAAATAAATAAAAATTCCTATTGTGTTTTATATTCAACTTTGTTTCAGATGAATTAGTATACTTCACATATGTTAAGTCTTGCCATTGTTTAGGCAGCCATATTGAGGGGTTTTTACCTTTCTCCCTGCACTCAATCCACCAATATGGCCGTCTAAATTACCTCACGAATCTAAGCTCCTCCCCTAATTGAAAGATCTCTATATTATGGGGAAGAAAGGTAATCATGAACAAAAAATAGTCCGCCATGCGCACTTCTTATTTTGACATTTATGCTCAGTTTAGTAAGGCTCCTGAAGGTCCGTATATTATTAATTTACAATCACTTATTTACCATGAAACTGTAGTATAAATTAGTGGGAAAAATTGCCACAAAATAATATTATAATTAATTTAATTCAAATTAACGTGCGGGGGTTTATAAAAATAATTTTTAACCATTGGAATTGCACCTTGACCTATTAACCCCGAGTCGCGGGAAAGAAACTAAACCCACCCAAGGCAGACATAAATAATAAAAAGGCGCGATATGTTCCTCCATCTTTTAATTAACGATTTAATTACCATGAGATCGCCTACTCGTGTTACACCCAACCGAATTAGCATTAAAGAAAATAGAGCCATGGTAGAGCTAAGATGAAAAGGCCTTTAGATTAAAAGATGCCGGTCTCTCGTTAAGTAACAGATGACCGTAGGCGGCCCCGAACCTATCAAATATCACTTATAAGAGACTCTTTATGGAAAGTGTTTTTTGTTTATTGGAAACGTAATTTATGCTTTGAAAACATTGGCGCGCGTTTGAGGTGCCGTTAAACTTTCTTGCGTGGGGTGAGAAATTTATTCACAGCGTGACACTTTGTTCCCTTAAAAGTTGGTCCAAATAATTCAAACTTTAGGACGCTACAACTCTGGTAATTTAAATGATAAAGATAAACGCTTCGAGGATATCATAGATCAAATTGTTCTATTTCTAATGGTATCGATTACTCGAGCCTACATTAATTACAGCTCGAGTAATTAAGGTTTTAATTAAGTTCACCGTGTCATTATCGGAAAATCATATAAACAAACTTTGGGATGCTTGAACTCTGGTAATTTAAATGCTAAAGACAAACGCTTCGAGGATATGATAGAACAAATTCTCCTCTTTCTAATGGTGCTAATTACTTGAGCCCACATTAATTACAGCTCGAGTAATTAAGGTTTTAAAAGAATATCGCGAGTACGTGAATGCCACCTTATATTCTGCCGCTTTTAGAAATCATAACTGTACTTCAAAAAATTACTCAACTTTCGTAGCGAGCGTTCGTATTTAATTATATGCGAATTCACGAGGTGTCAAAGTAAAAAATAAAACATAGTAATAAATCACTTTTTCCTTGCTAAATTCTTTGCCAAATGATATAAAATTACGTTAGGTAACCCGTGCGTTTTGAAGAAAATGTCCTTCGACCCAAATTTTTCCCCGATGAATAATTTAAATTTAAAAAAGAATTAAAAATGAAAAATCTTTCAAACTTATAATTATTACCATATTATGTTCAATGGTAAAATTATCCCTCAGGTGTTACTTACGACTGTAGTATTTCAGTAGCTAGGAAAATCCTGTTATATTGCCGGCATCTCAAACAATATACGAATAATTTGCCATTTCGTTAATTGAAAATTATTTTTAATTTAAAATTTTCCGCTATCAGATCCGCGTTTAATGAAAGTCCTAATTATTTTTCATAATGGTAGCCATATTTTAATTAACTGCAAATTAATAATTTGTTTGAAATAACAAGGAGTGCGTCACGCGTATACCCAAAACCGGTTTTTAACGAGTCAAGGTTTTTGCAATAGACCTGATTTTTTTTTCACACCGGGATTAAGCTTTCTTAATTTGCATAACAGACTAATAAATATCTATTGGCAAACTAAATGTTTTTGTCAAAAATTTCTACCCAACATAAATTGATACTATACAGGTATATTTATACCTAGAAAATAAACTATACGTTTTTCTATATAGATATATATATTTTTTTGAATCAAATATTGGAACAATGTGTCTATCTACAATAATTAAGAAAATATGTGCAATTAATTTATATTACTGTTAGGCCTATTTTTGGGGTATAGCATTCTACTGGACGATTGGTACCACGTGACAAGTGGTCCAAAGAATGAATGAATAAACTGATTTTTGACTTGTAATTAGCTTAATTACCTCATTTATTTTTAACATTGACACATAATTGCAACAAATATACTCTTTCTTATAATAAAATAATATTAAATAAACATTCTAGCGACTTAGCACTTTCATTTGAATACTGATTACACATTTCTTAAATAATAATAATGTAAATATTCAAATCTACGCTACATATTTACTTTATTACGATAAATATATTTAGTCCTTATACGCACCCATAGACATTTATGGCCTCATCTCATCTAAGAGTACACACAAGAAAACCCGGAAAACAAATTGACTTGTCAAACACGATTGTCTAACGGGTCTCCATTTGGCATGGCGCTATCTAAACAAGCCAGTTTAAAATACATTAATAATAAAAACGAAAAACGTATCGAAGTCCCCGATCAAACACTCTACCAATATATAGATTTTTTGAATCTGAAACGCCTCCCTTCAAGTAATTGCGATAACTTCTAACTCCTATAACCGAATTTTGACAAATGATTTTCCAATCAGATTCGGCCACTAAGGTCAAAATTTCGTAACAACGCGCTCCGAGGAAATTTATTATAAATTGTTCAACGGGTTAGAACTGGCGGTGTAAGCAAATACGAGATAGCGAGCGAGATTTTAAAGTAGTTCTCACGAAATTCGTTAGAACCATCCATAAGTATAACACTTTCTATACAAGTTCGTAATGCTAGAGACAGTTACAGCTCGAGCTAGTTCGAGAGAGAACGACGGAAGCGATAATTGAAGTCCTACACTCGGTGGTTAATTTTGCAGGACTTCCATCTAGGTCCTATTTAGTCTGCATTACTAAGCCTTTAACAGCGCCTCACCAGGCGTATGTCGCTTTACCTCGAATCTACGACCTACCTCACTCACTTCAAGACAAGCTCCAGTTTCTAAGTTACCAGTGACAAACTTATGGAAGGAACATATCTTATGAACTTATGGAATACTTGGCACCATTTTACTAGCTGATCTTGAAAACGTGTAAATATGTATTTACTATAAGGCAAATTTGTGAAATTATTATTTACCAGGCTGTCGTGACCTTTATTCTTTAATTAAATTAAAAACCACCTATAAACTTCGAAAATTAAGTGACCTTGAGGTCGGGGAAAAACGTTTAAGAATCATTTAAAGAGCCCGATTTAAATCATTTAATTAAACGAATCCTTATCTATACTATCGTAGAAGTTGATGTTCATTTTGTTAATTAACATTAAAAGAACGCTAAAGTCCTATAGAAGAGCGAAAAGACGAACCAAAAAAAAACACTGAAATGATAACCGGTGAACCGTGAAAAATTGCTATCACAGATTTACAAAAAAAAAATTGTTCTGATATAGAAAAAGAACCAAATGTTTCTCTTAAGTTGAAGTTACAGTCTCAGAAATCAAAATAACTTAAGAGATAGTCTCAACCTATTTATAATTTGTAATTTTTATCTCCTGAATCTGAGGCAATAAAGTGAAAGGCAGGGATAGCTTTAAACTAAACTACAAATTATAACAAATAATCTTATACGACACTATCCCTTTAATCCACTCTTAGTTCAAAAAAATCCCGCTAGCGGATTAAAAGGGCGCTAGTATCTCTCTCTTTTTTTCCAAAAACTTTTCTTGGTTCTCTCTTTTATCTTTCTCAGAGAGAGAGTGTGTTAAAGCATTTTGTTTCTTTCACACTCACGACGTCTCTTAGTGAAAGTGGCTTTTTCGTCTTTAAGAAATATTACAATTTAATTTAATTTAATTAAAATAATGTAAATTAATTAAACCAACCCCCATTTTAAACTGTCACAAAAATAAAATGACATCAAACGAGAAACTTCTCAAATCATGAAAGAAAATCGTACAAATTATTTCTAGCGCGTTTTAAATAAGTGATTAAAAAAATTAATTTTAATTAAAAAACTTAATGGCTGCTAAAACGAGATTTATAAATTTAACAGCGTTTATTATATTACTGTGGTGTTGTTATTTCGGTATTGGTGTTAATGGTGCCATTTATTGGAGGTCACCCACCCAACAAGATCTGACCTCTGAACCTCCACCCTATATTGTCAATAAGAACACATTCCAATTCGTTAAGAATAGGATAACAGTACCGGCCAAGAATTACAGCGTAAGTAAATAAATATCACTTAATTGTTTAAAAAAAAAACACTTTTTGGCGGGAAAGTTACAGCACGTGTATTTTACTGGGTTCGGGTTTTTGTTTCCTTATCAAGTGTATTTAACTGATTACGAAATTATCAATGATTCGTAACAATTTTAGTAATCAGTTCGCGGTAATGTGAAATTACAATGGGTAATTATAGATTACACACGGTGGAAACATTAAATTACCGATTGAGGGTAATTATCTCATGGTAAATTAAATTATGGTAAATTGCAGACTTAACTGTCAATTACAGAGTCCCCATTTTGACAATTTTTTATATAAGGTTTACCGCCGGGAACATTTCATAATGATGTCATGAAGGAAATAATTAATCAATAAAGAATAAGTTTACTTCGTTTAATTAACTTCTAACCAAGAATTATTAATATCTGTTTCTATGGCGGTTAAAAGTTCCCAGATTTTTTTTTTTTGGAAGGAATGGGCTTAAACGCCAGTGATATCTTGTTTTCTATTACTGAAAATTTATTTTACGACTTAGCGATTAATATAACCCATTTTGGAATAACCCCATATTAAAAGTGTAGCAGGGGTTTATCACGTGATCCTATCTTACTGAGAGCGTCGACTCCGAAACTTAATTTCAGAGAAAAAAAATATTTAAAAATTGCTATTGAAATATATTCCCAGAGTTATAAATTAATATTAATTTCGAAATGAAATCCAATAAATTTGAATATTAATTAATTATATTCAAATTAATTAATATTAAATGAAATTAAGAGGTAAAAATTACCGAATTATTAAGTTCATTAACCAATTGAAAGATTTTTTTTCCAGAATGAAATTTCAAATGAAAAACTTCTCTAGAATAAAATTTCAAAAAAAAAAAAAAAATAAGAATAAAATTTTGGAAGTAGAAAAAAATTTTCAGAATAAAATTTCAAAGTTAGAAAAAGAAAATTCTAAGCCCATATAATCACATTTTGAATCTTGAAGAAGTATGGGGTAGTATTTGAGCGCCTTAGTTGGCAGTAAAACTAGCATTTAAGAACCGGTTTTTAGTAATAAAACGTCAAAAATTATATTAAAAAAATATCACACAGGTCTTCTTTAGTATTCAAGGAGTTAACCGTAAAATTACTGTAAATTTACAAAATTCCTATCGAAAAAAATATCTCAAAATCTTCCCTGACACTTTAGTAATGAATTTCCAATTAAGAGTAATTACAATTTCTCGTGATTAATTGCTATAAAACTCCCTAGAACAAATTTTTAACGATACCTCCTCTTCTAAATCTTAGCAGAATGAATTACGCCCTAGATTTTCATTTTTGCAGTTTTATAAAAGGATTCTGCGCAGTAGAAAGTAAAAGAAGGGGTGAAAAATTAAAAATGTGCTTCCAAAAAAGACAAAATTGATTACACAAAAAATAAAAAATAAAATTTCTACATGAACGTTTTTGAAAGGGGCGCCCAAATTTCTCTAACCCATCTTCTTGCTCTTGAACTCCTAAAATCCGGAAATTCGTCTTTTTTATAAAACTTAATGCAAAAATATAGTAACTATCAATTTTAAAATTAATATCCTCTAGCGGTGGTTCACGGCGCGATGTAAATAACTCAAGAAGATGACTTTCCCGCCCCTGTAGTGTTTGCTTGTCTTCAGAAATTAATAGAACAGTCTATAGACAAACAGATACTACATTTTTGCAGTTAAGTTCCAATGGAAAAAAACGTATGTAACTTCAAGATTGATTAAAACCCTAATAACGTTAAAAATGAGCAAAGAAAATCTTTCCTGAAGATCAGCGGACGCAAAAAAAATCATTTTTCTTCTATCGAGATCGAGGGGGAAGATAATCCATATTAATTTGTATAACAAACTCAATTGCAAATCTTCAAAACGAGCAACTATCTAACCCCTCGATCCAGAAAATAAAGCTAGTAAAACGAAGAAAGTTACCTTAGCGTATGAAAACGAGTTAGTTCCTTAATATTTTTATAATCGCGTGCTTAAATCATTTTAAAAACCTTACTAAGAGGCACCTTAAGCCTAAATTACTTCACCATAATTCATAAAGTCAATATCTTAAATTATAAACGCGTGAAAGATACGTGGTTTTCGAGTTAAGATACGCAGCTGCAACTTTCTACCTTTTCATCCTAAGCCTAACATACTAACGATTATATTGTTAAGATAATTTTAATTGGGAATCGATTGTGGTTAAGATAATGGTTCCTTTTAGTTAAATATACTGTTTTGTTAGAGGCCAGAATACCCGAAATTTGCAGGTGGGCTAACGAATAAATCACGTGTCTTATCGGGCTTGTTTTTCTAGTGTCTGTCCTAAAAATATCAGTTAAGTTTGTAATGATTTATTTGCGGTGCAGAGTTTGTTTTCAAGAGCGTATTTAAAGGGAATATAACCCTTTGGTTAAAATGCTTGTCAACCCATCACCCATGCAGGTACTTCTCTTTGTTGTGATGGACAACCCAAAACTTGATAAGATAAAATATTTCAATATCTGTAATTCGTATTTGTTTAATTTTAGATTGTTTCAAGAGCTTAAGACAAATAAATCTCACTTTAAAAAGGAATATAACCCGTTAAAACACTTGTCAACAAACCCATGTACTTGCTACTTAAGTTGCAACGCTTTGTTGCGTAAGAAATCTTAAAGAAATACGCATAAAATATTTCAATATCTGGCACTACAGTCACACTCCAACAATTTATCGTTTCAAAAAGTTATCTATAACCCCCCAAAAAAGATATCGAAATTTAATCTTTAAAATTCTTGGAGGGTAATTGAAATCGATACAAATTGGATTAATGTTACGTCATTTTATCTCGTGTTCCATAATTTTTCCTTTAAAATTTCAACCGTTTCTAAAAAAATTGGAAACTCTTTACAGAGAGCCAAGGGGTGGTTTGCTTTTCACATTTAATTTGTGGTTTTCATCGAATTTGATGAGATAATCGAGGAAAGTAAAAACGAACCGAGGGTATATAATCTCTTGTAAATGTTGTAAGGCTATACTAAATAACAGTATTAAACTGGATACACATACTCTACACTCCACACTATGTAATTTCATTTACAGGGGGCCTAAGTCGATATATAGAAAACTTGTTTTAAAAAAGGTAGTAGAAATTAATTCAATTTAATTTAACTTAGTTTAAAAGCGATATTGAGAAATTTATCTAGAAAAAATACAGTATTTCCCAAAAACGGTGAACGTTAGGGTTAAATGGATAATCAATTAATTTTGAGTCGAAAATTTAATTGGTATGCACGTGCAAGGGGGGGGGGTAGTTAGGATTGTAGTATATCAAGGTCACTATGAACTCCGTGAACTAATCTAAGTTACCCCAAATATTTATTTTTATTTTTATTTTTACAAATAACTAAACTACTATAGAATCATAAGTTGTGGGTGGTCCTTTTTGTCGGCGAGTTTATGGCATTTAATAACAGCTTTCATCTAAGTTTTTATTGACGAGATGAAACGTTTAAATGGTTTAATGGACCACTTTAAGCGGTGGTTTTGTATTCCGTTTTTTCTTAACTTTCATTACATCTTTGAAAGAATGGCATATATTGTTCTTAAAAAACCCATAACAGCGCTAGATAATTTTATCAAACCCATTTATATGTTAATCAAATTCTTCTTAGTTTAAATTTGAAGATGAGCTATATAGTTTTGACCTTCCACTCTGTGTGGGCTAACTAATTATGATTTACGGTGTTTTAGTGTTTAAAATACAAATATTTAGTTTCTTAATGAATATGGTCGTTAAAAAAAATTAAATGGGCCACCTACGAAGCTGCAATGAGTTGCGGTTTCGTTATAACAATGTTACGTATTGTAAAAACAATAGTTTAACGTCTTTCTAGTCCCTAGGGTTCAAAGGTTAGGGCTGTTATGATGGTTTTGCATATTTCTGCTTTAGTGAGACAGTTAATTCAAATTTATTTATTTATATATTCTGGTGAAAATTATTTTTACTTCGCTGAAGTCAGTATAGACAACTCAAAAATAACCCTAAGGTCAAAAATAATGTTCCCACGATCTTAAAATGATATCAAATAATTCATGAAAGCATGCTCAAGGGTTACCTAGAGATACCTTCTCGGTCCCAAGCCGTTTAACCCCACTAAACTTCACCTATCAAGATAAATTTCAAATACAATGTAGCATCGATTAAAAATGACAAATTTGAGCTCTGAAGAGTGCAAGAACCTTTATGCCTTATATCTTATCACAAAGACAAGCTTAAACTTCAAAATAAAAGTTTCACATAAGAAAAAAACGAAAGTATATAAGATAAGACAGATAGTTCCATCATAATATCATATAGAATTTTTATAAATTTTAAAACATAAAAACCACCTATCACAGCCAACGTTTTGTAGGCCTATAGTGTTCATTTCTGCAGGCTCATATACTGAATATATTAAAACATAACGCTTACTAAGGTCTACAGGCCTAAAGACCAGAGGCAAAAAAGTAATCAATTTTCAAGGTGTTACGTTAGATTTTGAAGCTTTGACTTCACTGTTAAGTTATACGGAGGAAGACAAAGATAAAGTGGTACTGTACTAAATGTAAAGGTAAACGCTTTGGTTTGGAAAGAAAGGGTTCAATGAATTATATACTTTGATATATTGTACGCATAATGGGGTGAAGTAGAACAGCTGAGATATTTCATATAGTTAGCTATTATTCAACTTGTCAAACAGCGAAAAAAATTTCTTTTTGGAATTGATTTACAGAAACACTAACTTGCAGCAATTGTAAGCTTGTCATAATTTACATTTTCAGCTTAGGGAACTGGTGTATTTTAACACGGTTAGGTTTTCAAAATTTGCATTCAACGTTAGAGGACCCTGTAGGCTTACTTATCTTAAACTGTAATGGTCGTATACAAAAAAATTCAAATCAGTGTACTCACCCAACTTAACGTCCAAACTCCATCCACGATCCTTCGTTGTTTAGTCCGTATTTCAAATATAAGAAGTCCATGATGACGTGTGTTTTTGGAATGTAAATGCATCTATAGAAAAATAAAGAGGAAATGTTTTTTAATTATAGTAAATATATAAAAGGTTTAAAAGGGTTAAATCGTGAAAATATGCTAATTAGATTCATATTGGGCAAAATAAAGGTGCCGACAAAATGCAACTAATTCTTTTATAACAAGGTTATTTTTTTAATTAAAGGCGGTTTGTTTATATCCATAATTTTCAAGGTGACTGTCGACACCTTATAATAATAAGTTCTCTAAATATCATTTATTTCAAAAATACGAAAGAATTCAAAGTCATATAATCGCCGAAAACTCCCAAAAAGTCAAAAATTGCAAACCAAATTGATATACAGCTTACGTGTGCGCAAATTCAACGCGGGAACGGTATATCTTTAGTGTAGAAAACACGTGTTTATCCGATTTAAATTCGATCCCTTCTAAGATCGCAAATCGATACGCGGTTAAACTATTAGTCATACGCCTATTTTAGGTGGTTTGACCCCTAACCTTACATTTAAAAGTGCATTCCGTTTGGGTGGATTTTAGTTGGGTCTAATAACTTAAGAGGAAATGTACAGTTTCCACAATTTTTTAAAGAAAAATTGTAATTCAGGAATTCTTCTAGGCCTAGGTTGTATTTTGCGAAATAGAGACCCCCACTTTGGGAAAATCATAAATAAATCGAACACATAATTGGAAAAAACTAAATTAACTAACTTAATATATTTATTAATTATACTAAAGTACACGGAAGGTCACTTGGTGAGCACCCCCGGAAATGTTTTCTTTCTAAAATTACAAAATATTTTCAGGCCAATTTAAGTTAAAGAGGCGGGTTTTAGGTACAGCCCCCTTTAGCTCGTATCGTTAATAAAGTTGGGGGTATATTGTATACATCCAAGCGAATTTGACACTTAAAACCAAAATTACTTGTTTCATAAAAACTAAAGTACCCGTATAGCTCAAAGCCCCACAAGTATAATTTAACAATCCACTTTAAGTAGCGTATCCTCTTTCAACCGCCTATTAAGAGCAATTAAGTACCCTAATTAAAAAGCTCGTTCTAATTAAATACGGCGTGAAAGAACGTCCGTAAAAAGGGTGGGGCCTCCCGAAACGTTTTCCCCCGTTTTCTCTTAGATTTAGTGGAAATAAAACGGAATTGTTTCAAAATAAATTGATTTAAGATCTCTCCTATTGAAACAAAGGACACTAAAAATGTTTGTAGGCAGCTAGAAATAGCTCAAACAACGTTGAAAAATAAGTTATTTTTACTTCTCCGCTGTAATCCTTAAAACGTTTCGCTTCACTAAGCCTAACGACTAAAAAGATTGGCACATTGGGTAACGTTACGTAATAAGCTAACCCATACCCCATCCTAGACTGTCTGAAATGATACTATGTTTGCCTTATAATTGACAAATTAAGTTGACAGTGAGTAGAAACAGGAAACAAATACAAATTTTCTTGGTTTTAATAACAATAGATTGAAAGCCTGAGGTGACTGTATACTAGTCATAGTTTCAAATGAAACAAACGGAGTTTGTTAAGCCTTTGCGATTATCAGACTAAGCAGACGACGGAAATAGATGACTACATTAATTAATTAATTAATTAATTAATTAGTTAGTTTTGTTCTATGACTGTACGACCTTGATATAATAATTTAATTGATATTTAACATATTACCCGCACCGATTGCACCATATATATTTTGTATTCATGTACCATTCTCAAATTAAAATCAACAATAAATTCAATTAAGACAACCGCACGCAAAACCAAAGCGGAAAAGAAAGAAAGGGGCTCTAATCCTTGCACTGACGACAGCTCTAATTGATTTCAAATGAAAATAATTCGCCTTCGCAGTGCTCAGCAAGCATCTCGAGACAATCTAATCTTTACTTTCTTTAATTTCTTGTTTTTGTTAAGACGCGTGTGTCATCGGTGCCGCGCCATAAGGGTCTCTTAAAAAATTCTAGTATATAACCCTTTCGGCAAGTTAGATAAGTCCCACCCAACCAAACCAAAAGAAAGAAAGAAAAATTCAAAATCAAAGAAAACCAAAGTAGCTAGAGTTAGAACTAATACAAAAATAAAACTAAATAGAGACTTCATTCTAATTTGTTGACAGAGATGAACGTCGTGTTAAACTTCCAAATTTTTAAAGGGGACAGTTCATTTAAATCTCTGTTGTTTTCCCACGCTCTCGTGTTCGGTAATTGATGTATAACATTGTTAGGCAAATAAAAACATAGCCGCTTTTTTCGTTTTTATAAACTTCAAAAAGACTAATAGCGGAGAGAGGATAGATTAATTGAATACTCGCATGTTTAAAATAACAAAAACTGTTTAGTTTTGTCTGTCGTAAGCGGCAGACTAAATAATCAAGCTCTGATTTGGAATTTACGCCTTGTCAGGCTATTTTTCAACAGATTCAACCAAATTTTTTTGCGTAGAATAGTTCATTAAACCATATAGAAGAATTAGGTAAATAAATTTTAATTTTAATGGTAACCAATTTTGATGAAAATTGGCGCCAAGCATCTTTGTTTGTGCTAGTGATACACATTCGATATAGAGTAATTCAACAACGTATCATGACATCTGTTCATCAAAGTCATTATTCCATGTCGGCTAAGATTAAAGACATCTACACACACGCCATAATTTTCTTACACCCCAAATATTTATTAGCCCATCAATTAAAAAAGGGGGTTGTTATTATTAATTGCAACCTTGGCCTCTTAGGAACCCTTTCAAAAATAAACCCTTTATGCTCTGACAGTTTCGCATAAACGTCTTGGTTGGTTCCTTTCTGCCAACTGAAGACAGCCAAAAACACCGATTAGAGACGCTTGTTTCCTTCTTTTTCCTAGACAAAGTTATAAACCCCTTTAGTTCCGCGTGTTATCGGATTTCTTTAGCCCTAAATCCCCGGGAAATTGAAATCCATACTGGTTCTAAACATTCGGAGAATGCAAGGAACCAAGGCTTAACAAAAACACCATTTCAAACTTCGAATTGAACCGCTAAGCCTAAATTTCAAACTAACCTCAGACTACGCGGGAAACGTTGCATCCGTAAGTCACGTGAACTGGTTCTAATCATACATCGAATACAAAGACAAACAAAGGCTTAACAACACCAAACTTTTAACTGAATCGCTAAGCCTAAATTTCAAACTAACCTTGGACTACCCAATATGTACTTGGGGAAAAATTTAACCCAGCTAGACTAACTGGTAATCTCAAGTTACGCCGACATTAAACATATCTTTCAAGAGATTGACAACGTTTGGTGTTTGGTGGTGGTGTTCCGACTGTCGCCTTTTAAAGTTCTGGTACGAGATGATGTCTTTCGCGAGTAGGAGCGAATATTTATTTTTAGTATGTACTTTCAATCCAGGAAGGATTTAAATTCAGTGTGGAATTTGAGTTTCTTATTTCCTCGTCGTGGTTAAGCCTAAATAAACCCTCTCCCTTCCTGAGTGACTAACTCCGCGTTGGGTCTCCATTTATAAAGTATGACGATGTTAAGTAAGTACTTGGGTTTATAATAAAAGACGGTGGTTCAAAGCGTGCCGCCTCGCGAAGGAATATCACTGTCTCTCAGATACTTGATTCATATCATACTGACATAATCTAAGACTTAAATCTCTATTTTTATGTAGGGGGTAGGCCTATACCATTAACTCTTTAGAAATGTTGTTAATTTTAAAACCGTGGTTACCTTTTTTTATAAACTCTTCTCTTTGACATCTTAACCCTAATTTTTCTTTCAATGACTTTGCCTATTTGTTAAGCCTTATTTGTTTGCTTAAATCGTCAAACCTTTAATCGGTTCCATTTTAGAACAGGAATGTTTATACCTACTAATATATGTTGGTTGAATTAAACTAATTAATATACTTAAAAATCATTTAATTAAATTGTTGATGTACGAAGTCAACAAAATCTTTCTACCCCTTTAATAACCTTCAAACGTTTTTGAGTAATTAAAAATACCAGTTGCAAGATGTCTATTTTTATAATATCTCTTGAATCCAGGCCCAGTAAGTAAAGACTACATACACTATTAAAATTTATGAAGATACCTTAATGATAACCAACCGGTAGAACGGTATCTAAACTTCTATCTTCTGTTAGGAAAAAAAAACTTTCTCGTATAAAAAACTTCAAAATTTCGGGCATAGTTTTTATTTAGTTTGATGCCAACTAAGTCACGGACGGGCTCCGGTGTAAGAAATATTTGAATGCGTGCAGGGCAGGCTTGATGAAAAGAATCCAAGTACTTTTACCAACCAATTTAAAAAGAAAACCTAATTTCGCGGCTGTTCTTTTGTTGAGTCAAATTTCTTTTTATTTTTTTTTCACCTAGGGTATATAACAAAGTGTAATCAGGGCCCGATTCCCGAATAGTGTGTCATGGCCTTTTCCCTATTTTTATTTTGCAAAAAAAAAAAAAAAAAAAAATCATTATTGTCTGCGGAGCGCATTGCTTTCAAATTGAAGGAATCATACTATTACCGACCAGGGTTAATAGATACTTAAGATACGCGAGATTGGATATGAGGTTGGATCAAAAGAAACGAAAAACGAAAGTTTCTTGCGGTCATTATTTTAAAACACACGTATCAGATGATCAGGGAGTTTCTATATGGTTCCGGGAGTAGGGTAAATAAGGGTAGCTTGTTTCGTCGCGATCGTTGTAGGAAACCGGGAGAGGGGAACCAGTGAATGCGCAGAACGATGCGCGGGAACGAACCTAGGGTCTGTTCCATAAGGGGGTGTAGCGTTAACCAAGATAACCGTGGACGTACCTCCTTCTATAAAGTCTCTCAGGACGAGAGAACGCACCACGTGATCATTGTAGGATACGTCAGAAATTTACTAAATGATTCTTACAACTGAATGCTCAGAACGATGCGCCCTGGGTCTTAGGTGAGGTGGTAATATTATCCAAGGTAACCCAGGGAAGATTCAAGTAGGCCCAACAAACCTCAAAATGTTTAGCAAATTTTTCCTTTATAACCAACCTCGTATGATCTACTAACATTGTCCCGTCATTACTACGTATAGAAAACAAATTTTATGACAGATCCCTGTAGCACTAAGTACTTAAAGGCTGCGGAGAAATTTGTGTGTGAGTGGGTGTTTCCTAAATTTCACTTTTACTATTTTATTTTTTATCCTGATGTCTAAATGTTTTATTGTCTTTTATGTTTTTGTATTCGGTACTAAACGTCTGAAACCCTTTGTCAGCAAGAAAGAAAGAAGGGGGAAATTCAGGGTTGGCATACCATCATATTTGACCCCAATGACCTTTTGAAAAGGAATCTGTCCTTGATGTTGTGGGCGGTGTAATAATCCTTCGGATCTCCGTGGGTTGATCTATTTGAATCATAAACTGTTACTGCGTCGTGTAAAACTTGAAACAACTATTAATATAAAGAGTTGATAGTTCCTGTATAGGGTTAATGTTGATAGTAGTTGTTATGAACATTCAAATTTAGCTCCCCTTTTATGTAAATTATACCTTTATGACTATGATCATGCAGTGAGTTTGATTTAGTATATAGGTATGTAATCATAGTGACCTCAATTTAAAACATTCTTTTCAATTTTCTTAAAATATCCGTTGATCTACAGCTAATTAAACCAAAGGCGGGGATTAAGAAAAATCTATTCTTCTCAGTACCTTTCCAGGCTTTCCATGTATTGGCTCAAAATCAGTTAATTAATATAAGGAAGTAACAATATTTATAACACATTGTTGAAAACCATTTATATATATAAGTAATTTTGAATATGCGTAATTTTGGTAGCTGTTACCTTGAAATACAGTAATGAATACCATTTTTGAAGTATCGCATTAAGTCATAAACATAAAGGCTTAGTACAACGCGGAAATTACAAAGGGAGGGGGTGACACTCTTTTTCCCTCAAAATGGCGGAGAATTTTACAGAGTGGAAGGTAAAGTGTGTGTGGGAAGACACATTTGGTCCTGAAGTTTCATATTAGAGATTTTCAGCACCCAACGGTATAGTAATTATACTGCTTTTCACAAGGAAAAATTATATATAATTCAACACTAATTACACTAATTAAAAAAAGCATGTTTTGAATATCGAGTGTACATATATAATTTTCACGACTAGCCTACCTTGATGCATATTAATATCTTAAGAAATAAATTTATTACAAAATTAAATAAGGGTGCTTAAAAGAAAAGCGGCATTTTAAACGTGTCTCAACAGTAATTAACCCTGAACTACAGAGACTTTAAAACATCAAAGAAAAAAAAGCAAACTTGTTAGAACCTTAATTGGTCCGATTAGTTTAAAAAATTATAGCTTGTCCTCACGTTTAAGTTCGATTTAATTGCTAAGATCACGAAATTTCGTGTTGGTTGCTGCTAAGCAAATTTAGTGTAGAAATTATACCTTTTTTTAAGTAATGAAAAGTATACATGTTCTTAATTTCACTTTAAACGTCATTATGCTAAACCCACGCAGCCCGCATTTGATAAAATCGAGGGGGTATTCACTCATAGTTGAAAAACGAAGAAGTAAATATACTAAATACTACTAACACTTAATCGGAGTATGTACAGGGGAAACTGCTAGTTAGTAACCCCTCGAATAAAAGACCTATTTGATTCTTCTAAAGCCTGCCTGCTGCGCCTGCGTCAACTATCTATTCAATAGACGTTTAATTGACATTACAAGAGATGGTGCAATAACTGATGAAAACAGGTCTTGTTAATAGTGTAGGAATTTGGTGATGGTTATAGATACAGGGTGTTTTTGAAAGGTCCATCACAAATTAAGGAGCGTGATTATTGGACCAAACTGAGTGAAACGTATCAAAGAACATGGGGTCTACAACATTTAGTTTCGGAGATATGGCCCCCCAAACATTTGCCCCAAAAACGAAAAAATATCCCAAAATGTGGAGTAAGGGTTATTGCCATTACCCAACTTGTTTCGAAGTCATAGAGAATTTCAATAGCCTTGAATTTGAGAAACACTAATGTAACTTTAGATAGCAGAAGGGTATAAATGGGTAGAAGTACGCGTACGGCGGTAATGTTAAACTAATACCAAGTGTCATAGTGTTTTAACATTTCTCAGCACCCAGTAAAATGGTTGCGATTGAAGGTTGAGTTTGTTCATTACGTTAGTGTTTGATGTGTCACAGAGAAAACGCCATGATACGATCCCAATGTAAATGTATTTTTTATTAGTTCTTCATTCTTAATCTGTAACAAATAACTACTACAAGAATTGTTCAAAGTGTTCACCACCCGCGTTAAGGCAAACTTGAACACGCCTTACAAACGATTCCCTAACACGTTGCAAAATGCCTGGAGTATCGCGAATAGTTTGACAGGCATTAACGATTCGTCGACGAAGCTCTTCCACATCAGGTACTTCACTCTGATAAACTATGTCCTTCAAGTGGCCCCAAAGGTAGAAATCGCACGGGTTAAGGTCGGGTGATCGAGCAGGCCATTTCACGGGTCCACCTCGACCTATCCACCGAAAAGAGAACGTCGCGTTAAGGTGAGCTCGGACAGCGAGACTGAAATGTGGTGGTGCACCGTCATGCATGAACTACATTCTGCGCACCAAACCTAAGGGCACGTCGTCAAGTAATTCCGGTAAAACGTCTTGTAAGAATTGTAGGTACGCCTCACCGTTTAACCTGGGCTGTAGAAAATAAGATCCAATTAAATTGTCACCTACAATACCGCACCACACGTTTAAACTAAATTGTACTTGGTGAGATTTAACGAGCGTTGCGTGAGGGTTTCTTTGGGACCATTGATGCTTATTATGCAGGTTAATAATACCATCTTGCGAAAAATTAGCTTCGTCTGTGACTAACAGACTACGCGGGAAATCAATGGCGTTTATCAATGCGTCGTGGGTAGTCCGCGGAATTCAAACCTTGAACCTTTTGAAAATGGTAAGAATGAAACTGGTGACTTTTGAGGATTTTCCACACGAGCACGTGACCAACGCCTAATCGCTTACTCACCTGGCGGGTACTTGCTTCTGGTTCGTCCTCGAAAATAGTAAGGACTTCGTCTTCTACGGCCTCTGGGACTTCTTGCCCTCTAGGTTGAGGTCCACCATTTTACTGGGTGCTGAGAAATCTTAAAACACTATGACACTTGGCATTAGCTTTACATTACCGCCGTACGCGTACTTCTACCCATTTATACCCTTCTGCTATCTAAAGTTACAGTAGTGTTTCTCAAATTCAAGGCTATTGAAATTGTCTATGACTTCGAAACAAGTTGGGTAATGGCAATAACCCTTACTCCACATTTTGGGATATTTTCTCGTTTTTGGGGCAAATGTTTGGGGGGCCATATCTCCGAAACTAAATGTTGTAGACCCCATGTTCTTTGGTACTTTCCGCTCAGTTTGGTCCCATAAACACGCCCCTTAATTTGTGATGGACTTTTCAGAAACACCCTGTATATCGGTTTTGTATCGAAGACTATCTACACTAACCTTGAAATAATGTTTTTTTATATAACAGAGTTGTTGGTGTATTTCTTTTTATATAACTTTGTCATTGAGATTACGGGCAGATTTTTATTTTTTTAACGATTTCCGTTTTGGTTATATAGTCGTTACTAGCACTTTTATCTTCTCGGAATTACCCCGGGTCGTTGTGGATTTAATATTTCATCAATTAGTCATGGTTTTGTCGGATTACTTAGCTTAGAATAGACCATTGCGGAAATTACACACCAAGAGGCCGCCAAGAAACGCCGCTAGAGGCAGCACGAATTGGTTTATTGAACTCGGGCTCCGTCTGGCGTTGCTTGTGGGCACGAGGCATAATACCCCAATGGCAGCCTCGCCCCTGTGAATTGATTTCTCCGTAAGTAATTTTTAAAATTGTCTATTCCGTGCTGTTTCTAATAATCAAATTTAACCCTTTTGATAAAATATGAAATATACGATTTCTAGTTCATAAAACAGGCATAATCTACAGCGGGGCAACACGATTAACATTCTTAAACGCGTCTTAAATACTTTACAAAATGTTTCCGTCATACCGCAATTAAACGTCAACTCTTATTACGATAAACTCGTGCGGCTTAAACCCACTCTTAAATCAAACTTAATACCCATCATGCCCCGCGTTCTTTGAAAGAGAGAGAGAGCTCAATTAGCGAACTAAGGGAAGAAATTAAGCGATTAATAAAAGAGGCTAAGATAAGGGAAGAGGGAATCTTACTCCAATTACATCCATTCAAAGCCCCATTTTTAGGGAAAAGAAATGAGGTAACGACCGGTAAATTGCTCTATTTGGGGCTCCCATATTTTATACTGTATAACCTCTGGAGGTTTGTATATACCTTTATAGGTCTTCCTTCCTATTACCACCACCATTCACTACACGCGTCACCTTTTTAAGCCTTGGTTTAAAGTTAAGCCTAATTCTCTTCAAAGTAGATACCGACGACTGATTACTCTATACAGAATACTTTGCAAGAGGATGCATGCGAAACATCCCTTCCGACCGCGAACAAATTGCCCAAGCTTGAATCTATCCCTAACCTAAAATTAGATTGTGTTTAAAATGGACGAGAGCTTCGAAAACACACACACAAGAAAGAAAAAAAAAATCATCCTTTATAAGAAAAGAAGACGTTTAGTAAACGCCTTTAGATCTAACTTCGGATAAAATTTGGTGTTTTTTAAAGGAGAGATGATCGGAGACGCAGGGTGTCAGAGGTACGATTGAAACCATGGATTCATTAACTTCTACAATAGGTCATAATTAAGACATTGTCATTAAAGTAGAACGTTGATTAGTCGACCAAAGAGTTCAAGGTCATAAAAGTCTTACTGGATACTACCTACTCTGTCTTCAATTCGTCTTTGATTCTGTTAATAAACTTCGAATGGTTGATCTCTTTTCAAAAGTCAGTGCGTTGGTCCCACCACCTTATTTTCTTACAATTAAAAGCATTTCACCCGACCTTTAATCGGTGGTGATGGTAATAGTAGGTATAGGCCTAATCCAGTTTAACCAGTAAGACAGTCCCCTTTGTTTTTTTAAAAGGGCTAGGTCTGACAAGCTAAATATAGACTTTTTGATCGTGCATGCACTTTTGGGCGCGCGTCTGTATCAAAAGCGTAAAATAAATTTTTGATTCATCCATCTATCCAGTATCCATCCATCCCCCCTCTATAGCATCACTTTTCCACTTCTCTATCTTTATTATTGCCTTACGACGATGTCCTTAACTGGGCCTCAATCCTTAAGAATACAATCATCCCTCATTTCGCGTGCCTGGCTCCAGATCCGAGGCTTAACTTCGATGCCTTCCTTTTCCCGCCACTTCTACTGACAACATCACGAGCGCACGCGCTATAGGAATTAACCCCAAAGTGTATGGTATATAGACGATTAAATCGCCTTGCGGTTATACTTATTTTTTCTTCTTTTCTTTTTTTAATGCCATACGATGGACAGGCAATGGTTTCCCCATATCTTTTGATATTACTGACATGCTTGAGATTCGGGGGATCAAATTGTCAAAGTCAAAGTAACCTGGTATACTGTTCTTCAATATGGAAAGACACTTCAAAGTGCTAGTGGATTTTCTATGCATGCACTCGAGTTCAAACTAATTTGCGTATTACTCGAGCACTGATTGTCGTAACCCCAAGTATTAGGCACCGTTGGAAAGGCAAGAAATAGGACTATAACATACTAGAAGGACTTTGCTCTATCTCTTATAGAACCAGAGTTAAAAGGTGTTATGTAAATATGCCCCTGTTAACACATGTTCATGAACATTTCGCTTAATTACTCGGGTCCTGATTGTTGTAACTCCAAGTATTAGGCACCATTGGAAAGACAAGAAATAGGACTTTAACATCATCGAAGGACATCCCCGTATCTCTTATAGAACCAGAGTTATAACACTTTAAAGTTGAAGAAGTCCAACAACTTAAGCGTATTACAACCCTTACATCCTCGGTTACAGTCTTCAAAACATTTCAGACAGATATTTCAAGGCAGATATTACCCCCTTATCAGTAAATGTTATATCTACATCCTGATAGAGATATTTTCCATAGATAATCGTTCAAAACAAAATTCAACTTGGCGTACATCAGTTGGCTAACCCTAAAAGAAACAACTCACACCTAGGGCGTGGTTACATCATACCAAAACGAAATAAGACGCGTTAATTAAATTGTAAAGTCGCAGTAGGGAAAGAAAAAAATTCATGGCTATAAAATCTATTAATCATAGTTTGAATTAAAAAGGAAAACATATGAAAAAAAATGTCAGTTGGGGGATTCAATTCCAAAACATTTCTGTAGTTTAACTTCTACTTTAACGCAAACTTCGCTTGCAGACGAAACTCGGTAAAGAAGTCGTAGATCTTTGTCTAATCCAACATTTTCGAGCATCCACCCTCTTGCTACGAAAAACTCTATTTAACTAATTAGATTCAATACGTAAAAAGGCGCAAACGCATCAATCGCCGACCTAAATAAGTCTCATTCCCGCAATATATCTTCACTGACTTTAATTCGGTAAATAAAACCGCACGATCCGTGCTTACACATTTGATTAAAAGCTTTATCTTTTCATGCAAGACTTGAAATCTTGATGTCATATCCCTACTTGGGTACCCCCCGTTCAATTACAGCCAAAATGACGTATCTGTAATAGTAATTTAATATCGACTTACATAGTTTTGCTTTAAAACATTATGTAGGGAAACTTTCGCCTAGGCCTAGGATAGGATTAATGTCATTGGTTTCAGTATATATTTTTTTGGGAGGGCTTTCACAGTTAGTTGATGTGATGGTATTTGCAATACTCAGAAATTTAAGCCAAGGCTTAGAAATACTTCTTAAGATGTCGTACAGTGTTATGATATAAATTGGTTATTTTTACGTCTGTCAAAATGAGTTTATGTTATCATTACTAAATTTCTAACGAAAAGATAACAGATAACATCGAGCTTCCGATGACTTCGTTTTTAGGGTTTTTTTTCTCTAATATGAAAATGCATTTCTCGCAATAATTCTGACATAATAACTTGAAATCAGTCGATGCTCAGTGTTTAATTAATAATTAACTATCATTTATAGTGCCTAATTACGATTAAACCACATACGTTTAGTTAAAAAATTACCAACAACTGTTACCCACAAAGAAATTTAAAAAAACATGTATTTTATATTTTTAAAAAACAAAAGATTCATGCACTTCTGGGAGTTTTTTATAGATATAATTAATAATAAAGATTAAATTTACCCTAATAATAAATTAAATTTAATGAGTCTGAAATCATTTATAACAATAAACGTTGACGTTCTTAACGCCTAGAGCATGCATCCACGTGGAAATTAAACTCTACAGAGGAATAATGTCTATTATTTAATAAAATGAAAAAAACCTTGTAAACTTAATAAGGCATTAAATGAGGCCCATTAAAATTCGCTTAAAAGCATTAAAGCTCTTCTTCATCACGTTTCGCGTACACCATCCCCTTCTAAATATAATTAATTACCCCTTTCTTCTGTATAACTGGTGTTAAAACAAGGAGGCCTTAATGTATGTGTACCCTGGATAGATGTTTGGCCGCCTAACAACGACTTGAACGAATTATAATAACAGATAATATTGAATTATCATTGTGGTAGCCACGCATTTTCTCAACTTATCTAGGCGAATTTTGTGATGGGAAGAGAAGAGTTAAGACTTAGGAAGTGCAATTCGAAACTTGGGCAACCAAAAAAAAAAAACTAAAAACCTATAGGGAAGTGTCATGATCTTGGCGCCGCTTGAATTACGACTGAAGACTGTTTTGAACTATATATTTATATATAAAATGAAGGGGTGCTGACTGCAGCTGAAACCCAAATAGTGACGAGATTCAGCATCTCTCAGTGTTTTAAAATTTATTCATGATACTTTAAAGTCTTTGGAAAGTATTGAAATGGTTCTATTTTTAATATTGTAGTCGGATACTTCCAATACTAATTTACGTTTGTTTTTTGAAACCACGTGACAATTTAAGCGAGTTATAAAGGTCACGGGGGTCAAAACTACGCGTGACACAAGAAGGAGGTGGTGTTTTGGGTTGTTGTCCATCTTGTTATTGATATTAATTTGCTCGGGTTCAACAACCGAGAGACAAGTTAGGCTTAGCAAGTGCCCTTCACACTTTGATATGAAAAGAAGAATCGCGCCGAAACATTACTCTTAGAAAAAGTTTTTATTTTTTTTTTCTTTCTTTAAAATGGCTTCGTTTTGAAAAATCAAGGAAATTTATTGCCATTTCATCTCGTTTCTTTTCTTCAAGATCCTTGGTAGCGTCTTTCTCCTTCCGTTGTGGTCGAGGCTCTGTAATGGGTGTCTTGGTGCGGAAGACGCGGGCAGTATACAGAACTAACCCCAATACGCCCACGAGAATGTATCACAGCCATGTTTTGCCATTAATGCTTAACTGGGCATGTAATATTCAACCCCCATGGTATTTCTTTAATGCTATTTCATAATGCTATCATAATTTAGATAAGTAAGGGTCTACTGTAGGGGCGTATAGTATCGATAAAATTAAAAACCCTGCTGCACGCGCCCGCCATTTTCAGAGCCAGAAGCAACGCCAGATGGAGCTCGAGTTAATTCACTACACGTGGAGGGAGGCTATAGCCGACTTGTGCTGCCATTATAGGGGTGCACGAGTGAAATAACACAAGGTGAGGTAATGGTTCCCGCCAAATCAGCCGCTAGGAGACGCCCCTCTACGAAAACACGTGCTCGTAGCAAATATTCTTTTGACATATACTTATATTGGATATCATAGCCCCTTTGATGTATCACTACTACCCGATTTTCATTGATATTTACAAGGAGTACGAGTGTATCTCAAGGGTAAAGTCTACCTTTTCAAGACAACTATGTTACCAGTAAAGAAAAAAAAAAAAATCACCATTCATTACGTGTTAGGCTTAACAAAAAACATGGAATTTTTCTTACAGGAATATTTAAGTCATTAGTGAAGTATCTTGAAAGCCACTCCTAATTGGACTCCTTAACGATGTCCCGGGGGGCCCTGGCCCCATATTTCTTAAAAAGGGGCCCCTCTTACTTAAGAGTGCTATTTAAAATCTCTCTCAACCGTTTTTAAGGGATTTTCGTTAATTTAAAGAATATTTAACACGTAGAACAGTCTAGAATTCCTAATGAACTTTTGTACTTGAGAATATGCTGGTGCTGGTACGTGGTAAAATGTGGGATCTAACAACCTATGGGTTTCCAAGAATTTTGAAGAGATCTTAACTCCTCGCGTTTTATCTTTTAAAAGTCTATACTGTTGAGAACCGCTTAATTAATTATATGCGGGTTTATTTTTTTCTTTTTTTCGATTTCATCGCTGTCTCAAAAGGGAGGTTTCTAATTCGATAAAAACTCACGTATGCAAAGTATCCCGTCGATCAAGTTTTTATCAAAATTGATTTCTTAGTGTGGGATGCGAAGATACAGAGCCAGTATGGATGAATTTAATTAGGCCTAAGATTTATAGTGACTTTCTTTCTTGAAGAATTAGGCTTAAGATTTACGGGATTTGTCTTTAAAAATTAGGCTTAAGATTTAACTGAATTGGTTTTTTGAAGAATTAGGCTTAAGATTTTACAGAATTGATCTTTGAATAATTAGGCTTACGATTTCACCGAATTAGTCTTCGAAGAATTAGGCTTAACAATGTGTTCTCAAATAAAAAAAAATCAACAACAAAATATTCGAAACATCAAAACTCAACCGGGAACTAATCACTCAAAAAATAATCATGACACACAAATTTCTAGCAACATAATTAAAGCTACCATCATATTTTAAATTGAAAAAAAAAAAGAAAAAAGATTTTAAAATAATTTCAAAGTGGCGCCAAGGAAGTCTTCAAACAAGATTAATTCTTGTTCGTCAAAGATTTTTATTTTATTATTCATGATTTTTAAAAAAGGGGGTTCCTGATTATGAATTCATATTTTTAATAAAACCTGCACTCTTATCTTTCAGAAGACGTTTAAAAATTTGTTTTCAATTTGGTTGAAAGACGGTGTTTCAAAATTACTACAAGGTTAAGTAAAGTTGTTCCCAAAAAAATGGAAGCTATCCAAGAAATTAGTTTCGGCGCGTTTCGAACCACGTGACACGTGATATAATTAAATATTCCTTTTTATTTAGTTACTGTTTCGAGCCAGGAAAAGTCACTTTTCGCGTTGCACACGACGTGCTCCGCTAACTCTTTGAGTAGTACAAGTGCCTTTTCTCTACGTAACCATGAGCATAAATTTAGATGTCAAAATAGAAAGCCCGCATGGCCATGGATACACCCGGTACACCCTCAGATTTTGTTTTTTAAATAAAAATTAAACCAATGCCAAGGATATTAGGGATGGTTCTTAACTTCTTTAAAAACAAATTTCAATAATTTAGAGGTAAATAGACCTTTTATAAAAGGGGTATGTGGACACAAGTCCATCTTAATTTACGTGGTCAAATGCGCTGGTCAGACTCTAAATTACCCCCAGACCAGGGTGTATTTTAAAGTTACGATAAAGTAAATACAATAATATTGACATTATTAAAAAGAATATACACCGCAATTTATTTGAAACATAATTATCTATAAATCAAAATACATAATTATTATAATTTAAATGTAAAATAATCATACCACTCTCAAAGTACAGTAGGCAGGTACTTAAACCTATTATTCTTTCTTGCAATTCAACATTTTATTTTTTTCTTCAAGAATAACTGCGATATCTTCCATAACGGGTGTCAATTTCTCGCCCATCATTAATCCAATTTTCGAGTCCAAAATCATGGCGGTCAAATTTTCCATGTTTCCTTCGCAAGTAAAGGCCAAATTTATCATAGCAAATATCTTCTTTTGTTCCTCGGGATCTTGAAAATGTTTCCAGAGTTCCGCTTGCTCTTCCGGCGTCATTGTGTTAATAATTTCCATGATTTTAGCCGAAACATTCCAGCATGCTGTCCAAAAATCCTTCTTAACCTCTTCCTCGCATATTACAAAGCTCAGGCTAAAAGCCACAAAGATTACGACGATGCTTCGTGTATCCATTGAGGTAGTAAAAGAATTAATGGGGTTTCCCTATACAAATTCTCGCGACAATTAACTTTAATTAAACCCACAAAAAAAATGGTATTGTTGATACATCTGTCCAATCAAGATTGAAATGGTTTAGTGTTGAGCTTATGTAAATCATGGATTAACTAACGCTAGGGATAGTTCGTTCCCCCAAAAAGATAAAGCACGCATGTTCCAAACGCCCCCTAGCAGCAGCTACCATCCCTAACAGGAAGTTATAAGAAAATTGGACCAAATATCACGTGGTCTATGACGTCAAAATTGAAATACTGCCTAAATTGGGCAAAAACGATTTACTTTGCCGAGAGATGGCGCTATATCTACATCCGTTTTGGTCCAATAAATTGGGGGAATGAAGAGGGGAATCAAGGAATAATTCGGAACATGTAGTTGGCGATAGAATTACATGGGAAACCCAGTTCGTGAACAATCCCTAGCGTTAGTTAATCCATGTGTAAATAATATTCTTGTTGTCCCAGATGGTGCAGGGTGAAGATGTACTTGTATAAATAGATCATTTAGACAGTATACGCGATGTAGCCTTGAAAATTCAATCAACTTAATTTAACTAGCCTATAGCGTGAATTGTTTAATTTCTTAATTATGTCCATTTATTTGTGTTGGAATTTTCATATTTATTCAGTTTTTTTTAATATAAAATAATCCCTAGGCCTAGTATAGGCATCGTTGGGGTTATGCATTTATTTCACGAGCTACATCACGTGAACATAAATATTTCAAAATAAGAGCGCGTGCGTGAAGTCACGTGCGGTTCCTTTTCTTATCACGTGACCTTACTGATAAAGCGTATAGAAAAAAATATATCAATGAAAACCAACTCGTAAAATTGTAATAAATTAATTTATTTATTATATAGTCAAATATAAATAATAACAATTAATCAAGTTAAGACCCTTATTCCTTCTTGCACATCAACCACTTATTCTTTTCCTCCATAACGACTTCGAAGTCTTCCATGCGAGGTGCCAATTTCGGGGCCATCATCGCTCCAATTTTCGAGTCCAATAGGGCCTCGGTCAAGTTATCCATATTGCCCTCGCACGTCCGCGTCAGGTCCATGATTTTCGCCAGTTTCTTCATTTCCTCAGGTTCAGACATGTATTTCATCAGGTCTTTCTTTTCCTGCTCGTCGAAACTGGCTATAATCTCCGGTATAGCTTTATTAATATTGAACATGGCCGTGTGGAAATCATTTTTACAGTTAACCAACGACGTTAATGCCAGCAAAATTAGCACGATGTTCATTTTAGAGTTGGTCATGGTGAATGTGAAGGTTGAGCTGTTGGAATCCAACGTTTTTATAGTCCCGATTATGACTTTAGAACTAATTCAATCTTGGGTAATGTCTGTCTGTCTGACACAGTTGTATTATCAGAATGAAATTGACTTTATAATTTTAAGACGGAACGGAACCTCTTGTTTCAATTGACTTCAAATAATTAAATACGGTATTTCGTGAGGGAATTAATTCTCTTAGGGAATTGTTAGTTCAGCTAAGTTACTATAAAAAATCAATTAAACTTAATGTCTTCGCAAACAACCTGAGTTAATCGGTATCGCAAAAATTAATTACCTACAAATTTAATTCATTTTAAACTCTCCGTTATAGGATTAGGATTAAGCAACGAGATTCCATTGAAAATAGAGAGTTTAAGCACCTTAGACAAACTTCAAAATTAGTTTAAAATGAAACTTCAGTTGAACTAGAAATTGAATAGCACGTGTGATAATGTTTTTCTCGCGCCATTTAAACTATAAAGATCGTTCTACAAATGGTTTTTAGTAGACGAGGTCTGTTTCTTAAACTCTCTATTCTTCCATTCAGTTTTAAACCTCAAACCATGCCCAACCCAAATGTAAATTGAATTTGATTCAAAACGACTAAATTATACCAAGTTTCAAATTAAATCTCCTCCTCCCAATTTCTTTTAAATTTTCTTACAAGTAGTATATAGCTTATATACCGGTTTGAAACTTAAAGAAAGTAATTGTAAAAATAAAGTCATTCGCATAGCTAACTCGCGTAGGTGTAAAAAAAAATGTGACCCCAAGATAAATGAGAAATTTCCAATTTCATTTCAAATCCACCCCGTAAGATGTAATTTCAAAGATAGCGCTAAAAACATTAAGAATTACTACAAATAGGAGTGGAAACTATAACAAGAACGGCTTACGATTCACTGACACTGCACTCAAATTTATATAATTCTCTATTAAGATGTTTAGTAGATAAATATATGAAATCTTTCCTTCGACTAAAATTCCCAAAGTGTCATTCTACTATTTAATCTAAAGATTAAGACGTCTAGTTTTTATATCCCATCTTTATCTCTCTCTAAGAACAGTCATAAACAAGTTGGATTCCCCCTTGGGAACCACTAGGCGGAATAGTAAGTAAATAAAATCTCCAAAAACCCACATAGCTACCAGTACCAACCTGAACTTTATCTTAACTTAAATTATGACTTATAAAATAAAACTGTCTTAATCAGGAGCTAAGTTAAGAAACCAAAGGAAGAAAAAAATAATAATAAAAATAAGAACACATCTTACTAATTTAATAAACAAAAAATAAGACTTCATTCTTTCGTAACCCCATTAATTTTCCCGCGCAAATATAACATAGAAGAAAAAATGCGCAATCTCATTACTGAAGTCTTACAGCAGACTGCGTGGAGTCAGTCATTTTTGTCAGAGCGCACCCGGCATCCGCATGATAAATGGTTGAAAATCAAGGGTACCCCAGGGGCAAGTGTACTACAGACATGTACTAAGAATGACCCTATTGACCCCACCCCAAAAAGACGGAGGGGGGCTTTTTCAAAGTCCTAGCTGCTCTATATCGTGGCCGTGCGGTTAGGGAATCAGATTAGAGGCTAAACAAATGGGGGGACACAGTTTTTTGCGTCAGAAGGACTCTTCTAGCGGCGGTAGTTCAAGCGAAACCGTCGACGGAAAAATCTGGAGCTTTACGATGACAAGTAACAAAAAAAATTATATGTATTATCGGTTAGTGACGTTACAATTCGTCTATATACATCTATCCATTTTTGAACCCAAACGAACGTATAGTTTTAATCCGAAAATATAGTATTTGGGTTACAGGGTATCAAGTGTCGTTCATTAGACCACGCCGGCCGGGAACTCAAGGAATTCCGGTGAAATGTTTTTATGACTCGTTTAAATGGTATTAGCAATTATCGCAAACCTAATTTACGCTTTAGAAGTTGATTCATTAAAAGTATCCGATATGTTTACAACATGAATAAGATATGAATTATAAAAATAAGGGACTTGGTACCATTTACCTCAGGAGGACCAAGTGCAGTACAGAATAGCCTCGACTCCTGGTGTAAATGGTATCAATCCTTCTAGTAGAGGGTGCTTAAAAAAACTCCAATTAACTTAATCATGTTGATTAACCTTGGACTGCGATTAACATCACAACAGTAGATATTGTAACGCGATGTACTTTTGGGGTCATTGAGTTAAGGGTTTTACTACAACTTATCAACTTCTGAATCCATTAGTAAAAAATTAAATCTGAGAATAAAAAGAAATTCCGAGTAAAATTACACACGTGACGCTTTTCACGTGATTTTGTGATTAACTAGCTACTTCGCGCCTTTTTTTCAAGATCCACCGTATATATTATGCTATATATTGTTCAGAAGTTAGGAACCCGCGGCCATACAGTTTTATATAAAAATCTTTTGAAATTTGCCGGGAAAAAAAGGTTTTTTGGCGCGTAATGTTGATGATGAGGGCCTCCCTTGTTTCCTTTCAAACTTTCTATAAAGAAACCAAACGAGAAACACGTGGCTAGTGTTAAAAACAGCCGCGCACCCGACGACGCGACCTCTTCAACAACAATGCCTTTTTCTTCGAAATGAATTATGGTATACCGTTTCTAATAAACATATTTTCTCTTTCATTTCATAAGCAGAGTTCAATATGGCCAACGCCCAGTCCGTTCGCCCAATCATTGGCAACTATAAAGGAAGATGATTCCTCGAAAGCATCGAGAAATTTTTACAAATTGTTTTACGGAATTTCGGACAACAATGTCCTCAAGAAGTCCACGACAATTTCACCCCCGCCTCAAGGCAGACTTATCATTGATAATAAAAGAACGCAAGGTAGGTAACGGAGTCGTCTGAAACACGGTTGTATCTCTCTCTAAATTAATTAACCATCCACCATTTGGTAGATTTGGGACCAATTCACAAGGCCAGCACTCACTGGATATTTGTCAAAGAACAAGCCAAATGTTCCATCCCTAAACCTAAAGTAATTCGTGTCAGGGACGTGTACCCGGACGTGACAAAGAACTACCAACCACATTGCACCATTTTGCACCGTTGCTCCGATGACGTCAGTTGTTGTTCTAGCGAAGCGTACACGTGCGGTCCCAAAATGATACAAGAAGTCGAAGTTTATTTTTACGTAAGTTAATACTTTAAACTTTGGTGAGGATTTAATATTGAATTCATTACGGTGTTGGGTAACTAACTAGACATTCACGATGTTTACAATTCCGGCATTATATTTATTTATTTATTTAATCTGAGAAGTTAGAGTAAACATAACCATCCTCATATTTGGTTAAACATTGCCGACTTTAAAGGGATAGTACAAATTATTTTCCGATTACCATTACGTTTTTCATATTTTTAAATAATTTGAAATTGCACCTACGACCAATCGCGTAACGAAACAAAATTCACGTGGCAGGCTCTGTATCTCGTGCCACAATTGTCACATTTCATTCGACAAGAAGGCGTGACGTTACGCGATTGGTCGGAGGTGCAAATTTCAAATTACCTATGAAATGAATGAAACCTAATTTGAATTTTAAAATCATGTTTCGCTTAGTAGAAGAATCGATCAAGCAAATCACTCGATTTTCCTTTTTTCACCCTACCTTTAACGTGAAAAACAATTAGGGACTGGGCTCGAGTGGTACCGGAATGTGATCCCTTAAAAATGCCCCTTTGACAGTAACGGTACCTCCCTTCTTTTGCCTTTCAAACTTTTCTTGGGTTAAAGTACATTAAGGAAAAATATTTTATCGGCAATAAACAGTTCGCGACGTACGCTATGCTACATGTACTCTCACTTTTTTTTTACCCAAAAAACTTAGGACCTCTCTCTAACTTAAAAAAAATGTTTTACGTATAAATATTATTCTCTCAGAGGGGGTACCGCGACGGTGTTATGGACGGTATACCGCCGAACCTTCTAACCTATTATTAGCAATATCACTTTTCTCAACCGCGACCGAAAAATTCTTAAGCTCGGGGGATGAACAAGATGATGGGTTCTTGCTCATGGCATGATACGTAACCTATATTACAATTTTCAGACAATGTTGGAAAATATTTTATAGTTTTGGGGGATTTCATGGAAATTCGAGTTTTTTCATGGAAATTCGTAGAGTTTTTCATGGAAATTTTGTGAAAGTTCATACCAAGACAATCGTTCCTCTAAGCAAGCATTTATACAAATTGTCTTTAGAACACGACAGACATACATTATGTAAGGACCGTCCACGTAAACCAGCTCCTAGAGTCCTAAAACTGTTTGGTGCGGGATTTTCAAGTGTATATGGAAAGAAATATCGGTAGTCTTAAAGGATTTGGGAATATTTAAACTGATGGGGGAGAGAGACAGACCTCTAGCTAAGAGATCTAGAGGGCCTCTTGCCCGCGATGCCATTCAGAAGGAAGCGAGCAACCTTCTTTCGAACTCTCTCGAGTTGATGGTTAATGCTGATGGCTAAAAGCTCAGCCGATGACCTTAACTTTCATATCCCCACCCCCCTTAACATAACCAGGGTGGCCGCGCCAAGTTATTAATTTTAAAAGTAGTCTTTCATTGTTCGTTTAGTTGCAGTATGACCCTAAAACTGGTTAGTCCACGAGGAAAGCGTGGACTACACCAGGGATAGATTTAATTTCAGAAGTAGGAATGGAGAATGGTTAGCATTTACTTCAGTCCGACTCAGTATAGAGCCCCTCCCTCCAAAACGTAACGAATAGTTTAAATTATCTTATTGACTCACTTAAACTACGTTTTGATGACGTTGCTGACGTGCCGGCGAAAAATAAGTAATTACTTTTTACCTCTGTCGCTATGACCCGCCTCTTCTTTCATACCCCATCCGGGACTTTGACGCGCGCCCAGATTACTCTGTTCTCCATCCCTACTTCTAAAATTAAATCTATCCCTGAGTATACTTAATACTTGCTTTGTCGATACAAAAATATACAGGGTGTAAACGAATTCTTCCTGACCATTTTTGGAATTATTTATTAAGTCCATGAGCTAAGCCTAATTTCAAAAAAACGGTAGGTCTTATAACTGATTGTATAGGCGTCGTATGGTTCCGTATGTTATGGGCGGTTCACCAAAAAAAGAACACAATTTTCTTGGCCTTTTCAAAGATAAAAACTTCATAGAAAAATAAAAAAACTTTGTGCTTAACCGCTTAACTCCTTATGTAAAATCGCCCAGGAATTCCATTTTAAAGGGGCCTCTGGTTGGGGGAATACTTGTATAATTTTTGACAGATCTTGCTCAAAACGTTAGGCCTAAATAATACAACAATGGCATTCTCAGACAAAATATATTGGCAGTTGATCCTCGAGTTTATTGAGTCTTTTGAGAGCTAGGGATATACACTTTTCTTTTAACGACTGTTTAGATTTTTTCAAATAAAAGAAGGAGTTTTTCTTATGTTGGTCTAGAGAGTACATTTATATTCTAATTTATATAGCAATGGGTTGAAGGCAAGAAGATTACCGTAGAGTCGGTTAAAAGTTAGGGTTAGGGATGTAGCTGCTAATACAGAAAAAACAGGATCGTCAATGTGAAAGAGAATCAAGGAGCCTTTTTCAACTCACTCACGTTCTACTATTTTGTATTTTAAGTGGTTTATAAGTTTAGACAAGGGACGCTGAATTTTCAGATGTTTCTTTATAAAAATTGCAAGAGAAAACGGGGCTTTCCTCAAGAAATTGTTTTTAAAAACTCATTTCATATTCCCTTTAGAACTTGAAAGTGTTTTAATTCTTTTCAAAAAATAAAGCCAAGAGAATTGTTCATAAAGAAAGCTTTAGGTACAACAAGAACCCATAAAATATTCGGGAATATTTGTAAATATAACTCCGTTCGGTTTTACTTAACAATTCTAGGAGCTCGTGAAACATGTTCTCAATTCGTATATAAGTTCTTGATTACCCCTAACTCTCAAAAGGTCAATGCGATGGTATTTTCGTGAGGTACTTAACGCTAAATATTTAACCTTACCAGCCAGCAAGTCACGCTTCTGTAAAATCAAACCCAACCACAAGTCAAAAATAAAAAAATAGACGTAACAACGATGTGCACCCGTGGTAACCAAGGCCCAAACTAGGCTAACTTGTAAGGTTAAGTTACGAGCCTGGGTATTTTACGATCAATCAAAACGGTATCTTATCAATTACCCCTAGTGGACTGGTAACAACCCATCCCACATTCCTATCATAGTTACATAAATAAACGGGCCATGAAAATGTCACTAAACATTCTTTACATTTCACAGAACGGTTTTCTTATTTATTTAATCAATTTAATTGCCTAATTAACCGCATCGTGTAGCAACATTTGCCTTAATTTCCCTAAACGCGCCACCAGAACATCCCCTATGGAATCCTAAATATGGGCTTTTCCTTTTCCCATGATGCCTTTTTGCAATTATAACTATATAGTTAAAAAGGTCATAATTGGATGTAAAATACGTCTGTCGTCTGCTATATTATCACCCGAAATAACGTCTATCAGTATCAATCAGTCGTTGCTAAAAAATAATAATTATTCTAATAAATTTTCAAGGACAAGTAGAAGTAACTTCACAATATGGGCTTCTGAGTAAAAAATAAAAAAATTCCCAAATGAACCGGAACAAGCTGGGAAGCTAGATACAGGGGACATAAAACTCCCGCCAAGTATACTGTAACATTCCAAGTACTTCTCTTTATATTAGTAATTACATTTGACATTTCCGAGTTCCTAAGAGCGCCATTCGTTTGACCTATGACCCCCAAACCCCCCTTCTCTTTCGTTTAGCCTATTTTTAGTATGTTCCTAAGCTTCCGTCATGTAAATAATGATGAGGGGAGAAAAAACGGTTTAAGATAAATGATGTTAAAAGCACATCATTAGATTGCGCTGCTATCTCGTGTCTTCTAACCGTCCCTTAAGAGACCAGTTCCTTCTGCTTAGACTTACATTCTAAGAAACTGTAAGAAATGGCCATTTTTTCTTAGAGAAAAACAGGTTTATGCTGAGGAATTTTGTATTTCTAAGGTTGAAAATGAATATAGGAGGTTGGTACACGTATATTGTAGACTAATGTCACTTTGCATTGGTATTAAAAGACCAATAAGGTTTCACTCTCAGGTAATATGGGCATCAAATTGGGTAATAACCTAACCTAGCGGTTTGATCATTAATTACATAATTGATAGAAAAATTAATTATTAAATAATCATAAATTCATGGTTTGAAAATAAAAACTTGGTTGCCTTAATTGGTTCTAATTTAAGAGATACAAAGTCATAAACTTTGAATGGAGATAGGTAATGAACTGCAGCATACCTTCAAATAGGCGCAAGTTCTATGATTGGTTTATGGGAAACATTCCCTTATGACGTATCCATCTTCCCAAGTGCACCTCTAAGAAAATGCCTATCTATCAATCCACGCTACACGGGTGTCCTCGAATCAACTTAAGTCCACAGCCTTACTATGCAACAAGGACCAAAGCTAAAGATCCAAACTACATATAAGTACCGAGACTCTACACGACACGAGATCGAAGTCATTGCAAACTCCGCATGACCAAAATAAGCAAGCGTGAATGAAAGTTGGAGTTAACCTAAGCTAGTCTTGCCTCCCTTAACACAGGAGTTCAAAAATTCCTGGATTGGATTGGGTATACTTGTAGGGGGTAACCTAATAATTCTTATTTATACGGGCAATGAAGTAATTAGTTTATAATTTGTTACGTTTACCAAAAGGCGCGCTTAAGTAATATACCTTCGAGTCCCCGCTGAGCTTGTGACGCCAGTAGTGAAATTTTCCCGTTTTAATTTGTCTCGCGCAGACTGAAGTCTTTGGTTAAGTCATGTCATGGTGAGCGCCGAGTCAAGTTAATCTCTAAGATATTTATTTATGATCTGGGATTTTGTAATTACGGTTTTTCTCATGATGGTAATTGCCGGGTAATTCCAGTTGGAATGTCATAAAGAAAGTTTTAAAATTTTAGAATTTATTATAATAAAACCAAAACTAATGACAGTCCGTCATATTTCATAGGCCATTCACGCGCTTCGTGGTAGTGCCAACAACGAGATGGAAAACGCCGTACAAAAGCTACTCTTCGAGAACCATACCGAGTGCGAATGCCAACCGATCAACGACACCCCCCGTAGTCTAAGGAGCGAGACACCACCACCATCAGCGGGTCACCACCACCACCACCACCACTCCGGGTCTTCTTCTTCCTCGCCTAACCTACCGGCACCATCACCCCTCGTCTCATCTTGGTCTAGTTTCTCTAAGAATCAAAATAACCCCAACTCGACCCCGTGGAGGACGTACAACTCGAGATACGCGCCTAATACGCAGTCCACCCCCGATAATGTGGTCACTACGACAAGTACCCCGAGTAAAAGCACTACATTAGCGCCCCCTGTCACCCTAGACGAGGAAACTCTCTTTCAGCTTTCCGGCTACAACTGTCCCACCAATAACAAGTAAGAAATCATATCTTATAATTTTCATCTTCAAGTATTTTAGAAGATTAAAGGGATGGTAAAATATGACGACCGTCATGTCATTGACCTTCGTGGAGATGTCCACTCTTTGGTGGGAAAAGGGGGTTAAATACGCAAATACATGGAGCTATTGTGAGGGAACCGAAAAGGTCACTTAAGAAGGTCATGGGGTAGAAGTGTTTAATTATATGCAGCAACAAAAACCAGTATTGTACTGGTCAAATCATATGACAGTACCCTAATACAACCTGGGGTCAAAGTTGAGTAGTGGTATGACAGTACAACAAACAACAACACAGCCTGGGGTCAAAGTTGAGTAGTGGTTTGACAGTACCCCAACACAACCTAGGGTCAAAGTTGAGCAGTGGTTTGACCATCCCTTGAACCTATCTCGAAGTCACCCCCGCTACAAAGTTTCTCCTATTTCAAAATGGTGGGGAGCTAGTGCAGCATTTAGTGGACGATTTGGACCACCCATGGCGGTTATTTTGACTCTGTGGTTTGTTTCTTTATGGCACATTCGATTGATTTAGTGCCTTAAGACAGGTTGAGAATGCAGCGATGGCCTGTACTGTTCTGTTAAATCTCTCGCCATACTGACATCGGAAGAAGTCGCGTAGACACGTGTTAGAAATTGCGATTGCTATCGTATTTTCATGTTATTTTTACCAAGAAGAAGAAGTTACTATATATTTATAAGAATTCAGTGGCTAGAGCTAGAACTTCTTTCGAGTCATCAGTTATCGTAGGATATAATCTAATCCAAGAACGGGCCAAAATGTCTTCCCCATCTTTCAGGGTAAATCTATATGATTAGTCCTACCACCAGACTAAGCTTATATCTTAACAATCACAAACGTACTGACTGGAAAGTTCTGGCTTCTTATTCAACTTTAAAAAAAAAAAAAAAATATTTGAAAAGGAGATTTCAATCTTCCGGTGTTTGGGGACGGGTGACCTAGATCTTGTAAAAGTTGTAATAACATACAGGGGAAAGCGCGAAGGAACCCGCCGTCTGAGTCTTTGGAAAAATTTATCTTTAGAACTCACCCCCCTTGCTTTTTAAAAAGTGCCGAAAGTGAAAGGCTCGTATTTCAAATAGTAGAAACATGGATGAAGGATGCGCGTGAAAAATATTCGACGCTCTACAGGATGTGCAACTCCCTATACTAAAAAGTAGACAAGTCGATACTAGCGCCGCCTGGCTACCAGCGCTGGAAACCCTCGCGGGAAAAATAAAAAATACAGGACATAAGAAAAAAAACAATTGTTTTGCTTCTAGCAGACGACGCTAAGGAAAAAAAACGATGGTAGCGCGTGTTTTTTTCTCGTGTCCAGTATTTTTTATTTTTCCCGCGAGGGTTTCCAGCGCTGGTAGCCAGGCGGCGCTAGTATCGACTTGTCTACTTTTTAGTATAGGGAGTTGCACATCCTGTTGAGCGTCGAATGTTTTTCACGCGCATCCTTCATCCATGGTAGAAATGTCTAAATTTAAATCACTTAAAAATAGTCGCGATTTCAGATTTTAGTTAGGATACTTATGTTATTTCCACAAATTTAAATTGCAATTTCTATCGAACCACATGCTAAAAAGATAATTAGGCCTACTCACCAGAATCACCATTTGAAGTGTTCGATGATTCCACAACGAATATATATCCACAATAATTACGGCTTCATTCGCATATTTTCCCGCACAGAACATAATTAGTCAAAGTATTTCAATTAAAAACGTTGATTAACTCGGATTAATTTCACACATCACGAGGCAACAGGCTTGGCTTCGGTTCGGGCGAGCTAGAGCGGCTGCGCTAACTGACCTACTACATCTACATCAATGACACGAGGCAAGAATAGGCCTGACTTCGGTTCGGGCGAGCTAGAGGTTACGCTATCTTTCTTACTATACATCTACATCAATGCTTAATTAATTTCACGAAAATTTTGGTCTTTAAATTGGTTTCACACATTAAATATCACTCAAAATTATTACCTGAACTTCCATTTAACACTTTCAACGATAAATTAACTAAATCAATCACTTTAAATGACTTAATTATTAATTATTTTTATCGTAACGCCGCGAAAAGACAATGCATCCGCCAATTACATGAAATGCAACTTTTGAGGGAATGGGAGGGGGCGGGAGTTGGCGGGAGTTGGCGGGAAATCACTGGCGCCTTTAGAAAGGGCTGAACATAAGCAAAAATAAATTCGGGCAAATTTAAAAAAAAAAATAATAATGGAACAATTATGGGAATATTAAGCCTAAGTTAATAATTATAAATGGCATATCTACGGTGCAATGTACCAAGGTTTAGTTGATTTATGCCTAACGGTGGAAATTTATGATCTGTGGTGTTCTGAAAATAGAAATCCTCAACTCTTTATTTAACAATGTCTTTCAGGTGTCCACCATGCCCTCGACCATTTACCATGAGGATTTACGGTGACGGTCGTTGCAGTTGCGACTGCTTCGAGAAAGACCGCCCTTGTCTAAAGATTAAGCGAGGCAAGGAAGCCCTGAAACCGGTGGAGCGAAGGTGAGCTTTAAATCACTTTCATAATCGCCCCAGCATGCTCCCTAAGCCATCAGCCATCAAGTTTTTTGGCACGTTCTCAAACTCAAACCAGATTTAAAAGATTTTCGTGATTCACGGTGCTGTATTTTTAAACGTCTGGGTGGGTGCGGTGCGGTGCAGCGCCAGACCCCGATTCAATATTCCATGGTGGTGGTGTTTTATGAAAATTAATTCCATGTGCATGATTATTGCGGGAATGGCGAAAAAAACCTATTAGAACGGACCATTAAGAACTCGTTATTCCCGCTCCCATTCGAGGTAACACTTTTTAAGACGGAATTCGCCGTGGATAATTTCAATTCGGTTCAACTGGAACATTTTAATGTGGATATGGGTGGGTTAGGAAGGATTTAGACAGTAAAAGGGACTATCGGTTGACGCAAGGCCCACTCGATCACGCGCTGCTCGCGGGAAATAGTGTGGGCTATGGCTGACGAAAGCTCCAAGGACTCTTATAGTCACTTTAAGGTCGTGGTTTTTGGGCCATAAGGGTTCATCTGGTACCGTGAACTTACCACCATTTGTCACGTTTATTTAATTAAACTTAGGTGCGTCGAGCAGGCCAGATGTCACATCCCGGACTGCGAGTACATGGACCACGGCTCTTACAACTACGACACGGGTAAATGTCCGAAAAGGCCGGACAATTACCGTTCCAAGAAGGACGGTCGTCCAAACCACCATCGCGAAAATTTTGAGGAACGAGACTGAAAAACTCACATTAAAAAACAAAAACCAATTTAACTTAAAAACACTTAATTAAAAACATTTTTACGTTGTTTTTAAAACAATTACTGTATCGACCAATATATTTTTTTCAACACTTAGTCTCGTGTCACGTGACGTGCGTGATTACGTCACAAATGCACCATGCGCATGCTTCAACGATGAAACTGTTCAATGTGACGCGAAGAAATAAATGTTTGTTGCGACGATCGTGGAGACATTTTAATCATTTAACTGTTTGTGCCTCGATTATTAAAATTAAGTTGACGTTAATTTAGATTAAATATGGTTTATTATTAGGCCTATATTTTAGGTATTTTTTTCTGCTTTAATTTTTAAGCTTTATTTAAAATTAAATAAACTGCCTTTTATAGGAAATTTGGTTAAAAAATGTTTTAAAAATGTTACTTTAATAATAATTGTATAGTTTTAGAATGATTTTATATCTGAAATATCTTTGTAAAACTGACAGATCTAAGTATAAATGCTCAATATTCATGGTAGAATTATTTAACATTAATCTGAATTGAGCTAATTATAATTCAGAAGCGACTGAAATTAATAAAAAAGCATTTTTAAAATTTAAGTTTAAATATAACCTAAAATCTTTTTCAATACTCATAGGTAAAAAACGATAAATTCATGCATGACTCAAGTATTAGAAGTTTGAATAGAATTCCATAATGTCAAGAATAAATAAATAAATGAACGCAATTAACCGAAAATATTCATGTTTTAAACCAAATAAAAATAAATTTGACCCGTCGGTCATAACTTCATCAAATTACATTAGATTTAAGTTAAAAATTAATTAAAATTAACGCCTCAAATGTGAACTAAAAGTGTTTTAAACCAAATTAAAAAAATGTGTATTAATATTTAACTTAATCCGTTCAAAAATTGTCCGTGTCGTCTTTAAAAAAAATGATTAAAAAACCTTTTATAAGCGCAATGAACTCTATGACCTCAAATTGACCTCATTTAATCCTATATAGCCACGCGTTTGTCATTAAGATAATTGGTGGGTATTTAAGTTTTAATTGACTTCTTGTGAGGTTGGACCTTTTTTGGCGGGAAACGGCTGGGAAATAACAAGCTTGCCTAAGTTCTTTTTTTTTCGACAGAGCAATTAAAGGATAAGCATTTTATTTAACATTGAAAGATAATCCGTCACTTCGAAAGCTTCTACAGCCCTTAAAGAACGTGGTATGACATTCTAAGTGTTGGGAGCCTCACGTTCCATCCATTTCCCTGGCATCCCTTCGCCTTTAGAGATATTCCTTACTTCAAAGGAATAGTGAAATAATGGACCGGCCATTTTCAAGGGGGGGGGGGTATCAAAGCATCGTCTGCTTAATATAGGCTTAAGACGGAACATAGACAACAAAGACGATAGACAGGGCTTCAAACTTGTTACAAGTCCGCCAGACTTGATTGAAACTTTATGACTTAGTCCCAGGTTTGTTAATAGACCGGCCATTTTCAATTTAGGGGGGGGGGGGGTTCAAAGAATCGTCTGCTTAATATAGGCTTAAGACGGAACATAGACAACAAAGACGATAGACAGGGCTTCAAAGTTGTTACAAGTCCACCAGATTTGATTGAAACTTTATGTCGACTTAAGACAATCTTAGCTTTGTCCCTGACCTACGTTAACCCTACTAGTATTTAAGCAACCTTTCATATCTCAAATTACACCCGTAATATTTCACCATCCCTTTAAACTTGAAAATAAGAAAAAAAGAAAACCTCAAGCAATTATCGGGGTTAGTTCGTTACGTTACAGTTTTTCTTATTCAATGAATTCCACTTCAGTTTTTCCAAGTAATTTCCACAAGTGCCAACCCATGAGAAGACTTAGAGAGAGCGAAAAAGCAAGAGAAACAAATACAACAACTTACTTTCAATTGAACCCTCTGATGGCATCTTTAAAATACGCCAACCACGCCGGAAATGAATTTATTTTTTATTCCCCGGATCAAAAATAAAATTATGATTAATCGTTTCTACTTTGAGGAGTATACTTAAGCCTAATTCATCACATGGTATGATTCACACAACACGATGATGAGTTCAAGTTTAAGTCAACATTCGCGCTAGCTGCTTCTAAGTCTTGGGTTTATACGAAATTGCAAAAACGGTCGAATCTTTCACCTCCAAAGTTTTCTTCTTCCGTTTCTTACACGAGTTCAACTTCCGTTTTATAGCCTCACTTCCGGCCTCCCATTTCCGAAGAGCCGTTAAAACAACACCGGTGACCACTAGAAATATACCGACGAAGGTTGTCCACGGTGGTTGGCTCCCGAGGAACAGTATCTCCATTATTAGAACCAATGGGGACTCGACGTTACCGGATATGGATAATGGTCCGGCGTCTTCGTATTTGTAGGCCACAAAGTAAATGATGGTACCAATTGAATGTACCACGCCTGAGAGGACAGTTAGAAAGGCGTCCACACCACAAGATGGGAAGGTGTATTGATTGGACACGAAAATGGCGGTTAGGAAACCAAATGACGTAATAAAGGGGTAGACAGTTGAACAAGTGTACGATGACGTTATGACCAGTTTTTTACTGAAGATACTGGTAGCCGAGTTAGAAAACATGGCCAGTACCGCTAGCAATATACCTAAGTATACGGTTAAGTAATTAGGGGACAATGAAACTTCTTTTCTACTTCAGGTACGTCTTAAGCCTAATTACTCTACCTAGTAAATGTTTAGGGTTGTTGCCTTCCTCGGGAAATATGAAAGATGGCCGGTCAATCATAATGACGCCAATTATGGTCAAAAGAGCGTTAAACAGGAATATTTTATGGAACTTTTCGCTAAGGAAACACGGTCCAGTTAGGGTCACGATGATTGGGAATGCCGCAACAATGGCCGTGGCATCCGCAGCGGGAATCATTGAAAAAGCGATGATAATTGACATATGGAAGACAATGTAGGTCGCCGCGCAAAGAAATAAGTTTAGTCTTTCCCCTCGTATGCCAAAAAGGGGTATACGGTCACGTGACAATATGGGCATCAATATGGCGTATTGAATGGTCATTCTGACGAAGCCAATTACAAAAACGTTACTGGGGTTAACCACCGCTTTGGTCATGACGTAACTGAAGGCGAATAAGGTGTTCGAAATGATTGAACACCATATTCCAAGAGCCGGGATTTTTTCAATCCATTTTACGAGATTTGATTCGTGGTTGTTTTGATCCATGACGCGTTAAAAACTAAAATTTTAATAGTACACTATAATTTTATAGGCATAATACCCTTTGATTTACCCCTTTTAAGACTGCATTATTTTATATCTCTTCGCGACAAAATTGGAACCGAACTTGTTACAAAACCCAAACACTTACCTTGGTAACGAACACTTGGGTCCTGCTGGGAACGCTTAAAGTTGTCTATAGTTCTTTGCGAGATATTTTAAGATATAACATCCTTGCCAACTTTTGGATGAACTAGAGCCATAATTTTTTTTCGCGGCTTATGATGATTTATGCGACCTACAATTAAGCATAAATACAAAGCGTTGTTTATGAAACAGATTAAAATGAAAACAAAAATTTAGAGGCTAAAGTTATGGGAGACTTAACAGCGCTCAGTTCCAGGTCGAGAAGAGAATATAAGTATAGTAAAAATCAATTTTTCCATTTGATTTGCGGATAAAAATGACTAAATAAATAAATAAGAAGCTCGTAACTTAGATGTAAAATTATCACGTTGCTAAAAGAATTGAATGCTAGGTGCTGGTAAACTTGACCCTGAAAACGTCCCCTACTTCAACTATAGTAAACTAACTGCGATGACACTATGTCGTAATAAACGCCGAATTCAATTAGCCCATAAATTAACAGAAATTTAATTGCAAACTGATATCTTACCTAACCTTCTTGCTCAATAATATGTATTTTTTGAGATACGAAGAATTTATTATCAAATATTTGGCAGCATTCGTATTTATCTCCGATTTAACTATAGCAAAGTATCGAGTTACTGACTAGCTAAGACAGACTTTGAATTTGAAGTTTATCTTTACACATACAGCGGATCGAATGAAGCGTAATTGTTTATGTCACACGAAGCTTAAGAATTCAAATTATCTAATAAATACAAATTAAATTTTTAATTATTTAATTAGGGACTCTACTCTAAGAAACCGTCTGAAAAAATGTACATCCTTATCATGCAAGACTATACTTGAAAGTAACTATGTACATATATTTTATGAATGTAGGGTTAGAAATTTTGTAGGCCTATCTATGGGGAATTTCAATCTAACGATTGGGTTGTATTCCGCCAGACTTTCACTACATTACAGGCTAGTATGTACAATAAATGACAGAAAACACTCTTCAAAATAGCTCATATGTTACAAAGTTAGCCTTGAGTTATATGTAAGAAAATGAACGTTATTATTGTATACTTCAGAATCCTGTTCTTGAACATTTTTAGTAAATGTAGGATGCAATTCAAAGAAAGAATTAAAGATCCATTATTGAAAACTTTGGGTTTGTGAAATAGAAAAAAAAAAAAAAATCCCTTTCATTAAAGATGATTGATTTAAAAGTGACGTCTGAGAATTCGGGATCTTTCAAGTACTCAACCCTTTCCTTCGGGCAATTACTTATGATTATGTTCCCCTAATAAATAGCTTTACTAAGAAAACATTTATTTTAACTTTCAAGCTATCGCTAAGGGGTTTTGACCTTTTCTTTGTTTATAATAGATTTTAATTTAAACTTACCATAGATCTGCGTTCCTTGACAAAACACATTAAGCCTTGGTTTCAACATGACAACATAAATTACCGTTACTTTACCGTAGAAATTATATCGCGTATAGTGTTTTTCACTCATTTTACGCGCTTAATTAACATAAAACTAAATAATTTAAGTTAATTAACTTAAATTCACCATTATTATTGTAGAATATCATACCAACGTGACTTCAAACTTATTGAAAGAAGCCCGGCTTCATAGAAATTCGCCAGAGGGCGCTAGATTACAGAGGTATAGAAACAGAAAAGGTATAGAACTGAATTGAATCAAGTAAGCTTAGCCTCGTCTGCTTATGAAGGAAAAAATTTGTAAACAAACTGTTGCGCAATACCTGCAACTGGTGAATTAAATAAAAACATGAATAAATCGATACCCAAAACATTATGGATGATTAAACGATGTTTTATATGCAAAACTTCGAATCTGAAAGGCATTTCGGCATCGCAATTAAGAAATTACAGCTTCAAAATCAAAAGTATGTCTTCCCACGAATTATCAACAGCTCTGCGACCATTTTACTTTGCAGTACATCCCGATTTATTTTGGCAACAACCTCATGCCAAAGTTAGTTAAATAAATTAATTTTAAATAAAAAAATGTTCAAAACTAACTACACGCAAATTCCCATAGGAAGTCAATGAAAATTCTTTGAAAGAACTAAATTCCTACCTAGAATCATTACTTAAAAATGTTCTTCCAGGTCCAAAAAATGTAACATTTTACGTAAGGGACACAAGTGGAAAAAATAGCCATGAGGGTAGGATTGGTTTAATTTAATTTAGGCCTAAATTAAAATATAAACTGTAATTAAACACCTAATTTCTCAGCAAGAGAAGTTAAAACTGTGAATTTTAAACTACAAAGCCATGATTTACACGCAACTGTCCATACAATTTTAAGTACCTGCCACTTATCAACCAATTATATTGATGCAATAAAAAAGCCACCTAAACCACCACCAGAAACAAGGGGTGGTGGCTTTTCATCAAAGGAATTTAAATTTAGAGATGATATCAAATGGAGTGGGGCTGCGTTAGATGAACAAACGGTTGATTTTAGAGACAGATTTAAAAGAGTAGATGAAATTGACTTTAGGTCAGTAACCAAATAAAATAATGTTAATTTGCTTAAATATATATTAATAATTTAAGTTTAACCGCAGTAAATGGTTAAAAGATAACGTTGATAAAGCTCAGAAACGGGCAGCTGATTGTGATCCAGTCAGACAAGAAATTGAAAGATTAAGTAACATCTTAGTTGAAGGATTAGAGCTTAACGAGATAGTTTGGGACTGTGGTTGGGGATTATCTCATTTAAGAGGATGTCTACAAAGTTTCTATAGTCTAATTCAACAATTTCCAATGGAAGTTAATGTTTTAAGAGGTAAACATTACTTCTAATAAGTTTAAGTCACGAACTTATTTAGTTCTGATTCTGAACTAATTATAGGCAGAACTTTGGTCTTTGGAACTCAAACCGGTGTTAGTCTTGAAGGGGAAATTATTTTAAGCAGTGGTCATGTTAAACACACGTGGCTAGAGGCAGGCAACTATCTAATTAATCTTAATAATTTTAACTTTAATTAATTAAATTGAACTTCAATTCAACACAACACATAACAGCTTCTACAAAATGTGCCATTATATGACCAATTTCTTCATCAACTTCCCGATGCTGAAAGAGCCCTATCAGATGTTCTTTTAGGCGTTAAAATAGACCATCGAAAATTTCAACCCACAGTCATGGTGCAGAAATATATTAACCAATTAGGAAAGCTAGCATCTGCCTTATATAAATATCGCTGGCAACATGGTTACCCTGATTCATGGCCTAGAAGGCTTACCAAATACCAACTTGTAGTTGAAGGGTACTAATTATTAATTTACAATTAAAGTAATATTAATTAAACTATATTAAACTTCACAGGGAAGCTGGACCACTAATGCTATCACCTACTGGTCAATTTATAGTACCAGCTGGTTGTCCCGCCTTTTTATTGGTTGGATTTATAACTGACAATAGGTTAAATGCCGAGGAAAAAATGAAACAGTACAATAGGTACTATACTCACCACAATTCCCAAAAACCTTTTTAAACTAAACTAAATTTTATATTTTTTAGTGAGAAATATCGTGAACAAGTTTCAATAGATGAAGCCATGTATCATTTGGGTATAAAGTCCCTTCAAAAGGACAATAATGTTACACCCAATCTTATGATTAGTTGTTTAGAAAGATTAATAGAAAATTCTCAATATTGGAGCCCCATTTTACGCGGTTCTTACATCCGAGTAACTAATTTCTACTCAGTTTTACAAGATGGTGAAATTTGTATCCCATGGAATTGGAAAATTTCCGATAAAAGTTAAGCCTTGGTCAGAAATTCCCGAGTTAAGCCTAATATTTGGGCCTTTGTAAAATTTTTTGAGTACTCCAGAGTTGGAGTCCATAGTACGCGTACTACTCGCGAGTTAAGCCTAATATTTGGGCCCTGGTCATATTTTTTTGAGTACTCCGGACTTGAGTACTCTAGTCCAGAGTACGCGTACTACTCGCGAGTTAAGCCCAATATTAAGGCCTTTGTAAAATTTTTTGAGTACTCCGGACTCCGTAGTACGCGTACTACTCGCGAGTTAAGCCTAATATTTGGGCCCTGGTCATATTTTTTTGAGTACTCTGAGTCCATAGTACGCGTACTAGTGGCGAGTTAAGCCTAATATTAAGGCCTTGGTCAAATTTTGAGCAAAAAATTAATAAATAAAACCTTGTATTTTATATAAAATTATTGGAGTTTGTTCCTACAATAATGTAAAATGCTAAAACCTATTAAATTTGTTTTGAATTTTAATTAAACGTAGAAAAATATTAAATTTTACATAATTTTAAGCAAGCATGCGTGTGGTTTTTGTTAATTAAGCTAACTTTTAAAATATAATATATTTGCCGTCAAAGAACCAGCTTTTCTTCTAAATTATAATCATTAATATTTTAAAAATAATGTGCTTTAAAATATTTCACGTTTAAACTAAAACTAGAACTAAAGGATCGAACTATTAACCCCCCGCCCTCGGTCCCGTCTCTCTTGATTACTATATACACATCTTACCGCAGAATTCTTAAGTTTTAATTTCAAGAGGCCTTAAAGCCTCGGGATCCCATTTTCGAATAATATCCAATGCTTGATTTAAACGTGTGCACCAAAGAATTCTTTCCTCCTTGGTATCAGCTGATAAACGATGTTCGGTTGTGACATAAGCATTGTGACTCTGAGAGACCAAATTATCTTTGTCGTCTTTCTTCTTTGTTCTAACACTCATTAGAGAGAAGGTATGTTTTCGAACGCAAACGTTGGGGTTAATCAGACCAACTTCAGGGGTGATACATTGTCTCAAGTCAATAGTACCCATGGGCGCCTTTAGAATGGTTAAAACTTGATTAAGAAATCCTTTTAAACCACGCAAAACGACGGAAGTCAGCCCTGATTACCTGAGTTTTTTCATTATCAGGATATTTCCAATAAGACAGGAAATTTCCTGATAAGACAAACCATCTTCGGTACCAGTTTCCAAATCCGCTTACATCCTCGAACATAGTCTAAAATTAAATGTTGTTAAAAACTTAAAAACCCCCAAACCAAAAGTCCCCTACCAAAAACCCCTTTTCTTTTATTGGTTGTTCAGTACACAACTTTAATTTCATGGTAACTCTTCCTTCCATGGGAGATTGCGAGGGTACTTTCTCTAAAGACAAAACTCGCCTCCGACAATTCTCAATGTTAAGTCGAATCATGCCAACAACGTCAAAATTGGACGCCCTTTCTCTGGGTTCGGGAGTACTTAATGCAGGGGACGCCTTAACTTTCGAATCCAGCTTCTTATTCTTAGGAGTTATCTTTAATTTGCTGTGTTCTTTACGAATATTGTATTTGCGATCGTGAGGAATGGTTCGGGCGCTTGTTTGCTAAAAATTGTTAATTACCGCCACTCCAGTAATTGTCAGTATAAAGTACCTACACGCTAATTAAGTCTTACCAAAGCGTAAACTTCAAACAAAACTGAAAAGTTGCTTCTCAAATCCTGAAGACAAATGTGATTAGAGAAACTAAAAGTTCCCGCAGTGATTCCATCTTTTGTGTTCAACATTTCAGTTGCAATCACTTTCTCTCGATAACGTATCAAGCAAAAGAAGTAATGAATTGATTCGTCTAAAAGAAATTAGTGTAATTAAATCCTTAATTAATTAATCAGGGAAGGAATTCGCGATCATTACGCATTTGTCCGCCAAGTTGAGCTTGCAAGAACTCCTGTTTCAATGGAAGTCTAATTTCAGATATGGACAAAGTCCCGCGTTCACCAGCTGGATTAAACCCAAGTGCAGCTTCAGTTTTAAGTTGTTCGATAGAATTTTTGCAGGCATTTCGTTTGTGAGCTGTTAATGGACGTTAATTAATCCATTGAACGAGGAAGATTAATTTGAAAATAAGTACTGGTTATCAGTAGAAGTCTCTCTCCTTCAACGTGTTCGGTTGAACCGAAAAATTCGGGTTTAGCAGCGCATAGAAACAAAGCTTGACAAGCTTGTTTAACTTGAACATCTTGTCGATGTAAATCTTCTTGCAATTGTTTAATTCTTTCCTGAACTTCCTCAAAGTATTCATTGTCTTCTTGATGCGCCGGACTCAGGTTTATTTCAACATTCCTCTTAACAACATGAACCGGCGTGCTGTTGTTACTCAACTGTTGATTTTGTCGTCGATACAGACTGATGGAATGAGTCAGAACGGGCGATTCCTCTTTGTGACTGATTGGGTTTATGTATGGTTTGTTCGGAGAAACCGAGCTCGATGTCGAAGGCATTGACATTGGTGTCATATTGTCGTCATCCTTATAGGAGTCATCGGTGGAAACACTTTCCTCCTCGACATATCGCAATTTGGGTGTTGTTGGGTCGGGTTGCGTATGTTCTTCGACATATCGAATGCTTTTGGGAGGGGATACGTTGAGTTTGTTTGGACTGTTTTCCAATTTTTTAAGTTTCGACAATGAAGGATATAAACGCGAAGGCTGAAATTCAACAGGATTAAAATTGCGCGAAAGGATCCCATTGGACCACAAATGACTTACAGATCCTTCTTGTTCCTCATCGGAACTACTACTAAATTCATTCAAGACATCATCCAACATTTCGTCAAATTTTTCACAGACTAATCTTGATTCAGTATTGAAACTAGTTTGGGGTGTCATTGACTTTGGCGTTTGTTCCTCGACATATCTCGCCGTCATGATAGGCATGGGCGGTGGTGGAGGAGGAATGGGTGAATTCGAAATGGATGATTCCTCAGCATCATTCGTGGAAACCTCTCGCGATTTATCGGATTCATCTTCCGTATCAGAGTCCTCATCTTCATCTTCCTTAGGTTGTCCAAAAGGATTAAAAGGTTTCTTTGGCGACCTGTTCCATCTATTCTTCAATTCCTCAAGTTCCTTTTTACGTTCCTCAATCATTTTATTGGCAATATCATTTGTCGTGGTTTTATTGACCTTCTCCAACAAGTTTTGTTGCAACTGAGCTGTATGAGCCTCGACACTCTTTGTCGGAGAGAAATGAACGATTTTTTTCGCAGACTCATCCTTAACTGATACATCGTTTTTCAAAATTCCACTTTGAGTGGGTGTTGTTACGATGGTCTTTGGAGGTGCCATGGATGGTGCGCTAATTGTACTCGAGGAATTAATCTTGGGGAAGACTGGTTTATTGGCGACATTCTCTCTGTTTGGTGACATATTCATGGCTTTTTCAAACAAAGCGGTTCTCTGGGTTACAGACAGAAGTTCTGGTGTTTCGCAAGTGTTTTTGCTTGGGGTGACCGGTGTCTCAAACATGGCTCGACGAGCCGACAGGGGCAAGTTAGCCGGGTCAACATTGACTGGGGTGGATTGAGGCGTAGTTGCTATTGGTTTCAAGATGGTTGCCAAAGGTTTAGGGGTTGTTTCAACCGCCTTTTGAGGCTGGGTAACAGGGACCTTTAAGGTCACTGACGCTTTACTGGTTTGAATCGGAGTTTCGGGTTTGGAGTTACTAAAGACGTCGGAAATGGGGCCCAATTTACGTGGCAATGTCGCAGCCTTTTTGGGGCTGGTTGAGTCACTTTTTTGGTTCTCAAACAACTTCATTCTATCTCTGATGGTACTATCAGCGTTTTTCTCATATTTGTATGATAAAGTTGACGCGGATGCGGATTTAGTGAAGCCTTGCGCTTCCTAATGGTGAACGAATGTTAATTGTAACATCGGAATTAAAATTGAAATCAAAGACATCGCTTTGATTTCAATTTTAAACTCACCAAAGACGCGATGACATGGTCATCCCAAATTGGCTTTTTTGTTCTCACCTGCTTTGCTGGTTGTGCTTTTGGGACAACAGCAACCTCCACCTTAGTTTCCGAAACGGCCACCTTTTCTTTAACCGGAGATAGTACACTTTTCTCGCATGCTTTAGGGTTTTGCTTAGCGGGTGATTTTAGAGGCACAGAGAGGGGCATTGCGTTTTGTTTAGCTGGTGATTTAGGGGTAGAAAGGGTGCTATTTTGTTTAGCTGGGGATTTAGGAATCAAAAATTTGGGTTCATCAGGCTTTGGCACGGTTAAATCATCTTCCCATTGGTTAATATTGCTAGCAAGCGCTGCTAATCTACTACGGGCGTGAGTTATGTGAGGGGAATTAGATAATTCGGGTTTGGGTTCATTTTCAAGGGCTTTAAGCGAGGAAGTGGGGTTAGAGGAGAATACACCAGCGATTTCTGTATGGAAATATTGCGAGTTTATTTCTGACGGGCTGCCTTTATTTAATTGAAAAAACTAGTAATTTACCATCAGTATTTTTTTTCCTCAAGGCAGCTAACCCCCTAAGAGCGGAAACCTCATTGACAATATCAACAGTGTCATAATTTTCTTTATCAATTTGCGTATTGTCTTTAGGGGCTTCAATACTACGGCGTTTGGGGCTAAAGATTGCCGCTTCATCATCATTGCTTTTACGTTTTAACGTATCTTCTTGGGCTAATGGAACTTAGACTTTAGTATGATCATGGGATGGCATAGGGTGTGGGCTAGCTTTTAAGCTATAACAATTTAAACTAACCAGATTTTGTGGAATATTCATTTTGAGTAATTTTATCCTCTAAAAGGGCATCCCTTTGTTTTCTTTGTTCCGTATTATTTGGAAGTTTTTTATTTATCATATCGCGTCTAGCTTGAGTTCTTTCAAGCATTTTCTAGTATTCCGTTTAACATTTAATTAGGCCTAACTTACAACATTAAACTTAATTAAATTAAATTAAATTAATTTCGTTACCTGCGCAAAGGCATCAATCTCCATATCTTCCATCTTCAAAAGTTAATTAAAAACACCCAAATTTTAACTGAAATATTTAAAATTCAACGGCGAAAAGTTACAACGAACCGCACAACGTTACAACCGCTCCAAAAATAACATAAAAATATTTTTAAAGAAACCGTTTCCCACTTCACATTTGAATTCGACCAATCACCGACGAGTTCGTATTGCGCGCTACCTACCGGGATTGCGTAATTACGCACTAAGCGCAGTGTGTTGTTGACTTCAGGGACAAGAGTCCATACCGACGCGTATTAAATTAAAATTTTGTAATAATTAAAGGCAATTAAATTAAAATATGTTGAAAACACTACTTCGAAAGCACGGCTCGAAATGCCTTCAACTCTCTATTCAGCGAGGCCAAAAATCACAACCCAAAATTAAAACACAAGAAACGATAGGTAATTAAATTAAGTTAATGTCAATTAGTTTAAAGTCAAAATTAACTTCGTAATTAAAACCTTAGATACGGGGGGACTGCAAGCTTTGAAAGACAATAAATTAGAAGTTCTTGGGAGCAACTTGAGGCCATTATATTTAGATGCCCAAGCTACTACACCACTTGTAAGCAGTTATATAACCCTGTCCCCATGTGGCTTATAGTTAATTTTAATTTTAATTATCTTTACCCATTTAAAATTAATTTAAAGGATCCCAGGGTTTTAGACGCAATGATGCCATATTTAATGTCTCATTATGGTAACCCCCACTCCAGAACCCACGCTTACGGTTGGGAAAGTGAATATGCCATGGAGCACGCCAGAAAAGTAATATTTTTTTATAATTAAAGTTAATTTAATTTAAGGGGTTTAATTTTAGTCTTAATTCCAGCAAGTCGCGAGATTAATTGGCGCAGATGCTAAAGAAATAGTTTTTACAAGTGGGGCGACTGAATCAAACAATTTAGCAATTAAAGGAGTCGCTAATTTTTACAAATCAAAGAAAAAACACGTCATAACGACCCAAACTGAGCATAAATGCGTCCTGGATTCTTGCAGAAAGCTGGAATCTGAAGGTTTTGACGTAACGTATTTAAAAGTGAAAGAAACCGGACTTATAGATCTCAAAGTGAGACAATATCCCCCTTAATTAATTAATTAATTAATTAATTAAGAATAATATAACCTAATTAAATCTTGATAGGAATTAGAATCAGCTATCAGACCCGACACATCGTTACTATCGATAATGTTAGTTAATAATGAAATAGGAGTTAGACAACCAGTAGAAGAAATAGGTATACCTTAATTAATTAATTATTATTAAATTAAGTTAATTAACCTTAATTATTTTAGGAGCATTATGTAGATCTAAAAAAGTATTTTTCCATACCGATGCCGCTCAGGCAGTTGGAAAAATTCCAGTTGATGTTAATGAGATGAAAATTGATTTAATGTCAATTAGCGGGCACAAAATTTACGGGCCTAAAGGGATTGGGGCACTTTATATTAGACGTAGACCCAGAGTTCGGGTTGAACCATTACAAAATGGAGGAGGACAAGAAAGAGGAATGAGGAGTGGAACTGTTCCAACTCCGTTAACAGTTGGTTTAGGGGCTGCTTGCGAAATATCAATGCAAGAAATGGATGTAATGGATATATATTAAAACTCCCTAATGATTAATTAATTAATTATAGTTAATCTCAATTAAATCTTATTATAGTATGATTTGGAACATGTTAAAAGGTTATCAGATCGTCTAATAAATAAAATAAACTCGGAGTTGACTCACGTTATCAGGAATGGTGACACACAATTCAATTATCCGGGATGTGTCAATTTATCCTTTAGTTGTGTTGAAGGAGAGAGTATGTTAATGGCCCTTAAAGATGTCGCCCTTTCATCTGGAAGGTAGTGATTAATAATTAATTTAATTTTAAGTTAATTAATTTAATTTGCATTAATTAATTTAAACTTTAGTGCCTGCACCTCAGCCTCATTGGAACCCTCTTATGTTTTAAGAGCTATAGGAACTGATGAAGATTTGGCCCATTCTTCAATAAGGTATTATTTTATTATTAAGTTAATTTAATTTAATTTAGTGGGGGTTAAAGTTAATTCTAGTTAATTAATTTCAGATTTGGAATTGGGAGATTCACAACAGAGGAAGAAATTGATTATACAGCTGAAAGATGCATTTACCACGTTAAAAAATTAAGGGAAATGAGGTATATTATATTAATTTTAATTCTAACAGGGATTTAATTCATTTAATTTAATGATAATTAAAAGAATAAATACTTAACTGTTTATTTTATTTTATTTTCCGACAACAGTCCTTTATGGGAGATGGTGCAGGAAGGAATAGACTTGAAAACAATTCAATGGTCTCAACACTAAAGACTGAGGCAGAGATCCTTAAGTTGACATCAATTGCTTGGCAACCATCTCTTTACTTAAACGCGTTCAATTAAATTAAATTAAATTAATTAGCGCTTCTGACAATTCCAACACCAAGAAAAAATCTCTAATACCTAAAGTAAACAAAAAGAAAATAAACAAAACAACCAGTAAGATTACACAAGCTGATGTAAAAAAATTAAATGTACATGTTAAAATTAAAATAAAAATGTTAGGCTTAGTTTTAAATAAAGTGTAATTAATTGAGTTTAAATTTATTCATTGAAAACAAAAATTTTTTTTATAAGATTTAAAAATATCAGGGAGGGGGGAATGGGGGTGGGGCAAGGAGTAATTATTTAGCAGTTGACAAAAAGGGGATGGATTAATTAATTAACAGTTTTTCCTGAATTTTATTTACAATTTTCGTTTTTTTCTTCTAATTTTGTTGCTGCAGTTGTTTTTTGTTTTTTAAAGCATTTCAGAAAAAAATAGACTTATCAATGGCCAAACTTCTTACTGATAAATATATACATACATACTGATAGTGACTGATAAACCTTGAATTTGATCATTTTAATTTTTTATAGTTTAGTATTAGTTTAATTTTAATATTTATTTTTCTTCATAAATAAATAATAAAATTTTTCTAAAACAAACTAATTTATTTATTTATTCAGATTTCAGAAGCTAATTGTAATTAATGTTTCCTTTTAAATTAATTACAGCATTAATATTCCCCCATGAATCCAGCAGAGCTTTTTTGAAACTGTTTTTTTTTTAGTTTAATTGAAATAACTCAGTTTTTAAAACCAAAAATAAAAAAAATTGGTGGATTTGTTTTTCATCTATAGTTTGTTGTTTTTTAATATAGGCCACTGTTTTCTTTGTTTGTTTGTTTATTTAAATACTTAACCAGGATGTTTCAACTTAATTAACCTTCTTGACCAAAATCTTCCATAAATTGTTTAAGTTTAATCAAATCATCTTCATTAACAGTTGGTTTTGCATTATTTAGTGACAAAAGTACATCACTCTGTAATTAAAACCATTTAATTAAGTTGTTAATTAACCTATGTTAATTAATTTTAGTTAATGGGAGGGGGGGGTCGGGTTCTAGCAATTACTTACCAGACTAACAACTGGTTCTAGCAATTTTTCACCGGGGACATCCATCCAGGACATTTCAATAGCATCAGGAGACCCGGGTGAACACGGGGTCAAAAGGTCATCAACTATAACATTAGGGTTATCCCTGGATGGACCCCTAACTCTTCTAAAATGGGTGGCTGTTTGGACTTTACGAACTGGTTGCATTAAAGCATCCCGGACCAAAACTGAAATGTCAGCTCCGGAGAATCTAAAATTAAAAATTACTCGGAGGTTAATTAATTAAGGGTTTAAATTACTATTTTAATTAATTTTACCCTGGGGTTTTCTTTGCTAAAACCTTATAATCCTCTTCCGAAAGTGTATTAGGCGTATTCCCAATATGTAATTTAAAAATGGCTAATCTGGCGTGTTCCTCAGGGAGAGGAATATAAATTCTCTTCTCAAAACGCCGCCTGATGGCTGCATCAAGAATCCAAGGAATATTTGTAGCCCCCAAGACTAAAATCCCGTCAGTATCATTGCCAACTCCTTGCATTTGGACGAGAAATTCCGTTTTAATTCTACGGGCCGACTCGGACTCATTATCAGACCGAGAACTACACAAAGAATCTATTTCATCAATGAAGATGATACTGGGTTTATGTTGTCTGGCCATTTCAAACAAATTTTTAACCAATCTATAAGTCATTAACCATTAATAACTTGGTTAAAATATTGGCCTAAAAATAATAGGGTTTACTTTTCACTTTCACCAAGCCATTTAGACACCAAGCTTGATGAAGAAATGGAGAAAAATGTAGAGTTATTGGCTTCAGTAGCTACAGCTTTAGCCAAATATGATTTTCCAGTTCCAGGGGGCTAAATTTACGGTTAAAAATTAGGCCTAACTGCTTAATATAAAAATAAGGGGGTTTAACCAACCCCAAAAAGTAAGATTCCTTTCCAGGGCTTCCTTTTCCCAGTGAAAAGGTGAGGGAATTTTATGGGTAAAATCACAGCTTCTTTCAAAGCCTCTTTGGCTCCCTCCAAACCGGCAACATCGGACCATTTGATGTTTGGTTTTTCCATCACAATGGCTCCTTCCAATTGACTCAGTAACTTTTTCTTATCAGGATCTTCTCCATCAGAATCACTAGAATCATCTTTCTTATTCGAGCTTTCACCAGCTTTAACCGGTTTCTTTTTATTATCTTTGTCATGACCTTTCTTAAGGTAGTCTTTGAGCTTCTCCGCTCTTTCTAAATATTGAAGACACTTTGCTCTAATGCTTTCCTTAGCTCTGTCACTTTGAGCTTCATCTGAATTAGTTCAATTCATTCTTAGTCGTGACCTTTTAATCATAGATTAAAAGATAAACCCTTACATTTGATTGCATGGAGAAAATACTCCACTCCGTGTTCGTACAATCTTAATGCTTCTGCATAGTTCTTATTTTTGTCTTCTTCAGTAGCTTTGGTAACCAAATCAATGGCTTTCTGATAGTTATTAACACTTTTTTTAGTTTTAAAACCATTTCCCCCATATCATAATATTAAAAGAATAAGAATAACACCCTTTGGCATTCAATATTTTTGATATTTGAGTTTGATTATAGAGACCAAGGCTTAACTTCAATTATAAAAATGATCAAACCTGCAACGTTCCTCCAGTACTCATTAGAAAGGCCTTTAGACTTTAGTCGGATTTTTACGATTAAAAATTAAAACTTCACTATATTTTAAGAACTTTAATTAATAGACTCGATATTGACACATTCCCAATCGTGGGAGTTATATTAATTTGTTATCTATATGCAAAACAATACTTTTCAATTGGTGACACAAAAAATTATGTCATAATCATTCCGCAACCCGCCGACTTACTAAAAAACTAGGAGGATAGCTACAAAGTACCTAGTAGGCGAAACGTACAAATATTAGACTTTCTACGGCATATAGGCTTAAAAATGAGTATTATCCTGTGTACATGAGTATCATCACTCCTTGGCATTTTCTTGTAATGACAGCTGGCGCTCCCTATTGGATGACCCTTTTGACACGATAAACCACGTGTCTTTTAAAGTTCCGTTTTTGGAATTACAAGTTGCGGTTGCATCATCGCGTTTTCACCGCGAATTTTGTTATATAATAACGATAAAGTAATTATTTTAATTGTTTAAAATCATTTATAAAAACCCAGATAGGTTAGGTGTAAAGTTTTTCAGTAAAAATGTTATCACTAGCGTTAGGAAAATCACCTAGAACACTATGTTACTTGCACAGAAATGTTAAACACTCATTTGGGCGCGAATTTCCCAACCTCCAAGTGGTCCAGGGGACCAAATTTACGCAAAATTCAAGATATTTGTGTGCACTATCGTACTCTGGATCAATATTAACCGGTAGAAATCAAGAACCATGGCCCAATGTTACACAAAACACTATAAACAGTTTCAATAAAGTTACCTACATCTCTCGGAGAAATTACAGTGATAAACAAAACCCTAATGATAATGGAGGTGGTGAAGATGACCCTAGCGCGACCACACCACCTCCTCCTGAAATACGAACCCCAATTATACAAACTATGGGAGGGGTTATTGCACCTGTCACTGTTCCAGAGGTTTGGCCTCAAGTTCCAGTCATAGCTGTTACAAGAAACCCCGTTTTCCCAAAGTTTATCAAGATTATTGAGGTAGGAATAGTTTCTCCACCTTTTAAGTCATCCCCTGGTTTTAATTTTAATCGTAATTAAGTTAAATTAATTTTAAAAGGTCACCAATCCCTCTTTAATTGATTTAATAAGGAGAAAAGTTAGTTTAAATCAACCTTACGCTGGTGTTTTCTTATTAAAAGATGAAAAGTATGATAATTTTAATTAAAAGTAATTGTAAATAACTAATAATATTATTAAAATAGTCATGATACTGACGTAGTGGATAATTTAAATGCAATTTACAACACTGGAACATTTGTTCAAATTCATGAAATGCAAGATTTGGGGGATAAACTTAGGATGATTGTTATGGCCCATAGAAGGTTAGAAAACTAAATTTAAAATTATATTATAATTTAATTTAAACACAAAATAATCTATTAAAATTAACATTTAAATAGAATTAAAATTGTCAAATCCATTGAAGAATCAAGTAAGATTCTAATTAACTTCCCAAGAGAGTTTAGAGTTAGACTTTTTGTAACAATGTCTTGTTAGACATAGAACAACAACAACAACAACAAGAGGAGACAATTACAAAACGTCGTAGAAAAAGGAGAAATGAGACAACTGAACCTTTACCCATTGAGAACAGTACATCCTCAGAAACCCCTCAAATAGAAGAACAAGAAAATAACACGGAACAACCACCAATTGGTCCAAAAACTCCAATTTTAATGGTGGAAGTTGAAAATGTTCAACATGAAAAGTTTCAAACTAATGAAGAAATGAAGGCATTAACCCAAGAAATTGTTAAAACAATTAGAGATATAATTGCCCTTAATCCTTTATATCGAGAATCAATTCAACAAATGATTCAAGCTGGTCAAAGAGTAGTAGATAATCCAGTGTATTTATCTGATTTAGGTTAGTTTTAATTAGAATTAAATTAAAATTAACTTAAAAAAACTATAAGTATATTAGCAATTGTCTTATAGGAGCTGCCTTAACTGGTGCTGATCCTCAAGAACTTCAAGAAGTTTTAGAAGAAACAAATGTATAATAAATAAATAAATTAAAGTTTTAAATTAATTATAATTATAATTAAATTTAAATGTTCAGATTTCAAGAAGATTAATGTTAGCTTTGTCACTCTTGAAAAAAGAATTGGAATTGAGTAAACTTCAACAGAAAATTGGAAAAGATGTATAATTGAAGTTTAAATTTTAATTAATTGGTTTTTTAAGGATTATTAGTTAAATTAATGTTAATTAATTAGGTTGAAGAGAAAGTTAAGGCGCAACACCGCAAATATATGCTTCAGGAACAATTAAAAGCTATTAAAAAAGAACTAGGACTTGAGAAAGAGGATAAAGATGCGATTGAAGAAAAATTTAAAGAAAGAATGAAAGTTAGCATTGGTTAAAATTAATTTTAAATTAAAATAAAGTACTAGGTAAATATTATTAATTATAATTAGGATCTGGTTATCCCCCAACATGTTATGGAAGTAATAGAAGAGGAACTTAGTAAATTGTCATTTTTAGACAACCATTCTTCAGAGTTTAGGTCGTTTTTTTGTTGAAAACTCAACACTTAACTTTAATTAAACAATTTAATTATAATTACAGCGTAACGAGGAACTATTTAGATTGGTTAACGAGTATCCCATGGGGTAAAACAAGTACAGAAAACTTGGATTTAACTCGCGCGAAAGAAGTTCTAGAAGAAGATCATTATGGAATGGATGACGTCAAAAAAAGAATTTTAGAGTTTATAGCAGTTAGCCAACTTAAAGGGACAACTCAAGGGAAAATGTTGTGTTTTCATGGACCTCCTGGTGTGGGAAAGACATCCATAGCTAGATCCATCGCGAAAGCGCTTAATAGAGAGGTGAAACCTTAATGAAAACTTGCAAAGATCCCTAAACCAAAACCGCGTGTGTTTCTGACAGTATTTCAGATTTAGTGTTGGAGGAATGACGGATGTAGCTGAAATAAAAGGACATCGTAGGACATACATTGGAGCAATGCCCGGCAAACTAATCCAGTGTTTAAAGAAGACCAAAACAGAGAACCCTTTAGTCTTAATAGATGAAGTTGATAAAATTGGACGCGGATATCAAGGAGATCCTTCTTCAGCATTACTCGAAGTCTTAGATCCGGAACAAAACGCCAATTTCCTTGATCATTACTTAGACGTGACTGTGGACTTGTCTAAAGTGTTGTTCATATGCACGGCAAATGTAATTGACACAATCCCTGAACCTTTACGAGATAGAATGGAAATAATTGAAGTGTCCGGTTACGTAGCTGAAGAAAAACTTGCAATTGCACAGGTAATGTTAATGTTAATTTAATTTAACTTAGAATTTAAGGAGGGACAATTAACCATAATTTTTCCAGAGATACTTAATACCCCAAGCGAGAACTAACTCTGGAATAAGCGAAGATAAAATTACAATTAAAGATGACGCCCTACAATCATTAATTAAATTTTACTGTAGAGAAAGTGGTGTCCGAAACTTACAAAAACATATAGAAAAGATACTTAGAAAGAGCGCGTTTAAGATAGTCAGTAATGAGGTATCAAAAGTTGAAATAGATAACAGTAATCTTCAAGATTACGTTGGGAAACCCGTCTTTACACATGATAGACTTTATGATATTACACCGCCTGGTGTTGTTATGGGTCTAGCATGGACTGCAATGGGTAAGTGAAACTGGGTCTTAAAGTTATTAATTTCGCAGCTACTAATTATAATTAATTAATTAATTAAAAGGTGGTTCCACACTTTTCATTGAAACTGTTGTATCGCGTCCAATTGATAATAATAAGAACAGTGGTAAAAACAGTGAGCATGGGCCTCCAATTGGTAGCTTACAATTAACAGGACATTTAGGAGAAGTCATGAAAGAGAGTGCAAACATTGCCTACTCATTCTCAAAGTCCTTCTTAATGACTAAAGTCCCTGATAATGATTTTCTTATTAAGTCTCATTTACATCTTCACGTTCCTGAGGTAATTTAAATTAATTTAATTAAGATAGGCCTATATTTAATTTTAAATACATCTTTCAAAACAGGGCGCTGTCCCTAAAGATGGTCCAAGTGCGGGTTGTACTATGGTGACAGCCTTACTGTCATTAGCATTGGGGAAATCAGTCCCTCAAAATTTCGCTATGACTGGGGAAGTTTCATTGACAGGAAAGGTTTTACCGGTTGGTGGAATTAAGGAGAAAACGATAGCAGTAATTATACTTAATTGCATGCTTTTAGATTAATTATGGCGTATTAATTTTAATTGATTTTAGGCTAAAAGAGTCGGGGTTAAAACCATAATTTTACCTGAAGAAAACCGTAAAGATTTTGCTGATTTGCCTGAATATATTACAGAAGGATTGGAAGTTCATTTTGTCAGTCATTATAGCGAGATTTATGATATCATATTTGCTTAATTGTAATTTGTTGTTGACTTGTCATTTATCAGAATAAATAAATAAATAAATTTATTTAACTATTATGTCTTATTATTGAGTTAATATAATATTATTTAAAAATGAAAGGGAAATAAGTAAGTTTAATCTTTATAGTGTCGTCAGCACGCTATACTCCCCCACCCCCACCCTACTGCGTTATGTCGTCGGCCATTTTGAGGGTAAAGGTAGGTACCATTCTTAACCGGCATACCGCTGTACCTTCCCTAATGGTTCAATTAAAAATACCCGTTAATTAAACTTTCACGACGACTTCTTCGCCAGCAAACCCCATAATTTGTTTAAAGTAATGACCTTATAGTATTTCGAACCAGGTGTAACATTACAAAACCATCATTTAAATATCGCGGCTGTTGTTTAGGTTCTATCGGTAATTAAATAATAATTACTGTGGTTTTTCCAAAAACCAAGCTAAGCTTTGAAGGAACAATATTTTTCACAAAATCATTAAAAATCCATTAAGCAATCCGTCCCAGCTCTACACTGATCTCTTCAGAACGACCCGAGAGAGAGAGAGAGGAAACGTTATTTTCGGTCTACCTTGTGGAAAATCACCTTTCAACCTTTACCTTAAAACGAACCATAAACAAATTGATTTTCACTATGGATTTATGGTGAATTCAATAACAATTTACTGTTATAAAAGTCTAGGAACGCGATGCCCTTATGAAATCTTATTTGTCTATTTTCATTCTTGTTTCGTAATGACGTGATCTTATCACAAACTGGCACGCGATTTCAAACTGACCAATCATTAATCTACAACGGGAAATCATATTCAGAGATTATGTTCAGGTGTATAAATCCTCGATATCAAAATTGAGCAACCAACTTTAACGGAGCAGACAGATAAAGGACTTCAAAATCAAGCGCCATAGTAAAATCGTACGCGATATTTTAAACATGGACATAGAAAATCTACTTTTAATAAATTGCTATTAGAAATTGACCTAATTTGAAATTAAACGATATACGCGATACCATTTAAATCCCAAAATAATAAACAATAGGAAAATACAAGTCGATAATGACTTCCCGAATAATGTTTATACAGGTTTATTTATAGGTTCAATTGTTTTAGCAGGGGGTCCATGCCAAGGGGGGGGGCTAAATGACAATGGGGGGAACGTCAATGAAGGCGGTTTCGGGGAGGGAGAGTCTGGTACCTGAAGATTAAAGACGTTTTGATTAATGAGTAAACTAAACGAAGGAGACGGGCCCATGGAAGGAAGCAAGGAGTATCCCTTCCTTTACATCTCGAGCCCTTCTTAATAATCCCCGCTTTATCATTTTACTAGATGAGGAAAAGGAACAATGGAAATGGGAGAAAGAATAACAAAGGAGGATGTGTAAAACTGGAGAAGCAATATCATATGAACAAAATATGGTACTGGGTAGGTACGTCGTAACTCCGGGTTATTTATTGGATAAAGACAAACGGTTTGATGGTGAGATAGATACAAGTATCATCTTTAAAACGGTACTAAATATTTGGGGCTAACATCAGCTAGAGCTCGAGTAATTAAGGATTTAAGATATTTCATTTGGCACGGGGTCAGAATATGGATAAACTTTAGTACGTTAGAACTCACAAGATACGAGGAAACCTTTTTAGAATCTTATAGAATAAATTTTCCTCTTTCCAATGCTACTTGGTACTTTGAGGTATATCAAGCAGGGTTTGAGTAATTAAGGTTAAACAGGGGTCAAAACATAAACACCCCTGTCACCTCCAAGATACAAATTCTTCTTGGTAACATCGCGTTGGACGACAAAAGAAGTGATATAAAAATCTAACCGAGTGTAAAACTAGATCAGAGAGAGAGAGAGAGCGAAGGAGAGATAGAGAATTAGACAAAATTCCCAGGGCCCCCGTTTTCTTTACGTTAGGCCTAACATTAATTAGAAATCCTTCTATACATATTTATATATCAACCCTTTAGGCTCTTTCATTTGCCTCTAAAGCTACAGAGGATGCTAGCGTTTCCATACCACAAATCGATACGAGAGCAAGGACGCGTTGAAAAGTGCACGGTACTTTAGATTTAAATGAGTTTTTCGGCCCCTATAGCTTGTTCTTTTTCGCATTTGTTTTATTTTTTAATACACAACTCGGTTTGTGTTGGGTCTGGTAACTCGAATAAGTTAATGAATTCAAAGCTAGAAAGTTGCGTGGGGTACAGACGAGGTGTAAGAAGTTTCAGTATTACTTAATACAAGTTGAACAGGCTAAGGAGAAACTTGGAAAAGTCATTTTTTTGGCTTTATTTTACACTCCGTTACATTTGAACCTCTCTCTAAAATTGTTTTATTTTTTCCACCCCTCAAGTCTCACACAGTCTGGGTGGTTTTTGGCCTCAGTCTAGAGCTAGGCCTAACTTTGAAAGTAGTACATTTCTTAACCTTTCTACAACGACAAAATGTTACGAAAACTTGAAACTATTTCTAAAATTTAAATAAAAAAAAATCGATTTCTTTATAAAACTTTTAAAGATCAAAATATTCCGGAATTCTAAGAATTTTAGCGCCAAATAATTTGTAAGGGTCGGATACATGCACCTGGCCATAAATTATCGATGTAGGGGGCGGAGGGGGTGTCACGTGACCTATATTTCCTTCCACTAAAATATTCGGGAATACCTGAGATTAAGCCTTGGTATCTCTATTAATAACACTGTTTTAATTATTCAAAAAAATAAAGTTGGTTTCCTGAACACATTCCTGAATTTTTGGGATAATTTTACTTGCAACATTATGGTCAGATTATTAATTAAAGGTTTAATTAAATTATCAGACTTAATTAAGAGTCAAATATAATTAAATTATATCTATGAGAAATATTTTGTACTGAGCCCCTGTTGGGTAGCTTTCCCCCGAACACCGGTGTATTGCGGGTTAAACATTTCTACAGGCGTCGTATTGAAAATACATTACGAGCTTGCTCCCTAAATGTTGGCTTCACCCGTAAACTTACAAATCCGCTTTTTCTACAGTAACTTCAATGCAAATTAAGATAAAATAAAACTAAAAATATCACGATATAGTAGACAGTCCATTGAGCAATAGCTCCAAGTTTCATAACCCTGGCGCAAGTCCTACCCCTTTACAATCGCGTGGGAAAGAAATATAACAAAAAAAAGAAAGGGTTCCTTTACAAAAAAGGAAGAAAATTAGTTATAGAAGAACTTTGCTATCCTAGACTATCGGAGGGCATGGGCAAAACTAGAAACAAAAAGTCGTCGTCGGTCGTTTAGAAATGGTACAGAGGCAGCTAGGCGAGTTGGGCGTGGAAATACGTCGGACATCGGGGCGCCACCAGACAACGTGACTCATAGCTAACCCGGAGTACGGAACAGTACAGTCGTGCGTGCAGTCAGTGGAAGTATACCATTATCGTTTCTCGTTGCCGCCCGTTTCAGAGCTTGCACTCACTGACCAAAACGATTCCCCAGCTCAGTTACTCTCTAGAACTGGACTAAAAGAACCAATTTAATTTTTTGTGCTGGACGTAAAATCTCTTTCTCTAACGAAGAGACATGATTATGAACGAAAGGCGTCAAAAGTTTAGACTAGCAATTGCTACAGGACCTTAGCGAATTACAAAGGAGATCTTAGTCAAATTTCATTTTAAGAAATTTGGGTTTAATTTTTGGTGCGCAAAAGAAGAACTAAAATATGCCACCACCGAAGATATCAGATCATCCAGTAGTTACTGGTAAGTTTACAAGTTACGTTAATTGTTTTGTAGTAGTTAAGTAGTTTGTGGTAATGGTGGTAGTCTACGAGTGGATTGGTGTTTGGGTGTAAATTTTATATTCATTATAATCAAGTAAAATGAGACGTTGAACAGGTTAACTTAATTGTTTTGTATTGGTGAAATAATTTTTTTGGGGGGGGGGGGGAGATTTATGTAAACATATTGATTTAAATATTCGATTTAAAAGTCGAAGCTGAATGGGAGGGAATTCCAAGGTAGTTGTAAGTAAAACCTTTGTGGGTCTGTGTTATAGAGGTACCTTTATCATGGGTTAGAAACAATTTAAATTTAACGTTTTAAAAACACTTAGAAAAACAAGAAAACCGGTTTTTCCTGTAAGCAGTAATGGATTTTCCAATAAAAAACTAATGAATTTACTAAATAATAAAAAACAGTAGACCAAAGTAATCCCTACAATTTTACATCCTTGGAAGGGATCTACATTTACATAGAAAAACTAGTTAAATTAGGTTCCTTCCAAGCCTGAACTCAATAAGAAAAAATAATTTCCAAACCATCTGGTACAGAAACTTAATTCAACGTTAAATCGCATTAAACACGGTCCATTATTACTCTTATAAAAATAAAAGGCAATTTTTAAACAATTTAAAACTTTTTCCGCTATTAAAAACAGGCTTGGTTCAAGCGAGTTAGCTGCACCCTAACGGACACCGAAAAACTTCTAAGCAGAAAAAAAGACACTAAGCAAAAATCTATCGATTCCATACAAGAGTATAGTACTAGTGCCTTAGGGGGAAAAAAAGCTCTAGCAAAGAGGAATGATGGGGGTTTTTATACCATGGTAAAGGCAAATACATTGCACGGATATCGAATTTCTATGTTCAATTCCCTAGCTACCTTTACATTGAAGACAAAGGCAGTAACTGAGCAAGTACGGTAGTAATATTAACATAGAAGTCCCCTATATAATATAACGTTGTCAAGTAGACGTTGGTGTCACCTCGCTTCGATGCCTTCAGGGTTTGTAAGACAAAAAAATGCGGGATCGAATCCAGCAGTCGAGTTAAGGCTGGTTTTCACTGGCCCAAAACGCAGGAAAAACCGCGTTCCGCGCCGTTTTTTCGGAGGTAATTTGCCGCAAAATTTCGCGTTTTCAGGGCGGCAAGCACGGAATTGGTTTTCTATTTTTCCGCAAATTTTTACGGAAAGGAAAGCGGTGGCCAATAGGAATAGACGAATGCGTGACGTCATAGGCTTGGTTTTGGTCAGCTCGCGAGGCTTTTTTTCGACGCCATTTTTTTTAGTTCAAGGTGTTTCTGTTTCGACTACAGAAACGCCTTGTATAAAAATGTATAGTTAACGATTAGCTAAAGAAATTTGGCTTAATCGCTATTTATATGATAGAAATTAACGTTTTTGCAAAGACAATAAAGTCTAATAAAATCGATAGGTTGTTATTGGTGCATTTTCAACATAACAGTTAAGCCTTGGTCTCCACGAGATCGCACTCTTTCCGTATTACAAGTGAAAACGTTTTGCCGCCGTTTTTTAAGGAATTTTCCGCAAAATCTTGCGGATTTTTCTTTTCTGTTCCGTGAAAATTTCGGCAGTGAAAACCAGGCTTTAGGAGAATGGTATAGTAAGTTCATACCATATGGAATGTTCAATAAAGATACGAGACAGAAGATAAAAAGTGGAGAGATTCAGTATAGGCATAGATGTTCAGGAGGTAGCATTTGAAACATGGTTCCATTTTTAAATATTTCACTAAATCATTGAAATCTCTTTCAATTTGTGTTATGTGCTTTGATGACATTTGAATCTCTAACAAATCACAGCTATCGCTTGACAATTTAATTTATTCGAGCTAAGAGTCCTTAAAAACCGTAAAAGAAAGTTTTCGCTTTGAAAACGGCCATTTTTAAAAATAAGCTCGACTTTTTGAAATGTTAGTTTCAACTTCAAGTTATAAAAATAAAGTTACATCTTCAGGAGCGTTAAGTATAGCATCCAACTTCAGATGCGGGGTTTTTAATGGCGGAAAACTCCTGATAAAAGCATTTTTATTACTATTATTATTACTTCACCAGTTATTATTACGAACATTTACCGGTGAAACAACCAATTGTCCGTTGTAAATTCAACACGAGATAAAATACACAGGTATACACTTATATCTAACTAGGGTGGGGGGGGAGTTCTGGGGCTACACTGGAGCACGAACAGAACAGGAAAAATACAACGCTGGGGTAAACCCAGGCCAGGATTAAGGCAGGCAGGGCTATCACGTTCGTTACCAGGTTAAAACGTCGTGTATTAGAGTTAAACACGAACGTTTTCCCAAGCTAAATGTACCGGCTAAAATTCTATAGATTCCCCACTTTCGTACTAGTCTAGTACTGTATACACATTTGGCGGGAATAGAAAGGGTTAGATTTCTGTCAAACACGCACTTTTTATCGGTCCACCACTGATGGAAAAAGTTATTTTGTTTTTAACCTTTTTATATACGGACTTTGGTTTTTTTTATTAGCAATCTTATCACAGCTTTTCAGAAAACTCGAGTATAGAGATTTTCTTTTACTGAAACACCTTTTTCAATATTTCTGATCTTTTCAACTACATTTTGGCGCAAAAACGTAATACGTTTCAGGCAAGCTCTTCCCACGTAATTTTGGAGCGAAATATTTGACCTTTCATGGCCTGATACCTTAACCATCCTGATGCCATTTCAACGCGAAAAAAAATATTTAAGCCTACATAAAACTAATATTAATTAAGGGCTAAAGCTAAAATACGAATATTCAATCTTACTAAATTACTTTATAGCAACTCGTACAAAATCTTATCCAGTACTATAACAATATTAAAACGAGATACGAAAAGCCGGTTCGGATAATAAATGACACTTGGAACTCGAATATATCACGGAGAAGGCGCGAAAAAAAGCGGGTTTTATAGTGTAATACACGACAAAGGCTTACGAATGTAATGCAGAATAAAAGGCAGGAAAACCTTACACGGCGCCAGATTTTTAGATTTTTCTAATCAGATAAAAAGTCTAGCCCAATTTCGGTTAATTATAACAGGCGGAGTTATACTTTGGCTTTAGTTATAAATTAGAACCAGCTTCCTCTAACCCTCATTGTTAATGGAATTCGTGATAAACAGTTATATTAAGCAAATTAGATACAAACCCGAAGCTGCTAGAATATCACGTACAATTTTAAACTTCCAATGGATTAAAAAGTACAGTTCTTCAACATAGAGAATTAATTTATCCATATCCAGGAGTAGAAATACCTTATTTCATTTAAGACATAACCGAATGTATTTCTAGAACCTTTCCGAGTCTAAAGTTTAGAACTGATTTAAACTGCACTCATAAATTCTTTTCACAACATTGATATACGCGATTAAATGCTCCGCTAGTCCTTTTAAACTGAAACTGAAAGTTCAGACGCAAATATGCAAGCAAAAAAACTGAGCTACAACTCTTAAATAATGTCGATTTAAAGTTTGCAGTTCAATTTTTTATGACTTCCTTAAAAATTGAAAGGGGAGTTTTCTAAGAGAATCTTTAATCTCCCCCAAGGACCAGATACTTTATTCATTTTCAAGCAAAGTTCAAGACAACTTTTGTATACCCATTCTTCTGCATTGCGGATTTAGTAATACGCCTAAAGAATTTTAAGTATTTAAAAGTGTCCCCAATATTCCAAGTATAGTCAGTAAAAAAGAAAGACTAAAAATATTATCTTGTCACACGGGGTTTGCAACTGATTTCCATGGAAGAATTCTTCCGAGGGGATAGTTACTCAGTCTCAACGTAGTACCTGTACTGAATAGCATGTGCGTGGAATCTCAGAGTGAATAGCCCCTTGGTGCTTTCCCTCATCCTTTATGATTGAAGGAAACTATTCCTATTTTGCCAAGATAATTTGTCGCGAACAAAAGGTTTTTTGCAGCCATTTTCAATCTTTTTTCGAGACTGAGCGTCTCATAGAAATGGCACCAGACAATGAAAAAGAGGACACACCTGTCCTTGAAAGGCACCACTATGCTTTACTAGATCGATAGAGAAAAAATGTTTCCCTTCAAAAATTCTCTCATCCAGACTTTTGACGCCAGGGTAGACCACTTTAACCGTTAGTTCATACCACCCTATGTGTTCAGTTAATAGTAAACTGATTTATTATAACTAGAAACCTATTAAATAAAGCAATCTATAGTTGATAATCGCCTATAAATGCGTCAAGAAAAGCTAGTTTACTTTATATTATAAACTTTCAAAGTAAGATACACTGCAAACTAAATTCAAATATTTTTAAAACGCAAATTCCAGTGACGTATTAAATTTTTGCCTTAGTGGCTGGCTATTAAATTTTAAAACCCTTGGTGGAATTTTCAACCAGAGTTTATACCATAATTAAAGGCTTTTCGTTGCTATATTGAATATAAACGTGTTTTCCCTACAATATACCTTTGAGCTCTACTCCTAAGTAACGTTGTAAAAATAATAAGATAGGAACTAGCGAAGTCGGTCCGAGACTTGTGAAGGGGGAAAAAGGTAAAAATTTCATTAAACTTTATTCCTTCGCCTGTTTGAGTGCCGGTGTAGGGGTTTATTCGAGTTTATTGCGAGTTAGTTTCGGAGAAGGGGGTAGGGAAGGACCACCACCAAATTATATGAAGTTAGATGTACTAAAGCCTAAAGGTCAAATAGATTTGAGGAGGAGGGAAGTTTCTATCCTGTTGATTAAGTTATACAAACTTCTAATGAAGTTTGTTTTGTGGTTCTTTCGGTATTTTTTATGAGGTTTTAAATTAATATTTACTCTGCGGATAATGAACAAATAAAATTCATTATCATTTAAGTTACTTAACTTCTAAATATTTAAATTGCAATTATTTATTTTTCAACGATGTTTAAAATTTACCCTGTGCATAAGTAAAGTGTTTAATCCAAGTTCAAGAAGTAATTTCAGTCCATAACTAACAACTCCAAACTCTTTAAACTTAATTCCCATCATCCCTTGCTTCTATTTCCCCAATCAAATCGTGTTAGAGAGATATCATTCTAGTCCCACGCTTTTTGACACCTTATCCAACTCATTTGAATATTAACGCTAACGGCGAAGAAATCTACCCTTAAAACACCATCCAATATAACGATTTAACATTTGGGAACTGCAAAAGACAAACCTTAAAAGAACAGAGGGAAAACTTTCCCTAATAAATCCCTTCACGTTCCTTTATTTGCCTAAAGAGCTAGCTAAAGTCCCTACACCATTTATTGATTCACGCATGTCATTCTTTCTCTAGTCCCCAATGCCTCGTAACTCGCTAAGCCTCGGCGCAAACCGTAAAGTCATCCTTATAGTAACACCTCCCTCAATACAACCTTCCATTGTTACAACCAATTGTCTCAATATCTTCTGTATCAACTTATCCTTTTAGTAAAAGGGACGCTAAAAATCGCTATGAATAATTCAGGAACGTTATGAACAGGAATTTTCCGGGAATAAAACTATATATATGTGGAGAAAGGTATAGGAGGGAGCTATTGGGGTCCAAGTAGTTTACGATCGCTAAGCCTCGGTGGGCATCACTATGGTGAGGTTTTTGAAACTAAAATCTTGTCAACATGTGTGAGGGAATACGTGAAGCGTTTAATGACGAGTTCCTTCACCGATAACTGGTCCTTTAGGAATTAGGGTTAAAAGGGGTCAAAATAATATCCAATTTCCTATGGTTTCATATGCTGCAAAATTGGTGCATCGCGGGTAAAACATTTCTACAGGGGCTATGGAAAAATGCATTAAGCAAAAACCCCTAGAAGTTGGTTTTCTCTATCAACTTCGGAATCGCAATTCAAGTTTTAAAAATTATTCAATACTCCATGAGACAAATTCTAATTTTAACTCAAAAATTTTGAACCCTTAACCACGTAGGCCTACTATTGGCAGAGAACCAATTTTTGAAGAGGGTTAAAAATATTTTTCCAGACGAAAATGAAAAAGACTGGGTACCATTTCTCTATCCGGTACAATTAAGGCTGAAAAGGGAAGGCAAATTTTAACCGAAACATAAAACGTTAAGCCTTGGCTATTCGAACGACTTTTCAAAAGTAGTGGCCTAGATTATTTCATTTTTTTCTTAGCCTAAAGCATCAGACATTTAATGAAAGAAAACTCTACGATTGAGGGGAAGTGGTGAAAACATCTTACAGCGATGGAAAACTTTTTTATCTAAGGTCGAATGAATTGGATTCTCCCCACGTTTATTTAAAAAAAACGTCAACTATCTTTTCTTACCGACAATCTGATTGAAAAAACTGCTTAAGAATTCTTAGTCGTGTTATAAAATAAGACGTTGGGCCTTGCTTGGTCTCTTCAATATTTCATTCTCATCTCAAGTTTTTCTTTTTTAAAAGATTGAATAAGAAAGATAAGCTGATGTGACGAGACTTCCATTTCTCAGAGAGAGAGAGAGATATGCAAGATATTTTTAGATGAAATCTAGTCGCCTCATTTCTAGGAAAGTTTTATAATGGAATGGCTATACGTAATTCTTATGTCACATGTTATTTGGTCATGCGTATACTTTTGAATATTAAAGATGTTAAGCCTAATTAGACCGAGAATACTTCAGATGATAGTCGCATTAAGCCTAATTCACAGAATATCTTAGAAGTAGAAGACATTCCTGTTAAGTCTAATTTACTACAGAAGATAGTAATAGATGAGGTTGATGCTAAGGAGAGAATACCTCAGAAGATTTTATTCCTTTTAAGCCTAATTCGGAATAAAACATCAAAAAGATGTATCTAACCTTAATTCACTGCTAATATCAATTTAACCTCCGTATCCATGTCCAGTCTGCTCTGTAAGACCTGGCCAATGTGATTTATATCAAGGGTTTTAAATTTTCAAAAGCCCTTTAGAACAAACTAATAAAAATCCAGTAGCGGAAACGATTGAAATTGACGTAACCTTATTTCGAAAGTGATTTCGCAAAGAGAGAAACCAGAAATTATAGCGAAATGTTGCGTAGAAAAGTAAAGTCATACTGTTCTATCCTTAAGCCTTGGCTTCTGTTCCTTAAGGAAAAAAAGAGTGCAAAGGAAGCACGTTTTCTAACGCCGTTCCTCACTTCAAGCAAAAAGAAAAATCTATTTCTCGGATTCCAGTAAAGAATGACTTTCGACTCCTATTGAAGGAAAGGAAAAATGATAACCGTACGATCCATAGACGTCCCTTAAGTTAAATCTACGCGGAGGATTACTCAATTAAACCACCCGTTGATAGGAAAGTAGTTTTAGACAAGTGATAGGCGAGTAAAGTCCATTCCCGGCAGAAGATTTATAATTTTTCTTACTCTCGCGTTATTTTGTAGAAAAAATAGACTGGGGTTTAATAAATTGGAGAGGTTTTCAAGCCTACCCGTCAAATCTGGCGCGAAATAACACCACCTGACCTATTTTACTCTACGATTTAGCTGTATTATCCAGATAGTACTTCAATATTAAATTTCTCAAGTTTTAGAAGTAAGGAATATGAAGTAAATTAATTAATACAAATTTATACCCTGACACTAATAAGCTTATTATCAATAACAAGAACTTATATACAAATTCAGAACGTTTAAAGAGAGAACTGATGGAACCCATTAAACTGTAAATAGAGATCGCGATAGAAGAGATGCTTCCATAACATAGTTTTAACCCCTAACCCCGAAAGAAAACCCCTTAAACCCCCACCCGTTTCCTATTTTCCAAGTGGGTTTTAACTCCGGGGGAATCTAGTTCCTACGTCGATGATGACGTCAAAGCTTCAAAATACTTGTTAGATTCAACCGGAATTGACACTACATCTCCAGGCAAGGCGTGTTTATTTTATTATTACCACGTTAAGTAATATTTTAGTATCAGAAAACTATTTTGGGAAAGCTATAATTATTTTTGGAAAGTAATATATTTTTCATTAACCAAAAATACTTAAAATTAAACCCTATGACGTAATAACAGCATTAACAATAAATATCAAGGCAAACTCTGATTGTTTATAAAAATCCTCCTCAAGAGGAAGTCGGGGAAAAATCCTTGCATTTTAGGCTACTGGGGAGTAAAAATCCAGGTTGCCATAGCAACCGAAACTCCGCTGCGAACCATGACGTCAAAATCGATACCTCCTTTCAAAAGAGAAATCAGCCCTAATGCGCGTGCGCTGTAGGCCAGCCCTTTTAGACCTCGTCTGTGACGGAGGAGTTCGCCATCCCTTAGAGTTAAGAAAATTTCTTGGAACGCATTAAAAGATAAAGGCGAAGATTCTTTGATAACAAACATGTTAGTAATTTACGACTGTTTTTAAAAAGAAAAATAAAGTGTGTCCTAAGATAACGTTTAACGTCTTCCGTTAGTAGTTTAATTTGAAGCCTTTATCTTTATCTCTCGCGAGTGAGTATATTAAGGGAATATGAATTTGAGAGCAGGGATGTCTCATCTCGAAGAAGGCCCGAGGATAGAAGCTGTTTCCGAAGGTATTTCTATACACTCGGTTTTTTCTTCTGTTATCAAATGTATGAATTATTCAAGAGATAGATTGTTCGGAAGAAATTGGGTTAGGGTTAGTTATATGAATGGAGAAAGCTAAGCCTCGGTTTGGAGTTTATAAGGAACATACTGCATGTGATATAATGTGACCCAATATATTAAGTACTACAAATACAACTGACTAGAAAGAAATTTAGAAAATAAGGTAAAAATAAACAGTAAACAGGACCTGGTTCGGAACCCGGGCAAGGTAATGGAAAATTTGTTGTAATTCCAAATAATGGGAATTTTGGAATGAATTTTTATTCAGGGTGATTTAAAAAGGGTGGTAGGAGCGAAGTACAGTGTGTTCTATAGTATTCTGTCATTTTTCAAACATTGCCACTGCCACTAAATAAAGCTACCCACCAGGGGCAAACACTCCCATGTATTTTCAATACGCGCCTGTAGAAATGTTTAACCCGCAATACACCCGTGTTCAGGGCAAAGCTACCCACCAGGGGCAATAGGAAAAAAATACAACTACTATTTTAAAAGCTTGATAAAACGTTTTAGTGTAAATATTCACCCTTAACCTTTAGGGACTCTTCACACTCTTATCTCAAAAACCCACCCAACACTTAAATAATGGTAATTACTAAAGATAGATAACAAATCGCGTGGCAAATCAAAGTTATTATTAGTTAAATTTCTAATCATTTTTATCAGCGAATACGCATTGCAGACGTTCTGGCTAGAAAAGTATTTTTTTTACGAATTATTAGCGTTGCTGGAAATCTGACTAAAATTTATGTAGAAAAAAGAAGAGCAAACAAAAACCACTAATAATCTTTAGGAAAAGGGAGGAGAGGTTTAACGCCTCTCCAAAAGGATTACCACCACTCTCTCTCTCTCTCTCGCCCTCTCTAGTACCGCTTCAAATCCTCAAAGGATGGAATAAGCTGGCACTTAGCCAACTAGGTCCTTTCCTTACGTAACTAAGTCCTTGAACTCAATTTTAAGGAATTTCATTAATTTAATGTGTTTAGTAAAAAAGCTATCGTGTCTTAGAAGAGCACAACTTGAAGTCAAGTGAATCTTGTGAAATTTATTATTTGTTTTTGGGGGGAATCTCGTGAAATCTGTTATTTGTTTTTGGTGGGGAATCTCGTGAAATATGTTATTTGTTTTGGTGGAATCTCGTGAAATTTTTATTTGATTTTGGTGGAATCTCGTGAAATTTGTTATTTGTATTTGGTGGAATCTCGTGAAATTTGTTATTTGTTTTTGGTGGCATCTCGTGAAATCTGTTATTTATATTCGAGGGAATGTCATACAGGGAAATGACACAAAAATTACCCAATCGGATTAAAGGGGGTTTTCAATGCCAAACCGCAATAACCCAATGCCACAATGAAACAACAAAAGCGGCATAATTCTTTTACGCAATAGATTACAATCTTTGTGACAATCTTTCGCTTCTTTTTATTTTCTTTGACAGTAGCAACCCCGACCTTAGTTGGTCTATGCGTGGGTAGCGCCCTGTTTGTGGCAACTCTGGCGGCTGTCAGTTGCGTCTGTTACCGTCGTCGTCTCTTCACCGAACAAAACGGAAAATGGCGTTCAACCCTGGCAACATCCGCTTCGATACAACGCAAGAAAAAGGCCGCGGCCGCCAATGAAACTTCTCTACCCTTAAGAAAAACAACCACCGCCGTTCGAAGTCCCAGTAGCGGCCCGGCTGGACCCGTACTCAAGAAGACCCCGAGTCCCACGGGACCAGGTGGCGCTCAGCAACTCAGGACACCACCATCCCCTCAAGATAGTATCGGAGGGGGAGGTCAAACGTGCAAAAACAACCCGGGATTGGATGACACCGAAAATGCCAACAAACAGGCCAAAGAAATCAAGTTGCAGAAAGGTAAATGAACCCGGGAGCGAGTTTAGTACTAGCACTCTCGCTCTCTATCGTATTCCCATTTTCCCACATCGATTGTAGTTCGTCTACGAATTGGAGCCAATTGGGCGAAAAGGGTTGAGAATAATGACGTCATTAGACGTACTACCCCGTTCCTCGCCTTGCCCTTCTATTGATTCAGGCATAAAATACTGCCTGCAAGAAGTTTAGTCAACTATAATAACCCTTTCGCTCCCTGTACCAAAGAATACAATAAATAGTACCAGGAATAATAAATTGCACGATAGTTTACAATGCACAACATGAGAAAGATCTAAAAAGACAGTATTGATACAATATTACTGGGAAGCTTTAGTTAATTCCCGCGATTACTTTATGGCCCTATATATTTTTCCCTCCTTTCATTCGGAACATTGGGTCGGGGCGTTTTATCACATTACGAGACTATAGTCGTCATAGAAACAGTCCTGAAAAGGTTTTCTTCCAATTTACTTTTAGTATAGGTTTTCCTTGGGACTGTTTATTGTTCTTTTGATGGTATCGTTACAATATCAAATGGTCGTGAAGAGAAATTAATATAATTTAACTAAAATAATAACTTAGTTTATAACCCATAATTGAACGTTACGAAACCTTGCTAGAAAATTTTGAACGTATTTAGAACCTGTAGGAGTGGTTTTCGGTTACAGTTGGTTGATACTTATAAGTTAGGTTTAAAAAAGCAACCCTTTCCCTTTATGGATGGATAAATCTTAAAATAGATTTCGAAGAAACGAGAGAAAAGGAGAAATTTAGTTACAACTCAATTTCGTGCTATGATGAAATTCGCGTGGGTGTATCGAATATGTCAATATTGCTACTCGCAAACGACGCTTCCAATGGGTATACATACATTCAGTAAACATTCAATATAATTTGATAAGGGAATACATCCATCCAATTCCTGGTATCTAACCCTTAATATTTTCTTTACGTAGCTTCGATGAAATGCTACGTTGAAAATGAGAAAGAACGTGAAAGAAGCCCGGCCCATTGCAAAGAGGACGAGAAAGACACCCAAGAAAAAGAAGTGACCGAAGAAAAGTCGAAAAACAACAACATAAACAACCAAATCGGGAAACTAGGACAACTCAACTTCCGTTTGAAATACAGTCCGGAAAAACACGCTCTATTGGTGACAATCTTGCGTTGTACCAATTTGCCGGCCAAAGACGTCAACATGGGGACCTCTGACCCCTACGTCAAGCTTCAGCTATTGCCCGAGAAGCAACATAAAGTTAAGACGAGGGTCCTGAGGAAAACGTTGAACCCGGTTTACGACGAAGACTTCACTTTCTACGGATTGAACCCCAATCAATTGCGAGCAACCACCTTGCACTTTGTGGTACTGAGTTTTGACAGGTACTCCAGGGACGATGTTATCGGTGAGGTTATTTGCCCACTTTCCTCGGCCGAATGCGATGGCTTAGAGGACCAACAAATATCATTGGACAAAGAAATATCACCCAGGAATCTCAAGGTGATTAAGATTAAGATGACTTCATTCGTTCATTCATTTGGTCTATTTTTTCACTGTTTCTCTTGTTACAGATAAGATCACAGGGAAGAGGGGAGCTCTTAGTATCCTTGTGTCATCAACCGGCCGCTAACAGACTGACAGTTGTCGTTTTGAAAGCCAGAAATCTACCCAAAATGGACATAACCGGTTTATGCGGTAAGTTGTTGCCTAACCCTAACGTGATAACCACAAAAGTCTAACTTTCCTGTTTCCTCCGATGTACAAACAGATCCGTACGTCAAAATGTACTTGCTCTACAACAACCAGCGTATCGCCAAGAAGAAAACGCACGTTAAAAAGCGTACCATCAACCCAGTATTTAACGAGTCCTTCGTATTCGACGTGCCCTACAACGAGGGCTTGACCAACCTTAGCCTAGAATTCTTGGTCCTCGATTGGGACCGCGTCACCAAGAACGAGGTAATAGGAAGGCTGGAATTGGGACCCAAAGCGGCCGGGGCACCTCAACAACATTGGTTGGAAGTCTGCGGGGCACCCAGAAGGCAAATCGCGGAATGGCACAAACTTCGAGATTGAAGAATGAATGAATGAATTAATTTTTCAAAAAATTAATTGAAAAATTAAAAATATGAAAAACCAATAATATAATAAACACCAAACCAAAATGGGACACGATATTTTAGGAGCCGCTAATTGAAATGGACGCTTAAAAGTACTTAAAAACATACAGAAATGGACACAACAAAAGGTATAATGTATAAAAAAAATATATGAAAAAAACTGGCAAACAAAAATATTGTATTCGAAAAAAAAACAAAAAACGGGGCATTTTATCAAAAAAATTAACCAAAAAATTAATTATAATCGGTGTTAATTATAATTTCCCCAATAATTAGGGATCCCCCTAAAATACCCCATAAGTTTCCGAATAATTAAAAAAAAAATAGATACAACCCGCTCGCTATAGATGTCGTAATAAAAATAACGCTAACCCTAATTTAAACCAATCTAATTAATTAATTAATTACCTTTCGTCAATAGTTAACTATAATATAACTCAGATTAAAACCACCGAAATTAAAAAAAAATTAACGCAAATCAAAGATATAAATTAAAAAAATATTAGAATTAATGGCAGATGAAAAGAAAAAAAACTTAATCTAACATAGTTTAATTAATACAGATTAATATTAATTGAGATAAAGGTGAAAATTGTATCTGAAAAGATTTGGCTACAGTTACTGAATAACGATGGAAAATTAATAAAACTCTTTGTAAAAGCTGTATATATAGACGCTTAAATTAATTTTGATTAATTTAATTATTTTTGTTTAGTAATTTGGCCACAAAATTAAAAAAATTATATATTAATATTGGTTTTTAATTAATATAAATGGGGATATAAATATATTATGCACACAGAATTTAGTTTAAATATCGTAGTTAAATAAAATTAAAAAAAAAATAAATAAGTAACCTTATGGTTAATGACACACACATACACACACCAAACCAAATTAATTAAGGCCTTTTGAAAAACGCTAAATTTAAAATAAAAATTAGCGTATCATATATTTTCGTAATATTTAAATAAAAAGAAAAAACAACCGTCAGACAAATAAAAATAAAAAATAGCTAACCCTAATGATTAATTCCCCTAAGTAGTTAAATTAAAGATAGATTTAATTGGTATTTAAAAAATAAAGGTTCACTAAAATATGCAATGCAAATGAATGAAATATGCAGAGAAAGGAAAGATTTTAGCAGCTAAGGATGCCCCCCCCCGGAAGTTGAATGAATTTAGTTAAGACTCTAATTGTAATTAGATTTAATTAAATACTAATTTAAATCTATTGGAAAGCCGAAACCCATCAGTTGAAGTAATTTAAATTGAAAATAACCAAACCAGGATGATATAGTATACACTTCAATTTATGGGTTTTTGGTAATAATCTAAACTCACTAATTAATCAATTAAATTAGAGAGATTCGTTCGTGTTAATTATTTAGTTAAAATCAGTGGCATGTATAATATTAACCCCTCCCCCTTTTCCCCCAAATAAAAAAATATCAAACCACAAAAAAATGGCAGCAAATACGTGTAAATAAGTTGAGAGCAAAAATAAATAAATTTAAAGGGATACTGTCACGCTGTAAAAATCAAATGAAACCTGAAGATTAATAAAATATATATATATTGACACTGTATTACGTAATGTTAACTGTCTATGTTATTAAAAAGAAACCTTTTACATTGCAGAACAAGAAAGAAAAAAAAAGGCCCTTGTTAAATAAATAAATAAATTTAAATCTGCACATGCGCAATGGCGTTATTAATTTTCCGATAAATGTAAAAAAAAAAATATTTAATTCAACCCTGGTTGTGAATTTTAGAAGAAATTAATAATAATAATAATATTTCAAATTAATTTATTAATATTATAATAAACTAATATTGAAAATAATGTTGATTATAATTTCGGACGACTTAGTAATTATTTTTATTTAATTAAATGTAGTTGTTAAATTTCTAGTTGGATAGAATTTTATTAAAATAAAAATTAAGGAAGAATTCCCCTCCCAAATTTAAAGAAAAAAAAATGTTTCGAATAATTTGTAATTTCAGAATACAGTTTAGCGGTTGGTTATAGTAAAAAAATAAAAGATATCAAAAGGGGGAATATAAATTAATATAAATTAAAATTATTGATAAAAAATAAAAATTGGAGAAGAAAAATACAGGAGAATATTTGCTGAAATAAACCCAAAATAAAAAAATCTATTGTCAAGACTGGATATGTTTTGTAAAATCCTATAAAAAAATAAAAGTCTTTACTTCTAAGAAAGAAATTATGGTTTTGTCTTTTTTATTAATCATTTGAATTTAGTTTGCAGGAAAAAATCATCCACAAGTCTATGCTCTTAAGTTCGACTGCGTCAAACCATTTGCAGTTGTCCAAATAGGTTACGCTACAAAAATATTTTCGACGTACAGACACGAAATTTCAGATTAAGGAGGCATGCGTTTATTTAGTTTGAAATTAGCGCCAGAAATATCGGTATTTCCCCTCAATAGATGGGGTTAAAGATTATATTAAAACGTCTGCTATAAGTTCTTATTTGTTGATTTGACAAGCACAGGCATGTCTGACAAGAACAAGATGCGCGAAACCACATCAAACAATTCAACAACTAAAAGACTGAAATTATCAACTCCTGAATCGGAAAGTTGTACATTAAACTCCGAAGATGTCAAATCAATTGACAAACCGACTGTCTTCAGTGGAATGTTACAAAACTGGCCAGCATTTCAATGGAAAACCATGGAAGAATGGTCTGAAATCACTAAAGAAACTGAGCTAACCTTTCGAATATCTAACAACGATGACATGTTGAAGCCTACACCAACATGGGAAGGTAACGCGGTTAAAACAGTAACTTCAACAATAGCGGATTTTGTACATTGGCAATCGAAAAAACGGGAAAATCTGCATGCAGAAAATAAATTTAAGGAGTTTGATAATGAAATAAACTGGTGTTACTCATCGTACAACCATATGAAGTTGGTTTTTAGTCAACCAGAAATTTTGAACTCAGTTAATTGGTCTAATTTTGGGTTTGAGAATCGTAATGGTGCACAGAGTACAATCTGGATTGGTAGCAAACACGCGCATACTCCGTGTCATCAAGATACTTATGGTTGTAACTTAGTAGCTCAACTTATAGGTCGTAAACTATGGGTACTTTTCCCACCATCAGAAACCCCTAACATGTACGCGACTCGAATACCATACGAGGAATCTAGTGTTTACAGTCAGGTTAATATTTTAAACCCTGATTTCAAATCTTTCCCAAAATTTAGTAGAGTTCAACCCTACTGCGTTGTTTTAAATCGCGGTGATGCGCTTTACGTCCCACCAAAATGGTGGCATTATGTACATTCGTTAGAACCATCAATTAGTGTTAACACTTGGGTCGAGTTAGAAAGTGACCATTTAAATCAACTCTCCGAAGGGGTTGTTATGGCCTTGGCCACGAGTTTAATACCAACTTACGAGCCCGAAGGTGAAAAATGGATTAACCCTAACGAGGAATTAATGCCGGCAATTGGCACCATTAATGTGTTAAAACACTTGTTGAATAATGTTAAAGACGATCCTTCAACACCAAGTGTAAATAAGCCTACATGCAAAATCTTTGATAATGCGACACAAGTTCCTAAATTGACTATGGAAGAGTTTGATTCTTTGCTTAAAAAACAAGGCCTTAGTTTAGAGGCGAGATACTTAAATGCAACTAAAATTAATTGGAAAGATGATATCCCTAACAAAGAGATAGATTTGCGGGATATTGTGAATTGTTTCCTTCATCCTAATGTAATTTCAGAAATCACGAAACAACTTCGCGATCTCAAACATACACAATAAACTTATTTTTCACCTAAATTCGTCATTGTTTTATATCCTAAAGTCTTAAACTAAGAAAAAGTAATGATAGAACCACTTACCAACACACCAGCATTGAAGTTTGAACAAAGGGCAACGGGCGATTCGGGGCGAATTGCATTAGACGAGTTAAGCCTTGGCTTCAAAGGCCTTCGTTCACAGGTGATGCCGACATGCCGTATTATTTAGGTTATTGTTCAAAACACCATTGATTTTTCACACACACGAGTTCATTTCTTAATTTAGCGCTTAATTAACACGTAAATATACATTAATTACAATAATGAATGCAAAACAGTTGAAAACACGACTCGAAGATGACAAACTTCAGGATAAAACGCGTTTGGCTTAGTCACTCAGACTTGTCAGGGCTTGAACCAATGGGGAGGGGAGTTATAGTGGCTGGACTGTACATAAGCGATTAAAATTGCGCCCGAAATTCAAAATTAATTTTCCCACGTGCTTCCAACGAGAATGGAATAATATCTAGAAAAAATTTATCACTATACCCGTTATATTTTTAAGGTTAAAATATGCATAAAAATAAACAATATAAAATTGTTTAAATAATTTCGGATGATTTTAATAACAATCTCAAAGATCAGCCTTTAGGTAAAAGTCCGTCGAGTCATAAAGTTGCCAACCTAGCAATTATTAACAATATCCATCTCCTAAGCCTACATTAAAATGGAGTAGCAATGTTATCCATTAGGGCCAATCAAAAGAACAAGAGTAATTTGAATAACTAAGAAAAAATGGTCATCTACCATCAGGGCAAGTGTTTAAACTTCTTTCTTCTTGAAACCACGAGTTCTAATAAACCAATTATTCTATAGGTATAATTACATTCTGTTTTATAAGTACTTTATTAAGTACAGTCCGTGCGGATAACCCGAGATCAAATGTGGCTCATAACGAGTCCTGTTCGTACCCCCAATGTGGCTGCAGCGCCATAATACACCACGACTTAATGTCCCCTTGGCACACCTACGAAAGACCTCACTTCCCTTGGCTAGTCAGGGTCATGCAAGACGGTGAATTTAAATCCGCGGGTTCCCTCATTAGTGACAAATGGATAATAAGTTCGCCCTTAATGTTAATAGGGTAAGTTTTAACCCTTGGTCAAATGATAGCTAGGCTTAGCGAAAAACCTTACGTAACTAAATAATTTTCCAGAACAAAAGGCATAGAGGTCGTAGTGGACACTAACCTGGCTCAGAAAATCCACAGGCTTGTGCGTTGGTAAACTGTTCATTCAATTTCGTACACTTGTACTTATAAGACTGGCGTCTTTTTTCGAAGGTAGTCAAGTTACTGATACATCCTTCAGCGACATACAAGGTTTGTCGTTTCTGCATCATGAAGATGAACGAGTCCATCGACTTTAAACTGTACAAAGGACAAGTAGGCCCCGTTTGCCTTCCTCCCAATAAATCCCACTTTTATAACCGTGTCCAACTGACTTCTTTTATCGCCCCAGCTGGTAAGTAACCAACGCGTTTCTTAATATGTATTGCTAAGGTCACCCAAATGACCTCTGACAACAGGTTACAATACAATATCCGGGTCATACTACCGTCTTCGGCACTTAACTCTCGATTGTTGCCATCATGAGATGGAAAAATGCGAGATTGACGGAATTACTTGTTCATCGGACTTGTGTCCGGAATGGGATACGTTGGGATGCAAGGTAATCGCGTTGCGTTACAAGTTGAATAATTAAATTATTAATATTAATTATTATAAAAATTCAGGGGGCAATTGGGGCGCCAATTATAGCGCGACTTGGCGGTGGTCAATTTTACATTATATCGGTCATGTGCGACATTCTGGGTTGCGAAAGACAATCGCCTTGCGCCATGTTCCCCATGGTTTCGCATCACTACGATTTTATCCGTAGAGCGATTAATCGTAATTAATTAAATAATAAACATTAACAATAAATTTTTAATTTAAATCGTTGTATTTAACAATACCGAATAAAATTCTCTTAAAAATAATAATAATGACTTAAAATTAATTGCTACTAATTAAGTTCTATCTATAAACTTAAATCTAAGTGGTTTATCTGGAGTATTTACTATTCTAGTTTTGGCACCAATATTTTCATGATGGTACTCTACTTTATATCTTTGCAAGATCTAAAGTATTTACTTCGTAAGTACCGTACAAGTAAGTAAGTACTTAAGTCGTACTTACCCTTATTAGGAGTGTCCACATTTCTTGTTCAGCGATTCTCCGACCAATACAGGACCTTGTACCCATGCTGAATGGTAAGGAGGCAAATTTGTTGATCTTAGTTGAACTTTCACCCCTTAACCATCTTTCTGGTTTGAATTGCGTCGCGTCATCGAAATATTTCTCCAAACGACTCGTAATCAGGGTTTGAATGAGTATAAGGGACTAATTAAAATTAAATGTAATTAACTCAATCACAAATTAATTAATTAAGACTGATTAATGATAATTACCCCAGCTGGTACATTATACCCCGATAATACTATATCCTGTTCTAACCTTCTGGGTATTGTAGAGACAATAGGATTAAGCCTAAAATTTCGCCACATTAGGTCAAAGGTCATTAGAACGATCCCCATATCCATGAATTACTTACCTCATGGCTTCTTTGACGCAAGCTTTTATATAGCGAGCTTCGTTCAAGTGTTCCACGGACAGAACCGCGTCCGAATTTGGACAAATTCCTTGAATTTCATGGTAAGCTTTGTCCTGAGCGTCTTGGTTCTTGGCCAAATGGTACAAAGCGAAAGCTACACTGTGCGAAGTCTTAAGAACAGTTCAAATTAAGGTTTTCCAAAAGCGGAAATATTGTACTGTTAAGTACTTACCGTATCAATCCCTCCGAGGATCATGTCCGCTACCATGGTGGTAGCGTCACGGTAATCCATGTTTTCTTTATAAAAGAATGTCTCCATTAAGGTTGGTGGACGTTCCAAGTCCCGGTTGGCGTCCATGCGGGCTTTGGCTTCGTAAATACACTTGTAACTGATCCTGTATGTCCAACGTTTAATATTCAGTTAAGTACTTAAGATCTCTTGGAGACTGTGACGAACGTACTCGCTGAATTTCGTCATGTTGAGGACAAACTTCTTATGGATTTTACTTGGAAAGTACTTCCATAATTTGAAAGGTGAAAATTCCAATATGTACCATAATCGAAAGATAGAGTTAACGGACTTAATCATTTGGTACGCGTCCGAATCGGTACTTAAGTTATCGTCGAGACAATTGAATTTTGTCTCCAAAGCAATTAAAGAAATTGCTGAAATTATTTGAACACGAAATGGGCAATTTTTGCGAAAATAGGCGTCATCGTGACCCTGAGTCATAATTCAAAAATACCTTACATTCTAAAGCCCATTTATAAAGTTCCGGCATTAAATCCGTCACTTCATCCGTGTCCCCTCGAAGACGGTCAATTTTATCAACCATTTCTAGCGCCACACCATCCAAACCGTGTAAGTACGATTGGATCGATTTGGGCTTCAATAAATGAGCTTGAACCTTTGACCTCAAATTGTACCATTCTTTTCCGTTACTAGGAATAAAGTGTTAGGCCTAATAGACGTAAACAAAATGGCGGACATGCGCACCTGGCCAGAAGGCCTCCGCCAGTAAAGAATTCCTTTTTGCTCTTTCGAAAGTACTTTAGACTTTCAAATGGTTCTCTAAAGGGTATCTTACCCTCGTGCCTAAGTACTTTCTCTATATCATTGACGTCGAAAAGATGGACTATTTGTAAAGACATGGGCATATCTAAACGGACAATACTGCCGTATTCTTTGTATAGTTGCATATTAGCTTGATCCATTTGTAGAGGATTATATTTGCCTAAATTTTAACCTTTCAGTAGGTGATATTATTACGTAGGTAAATTGATTTCAAGATGACGTACCTATAATTGGTAAAAACGCCCATGACGCGCCTAGAATGGGAACGGGTCTAAGCGACGGTATTTCATCAAAGGATTTAACTCGCTCAAATTTCGGAGATTCTAAATTGTTTGCCACTATGGCCGACTTGTATCTCTTGCACATTATATTTTTCAAATTGGAATTGTGACATATTTTCTTCATAATTTGCATAAATTACTGAACTGTAAATTCCTTAAAAACTTAGTTCTCGATAAAAGATCAATAATGTTGCGTGGTTTATCAATTAACATTTACGCTCATATCCGCGTAAAATATTTTAGATATAATAATAAATTTCCTTGTATCATTTACAGCTGATAGCAACACGATTATATTGTATTACGAGATAATTTTACTATCTCTGTTAGAACTGTAAGTTTAAAATGGCCTTGGATTCAAGGACTTTTTAATTAACAACTGCTAAAGAACATACGATCACATCCTTCGCATTTAAAGAAGGCGGTGATATAATTATTACTTATATCTATGGTAGGAGCCCCCGCCACTAAGCCTTGGTATATAGATCACAAAATAGTTTTTCACGCAAATATGACATTTTAGAATAATACTATCGATTCCAAACCCTTTTTATGCATATTTAAAAATAATTTAATCTTAAATTAATAAAATAAATTATATTTATTACCTGAAACTAGCAAATTTCCTACAGGGGCAAACGAAACCACGCCCGGAAAAAATTTTGAAGTTGCTCACAAATAGGGCCCAAGGGCGGTTCCATGAACCCAATTTCCGTCGTCTGCTTATACTCTCATAGTGGTCCTTGACATTTGACAGCTGTGTTGTTTTTTCCTTAAAATAATGCGAAATTAAAGTTAATTACAACAAATCAAAATGGCTAATGATGATGATTTGCCGTCTGAATTTGATCTTATCGTTTTGGGGACTGGTAAGTTAATTAAATTAGAATTATTCGACATAAATAGACAATAATTTCGCGTTTTCAAGGAATGCCTGAGAGTATTCTAGCTGCAGCCGCGTCTAGAGTTGGTCAAACAGTCTTGCATGTTGATCGGTAATGTTTAATACTCAAATTAATTAAAGGTATTTAATAATTATATTTAATTTTAACCAAAATATTGCAAAGAAATGAATATTATGGTGGAAATTGGGCTAGCTTTAATTTTGATCAACTATTGGAATGGATGAACAAACAAACAGTAATTAAATGAATAACTTACTAAATAATTACAATCAAGTAATTATTAATTCATATAATACAGACTGATATCAGTCACAGTGTTGAAGCTGATGTATTTGCTAATTTATTATCAGAAGGGGAGACATTTATGCCTAATGCTTATCAAAAAACTATTTTTAACTTAACAGCAAAGAGTTACATCAGGTAACAGCTAACTAAACCTGATTTAGAACATATTTTTAACTAGATTTAATTATTAGCGATAAAAATGAAGAAACTACTGACCTTGATGATACTAAATCAGTTTCCTCTTCAACATCTCTGGCACAAGAAGCTGAAGAGAAACCGGCAGAATCTTTGGAAAATCAGGAAAATTCTGAAAGTGACAATGTGAATCCTGATGTACCTGAAGTTGCTGGTAAATCAAGTCCGAGTGAAGCTGCCTCAGTAAGTGTGGTGAAAGAAAAAGTTAAAAAGGAGAAGGTTTGGACCATGGAGGAATTGAGTGTTCACCGTAGAAAATTTAATATTGATCTTTCCCCTAAAGTAATTAAAATAATTTAGAAAAAAAATTAATTAAAAATACCTCATTAGCTAATTATAGTTTTTAATTAATAGCTTCTCTTTTCAAGAGGACCTTTAGTTGAATTACTTATTTCTTCAAACATAGCTCGTTATGCTGAATTTAAAAGTGCTACAAGGGTCTTAACCTTTTTAGGTGATAATTTAGTCCAGGTACATTGCTTATAAATATCCCTTAAATTAGTATAACACTAATTATTAATTAAACCTTAATTAATTAAGGTTCCTTGTTCAAGAGCTGATGTTTTCAGTACCAAACACGTGACTGTAGTTGAGAAAAGAATGTTAATGAAGTTTATAGCCTTTTGTCTTGACTTTCAAAAACATCCGGATGAATATAGGGGTAGAGTACATTAACTTAATTAATTTAATTGTTAATTTAGGTATTTATTAAGGTTAATTATTTGCAGGTTTTGAAGGGAAACCTTTCAAAGAATTTGTAAAATCAAGGAAATTAACGCATAATGTTGAACATTATATAATTAATGCAATTGCTATGGTTGACCCTGAGACCCCAACTTTGACCTCATTAACTAAGGTTCAAAAATTTTTGGAATCATTAGGAAGATATGGGAATAGTCCTTTCTTATGGCCTATTTATGGTTCTGCTGAATTACCACAATGTTTTTGCCGGTAATTAAAAATTACACCCTATTTTTTAAAATTATTTTTAATTAATTATTAATTAAATTAATTTAAAAACTAATTTCTTTAGGCTTTGCGCTGTTTTTGGCGGTATTTACTACTTAAACCGTCCAGTAGAAGGAATTATAATTAATAATGAAGGAAAATGTGCAGGAATTGTAACAAGGGGAAAGAGAATTAATTGCAAGTAGGTCTTATAAATTAATTAATTAATTAATTAATTCTCTTAATTAAAATTAATAAATTACCAATTTTTTTATTTATTAGATGGTTAGTAATGGAGCCTGGATTTGCTCCTTTAAATTATCTCCCAGATGAATCCCGTAGAATTTCTAAAGGAATCTTTATCACTGATAAATCTATCATGCCAGTTGAAAGAGAACAAGTATTAATTAAATTTTTAATTAATAAATCAATTAAAGTCATTCTAAATTAAATATAAATTTTAGTTGACATTATTGAGATTACCACCTGAAGAAATGATTAAAAATGCAGTCACCATCCTTGAAGTTGGTCCTGGAGCTTGTGTCTGTCCTCCTGGACTAAGTACTTAATTTAATTATAATTAAATTATATTTAATTTAATCTAATTATAATTAAATCCAACTTTTTATTTATTTTTTTTTTTAATTTCAGATATTGTTTATGCTAGTTGCATCTCAACTCATGAAACCGCCAACCTTGACATGTCTCCGATTTCTGACAAATTATTTATCAAGAATGAAACTGAAGTTGAAGTTGATAATTCAAACTTAAATTTAAAACCCAAAGTTCTTTGGAGTTTATACTTCAATCAACTTGACGTAAGCGGTCAAGATTTGAGTGAAAAATGTCCTGAAAATGTTTTCATTGTCCCCACACCTGATATTGAACAAGATTACGAGAATGCCATTGAACAAGTAATTAGTAATTACAAGACACTTAGTTAGTTTTAACTAAACTCAATTAATCAATGATCAATTTCAATTTCTTTCAGGCAAAATTGATTTTCTCTAAAATCAACCCAGATGAAGAGTTTCTACCCAGAGCCCCCGATCCCGAGGAAATTGTTTTAGAATCTGATGAACCAAATCCTAATCCTAATCCTAATCCTGGATCAACTGAAGAAGCTTCTGAAGCTTTAGAAGATGATCCTAATGAATTGGGGGATTCTAAAATTGATGGGGAAACTAAGGAGATTAAGGAGGATGACGAGAAAATTGATGAATCTGGTGATAAAGTTAACAAAATTGCAGTTACTGATGAAGATAACACTGACAAAGCTGAAAAGGAAACCGTTGAACCATAATTTTTGCCTTTTTTTTGTACCTAAGACATTCCACAAAGCCTACAGCTTAAAAAATTAAAGAGAGAGTGAGATGTGAAGTATTGAAGAACTACAAAATCACTTCATACTCCCTTTAAATTAAAAATGCCTACACTACAAAAAGATTATGATTTTTTCTTCCCAATCTGTTGTGTGTTTCATAGTCGCTTTATATTATAATATAATTAAATATTATAAATTATCTTGTTTTAATTAAATTAAAATATAATTAAATTATATGTGTAAGTAAATTTTTGCAAATATAACAAATTTTTTGCAAATATAACAATTTTTGAAATCAATTTTTTGAAATCATTTCTTGTTTCTAAATAAACTAACAAATAACAACTAATTAACATCACAGGCAATTTTGTTTCAGTTAATTACTTCCTAATTAATTAGTTAAAGAAGATGTTAAGTTATAGAGAGATACAGAGAAGTTACCATTAATATCAGTTGAATTCAGATCCATTTGTTCAATAATCTCTGATGAACTTGGAACAATTGAACTTGGAACTGTTGAACTTTGAACTGACATTCTTTTTAAAGCATCAATAGTTCCGGCAATACATCCAATACTTCCCAATAAAATCAACCAAATATCAAAGGCAATTTCTTTCTTGCTTGCACTCCTTCAAGGTAAGGAAATTAATTAGTTAAAGTTGTTAATTAATTAATTAATTTGAAGATTAGATTACCAACCCCTTTTTAAGAATATAATGAAAAAGACCGGGAAAAATGAAAGACAACATAGTACAACATGTTGCTCCGATAAAAGCCATTAAATTGGCAAAATTAGGGACACCAACAACTACAACTCCAGTTAATGAGACCAGAATTATCCTAAGTACAACCTGAAACGTTTTTTTTGTTAATTACTTAAGTTATTTGCTAATTATAATTATTACCCCCCCCCCTAACCTTAAGTTAAGTAATTACCATTTGAATTGTCTTGTACCGACACTCGATAAGTACTTTTTCTTGAATTAAACTGGTAACAGGAAACATCATGACTTAAAAGGGTTAATTGTAATTAATTTAATTAATTAACAATTTAAGATTTAGCCTAAAAAGGGTTTCTGGGAATCATACCAACCAGGATAGCAGAAGAATAAAGATAGGCAGAGACATAACGTAACTAAATCCGGAAAATTAATTCCTTTCTCTTTTGGAAGATTAAGAGTTATAACTGCATTTGTTTCCAATCCAAATGACTAAATTAAAGTTTAAGTTAATTGCGTTTTAATTGGTGCAAGTATTGTTTGTAAACTCTCACGTACCATATAACCACAAACTCCAAAAGTAATGTATAATGTTGTAACACAAACTAAAGTTGTTACAAAATACCTAAAAAGATTATATTTTAACATCAGAAACAATATTAATTTAATTTAATTTAATTAAGTTTCACACTTGGTAAAATTATGTCGTTTTTCTTCAGTAATTGAGGATTCTAATGATAAAATCATCCCGGCACCCTGATTGAAATTATAATTACATTTTAAAGCTGTACTTAACTTAATTTTAATCAATTTCTTTTTACCTCAAAACAATAAATAGCTACTGCAAAGAAAAATGGTAAACCAGCAGCGGAAAATTCTCTTGGATGAAAACTAATTAGGATTAAATTTAATTTAATTCATAAAGAGTTTAAAGAATAGATTATATTTAAATTGGTGAAAATTAATTACTTTTTAACTTCATGGTAATGCTCAAAATCAAACCAAAAAACTACAACAAATGCAAAAACATTTGAAATCTGTGCTAAGAAACTATATAGGAAACGTAAAGAGGGTGAATTTGTGTGATCATATTTGAAAAGGGACACTCTTAAGTCTTAACACACACCTAAATATTGCCAGACTATGAAGATGTTTCAACAATGTCAGTGGAAATAGTGGAACAAGTAGAAGAATCAGCCAATGATTTCTATTATATAAATACTTGTTGAAAAAATTGGCCTCAAAGGGTTAGGGTGCATAATTATGCAAAATTACTTTGATAAGACATTCCAGATGCTTGAGAGATTCTCTGATATAAATACTAAGTACGCGCAACAAAACCCTACAATAAAAAACTCTATTAAGATTTAAGACCTTAAAGTTTTGATTCAATTAAAAAGTGCTAAGAAATTTGCTGAGAAAAGATTATATAGTTCAAAGTTGAACCAACACCACCTTTTAGAGTCAGTTTTCTGTGGTTTCAATTAGGCATATTAGTAGAAAGGAAATGAAGCTGTTATAGAAATAGATACAAAAAAAATACCGCATGTCACCCAAAAGAACAAGGAGAAAAAAAGTTCTATTAATGTTACCTAATTGTGATATTAAGATTATAATATCAACAAGCCATTTTCCACCTTTCCCAAAAGTGTGATACCCTTTTAGAATAAATATTGGTAAATTAGACCTAATTAATTTGACACTCTTAATAACAATCTATTCATACCAACATCTCCATAACTGAGATCTTTAATTATACTAATCTGAAACAGTTTGAATTAAATTCAAGGGGATATACAAAGGTCCAGTTTACATTAAGAACAAACTAATTAACAAACATACTTTAGGATTTTCAAATATTTCTTCCTCAGAGTAGTCTAATAATAAGGCCCCATTTGAGTTTGTATCGCGTAAAGGGACTAAACTATATCTCTTTTTCAATATCATTCGTTTGCAATCAATTATTAATAACATTGCCTTAATGCTGAAACATTAATCAGATTTTGATTGATTTTATAAACATAATCCCTATTGGTTTTTACCCCAAATGCTTAGCTCTTACCTAAATATTGCCACTAAAACCATAATTATGACTCCTTCGAGAATACCACTCTATTATTTATAATTAATTAATGTAATTAAGTGTGTAAACAAACGATAATTGAGCCTAATTGTAACATATGAAAGACCAAGGCTTACTTCCTTGAAAGCGAATGGCAAACCAAGTACACCGGCACCAATAAACGATATAAATATATTTGCAGTTATTTTTAAGACACTTTTAGTGCCTTTCATTTTTCCATGGTTACTTATTACCATGGTTAATTATTATTAATTAAATTAAATTAACTAAACTACGAACCCAAACACCACGTTTGATTTTAAAGCGACATAGATTCATTTAACTGACCTACTGCACATGCGCTGTTAACAAATACGGCCGACTTGTATTGAGAAATAACGGGGAATCGGGGATTTTGCACTTTACCTATTTCCACGGCCAACTTTGGAGTATAAACAAAAACAACACGTGCTTGACACGTGGCTTCTTTTATGACAAGCAGACGACAAATATCAACGATCGATTTTCCCGGGCCTTTGGCGGCGATTTTGATTTTTGAACTTCTCCGCCGCCTAAATTAAATTTATTTCCATTAAATAATTAAAATTATTAATTAATGCCTTGTTTAACACCTCCTATACGTTGGGCTTTCGACGTTTCCAAATGGATTCCGAAGAAAATAGAATGGGATATGGCGGTTACGTCAATTCAACTTGAAGAAAAACAACGTATTGAAAGATTTGTCTTCAAGGAAGATACCAAATCTTCATTGGTAAGTTTTCCTACCATTTTCATGCACGTTTAAGCTTATTATTTGATAAAAATATTATAGATTGGTAGATTATTAATGCGAAAATTATGTACGGAAGTTTTGGACATTCCATATAAGAACATCAAACTAGGAAGGGATGAAAAAGAACGTCCATTTTTAATAGGAATAGAAAATTATAGCTCAAAATTAGGCGATTTTAATATTTCCCATCAAGGGAATTTATGCGTTTTAGCGGCGGAGCTCAATTCTCCAGTTGGTATTGACGTCATGGAAAGAAATCACAGAGGTGTGATTGAAATTATACTTTGAAAAAGATTACTCTCAACGTTTCATTGAAGGGGTATTTCCAGGAAACACTCCTTTACCCGATTTCTTCAACCTGATGCGTAGAAAATTTACATCGAGCGAATGGGATTATATCTGCGGTCCTGTTCCCGAGAAGGAACAGGCTTCCAGATTCTACCGGAATTGGAGTTTAAAGGAAAGTTACGTTAAAGCTGAAGGAAGTGGATTGGGATTTAGTTTACAACGATTGAGCTTCAAATTCAATACAATAACTTTAAAACAAGGGACCATGACGTCAGATACTCAATTATATATTGATGGAAATTTAGCTAAGGATTGGTTTTTCCATGAAACATTACTTGATGATGACCATTGTACCGCTGTTGCTTTACAAAAAGTAATATTGGTTGGGGTAACTTTAATTATGATTTAAATTAAATTAATCGAGGTTTTTAATTAAAATTAGGATTATTCCGTCATACCACAATTTACTTGGCTTCAAATTGAAGATTTATTAGATAATGCCGTACCTTTAACGGATCCAGATCCGGAATCTTGGGAGAAATTTATAAATAAACCCCAAAAAATTATTAATACTAAATTAATGTAAATGTAAATTATTTTTAATTGTGAATAAATTGTATTTAGGAAAAAAAAAAAAAAAAAACACTTATTTTTTGATTTGGATGGATTAGTCTCCTGTTTTTCTTCCGGAAAAAATTTGAATATTTCCTTTTTTAAAAACCTTTTTCATTTAAAAACTATATTTTCTGTTAACAGTCTTAGTCTTACATTCTTACGATGAACAATTTGTTTAAAAAACCCGTAGAAGTCAAACTTACTCCGTTAAGGCCATCCATTTTTGATGGATTAATGTTGAAAAATATGCCTCATTTAAAAAAATTATGGACACACAACAACAACAATATGTGACAGTCTTTGTTTTTTTTAAAGAACGCTGTGATTAATTTCGTGGTCGCCATTTAAATCTCCCGCTTCACCCTTGGAAATTTGAGTTAATGCCACCTATAATTAAATCGTATAACTTTTATTATAGAAAAATACAACTATTCTTTGGAAAATTTTAAGGAAATTATAATTTGGTGTGGTTTATTACACTGTGATGTCCTCTACGGCGTCTCTTGACGCAGTACTCGATGGCCGTGATAAATAGGGTCAGTACCACGCCAGTTATTAAGCAGTAGAACAGTCCGCCAACATTAGAAAGGGTCAGAGCCGTGTGGTACAAGTCCTGCTAGATCGAAAGATTGTTAGACTCGCGTGGTCGAGAATGTTTCTTGGGGATGTTTTTACCATGTAACTTCGTTCCTGTTTCTTAAAACAAGGGCTTCCATCGATCCACCATTTCAAGTACAAGTTCTGGAGTTCACCAGCTTCCATTAGTCTCAAAAGGACTCGGTCGACCACGGCTCTTTATCAAAAATAAAACAGATGAATTTTAACTCTAAGACTTGATTATATTGTTAGGTCTACTTAATGAAATCGCTAAGCCTAGTTTGATCTACGACAATGTTAAGCCTAGTTTGATCTACGACAATGTTAAGCCAAGTTTGATCTACGACAATGTTAAGCCTAGTTTGATCTACGACAATGTTAAGCCTAGTTTGATCTACGACAATGTTAAGCCTAGTTTGATCTACGACAATGTTAAGCCTAGTTTGATCTACGACAATGTTAAGCCTAGTTTGATCTACGACAATGTTAAGCCTAGTTTGATCTACGACAATGTTAAGCCTAGTTTGATCTACGACAATGTTAAGCCTAGTTTGATCTACGACAATGTTAAGCCTAGTTTGATCTACGACAATGTTAAGCCTAGTTTGATCTACGACATTGTTAAGCCTAGTTTGATCTACGACAAAGTTAAGCCTAGTTTCACCTAAAAGAATTAGTTACTTGTAAGGTGATCCTTTATTGAAGGCAATTCCGTATCCTTTACTGTCCAATTGTTGAGAAACAACAGCCACGTCACACGTTTTAAAACTGACATAATGAGCCGTTGAGGATTCCATCAAGAAAGCGTATTTGCCACCACCATTTCGGACTCGCTCGACACCGTCGCTATTACCCTTTCCCAAGAAACTCGGGTTCTTATTGAGTACCTCGTTTAGTTCCATATAAACGGAATTTTTGGCGTTCTAAAGTTATAGAACAGTTGCGTTTAAGTGAATTTAGGAATTTAGTTAAGTTAGTTACTCTGAAAAAGGCTCTGGTTGAACCGCCTTCAACGCAACCAATTTCTGGAATACCAGTTCGCAAAGATTCTTGGATGACGGAGTAGGTTGTCTTTGACGACAATGCCTTGTAATTGTTCCACGATCCGCTTCCGAACAATTCGACGAGTAACATGGACACGAGTCCACTAACGTACAAGGTGGCAATGAAAATAACGAAAAGCCACCATATTGCCGTCAAAAACCGGGACGAGATGGATCTATTTCAATTGCGAAACCTCTTAGAACTCCCCGGGGACAATCAACCAATCACGACTTACCTTGGATAGATACCAGTGTTATGCAACAACAAGGAGCCAAAGGAGAACCATAAACTATCAAAGATACTGACGTGTCTCTTAGCACCGGTTCGTGGATCAATATAAACGGAGGTCAACTTGGTGACAAAGAAATATAGAACCCCGACTCCGATGAAAGACACCAAAATGCAACCCCAAACGTCCATGGTGAAGATATGCAAAAAGAAATATGAGGAAGCCGACGGTCCGTGTTCCGTACCATCTCCACCGGGTTTCTTTATCAACATGGTAATACCGACAGTCATGTAGGGAACGCTAAAGTCCACCACTTCTTGACGCACGGAGGTAATGGTCAAATCAGCTACAGCCATATCGGCTTCCTATAGATAGACATATCATTGTGTTCGAGACTGTATATTTCAAATTAAGTAATTGAATAGAACTTACGTGATTTAATAACTCGCCAATCATTCCATTCCATTTGCCGCTTATTGAATCTCTGGTACCGTATCTACCGTCACTGGACAGTTTAATTTCGTATTCAATGTTAAGTTCGGCCGCGATTAAGTCCATCAGGTCTTTAGAGTAGCCTTCGTATCTGTCATTTCCAGTTGCTTTCGGGTCAGGGTTCAACATGAGATAAGGATTTCCAAGCACGACGGAAACTACCAAAGATTTTTTTTCGGACAAAGCGTTTTTCTCCATAGCGTAAGCTGGGCTTACGGGAATCAAACCCTTCTGGTCGGTCCAAGTGAAAGCCTAAGGTTGAAACCTGACTTAATACTTCAACAAATTGACAAGAAATTTTTATTTATGGACCTACATCGGTCGAGTCAGTTGGGGTTGATTCCTTCAGGTAAACAGTCATCCCGCGTCTTTGTCCGTTTTGGTCAAGTTGAATAGGACCAGTAAATCCTTCAGCTACGTACGTCTAAATTGTTGAACAATTTATCTGTAAATAATTGGGTGGACACAAGAAACACGTTGGCAATTACCTCAGCTATGTACTGCTTGACCAACGGACCGTTAGTGAATTTAGAAGCACCGTCCTTAAAGTAAGTTGGTAAGGGATCTAGAATTTCCGGTCGTTTTTGGAGAAGTCTGGAGAAGGCTTCGTCTAAAAGGTCCGCCGTATCGCTGGCCAGGAGTATTTTCGTCTGTTCCATAGAATAACAGCTGTGTTCATATCCGACATTGACGGATTTTATCACCAATTCTTACCTTAGCGTCTTCCCTGCTGCTAATGCTTCTAATATCAATATTCTTCAGCTTTTCAGCGACAACTGGTGACTGCGGATTGTAAACCGACAAGGCAGTCACGTTCAAACGTCTCAAGTCCCTATTGTTGCTGAAAAAATCTTCGTCAACTGGTTCCACCATCAAGAAATGAATATTCTTCTTGCTTGTCGATGGCGCTTTAGCGTGGAGGTTCAGGAGCTTAGAGGCCAAACTGGGTTTCAAGTCTAAAGCCACGTTTATAATCGTGTTTGGGTTGTCAATCTCGGCTTTGCGTAAATAGGGTGCTGCCATTTCGGCGCGTTCCAATTTGTGCATTCCAAGAACGTTCAATTTTAATGCCCCTGAACCTATCCTTAACAAATTCTGCAACCTTGATGGGCCTGAGCAATAAAAAATACCCCACGATCAGCTTAAAGAACGGGTTGAAGGTCAGCCAGGAATTCGTACCATCTTCCTTGTCGTAGAAATAGACCACATTATGCCAGCGATAAAACCTCATGACGTCCAAGATGGCTCGTATGTTGTTGGGTCCAACATTAATTAAGAATTGTCCCTCCTCATCAACGGACTTATCGGATAGACTAATCAAAGGAACCTGAACAGACGAGGACATGGAAATCAAGGAGGAAAATCCTCCACGCGTTGAAGGTACCACGATAGACAATACATTCTTCTCAAGGAGTGAGGTAGCTGAAACCGCGAAATGAAGACATCGTCAATTATATGTCAATCAATTAGCCCTCGTTCTCTTTTATATAAATAAAACGTAAGTGTGACTGTGTCGGAATTTGAAGAATTTATAAGCTAATAGGTTAAGACAGCGAAAACGTGTAGAGTTTAAAACACTTGGCGCCAATTTCCAGTAAAACGTAAAATTGCGGGAACTGGGGTCGAACAGATGGTGTACTTGAGTATAAAAATAAAACTTTGGCCAAACACCCAAAATACATAAAAGCACAACTGCATGGTACAATATTCCCACAAAATGAAGAAGAGCGCCTTCAAGTGATTCATAGTTTGTTGAAAATTATTCCTAATTAAAAAGGGTCGAGTATTGAACCTTTTATCAATGAAATCTTGACCAGCGGTTAATTGATGGGGCAATTTTAATTAAAACACTTTAATAACTTTGGTAGTTGTTACGATGGATGATAAGTGATGTAATTATTTTCTCACGGTGCCTTGGTTCCAAAATTTTTGGCTAGTTTACAAATTGAGATAATCTCGCCATTCATTTCGTAATTCGAGTAGAAATTTGAAAAACATCGCGATGATATTAAAAAAGATTACGTAACGATTAAAGCAATCTAATGTACCACCAAGAGAAGTTGACAGTCACGCAAACTAGTCTTGTTTTTTACCCCCAAAAACAAGGGTATTTGGTTTCAACCAGCCTTTAAAAACAGCGAAGGAAATGTAACATTATCTGGGGTATGATTTGAGAAAAATAAAATAAAAAAAAAATATATCCTTATCAAATAAAAAATTACATGTTCAGTTAATTTTATTATGTAACTACCAACTATAGCTTCAAGATTGATTTCAGCAAGTCGGCTTTTTCCGTGATAAACTCAATCTAATAAATCGAATCAAGCCAAATGCACCCGGACCAATCTATTCTTACACCAAAGAGAGGCCGAAAAAAAAAATCATGGAAGTTAACTAGCATCACTAATTCTAAGTGATGAGGGCCAACTAAGGACGAGTTATTAAGCGATTTCCTTCTTATATTTTGTAAAAACGTCAAGTACCACATTACACACAAAAAAAAAAATGTGCAGCAGGCATCTAAATCCTTCACGCATGGGATAAATGGGTTGGGACAGTTCCCATTTTTTGCGCTGCCTCTGAGGTTTAAGTGTATCCTTAGGAGAAGGAATGATAGTGTGCTACCCCTTTCCTTAGATGGGGCAGTGTAATCATCTGCGCAACGGATGTTATTGCAAGTGGGCGAATTTGAAATGCAGGACGGGGGGGGGGGTAAACTTGCGTTGTGACGCAATACATTGAGGGCATGTATTAAAATTGTAATTTATCCCTTATGGAAAATATATTTTGTTATTTTCTCTTTGATAAACAGTAAACCTCATAGATTACGAAGAAACAACAGAGCTCTATTCAACAGTGAAGGCAGGCTACAACAGTGCATCAATCATGCACATATAGTTATAGTTCGAAAGTAAATCGTACTAGGGTCTAGATTATAATAAAACACTTGAAATAATAAGAACTTTTAAACTAAGTGACTCAACTGATGCAACGAAATACAAAACAGGTTTAAAAGATTTTATACCAAAGTTAAACTTAAGAACTAAAGTTTTAAAGCTTTCTTTAAACTCGTTTCTACTCCCTCGTGAAAGGGTTCTCATTTTGATTATCTCGTAGTTTTAAAAAGATTTGAGTTTCAATTCCTAACGCCTACAGTATATTTCCTTTTGGGAGAGACCTACAGCTTTATAAGCAAACAGAACTACCAGCACGTAGTTTCTTGACCTTCGCTATATAAAAGTTCATCTCATCGTCTAAACGCAAAATCGTGTTTCGAGTAAAATAAAAATTATCTTTAAACTTCATCTAATGTAATAATAAATGAACGCTTTATCTTTACAGCTCTCTGTGTGTATATAAAGTAGTTTAAACAGAATGGTTGAACCTGTACATTGGTTTAAACTGAGTTCTGTTCTAATTGTATTTGTATTTAGTTTGGTGTTTTTAATTCTGACTATAACTTATCTTTCGAAATTTGTCTCTGCCATATTTCAGGTCCGATTTAAACCTTTGTTTAAGTTAAAATTTGTCAGGGCCAAACGAACTGAACCACCCACGTTTAAGTATTGATAAATAATTTTTTTCTTAAGTGTAGAGTACTCTTCATTTCGAAGCTATCTCTATTTAGTAAACAACATACGTTCCACTGTAAACTTAAGCAGGGTACCTTTACCTTTACCTTTAGTCTCAATTCAAATTAGAAAAGAATATAATAAACCCGTTGAAGAAAGTTCTATACTAAAAGGATTAGCAATGTCTTACCAGCTTGAATAACTTCGTATTGGTTTGCCCCATTAACACGTTCAGGGAACAACTCAAAGGTTGGGTCGTGTCCCGTTATGGCGGCAATAGCTTCTTCAAAGGATTTTAGCGTCAATTCATCCTCATAGTCGTAGATCATACCTTGAAACAAAAGAAAAATATTTTAGGAATATTTTCTTTTCATTTGAAACCGTTTCTTTCTGACGTTTCAATATTCTTTGTAAGTGATACACATTTATTACAAGTCACGTATTTATGAATTCCAATTCCTCACTCTAGAGGTTCTAACTGGGTGTGAAATATTTAAAAATAAAAAAAAAAAATAGTAACCCAGGTGGTGTAAATGCTCAAATTATCGAACAATTTTCGTATTTGCAATTTATAAATTAATGTAAATACTATTAAATTTAAATAAACGAATGGTATATTAATAATTTTGGAATCAATATATTATAAACATGAAAATCTTGAAATGAGTCAAAAATTAAATTATTTACTGAGAATTTGGGCCTGTAATTGTACTTTAATTATCACGTAAGTTAATTAGGCGTAATTGAAATTAAATATACTTTAAATATAAACTTACCAATTGGTATTTTGGTTTCCGCCGAAGAAGCGCAAATTAAAACCGCGAAAAAACATAAAAAACTAATTGTAAAAGTCATTTTTTTTCTCTTCTCGCAATTAAAACCAAAAAAAAATAATAATAATTAAAAAAAAAGTAAAATTAAATTTCCCGGTGTCGCGCGTGTTCACACGACAATTGTCGCGATGCTGCTAAAACTAAAAACGACTAAAGGAAATGACAATATAAAATTAACTTTTGTCTCTTGCCCAAGTCAAGTCAAATTCCCTTCAATTCTTTTTAAGAGGAACAGAAAGTAAAAACAGCGGCACTACTATCATGCGCCGCTCCGGGCTCTAAAATGAAGTAGAATTAGCGCGTAGCCGTTCAACTACAGAGCTAAAATAATCCCAACACAAGTGAGAGAGATGTTTGCAAAAACTATACACACTAGCTCTAGATCGTCTATAAAAGAAAACTCGCAATTCGCCTAAGATATTTTATAATTCCCTCCCTGACTTCTGAGACTATTTAATTTGGAACTTAAGTCGCTCGGAGCGACCAAAATGATAACTGTCACTCTGTTTAGCGACTCAATGGGTTTATATTTAAACGAAATGTAGCACCCGCCGCTCCGTTATAAACTATACATACAGACATACATATCTTTTGGCACTGTCACCCAGATCTGATATGGAAGGGTAGAAGATATTCAATTAGCGTTAAAATTTTTTGTTTGTCTACGAACACCGCCTAGCGCAGTATCATCAATTTCGTTCTAATTTAAAAGAGTTACAAATTAGAAACCTATTTGATAATTGATAAAATGAGTTTTTTGGAAAACCAATTTGATTTACAAATTACTACGTCATTCTTCTCTCTCTTAACATTGAGACAGTGTGTGGGCAAAAATTCTATGACGCCACTTCTTCTAAAAGACGTTAAGATGATCGAGTCTGTCTTGCGTAGGATTACTGTTATAGACGTAACATAACAGTATCGAGATAATTTCCAATTTTAAAGGAGAAAACTTGTTTTCAAAAATATTTTCTCCCCTTATGCCCGTAATCTGGTGAAGAAAACATTCTACGCCCTAAATGGGGTTTGAAATATAATATAGCTGATTTGGCGTCGATTGGACTACCATAGTTTCAAAAATATATTATACTTAAGTATTAATAAGCTGATTAAAAATGTTCAAACCTTAAGATATGATCAAGAATAACATGTTTTTTTAAAAAAAGTAATTATCACCAGATTGTATGTATTACGGTATATGGGCCTAGATACATTTTTATTAAACAATTAAGCAATAGGGGTTTCTAAGTTAAAAACAAATCAATTATATAGTTTTAATTGGATCTTAGTGTATGCGTCATACGTTTATGTTTTGACAGTTTTATTGCGTCACTAAGTTTTAATTATAATTGAGCTGTTCAGTATCATTTCAGAAGTTAATAACTATACTTGAAGCGTAAGTATGACACTACCTATACTTAGTAATGCTTGAGACTTACAGCTCGAGATAACTAGTTCGAGAACGACGGAAGCGAGAATTGAAGTCCTACACTCGATGGTTAATTTTGCAGGACTTCCATCTAGGTCCTATTTAGGTCTGCATTACTAAGCCTTTGACAGCGCCTCACCAGGCGTCGCTTTACCTCAAATCTATGACCTACCTCCCTCACTTCATGACAAGCTCCAGTTTCTAAGTTACCAGTGATAAACTTATGGAAGGAACATATCTTACGAACTTATGTTGAAGTAAATTGCGGTTATGTCCGATAACCATAGCGTCCAGTTTACCAATCTCCATAAGGTACATAAGATTGCATTAATAAGATGATTGCATTAATTATTTTACGAAGTTGGCTCAACAACACGCCCACCAAGGTGCGTCTTTATAACCTGGGAGGTGCGGTACCATCAAAAGCTAGAGCGTAAGTTAGGCAGAACGTAATTCACCTAGATTTACCGGTGATATTAGCATTTCAAATGACATAAGGTATTATTTTTAGATTAACATATTTTTCTTTTTGAGAAAACTTGTTCGCGCTTGGAGTGTTTTCAAAAGGTTTAAAGGGCGTGTCCAAGGTGAAATGGAAATTTAACAAATATTGGGTTGTCACTTGCGCTCTTAAAAGTAGCTCTTTTCCAACTGGTTTTCAATAAAGATATTGCGTAACTTTTGCTTGTATTGTAGGGGTTGAGTAAGTCCTTATGGGTTTGCTAGAGGCATTTAGTTTTATCCACGCTTCCCAATCTCCCAGCATCCTTCCAAGGATGGATGGATAGATGCGTTTATTAAGTAATATACCCATTCTCAGTGCCTTCAAATATTTTTGGGATGGAATTGTTTTTAGTACCATCTAGAAACTCGAGTTATGTTCTAGAATATTAATTAAAGTTAATTTTAATTAATGGAGTTTAATTCAAGTTAAATTAAGGCGATGTTTTAATTAAATTATAGAAGGTTTTGCAACGTTATAGATTAGAATTAAGACTTTACCATTTACTATTGATAGAGGAGGGTAGTGTAGTTTGTCTAGTGAGGTTTTGAATTATAATTTGAAATTTAGGAGTAGAAAGTTGATAATTATTTGAGGAAAGGTTATTTTACTGGCGTTATGACATTTGGAGCAATTACTGTTTTAAATATCTATGGTATCTATGAGGTTAAATAACAGGAAAATGTTTCACCTAGTCATAAAATAATTTTCCAAATAGTGCTTGATCATGAATTTTGGTGTAATTACTCTACGGAACCTCATAGGTCGTTTCTCACAAATCCTAATTATTTTAATTAATTCCACAAACCATCGTTTAAAAAAAATGCCTTTAAAATAAACCATTTTAACGAATTAATAAAGAAAACGGCGTGTTCCTACTTCCTCCTGCCAAAAATTTGACGGGTACCATTTATGTTTTGATAGGGACGGTTGTCTCAGAAGGTGAATAAAGAGGATAATGACGTATTTAGAGGTAGGTGACGACACCAAAACGTCATTGTAAACCTTCCATAAGTCTTTCCATAAGCCAATATATTTTCGCCTTTCATTAAAAAACGGCGGGAAAGAAAAGCACGTGGAAGAAGGAAATGTCAAAAAAAAAATTGCACGTGCGTTAGTCCCGACTAGGAGAAGCGCGCGCGCCAAATTTGTTTGCGCGGCAAAACTTTTATAAACAAATGGAACCACCACGCCCGCGTTGAAAGCAAAATAATCTCTTAAATTTTTGGGTATATACAGAATGTTCTTTAATTGGGTAGATCGTAATATATCAGATGAGATTGTTACGTTAAAGAGTAAACCCGTTTCTTTCTCAACCATACCATCTCGGTTGAATTATTATACCAAGTTCCAAGTTATTCCGTTAGGAGCTCCGAAATCGGCGTTGGAAACTTAGGCATGGTCCTAGAGCTGTCATTTCTAATCAACTTTGAGTCGAAACAGGGCAGTGTTGTACGGGCCCTGGAAAGCCAACTATATTATATACCAACAGTAGACAAAAGAGCTATATACTAATACGTTCGGAGCAGCGAGAGCGCATCCGTAAAAACATAATTTCGTTGAGTATGTCGCGTATGGCATGATGCACGGCCTGGCCGCTTATAATCGGGTTAGGGTCGAAACAAAACAAAAATATAATAGATACTAAATGTTTTAGTTGCGGGCAATAATTGGAAGCAATTATTTTCATTCATAATCAAATGAATTTCGTATGAAATACAAAAACCCAATTAAAAAATAATAGGCCTATTCCCTGCCTTTTTAATTTTTTTCCCTTAATTTTTCAGGTCTTCCCTGATTGTATAATAGGAACCCTATAAAGATCCTTGCTCCTTAATAAAATTCCTTCGTCATAGCGCTATAAAACATATTGAATAAAAAATTATCAATTAAAAGAAAAATAGAAATATGTCTTTTTTTTTCTTATGGCTGCTTATCTTCATCATATTCTCCTTTGAAATTTATTTCTTCTCTTATCCTTAAAGAATGATAAAAAGTAAAAAGAAAAAAATGTCATTCTGATATTCGATCCGATGCATTCTTTCAGGCCTCTTATAAACTTACAAAAATGTCCCTTCCCAAATAACGTCGACATTCGTTTCTAGGGGAGAATACCAAGTCGGACAAAGAACCATTTGGTCCCTATTTATACTATCATTCTTTCAAAGCGACGTTTAAGTGTCCGACGTGTCGTATAGTTCGTTGATATCATTATCATACCATAACCACAATACGAACATCTTTTTGACTTATCAAGAACGCCTCTACAATATCGTTAAATCCCGCCTCCATTCTTAAAAGGGACCTGACACTGAAGGCGTATGTTGAGAGTGTCTTGGTAATTAAATCTAAGGGGTCCGGACCGTGGCATGCAGCGCATGACGTACAATAATAAAATATGGTTTTAGAAAAAGTTAGAATTTTATTCAATGCTTATGTTTTTTCTTTCTTTATTTTAGCAGCGTAATATACGATCAGTGTCGGAGTGTCTCGCGTCGAGGGACATATGGCTATTGTTTCAATCAACCTCGAATTTGTCAGACAGCTATGTTTCTCGCAGTTGGAACGCCAGAAAAAAAATATATGGCTTAAATGATTACAGTAAAAATAAACTATTTATATCGCGTATTCACGTGGAAGAGGATATACGGTAGAGTCCATGTAGAAGGGTCAGATATAAAATAAATGAATTAAGGACTAGAAAACACCCTGTATAATTGATATTTCATATGTTATTATATATTATATCAAAGATAAAGTCAAATACTTTGAGATTTCCTTGACCTTTTGACCTCGAGTGTCATATTGTCTACCCCAAAAACTTTCTCTCTCCCTCGAGTTCAAGTATGCCTAAAAAAATTAGTTTTGACGAGACGGGCGAAGATCAAATACAGAAAAGACAGTTTCAAAATCTTCAACTAAACCTAAACCATGGATGTTGAAAAAAAGTACCAAGACTAGAGAGGTTAAGCAACGATAGAATTTTTGAAGATGAACTAATATGAAGGAAAAACGTCTCTTTCTAAAACAAAACCTTGCAATAAGTTTTTTATTAGACTAGAATTCCTTTTTTCAGTCAAAAACACAACCATGGTTTTCTTGAACTTAACCTCTCTAATGTCTCGTGCCGAATAAACAAAAAGTGTGGGCTTCGAAGACAGACTGTGACGCCAATGTGTATACCCGCCAAAGTTTTAGAGCGTATCTCGATATACAGCTGCAAATGGAGGTTTATTAGAAGCTTAAGCTCTAGTAAGCCTTTAGGGTGGGCCCAAGGGAGAGATAGGGGGTGGGGGGAGGGGTGGCTTAAGGTTAAGGGGCCCGTCAATTAGACGTTCGTCTATTAACACACACCCTGATCGGGCCATATTGACCCCGCGGTCAACGGGAGCGGGGAAGAAGAGAACAAAATATATTTTCCCGGAACCTAAAAATACTGTCAATTATTTTACGCAACGTACTTTTCAACAAGACTTTGTAAATGTTTATGGAATTGAGTAACACGCCTTAATTAACGTTTTTAATTGGTTTAATTGGAAATAGTTTTAAATTAACTAACTATGGATAGTCACAAATAGCAGGTCACCTTTACGCAGCAGATATTATGGCGCTTCATTTGAGAAGAGGTCAGAGGTCAAAGAAGTATTTAGGTTGTTTTTTTCTAGTGTAGCCGATATCGAACTAGTTTTACTTGAATTGATACCAATTTTAACCGATCATTTAAACACGGCGAGATAATGGATCATTTAACCCAATGAAACCGATATCAACCGATTATCAAACAATTTTTCAAATAATATAACCTTTTATCAGATGAGTCAAACCTATACTTCACAAAATCGTTAAATTAAATATACCAAATTAGTCGCAATTTCTGAAGGGGTCTTGGCATACTGCAGTTCTTACATAAACGTCATAAAACCGACTTCAATGACGACACAAACACACAAGGCATTTCAAAGGATTTCACACACAGACACACACCTCCTTTTGATTATCTAAGCCGGCAATTTTATCGTGTGTTTACGTCCATTAACGGTCCTTTTGCAAGACTTAGGGTGACTAAAATAAAGCTCTCATTTCACGAGGACGCACGTGCGAAGATTGAAATAGGTTTTATGACAAAATCTGCTAAGCATCTGAATACCTAAGACTTGGTCCTTTGATATAAGGCTAACTTCATATAGAGTAAAAATAAAAAATCAATTAATTCAATTAAATAATATTACATTTGAGTGTTCCATACACTTTGGGCTGATCATAACAGATCCTAAACTGGTTTTAACTGAAATATAGTCTATACTCTATCTATTATCTAAGTAATTTACGATTTCTTCCAAGTTTTCAACTCTACGCAGACAGTACAGACACTCCTAACTGTGAAATTGGAGACTTAAAAAAGTCTACCGATTTTTTTGGTCCGATGGCTATCTCCCCCTTTTTTTAGCGATACTTATTTCTGCTATCTTTTTGGTCAATACCATAATAAACCAATCGGTTGGTTAGATGAAGTTGGTCCATATATATACAGTCTCGTTAACAGAAACGTATACTTTTCCCAAATTTTGAGTTTTCCAGGAAATATAGAACACTTTAAAAGCGTAATAAAATAAGAGGTTTAGTTCGGACCACTATGCGCAATACGTTTTCTCGAAGCACTTCGGAAAAGTTAAGTCCACTGAATATTCAATAACTGTTGAACAGTTCTACTGAATAGTTAGATTGTAGAACAGTTCTACTAACAAACAAATTTCGAACGATTTTTGGGCACTGGCACCCTTAGACACAAAATTATCCAAAATTCCTGATCGCTAAGACTACAGAACTATAGCTTTCTTCCATGAAGTTCGAACAGACTTGACAAACGCTCGTCTTCCGCGTCTATAAAAATGCCTGCCAAAGTAGAGAAAGTAGACGAGAGGTCACGTCAAAGGTCAAAGCCTTAAGTCTAGAAACTACCAACCAAACCACCACCACCTCTCTGGAGAAAAGAAATTCCGTCAAAAAATTGGCCCGGGACGTTTTTTGGGAGCCAACTTCATGTAGGACAGGGAGTGGGATCCCAAAAAGCGATACCCTGGACACCGATCAACTTGAGTGGTATAGTTTGCTTAGCCGAATGACCCTCGAAAGCCCTAAAATCCCCAAAAAAACGTATAAAGTAACTAGATCCTATATTGAGGAGGGTTAGGCCTAAAGTTAAGCCTAACTATTTCTATTCCTTCTAAAGGCGAAGAAGCGATAATGGGTGAAACGCGACACCCTAACTGCAATATCCAATGCCAAGTTGAAATGATTATTCCCCATTCAATTAACGTTGTATCAATAAATTTTAAGAGAGAGTGGGTATAACACCATTATCTTTACGCTTACAACAAGCAGAAGTGCACAATTTTAATGCAAGTACCCATTTTTGCCTCTGATGGGCAGGACCATTGGGTCTAATATGTACTGGTCAAGGGGTCCCACATACATGGAGCCTGCATATATGTGGACCTGCAATGCTGTTAAAACGCCACTGCTGATGGGTAAACTCTTTCACTGCTTGGATCATACTGACATATCCTCGCAGCATCATAGAACTTTCCCGAATGGTTTCTATGTTTTGCTGTTAACCACGATAAGCCTGTTATACTTCTCGTTATGAACTTCTAGTTTCTAGTGGAAATATTAGGACCCTATAAAATGCGCAAGACGTCGGCGTAGAGAAGAATGTACTAAGGCAGGAGGAGGTGTGAGCTATAGGATAAAAACGGTTTCAGATAATAAGAGTTGGATATTGGGGGTACTCGCGCTACATATCCCACTCCCATGCAGCTAGGGCCAGCGATTTTTTTCTTCTTCATCTTAAGACAGACATCTTTATTGCCGTGGAAATGATAAACAATTTTTGGCCAGTATTTTTTTCTATCGAAGAAGAAGATAGGAAACGTTTTAAGTTAACGATAGAGGCCTTATCATAAACCACAATTCAATTGGGAGAGAGATTCTCAGCTCCAGTTTGGTATATGGGAAATAATTAACCGGGTCTCCTTCAGTACATATTTATATTTTTTACTGAATATCTAATGCAATTGCAGGTCTATTTGAACATATTCTTAACCTCTATACGTCATTGTACAGAGTTCAAAGGTCATCTTTCGAAGGCGGTTTTCAATGCTTCTTAATTTGAGTAATCATTCGCCGACAAAACAAATTGAAAACTTCTCTGACATTTTAAAACCATTTTCAAAAAACTCCGTGACCTTTGACCCGTAACAACCTTAATTCCATTCAAAACTAGTGACTTCTCTGACATTTTAAAACCATTTTCAAGAAACTCCGTGACCTTTGACCCGTGACTACATTAATTCTATTCAAAACTCGCGATGTTTTCCGAAAGGAGAAATTTCACTGATTAACGAAACTCGGTGACGAAGAAACACGCAGCTAATTACTTTCCAAGAAATAAACAAAATTAAATTTACGTAATCAAAATGAATTAAACCACGTGCGTGTTTGCAATATTCTCCCCCTTAATTGATGCTGTCCATTAAATGGGTTTAAATTATAATGATGTTGTATAAGAAATAAAAACACAAAGTATACGAGTAGTCGTACACAATGTAAATGTCGCAAAAAAGGCAGGCGGAGGATTTTTATCAAAAAATCTTATAAGCTTCTTTGAAGAAAAAAAAAATAATAAAAAAATGTTTTATCATGGTGTATAATTTTCATTCCAGTATTTGCAGGCCTTAGTATTTCAGGGGAAACAAACTATATCGTTTCTTAATGGTCCAAAATCTCGCTGCAAAACAGTGAACTCTTTGTTCTAACACCTAAAATGGGCAGCCAAAAAAAAAAAACAACTGCAATATACATCTAGCGTTGCGAAAGCGTAGCTTTAGAAGAAAGAAGAAAATATACTATAATATAATATAATATAAAAAAATTGAAATTTTTCTTCAGTTTGACATTAGCGTGACCTCAAGAATTATACCCATATATACAAAAGCCTTCTATAAAGAATCCCGAGATATTTCTTACATAAAAAAGGCAAAGAGCTCGTAAAAACTACTATACGATGCATTTTCTCCTTAGGGGGATTTATAGTGATGGGAATATAGAGAGGTTAAGATATTTCAAATTATATTCTATCTTCTATGACGCTAAATTTCATTTCTCGAGATTGAACTTAACCTGACCAATAAATTACGTCCCCAATCTGATAATACCACCCCCACTACATTATAGAATTATCTCAAGACGCTATTATATCTTTATATATGTACATATATATGGTTACGTATCGGATTACATTTAAACTTATTTACGAAAGTGAAAACCCTGTATATACCTGTGGAACGGAAGCCGTTGTTGTAAGTAAATCCAATTATATTTGTTTAATTTTTTTAAAAAATTTAAATTAATTAAATTTCAAGGTCAGACATGTCTGCACTGCAGTGTCAAGATGGTTAAACAAACATGGCGAAAACAGACCGCTTTAATATGAATACGCAGAAAACAAAATAACCCCTTTTCTAACAGAAGCGAAAGGTCAATTTAAAGAAAACACAACCCGTGTTAAAAAAAATAGAACCAAAAAAAACAGAGGCTTTCTTGATGCATAAGGGTGAGAACCATAGCAATCAACAAGTGGCTAGCTAGTTCTTGCCCATAACGAAAAAAAAAAACACGCCCATAAAACCCCTTTAAAATCTACCGCCATAATCCCACAATAACATCTTTTGAAATTGAACTAGTACAAAGAAAAGTACAAGAAAGTCCACAACAAGAATAAATAAGATTCCAAGGGGCTCAATCCAACTGGTTCTATTTCAACGGACAGACTATATAGTGGTGTACAGTTCTAACAAAAGTATATGGGGGGAGTTAAGCTTTGGTTTGCAAAAGAATTAGATCTTGCTGCGGCAAGGACAAAGGGTGTAATGGTCGGTTATTCGATCTCCTTGAAGCGGGGATCGTGGTTACCGATTATATCGTGGAATAGTGGCCAAAGCTTCTAAGGCGACTTGAACATAGCATTAATATGGTTATGCCGAGAGCGAACTAAACTCATTTAAGGGGTTATTTACATTTTTATTACCCGCGAAGTTAATGAGCCGTTAGAGTTAAAGGAACTCGCTATGCAATTATATTTTTTTTGTCGCGTAGACTAAAGAATTTTTCGGCTTTGCCAGTTAATTATAATATATACGCTTTAATTTACTAAGCGTGACTTCATTTTTATGATTTAACGACTTGCTAGATTTTCATCACCGAATTATTTGGGTCCGATTGTTATTTGTTTAAATTTTTGTACATATATATATCTTAGCACGTTGTGAAGATGAAGACAGTGGTATATTTGCGTTTACACACTAAGCTAAGGAAGTATTTATGAAATGATAATGGGAAAAATTGATTCGGGTGGAGTAAAGAAATTCTGAAATTGGTTATGGAAAAGTTTAAAACGAATTCACTTATATAATTGTTGCTAAACTCATGGATGGTTTGTTTCCTCTTGGTACATTAAATACACTAGCACCTATAGACAACGGTTCCAGTGGTACATTACAATACCAACTTCCGGGAAGCTGAAGATACGGGAAAAAGCAAGACGGCAGTCATCCTTAGCGATATTATCGAACCATTCTTTATACACTTTCTTCTCTCTCATTCCAGTTCAGATCGGAGGGAGCACGCGTAAACCTTTGTAGAAAGGAGGACTAGCTTGAATCTAAACTCTAAACTCCTCCTACGAATAGGCGGAGCTTATCTTAGAAAATGCTGGTTGTAATCCTAGAGTGACGTCACAATCAGTCGTGTGCGGAGGTCTAAAGGTCCATCATCAAAACCCAGCGCCAGAAACGGGTACCTCCCATCGAATCTGCAAAGCTTTCTCTCTTCTCTTCTGTAAGTCCCGAAGGCTCTCTCTACATCCATCCATCCCCAGGATTGGGGGAGGCTGGAAAAAGTGGAAAAGCTCTAGCGTACTAGCGCGCACACGGAACACACAGAACACACACCGGAATATAAAATCACTCTACATCCTCAGGAGAGAGGAGACCATTTTATAAAAGGACATTTCAGAGTCACGCTGTTAAGACACAACAGAGCGGCGAGATGCGGTCTTAATTTAAATAACTAGTCTAACGCTAAGTCTAACATTCAAGTTGGTCCGGTTCCGTACCTAGCTAAGAATCAACTGATCATTCTTTACTTCCCGGATCGCTATCGGAAGTTAAAACATTTTCCGGCGGCACAGAAGCCCGCAAGGGTTGAGACGAGAGACAGAGCCAAAATCGTTTCTGGTTTCCATTAAAGCAAACAGACCCCTCCAACAGACTAAGTAACAACGTTGCTCTTCAAGTGGCTACCGTCGCTTCTGGACGCTTTTGGTTAACATCACGACTAAAGCGAAAGCAAAGCCAGACTAAAACTGTTACCATCATTGAATACTAAAAGAGAACCAAATATTAACGAAGGGAAACTAAAAAAATATAGAAAAAAAGAGCGGGGAGAAATACACGCGGTGTTAGATCAAGCATGAGTTTAGTCGGGGGTTACGCTCAGCCCTTTACGGGAGGTGTAGTTCAAACGTCTTCGCCGGATTCAATATACGGAAGTGGTTCTTATTATACAACCGGAAGTGGAGGTGCAGTAAGATTATACGACGTTCCGGGACAAACCAGCCCCGATGGTAGCACGCCACCGGCCACTTATTATTCATCGTGGACTTTTGGTAACGCTAATACAACCAATATTCCGAATACTCCGGATAACCTAACGCCACCCGGAAGTTCCGAGTTTAGTCCACCACCGTATACCCCGAGTCCTAGTGTAACGCAACAACAGCAACAGGGACCGTCGCAGGTAAATAGAAATCAAGAGAATCAGTATCAAACATGTCCTTCTAACTCAAACGCGTCAGTACCGGACCATTTGACGCTATCAGCGATGACTCTCGGATTCGGGGGAAGCGGTTTAAGCGCCGCCAGTGCGGAACTACTGGGTTTCCTAAACAGCGGGGTCAATATGGCCTTAGAACCGGGCGGAGGACATAAACCGGAACGGGGCGCGAAGAGAAGGGTTACCGCGAACAGGAAGGAAAGGCGTCGGACACAATCTATTAACAACGCCTTCGCGGATTTGAGGGACTGTATACCAAACGTGCCGGCCGATACCAAGTTATCTAAAATCAAGACGCTAAGGTTGGCAACGAGTTATATCGCGTATTTGATGGACTTGTTAGCCCAAGACGAATACGGGACAACGCCGACGACATTGGCGGCGGCAGCAGCCGCTACTAAGATGTGTCAAGCCGCTATGGAAGCCGGAGCTAGTACCGCTCATGGACCGATCGCGACCACCTTCAAAACGGAAGTAATGCCCCGGAACAAGAAATACGATCATGTTAGGGATGACCATAAAAGGAAAAAAGAGGTAATTACTTATGTTTAAAATTAATTTCGATTAGTTTAAAGTAAATCTGAGAGGTTAAAAATAGTAACGGTTCGTACGCCGTGTTTTCAAAGTAATTCTGGACGTATTTTAACAAATGTTATAGCTATAAAATAGAAGAATACCGTTCTTCCCTGGTTAGATTCACTGATTTCCCTTTGGCCCACCACACGGTATGAAAAACTTGTCATCTGTCATATTTAGGCTTAGAATTTAAGTAACCAATACGTATTAAGTCATGAAAACCACCCAAGACAGAATGAAAATGATTTATCAGGAATTTTTTTAAAAAAACCCATAGATATATGGAATTGTTTTCCATAAGTCTAGACATAATTTGAGGCACTGAAATGAATGAAGGCAATTTTGGCTAGGGCCAGCGACTGATTTGTCATAGTTTTAAATCGTAATCGTTAGCGTGAGATATTGGGGCATTAGTCTGGAGTGGAATCTGACCCCCTCATTAGGTTGGTGAATGATGGGAAAAGGTTACACTCTTATACGGACCACTTGCAACCGTCCTCATTTACCAAAGACGTAAAAGACACAAATATATAGCGTATATCAGCTTCTTTACCCCTCAATTGAGTGATCTATTTTTGTTTTAATTTTCTCAAACGACTACCGAACTAAACCATTAAGACCAATGGTTGATAGGTTATTCATTTCATCTTCCCTTTGTTTTATTTACGTATTTCATCTTCCCTTTATCAGGAATATTGAAATCAGCTGACAAGTCATTCATTTCAACATCCCTTATATGGTTTGAAACGATAAAATTGAAAGAATTTATTAAGTATATATTATAAAGAGGAAGTTCACGCAGGATGATGATAGTTTACTATTTAAAACGGAAGTGAAGATAAGGCGGAAGTTGTGTTTTAAAATTGATATACCCCGAGAATCTTCCTCGCGCTTTAAAATAAATATCTTCTTAACTCTTCCTTATGTTTTTAAGATATTGAATCTAAGCCTAATTCGGGCCTAAAAAAAATAAAAGTAGGCTTCGTAATTCAATTAGTCGTTGAAAGAAATGTCCTCGTGCGCGCGGGATTTGTCGCTTGTCTAGCTTGAAATGTCTGGGATTTTAAGATTTAACCGAGGGATAAATTACTTAAATACTTTGATGAAATATTTCAGATTCTGATATTTCGTTTCATAGTGAATTCCAAGAGATGCTTGAAATGAAATCTTGTGAAAAACTGAGGGGAATTTAATATTTGAAGAAAATACCCTGAAATTTGGGGAAAATACCATGAAATTTGAGGAAATTGCCCCAAAAATTTGGGGAAATTACCCTGAAATTTGGGGAGATTACCCTGAAATTTGGGGAAATTACCCTGAAATTTGAGGAAAATACCATTAAATTTGAGGAAAATACCATTAAATTTGAGGAAAATACCATTAAATTTGAGGAAAATACCATGAAATATGAGTTCAATTCAAAGCTAGATCGACAGAGGAAATCATCCTAAATCCCTTAAGGAAATTTCTGAAATTAAAGTGATTTTTCCCTCGAAAATAATTTTTACTGCAGGGCAACTTTTGGGGCAAAGACCAGGGGTCTATTCCTGGGGAGGGGGAGGAGAGCTATAAATAAAATGATGGTGGGCTCATTGTGGAATTCTTTCTTATGTGGCGCGAGACTCGAATTACAATGCGTGACGCGCGGAGAGGGTCCCCCGGGACTCGTCTCTGTTGGGTCAAAAAATGCGTCCCTGGATCTTAAGTCCTCAGTTAAAAACTGTTACTGATGATGGGGGGTCCGACTCGGGTGGTTCTAAACAGGTGGCTCCCAACACGCGGTATACCGAATGCGTAACCACCCAAAAAGATAAGAAGACTTTGGACGGGAAGAATAAAGATACATCTTAGATCGTAAAAGATGGGATCCAATTTAATAGTTAAGTCTTGATGACTTTAGGGATCCCTTTGTAGGGGAACAGCCAAAAGGGAGACTTAAGTACTTGAAACATTTGGACATATTTTTTAAAGGAAAAACAGTACTTTGTAATCAGTTTTGGGAATAACAAAACTACATCGGTGTCAAATACTGATAATTCATTCTGTATACAGGGTGTTTCTGAAAAGTCCATCACAAATTAAGGGGCGTGTTTATGGGACCAAACTGAGCGGAAAGTACCAAAGAACATGGGGTCTACAACATTTAGTTTCGGAGATATGGCCCCCCAAACATTTGCCCCAAAAACGAGAAAATATCCCAAAATGTGGAGTAAGGGTTATTGCCATTACCCAACTTGTTTCGAAGTCATAGACAATTTCAATAGCCTTGAATTTGAGAAACACTACTGTAACTTTAGATAGCAGAAGGGTATAAATGGGTAGAAGTACGCGTACGGCGGTAATGTAAAGCTAATGCCAAGTGTCATAGTGTTTTAAGATTTCTCAGCACCCAGTAAAATGGTGGACCTCAACCTAGAGGGCAAGAAGTCCCAGAGGCCGTAGAAGACGAAGTCCTTACTATTTTCGAGGACGAACCAGAAGCAAGTACCCGCCAGGTGAGTAAGCGATTAGGCGTTGGTCACGTGCTCGTGTGGAAAATCCTCAAAAGTCACCAGTTTCATTCTTACCATTTTCAAAAGGTTCAAGGTTTGAATTCCGCGGACTACCCACGACGCATTGATAAACAACATTGATTTCCCGCGTAGTCTGTTAGTCACAGACGAAGCTAATTTTTCGCAAGATGGTATTATTAACCTGCATAATAAGCATCAATGGTCCCAAAGAAACCCTCACGCAACGCTCGTTAAATCTCACCAAGTACAATTTAGTTTAAACGTGTGGTGCGGTATTGTAGGTGACAATTTAATTGGATCTTATTTTCTACAGCCCAGGTTAAACGGTGAGGCGTACCTACAATTCTTACAAGACGTTTTACCGGAATTACTTGACGACGTGCCCTTAGGTTTGGTGCGCAGAATGTAGTTCATGCATGACGGTGCACCACCACATTTCAGTCTCGCTGTCCGAGCTCACCTTAACGCGACGTTCTCTTTTCGGTGGATAGGTCGAGGTGGACCCGTGAAATGGCCTGCTCGATCACCCGACCTTAACCCGTGCGATTTCTACCTTTGGGGCCACTTGAAGGACATAGTTTATCAGAGTGAAGTACCTGATGTGGAAGAGCTTCGTCGACGAATCGTTAATGCCTGTCAAACTATTCGCGATACTCCAGGCATTTTGCAACGTGTTAGGGAATCGTTTGTAAGGCGTGTTCAAGTTTGCCTTAACGCGGGTGGTGAACACTTTGAACAATTCTTGTAGTAGTTATTTGTTACAGATTAAGAATGAAGAACTAATAAAAAATACATTTACATTGGGATCGTATCATGGCGTTTTCTCTGTGACACATCAAACACTAACGTAATGAACAAACTCAACCTTCAATCGCAACCATTTTACTGGGTGCTGAGAAATGTTAAAACACTATGACACTTGGTATTAGTTTAACATTACCGCCGTACGCGTACTTCTACCCATTTATACCCTTCTGCTATCTAAAGTTACATTAGTGTTTCTCAAATTCAAGGCTATTGAAATTCTCTATGACTTCGAAACAAGTTGGGTAATGGCAATAACCCTTACTCCACATTTTGGGATATTTTTTCGTTTTTGGGGCAAATGTTTGGGGGGCCATATCTCCGAAACTAAATGTTGTAGACCCCATGTTCTTTGATACGTTTCACTCAGTTTGGTCCAATAATCACGCTCCTTAATTTGTGATGGACCTTTCAAAAACACCCTGTATATAAATACGTAAGAGCTTGTTTAACAAGTTTGGCGCCAAGAGTTCCACTTCCTGTCCTTCTACCTTAAGTTGCGGAGTGTTGAAATTTTCCCACCCTCTTCCCAGCATGCAACGCGTTTTATATTTATGTCTCTGCCTAAAGACACTTTGTAAAAACTTAAATCATTCCATCAAGTAAAGCAGTCAGTACCCAAAGTTTCCCAGCTAGGTTAAAATTGAGTTGTCATTAGCAGTCAGTTAGTGACTAGTAGAGATATGTTAGGCTATCTTTAAACCCATGGAACTATACAAGGGAAGTTCATAATTCGTTGGTTGAAGTAAACATAAAATGGGAAAAGGGGGAATAGCGCATTCCGAACTATTTTAAGCTTTCTTTGCTTATAATAAAGGCATAGGGGAGAGACGCGCATAGCCCGAATGAGCTAGTTTTGCCGTAGTAATATTGTTTATAGCGATTATACCAAGAATCGTTTATGTAATTCATTGGCTTTGAATATATATATTGGAGTAGATTATCTTTACTCCGGTTTTTTGCTTTCTTTATTTATTATACTTTTAGATTTGATTAATTAATTACTGATTAGGCAAGCCAAAAATTTGAATTTAATTCCTCGTTATCGAATTAGATAAGGAGGTAACTTCAAAGATTTAAAGTGAAGTATAAATAGCGTGCAACAACCAATTTCTTAACTTTAACCGCATGTGCTTCAGGGTTGCCATAAATTTGTGAGAGTATCTCCTTTAGGTTTGGAACTGAATCGAACAGAATGCTACAAGTTTTTCAGCCTGTTGTAGATAACAGTTTAATTGCACTCACAAATGTCTGGCAACACTAACACTTGTCAGTACATAAAATTCCCCAATCTGTGGATATGTAAACTAAGGGCTTGATAAGTATAGTAGTTACACTTTGAATTTGATTTTGGTTCATGGAGAATTTGAAAAAATGTATAGGCTAAAATAATCTGTCCTAATTCATGTGTTATATGTTTTTTTTTTGAATTCAGGGAACCCTAACGAACATGGTCGGTAGCAACGCTGTCGGCAACGTCTCAGAGAAGAAATCAAAGGGCAGAACAGGATGGCCTCAGCACGTCTGGGCGCTGGAATTGCAACAAGACACGTGACACGCATTCGTCTAATTCCCTTTAATGTTAAATGAATAGAAATAAAAAAAAAATGTCCCGTGTTACCCTAAACCATGCAATTGAGTAGAACGCGACAGACTTCAAAGAAATGCTTAAATACCAAAGATTCTTTTAAATCTAGTTTGTTTTTGTCATAGTCATTTTGCTAATCTGAAGAAAATGTGTAAAAAACCAAAGATTTTCAGTTCTTTTTAAATAGATACTTAAATGGTTCCTTTTAAATGAAATGTGAGGCCGGAATTGTGCAAGCAACTTGTGAATAAAAATACACTAATAAATTTAAATGTATATTTAAGTCCCTTTCAATTACCCGTAATTAATTAATTTGATTACGTTTTTTAAATGTACCGGTATAGTAAATATAAACAAATCTATTATATAAATAAATACCCCCCAAACTAAATTTTAATTATGTGCAATATATTGTAATTATTGTAATGTATAAAAAAATAATATTAATTAAATTTTCGTATAATACCACCAAAGATTTACTTAATTTTAAATGTGTTTTCCCCTCAGTATTATTATGTAAAAAGCTATAATATACTTAAAATATCAAATGTGTAATTAATTAATTAATTAATAAATGTAATTTGAAATAAATAAATTATTTTATATTAAATTGGTTAATTGTTTTCAATTTAAAATAAAATCTGCATGTGATTAAATAATTATAGGCATAGAAAGACGAGATAAAAAACGTTTACAAATCGTCTAGCTACTGATTTATGAAGTGCGGGTCTTTAATTTAAAGAAATGATACGATACGATACGATACGTTTTTAATATTAAAAAAAAACCCTTGCCCCGTGGACTGAAACAAATTGGTATCTATATACAGAGGCCCAATGGTACTAATTATCAAGCTAAATTAATACCAAGCATAAACCGGGGCCCAATTTGGATTCAAAATCCCGACTAACTCTGATCTACTAAATAAATTTTAATATCAAAGTCAACCAAAGACCGTAGTAGCAGTTATACTAACTATATAACTATTACTGGACGGTTAAAGATGAACATAGAGCGGGGAATCAAAAGAACGTTAGAAAAAACCATATACGAGAAGTGATATGATAAAAAAATCGTTTTAAGTCGGAATAGAAATGGATTGAGTTACGTATAGATTTTTTTAACTAACACAACCCTCAAAAGTCAAAATTATTGCGTAACTTGACTATATTCTATGGTCAATTTATATTATTTATTTGATTAAACTATGCTTAGCAATATTTTGATTGTAAATTTACCTTGTTATTATTATTATTATTATAATAATTAATTTAATTACGATTGAAATTAAATTAGAATTGATTTGATTAGGGTTCATTTAGAAAGACTTTGGTTGGTGGTAAGTGTAAGAGCGGGGGGATTTTAGCTTTAGGAACTCATAAATAATGGTTAGAGGACCGGGGGTTAGTGTCTTATCGTCCAGTTTCATCTTCAGCCATCTGGATTCTGGAGAGATGGAACCATCGCGGAGTCGGGACTCGGGACTCTCGACATTCGCCGTCGTTTCTATGCCTACCCTACTACTACTATAACACGACACGACTATTTGTCAAAAATGCCAAAAACGATCCTCTAGCTCTTCCCAATTACTATAGTAACATTTATATAAATTCATATTTTGGGATATATTTTGGCTTTGTCGCAAAATGATTATATTAATTATTTCAATTTGTTTAATGTAGTTTGATAATTAAAGTGTATCAGTGTCAATAGAAATTCATTTTATAAACTAATTATCGTTAAATGTAATTATCAACAGAAGACGACCAGACTAGGAAATTTAATAACAAAATGATCCCCGATTTCCCTGACCTTTCTAACTGGAATTCCTTGAAATTCCGAGAAAATTCCCTGGAATTCCAAAGATATTTAACTGAATTTTCAAAGACATTTAACTGAAATACCAAGAAATTTAACTAGAATTCCAAAGATATTCAACTGAAATTCCGAAGTAATTTAACTGGAAATTCCAAGACATTTAACTGAAATTCCAAAGAAATTTAACTGGAAATTCCAAGAAATTTCCATGTAAAATTTTAAAAATTCCCATTTTATGATATTTAAAATTTCCAGTACAGATAAAATTTCACAGCTCACAACAGCAGCAATCGGAAGAAGTTATTTTTTTTAAAACCAAAGATTAAATAGATACCCTTAAGGACTCGAGAGACTCGTGTCCTTAAAACCATGGGAAAGTTCATGGACAAACCCCAACGGAAAAGAAAAGGCCAACAAACCAAATGATGAGGTTTGATTGGCTCTGTAGATAAGCCGAGAAAGAATAGAGGGAATATTTTGAGGGGGGTTTAATAACAATAGATTTAAGCTCTATTATCTTTTAGAGGGCTGGACCAATTAGAGCGAGGGGACGTGTATGATTTACGTTTCAGATGATATCGCGGAAAGCCACGGGTAAAGCCGGCCCTCCTCAAATTGAATTTGGTCGCGACCATCAGAGGAGTGCGCGGCTTCGCGGATAAGATTCCAGAGAAGAAAACTTATCGGTTGGAAAATATAGAGGGATGCCGAATAGCCAAGGGGAGAAGGCTCGGGAGCAATCTCGGGGATGCAACGTTGGGATAAATCAAATTTACTAGATGAAATTGTTGAGGGGATGGTGTGTGGAAGAGGAACTATAAGATCTCCCGTAATGCAAGGTCTACGTGCGACTTTGAGTCAGAAATGTAAGCCCTGAGGAACACCTTACGATAACAGTGATTTGGGGAAGTTTTTCTAAAACACGAGTAACAAATTCGTTTTTCCCTATGAGAAAATTTCCCGTTTTTTTGTAAAAATTTGTGATTAATTTTATTGAAATAAAAACCACCCTTAGCAACTTTATTTTTTTTTAAATTAACTATTGGATATATCTCTTTAAAATTTTAACCACACATTAAGGACCCTAATTGTAGTTCTGTGCAATTGTTTCAAAACAATAAACCAAATATTAAAAAAGTTACATCCAATTAAAAAACCACCTTTATACATTAGTGGCAGTATGACCTATGAAGTCTTATTTAGACAGCCCCCCTGAAAGTGTAACTAAGGTAAAATGAAACGTTATTCAACCATATCATCTAGGAATAACTGGTTAAATGTAGGGAATAAAGTGTCGAAACATCCTTAATCGAATTTGCTGTGTATTGCAGCTCGAGCCTCCCTCCCCCATGCTCTATTTTTCTCTCTATGGGAACAATTTGGCGCCTGCCCGGCAAACCAACCGCAAATGGAGCTATTCGATCCCAAAATAGCAGGTGCTATTCCCTTGCTTCTCTACGTTAGAGGGGAACAGTCTTATCTACAACCATTATTTATATTTTCAAACATATAACAAAAGGTTTTTAAGGATTATCTATCTATACAGTTTCGAGGAGCTCAGCTAAGTTTTCTACATTCATTTTTTTTTCTTTTTTTGATGTACCCGAAAAGTTTTATAGGACCCTAAGTGGTTTCATAATATTTTCGATGTTACGAGGATCTGGTTTTTAAGTAGTTAATCTATTAAAGGGGGAAGGAAGGGATGGTGTATTTGCGTCACTTATGGAATGGGACCAAAATTGTGTCATGATTTATGGAGGATCCGGATTTATTTTTGGTTCCTATCATGTACTATCAGACGGAAGGAACGAAGAAAGGTTATGGGGTAATTTGCAAAATAGTTTTTACTCCTAAGTAATGTTGAAGAGAATAGGTCAAAGGTTAGGGGGGAAACTCAACTTTTTCAATGTAAACTCTAATTTTTCATGGAAATTCCAATGAAAACCCAACGTTTTTTCCAGGAAATTTCAATAAAAACCCAACGTTTTTCCAGGAAATTTCAATAAAAACCCAACGTTTTCCAGGGAATTCCAATAAAAACCCAACTTTTCCCAGGAAATTCCAATGAAACCCCAACTTTTTCCAGGAAATTCCAATGAAACCCCAACTTTTTCCGGGAATTTTTAAAAGAAAACCCAACGTTTTCCAGGAAATTCCAATAAGAACCCAAATTTTTCCAGGAAACCCCAATGAAACTCCAACTTTTCCTTTAAAAATTCAAAGAAACCCCTATAAGACTAAGACCTCCTTGAAAACTGTAACTCTACAAACAAAAACGGTTTTATCAACAATCTATTCTAAACTGATTTTAAACAAAACATTTCTGTCTTGTAAATTTCAGCACAATACAGAGGGGAGAGAGGAAATTAAACAAAAACAACAGAACCCAATTTTTCCCCATGAAAATTATCTATAATCTTAGATATACCGATTCAACTGGTAAAGTAATTAGTGCTAGGGTAACTAACGTAAGTCTCCCCGCGGCATCGAGGTCAGGCGAGGTTCATAAATTAGGGAGAGAGAGAGAGACCTATAGTTCACTTATCGCGCTCGTAATTTAGTACATAGCTTTTTTCCAACGCGTAAACAGACAACAAACGGGACTCTTTGAATTTCTTTCTCGGGTCCAGGACCAACCAACAGGTGGTTAAACAATTGTAAAACTATTCATTTCCCAAAGTTGAAATATCGGATATCGGTCTCCTGGTCCAACCCGCGACCCGAAATGACTTTTTCCCTTTTGAAGTTTTTGAAATGTTGCGACAAACGATATCGCGATATCTTATAAAGATGTCATCGCGCGTGCCAGATCTAACCATAGATAATTAAACCCAAGGAATAGATAACAATACTTCCCAAGAACAGTTGGTTTTCGTGGATAGTTCAAGCTACTGTTCCTTTAGTCATTATATCTATGACTGTACCAACGCCCTTTTTCTATTCCTCTAATATATTTACTATGATTATATACGGAATATAGTTTTGGTAGAATTAAAAAAAAATGGATTTTCTGGTGACGTATTACATTACATCCAATTGGAGCCTGTTCATATTGACCCGTTAGAATTGGATTTAATTAGTTTTAAATTATTGTGGAAATAGTTTGGGAGTTGGTAAGACCAACTTATTTCAGGGAAAAACCGTCTACGAGTCTATAAACGCTACGTAAGAGCGCCGAATTTAGAATGAAATATGTGTTTTGACAGTCGTAGACAGCTTAAGAATTGACCATTTAGTAACCAAGAAACCCCATAAGGTCCGTGACCTCTCTGAGCTATTTTCTTAGAGTACTTACTAAGAAAAGTAAGGGGGAATAATTCCGCTCTGCGGAATTCATGTACAACCAAAACACGGACGGTCCTAAAATCCCCCCCGTCTGGACCAATTGACGCCCAAAAATTAGGGGTCCCGCCAAAAACTTTAGAAATACATTTGGTTACACTTGAAACAATATCTATCAACAATAAAATCCTGGAAATTTAAAATGATTCGTCGGATTATCTATAAAACCATTAAATACGTCATAGAATCCCCTGAACTGAACTGACTTTCACTTTTTCAACGATTAAAAAACGAGTAATGCGGATGTTACAGCGGTGTTAGGAATTCATCTCTTATCGGCCACTATAACCGGATGTGTAGGAAAAACGTACAAGACAAGGGGACTGGAAACCACTTCAAAAGATTAAAACGCACTAGCTCTTTTATGGCTTTTGTTTTTTAGGCGAAAAAAATGTGACGTAACCCACCCACGCGCGAATTTCTAAAATATGACAGCTTTCAAAAATATTTCATAATAATAATATTTAGCCTACAATTTATTTGTCCATAATAGACAAGTTTCAAGCGCAATTAAGTTGACGTATTAAAATACACAATGCTATGATTATAAGACGTTTCTAAGTCAAGTACTTGTTCTTTAGTCACTGTTAAACCGTCCTCAAGTATAACGGCAGCTTGGCAATACGAGGTCGAATTGTTTAGAGTATTTAAAACCGCGTCACCCGGTGCGTAGACCATTTCGAACCAAAACACAACCGCGTCTATTTCACCACTTTCACGCACTTTTAACTTAACTTGACGTACTGGCGACTCGGACAGTTCCGAAATAGGGCATTTAAAGTCAATTTCGACAACTGGCGTAGGTTGACACAAAGCCTGATGAGGCAACGTGGATAATTGAAGTTCCTCAAAGAATTTTGTTTGGAATTTATTGATAAATTCGGATATTTTTAAATCGAAAACGTTCTGGTCACTGACGAGTCTAGTGTAGTTACGGATTAAGGGGCTTTGGATTATTTGAGTCCAGATGCGTATGGATTTCGGGATGATACTGAAATCGCTCTTTAGAGAGGCGCTTCTGGAATTGTTTGTTAACGTGAGGGGCTCAATTATTTGCTCGCTCAAAATCAATTCGATAAGATTTTAAGGGTCAGTAGGTCAGTAGCGTGCTCAAATGGTGTATAGCAAGTTGCTAAATTGCATGTGCGATATGTTAAACTCCAGATAGGTCGTTAATGGTTAGTTACCCAAAACTAAAGGAGTTAATTACGCAAAATGCATTGGTCAGACAGTGGTAAGGATTTGGACTAAAATATGCGCAAAATAGCGGTGCCAAAACCAAGAATGGCGCAAATGGTCGAGTTAAAAGAAAGTATGACGCAAAATGGTCGAGATAAAACCAAGTATGACGCAAAATTGTCGAGATAAAACCATGTATGACGCAAAATTGTCGCGCCAAAACAAAGTATGACGCAAAATAGATGCGCAACAACCCATAATAGCACAAAATAGATGCGCAACAACCAATAATAGCCCACAATAAATGGCCAACAACCAAATATAGTACAAAAAAAACTATTAAGAATCAAATGGATTAAAAATAATTACTACCCAAAGGCGCTAAACTAATATTAAAACAATCCTACCTTAAGAGCGCCAGATCCTGAAGAATACCGGAGGACATCATTCCATTTGGATCGACGGGGTCAAAAATGAGGGCGTCATACCTTTTAGACATCTCAGTCAACTTAGTCACGGAGTAAAAGTTCATAGTTGAGAAAGGAACCCCAAATTCCCTGCTTAAGACAACAATCCACTTTGTAGCAACTTCTTCAGTGAATACAACCTCCTTGGCACCAAGTTTAGCGGCAATTATTCCACCCAATGGAACTGGGGAGGCGTCAATAAAAGATTCCCGTCCATTGGCCAAGGCTTCTTTGATGGATTCTTCCAAGTAATTGCAATAAACGGAGTCATTCAATTTGCGAATCCAAGCAGAAGGTAGAGGCACTGGGTGACGAGGTTCCCTTTGACCATTGACCAAGACTTTGTTCAATCTTAACAAGTCTTTGCAGAAGAACTCAATGGATATTGAGGAATCGGGGGAAACGACTAGACATTCTAAGAAATTGAAAATAATCTCGAGAAATGTCAGAATTTGGGCGAAAAATAAGGGTAAGCCTTCATATATAGAGGTCAAAGGTCACAGATTTACCTTTTGTGGGGAATATGGCTTGTTCCCAACAAGTACTTGATTCAGGAGAAGTTGAAATTGTTATCTCTGGGCTTAAATTCAATTCAAACCAAACTGCAATGGCGTCAAAGGAACCTGCACTTTGATCAATTTTAACTTCTTTTTGGAAGTATTTACCATTGGAGAATTCACTAATTTCCTAAGAAAAAGTTTATAAAAAAGTCATATTTAAATGACTTAATTAATTAACTTTTTAATTACTTAATATATACCTTTGGATTATTAAAATTAACTCTAAGGAGTTCTTGTGGCTTTGAAAGTTGAATGTAACCACCAATAATGTGATTTAAAAATTCGGAAGAGTATGGATCATCGTATTCTTCTTCAGAAATTAATATTGATTCTTCTGAGATGGTTAAACATTCAATGTTGCTCTTTACAACCCTATAATTATTATTTTATTTAAATAAAGTAATAAACCTTATTAATTAACTGTAATTATAATTATTATAATTACTTATTTTTCATTGCAATCCAAGGACACTGAATTAAAGTAAAATAAACTGTGGCGGAATTAGGAACCACTTTTCCCTTTTCCAGACGTTCATTAATAAGAAGTTTATCCCAAGCATGTTGTAAAGTTGCCAAAACTCCTTCTCCAAATAAACCAGCATCAAAAATCTCCGTAAATATTAAAGAAATTCTAAAAAAAGCATAAAAAATCCATTAAAACAATAATTAAATTAATAAAAACGCATTAAAACAATAATTAAATTAATAAAAACGCATTAAAACAATAATTAAATTAATAAAAACGCATTAAAACAATAATTAAATTAATAAAAACGCATTAAAACAATAATAACCAATAAAATTAATTACTTTGAAGGTAAATCGACCCCGATTTCAAGATCCAGAGAGGATTTATTGATAACAGTTATGTGTTTTTCCACTCCTCCATTTGCTTTAACAACTTTTTCACATATATTACACATTGTACATGAACTATCACAAGCAAATACGTTTTGGTAACCAGCCTTAGCAGCAAAAATACTATAAAGTTTAATTAAAAGAATTTGGTTCATAAGTATTAATTTTAAATACTTATACTAATCCCCTTTTTTACCTAAGTAACCCAGTACCAGTTCCAATATCAAGAACAATGCCTTGTTTGTTACTAATAGCTTCCTGAATTGCAAGGCGATATTTGAAATTACGATTACGATCATTTAACATTCGAAAATGCCATCTTTCCACCAAGTAATTGCTTATATTTTGCATGCACATTATTGCAGGAGTAAAATGTGCATTTATTTCTAATGTTTTCCCCAAATACTGCTTAGCAATTTCATGTTCTCCAATTCTGATATTTAATAAACATGTTTTTAAACACCAATTTAAGATAATTTCATTTAAATCGCATCTTACTCGAGAAATAAGCAGCTTATTTTATGTGGAATTTCTTCAAAATAAGGGAAAACGCTAAATACTTCATTGTAACAAGCAAAAACATCTTTTAAATCATAATTTTTCATACAACGTTTCACATTTTCATCTGTTTAAATGAAAATTACTATACTTGAAACGTTTTTATTTCAAATATAAGCTTTATATTACCAAATGCGAGTATTAAATCTTTTTTGAATTCCGCGCTAATTATTTTTTGGGGGGTTAAAGCCGCCCCAACAACGCAAAAATGAGCCAAGGCTTCGGTAAATTTTTGAGATTGAAGACATAACAATCCTAGTTTATAAGCCTTAAATGCTCTATTATTGTTAGATATAATGTCCATTTTGTGCCAATAATATTTCTAATTCTTCAATAATTTCCTTAACTTAAGTTTAATTATATTTCGTAAGTCTAGCCGCGGTTGAATTTCAAATACTTAACCCTTACCGAAGCATACAAGCTAGCAGACAACATTGACAAAAATAGACTTTTCTAAAACTATGGAGTAATATACCAAGAGTAGAAATTTGTTATTTAATTTTAAAATTCCCCTATCTCGATAAATACTGATTTTAAATACTGACCATTAAATAATTACCCTTAATTTGGTGGCAACATGACATCGGTCTACTTTAGTTTAACTGGTCTACTCCCAAATTTTAGGAAGGTTTTTTCCCAAAAGAACGATTAACAAATGCGTTAATCAAATTATAGAGAAATTAAAACTCATTGAGGCATATCGATAATTATTATCGGCTAAGAATCGGAATCGAAACCAAAATCACGTAAACCTTCAAGCACTGCCTAAATTACACCGTCCATACCAGGGGTGTCAGACACGCTAGAGAAACGCCGTGATAAGCGTGACCAAAAAATACCCCGTTTCGCCTTACCATCGCGAAAGCGAAAACTTTGAATCATATATTTTCGATGGAAAAATTAAAGAGAAAACTAAATAAATCAGATCAGGAACGTTAATTGTTAGTTTGGGAGGGTAATTTTCTCTTTCTCTCGCTCCCCGAAATCGTGGTCAACGGTACCCGTATCCCCATCACACAATGACATCGAAATGATCCTTAATTCAATCGAGGACGCGACCCATATTACCACGTGACTCAATTTTCTAAGAGAAACTAAGAGATTTCACGTCATACTTTGAAACAATATAAATATGGCCCTCTTATTCCGTCAACATCATTCCAACTCAGTTTCTCACAAAGGACTAATCATGAAAGCTCAGGTATAGACTTGCGTAGGTAGTTGAGCGTTCAAGTACAGTGTTAAAGAATAGGAAACTTACTTTACAGATCGCCCTTCTCTTGGTTTCGGCCGCCGTGGCCCTTGCTGGACATCATCAACAAATCCATTTCCCAGGAATCCATAAGGAAAGTCACTCACACGGCGGTTCTTTCGGCGGACATGGACATTTGGAAAAGCTTCACGGTGGACATTCTCACGGGCATCATGGGGGACATTCCCATCACGGAGGACAGTCTCACGGAAGCCACGGACACCACGGAGGTGGTTTGAGCAAGCACCATCAAGCTCACGGATCTCACCACGGTTTGGATGCCCATCACCACAAGAAGGGTCATTTCGAAAAGGACTCCGGACACGGTTTCGTCAAGTCTTTCGCTTGGGATAAGATCAAGAAACACGAAGAAAGCGGTGGACACAAGAAGGTCTACGGAGGTCAGTGTTAATTGTTTCCGGTTAGGTTGATGACATAAGTGCTAATGCAAATTTACCATCCGTAGGTGAACACGGTGAACATAGCGGTCTTCACAAACACCATCATGGTGGACACAAGCACTTTGGTCAATCCCATCACGGAGGACAATCTCATCACGGTGGTCACGGACACAGCCATTTCGGCAAGTTGAACAGCGGACACGGACATCACGGTCATAATTACGGACATGGTCAACAGTTCCATCAACCACAGGTTATCATTGAGCAACACCACGAGCCACAACATCATCACCATCATGGAGGTTTCGGAGGAGGTGAAGGTGGTTTCGGAGGAAGTGAAGGTGGTTTCGGAGGCGGCTTCGGAGGTGGTCATCACTATTAGAACATTTATAAAATATATAATGTAGTTGAACATAATTTGTAATATATATTGTATTTATATTATTCTGTGAATAAATATTTAACCAAACGTAATTTCCTGGGTATTTATCCTACATAATTTCCTTTTAAAAAGTCTATAAATTGAAGTAAATCTTAACGCAGTTGTTAACTAACATGCAAGGTACGCAAACATGGAAAACTCAACCAAATATCCCATATGGTTTTCTCCAAGTACATAGTATACTATACACCTGATTATTTCAGTTTTGTAGTCAAGACGCTAATATAAATTTAAAGGCGTTTTAATAAGACCAAATTATCCTTAAGTGGTCAATTATCAATTATACTTCGTTCGGTCCTATAGAGTTTCTGCCGATTGTTAAATTCACTGGTCCGTGAAAAAAAAAAAATCCAGGCATTTTATCATATCAAATAATAATAATATTATGGTTTTATATTTCCACGTAAATTTTGAAAACTCCGGTGACAAATTAATCGAAAGTGTTCAATTGATTTAAGCCTACTTGTTACGGAATTTTTAGAACGAGGTCAAGAAAGCGAGAATCAAGACATATTTAAGAAAGGTTCGCTTGACCGTTTATGGTAAATGTCCGTTCAAAAATATTGTTCAAACAGTCAAATATTTGTCAATAAATAATTCAAGTTTTTAAGTTGAAACCTTTGAAAAAAAAAATTCTTTATAATATTCCTTTTCGAAACCATTGTATTTTTTTACTGTAGGAAGGAAGTCAAGTTAGTGAAGTAGTCCTTTAACCCTGAACTGCCCAATAAAACTATACACCATGGTTCAATAAACACCAATCATTTAGACGTAATTATTGGTCTAGTTAAATGATTTGATAGAAAAATGGAACACAATACATTCCAATATGTAAACTTTTGTCAACCGATAAATAATCGAAATTAATGTTTTTTTTTTCAACGATACTCTACCCACATGGACTATTATTATTACCCCAAGCGTAAAGTTTTTGGGGGTAAAATCAGATCAAAACGATACGTAATTGTCTCGAATAGGACCAAAGGAGAAGGTCAAATTTTCATTTTCATTATTTGACATTATTTCCCCTTAAAGTATTACCTTTCGAAACGTTTATAATGAATTGTACACTGTTGGTAATATCTGACCGCTGGAATTTGCCAAAAACCCAATTTTTGCGAGTATAAAAATGTATCGAACGTTGCTAAAGTCATCAGTCGATTCTTCGAGACAGTTCAAACAATAACTAACCATGATTGCTCAGGTAAAAAGCTAAGATTCTTTGGTTTAACCAAGGAAACCTATTCGTGGCCGGACCTACCTTTATTAACTACAGTCAGCGCGATAAATTCTAGAACAAATAACCAAGGAGTACTTGAGAATTTACTTACCAGTGATACTTGGATACATTTCAGATCGCTCTCCTGGCCTTATCCGTCGCAGTTGTCTTGGGACAACATCACGGTGGTCTCTTGCAACAAGGATATGGACACGGAGGATCTCACGGAGGACATGGTCACTTAAACCAATTGGTTGAAGGACACGGGCACGGTCATCACGCAGGGCATCATTTCCACGGTAACCAAGCGCATGGTCAACACGGACACCACGCTGGTGGATTAGCTCAACACCACAGTGCTCATGGAGGTCATCATGGTTTGGACGCTGCTCACCATAACCGTGGCGTCTACAGCAGGAACAAGGGACACGGATACGAAAAGCACTACGCTTACGATAAGACCCACGCCACTCACGATATCGGTGGACACCATCACGCTCACGGAGGTAAGTGGTATAAAAACTAAATTATATATTAACCTTAGAGTTAACGGATGTGTCTTGGTAAACTTTAAGGTCACCATGGAGTCAACAGTGGTTTGAACACTCACCATCATGGAGGACACGGTAGCTTCGGACATTCCGCTCACGGAGGAGCTGGACATCATGGTTCTCACGGACACGGTCACCTCGCTAGCCTCAATTCTGGTCATGGACATCACGCTCAACATCACGGACATGGACAACTCTTTCAACATCATGGTGGTCACGGACATGGCCATGGTGGATTCGGAGGTCTTTAAGTACAAAGAATATCACGCGCATCGACTGTGTCAGTCTACTATATATACTTTTACTAGTAAAGAATTGTATCTAATTTAAGCCAAATTTAATTATTTATGAATCTATAGTGTTTTTTTCTATGAAATAAAAACAACGAATATACTAAATTTGTGGTTATGATTATGTGCCTATATACTTTGTCGAAACATATATTTATATGAATTACACCCAAGTTCTTGGTACCGCCCGAAAGCGGATAAGTTCATCTATCACACTCTCTAACAGGATTTCATTTTAGAGCCTACTCTGACCCTCCCCTCTGGTATGACATGATCCTAAATTGAACTTGATTCAAATCCTTAATTACTGGAGCTCTGATAAATCTTAGCTCAAGTTCTTGGTACCATTAGACAGAAATTTTGTTTTCTCTGACGTCCTGTAGTTTGACCTCAGTTCCTTCCAAATGAATTATTTAACCTTCTTATCTTGAACTTTAATTGATGTAGATCTAAGTATTTTGTATCACTAAATAAAGGGCAATTTTATCCATCACAACCTTAAAGGCTTTTTCCTTAGCGTTTAAACTACCAGAGGTCAAAGGTTAGTAATAGACCATTTCTTAAATTGCATATAGAGAGATCAACATACAGGGGCATAGCCACCATTGGGGTATTCTCCCTCGAGCCAGAAGCAACGCCAGACGGAGCCCGAGTTTACTGTGTTATCGAATTTGGAATTTCCAAAATTATTTACGGGTGGATAAGGGCGTTAAAAATGATCGATCACTAGAGGACAACTTGGAGCGTGATTTGCCTACCTTCAAATCAAATAAATAAATATAAAAACACCAAAAATTACCAGAACGCTTTTCTAAAACTAATTAACATACTTAAGTATAATTACAAACATAAATTTTGTACAATTTAACCGTATTCTGAAACTATTTCCTACGAAGCGTAACTTTCGCGGTCAATTTGAAATGCGATCAAAATCAATTCAGGAATGTTACTCATTAAAACACGAATATTTAAATTTAAAAGGCATTCTAATGACTATTTCAGCCGAAACCAGCCTACCACAACAAATATACAATACAATATTCACGGTTAAATGAAACGAACGCGTATTAAAGGTCAGCCATGAAAATAAAACCGTTCAATGTTGGCTACATTCTACTCGTTCTAATTAACGTATTAACAATAAAATACTGCCTGATTTCACTAATTAATTGACTTCAAATTGGAAAACACCCGCAATACGAAGACCCGTTTAACTTCTCACCTCTTTCGTGCAAACTGAACTGTGACGCGTGGTTTGGTATTATCGCGTTTGTTATTTGACAATTACTATAAAAAGGCCGAGTGGCAAATGGTAAAGTCACATTCGGAACAATACCTGATCCAATACAATACACCATGATTGCTCAGGTACATTTCTCAACAATTGGATAACTTACTTAGTAAATTGTAAGTACTTAACACCGGAATTACTTACAGCTCGCTCTTTTGGCTGTGTCGGTTGCCGTTGTCTTGGGACAACACCACGGTGGTGGTCTTCTGCAGCAAGGCTACGGACATGGTGGCTCTCAAGGCGGACACGGACACCTGAACCAACTAGTCGGAGGATACGGTCACGGTCATCATGGTGGACATAACTTTTATGGTAACCAAGCTCACGGTAACCATGGACATTACGGAGGTGGTTTGGCCCAACATCACAACGCTCATGGAGGTCATCATGGTTTGGACGCTGCTCACCATAACCGTGGTGTCTACAGCAGAAACAAGGGATATGGTTACGAAAAGGCGTACGCTTATGACAAGATCAACGCCATTCACGATATCGGTGGACATCATCATGCCCATGGAGGTACTCGCGATTTCATTTTTTATTTATTTACAATTTGATATGAACAATAATGAAAGGTCAATTTTAACCAACAAGGTCACCACGGAGTTCAAAGCGGTTTGAACACCCACCACCATGGTGGTCACGGCAGTTTCGGTCAATCCGCTCACGGAGGCGCTGGACATCACGGAGGTTACGGGCACGGACATCACGGACTCCTCAACTCCGGACACGGACATTTCGGAAAACAATACGGACACGGACAATTACTTCAACAAGGAGGCGGTGGTATTGGCGGTGGTATTGGAGGAGGTATTGGAGGTGGTATTGGCGGTGGTATTGGCGGTGGTATTGGCGGTGGTATTGGAGGACGTCACGGAGGAATTGGTGGAGGTTTCTAAAGAGATGGACAACTTCAAATATTTATAATTTAATACAATCCAAGCCAAAGTAGTAGTTGTTGTAGTAGTATGTTGAATTATCCGAGTACATAAATACTTGTATAAATATATTATTATCCGTATTTATAATTAAAATTATCCTAATTAATTTTGAAAATAAAGTAAATAATTTTGTAAATATCTGGTATACATTTCGTTCCGTAAAACAATATATTGGTTACTTCCTAAAAAAAATTAACACTTAATATTAATTTTAACATTTCGGAGAATCAATCGCGTCTTTCCATAAAGTCGACAGTCGCGCATTTCGATTTGCAGGTAAAATGCGATCAAATTCGATGTCCCTGAAGAGGTTCAACCTATGACTATAAATTGTTAATTTCATTAATACGCTTGAAAATTTAAGTTAGGTTCAAAGGTCACGGTTAAATGTTTAGAAAATGGTTTACAAGTCTGGTTTATCGTATTTTCCTTCGGGAGCGGGATAAAGCGCTTTGTAAACTCTGTCATCCCCAGTGCCATGAATTCCGTAGGCATTAAATAACGTCACATTTGGCGGGAAATAATCAGCTGGGATTACAGCTTGACCCCACCAAAAATCGTCGTCTATACGACTATCATATTTCAAAGGTATGGAATGCTAATACGCATAAATTAATAATTAAATAAATAAGCAAGTTAACAGCTTTTAATCGCTACCCATACCTTAACGCAATTTTGATGTCCATTTAGAAGTAGTAATAAATGGTGACCATAACTAAGAAATACATTTCTTAGGACTGATTTCAGTACTTAATTACGTAGGCCTAATTACTTACGGTCCCAATTCAACTTCCAAGTATCTCTCATCTTTACCTAAGAAAAATGCTTCCACAACTAATAAAAAAAAATTAAAAATAATAAAAGGCAATTAAATATTTTGAATATGTTAATTTTCAAACGGAAATAAGCGGTACTTAAAAAAGGAAATTGGTAACAAATAAATGCGTATATAATTTCCTGTAAACATATTAAAATTTGCATATTTTTGGGGTGGCATATTTAAATCAAATTTGGGTGAATCGTAATAATAACAACGTATAATAATTAATTTCTAGACTAAATCGAATCGGAAATTCAGGTTATCTAGTCATTTCCAAAAAATAAAACAAATTGATCTTGAGTATCGTGCAAAGTCCACAAATCGAAGTCATATCGATCTTTTAAAATGGGTTTTACTAGACAATTTGGGTGTTAGTAGAGAATTCTAGAAGTTAAATTAAATCTAAGTTTCTCTGCACTTTTAGTAGAACCTAACTATAAGGGTTTAACCAGGGAATGGATAGATTTAATTTTAGAAGTAGGAATGGAGAACGGTCGGTTAGTATTTACTTCAGTCCAACTCATAGACCACCCAGTATAGACCCCTCCCTCCAACACGTAACGAAAATTTTAAATTATTTTATTGGCTGCTCACTTCAACTACGTTTTGATGACGTTGCTGACGGGGACGGCGAAAAATACGTAATTCCTTTTTTACCTCTGTCGCTATGACGTCACCCGCCTCTTCTTTCATTCCCCTCTGTCCCGTGGAAGGGGGTCCGGGACTTACTCTGTTCTCCATCCCTACTTCTAAAATTAAATCTATCCCTCTTTTAACCTAAACCACACTTGATTACTTCCATATATGGACTTCTAATTATTACAAAAACACTATTAGATAAATTCCACATCATTAGACACGCTATAGTCTGATTCAAAGTATAAGCGTAACGTAGTAACGCATTTCGGAACACGTTGAACCCGGTCTAAATTTCTAAAACCATCAGACCATATAGTCAATTGGTATGAATTCCCAGGAATAAATACGGCCACATAAAGCTACATGTATATAAATAAGAGAGAAATTTTAAAAAGGAAAACCTTCATAATCCCAAAGCTTGAAGAATGGACCGGGTGGACCAGGTGGAGGTCCAGGATTACGGTAAAAAGGCGCCGAGACTTCAATTAGGACAGATTCACCATTGGGGACGGATTTTAATGAAATTATGATGTCGTCATCGTTAATTGGTTTATTGTCCCACGTGGAATCAATACGAAATTCCATACTGATAAATTAAACAAAAATTTGTCGAAATATAAGAACGTTGAGGCAGAGGACCAGACCAAGTGAGACAGTTTAAGACTATCCACGGGTTCGTGTTATGACTAGTTTAGGATGATGTTTCTATTTTAAATCGAAACTAAAGCCTTGAATCTTATCTAATACGTGACGTCATCAATAACAAATAAATAAAAAAAAATAATTCACAAAACATTTTTAATTTATTAATTAAAACTAACCTGCAATTGAATAAATCCATCCTCAACCGTTCTAACAACTCCATAACTAATTCTAACTGCCGTCATATTTATTTTAAAAAAAATTTGTCGTAATACTTTTAGAGATAAAATGTCGTCGCAATCGCTATTGCTTCTACCGGAATACTAAATAAATAGGTCTAGATTAAAGAGCATAGATTAACTACTATATAAAAAATTGTAAAACATGGATGCGTAAAACAATTCAAACCCTGGAGTGGTAATCACAAACTTCGTTTGAAAATAATGAATAAGTTTTAAATTAATTTAAATACGTCTTTAAAATTATATCTAATTAATTTTGTATACTTAAATAAAAAAGTATTTACTAGATACACTCCAGGGTACGCGACGCGATAACATCCACGGTATTTGACGTGTAATCAATACAGAAGATAGTAACTATATATACTTACATTGTGGAAATATATTTAATTTTTCCCTTATTGGCTCCGTAAACTCCAATTAATATCACTAGAAATACGCTACGAAAGAAATTAAATTAATTATTAAACTAAAAAAATTAGAATTAAGAAAAAAAGAAAATACCCAAAAATCGGAATGGTTCTAAGTGATGCCATATTGCGATTTAAACTATTGTTTTACAACTATGCAACTATTATTTTCACGGTCATAAATGACTAAAGTCCGTTAGATCCCTGAGTATTTATACAATTTGGTAGCGTGGCACAACACAGACCTTACCACAGGATAAAGCTTAAAAACATTTTATATCTTTCAAAGTTTCCATCATATCGTTGATAAAATATGTGTGATATATTACAGATATTGGCCTGGGATTCTTTTGTTTTAACAGAATAAATATCAATTTATCAAAAGGGTTACAGCCCATTACAGGCAATATTTCATACGCAAAAGTTCATCGATACACATCATCGTTCATTTGCATATGAACTCATTGTTTTTATTATTTAAAATTATTTGAAACATTTTATTGTGAACTCATCGACTCGTTATGTTTCAAATAAATTAATAAATAAATGAATAAATAAAGACGCCCTAAATATTACATCCTACTGGCTTAGCACCTTGGAAAGCAAAACTTAACTATGTATTCTCAAGAAAACGCTTTTATATTTTTGGGCAACAAGGTGATGAGAGGGTGCGCAATGAGTCCCAGTAGCTTTATGCATCTCTGGTTTACATCCAGACGAACAAACAACCAACCCAGTGTGAGATATATTTTTGGAAATGAGATGAGACGAAACTTATTTTCGAGAGAGAACTAAGAGAGGTGAGGGTAAGAGGTCAAAGAAGGGAGTCATACCCCAAGAGGGGCACAGAAAGAGACTGACTGACTTCCAATAGGCATCATTCTAACTTACACCATCTTTCAAAAGATAATCTATAAATAGGTTTATTTTCTTTCAAACTGAATAAATATCAATTCGCATTTCCCAATCGATGAAAGTACCCAAAGTAATGGCGCATGGTACACAAGGACCCTTTTGACCCCCCCCCCCCCCAGGGATAAGATATTTATTGGTCGTTGGGTTTCCTATTTGGCGGGGTCAGTATGAACTTCTGAAGTATTAAGGCAAAGCTAAACGGCACTAAACTTCACGGTTTAACTGAAAGGTGGCGATACAGTCTCGAGAGAAGGACTGCACGGAAATATCCAATTCTAGTCCTAAATTATAGGGTCAATGTTAGTTTTTACTTGTTAGAAAGAGATAAAGTTGTCTCAGAGGGTTTGGTAGAAGAGTCAAGAAACACTGTCCAAATTTATACATTCCAAGCGGGAAAATTCGATTCGCACGAGTGACGCAAGGACATTACATACATACAAGGAATAGAATTCGACAATCCATTGCAAATTGTATTCCTGCACAGAGCTACATACGCATTCCTTCTCTCATCAGTGCCTCTAAACTTCAATAGACTAGTGGCGGTAGAGAGGGATGTAAACTGTGTATCCCTCCCTCTGGTCGCTCTTCTAAGAGGGACTACTGTATGCGCCCAGTAGGGGGATGACACTGAGCTAAGAGACAGAAGGGTGTGACGTTTGCATACGTAGTACTGCCATTACTCAATTGATCTTGTAATATACAGATCATTTACGTCCACCCTCTCGTTCGTAACCCGGTTTCGGTATCAGACAGTTTTCCCACCCAAATATAATCTATAATAATAATAGTCTAGCTCCTCCCCCAAACTCCGCCTGGATACGTTGAGAACCTCCATGACCCAAGAGTCTCTATTGAAGATTCTATTCCTTGATACGATAAACGGTCCATGGCATACTCCTCTCCTCTGGCATCGAACCTGAGGGAACGACGCGACGGCGGCGGCAGCTTTCCTAGCACACAAAACTCTGTACTCTAGCACGCTTCGGAACCCGATAGACTGGGTTCCGAGTTTAGTCAGTGAGAGAGGGCTCTCCCCTCTATGACAGACCAACCAAATCAGCCAAACCATTCCATGAAATCCATTCTGAAAACCAGGAGATAGGGTCTAAACGCCGCCGCTCTCTACTGAGCCACCATTCTTTTTTTTTGTTACGCGTAAAGCTTTACATGGTCTTTGTGTCTCTGACTAAAACAAGCCCTTCCAGAAGTAGTACCACAGTCTAGCCATGACTGAATCATTTTGACAGTCGCGTTAACGGAACAAAGAAAATCGAGCGTGTTTATAGTCCAAAAGTTTAGATTATCTGTAAGGTGTGAAAACTGTGTTTGTTTTTTTTTGTTGTTGAAATTTTAAATTAACAACAACGGAGTATTTTGAAAGATTGTTGATTCTGTTGACGGGTTGTGAATTATTTCGTTACTTTTTACTGAAACTCCGATACCCTCTCGGACGCGAAGCCATTGAAGTGTTAATTTTAAGGGATTTGCAAGTACTATCTCTCATCTGAAGATATGTCATGGTTCAAATATCTATGGACAAATACTAAACTAAATGAATAACGGACGAATTTATCGTAATTTGGGTAAGATAAGACTTCTTTTTAATCTTTTACGTGTAATTAAGTCATTACCGCGTTGTTTCATATTTGCTTTTTGATAAGTGACACGCTGACAGAGGGTATTGTGTTATTGCGGGCTAGGAAGGGGTACATAATTAAATACAGAAATTAGTCGAGTTTTCCATATGAATTTAGTGTATTTTATAGTTATTTGGGTATAGATATTATTATTATTATTGAATTTTACGAGTAAATGATACTAAATGCGATTAAATCAACGTAATTTTGATTAAAATTAAATTAACAATACTTACATTACAACCAATGATAAAATGGGTATCAAATAAATTTTCTTTTTGTATGTATTATTTTTCAAAAACTCTATTAACTTAAGCCTTGGCGTGTTTGCCATCCCGATTTAATTCAGAATCGAAATTAAACACGAAACGCGTCATTATCCGCCGTAATTAGAGTTAAACTCGGTTAACTAGTTAATTAAATAACTTAGTAATATCAATAAATACTATAGTTAACACATTTAAGCCTAACTCAACTTGATAAACGTAGCACAGCACCCGGCGGAGCACATTCTCTAGTATTAATAAAACTCGTATTTTTTATTTTTTTTTCAATGATTATTTCTGATACTGGAAATATGCCAAAGTCTAACTAACTCGCTATAAAATATTGAAATTTAGGTTTAGTAAATAAATATTTTTGGTATTAAACAATTAATTTAATACGATGAGTATTAATTAAAAATTAGGGCACGGGCTTTAATTGTGTTAAGGGCATAATATCAGATGGTGTAAGCTGTATTATTAAATAATTTTATATTATATATACGGAACGGTCATGCTGCTATTATAAATTATTTATAAGCGTGGGAAGTTTAGGGTTGTGATTATATATTTTAATGAAGGAATGAACTTTTAAGTTAAGGTATACGATGCATTAATACCTCGCGATGAAGCTATGACCCCGCCCTTACCTAAAATAATTTACATTTTTGAATCATTTTGTTGATTCACTTCTAAGGAGGTGAATTACCTACATCTGATGATCTGATAATTGTTAAAATAACTACTACGCGATGTGAAAAATACTTCAAATTGAAAAACCATTAAAAAATAATGAACTTCTGTTAAAAAACCAACACGGAAACTAAATATATACATTACTAGGCCTATTAATAACTCGGAATAATTAACAAGGTGATTTAGTAGAAAAATAATCGTAATTTCCCAGGTCAATATAAACAATAGAAACCTTATATCAATAAAAAGAAATCGGTTTCCTATCACCAAATCCCGGTTGTAAACTTCCTAATTTTCTTTTAAAAAGAAGATTCAAAAACCTATTACACTTACTTCCTCGAGAAGTTCTATGTATAAAAAAAATTAAATAACGAGGGTCCTAAAATAATTTTGTGAACTCGAGGAAAGGTTTGAAATCAAATCAAATGGAAAGGGGCATCCCAAAGAAATTTTATTATTAACGATGATCTTGTTAAAATATTCGATCGAATTTAACTAAATATATTTATTTAAGTAAATAAAAAGTCAGTAAGTTGTCAGTTCAACAACCCTCTGGGGTTTCCTAAAAATAGTGGCCATACAGTGTTGGTACTTAAATTAAAAGAAAAAAAAATTGCCCAAAAATTCTAAAATTTCTAACGCCTTTTTAGGTGTACAAAAGAACTAGGTTAGCTGTTGCATGGAAGTGCACAGGGCGGTTTTTTTTGGGATTTTTTTTAAGTAGAAAAAACATACTTCACGAGTAGAAGATACACAACAAAGTCCTACGTTATCTAGCGTTAATAATCAAATAATTCAAATGAAAGTAAAACCCATGAGTCTTAATTGAAGTATAAATGAAATAACAAACATATCCAAATCAAATATAATACTTATACCCGCTGTTCAAATATACTCACTCGAGTTATTTCCAAGATTGTAATTTACTGAACCGTTTCAAATTTAGTTTTTAAGGCTAGGCCTAGTCTATGGAATGGATTTTATACTTAAATTTATTTATATTACTTGTAAATACCTATCCTACTCAACGCTATATTTTTAATTTTTTTTGGCCAATTTTTTATATTGTGTGAAAAATTGTTGGACCGTATGATAATTTAAAGGTAGTAGTCTAATGAGCCGAGGGGTTAATAACATTTTAGTGTTTAAAATGTACTACATGGGTTTTCCCCAAATTAGTCGTCGTTGTCCAAGTTTAAGAGGTCATAACCTCAGTGAACGGGATTAAAAACGACTAATCCATTTTTGTTCAACTAAAATATTTTGAAACAACAGTTGTTAAACGTCAACAAACTCTCAAAAATTCAATAAAAAAACGTTAGCGAACGTAGCTAACACGATTACGCGAAGCAACAAACAAATATTGATTAGTATTGATTATAATATAACAAAAAAGGCTCCAATTTCCCACCGTTTTAGTTTTGCACAACGGTTTTACTAAAAATCGAAAAATTGTATTCGGGAACACGCTCCTCATTAGGCGGTTGAAAACGTAATGATACAAAAGTTTCAGGCTTATCTCCAATGAACAATAATTAGTTTATAATTAATAATAATTTTCATTATGGGAAAACTAATTTTTAGACTAAAAAAATTCCCTTCGAAGTAGGTGATTTACCCGTTTAGGCTTAGTGACAATATACCTGGGTATTAACAACGTCTCTTGACTCTAAATCCCATATCGAAGATATATTAAATTAAGTTTAAGTAATTGTGAAAAGAAACCTAATCACTTGACTCTAATATAACATTGAAAAATGTATAAATTTTGCCTTAAATACTAGTGACAAGATACAAACGTATACACTCTAATCGTTTTATTTTTTTAATTTTTGCTAAAACTGGTCTTGAGAAGTCGCGTATGGTAACAAAACCCGAGCTTTATTGTTTCACCGGAAAAAAGAAAAAACCCACTGACAACCCTAGTTTGCAGCACTGTCGATACTAACCCCTTATAAAATATATCTTTGTATTTAATGTCAAACTAAATTGTATCCTTAGATATAGGAATGATATCACGTGCAGCTTGCTTTCTCCGTTAAACAATACAAGGTCAATTTAGCGCGAATATTTTTTTTTTTTCAAAAAGCAATGGAAGCCATTTTGCCGAGCGCTTTGTTCTATACACACTTTAGTTTTAGGCATTTGCCTTTGAGCCCTTGGAACCGAATCTTCTTCTATGCTAATTTAATGATTAAATATATATGTATATGTGGATGTATGGTGGTCCCAGCTGCTACCGCTGGCTGCGTGGTTTGCTTTTCAATACAACTACATGTTATTGATACCCGCAAAGTAATGTGATAAGTAAAAAAATATTTTAAGTAATTCTTTTTTTTTTTTTTTGAAAGGTAGCTCGATTTCAGCCGTCAGGCCCTAAAGTAATTTTTCGTTTTGTGGAATTTTAAAGGCAATGTGAAACCAGGGATAGATTTAATTTAATTTTAGAAGTGGGAATGGAGAACGGTCGGTTAGTATTTACTTCAGTCCGACTCATAATGGCCCAGTATAGAGCCCCTCCCTCCAACACGTAACGAAAATTTGAAATTATCTTATTGGCTGTTCACTTCAACTACGTTTTGATGACGTTGCTGACGGGAACGGCGAAAAATACGTAATTCCTTTTTACCTCTGTCGCTATGACCCGCCTCTTCTTTCATAACCCCCCCCCCGTCCCGTGGAAGGGGGTCCGGGACTTTGACGCGCGCCCAGATTACTCTGTTCTCTATTCCTACTTCTAAAATTAAATCTATCCCTGGTGAAACATTATTAAAGCATATAAAAGGACCGAAGTTCAGCGAGGTGGTTCTATGGGAAATGAATTTTGAATGGAAAATATAATTTCTACGATAATTTTTACCTAAACATTGAAGACTATGATTGAAAGAGTTAAATCTTCATATTTCACTATCACTTTTATGAATTTCCTTAGAAGCGAAACTAAGAGAGGGTATATATAAGGGACTTTGAAATTCCTTTCCCATATACGTGTAGACACAATCCATAATACCGGTTATGTCACGAATGCGGTAAAAATTTGATCCTTATTATTGTGTGGTGTCCCCCTTAGTTTCCTTCCAGCTCTCTCTCGTTTTAGAAGATATAATGACCGGCAAATGCCTTAACAGCCTCCTAGTCAATGAGTCAAATATAGTCTGCTACAGCCAAGGCTTAACTGTCAGTCAAAAAGTGTACAGGAAACCCTAAAGAACTTCCTTTTACGAGGAGGAGCGAGATAGAACCAAGTTAGCCCTAATACATCTAGTTTGCGAGCTGTCAAGAACGTATTTAAGACACGAGAACATACGATAGCCTTCTTAACGTTTTGCACGGCGATACATTTTACCAAACCGAGAATAAAGGGATGGAAAAACACGATATCAAATGTTCTCAGGATGTATATGGGTTCTTAATTTCGTAGTGTTCAAGCGATGTAATTTAAACCAATGGGGAACCTTCCTAATTTAGTCCTAATTCTATTCAATCATTTTTATTACATTACCGACTATAAAGGTTAAGAAAATAAATTTAAAATATATATATATATTTTAGCGCGTAAAAATATCAAATTACCCTTAAAACTAAACACCCCGTGCAAATTAACATTCCAAAAATGATTTAAGTAATAACTAACTCCAAAAAATTTAACTTAATGCCCAATTAATTTCAAACTATGCAAGTACGGGTTGTCTTCTTTTTCTCTATTTGGAATAGAAAACCTCATCCGAGGAAATACTATGGAGGTTTCGAGTTACATAAAATATTCTTTTTTTTTTTGAATTCAAAAAATGTCTCTTTTTTTGGAGATCTATTTAAACCGCAATAGCGTATAGTGGGTACTGCAAATGAGTATACTAGCTAGCTAGCTAGCCGGGAAGTATATTATATTCTCGTTTTTTAAAGTGAAGGTCCGGCCTTAACTAGCCGCTTGACCAATCTTGCGTGACGCTAAACATTCGATGCTAAACGGCATACACGATAAAAAATAAATGAAAATCACAGAATCTCTAATGATCATCCATTCCCAATGATCCTATAGTAAAACAAAATATATTTCGGAAGAAATATTCGCGGATATTTGTAATTCTCAAAAAGGACCAGCGAAAAAGTACTTTGAAATTTATAGTAGTAATAACCTTGATATAACAGAGAAATTACAAAAACCCTGCAATTCATATCCTTTGTACATGGGATATATTGTTGACTAAAATGATTCCTAGTAGCTGTATGCATTCCTGCCTATGATCGAAATTGTTGGGCACTGTTTCTATTCCAATTATTATAATTCTCTTTAGAAAAATTCACAGTTAATTCACCCTCCCTTTGAGAATAAAGTTTAATTATTCGAAAAACGACTGTTAATAACGTTATTAAATATTGATTGTTATTAAAGATATTTTGGAAAGTTAATAATAAGCGTTTATGGGTCACCAGATCCAGATCGGGTTCTTTCTTATTCCATATTCCATATATTTCACGAATATCACGCTGGGCGTTTTATTGTTATCTTTCATTTTCTTAAACAAAGAGATTTTTTTCTTCTCATCCCATTATTACGAGTAAATTTCCAAATTTGTAAATCTTAAAACAAGTCTACAACGAAAGAACTTGAATATATTGAAAAAATTACATATCTACGCTTTTTCAAGAACAATTACATTTTCCGAAAACATTTTATCATGAAATTAATTGTTCTTGAAAAAGCGTAGATATGTAATTTTTTCAATTAATTTAGAGGGACTAGATCGATTAACAGTAAAATCAGTTGATTGAATTAAATATTGATTAAGGATTGAGTGGATAAAAAGAACTAGAAAAAAATTTCAATATCTGAAACTTCAGTCAATTGATAAACCTCACACATATCGTTTGTTTTTTCGGCCTTGGTTCAAACCAAGACGTTTTTATATAATATCTGTCACTTCAGTCTTAATGTAATTAAATTTTGAATAATTATGTTTGCTTTACCGTCATACATTTGCACTCTAAAATATAATGGTGCATTCAAACACCATATATGCTGTTTTTTCCAGTGCCAAAAAAGACATCATTTAGGGTGTACTTTAACCCCATTTCTATGATCAATTCACGCAATTTACTAATATTATTTGCAAGTATTAAGGAAATATTAGGCATTTATGCACCATTTACAGTGGCTTTTAACATCTTTTTTAGACAATCTGTTGAACTTCTAATATTACTTAGTTTAATGGTTTTAAAAGTAGGGAAAAAGTACGCGACCTATAGGTATCACATTATTAAACCAAGTGAAGTGAAATAATTGTTAAATATTTATTATAACCACTACACCACAGACACGTGGTAAGTCTAAGTTTTCCAAGAGATCGAACTAATTATTATGTCCAATCACGATGGTTAAAACATGTATCTACCTGGGCTCGAACCTGGGACTTTCCGCGTGTGAAGCGGACGTGATAACCACTACACCATAGATACGTGGTAATACTGAGTTTTCCAAGAGATCTAGCTAATTCTTTTGCCCAATCACGATGGTCAAAACATGCATCTACCAGGGCTTGAACCTGGAACCTTCCGCGTGTGAAGCGGGCGTGATAACCACCACACTACAGATACGTGCTAGCACTGAGTTTTCCAAGAGATCTAGCTAATTCTTATGTCCAATCACGATGGTCAATAGATGTATCTACCAGGGCTCGAACCTGGGACCTTCCGCGTGTGAAGCGGACGTGATAACCACCACACTACAGATACGTAGTAACACTGAGTTTTCCAAGAGATCTAGCTAATTATTATTATGTCCAATCACGATGGTCAAAGCCGTACTTGTAAATAACTAAAATTAACATACTTAGACTTAATTGTTTCTGATTAGACTAGCCGATCGCACACCCTGAATACTTAATTGTTAAATTAAGAGTATTCCGAAGAGTAACTTCGCTCTAGTTTTTCAGTTAGAGGTGGTTAAATATCACGAAAAAACCCATGTTAATCTCCATAGGAAAATTGGTAAAAGCATGTGAATTTTGCTTTAACGTTACAAAAGAGTATCAAGTCATATCTACAAGGGCCTACCGGCCCTGTAGAATTTCTTAAATTCTAGATAACGAAAAAAAGCGCCTAGTAATGTGGTAATGTGTGTCTTAAACCCAGTTTTAACGCTAGCTGGCGTACGTCTATGAGAAACAAGAAGAAATATTTCACGTTGTCTAACGAAAGATCTAACGACATTCCTGTTATAAATTTCAACTCGTTTCCGGAAATTAAAGCTCGCTTTTTTTTACATTTTAATTTTTTTTTAAATATTTTTTTACTTGAATTCTTTAATTTTTATTATTTTATACTCGTATTTTAAACTAGCTCGGTTAAACTAAAAACCTGATTTCGTATTTAACCGAGTTCAAAAAATTTATTCATGGGAAGATCCCAGTCCCACACTAAACAGGGAAATAAAAATCCCACTCGTAAAGTTACCCACTACCGTTATGTTATGGTTTGTTATTTATAATTTTGATGAGGAAATTATAGAAATTATTAAATTTGGTTTTTAGCAATTAAAAATATCCCTGAAATTTTAGTGTGTCACGTGTTGTAGGACTAGGAGAGCCCTACCCATTGGTCACTTGACAGTATTTTGGCCGTTAATTCCTTGACGTTAGCCGTTTGTCAATGAGAGAGCTTAAATCTCTAAATAGCTTTTGAATTCAATAAAAAATATTCCATGTGACTTCGGTAAGACATTACTCAACAGTTATATAGTCTGTTATTTCCTCGAAGTTAGCCGTTTGGGGTCAACGTATAGAGAGTTCAATCTCTATAAATCAGCTGGATTAATCGACCTCCCATTTCTCTTGTCATTAAACCTCGCAATCGGTCAGTATTCTCTTAGCCTTCTATATCACTGTCAAATGAAAATAGGTATATAACCACGCAGCCTGAGCTTGGTTTCGATTGAGGGTGTCTACAGACATCTGTAAACGTATATCGTTCCGCCCAAATGATCGTTCCTAGATTTGTGACCGCAATTCGGAAGTCACGTAAAGTTACCCACACACCACCACCCCCTATATCCCTGGTCGGTGGTATCATCTGTTCAATGATCAATATGTCGTCATCAATTCTATAACTTAAGTCTTAAGAAAAACTTCCGATTCGACGTTTCTCGCGGTATAGTTGGACTAAAGTTTTTATAATATGGGTTGTATCCATTATGGGCGTCTGCCATGCGAAAAGTTAGCCCTAAAGAATTTTGTGATTATTTACTTATTTTTTGGAGAAGGGGGATGGGAATTTACGAGGGTAATTGGCCGAAACTCTGATCTCAGATTTCAACATAAAAGAAGTAAAAAAATACGGCATATTTTTCTTTTAAACGTAACTTGATATTATCTGAATTTTTTAAGTAAAATAATTTTAAATTCCTATTTATTTAATTAACTATTAAATTTTCTTTTTTTTCTCTGAACGAAAGTTTGGGCAATAATTGAAATTCCCTGATTTTCCCAAAACCATTTGGGAACATTTTCAAATCAAATTCCTTAACATTCCCATAATCTCTTGGGAAAGTTTTAAAATTTACTGTATTTTCCTTATCAATAAAAACGCTATTATAAATGAATAATTGATTAACTGATTTTGATGTTAAAGACAAAATTAAACAAAGTTTATGAGTGTTATGGGCATAGCAAAAGAAGGCGCAAAAGTTCATTAGCTAGGGGTGTCAAAAACAAAACACCAAACCTAAAAAAAAAAAAAAAAAAAAAATTTCTCCGGAAATGTACCAGACAAACCGCAGAGGGGTGTAAAAGAGATTCCCATGGAAAAAAAAAAATGTATTTTAGCCCTAACACAAAAGAACTGCAGACCTTATGTTTATAAGCGTCTATGAATTATTAATATAGTACCTCCTTTGTCGTAAGAAAGACAAACTACCCAAAAATTTTGGGTGCCTTTTTTTTGGTTCAAAACTTCAAATATCTATAAAAATTCTATTTTTATCTCCTTTCAATTGGATCTTTAATGAAAAAGTTTTGAACATGTCATCCATCAATAATAATAAAAAAAAATCACGAACCTACGGGCGCTTTCTATTGAACCGATGAGATACTTAAAGTTCAGAAGATATGTAACTGTATTCAAAGTTCGCGAGGTCATATGGGAAAGCGAGTCTTTTCAAAATGAAAAAAAAAAAAAATTATTTTTGGATTTTTATAGATTGTGAATTTTTCTAAATTTAAAATATTAAAAATAAAGCTTTTTTGAAGGATTTTAAATCAGCTGAACCAACCCCGTACATCTAACATCGTTAAACTTAAATAAAACTTACGTAAACGCTAATTAAAACTAATATATAAATCAATTTAAACTGATTGTCTTAAAACGTGTATAAAGAAATCCACGTAGAAAGTTCAAGGTTCAATTTACATCAACTCCGAGAACATTTACGAGCAATTTTTCAAATTAAATTTGAAGATAGTTCTACCGTTCTAACCCTTCCCTATTATTCAACGCACCACACCCTAATACAAAGGTTCCCCCCAAATAAAGTAAAAATAAAACGATACAGCGGAGATTATTCGATAAATATTTGATTAGAATTCCATCCAAGTTACAGGCGAACGAACATACGACGTGGGATGTCTAAAACATATATCCAATTACATTGCCTATATAGAAATAGAAGATACCTTTAGAAAGAATTGCGAAGTATAATCAGAAACCCATAACTTAAAGTAAAAACCTTAATTCAACAAATCTTAAGTTCTTTCACGATCTCTTTCATTGAAGTACGTAGGTACAAACATTTGCTTTTGCGTCGGTGGTTGGTTATAAATGACACGGTGTTTGTACAAGCTATACTGAAATTTGAAATCAATACCACCACGAATACGCGATCGGCATAGGTATATGATTTCCCCCAATCTGTAGTGTCCTCTATCTATAGTATGACCCTGGACACAAAGATCACGCTATATAGCACGAGGTCTTTGAAATTTTGTGACGTAAACGATGACGTTCCCTTAAATGGATTGATTGTTCAAAAGCACGACCAGCATTGATCAATATATATATGAAATTTCCCTTGATTTATCAATCGCATTGATGTTTGGTTCTATTTGAATTATTGAATTTTTGTCCCTTCAGGCTGGCTTCTTTAGAAGAACTCCAGTGGTAGTTCAGGCAAACGGGATTCTGGGTTCATTGAATTTACAGGCTATTCCGTATTCATATTCACTAAGGGGAAATTTCAACAACTACCACTACACATGCTTCGGCTTATGTTTGTTGATGTTTGGTATGTAGGATTACAGCGGCTTTGTCACGTAGTCTCTCTTCTAGTCAGAATACTAATGAAATAGGCGGGAAATAATTAATTTTAGCGGGAGATGTTTCGAGAGTGTATTGTTTCAAACGCTAACTTGGGATTAAGTGTTTGTCAGATATTTTCCTAGCGGTTTTAAGAACCATAGCGAGGATTAGGTGATATGATAATAATAATAACCTAAGCAATTATTACACAAATGGTTTGAAATTTTAAACGAACGTAAAGTACATTACGTTGAACATACGGTTAAATTTTGGTGTCAATCGGTGCAATTGTTTAAGCGTAAATGTCAAGTATCATTTTCATAAATTATTATTTTAAACGATGACTCTAACCTAACTAGAATCTTTTGAGTGATTAACGGATATCCGAACTCTAACCCGCCCATCCTAAAAAAAAACCCGAAACACGCTTCAATACCCACATCTTCCATTGAAATAATCCTTAGCTTTGACCAAACTGACCGCGTAACACCGTGTTCCGAAATGGTTTCAATACATAGGCGTTGTCCCAGTATACGCCTGACGCCTATTATAGCTTGAAGGGGGAAAAATATACAAAAATAGCAAAGCAACCCGAATTCATCCTATTGTTAAAACTAGTATAGTAACGCCAAAAATGTTCCGCAAAGCTTTAATTAATAGTGAAGATGTTTCCGGGTGTGTACTAGATAGGATGGTTGAGACAATAACTATAAAAGTTATTATAAATTATCAAAATTGAATAAAAAGAATTTAAAACAAAATTCCAGGTTGAGTACTAATATTTCAACAAAAAATATCTTTCTCAACCATCTTATCTACGATAATTATACCAAAACACATCTGCAGTTTTAAAAATAATGACACACGCGATGGGATTTTCCTTAATTACCTTTATCCTCTAGTCCCTTAACACCTATAGAGTCATTTTAAAAGCTAAACGTACCTTCCAGCGAAGATGCTAAATTGGCGTTTAAAAAAAAAAATAAAATGAATGGTAACAAACAATAATTTCATTATAATTATTAATACAATCACGATGCTGTACGGATTAAATTGTTTCCTGAAAATAAAGTTATTTTTAATTGTATAGTAATTCGTACGTTGCTTTGTAGAAAACATAAGATTTTTCACGCCTTTACTCCTTGCATCAAAATTGGCTCCAAGCCTAAAACGTTTCTTTTAAATTATTAAAATCCCTAATATGGGTAACCCAAATTTTACGTGTGTATTAACAAAAATAAATAGGATAAAAAGTGAGGGACTCTAGGGAGAGAAAGCCTTCCGCAGCGTGTGTTATGATATTTACGAAGCAAATTCTCGTTTTCTCTCTGGCGCTTTTGGCCGACCAATCAGCGCTCTCCTTTATGACGTTATCTTTCTGCAAAATAGTTCAGCGTTCGAGGATCTCTGGGATGCTCAAATATTTTTCGCCATAGATGACGAAACCTTATTTTTCCTGCTACAGAGTGCAGACGACTGAAAATCGTACTGTTGTGCTCTTAACTAAGTCGCGTTAAGTTTTTAAGTGATAACGCAAGTATTGTTTAGTTAGTAATCCATTGGTAAAAAGAGTACTGGAAGCCCGAATAGTTTCCTGAATCTTCGCGTTTAGAGTCTTGAAATTGATCCTTCAAAACGTGAAATTGTTCCCACATAGCCTTTAAAATAGGATCCAGTTTTTCATTTTTAACTAAATATTGAATTATATCATTCCTTTTTCCAGATCTGTCTGTTGTGAAGAAAGTGTCGTTTTCATACTTGTCAATAATTGACGAAACGCTTAACCCTTGGCCTTGTATGGACATTTTATTTTTTTTTTCTAAACTACCCTAACACAAAACTTAAAAAGCCGTCTCCCGAGTCCCGACTCCCGACTCCCGTCCCGGGCTTAAGAGGCTAGCGGGCGGCTAGCTTACGACTTCACGCCGCGTGAACTATATTTACACTGCGCATTCGTATCCGTTACATGCAATTTGGTCGGGGCTTGTCGCTCGGTGCCAGTATTCATACGCGAGTCCCCCAGAATACCGCGGGGGGCAGGAAATATATTTCTCCGTGGCTCAGAGGCAACGAGAATATCACGTCGCCTACGTTTTCTATAGTCCCTCACTTTCTATCCTATTTATTTTTGGTATTAAGAAGAATGCTGGGAATGTCTCGTGGTGTTCTTTAAAAGTACTTGTACATCTGCATTACGTAATAGCGTTAGTTTAGAAATATAATGTGAATTTCCAGCTGTATGCCATAATATTTACTATTTAACAAAAAACTGTCTGTTAAAATTATTATTTATGATTGATATTGATGGAAGTGGCAAGTAATTAAATATTTTAATGACTTCCGTGTATTGTTTGATTGGCATTTGCGCCAAAAGTTGTGTAATTTTGATAGGGGGTCAAAGGTTAAAGACCTGTTGTTCGTTTTTGAGAATAAATTCAAATTGTTTCTGAAATTAAATATTCGCTAATATCTTCAAATCGCCTATGATACCTTTAACGATTAGGTATCTCTTCTGATCATAGGAGGCCTAAGGTCAAAGGTTATAATTTTGATCTACAAATCGCCTTTAAAATCTTTACAGTCACGTGGACAATTTTTTATATTTCATCAATTTCGAATTTTCGACACGTTAGAAATAAATACTAACTGTAGATCTAAACTCTGAAGTTTATAAGATATAAATTATAATGGCCTAGTTTTGTCTAAGGTATGATCCTAGTGACCCCAGCAGACACCAATCGTGCTAGGCTAAACGTTATCAACTTTTCAAATCTCCTTTCATCCGTGGATGGTGCTCGTAGTGTCAGGGTTCCCAAGGTTTAAAGAGTATACTACCAACCCGTTTAGCCGCGCTAACACATTTCACCAACCCAACATTGACCCCGAACGGAAATCGCTAAACAAAAAGAGGTATTATAATACTGATATGAAAATTATATAAATAAATAAATAATTTCCGTCAAACCAACGGAAATACAATAAATAAATAAATAATATTAAAAATTTTGAAAGAATAAATTAAATATACAGGATATTAGCGTTTCGATATTATTACTTCTAAATTCGTAAATTTTTTCCGGAAAACCGAATTATTTAATCTGATAATGACATTGAAATTGATAAAAAAATATTCCTGCACATAACTTTAATTTTAATTTAATTTATTTAACTATAAAATATACGGCAAAAATTCACGGGCAATTTTTATGGGTTTCCGTTCCATAAAATTCTCTAATTTCAAAGTTATTTTTATTGCCATAATTTTAATAATAATTTCATAATATAAATAAGAAAATTGGATCTTCCGTTAGTCGCCCTACATTTTTTTTATGTATATGGAACGTTTCCAAATTTGATTGTAATAAAAGGAAAAAATTACGACCGTAAAAAGAAAACGTTTTAGGGACTCTAATGACATTTACTCATGCAATAATAATAATAATATTTTATTTGTTTATTTCGTTTTTAAGACGATTCCTTATAAAAATAACCTCGGGGGAAAAGCTACACAAGAACGAAAGTCATTCCCTTTTATTTTAAAGTATCGCGTGACCAAGATTAGAGGGTGGTTATTATGAACCACAAGTTGGAAATCACGAAATGGTCAGTAATTTACCCCGTGTTTGTGGCGTCATTGTGGCATTTGTAGCGTGATTAACGCCCAGGAAGCTAAACCTACATTTACTAGGACGTTAATCTTAAGTAAGAAAAACAATTTCGGCCATCTTGAAAAATGGCAACCAGAAATATAAATAATATATTGGGGAAACATTTTTTTTTAAATAATAAATAATTACGTAATTAGGAAATCAGGAGCATTTAGTGTATCACTTAATCAAAATCAAATATCTGTCCTATACCTAAAATTCGTTAATTCAATTTCCACGCATCATTTGAAACTAAACTCTATTAACGAGACATTCCTAGTATGTCGATATAAATTCCTGTTAACACGCACTTTAGCTAACAAATATTTTATCTTAAATTGAATCAACCGAGTATATAAATTAATTATTCAAGATTTCAAAAGGTCAAACCTTCATCTAAACCGCACGTAAAGCATATAAAGCTAAAGAGATTTACTACAATCAGCGCGCGCGAGCGTCTTTCTCGATCCAATTAGTTTTCGCGGAATTATATCTTAAGACGTGCATGACATTTAAGAAAATGTATTATACCTTAAGAACATGTACACACGCCTTTAATTCTAAATCCTCCCAAAATTCAATTCAAAATAACTACACATCCTTCCTTTCCTTAAGGGTTTGGCCATCACTATCTTAATCTCGATAGTCTGTAGATTTATTGTTTTAAATCTCTATAGTTGTAACCAATTAAGTGTTTTGCTTAAAGCAAAGTACACATTTGACCACACGCCCTTAAGATCTTGTAAAAATACTTAATGGTATAGTTGTAGTCTCCAAAGATAGATAACCCGGTGGTGGCACCCTTTATGTTATGTTTTAACATTAAAGATGGACGCCAGGGTAATTGTTCTTACAATAAAGATTCAAAACTTGAAACGTGAGCTATTATTCTTAATTTAGGACTAAGGTGCGGGCGAGTTTTTTTTTTGGGTTCAAATAAAAGATAACAACCAAGTTTTGAGGTTGATTTTTGTGTATGTATTTTATAGTTAAAATAAATATAAATATAGATAAGAGACCCTCGGTATAACCTGACCCTCTCTCTATAATATTTATGGGTGTTAGGTTAGGTTATGTTTGGTTATGTATTAGGTTGAGAAAAAAAATTGATTTAACTTAGAAAAACCTTCAAAACATCTTCTTGGAGTGGCCTCTAATCGGCATAAGTTTTTTTTTCAATTCACAGACAGGTCTACATACAACTCCAACTATTCATTCCAAAAACAAGATACATAACTCAAAGCATTTAAATTTAAAAATCAAATAAGAAGATATACTTTAACTTCTTAAGTCAAGGGAGAGAGGTTGGGCTCGTTCAAAGCCTTAACTGTCTTAAATAATATTATATATATATTTTTTTATAATATAAATTTTCCCCAATGGGAAGAGCGAAAGAGAGAGAGAGAGAAATCATTTTCTCTTTGAAAGATATTTGGTCCCCGGAGCCATGGAAGTTGGGGTTGATTTCAAGAAGTTAGAAGTCGTGTTTAAGGACCGGTTTATCTTTAACACGTTAAAAATATGATGGCCTAAAGGAGGAGGAGGGGTAGGGAGTCTGATGCCATTCTCTTTTGAACCATAATGAGTTCGTAAAGACCATAGTTAGGCTTGATTTTTCGTTTTACTTGCATTAAATTTGTCAATAGAAAAGTTATTTCGCCATGAGGAATAAATAGCCAAAAATATCGTGAAATATTAGAAATATTCACGTAATCATTATCAGGGAATATGTATTTCAATTTCAAGAAAAGTGAGACCTCCTTTTGGAGGGTCATAACTCTGGTTCTATAAGAGATACACGGAAGCCCTTTGAGTAGGTTATAGTCCTATTGGTCCCCTTTCCAAAGATACTAAATGCTTGGGGTTTTAACAATCAGGGCCCGAGTAATTAAGTAAAATATCAAACGAAGCAACAATTCAATCCATCATATCCCTATAATAACCACCTTAACAACCCAGTATTTAAAAGAGATACGGGGAAATTCTTTGTAATTGCTAAGCAAAGCATTAAGTTCAATGTCATAATTCATCCACGCAAAATATTCCTTAAACCATAAATTAAAAGTTAAAAAAACTCGTAAAAGGAGTCCATATATTTTTTAAAAACTATCCAAGCACAATAAATGCTCTTATTGGATGAAAAAAAAAATAATATTCAACAATTTTATCCTTTGCGAATCAATTGGGTTTGTTTCAACGAATATCATCTCAATCGTATGTATATCAGATTGATTTTAAAATTGGCGTTCAACCGCGGAATTTGGTCAAAATACTCCTTCAAAAAGGATAGCCCATTTATTTTTAAACTAGGTCTAAATTGGGTTAAGTATACTTAATAACGAACAATAACAAAAGTATTCAGTGTGTTTTTATTCTAATTTAAATTTAAAGATATATAGCTTTCTTTTTAAATGATGTAACCACGTTTATGTTAATTTTAAAGTTAAGTTATTTTAACCAAAAAGTACTTAAAACTATTCTGGCTTCAATGATACTTCTTTTCAGATAATAAACTAAACAGGTAGCATTCTTAAATACCTTGCTTTATTATCTTTAAAATATCTTTTTGGAATTAGGTTTTAGCTTAGAATAAAAATTAAAATAAATAAAAATAATTTTAACTGCCTTCAAAGAAAAACGAAACTAGAGAAATACGTTTGGCTTTGAGGCTTCCGCCTTTTCTAAAGTGACCAGTTTTTGCAAATCAAATTTGCATATTTAGTGGCATTCTTTGAAACTAACAAACTCGTTACTTACTAATGTTGACGTATGGTTTTCGAAAACTGACTTTCCAAGATTGGTAATAAAATTATAATTATGCTTTTTACAAATTTTCTTTTGCAAAAACGGACCATAAACCGTGTGTAAATCATTCAAATTAATAATATATCAATTAAGTTTGCGTTAAAGGTAGCTATAGGCTCAATAATACCGTAATGTTACTGGCCAATAAATGAAAGTAGTTCAGGGTAAACTTAAGATGTTTTCTAACCCTTTTTACACCCAATTTTCACGCACGAATGGACGCGCATTTTAAATGATAATCGCGGAGAAACTAGATAAGGATTAGTTATATTTAAAAAATCGACCTAATAAAAAAAATTACTTTATTTTACTTTTCTAGGAAATAACTCAATCGGAACACACCATTTAAATACCCTTTACATTTAGATTGAAAGGGGAAACGGCAGAATCATAGACTTAACTCTATTAGACTCTACGGTTAGATAACGTGGGGTGCCAACCGTGCCAACTCCAAGAACTTTACGCGATAAATACGCGCTCGCCATCTATGAGAAATTTCCGCAACTAAAGCGTTACAAACAGACAGACAAATTAGCTAACGAGCCCTTTAAAATGGAGAACCAGCTAGGGACCTTAGAACGCGATAAGGTACGCGCCATCTAGTAGAACTTTTTTGCAACTAATAAATATTATGACACGCTACAAACAGACAGACAAGTACACCCGCGAGTACTCGAGGCTTCCAGTCTTGAAATAAATTATATTTCACGTAAAACAGAGGCGTAAATAACTCGTGTACAAATTAAATAAAATATTTAATAATTAATTCAATAATCTCGTGAGTTGTTAATTATAAATTTTTAATTGTTTTAAGGTTATTTAGGGTGAATTCAAAGAAATCAATTTAGGGAAATAAGTCGAATATTACAGGGGATCTCGTGAAATCCGAGGCAATTTCACGTGATTCATTCCAATCTCACGAAACCGGAGGAAATCTCGTGAAAATCATGGGCAAATTTTTATAATTATAAAATATGGGTGTGGATATGACGCGAAAATCAATGCAAAATGAAATCATAACGAAATCACCCTAACAAAACGCGTTGAAAAATATCTCGAAAAATGTATTGAAATTTGGACACGAGTGAGTAGCCTCTCGCGACAGACAAGTTTACCCGCGAGTACTCGATGTATGTACATCTATCTCTTCATAAAATACCCTTCGAATCTAGCTTCTAGTCTTGAAATAAACGATTTTTCGGTTGAGATAAAAATGGCAAACCTACCCCTTTTAAAAGAAGATAAAAGCTGATGTCTTCCGTAAAAAATGCATCAATCTTGTCGAAAATAAAACTATAGACTGGCTTATGCTAAATTCAACGCGAAATTTTTGTTGCAAAATAATCGAGATAAGCTTTAAAATATTCCTGAGAGCTTTGCTCTTAAAGTTGCCGACACATTTTTATCTAAGAAAATTAATGCGAAAATTTGGCCGATTACATCACCTGAAATTTTTTTCTTCTTAGTGTCGATCTAGTTTTGGATTCAGATTAGTTAATTATAATATCGACAGGTTAAGATAGAGGTTCGAAAAACGTTTTACAATATTTCTTAATTATAGTAAAAATAATCGAGATTCGAGAGGCAAATCACTGGTTTATATTATAAAATATTTTCCAAAATCCCTGAAATATTTAAATTTGGAAATCTTACTATTGATTCCTTAAATGTTAATTTTAGTAGTTTCAAATTAAATCGGGCGGAAACGTCGTGAAATTTTCTAGGGAATTTTACGGAAATATTTTCAATCTCACAAAATCGCAGGAAATCTCGTGAAATAGTAGGGAACTTTACGCAATTATTTTTAATCTCGTGAAATGGGAGGGAATTTCACGGAAATATTTTCAATCTCACAAAATTGCAGGAAATCTCGTGAAATATGAGGGGATTTTAGGGAATTATTTTCTATCTCACGAAATCGGAGGGAACCTCGTGAAATTTACTAGGGAATTTCACGGAATTATTTTTTCAATCTCACGAAATCGGAGGAAATCTCGTGAAATTTGTAAGGGGAAAATGGCGCGAAATTAATATTACAATCACAATAAATAACATCAAAGGAATCGCGCAAAATAAAAAATGAAAACTTTCGAATTCTGCCAATGAATTAAAATTTGTGATTTACCCTCGCTGTAATGCATCAAAAAATAATAAAATAAAAATACTAATTTACCTTCAATATTTTAAAAACATTTTTTCCGCTAATTCAATTAGTACTGTACCATCCGTAGCACGCCAATTAATTTAATTATTATTGGGGTCAGGTCAAATTTTCTACGTTAACGACTTTAATTAGAAAATTTCTCATGATAGGAGGCTGTTAGGGCAACTCGTTTATAGAAAAATAGAAAAACAAGGTCAAATATATTTATTATAAGAAATTATATAAAATAATAATAATAACTTTCGTATAAATTAAAATTTCCGGAAGAATTTTGGCGAGTCAAATTTTGGCTTTGGTGTGGCACCCACGAAAAAACACGAAAATAGATGGGCGTATTCAAGTATTTACGCTACAAATCTTCTTTTCGATCTAAAACATAGTAGAAGATGCTGGAAAAGTCGAGAAAAAAGCACTACACACCATCCCCCGTACGTAGAATGCATAAATATAATAAATTTAAAACAAACATCTTCGTATATATATAGATAGCCCACACACTTTAAAAGAGATAGTGGAACTATATTTCCGTGTATGTATGTGTGTGTGTGGCATGCGTTTCCATACGTTTGAACAAGAAGTTATATCTAGTTTACAAGGGAGAAGGTATAAGATGCCTAAGTATTCGCGCGCCATAGTCCCTGCAGTCCCCCTTTCAAAATACAAGGGGGGGGGGCGTAAAAATAGGCCGGGCTATTTTGCCTCTCCTCAGTCGGAAAATATGATTGTAATTTTCGTCATTCGAGTCGCGCTGACGTGAGTTTTCAAGAACCAATGAGATGCTGCTGGTTGTAATTTAGAGGCGGCGGGGATTAACTCCGGACCTACGTTTTGACTGGAATGTGGCGAATTTATACCTTCTCCCTAATATCGCTTCTTGGTTTGAAGACAAATTCACGGAAAATATGGAGTTGGTTTACTTTCCCTTTATCATCTGTCTATCATGACACCCTCATTTCCTTAAAGGCAGAGGATGTTTAGAAGGAAACATCAAGAAGAGGATATCTTCAAGAGCCTTCTTATCTAACATAACACGTGCCATGTACCCAAAATAATACAAGACGGTATGGCGTCTCTAAACTCAAGAATATATTGTCTTTATATAGAAGACGCCGTATATTGAAGTCTAAGAACTAGACAAAAGAGGGAGGCACTGAGACGCGGGAAATGTTTCTAAGAATTCAAACCAGTTCTCCCCCAATCTTGGAGTTGGAGGAAGGAAGTTTGATACTGGAGTCGAAGTCTTAAAGTCGAGGGGCAAAAAATCCATGGCTGTTTAAAAATCCCAGCATGCTTTTCACGGTTGGTTGGGCATCAATGAGTGCAGCCCTCCACCTCTCGGTTAAAATATGTTTTACTAGCTTAGTCACGTGTAAATAGTTCTGGTTCTTACAACCAGGTGGCACCTAAAGCTTATTCCCAACCTAAACCCAAGGTACTATGGGTATATTTTACTGCCATGCGCACTGTAGACTATTCACCACTCCAGTATAAACAGTGATCCCTTCTCCAAGCCCCAAATAAATGATAAGTCATCCATTTCGACTTGAGTTTACAGTAAAGAATATGTTAAAAGCGTATCTACCCCCACTTCCTTTGCATTGCAAAATGAGATTGAACAATACAATCGATTAGATGTCTATTAATTGAAGTAAACACATTCCCCTAACATACTTTTAAATGTTTCTCAAAGGTTTCCGCTATAACATAGCAGGAAGCGTTAATATTTACTTCCGTTAATGAACTTTAGACATAATTCGGAAATAGAAGAACTCCATCTTTGTGTATAAAAGTAAATTCAATTTAAATATTTTGAACCGATACGTTTTTTTCTCTCTCAGAAGTGATATGACCTGATTTTGTAGCTGAAACAACAAACCCGATTGTTTGTTGGGTAAAAAAAAATATATAGCCCGTTTTCGATTTCGTTTCATCTATGTTATACGGGATTAAATGATTTGCACGTACAGAGAGATTTTTTTCTTCTTCATCTTTCTGGGCCTGCCACCAACCAACAATCCATTCCAGAAATAATGGAAGAGGAGGCGAAACTCTCTTCTCTTATTTAGTCGGTTTCAAAGACAGTTTTCCATCCAGTGAAATATATTTCACGGAAAACCGAGGCGTAAATAACTCGTGTACAAATTAATAATTAAAATATATTATAATTAATTCAATAATCTCGTGAATTCTTTATTATAAATTTGGAAGTTATAAATTTTTAATTGTTTTAAGGTTATTTAGGGTGAATTGGCCATATGTCTAATCAGCGCCACTAGCGGATGGTCTGAAAACTACTCCCATAGAGTCTAGGTATATTTAAGCGGGTTTGCAGAATTTCCGCCAGGTGGCTCGAACGCCGCGCCATCTGACGGAAATTCTGCAAACCCGCTTAAATATACCTAGACTCTATGGGAGTAGTTTTCAGACCATCCGCTAGTGGCGCTGATTAGACATATGGCCAATTCAATCAAATGAAATCAGTGTTGGGGGGGAATTACAGGGGATCTCGTGAAATCCGAGGAAATTTCACGTGATACATTTCATTCTCACGAAACCGCAGGAAATTTCGTGGAAGTTATGGGGAATTTTTTTATAATAATAAAATATGGGTGTGGATGTGACGCGAAAATCAATGCAAAATGAAATCATAACGAAATCACCCTAACAAAACGCGTTGAAAAATAAATATCTCGAAAAATATTGAGATTTGGACACGAGTGACTAGCCCCTCGTTTGATAGTTTATTACGTGGAATTTTCCCGATGAAACGAAAATACAGGCGCCAAATCTGAGTCATCTAATAGGGGTTTGAAATAAAAAAAAATTGTGGGTATGCTGTTTTGTTCTTTTATGTGAGATTACGGTTACCGTTACGGGATTTTGTGTAATTTCTCTTTTCTTTATACCTTTGTTGAAGGGCATTAAGTTTAATCCCTTATGTTTAAAGCTGACTGCGAAGTTTATAAAGTTTTTATAATTTATTTTTTATTTAAAAAAGTTCTTTCGCAACAACGCAATTTATATTGTTTTACTTTTATACTCGGATAAAGATAAGATCGGAGCAAAAGGGGAACTATTAAACTTTGGCGCGGTAGTATAATGGGGGTCAAAGGTTAACCATTATTCCCTGTAGTGTTAAAAGGGTCTAACGGGAATAAGACCGTAACCTTGGAGATTTTAAATAACTATTAAAAGGGGGAGGGGGGTCAAATATAATGCACTTTAACCTTTCTTACGTAATGGAATTTTTTTTAAGATATATATTGATATTTTATAACTAGAATATTCGTAGGAATAAAAATTAAGTTGAACTTTGACCCCTTTGTTTTTCACTTCTCCTAACAAACTAGCTAGTATCGTCTGCTATAATTATTACCTTCAAATAAGGTGTATAAACAAAATAAAAATAAATCTTGACCTTTTGACCTTAACACGTGCCGTAAAAATAGTTAGAAAAAATGCAAATTAATAATAATAAAAACTAAACCCGGAATTGTGAATATTATAAACTTTAAACCGTTCCAATGAAAACCACTCCAGATAAAACCTTGATAATACGAAACGAATGACCTTTAACCCCGCTCTCAATTTAAATCGAGTGAAGATGAAGAAGAAAAAACCGTTTGAAAACGATAAACATTTTAATAGATATATTGCCCCATATAATGTACACCAAAGTAGGAAGTTTCAAAGGGTTTTCATATATACCTAAAACACGTATAAATACATTTAAGCTTTAACGTTTTAAAAAGAAATTCCATTTAAAAGAAAAGATAACGGAAGTTTAAGGGTTAGGTAATGGAATTTTCAACGCGATAAACGCTTAATACGATTTCCAAAGACTTTAAATCGCTTTGAATTTTGAATCATTTCTAAACTGGGATAAGCAAACTTTACAAATGACGAAACCCAGTTACTGTTAGTAGTCTGTGTAAATAAAAATATTGTACAGCTGCGTATACAAACTTATAGACATTAAATACCTGTACAATTTTATGATAATTCCGAAATAAAAAAACCACTACCACTTTATGTAGCAATCAAAATATAACAACTATACGTATCCAGAGTATCTTATCATACCAGTTTCCTCTATTGCAATGCGGATTTTATTTTTTTTTTTTTAATTTCAAAATGAACATTTAATTTTTCAAACAGGCTGATATTAGGATATTTGCGGTGTATATTTTAATTACATTGCATTGATTAGAACTGAAATTTTTGAATATTTGACTTGCAAAGCGATTCAAATTTGACAACTGAGGCGAAGAAGCCAAACTTGAAAATGCGTTTTAAGTTTGTCAAAATTAAGTTTAAATTTCCTAATTAGTGAGCCAGAACCAGCGTAATCCATTTCAGCATTTAATGTTTGATTAATCTTAATTAGCAGAAGGCAATTTCAATGTGAATGGCAATTAGTTAGTAGTCAGTTTGTAATTTAATAAGAACAGTAATAATTTTCTGGTTTAATTTAGATACCTGGATACGTAGTTCAAATTATTTGTGTGGGAGGAGATATATTTGTATCATTATGCACATGTATTTTATGTCACAGAATTTGTAAGTTGGTTTCGGACCATCGATTACGTCACCAGCTGAATAGCGTTCGTTTAATATAATTGATGGCATTTAATATAGACAGATTTAGGAAGTATTTTGCATGAAATTAGAGTCCAGGTGAATCAATATATAAAGTTCGAAACTAGTTCAGATATCTTGTTTGTATTTATTTTTGTTTACTCTGTCGGAACCGTTTCCTTTATAATTTATTCATATAAACCGTTTTTTTTTCTTTCTCATTTAACAGGTTTATACATATGAGGAAGCTAGTCAGTAAATTCAAATTTTCCGAAATGATCACCAAAGGAAAAGGTAATAACCCTTTTTACTTATATTAATGTATTAATTTATGCATGATTTTAATTAATGTGAAATGAAATTGAACTAAATGGATACTAATATATTAATAGCTTAAAAAAGGCGCGTATTCAATCATAATTCCATTCAGTTACAATCTTAAAAGGGATATTATAAACCGAACAAGATTGCAACCAACTATATCAGATTTTCAAATTTAAAATAAAACTAGAAACACAAATAGTTCAATTCATTTCAAAAAGAAAAAAATCTAGAAGCATCCAAAAATACTAACCCGTAACCTTTGACCTTTTCTTTACTAATAGTGTGTTGGACGTGTTTCTAACAAAACATTGCACCTTGGTATCAACTAACCCATCCAGTGTAACACATAAACATTGGTGTGAAAAGGGGGAAACATTATTCAAGTATAAGCCAAATTATTTGGAATCAATTTGTTGCGTCACATTAAACACTACAAGATGGCATCCTCCAATCATAATAATAATAATAATCCGGGGACATCAAATCAAGGAGGGGATGAGTCCCCGAACCCTGAGGCGGGTCCAACTGGAACTTTCTGCGACTTGGATACCGAAGATATGCCTCGACGTGGAGGTGATTAAATACACTATATTAACTACATTACGAATATTACGTTGCTTTTTGCAAAGGGGTTGGTAACTAGCTATCTTAAAAGCACGCGTGGTCATAGGTATTTTGAAATATATGGAAAGTATAAGTGTCCGATGCCACTAGTCGATTATTGGTAGTTTGCGCTTAAGTTCAATTACCCTACCCAAGTTATTAACAACTTTGCGCGTCGCATTTATTAACACGGTTATAAAATTATAATAAATATCCAGACCGGGATGGTACCGTAAACGTGGTTACTTGGGACCCCCTCGAGCTACCTACATTCGCGGTTTTAAGTCGAGGTGGAATTCACTAATGAAATCAGATGTTCAAATCAGTAAATGCAATTATTTACCATCTCTTTGTTAAATTATTATTAAATTTTTAAGGTCAACCTCGTTTAAGGGTGATATTCAATTGAGATTTTAATATCTCGTGAAATTATGTTAGGGAATTAATATGGAAATCTCGTGAAATTTGAAGGGAATTTCACGGAAAGTTTTTGAATCTCACGAAATTTGAGGCGAATTTCGTGGAATATTAGGGGAAAGAGAAAATTGTCGCGAAATCAATGCAAGGAATCATCCAAAAACGAGGGACTATGGGATTAACATTGTTGAAATTAAATAAATATGAAATGGTCTACGTGATTTTCACGAGTGACTTCCCCCTCGAATTAACCAATTTTAGTATGCGGAAATTATATCTCCAAGGGGATTATGGGGAAAATTAATTATTTTTGCTAGTTACTTCGTTCGTTAAGTTAGTGGAGAATATTTAATGTTAATTAAAGCTTACTTACGATTAAGCGGCGAAGGATAAATTGTCTATAAAATGTCTTTTAAGGGTAAAAAAATTAAAAAACGGGAAACGTTATTTTTGTTAATTTAGTGGAAAATATTTAACAATTAATTAAATAAAGGCTTAATTACGTCGGTTGAGGGATAGATTGGTATATTAAACACAATGCCTTTTGAGGTTAAAAAATACAACTTTTTGGGGTCATGATTAACAACTTGGCTACCGCGTACAACTACTTCCCATTACAAATTAACCGCCGTTTCGTTATTTCATTAGTTAATTAGTAAATTAAAAGAGCCCGTTAAAAATAAACGCCCACGCATCGAGGTCACGCGATAATATCACAATTAATTAACGATAACTAATTAATTCTTAAAACATTATTTATGCAAAAATATAAATATAGCTCTTTTCGGATAAAAATCAATACCAGTTCATTGCCTCGCCATAAATATACATATAAATGATATCATCATCACTTTAAAGGTACAACACGCGCAACGTTACGGTTCATTTATAATATAAATCGGGTTAAATGTATACTCTAACTGAAATGAACTGCTGGTTTAAGTCATTTGTAGCTTAGTAATAAATTAACTGAAAATGTACGAAAGTCGAAGTCGCTAAGGGGAAAAAATGCGGTTGAATTAAAGACATATATATACAATCTTGGACGGTTAATGATTTCAAATGGTCTAGGGCGAAATAAACTCGAAGGTTTTAGAATAAAGATCACTTAAAATGGGTTAAATCAGGTAAAAATCGAGGATGATCTCATAAATTTTAGAGGTGAATTACACCTTAGGGATCGGTTTTATATCAAATAGAGAATGCGGTAGAATTAATACCGTCCCTACTTTAATTACTGCTGCCTTTAAAAGACTATAATTCAAGGTGAAATGGTACCCCACACCCCCTTCCTATTTCTACGCAGTGTTGCCATTATAAATTTAGTTCGAATCAGTTCAAAACCTAAACCAGTACCCATTCCCTTCCCACTTGAATTAAATCATGATAATTCTGGTAAAAATATAAAATTAGTCACTAAGAGAAGGGCTTTACGTCTCATTATAGACTTTAAAAACGTAAACCTCATAGTACACTCATAGTGATTCACTAAGGGGTCACGGTAAAATACTCTTCAATGTATATAATATTCTATAGCAGTAAATTAACCAATCAATACACGAATTGAAACCGTACAAGTTATAAAACTCCGTAATACTCTTTCTGTAGTAGAAATACAAGCATACATACACAGTATTATACCTCCTTATTAGGGAAGTTTTACAGTATCGTTTTTACAACGATACCCATTTATTTTTCTCGATCGCCCCATCATCCCCCCGCGCTAAATCATCCATTAATAGCTAATACGAGGTGTACAAAGGTCTGAATCATTACGAAATATGGATTTTTATGAAACAACTCCCCATGGTTGATATACGAAGGTATTAAAACAAAAAGGAAAAAAACCCTGGAGAGGCAATTTGTCAGTTAGTTTTCCTTCGCGAAACCAGTCAGAAGTGTGTGTGATCGGCCTTTTCCCTGTTTGTTACTAAACTTTACTACAAGCTTCAAAGTGTCGTGAGGATCACTGGGAATAAATGCTATAAGGTATCGAGGAGTATACAGTATTGATTTGAAGCTCTATGTTATTAGTTTCATTTGCGATAAGTGTTAATATATATTATAGTCGCGTCGTCACGTTATCATTATAAGAATTTTGATATTCAGGACGTTGGATTATTTAAATATTTGGTAAGGGATTTCAACATTTGTTTCTATTAATATTAGTTACTTCCGCGGTGTATATCCGTTTTTACGTAAGTTTTGTTTATATGGAAGGGTTTTGAAAGGTTGTTTATATTATTATTATTATTATTAAGTTTCAGTATCAGTGTTTCTATTTATAGATTATAGTATAGGTACGTAATTTAATTATTTTTTATTAGATGTTAGAATAATTTAATGATTGCGATGCAATGTTACTTGTAAATTTAAATTATAGTTAATTTTTTATAGTGTAAGTTAGGGTATAAAGAACTTCAATTTTAAAAGGGTATTTATTGCATTGCAAGATATTTTAGAAGGTATTTTTGCTTATTTGGACATGGCCACAGCCGAATTACGAAAATATTTATTGGGATTATAGGTGTTTTAGGATTTTAAAGGACAGCTTTAAAAATATAGGATTTTATAGGAATTATAGGACCTCTGTGGGCCTTGTTTGGAAAGGGTCAAGCTATTTCAGTATTGTTTGTGTGTGTCGTTCATCATAGTGTAATTCTTATAGATAGTTAAATGGCACATTGAACTACAGTGATTCCCCCCCCCCTCTTTGCACTTACCGTTATATTCCCATTCTAAATAAACCTACCTGTTTTCATCATACGCCACAAAACAAATAAATCACAACACGCACGTTTTTAAGTAAAAAACGTTTTCCAACCTTTGTCCGTTGAAACTTCCTTCTAAAAACGCATCAGTTTAATGACGTAATGACGTTAATCTATAAAGAAATCAATAAAGAAAATACATCAGAAATAAATTAGGAACTAAAATCTATAGAGTACTAATAAATCAAAGCCTTAATGAACTCCTAATATCGTACAACAAATCAAAATATACTTCATAAATAATCAATATTACAAGAGGTCCCACGCGCTACTAAAACTTTTTAAATAAATTAATAATAATAAATAAAAACCAAAACTGGAATTTTCTTAAAGAATAAAAATAGTTAAATAATGATATTTGGAAATTCAATAATAAAAATTAAAAAAAAACTTCTAAATTTCAAAATGGTTTTGGTTGAAAGCACGAATTTGCTGGCGACTGGATCGAGGTGGTAGTTTAAGTCAGCTGTAATTGTTTTGTAGGTACTTTATTTTATAAACCTTTTTTTTTTATTATTTATATTCCAAGTTATTATATAGTATTAGAAGCCCATAACACGTGGTGTACTGGTAGAAGCGAGAGTATAGAAATATTTTTATAGAACCCCCCCCCCCAATTAGAATTAAACCAAGAGTATGCCAATTACTCTCTGTAATAATTACCTAATTAAAAATCCAATTATAACCTAAATAAATTACATAATTTTATCACGATAGTATTGAAATTTTAAGTGAATATTTCAAACTTCACATTACAAACTTTAAAAAATAAAAAAAATATTAAGGAAAAATTGGGAGCGGCTATGCGCATTGTAATTCTCGGCCCATAAACACGCCTTTGTTATATTTTAAACAATAAACCGAAAAAAAAATCATAAAAAAACACCCCTTTTGGATAAGTAAAAAAATGAAAAAATTGGGATAAATTTTATATCAAATCACAAAAATTTTTTTTTTATATTTTTCGGTAAAACTCAGATTACCGTATAGTACCTTACCGTCCCGTCTAGTAACAAACATTTTCTTAAGAGGAAATAGAAAATTAAAGATATTTTTGGCAATACGATTTAAGTTTTAAACCATATAGCCACTTTTCTGTCATCACTTCACCACTTAAAAATGTTGTAATATCGAAAATAGAGGGGTACGATCGTATGTTAAAATCTCTTAATGTTTGCGTATGGTTTTCCGTAGTGGTTAACTCTATGTTTTTAACCCTTTTTCGGTATATTAAATCATTTTCTAAATGTATCCTTTGTTTTTTTGGTTGTTTTTTTAAGAGAGTAAACGAAAGAGGTTTCACCCGTTTCGAGCTGTTAGAAATATATTTCGTCGCAATAAGAGGCAAGGAGTTGACGAGGATACAGCGGGGACATCGAAGAAGTCAAGGTCTACGAGTGAATTGTCAACTGTTCATGTACCCGGTGATGAGAATCAAACGTAAGTAGTATAATGTTGGATATTATTTATAGAGTACAATAGTTTTAAAACATTTCTGGCAGAAGGCATGATAGTTTAGGTAAGGTTATGATTATGATAGGTTTGAGGTCTTTGTCAATACCATTCATTTAAGTTGACGCATTCATAACCGGCACAATAAACATTAAAAAAATAGGCAAATTAAAAATTTTCAAAGTCCTTAACACCATTTTGCTAATTAAAATTAAGCGAGAGTAAAAATTCATTGATGCATAACCAATAAGAATAACAGAAGGCAGGGACGAACAACGGTTTAAAAAAAAGTGTCTTATATAAAAATTAATAATAATAAGATTCATTGTCAAAGTCGATACATCATGACGCTCTTTTTTTATTCCTACCTAATATAAAATTCCTCCCATTTTTAAGTCTATAAAATATTAATTGGTTTTAATGTAGCCCAAGGCGTAAGCAGATACCATAAGATAGATCGAAGAATGTGTAAAATTTCAAGGATACTCAATTTAAAGCAAAAAATATCTCGGTTTGGAAAAATTCAACGTTTTGCAACCCGTTCCAGCTACGTTTTTTGCCAAAACTAAATTACTACTTGCAATAATAAGCGGTTAATTTTTAATTTAAGTACCTTTAAAATTTAAATTCTTTAATTAAATACAAGTGTATTAACTAACGGAACGGTTAATAGTATATGGGCAAGTATATGGATAAAAATACGTTTAATAATTTTGAAACAATACAGACAAGGGCATAGCATTCTAATATACAGTATTAAAGCCATAAACCCCGAGTTTGCCTTCATTACATCACCTAACACAGATGAACTTAATAAAAAGAAAAGTTACAATATTCGAAAGATATGATGGGTGGAGGTAGACCATGCGTGAAAAGAAAAAAAACCGTAATGCAAGGGTGAACCCCTCGATTGCAACCCACTTTCATCCTAAGCTGACCTTAACACGTATTGAAATTAGTGTACTAACATGTCTTAAAACGTCAATATAACTTTGCGTATCAAACGGAGCAAAACTTAAAAAAATAACGATAAAACATAAACTTTTTGGCAAGTAGATGTTGAAACGTCTATGTAAGATTGAACGCTAGCTAGCAAGCACCATGGCCAGCGCGCTGCGCTTTTATTCATAATTGGACTGTTCACTATAACACGCTCTTTTTAACTATCTCTAAGCCGGCACACCCTTGGAATTAAATGCACCCAGCCAGTAACGCTGCTAAGAAATATTTCTGAGTTTAGTTTCTTTTTTGGAAATTATATTACAGGTTTGAAGTATTGGCCCCACCTTACGCCGCTGGTTTAAGTGTTTCGCATGACAGTATATTTACTCCGGAACATAACGCCTCAAATTTGGACCCAGAAAACGGGCACCCCATGCCAGCTTCTTCGTTATCAGTGCAACACGTTGCGGGCCTCAAGAGATTTAAAGTAAGTGCATTTTGACCGACGCGTATTTTAAAACCTCTTGCATCTTCGAGTTCCAAAAAATAAAAAAATCGTATACTATCCTACACGTGGAAATTTCGCGCCATTTTCAAGCAAATTGCGCCATTTTTGGTATAATAATGTCCATTGCAGTTCATGTAAAGTTTCCCGCCATTTCAACACCAAAATTGCGCCTTTTTTTTTATAAAACAAGAGTTCCATACTCAAACTACCCAAAAACCAATATTTATCAAGGTAAAATTAACCTTCTTGATAAATAATGTTCAATGAAATCCAAACTTTATTACAAACGCCAATAAAACGTTACGTGAACCAAACGGGCCGTGCCTTTTTTAAAATTTTCTACCAAGTACCAACAGGACTAGTTTTTTTTTCTTTTTAAAGAAAATCTAAATCACTTCCCCTAAACAAGTTTTTCACTTTTTTTCAACTGACCGCCGACCGAGCTTAGGTAAAAGTTTGTATGTACAAGTTTGAAGTTGGGGAATTAAAGTTGCTCCGCTTTGAAACAACTCGCTCGCTCGTTCAGCTTCAGGAGAGATTTCTTAAGTACGGGAGTAAGAACAAGTCGTTCGTTCAAGAAAAAGAAGAGAAACGTTTCAGAGTGGCAGCTAGTGCTTCAATTTAAATATTAAACGCTTGTTTTTTGTTACCCTCGGCGCGGTTACCGGGATTTTTGTTATGAGTGTTGTGTGTGTGTGTGAAATACGTGGAATATAATTTACATATGAAAATATACAGTTTTCATATATATCGGTGCGGTAAAATTTGTTTTGTATGTCAAACTGGATTTTTACCCGATTCCAAAAGGTGACGTATTTAAGATATTTAAAAAAAAAAAAAATTAATTCAAAGTAGTTTTATTTAAATGTAGTTTATAGTGCTTATATGTTAAATAGAGGCCTTAAAATTGCAGTTAGGTTTGTTACGTTAAATTTTCATGTTTTAGTGGTAGAGTTTTCTAAGGGATTGAGTAATAATTAGTGTTTAAAATTAATATTTGTGGATTAGAGTGGTTCCCATTCCATATTGGCAATGTTTTTTTACTTTTAAAAGTAAATAGGCATATAAAACAATTCATTAAATGCAGCCCCCAACTCGGGACAGCATTACAAAACAAATAAAATCATAACACAAGCAGTCCAATATTGTTCCTGGGCATAATATATAGTAGATGAGATAGACTTATTAGTATAACAATCGAATAATTTTCTAACCAGGCTTAAACATAACCTTTTAAGGTAGTGTGTTAAATAATCTAAGCATATGAGATAACACAGCTTATACCGCAAAACGTTAAAGGAAAATGAATCCCCAAAACTTCAATTATCAAAAAATTTCTTTAAAATCCCAGCGAAATAAATTTATTTAATTTAACCAATAATTACGTTTCCACCGTAAACTCATGAGCAAAATAAATCATAAATAATTTAACAATCCTGAAAATTCATTAAGGTATTTTCCTTTAAAATGTAGAAGTATATACACGATTATATATTGATTGCACCCACCAATAAGAGAGAGAAATCGCGGTAGAAAGCATTGTTTTAGGACTGTTCTGAGTCGGTAAAAATTCCCACCAATCTTATCATGAACTGCTTTGATAAGATAAAAGCAGTTCTTTTGGAATTAAAGCTCTACTTTTTCCTCTGTTAGTTAGTTAGAGCGTACGCGTTATTACTTAGTGGTAGAACATCCGCCATAATTATAGACGCGTATACTGGGGAGTTCCTGAAATTATTTCCCTGATACTCGACTCGATATACGATGTTAAATTAAATCAAAAAACCTGGTTACACTTTTTATAACATCAAAACTTTGCTAAAATGGATCCCAAGTTCACGTTATCTTTCCGGGTTCGTATTAATTAAGTTTCTAGGGGATTTTTATTTTCGACAGGGGAAAGGGGAAGTGAATTTTCCCACCACTTCTTCTCTCAAATTATGCAGTATGATTGGTTAAAAAATACACGGCACGGTTGAGTCGTTGTCTATTTGCTAAGGATAGTTTAATTATGTTAGGTGTAATTTTAAGTTTCGTGTGAATTTTCATGTTAAATTTTAATATGCAATTTTTAAAACTGTACTTAAGTTTTTGGAATGTGATAAGTTTAGGGTACAGGTATTCGTTTAAGTGAAAGCTAAAATGGATTAAGTTTCAATTGCTAAGTACTCGCAGTTCTATAGTGTTTTGTTGTTAAGATTGAGTGATTTCTTTAAAAGGAATCGAAACAGGAAGTAACCACAATTGTTGTTGTTTATTGAAAACGTTAGTCACTCTATTTACTAAACGTTTTGAAATCTATTTCCCCAAAAAAATTTCCTTCAAGTATTTAGTCTAAAAATCGGAGCTATAATCTATTTGATACGATAGTTGGGTTATATCTAGATCAAGATTAACTTTAATCTAGCATTTAAATAGGCGAATTAACACTAATTTCAATTATAAAACTATGCTTGATTTACTCGTATTTCAATCGATAAACTTTTTTGATGTTTTCTATCGAGCTATTAAGATTAAATTTCAAACATCAAATGAAATTTGATATTAGGAAAAAGTTGTTTTCCTATACTATACTAGGGTCTGTTTGCAATATGAGAAGAAATCGGGTTTTATTTCATTTCAAATTGAAATTGAGAATGAGTTTAACGTGGCATTACAAGTAATCGGAGCTAAAGAGTTTTATAGTATTTTAGTGGCTTGGAAAGCGTGAAAATTCCCCTTATTAAATAAATCTCTAGAAATTGGTTTTCCACACTACTTAAAAAAACTAATGGAATATATTAACGAAATATTGGTCAAGGCCAAGATATCGTTGAAAACGTGTTTAACATCATAAAAAACATGACAGAAGCAAATTATTCACACTATGATAAGGTATTACCATCTCCAACCGTTCACCCTATGGTATAATTTTCAATAAAACATCTTAATGACAATAGAAGCCCTATTATTAGATATTGTCTATTCTGGGACTTGATAGACAAAATAATAACAAGTCATTTTAATCCTGTTGCCTTTGAATAAAAAACGATCTACGAATCACGTAACGGTCGGGATTGTTAATCTAGTTTCAACCTCGCCGAGTGAAAACTCGACTAAAAAGTAGGCGTAGAAAACAAACGTAAGCTTGAACCGAACAAAAACTAGTTCGTGAGATTCGCGTAACAGAACTGTACACATGTAGTATAGTAGGGAATGATCTACTAAACAAAAACATAATTTGGGTGCGAGCTTTTAGCGCCCGGTTTCTCCAGCTCAGGGGTGTACACGGCGAATTATTAAATTATAAATATATATAATGGTGGACCGTCGTTTCTTGTTTCAGGACGAACTATTTACGAGAGTTCGTGCCAGGAGAGATTCGGATGACGACGACGCTGGTTTGCCTCATAGTCCTTGCACTAGTCCCACAACCGCTGATGTCCTGGCTCAAGGACTTAAGGTATGTCTTTTATCTAATAACTAACCTTCAAACTGACATTATCAGTCAGTAAAAAAATAAAAACCCAACAACGCCTTAAACAACTACAATATAATCATGAATCCAAATTATTCACTCATTAAACCAAATCGAAACATTTATAAACAATCTAAACCAACTACTTTTTTCTCTGTAACTTTACGCGCATTGACGCAAGTACATTAAACTCATTTTTGTTTAGGACAAACCATGCCATTCCCGGAGCAGTTACAGTGCCGGCAGTCTAATCAGTATGGGGAGCTCGGAAAATGACGAGGTATGCGCGAATCGCCAAGCATAAAGCAACATAATATAGAAAAGTCGTGGACCTTTTTACGGTTGACAAAATTTTTAAGGGGTGGGAAGCCAGCGGTGCATTTTTTTAATTTTTGTTATACATTATAACTCCATTTATTTATTTTTTTATCATCATTTTTCGCGGTATTTTCAATGGGAGAGCTACAATATTTTACGATGGCTTTATGTCAAGCGTTTTCTTACGGTTTACGGTACTTGACGTCACGTTTCTTAATTTTGTAATTAGGATTCCGGTGGCATAATGTCTTCTAATCAGTCTTCGAGAATGTCCCTTTCTGATAGACGTACGCTAGATTTCGAGGGTGAATTTCAAGATTACAGTCAACCAGTTCCTTTGAACCATAACGCGGCTCTTCATAAAATTTCTGTCCGACCAAAAAGGACGCATGGACTTCCGAGACATCGAAAAATGCAACAGGTAGGTTTTTAATTTGATTGGCTACCGTATGGTGGTAGGGTTGTTTATTTACTTTTGTTAATTGCTGGTTTATTTGGCAATAGATTGCAGCCGCGGCTGTGGCAACTTTACCGGCGACCCCTGAGGTTACTGAGGACCAAGGGCTTAAAACACCCTCGACACATTCCGAGGAAGATAGCCAAATTGAAGCTATTGCTAAACCAAGTAAGACTTCTTCAAAATTACTTCAAACTTAATTAGCTTATTAACATTTTAATTTTAATTGCAGTTGTTGAAGAAGAAAAAATTTATAACAAAGTTGCGGAAGAACTCCAAGAGGTTACCGTCGCACCCGAACCAATTTTTGATGATGAACCAATTTATGACGAGGTTAATACGGAGGAGGAAGTCAACACGTTACCACTGGTGGGACTACCAACTACCGATGTCCAACCAGGTGAGGAAATACCGACCTCAACCATACCTTCTCCCAGTAAACCAGCACTATCACCAAAACCTTCAACAACTTCACCAACTACCCCTGAACCATTGTTTATACCCGTTGAAAAACCAGCGGCATCTACTGATATTTGCGAAACGTTTCCATCACCAGTACCGCGTACACCAACTTCAGGGTCATCACCTATGCAACATCCTTCATCACCATTACCACCCGTGACCAATCAGGAACCATTCATTGCGAGCTTAGAAATAACACCAACTGATAATAAACCAATAGAAATGCCGGTAACGGAGACACCACCTCTGATTGGACCAATTACTAGCGAGGTCATTTCACCAGTTACGAGTCGTGGCGCGACACCGGTTAGCTTAGAAAGCAAGATCCACTCCAAGAGCAAGTCAACCGCGGCTGAATTGAAACTACGTCATGAAATTAAACAATTCAGTAAGCGTCAGAAAGAAATGAAGGAGGAAATGCTGCTAAAGAAACCGGAAGTTGGCGATGAAATACAACCGGAAGTCATCGACGTTAAAGAATGCGTTACTGCCAAATCCATAGAATTGCTGAGCAATGAAAAGAAACTCGAAAAAACTAAGAACACGCCAACCAAAGAGGTTATAGAAGAAGATATGACAGTAGTCAGCGCGGAACGATTCTTCACTCCAATTGACCGCACGAATAATTCGGCAACTGGACAATCGGAAAACAAGCTGTACAAGCCAGTATCGCGCGTGGCTGAAACGGAAATGCATTCGATTCCACAAACCATTCCAGTAGTTTCCGAAGAGAAAGTGGCTGTTAAGAATAAGGGACATTTTACAGTCAATGATGTCGGTATGTCGCCTATGACGGAGGAAAAATTTACAAGTACCATATTAGTTTCGAACACGAGTGATGACGCCACGACGCAAATGTCCGTTATCAGTAGTTCCGACTTGAATCAACGTATCCCGGTTGAAAGACCTCCCAGGAAACACCACCGGGAATTAAACGAAGCAAAGAATCGATTGACCAGCGGATTGGTTACCGTCGATAATCAATCGTTCTCCACGTGCAGTACGTTGAAATTGGAAAGTGACTTCAAAATTAACGCTGGTAAAATGTCACCAACACCGGACGTGGGCATAATTGCTAGGGAATTCCTCGAAGACGTCGAGCCTAAGCGGGAAACGTCAACGGAGGAATCGTTCTTTAAAGATGAATTACCCGAGATGCAATCGGACATAAATGATGTCCTTCCGAAGGATATTGAAGTTGATGACCTGTTGGAAACGAAAGAGGAATTTGCTGAAGACAAAGACGTTACGAAGGAAGTACCAGAAGAGATAATGGTGGAGGAAGATACTAAGCCAGTGTCGCAACCAAACCAGGAACCTCTTAAGGTTGAAACCGAAGTTGTTGATCAACTAGAACCAATAGATAAAACCCCGAAGGTTGTTTTACGCAAGCACAGTGAAAAGACCACGGCTACGAACCGTAACAGTTCGGAAACCACGTCGGCATTCTCGTGTTTAGACTTCGAAAACATTATGAAACAACGACGTTCCATAACGGAAAACGATATACTTGCGCAGAAAATAGACGAGCCTGTCTCGAGAAACACGCCGGAACATACTAAATATGGTTCTGGTTCGAGTAACCCACCAAATTCCACTTCGGCCAAGAGATTATCGGTGGAAATTGTTCCCTACAACACTAGGGTTAAGGAAAGTAATTACTTGTCCTCAACACCTCCGAAAATACAGTCAACTCCGCCTGTGATTGATATAATTGAAAAGGAACCCCAACAGAAAACTGAGGATATACCCCCAGTTGTGGAAGTAAGGAGGAAGTTGAGCTTCAATAAGACTGATACCGCGACGACCGCCAGTAACGAGGACGTCAGTAAACACCCGGTACAGTTTCGTATACGTCGCGGCAAGAGTTTAAATGAGAAAACTGATAGTACCACCGGGAAAGATTCCAACTCTCTCCCGGAGAAACCGAAAATTGCTAGACCTAAGAGTCAAATCGGTCCGGTGTCAAAGGACAAACCATCCGTTGTTGAAAAAACAACTGTCCCAGAATTCATGAAAATACAATTACGCTCCTCCAAGGAAGAACTGGACAAGAGCGAGAAAAATGAGAAAAACGAAACAACTTCAATTGGTAGCGACGTCACCACACCACCAGTTTCATCATCGCCAAAAACTGGTTCACCTACGCCTCATTGGGAAGTTAAAATCGGTCAACCCACCAAATTCTTTAGACAGACGTCGGTCAGTTTGCCTCCAAGCGAACCAAAACCGGAGGTCAAGAAAAAAGACTTTGAGAAACCGATTGAAAAAGCCTCGTCAACTTCAAATTTGTCCTTGGAGAAAATCGTGGATACCAAGTCCCAACGTTCCGGTAAAGATGTCAACGCCGAGAATAAAGAAAATATGGGGTCCTCTAACCTCCTGGTTAAAGATGATCTATCAAACAAGGACGACAACATTCTGAATGGCAACTCGGAAACTGACGAAATGTCCAAATTTAGTCGCTCCACACAAGTTCATTCCAATAGCGGAATCAGTTCGGGATCTATGAGAATGTCCGACGACGGTCGACGCAAGTCACAAGGTTACATCGGTGCGGGAATGGGGACTGATGCCGAGCCGGAACTCTTCAGGGTTTTCGCCAGGCGATCCATAAAACAAAGAAACCCGGACAAAAACAAACAAGCGCAAACAAACAAAGAAGCCGAAATTGTCGTTGAGGATAAACCCGGCAAAGTTAACCAAGAACCAACGCCGACGCAGCCAAGGCAAAGTTTAAGTCAACAGGTTAAACCGGAAGTTAAACCTTCGGAAGAAAAACTTCCCCCACCTTGGAAGCAGGTTTCAAAACCCGTAAGTTTGGATAAAACCACCAAAGAAGTAAAGGTCATTAGTAAAGAAAACGTAGTTGAAAGACCTAAAGACACTTCAAAGGATGTCAGGTCTAATTCGCCTCAACAGAGACCCGCACGGTTTAGAGCTAAGTCAGTTTTGGTTAACGAATCGCCGATACCACCTCGAGAACGTAAGACTAGCGCGCCGACTGAGTTACCCAAGATAGTGATGGACAAATCGGATAATAAAAAACAGAGTGACGTCAGGGAGATAAACTCCAAGAACTCTAGTAAGTCAAACTCTTCGCTGCCACAAGTAACTGTCAGTATAAAGCCTCAAGAAACTACGACCACCAGTACCACGACGCCAATACCTAGAAAGAGTTCCATTTCTTCGGCCACCAGGTCAATAAAGAACCAACAACAGGATATAATGGATAACGGATCTTCGGAAGGAAGCCCTCTAAGTTGGAAACAATTGGCGTTACAGAATCGGGAAGAAAGGGTACGAAAAGAGATGAGACATTGCCCTAATACCGTCGTCATAGATGTAAGTATCTCTCATTTGCTGATTTTATCAGTTATCCTACCAGGAAAACGTACTAATAATATTTCCTACATATCACAGAGCAACAGTAGCGTTAGATCCAGAAATTCCAAAGTATTGGATTTGGTCAACAATTTTCAAAAATTGCAAACAACGTAAAATTATTATTATTATTATTATAAAATTATGAACTATTTTTACCCTTTTTTATGCAAAAGTGATATTTAGATTAAATAAGGAATATAAAAACTGAAATAATATTTAAAATGGAAACAATCCTTGAATTCCCTAATCTAACGTAATATAGTCAATTTTTACGTATTTCACTGTGTATACAAGATTTTTAAGAAATATTTTTTAAAATCGAATAATTAGATTTAGGGCCAAAAATTTAATTACAGAAGATACGCAAAGTAATGTAGTACCTCAGTGTTAATGATGATTAGAGTTTTGTTATTTTTCAATAGATTCGTTAAAAATTAACCGGGATATTTCTGAAAAAATTATGAAAGTAACTGTTTTCCCGAGAATAAAAGTGTATTTTTGTAACTTTTTCTCCGTAATGTAGTATTCAACTTAAGTAGTTCTTAATTTTAAACTATCCACCAGTTTTAAAACCAAATTAACTTAAATTCGTTCGAAAGTTAATTGAAATATTTTATAATTATTTTGTATCAAGAATCAATTAGTAATAGTGGTTTGAAAAAAATAACGAGGTGCCTTTGAAGAAAGACAAATAATGGACTGAGCCGTATTGAACGTAAAAATATTAAATAGCCGTAAAATATTGTATAATTTTTAAAATGTGTAAATATCTTATTTGATTTTGTATCTTAATGTAATTAATTACATTAACGAATAATAATTCCCTATAATTGAAATCTAAGATGAAAGCTCAGTGTTCCAATTAACCTATTTACAAAGCAACTAATTCTGAGAAATTAAAGCTTGAATTTTTTTTCAATGTATGTAGATATTGTTTTTCCTACGATACACGATGAATTATAATTAACAGCCCCTTTAATTATTATTTGTAAATAAATGCGTGAGATTGTACCGATTAGATATTGTTAAGCACATTGATTTTGAGTGATTATTTAAAAATTAATGAATTCTAGTTCTCATTAAAAATTCACCACACGTGACTATCATGATTTCATCATTAATTTCCTATTTCCAGTATGATAAACTTGTAAAAAATGATTCTTGCCTATTTCCATGTGCCTTTTGTTGAAATTTGAGTGAACGAAATTAATAAACGTGGGGAATTGAAAATATTGTACTTTTTAGACCACACTTGCATATGCATACATTATACATCTCTTAAACTAAAGCGTTTATAGGCGTTATTTATAGGCCTAGCTCAACATAATAATAAACCGAGCAAAAAAAAAAAATGGCATTGATAACGCGTACCCAAGGCTTAACTTGAAACTGACTACCTCTCTAAAAACATTTCAGCTCATCACCTACTAATCTAAAAAAAATGCTTATATTATAAAATTCTTACCTTAATTTTTATGAGGAAATGATCTCTCAAGTCTAAAATCCCACGCAGAATATCCCAACATACAGGCGAAAAAATTTTCAAAACAATATCATAGCCAACGCCGTCGCCGTCATAACGATCACGAATCAGCCGCCGAAATATAAGCCTTGGACTTGTTTACTTTCGGAGTTTCGGACTTCCAAGTTAACAACCAATGGGAGGCGTCTTCCAAGAAGAGGGAGGAGTCGCTTGATCGCGCAGGCGCCGTTCAATACCAATGATCGGCTCCTACTGTTAAGCCTAATTTTCAAACTCTTAGCGCCTAAGCCTACTTTTACCGTACTCGATTTTAAAAACTGATTCCAACCGAATTTTTTAGAGAAACACTTCATAAAACGTTTCTTTATCGATATTTTACATCTAAATTACATTTTTACTAACTATTATAGCCGCGGGAAGCGAAAAAACTTTATAAATATTTTCTTGAAAAATTTTGCGTCCTTCCTTTGTTTGAAGCCGGCTCGAAACTGAGGGAGGGGAGAAGGGAGAATGCAGTGCTGCCAATTAAAACTAGTGTCAAGCTAGATTATTCTTACTTTGTTCTAAGTAAGATAATGTATTTCTCAATGGCAAATGAAACTAAGAATAAAAATTCTAAGTTAGATTTTTTTGGAAAGTGCCAGGTACTAATAATAGAAGGCTTATGAAGTTTATTTAAAATGTATGTCTTTTTTCATCATATAAGAGACGCATTTTAATTATTTATATGTATATTTAAATAAATGTATTTTATTTAAATATAAATGTAAATTAACAAATAAATAATACATTTTGGGTGAAGTAAACCTTTATTAAATTATGGGAGAAAAAAAAAAAAGAAAAAATCAATCAAAAAAATCAAGAGTGTGCACCATATCTGTACAAACCCAAAAATTAAACATGTACAATTCAATTTATATATTGTATATATCAGCTGTTTTATTATAATTTTCTACGGAAAACCCCTTCATTTTTTGTATACTTTGTTTTTTAATTAATTATCGGGAAATAGGCACTTTATTTTTAATATCATGTATGACAAAACCCTGCAGCTACGACAAAGGACATAACCGATTAGTAATTTTCAAAACAGAGGAGGAGGGGGTTCCCTATATATGTATTTTTTTTGTATAAACGCTTATTTACACGATATAATTACAATTCTCATTATGTTTACGCATTTGTTTATCAATTACTGTATATAAAGTTTTAGTAAACGTCGATTTTAATTTCCTTACACTATAAATCGTTAAATCTTTAATCCCTCGATAATTGACATATTATTATAAATTTGTGATAAGAATAATTACTTTTTACGTCTAGTAAATCAATGATTTTTACGTTACATTACATTTAAAAGAAAAATAAATCCTTACGTTACTAAATAACCAACCGTTATCATTTTGAAGCTGTATTTACAAACATTCATTCAAACCTTTCGGGGTTGTTTTTTTTTTTTGCGTCCAAAACTATAGTCTAATTAAAAATTACTTTGTCATTTCATAATTAGTTTCGAAAAAAAAAAACAATTCTTTAAAAGTTAATCACACGTGAAAATCATGATTTTAATTCATCAATAAGAAAATTAAGCTCATTATTATGTTAATTAGTTCATATATATAGGAAAGGCATGGGGAAAAAAGCTTATAGCATTTATGTCGTTTTACTAATATATCGTACGACAATATCTCTCAAAAAAAGATAAGTTTTAGGCAAAAAAACGGGGGGGGGGGGGGTATATTTTTACAATTGTGTTTTACTTTTGTTACTTTTTTTAAGCATGTTTGGTAACTTTTTTTTTAATCTTTCCGTAGCTATTTCGTTGTAGTAAATACTGCATATTATTTTACATGGCACAATAATCTGCCCACAAAAATAACTTTTTTTTTCGTTAATTAAATGACGTTTACACTAGCCTGTGTAATTAGTTATTCCCTTAATTATATCATAAATAAATTACAGAAAGCATCCCCCTAAAATTCCATTAACAGAGCTATCTCGGAAGCCTTAGTGTGACGTCACCCATACTATATGCCCATAGAACCAAAGGGGTACCCAACATGGCCGCCAAGTGCCAAACTTAAGCCCATGACGTTTTACCTAGGCACTGAGACATCACAATTGAAATAGCTCTATTGAATTAACGCTAATTACCCCTTTTAAGCACATATCTAAAATGGGCACTTAAGCCTTGGTTTTATCTAAAATGGGCACTTAAGCCTTGGTTTTAAGATTCTGAGCGATTGATTTGATTTGACAGTTGACACAGGCTACTTTATATAATTTAATCATGATATTAAGTTATGAGTCTCTAATAATAAGTACAATAACCATTTTTTGAAAGGAATTACGAAGGAAAGTGTTAGCTTATCAAAGTTACCGGTAATTTATAAAGAAAATAAGTACAACGGAAAGTGTATCGGAAAAAAGAGAAAAATGGGGTGAAAATAAAAACTATTCAAAAAAAAACCTTTGTTATTATACGTTGAAAAAGTTTATTAATCCACGACAAACTAAATTATACCATCATAAAATTAATTATCATAAGACGGACAAAATAATGACATATTGACTATTCCACCCCAATCCATATTTGCTTTTTTTTTTTTGATATTATATACATTACACTAATAAAAATCCTTATTTTAACCATCTGTACATAAGAATAATCCCTTTAATCATAATGGAAATTATAGATAGATTAGTTTAAGAGATAAAAACTATAAAAAAAAATAATCCCAAATCGTTAAATGTCCCGTTCATTTGTTTTTTTGATTTACGTCTATTTTGCAGTAGATCTTTTTGGGAATTAAAATCAAAACACACGATTAAGAGATAAGACAAGCCTTAAAAGGGGTGAGCAATAATCAAGTTTTATCAATTGTTTTTGTTTTTTGAGCAGCACCGAAATCAAAATAATTAATTACAATAAAAGTTCCCATATATTTGAAATTTTTCTTTCATCGGTTTTAGTTAAGAAATTCACTGCATTATCTGTAAAATATTCAATCTTTCCCCTTTAAAATAGTACCACTTAACCAAACACGTTAGTTACTACGTTTCTATTAAATTAAATTTAAATCCCTAAAAATTATTACTACCATTTTAAAAATATAGAAATTAAGAAAAAAATAAAAATCTTTCGTTAATATTTTTTATATCAAATTCTGAAATTAAATGTTTGACTTTCTATCAATCAAACCCTTTGAAAGATTTTTTTTAACGAGTGTAATTAAAATGGGACAAACTACGTGGAGTTTTGTTGTGTAGTAATTAAAACCATCCGTATCTTAATTATCTTTTCATTTAAATCTTAAACTGTAGGCTAGTAACGCGTGAGTGTGTGTGTGAGAACCTACTTACGTAAATAGCGTCTGGTTCTGGGCCTAGTTGTGAACGAAAAATAATAATATCGTAAGAAATATTAATATAAAATTAACGTATGTGTTAAGACAATTCAAAAATTCGTAGATACGTTAAAAAAACCAAAAAAAAAAAATATAATAATCCTGGGGGAAAGGATATAAGAGCTTTGTTTCTTCAAAAAAGTGATTTGAAGAAAAGTATAATTGTGAAAAAAAAAAAAAAAAAAAAAAAAAATATGTATATATCATCAAGATAACTTGTTACTCTTTTTTGAAAGAGAATCAATTATCAAAAATCAATCAATCAATTACCAACCAAAGAAAAGGACATATTAAATTCATGTAGATCATTAGTTGCCACATGTATAGTTATCGGTAACATTATGTTCCATTGCCTTCATATAAAAAGTTTTTCGAAAACCAAAAATCAATTTAGTAAACGTTGACTTAGTTCGTGTACTTTTGTTTGTTTCGACAGTTTGAAATTCAATTTGGCATTTTTTGTGGGAGGGGGGGGGGGGGGTGGAGGGGTCGGTAGATATTTGAACAATCACCTTCAGTTAACTTTGTCCCCGCGAAATGTGGTGGTCACGCGGTAAATTGGTCCGTGACTAGTTTACCTCCATGGTAGCGTTGGCCTTATTAGGGCTGCCGCTTTTCTTGGAATCTATTTTGGAAGACTGACAAGATGACGAAGAATTAGCGGGAGTTGAGTTGGAGGAAGCTGAAACCTTCGTCGTCGTCGTTGTCATTGTCGGTTTACTAGCGTTGTTATTGGAAATAACGTTGCTATTGACATTCTCCTTTTTATCACTGTTGGCAGCTTCAGTTCGCGAGGTTTTGGACTGTTGAGATGTTTTGTTAGATTGTTGTTGTTGTTGCGTCGGGGCTGGTCCCTTGTTAGTTTTTGAGGAGCCAACGACGCCGCCGCTTTGAGGGTTACTATTGACTTTATTATGATGCGAGGCGTTCGTTTTACTAGTATCTTTAGTCGTTTCCCCAGATTCTTTCAAAGAAGAAGCGGGTTGTTGGGAAGACGTCTTTTTCGCTTTATTTTGGATGGTGGTGGCTTCACCGCTAGGTATTCTTTGTTTTTGTTTCGACTGCTCAGCGGCTGAGTACGTGTTACGTCTCATTCGACCAGGGGTAATAGGTTGATGTCTTCGAACACCTCCCGCCGATTCGGATAAGTTTCTCGTTCTACCCCCAACAGCCATACCCAAATTCTCTTGCTACGGAAATAATACCCCACCAATTTCTTAACACTTACTCAAAATATAATTATCGTGGGATTTCATATAATTATTTGTTATTCCATTGTTCAATAACGCGAAATCAATGGTTCATAGTTATATATAGAATTCAACAAACATTTCGATATACTTTTTATATATAGTATAACTTCGTATTAAATTTAACTTTCTTCATTTGTTTAAGTTAATTATCTTCGAAAAACCGTTTAAAACAGTATTACATAAACAATACAGTGATTGGTATAAGATGCAGGGGTGTGCGAGTACTCGTTTCGAGTATCGAGCCGAGTACTCGACTCGATACTCGATAACAACACATTGAGATACTCGAGACAGATTCGAGTAGCTTTTTAATATTTTAAATACTCGACAAATACTCGAGTCCGAGGCTTACAACTATAGCAGACGATGAGTTCATGATCATTTATTTTGAAAATCACCTGTTCAATGTTTAATTGATCACTAACAATCTTTTGGAACTAGTTAGATGTTAGATAATTGAAAATCTTCGTTATTTTCAAGAAATTTACAAAATTGCTACTCGACAAGTCAATATTTGAGACTCGATAATTAGTACTCGAAAGAACCAAAATTTGACCTATCTAAATACTCGATACTCGAAAGTATTTTTGAGACTCGGCTCGATACTCGATAAGAAATTAGTTTCGATACTCGGAACGGACTCGGCTCGAAACCGAAAAAACGGGACTCGCACATCACTGATAAGATGATTTCAATTCTAATTCCGTTCTGTTCCTCAATGTTAAACACTTACCTCATATCATTCTAAGCTAACTTAACTTCGGGTATAAGTGAATAAAAGAATCATTCAAAAAAAAGTACTCACGTCAATTCGGAAGTCGGTGATCGTTTTGTAATTTCCAAGCTTGGCCTGCAATTCAGTGTCAACAACCAGTTTAGAACTGTGACGGTAATATTTCAGGAAAGCCCAAAACTTCTCCAAACCATAGAGTTGACCTATTGTGAAAAACACAAAACAACAACAACAGGTTATAAAATACAAATGAATGAACAATAATAACATAAAGTTTTATTTGGTTCTTGTCAAACATCGGTGTGAAAAATGATTGATTATGAAGGAGTGTTAACACTGGGACTTACCCATTTCAACATCTCTCAATGTTTCCCTCTGGAAATCTTGATAGACATCAGGACGGAAATGTTTTTCCAACCCATAACTGAAGTATCGGAAGAGGCATTCGACTCCGTACCTGTATCCCACTTTGGCATCTTCAATGGCTAACTTTTTAAACTCTTCGTACATTTTCTTATTGAAATGTTCGCGCAAAAAGAAAGACCAAAAACGGAACAACGTGTTCATCTCTTGGGACTGACCAATCCCTAATCTCTTACGTTCTGTGTAAGTAAGTAATAAGAAGTAATTAAATCAATTGAACGCGGACAGTCAAGGGGACAAAGAAGGGATAATTACCTTTCAGACATCGACTTCGATATTTATGATAAGCTTGTTGCGTGAATCCATTTTCTTTGAGCAAAGAATGGCTCGGATGTTGAAATACAGGCAGGGAGGAAGGCATACTGCCGTAACTGGCCGACAAGCTACTTTCAGTCCCTTCATTCAGAGAGTTGGTTCGAGATCTTGAAGGATGAGCTTTGGAATCGAGGACCCATCCAACGTGATGTTCAACGGGTTGGTGTGACCCGTACCGCGATTGTCTTAACGACTCTTCGACCGGGTAAAACCTCTTAGACGTGGTGCTTTTGTTTTTAATAGGTCTAGATCGAGAGGCTGATTTTTTCGAGGGCCTAGACGCGGATGGCGCAGGAACTTCGGAAGGCAAGGAACGGCTGACTGTAGCTCCTGATTGGTCCCCTTCATCCGTAGCTTCGTCAAAAAGAGGCATAGGTGGTGGAGGCGGAGGTGGGAGGGTTTGTTGGCTGCTCGATGGAGGAGTAGGCCTAATAATCTCCAAATCCTTGCGCGATATAACTTCCACGGATTTATAGGAACGTTCACCCTAAATAAAACATCCCGACTTTTATTCCCAAATTCCTTACCTAAACACGTCAGTAGTTATAATCACACAGATAAATCGCCATCCAAGATGGCGGCTAGCTCCCTCAATAGTTACGACTATACAGATAAATCGCCGTCCAAGATGGCGGCTAACCCCCTCAGTAGTTAAGACTATACAGATAGATCGCCGTCCAAGATGGCGGCTAACCCCCTCAGTAGTTACGACTATACAGATAAATCGCCGTCCAAGATGGCGGCTAGCCCCCCCCCTCAGTAGTTACGACTATACAGATAAATCGCCGTCCAAGATGGCGGCTAGCCCCCCCCCCTCAGTAGTTACGACTATACAGATAAATCGCCGTCCAAGATGGCGGCTAGCCCCCCCCCCTCAGTAGTTACGACTATACAGATAGATCACCGTCCAAGATGGCGGCTAACCCCCCTGAGTAGTTACGACTATACAGATAGATCGCCGTCCAAGATGGCGGCTAAACCCCCCCCCCCCTCAGTAGTTACGACTATACAGATAGATCGCCGTTCAAGATGGCGGCTAACCCCCAAAAAGATAATGTTTAAAACTAACCTCAACATTTTTCCATAGTCCTTCTTCATAATAGTACAACCCATCATTAATTTCCTTGGCTAATTCTTGAGTGATTTTAGTTCTGGTAGTCCAGTCACCGGTTCGGTCGTATCCTTCGTGTTTTCTTACGTGATTTCCTCCACTTAAAGATCCACTTTTAGGTATGGATGATGAAGTGGAAGCTGGAGTTGAACCGGAACTAGGGGGTGTAGATGAAGGAGGCGCACCAGAGGGCACGTATTGAGTCAAAATAATCAACTTATCGATCTCATCATCACTAATTTCGTAGTCTGAATCATCCGACCTGGAAATAGAGAAAAGTGGTTCTTCCAAATTAGACCGGGCTTTGTACATAAACTGTAAGCCCAGGGTTCAAATCGTACCATTCGGTAAATGTATTACGTCTCCCTGTATAAGCTGTATCAAGCTCTTCGTCAAATTGAAAATCACATTCGTCAGCATCACTATGTTTAAAAGGAGGTTCCTTTCTTTCCTAAATAACCCCCGAAAAAATTAACATCCCAATGAAGAAAGAAAGAAAGAAAGGAAGGAAAAGAGTTGTTCGAAACTTACTTTCACTTTAGTTTGAGGTTTACTTTTCCTTCGAACTTTTTGCCAAACATCGTCAATTTGTTTTTCTTCTAAACTGGCTCTAACAGCGTCCTTTTCCTTTGTATCACTACCGTTTTCCTTATTTTCATCCGATTCAGGAAGATTTCCTAGTCTATCTTCGTGGTTGGACAATAGACCACCATCCTCATTCACCATTTTTTCACCGGGTAGAGACGACACTCTACTGTTATTCAAATTCTCAGAATATTCACGGGGAGAACGTTCCTCGTCATTTTCCAATTCATTATCAGCTTCGTCTCCAGCGTCATAGACATTGTGGTTTGCCATATTGTCATCTGACAATTTTGAGACCTCTCTCTTTCAATCGCGCCCCCAAACATTACAATAATGAAAAACAAGCAATGACTTACCATGGAAAACTGGGTAAGGTTGTCCAGGTATGAAGGCGGGCACATCGGGATGCAATTCGGAAGCTGGTACATCGGGAATAGGCCATTTTTCAGGCTCATGAAGAGTTCGAACTTTTGTTCCGTCAACAATCTCTACTTCAGTGCTATCAACCATGGCCTCTATAACTAAATTCACGTCTTGCGTCAACGCTTGAACTCTATGGAAACTAGCTATCAAGTTAATCGACAGAAAGCCCTGAGGGTCCATTTTCCTTCTTAGGAAGAAGTCCTTTTGTAAATTTTCCATACTGAAATAATATTCTCTGCAAATAGACCGGACCCGAAGATTATACCCCTAAGTCTAACCCTGATTCGGTTTATGATGTCTTACACTTGTTTTTTGATGTATTCTTTCAAGGTACTTTCATCGCAATGGATATAAGGGTTGTTATAGTAAAAGGTACTTAAAAAGGGAGCGATGTATTGACTGGAGCTCGTTTCGGGAGCTACGTAATCTCTTCCGCGTCCACTGTTACTCCATGTACCTCTTCCTCTACCTCGTCCTCGACCTCTAAAATTGCGGCCCCTTCTTGGAAAATCATCTTGTCTGCGGCCACCACCTTCGGCTCCGGATACGGAAGCCCCATCGGATGGACTTCTAGTAGCCATTCTCCTATCATATCTAGCTTCACTCGATCTGTTGTAACTATCTTCCCTACGTTCGTACCGACCCCTTTCTGATCCATTCTTGGACATTTTTCTTCTATCATTTTTGGGTTCAATGTCTAAAGGAACCCATCTCTGTTTGTAACCTACGAATAATTATAAACCCGGCAAATCGTAAATATGTCACGAAATTAATGATAAAAAAATGCCTAAAATTAATAATTAGCCTTTAACAATGGTGGGGGACGATCAAAAGTATAATAACTTCAAATTATACACTTCCATAACGTTTTTAAGTATGATTAATTCTTTCGCGATGTGTTATTGAATTTTTACGAGATAAAATTGACCTTGAATTGGAAAAGCTAGGAAAATACAGTTACCGAAGAATTTTATATAACGTGTACAGTTTTCATTACGAGGTCTAGTTTGATATAAGGCAAAAAGAACTCAGCTGGCATTGTTAAGGTAAAGGTAAATACCTGCACGAAAGTGGAGAAACACTTTCAAAATCTGAATTAATTTAAAAAATACTCTATTCCTCCTACAACATAGATGTCGACGGAAAAACAAAAATATTTCTTTACTTCAAAGTTATAAACCTCAACCATCCTGTTTATAGAAGCAGATTAGCGAAACGCAAAAGATAACAAGGAGATTATCCCCAATTTTACGGCCAGCGGATTTGCAACTTTAGAGACAGTTTAAACGGATTAATTTTCGTTAATTTGGGGAGATAATTAAAGTGAAAACACGCAGGTTGAAAACCGTTTTAAGGCCAAAAAATAATAAAAAGTATGAGAATTAGAAAGTTAGTTAGGCAGCTGGGATTATCGATAATGGTAAAAACTGAGACATGTGTTAAGAGATAACTTATCTTACAATTCCCTTTCCTAAGGTGGATACGTTAAAATAATATACATTGGAAGACGAAAGACTTATCTTTCTTTATAGGCGGTGAAGGTGGGGGGGGGGGGGGGGGGAATAAAATCTATTAGATAAATAAACGAGTACATCCTAGTTTATATTAAAAACGACGCCTGATAATAAAAGACATAAAATTACACCTATATTAAAAATATAAAATCGCGTTATTCAAAAATTCAAAGTAATAAAATTGATTAAATCCAAGTCCACCTGATAACTACCAAAAAAATTAAAGAGCACATTCTAGCAAATACAACTAACTATAATAATAAATTGTTCCAGTATGCTTAACATTCTAATATAAGTTTCCACAAAAGGGGGTTACGATGTTCGCCCAGTGTCGCCAGGACGTTTGTGAGCCAATAATTGCAAAGAGAAAGGGTAGCAGTTCAGTTTCACTCGGTACTTGACTCGCTCATGTGTCTGACAACACTGCACGTTAATTTCTCAAGCCCCTTTAGTGAAAACTATCGAATAAGCCTAACCACGTGTTAAAATTAAAGAGTAATAAAAAAAAGAGCTCGATCCCTCGGTTTGGCTACGCAACATACTTGTACCTTTCTTCTTATTGGCTCTTGGGTTTGAGCCACCTCCACTTTCGGAAGGATGTTCCGAACTCTCCCTATTTTCTTTAGCGGAATCATCTTCATCGTGGGAGCTTTGCAAATGATTCGAGCGAGCGTTACTTCCGATGGCTTTCATTGGATTGCTAGTGTTGCCGTTAATCGAGGAAGAAGTCGAAGAAGACGAGGAAGTGGATGGCGTCGAGAAGGAGGAACTGGCCGAAGCCAATCCAGTTCCGCTAGAGTTCGATACCACAAGGCTGCCGCCGCTGTTTTGCTCTAAAGGCACAGTCGCGATTTGACTATTTGGAGGACCAGCTCTCTTTTTCTGATTTCCACAAATAAATCATTCAAAACACAAAACCAGCCATGTGGTATCATCGTAAACCTTGAAGGAGAGAGGGATGATGGAGTGGAAATCCCCATACCTATAACGTTGCCTACCCCCCACGGAACGCAAAGGTAGCCCTCCCAGAATCCTCAGCGTTTAGGTAGGGTCGTACAGTACGAAATCGTAAAGGACGCCCCCTCTGTCTTAAAAATAGAAGCTAGTTCTCATACAAATACAATGGCGCTGCGCGGCAGCACTTAACAATCGCCTACCAAAGGGTAGGGACGTGCGCGAGGTACACTGGGAAACTAAGGGTGCGCCACAGGTCACCCGTCATCATTTCCAATCCATCTTACCTCATTTATCCTTGCGTAAACAACCCCGGAAACATACCTCAGTCATGTGAACTTCCCCAAGTGTAGGCCAATCGCTTATATCACTAAGCTGTTCCGTACTCCTTTGAGGTGCTTTTCTCCTATCTTTAACAATTACCGATGGCACTGGAATTACATTTTCTGCAACTATAATAAAACAAAACTCTATTCACGTCCTTTCCATATAAAAAACTCTATAATAATTTACCACTTTAAATAATGAACTTAATAATAATAATCTACTTAAGTCTAAAATAAAAACAATATTTTGAGGGACACACAAATGACATAATTATCTATATTTAAATGCATTACTCATGTATACGCGGATAAGGAAAATATTTGGAATTATTCCACGAAAATAAAAAACCAAATATAAAAAAATTCTTAATACATCACTGGAACTTTTAGAATCACTAATGCAGAACCAGATTAATTTCAAAAGCCGAACCTTCTTACGTAAATTCCCTTTCAAATGGCTGGAAATTCTTTCAATCCCCTACAATTCCTTACTTCCCCGCATACTTAATCAACATTACTTAAAAGTTATAGGCCTATACGGAAACTTAATTTGAGGGTAAGGACACTTCACTAAAGAAGTAAACATTTTACAGAAATTTAATAATTTTAATTTACAAGCGTAGTAAACTCAAGTGTCCCATTTCCTGGCTCATCCTTGCCTATAAAGCGAGTATCCAACCCCTCGAAATATGGATGTTCTACAAAAACGAAAAGGTACTGGAAGGAGTTATCCAGATATAAAAAAAAAAAAATACCTCGTACATCCAAACAAGTCACGTAATAACAGGTGGACCAATAAGACACGTGTGTTCACCTGTCTTCTCAATCGACATTAACCATCGACATTTTTGCAAAAAAGCAATCATATGAAAAGTGTTCCCCTCTACCTTATCTATGTACACTAGTTATAATATTTACAGGTACAATTCAAATATGTATATACCCCATATAACTTTAGAGAGAAAGAGAGAGAGAGAGAGATACCGTTAAAAGAAAGGTATAATATTATGATCGTCATATTTGTTGACAATAACAAGTTGTAGAGCAACGTGACACAGTCATCCAGCTTTGGTTGGCGTTTTCACAAATAATATTTAAATGTCAGGATGAGAACTTTCCATTTATATAGTTAGTCACAGTATGGGGAAACATAAATTACGACGTTTTTACACGAAAAGATCATAAGTTATCTAACAACAGTTGCCAAGTTGGTGCGCAAAAGAACCCATACCTAGTTTTGAACGTAACTTAAAACTGTGCTGAAATACATTTAGAAACCCACTTTGAAGTGAACATAATGACGTTTAGGACGTGGCTCAAAAGTATTTAGATATCCAAGTATTAAACATAAAGTTACTAATTAAGAAACATTTCAGAAGCTCAAACTTTGAACCCAAACTTGGGCCCAGAACTTCTACCAAGTTCTTTAGTCCTGTTTTGAACACAAAAGTTACGCCAGAACTTCTAGGAAGTTCTAAGTCCTGTTTTTTAACACAATATTACCTCAAATTACTTCTTCGAACCTACCTCAATTTAAATTTTCACCTATAACTTCCTAGAAAACAACTACCAAAACTTTTCGGTATAAACATAATTAAAAACCCCAAGGCAATCGCATTAAAAACCATCCATCTTTCACTCTGTGCCTTGGTACAATGAACAATAGAAAGAATTATTAATTAAAACTTAATTCTAATAAACAATACCTATCCGCGTAGGCAGTTGTAAAGGCTTTTAAACTCATACGTTAGTCATTATATAGTTAACTCAGTAAAGATTCACGTACAATATTAATGAACACGTGATCAAATATAAACACATTGTAAGCTTTCATTCACCCTATCAATCCACTTTCTATTATTTTTCTATATACCATTGATCATATAAACTCATAAATGACACGGAATTATTTTAGGTATAGGTAAGTTAAAAAATTTGTCATTATCCGAGATAGGTATGTAGTTGTTTAAACACAATTTCCGGAAACGTTTTTACACCAACATTTTCCCCAAAAATACTATATATATGCAAACAGACCTAATATTTCCATCAATGAATGAATTAATGAATGAAAAATGTACCGGTACACAAACTACGCGTGCAAAACCATTACATTTTTACGTTAACAGTTAAACAGAATCAAAATTATGAAAATAAACTAAAACAAAAAAATTGTTTTAACTTCGATTAAAATTTAAGAAATTAAGTTAGTTACCACACGTAATGAATTAATTACGGTTGGTAATACCACATTCAATTAATTAATATGTCAATTAAGTGACGTCACGGTAACTTAAGTCAAATAGTCGCGTATAATTTTTACGAAATCATTAAGATTTTTATGAAACAAAAGAAAGATTTTAAAAATTTCTCTCGTAATTAAAAATTCTGGTTTTAACTTGGATAAATTAAAGAAATTGTAATATTTAGGAGTTAAAGTACATTCCCCGATGAATATTAAGCAGGTTTCTTTAATTATAAGATAATACCACATTAAATTAATTAATATATCAAATAACTGACGTCACGGTGCCTTTCCTGTTATAGGGTCCGTAAAAATTTCAAGAAACGTGATTGAAAATGCGATATATTTCAGAAAAGAAACTGAGAAAAGTTCTAATAACTTCCACCACAAGTTTTTTATTTCTCTCTCTAAAGAAGGAACCGGTTATCAAAAAAAAAAAAAAAAAAAAAAAGAGTCAATTTTTGATTTTTACTAATTTCCCGCGGCAATGGGCGATCAGACATTCAGAAAAACCGCGCCCGCCGCGAACATATTTTAAAGGACGCTGCGCTTCGTCGATAAAAACTGTCCAACGCCCAGAATAACGTAACAAAAATGTGTATTCAGGGATTAAAAAAAAATTGACCTAATTTTTCAGGCTTAATATTTAAACCATCTCATTTAAGAAAAAATGTGACGCATTCACGTGGTGTGAAGGAGGGAGGCTTAATTTCACGTGAATTCTCACGCTTTAAGATCACAAAAGAATTCGAGAATGATAGATATACCCTTCTTCAAGAGAGACTTGAAAAATTCCGAGATTGAATTTTATAAAATAAAGAAAAGAAAAATACGAAAAATCACGAATTTTTTTTTGGAAACTTTTATAAAGTTATTTTCCCCCGAAAGTACTTGAAAGTTTTACGACTTAAGTCTAAAAATATATTATTGATATTAAATGTTAAGTGTATATTGAAAAGTACCTAAAAATATTCCGTATTTGTCAATAGATAACGAGTGACATTGAAAGTCATTTGCGATGTGTGGAATTCAACCGCTATGAAAACCTTGTAGAGAAGAATGCTGCTGTTCGATTCAGTAATTTATAATTCAGTTCCAAACCCTCGGGTGCTCTCAAACAAATTACTGGCAACCCTGAATCGCGGTTAAAGTTAAGACAAAGGAGAGGAAATTTCCCTAGCCCATTTAGTGCGAACTATACCAATTTTGACTCAATTGGACGAATTTTGTAGAGGCACAAACAAACTATATAGATCGTGAATTTTTAGAAACATTTCCATTTTCAAATATACTCGAAATACGTTTTACGACTTCAGTCTGATAAATACTATTGATTTCGGATATACATATAATTTACAGAACTAGGAGGATTGATACTATTTACACCAGGAGACCGGGCTACTTGGCGCACGGGTGAAATTGCAGTACCAAGTAGCCGGACCTCCTGCAGTGTATATGGTACCAATAATCCTAGTCTGAAAACTATGTATTGATAAAAACTAAACACATTAGTATATGGGACTACAAACTCGAAAGTAACTTTCTTATATTCGAATCGATTTCAACTCTCAAACGGTCCTATTTTGTAGCTCCATTTAAACGAACATTTTGAACCCGACGACAAACTATATTACAATCATATTAGCCTATATCCTTCAAAAATAAACTACAAAAATAATTTAGAAATATAATAATTACATCGAACAAAGTGATCTATCAAAATTTCAAATTACAGGGTCGTAAATGAAACATTACACGGCGTATTAAATGCAATTCTATCCGCTGCTGCCATTTTGCGGTTATCGAGTCTCATATATACGATCCGAATTACAGAAAGAAAGAAAAAATTAATATATATTCGAAAATATGAAGCCTGAAGGGATTAACAACATTCATCGGAAATCACTACATTAAGCTAATTAAAAAAAATATTCAGTTTATAATCTAACACCCCTGAGAAACACGTGGGCGACGTTATAAATTTGAAGAAATAGTTTCAAAAATAAGCGGACAAATGTTGCCAGAAATGCAGAAGCTCATGAAAATCCCAATGCCTATATTTATAAACTCAGTTTCGAGATTTTTTCTTTTAAAAAAAAAAATCTTAATTATGTAATGACAATTAAAAATTCATTAATTTCATTCCAAAATAATTTCTTTTTAAATTTCCGTAATAATTGCTGCGTATAACGAGTTTGGTATCGGTATAAGCATTCGAGCATTTCTGATTCTTATATTAAAATCGCCAAAAGCTTAATTTCAACGCGTACCCTATGAGATAATGTCCAAATTTCTATTTGATTTAATAAAGAATTACTTAAATAATCTCATGAATTAATTTCTTTAAATATAAAAAAAGAAACCTTGGAAAATATCCGAGCCTTCAATCATAATCTTGATTAAATTCGAATCAAATTTCGCCGGCTACAAAATATAAACATTTAGGCCTCAAAATTCGTTGATTTAAGCTGGATTCTTATCAATTATTGATATAAGTATAAGAATTCGTACGCCAAGTGTTAGGAAATTTTAGGGGGCCCCTTTTCCTACAGAGATAACCACAATTTATAAATTGCCAAATCGGTAAAAAATAAAAATACGTAATTAAAAAAATCCCCAGATCCTTAATAACCTAACTTTAGATCAAATTACGTTTCGTACATGAAAAAACTACTAGGCATAGATGCAACAATTGTTTCTATGCACAAAATTCAAAATCCCCAAACTTTTAAAGGGTTTTTTCCCTGACAAATAATCCCATGCAAGCCTCTTTTTTTTTTCTTTTAAGAAAATTGCGTTTAAAATGACTAATACAATAAACAAGTTATAATATTATATATTAGTTCAGGCCATACATAATAATAATAATATTATCAAAGTAATTACGTATTTTGTTTAAAATAAAAACTACCGCAATTTTATCTTAATAAACCTCAAATTTCAGGGGCTTCTCGGGTAGCAAAAAAGTGTGAATTTTTTTCTCAATATGTCTGCGAACCGAGTAACATTATCTCTTACACCTTAAAACAAAACAAAACTGTCTCTCCTTTGGAAAACAAACATTATATCATATTACGTTAAAAAAAAGAACAGTATACATTGTCGAAACAATTTAGTTCAATACCATCAACGATAACGCCGGAATTACGTGGTTTTAGTCAGTCTCTACGATTACCACATACACACACAAGAAAAAAAAAATTAAACAAGACTCGTTTTCTCTAATTTCCTTTTTGAATAAATTTACTTTTCATCGCCAGGAAGAGAAAGGGATATGACATGAATTTATTACATAGTCCCCATGAAACTAATAGCTTTTTTTCGACTTACAATTCATCTAATATAAGTATTTCTTTCTAAAAGACTATATACATTATAGTTTACAGACTAGAAGTATTGATACCATTTACACCAGGAGGCCATGCTACTCGGTACTGCACTTTGTCCGCCAAGTAGCTTTCCCTCCTGCAGTGTAAATGGTATAAGCCCTCCTAGTCTGAAAACCATAAATTTTGGCTGCTGTATTGAAGGTACTTCACGCCCATAAATAAAGCTTATCGAGATTCACGTCACTGAAGGGGCCGGATTGCAATTTGTTTCGCTTTGGGGGTATGGCCAACTGGACCCAAAATTACGTCTATACAGCCCATCTCCGTGGAACCCTTTGTGAATGGTTTCCACCCAAAATTTACCACTTTTCTAAGAATTTCATAAACCCCATAGAGAGCTTTTAGTTGGCTGTGTAGTACGTCACACCCTCCTAAGTCTTATCACGATTCTGGCTGCACTATTGGTGGGTTTTCAGGCTCTGTATTCATCCCATCAGTATGGCCGTGAAATTATCTGATGAATCTTATCTCCTCCCCCAATCAAAGACTCACTAAACCCTTTTCTTGTACTCTCTTCAAATAGGAACCAAATGTCGTGGCCCAGCTTGAACCTTTTGTCAAGAATTTGACCACCTACCTAGTACCTAGCGATAACACAAACATCCCAAACCCCTTTCGACTTTCCCTGGTCTATATTTTTATTTAGTAAAGACGCTCTTTTTCAAAAAAAAAAAATCCACTTTCAAAACACAACTGAAGTTCTCAATACAACTAAACTATCTTTGTCAAATAAATAAATAAAGGTTGTTAAGGGAAGCACCTTTTCCTGTAGTTCAATATTATTGAAACAAATTACTACACTCTAACTGGGGAACAAATCTGAATTGAATCAGAAGAAATATACTAACGTTTGAATTAATTATTTTAATCAGAAGAAAGTAAAAAAAAATTAAGAGATTTATCGGTCTGCCGCTAGATTTCAAATGAGAGAGGTTCCAAGGGAGGCGACAGTTGGACGAGTTTGCGAACTAGGAAAGAATTAAGGGGCGATAACTAGACAATGTTAAACCCTACAGCGTTAAAAGAAGTTAGGGTAAACTAAGATTGATTAGTAAAAAGAGTTAGAAAAAGAAATATAAACTGACCTAGTTAACGTTCTCTCTAAGAGAACTGCAACTTTAGCAAAATGCAAGGTCATTTAGTTTTAGTTTTCTAGAACACTTTTAAATCATTTAAGTCTAGGCATACTGGTTTAAAGGCAAGTCCAAAATATGTCTAAAATGCTTTACATCAAATTATGACCTTCGTATGACTGGGTTTTTAAAACACACGTGGAGGGAAGCTAGACATCAAAGAGTTTAAGAAGATAGACTAGCTTTCTTAACCTCTCTAATATTCCTGACGCAAAACCCAACAAATAAAAAAAAATGAAGTAAGTCTTCGGAGCAATTTTTATTTACCAACGTGGTTGGTTAAATATTCTTTCTCTCTCTATCTCTTGCACGATGCAATTCAAACAGAAAGAAAGCGAGAAAGCGGTTTTCAACTTTTTATATTTCATACTGATGAGGGGGGGCTAAACATAACATTATATCATGGATGGAGGAAACCCGGCCCAAAAGGGTTAGATATGAACTTGAATAACCTTCCCAGCTATTAAACAAGACTTACAGCGAGTCAGGAACCAAGAAAGAAAGAAATAAGAAAAAATGGAGCGGACGATTTGGAAAACAATCGCAGTTCCTTGATTCACCTGTTTCCTCCTGCAGACCGAAAGCTGTAGGGGGACTCGTGAAATAATAGGCCTCGTACGTCTACAAGATCTATAATCTTAAAGGGAGGGTGAAATACATACTTTTAGTCGCGTACCACGCATGGAAATATTTCTTTATCTATTTTGCGAGAGTTAAGTTTCATAATATATTGTCTTATAAATTTAAGTGTTAAACAAACGAACGAACGTTTCTATATCTGTAAGATAAAACTTAAGAGTGGTTATTGTATCGGAATTCATTATAACGTGAGGTTTTCTCGATCAAAACTCAAATAAATCGTCACAAAAATTATGAGTGTTTCTAGGTTTTTCGGAATATAAACTTAAGAAAATAATAAAAACTAAGATTAAAGCGTTAATTTGATCACATATCGTAATTATAATTAGTTTTTAAAGGCTAATAAAACTTTTATTCAAGTGGTATTTTATATTACATTTATAAGCTGTGGTAATTTTTCGATTTAATTGAACTTCAGTTCAAGTTAATCGTAATTAAACATAAGTAAAGTTTTCCATCCACCCAACACATTTAAAACAAATAATTTCTATTTCAAATAACAATAATTTTCCTTTCTTAAAGAAAGACAGTCCTTAATCAAAATCCAGTTCCCAGAAAATATTAAAAAGAAAAAACCCCAACTAACAAATCTAGTTTCTTTATCAAACAAACAAAACTAGTCTAACAAAATTATTTCCCACCATAAAGTTACTAAGCAGCCCCTTTTTATAAAGAGAATAAAACGTTTTCTACACACGTGGTGCGAGAGAGTTCCGAAACCGAACCGTATCCTACATGACAAACTTAACACACACCCAAAACCTTTTGAAAACGAGGCGTAAATAATCCAATATAGACAGGAGAGTAAAAGAAGCATCAAACAATGTAATAGTATCGTAATCCGAAGTCGTAATCACAAATAAACTGACTCTACAGTCAAAACCGGTGCAGAGAAATCTTAACATTAAATCTCTACATACAGAGGCAAAACGTTTTCCCGCCTCGTGCACTGCCTCCTCTCTCTCATTCCGCGCGCAATGCGGACCACGTGGCGAGAAATTTTTAAAGGTCCCTAGTCTAACACGTGATTCGACTCGAGCCGCGTTAAGCCTAATTTTTCCATCCATCTACAGCACGCTGCGCTTGCAAATGTCGTCATAAATTTCAAGCTTACGATTATAAAATACCTTAATCTAATAATTTAATTCGAAATTAGCTAAAATCATCATTAAAAGACGAAGAATAACGCCCATAACTAGAAGTAAATAACAAAATACGTCAAATATTATTGTTATTTTGAATAAAAAGATGTAAATCAGGGGATGTACTTTAACCTCGCGCGAATTTTACCGCCGACAACTGGTGTGTAAAGGTTTGTTATTTTTTTTTAAAACCAAAAATAGCAAGTAAGATGCAATGACCTAATTGGCACCCTCTTTAAAAACAAACATATCCTGTCCGTCAGAAGTCCGTTATTCGTTGTAAAACTGTTACCATAACATAATAAAACACACCTAAATAGACTGACAACGTTTTTACATCAACAAATATGACTTCTGACGCAAAAACACGACACGAGTGACAGACAAACCAAACCATAACGTAATTTTCCAAAAAATTTCAAAATTTTAAAGACAACATAACATAACATTAAATTAAACATACCCAGATATCTGGCCTATATTTTAACAGATCGAATCTGTTGAGAAGAATAATAATTTGCAACTTTTCTAAATGGATAAAGTTGCACCTGTTATTTTTTTTTCTGCTAGGGGGAGATGATTTTATAACCGTGCCACGTTGCTTTCCAGGGAAGCGTAGTTAACTATTGCTTTGCTTTTCTCTACACAGTACAAAACGAATGACGATAATCCTTACTTGACATCCCAGGCTCGGTTGCCTGAGCAACTAAATCCAAAAAAAACCTTGTACACTTATTTTTCTTTTCCCCCACGGTTTAAATCAATCCGTTCCATCCCCTATTTTTCGAGCTAGACTTCGTAATCTCAATTAGTAAGGTCTTAGGTCTATAATACTTTAATGGCAGCTATTTACTTTTGATTGCAAAGGATTTTATTTGAAGATAATGAGGATGTCAATTCTATACGTGCCAAAAAAAATATTTCAGAAAAGTGAACGGGTTTTTCCAGCAGTTTTAAAATCGTTTTCGGTTGAATATTTTAATTGTCATTTATGTCTAGATTAAGTTGACAACAGATAGGTGTAGTATCAGTGTTATTAGTTGGAAAACAGGACAAAATATGGCAAGAAATATGTTAGTAATAAACTAATAGTTTTCGTACTTTTTGAAGTCATTGGGTCCTGTCAGGATCACACTATGAGACTAGACCTTTAAAAATGTCCGTATAATCACGTTACGCGGTCCAATTTTGGCGTTTATGGTCGCGTTTTGAAGCTCTTAACACGCACTACTACAGCTAAAATCTAACGGCAACTTTGAACCTCCCGAAACTAGAACTAAGAAGCTTAATAAAGCAGCCCGAATTTTTCTGTCAAGCACCCAATCTTTGTATGTTATTTTTAAGAAAGTAACACCAGTAAATTCTCCGTATTGCCGAAGCAATAACCCTAAAGGCGAGCCAAAGGCGCGCAATCTTCCATCCACAACTTAGTGGGGATGAGAAAGCTAGCGATTTTTTTTTATAACTTTTAAAATCCTAAAAATAGTTTAAGAACATAGCGATACAGACGGGAAGGTAAAAAGACTCGGTAGGTCTACAAATTCTACTTGCGTAATGTTAGAATAAAAGGTTCAAGAGAAAGTCATGGTTACACGAGGTAAAGCTAATTTCGAACTTAACGAAAGGGATCTTCTTGAATTAACATATTTATACTATTAGTAAGAAATACTGGTTTATTTAAACAAAGTTTTCGATATCAGATAGCGATAAAACGAAGTAATTACACCCCCCCCCCCCAACCCGACTATGTATCATATAGAGGCAAAGTCCGACAATTTCAACTTTGAATAAAGATAAATTGCATTTTTCAATATAGTAATTGTTTGTCAGGGGTTGTTACTCGCTTACTTCTAAATTATGGGTTTCATATAATAACAAACGATAGATTGTAATTATTTTTAATTGAAATGAATGATTATTAATCATCACGAAAGAGGGGTCTATTGGTGAATTATAAGAAGAAAAAAAATATGAAAAGGCTTACCGTTTGAATTGGAGGTTTTGTTAGAGTGGTTCCCCTTGGTGGAGTTTGGAACATCATCTGAGGCTTTGCCAGTTATTACGAGAGCGGCATTTTTGTTGACTGTCCAAGGATTTATTTTGGGAGGTGGAGCTTCGATAAACTCCACTTTCTTAGGGTTAGGGGCTCTCTCGTTTTGAGAAGAACTTGGGTTGTTGTTGTTAGAACTTTCGCCAACTTCCAATCCATTCTCAGTTTCAGCAATGTCTTTGGTATTACTGGCTTTAACAACTTTAGACGATTCTTCCTTTCTAGCAACAACATTGGATTTCCTTTCCTTCGAAATTGCCTCACTCGTTTCACCATTAACGTTTTTAATCAAATTTTCAACTTTCGCCACTGGCTTTGATTCAGTGTTTGGAGAATTGGCAATGCCATTTACGTGTTGATGGTTAATCAAATTAACGGTGTTATTTTCGGATTTGTTGGCTCTAAGGCACGCGGCGTAAGAACTACCAGGCGTTGACAAAGTCGTGGTCGTAGTTTCCTTTACGTTTTTGTCCGCCGCCGGGTTCTCCGCGTGTTGGACTTGATTCCCCCCAACCTTAGCCGCCATTGCGAACGCGACTTTTTAAAGGGGGGATGAAGGGGCAGCCACGAAGTAAAAAAAATAGGGTCTGCGCGAAAATACGCGGAATTTCAGGCAAAAAACGATTCAATACGTTGAATTATGTCAATAAATTGGCGAATTTGGAAATGTCTCCCGCGAAAAAACGCCTCTTACCTCTTTAGAAAATGTCCCAAGGTTGCGTAACAACAACGCGTTGAAGGCTTAAATAAAAGCTTTAGGCCTTTGCTACGGTTAAAAAATGCCGATTTTAAGCGACCTCATGGTCCCAGGCAGCTTGAGACGCTTGTCTGAGACGGCATGGTCGGGATACGGAAAAAGGCTACGGCCGCGGGCTGGCAGCGAGCTTTGACAACGGGGAGAACGCGGGGGCCGTTAAGCCTCGGCTATCCAAAACAGCTGGCACCGATGTTGAATGTTCGCGAAAGACTCGATGGTGGCGTAAAACTCGGGGCTGTACGTCGAATTTTAATTCGAAATGTTCTTCCGACTTTCGACGCGAATACTTGGCAATTAATTAAAAAGCGTCAAAATTTACGAACGTCACTCTTTTGCCAGAGAAGTCGCGGGAGTCCAATGTACGCGTTATATTATATCCTAGGCTTACTTCAGACTAGCGAACACGCATACGTTAGGGTCAGTTCTCTCTCTCGTAAAGATACCGACTAGGGAGGATTACAAAGCGGTTTTTTACCTTTATTCCTTGAGTAATTTTCTCGTTTATCAGTTGATTTGGTTGGAAGAAGCACTAACGCGACTCGTTAACGATCCGAATGTATTTAAACACGAGTAAAACTATTGTGAAAACAACTTTGCATGGAAAAGACTAACTTTCCACATGCACATGTTGTCGCCATTGAACTTCTTCCAGAGAACATACAGCGCACTAGCGAAGGAGAGGAGAGCGAGATTTATCCTTGGAGAGCTTTTGACGCCTGCGCACTGAGTCTAACGGCAGCGTGGTTTCTATTCAAAACATTAGTAACCAAGGCTTAGGCAAAGTTGCAACGTAATATTTCACACTGACGATAGGATTGACAACATCACAGTCTAATTAAACGAGTTGGTAATAGATTTGCGCGTAAACGAAGGAAAATGCTGGAAACTTTAATTCACTATCGGTTCCTAAAGTAGCACTTGCCTACTCAGATTTTATCAGGCCGTTGAAAATTTACGTGTCAAAGTTCGACTTCATCGTAAATTTTCATTGGCTGACACAGCTGACTGATTAGCCAATCAATCGATAGACAGCCATTAATGACGTTGCGGAAGTTAACACAACTTTTTCCAAAATATTTAAAATTTTATTATAAAATTAAATTGTAAATGATTGAAATATAGGATTTTAACGTATAATTAATAATTTTCAAAGACTTGACGTCAACTTTTATACAACTTTTTTATAATTTTCGTGGAATAAGAAGTTCCCAAGCCTACTTTTGTTTGAAAAAAAAAATAGCATAAACTTCCGCCTTGGTGCCATTAATATGGCACCATATATATTCGCGATTTTTTATACAAAATGTAACGTAAAATTGGTAAGTGAATGTCTTTTGTTTCTTTTAATTCACTTTTTAATCTTAATTATAATGAGTGATTAATATACGCGCTATGGGGGGTTTTGAAAGCTTGGCTACGGGCTACGGCGAATTGTTGCGATGTAATTTTTGGTTAGGCTTAACGCGTAGCGCTTGCCTTGGCTTCGAGCTTGGGGTCCTCAATAAAGTTACCAGCAGCTCGGACTATCGGAGAACCCATTGGCTGAATTGCCCAACCCACTGTTTTGGTCGAGAGCCTAGGCTTACGAACTTAGTATTTTGTGTATTTTAAACCTAAACGCTCAATATTCCCAAGGTTATTCGAACCAGGAAACTTTGGTTCTTTTGCAAAATTTATTATTAATATTTTCCTATGTATTGCCTTGCATAACTCCACATAAATATATAACAAAAGTGGTAGCTAAAACTTGTGTGCTTAATGAATGATACCTTTAAAAGTAGACTCGTAGACTTTCCCCCAGTTGCCACTGTCCCGAGTTGCCACTGTTATTTTTGCATTTTATGATTTGCAGAATATAGTGCGGGGAAACGTTTACTCAAATAAGAGTAGTTTTATTTCTTTAAAATATTTTAGAACATCTTCAGAATGTTCAAAGTAGCAAATTAAAAACTTTTAAGTCGTGAGATGAAACATGACAGACTGCACGGCCAACGAAGATTTTTCACCAGCCACTAGTATGGCGAGTTCCATAGAACCGAGTCAGTCTCAGACTCCAGTGGATAATGGCATGAAAGAAAACGAAAATCAACAGTGTTTAGAAATGTATAACAACAATGAAATGGGGGAAACGGATAACTCTAGCCACATCAGTGTTAATGACAGCTCCAAAGTAGATGGGATGGAATGTGGGAAAGAGGAATTTGGAGTCCTGAGAAATAACAACATCATGGAAAATAAAAACGAGGAAGACAATGAAAATCACATGGATGGTCAAATGTCCATGGGAATGGATCCCAGTAACTCCATGCAAAATCAAAACCACAACCAAAACCACGGAGAGTTTGGGAACTCGGAAGGAAGCCAGAAAGAGCTTGTGACTACTCATAGATCACCCGTTATAGCCTCGCACATCTCTATTTGTAACATTAGTGAAGTGGTCAACAGCCCAGTTATTACCAATAGCAACAACATTAACAACGATAATATGATGGAACAAAAACAAAATTCTTTACCCAATCAAATGTTGTCTCGGTCCAATGCTGTGGACTTGCAAGACGAGAGTCAAGATAGTGGAATGGATTTGAAGCAAAATGATCAAATGGAGTCTGAAGTTGATATGGAAGTTCTTTCTAGAGACCAGTTACATTCGGACAGAATTATTCTTCATGGGGGCTCTTATCTTCATGACGGAAACAAGCAAATATCGGCGTTAGTTAACTCTTATAACTTGCCTCGATCTTCCCCTTCTTCCGTAACGGCGCCGGTTATATGCATGGCCCCATCTAGCCACTTAAATTCGCTGTATGATAGTATTCCTCGTGGTCAAGGACTGCCCCCGGTCTCTACTATCATCCGTTCTACCTCGATGGCGCGTTACGATCGCGCCAATCTTCATTCTATGAGCAATTCGCATTCTTCTATCTTACCGCTTCCTACTTCTACCGAAAGTCTTCACACTTTGGACATTTCTAGAATGAACATTATGACTGATGATTCGTTAGCGCCGTCTAATATGTCTATCAGAAATATGGAATGTTTTTCGCCTCCCCACAGATCTGTCCTAGTAACGCCGACGTCCTCTCACTTAAGATCCCATATCATGGATCAGAATAACTCGGTGCCTCACCAGCAAACCCATAGCCCTTCTCCGTCTCACTGCGATAGTTCCAAAGACGACCGAGTCGAATTGGAAAACATGCACGCGAATAACTCCCATATTCAAGAATCAAAATCAAATTCGGATAACAATAACATGATTGATCAGTCGGAGGACGATCAACAGCAGCAGCATCAGGATTTAAACGATTACGAACAGTCGGACTCCATCGAAAGTTTAAGGCAAAAATACATCACCACTTCGGTGGTTTCTCCTAACCCCTCCAACAGTTATACGGAGCATTTCAAAGAGTTCGCAAACTCTCAGTTTTTACCCATGGCCGCTATCGGGGGTTTGCCAACGAATAGAATTACTCCGGAAATGGCGGAAATGCTTAATAGTATGGTTCAAAAGTCAGTGGCCTCTTTGTCTCGCGATAACAACCTGGATATAGGAGCCGAAATGATGGGGGATCTAATACAGACCAGTATTCAGTCGGCGCCTTCCAGCCTTATTATCTCCCCCCATCAGAATCAGCAGTTGCAGAGATTAATCATTAACGCAGGTACGGGTACTTCTTTATCGAGTGACGAAACGTCCGAAGGTAGCAGCCCCTTGTTGAGCGTCGACTCGGACATGGAATGTAAAGTTCAAGACCTAACCAGGCGGTCCATGGGAATCGACAGGAAGCATTTAATGGTGATTCAGGGAGATAACCAGCAAACGAACACTTGCATAGCTACCCACGGAACTCCTCAGAACTTGGTTCAGAGTTTTTCCAGAGGGGTCATCACGTCAGTCATGTCAAACAATGGAAACATTTTGCAATTGTGCCAGTCTAATATGGGTGAAGAGATAGAGACGTCAAAATCTTCGGAACTGATGGATAACGGGGAGGCTGAAGATTTGTCTCATCCGAGCAAAATAAACTGCTCCATGAGTATGGCCGAAAATTCGGGAGTAATTAAGAACTCGGAAAACGAACAAAGTAGCCCGGAAACGTCATCTCCCTTGCAGAATGTTCCCTCCTCGATGCTACCTTCGTTTTTGTCTAGTCTGGCGTCTCTATCGGGAATTCCGCTCAGCCTTCCGACTTCCACTACAGTACCTTACGCTTCTCCTACAGATTCCAGTCTTCAAGCTAGTCCATCACAGCCAGTTATATTGTCTAGCGTCTCCAACGCGAACTCTCTTTCGAACGTCAAACAGGAACCGGGTAGTCGATTAAATAACATTTCGTGCAACATTACCAGTAGCTCGGGCAACGTCTACACCAACCTACCCAACTTGCAAACCATGGCCCCTTATATCAAGCAAGAAGTACCGTCGCCTTCCGGCGGCTCTTTACCCCCTTTTCCAGTCATCTCGGCTCTGAAAAGAGACGCTCACACCTCGTCCTCCATGCGAAATTCAATTCTGAGCAGTCAGACCACGCACCCTATCATGTCCGTCGTGCAAACCACCTCCGGAACCTCTCTTTCCGGTTTCATGGGTGGTTCTTCTCACCATCAACTTCCCCCTTATAGTAGCATGAGGGTCTCCTCTTTACCACCCCTGAACATACCGGGGGCGTCTTCTAGTTCGGAATCTCCAGCTTCGTCCCCCATGACGGGTGGAATACCTTCCGACGCTTCGCCCATCTCCCTCTCGCCCGGCAAGAAAAACGAAAAGTTAAAAGAATTGGGTAGCATGTCCGTGGGAGGTACTGGCTCGACCATGTCACCCGCGGAAGTGGTTAACAGTTTGATGCTTCAAGGAAAGGAAAAAGACCCGAGAAGATGGAGTTGCCCCATGTGCCGCAATGGCAGTCCCTGTGGTTTGCACCCTACTCAAATGCAGATGGCCACTAGTTCTTTATCACCCGGGCCCATGCCTTCCGGCGACCCCGCCAAGCCTTATCAGTGCACCGTTTGCGGAAAGAACCTGGCCTCGAAAAACGTGTTTCAACTTCATATGCGCTCTCATTCTGGGGAAAAGCCTTTTCGGTGCAACCTCTGCGGGCACCATTTTTCCCAGAAAACTTCTTTGACTCGTCATATGAGATCTCATACCGGGGAAAGACCTTTTCCTTGCACAGTTTGCGGGAAACGTTTCGCCGACAAAGAACGCATCAAGATTCATATGCGAACCCATACTGGCGAAAAACCTTTCTCCTGCGACGTTTGCGCGAAACGATTTTCCCAAAAATCAACCGTTAAAAGACACATGAGCGTACATACTGGAGAAAAACCTTTTAAGTGCGAGGCCTGCGGTAAGGGTTTCGCCAATAGAGGAAACCTAAATGCCCACGCTAAAACACACGCCAATTCCTAATGGAGTCGGATCATTAGTTTAATTCAATATTCAATTTAAAACGACATTCATTAGCCCCTCCCTCTTCTTCTTCTATAAATCCATTATTTTATTATTATTATTATTATTATTATTAGGTCTGTTCATGAGTGAAAAATATATATATTGTTGGAAATGCTGAACCAAAAAAAATTATTTAAGATAAAACTAAAAACACTCGAGTTGAATTCAACAACGCATTTCAAACTATTGGCTAGTTAGAGCGAATAGGGATAGTTAGAAGGGTTTTTTTTTTTTTTTTTTTTCATTTCTTTTTTAAAATTAACAAAAAATGATCCCTTTTATCACTATAAGTTTTGGCCGATGATATTATAGTCTTAAGTATAGAAAAAAAGTTTTATCATATTTTTTATCACTAAAAACATTGAAAAACGTGAACGTCTTTTTCAACAACGCGTGATGAACGAATAAAAAAATCGTTGGTTGATTGTTTTGACGAAATTATATTATTCAACGGTGACTAAAAATGACTCGATAAAAGTCATCTGAATATATATAATATAAAAAAGCCTTCATTTTGAAACTTTGAAACGTTGCAATATATATATATATATATAAAAACGAAAAGACGCGTTTAAAACTTTAAAATCATTTTGTACCTTAAGCACTATGGAAAAAAACAAACAAATATTTGAGAAGGTTTATGAAATACTAAAGATATAGGTTTAATTATCGTGTGTTTTGTGTTCATATAAAAAAAAAATAAACCTTTGCACTAAAGTGAGATATATAAAGATTATACGAAAAAATTCAAAATATATATATAGAATCTACATATATATATTTGTTGGCTTAAAACTATTATTGCTTTTAAATTCCCTTGTTGGAAAAAAGTTAACACGTTTCACCCTCAGGAAGATTTCTATATAATATTAAAAAAAAAAACAAAAACAAACAAGAAGGTTTAAAAAAACAAACAAATGATTTTTGGACACTGAAAAGTACAAAAAAAAAAATAAGTTTTTTGTTGTTGAAAAAATTCATGTTTAATATTTTTTTTTCTTCATATATTATCGTTTGTTAATTAATAATTAACGATGACGCTAGTGCACGTTTTTTTTGCCCTGTTATATTTTAATTACGCAAATTTTGTTTTTTGTTGTTTATTTGCTACCATTAGTCAAGATTTTCGATACCTAAAAAAAAATCGCCCGTGTTTTTTGAATAGCTTTAAAAAGTACATAATTTTAACTAAATTAATTTTAATTTAGATTTTTAATTATGTACCGATTAATTTACATACCCCCCCTCACTTTAATTAATTGTTGTATTTTTTTTAATCTGGTTATTACGTTTTTTAGAGATATATTTGAAAAAGTAAATATATAAATAATTAATTAATTAATTAATTATGAAAATAAAAATATTTTATTTTTTTTTCTGTTAATTTCTTTTCTTTTCGATTTAGCGCCGATCCGATAATTTTCTTTAATTATTATATTAATTAATTATTAATAATTATATTAAAAATTAAATTAAATAGATATATATCGAATTTAATTTTTAAAAAATAATTATTTTTAATTAAAACGCATTTTATTTTATTTTATTTTCATCCGGTGAAAATAAAGTATTTCTACTTCCCCTATTAATTAAGTTAATTAAGGTTAAAAAAGACTGATTAAATTTAAAGAAAAAAAGAAAAAAATTAAATATATGCCTTTCCTCGAATAAAAATATGAAAAATTAAAATAATTAACAAAAAATTGCCTGGTTAGTTAAACAAAAAACAAAAATTAATAAAGGATATATATATATGTACCGTAGTCTAAAAGAAATATAAATAAAATAACAAAATATAGATTAAATTTATGCCAGAATTTTAAGCAACTTTCAGATTTGTACCACACACTTATGCACATTTTTATATCCTGGCAAAAAAACCAAAATAACTAATTGAAAAATTTAAAATAAATAATGTAATATATATATATTATATATATTTGGAAAGCCTGCACATATGTAATAGGGAATTAATTAGTCAAAAAGTAATTAAGATGAAATTAATTAACACAAAGAAAAAAAAAATAAAAATCAACAAAGTTTTTGCCTTTTTATGTCCCTTTACCGGTAAAGTACGTCCATTCCACACTGGTCCAAAGAAAATGTTAATTAATTAATTAATTAATTAATATTAATTCGCTCTTTGTTTTGTATAAAACCAATTAACAAATATTGTTATTAATCACCCATTTTTCTTCCTTAAACGTTGTTTTGAAATCCAAAATCCTGTATCTTAAATATATCCAAAAAATTTTAACTCACCACAATTAATCTTCTTAATTAATTTAATTATTATTTATTAGTGGCGAAACTTAAAAAAAAAATAGGCTTAATTAATTAACATCTTAGAAATTTTAATTAAGACACAAGTTGGTTTTGGATTCAACTCAACGTTTTTATAATCTATGATATCTTCCGCCTGTTTTTAGCATTTTTTTAAAATAATACTTTTGACATAATTTGAGTAATTAATTAATTAATTAATTATTACTCGTAAATTAGATTTTAATGAAAAAACAAACAATCGATATCTGGACAAACAAACAAAAACAGTAAATATTTTAGATTTTGGTTTGAAGCGCGATCTACCATTACGTTTTACAAAGACAGCGAAAAGTACGAATTAAATTAATTTTAATGTTAATTAAATTAAATTAAAAAGCGTATGTATCGAATGAAATGGAAAGAGCAAAAACAAACCCCCTTAACTAATTAACGGTGCTTTGGAAGTTAATTAAACCCACAACTTTGAAATTGAAATTAAAAACAAAAGAACGAAATTTAAATTTTAAACAAAATTATATATTTTTCCTTTAATTGCTAATTAATTATAATATTTTAAAACAAAGCAAAACGGATCAAGAATAAAAAATTAAAGAGTGTATAGAAAATTTAACATATTTGTTATATTATAAATACGCGGGTTTTATATGAGTCTAAGAATGATATTGTATCGGAATGAGACTAACTAACTAATTAGTAATTAGCAAACGTCAATTAACAAATTTAAATTTATTCCCATCAGTTATTGTAGTACGGTAAATGAAGAAGATTATAAGAAGTGAATTAACCACCCATAGTTTACTACTTAAAATTATGCAAATTAAATTAATTAATTAATTAATCTTATTCACTTCATTTAATCTACTTCTGTCTGAAGAGCTCGCTAGACGATATGGCATGGAACAGTGATTAAAAAACCTAGGCCTAAAACAAAAGTAAACCAATTCCTCCTCATAAACGCTACAAAAACCTCTTAGCCCAAAACAAAATAGAAAATAGATATTAAAAAATAAATTATTATTTTTTTAACATATTTCACCCCCCCACCCCCTAATTTTTGAAACTAAAGTTATAACAGTTTAATTTTGTTACCGACTCAAGATAGTTAGTTAATTGTTAATTAAATTAATTACTGGTTCATGCTTTTAATCGATGTAAGAAGAAGAGAGAACGAAATCGTGTTTTTAATCGGCAATGAACTCGTTAGTCTACCTCACTCTGCCAGTTGATTTTTTCCAAAAAATATATAGTTAAAATTAATTAACAGATTGTTAAAAATTTTAAAAAATTAATATTATAGTCCTGATATTTAATAAATATAAGGATAACAAAAATTCAAGTCAATCCACTTAAAAGTAAATAAATAAAAACGAAACAAACAAAGGTTTAAAGTAAACAACACCAAAAATTTAATAAAACTAAAAAACGCAATTGTTGAATAAAACAAAATATAGAAATGGTTCGAGCACCCCAAAAGCAGTCCAAAGAAAAGTTAATCTATACTTGCATTCATCAAAAAAAAAATTTAACAAATCGCGCCCTATTTAGAAGGAAAAAGTAAATAAATAAAGTAAACAAAGCTAGTCAGTTTTTTAGATAGATATAGAAAATAAAAAAAATCTATATTTCATTGTATATATTAAAAAAAAAATGGTTAAAAAATGAAGCAATATATGTTTAACGGTTGCATTGCAACAACGCTAACGAAAGGTTGGTTTTCGTACGAGTCAAATATATCGTTAAGGAGAAGAATGAAGGAGTGTTTAAAAAACCTGAATTGTTATTAAAATTAAATTAAATTATATTATCATCAAAGAAATAGTATCGGGGTTTCGAAACTTGAAACTATATCTTTGAAACCACCTTTTCAAAACCTGTTGCAAAAAAGATGTTGATCGATTGACGTAAAGATGAAAAATAAATAATTATTTATCGCGCTGCTGTTCGCCTAATTGTTATAACGATACCAAAAAAAAAAAAAAAAAACAAAGCCAATTTAACGGAGAGAAAGTTTTATATTATTGCATTGCCAAGTGGTTAATTACGAACGTATATAAAGAATAAATATATTGCAAAAAAATATATATAAGGGTTGACAAAAAATTAAAATAAATAAAAGGGGAAAGTTAATATTAATATAAACGTTACGTTTTTTGAAGTTGAAGTTCAAGAGAGAAAGAAATATATTCTTATTGGGGGGTCGGGGAGTTCGCGCGTTTTGAGTATCAAAAAAAAAAAAAACTGTGTCATTCATGCCTTAAAACTTGTAGACAGATTATATGAAAAGAATTTATAGATAAAAAATAACTTTTATCCTGCCGAAAGGCATACATTATGCCATATCAAATTAAAATGTTGAAAAGACAAAAGAAAAATTAAAATAATTATGAGAATATGTAAATATTAGGTTTGTTTTATTTTTTTTTCTCACACCCATTAATTGATTGTTTTACGTTTAATTATTATATTACTATTATTATTATTTTCGTCGAAGCATTATTGTTATTATTGAAAATATTGACTATAGATAAAGAGAAAATTAAAATAAAAAAAAGGGTTCCTTAAATAAATAAACAAAAACAAACGTAAATATCATTTAACACGATTTACGTAAATTGCACGGAGATATCTGATAGATAATATCAATGATCATGTCATGTAGAGTTATTTTACCGCGCGCGCTGTTAAAAGTGATAAAAAAGTATATAGTGTAGGATCGCTCATACTGTGTTTTCTGGAATTTAATATTATTTACGTTGTGTTAATTAATTATTATTATTTTTTAATCAAAACCTTTGACCTTTGTGTTAATAACAGATTGAACCGTGCAAATTACGTACGCTTTAAGGAAAACTATATATATATATATATATATATATATATAAAATTATATAATTGAAATAAATAAATGAATAAAAATGAATAAAAACATTACATACATTCAGAGGTGCGGCACGTGTACAGTAGTCCATGTAATCAAAGATTATTAAACACCCAAGCTTTGTTTTAATTAACATTTCAATTTTATTCAAGGAAAGCTACAACTGCAGGATTTATTTTTATTTTTTTAATTATACATCATGCTGCGTATATTGTGATTTTGCGTTTGAGAAGTGATATTTCAATGTTCTGCGCTTCGTAGTTTTCATTGTCGATGTTGTACCAGAGTTCCTCGTTCTGTTTTGGGGTTTTTTAAAGAGTTAGAAAGAGTGTATTAATGTATTTTGAGTCCAAAACGTCACGTTTCGATACCTCTTTAATATTTGGTTCCAGTTTGACTTTGGAGAAAGATAGAGTTTTTAAAATGGCATCATTATCTTCTTTAGGTTCATTGGCGCTTTTGGAGTGCCTTGCCCAACTAATTTAATTTAATTTAAATTAAATTTCATTTAAAATTTACAGCTTTCAATTTACAGGCGTGCATTCATAATACCCTTCAGAGACGAATTTCGTCAAATTAATATCTGGTTTATGAAAAATGGCCCGTATGGCTTCGTTTTCATTCAGTATTGTCATCAACACGTTAGAACATTGAATTTTTTCATCGAACCATTGACCGCATTGTTCATTTATTATTTTACTATAGTCTACCGTCTCCTGTTTAACTAATTAACGAGATATTTACGTTAATTAGCATTAATTTATTAACTAGTATTGAATTTATAGGTATACTTTCAGCTTTGGGAACTTTGGGTACAAAAGCGTTCCACCATTTTGCGTTAGATTGTGAAACAACTGGTTTTTCTTCGGGTAAAACGAAACATTTGGAGCAACCTTCGCATGGAAGCGTGTATGACAAGTTTAAGTCAAGATTTTTAATTTGATTCTGTCAACAATCAACCCAAAAATTAGATAATGACGTCTTTACGATCTAAATTCGTACTAACTTTCATTGCCCCAAACAAATAAGTCACTTTCTGTTTCAAAAATCCAAAATACCAGTAACTATCGGAATATATTGTACCATTTAGATATATAAGTAATTAATTTAATTGGGATTAAGATATACTTTGGTATTAATGAATCGACATCCCTAAAAGTACCACATTCAAAGTTTGCTACAGCGAAAACGGGCTTATTTTGACTTCCCTAAAATAATTAGCAATTAAAAAAAATTTAATTATACTTTTCTTTAATCGTATTTAAAAGTTAATTAACCTGAATTTTAACTACATCAATTGATTTAGTTAGCTCGTATATAACTGCCATTGTAGCTTCGGCTAAAAATCTTAACCAAAACAATCAGTATTTTAATTAGTTTAAATATCAAGGCAATCGCGGAAATCTCAATTACTGGGCTTCGGTCATATCCTCTTTCCAAAATAACTTCTTAGCGAGCGAGTTTGTTTTTCCAATGGGCGCGATTCCAATTGGAATTTTTTTCGTAGCAAAATCCTAAATTAAACTAATTAACCTCGCATAACTTTAATTAAAATTTAAAAAACAAAATCCCAAATATACTTGATCATTTCTTCTTAATAAACCAGTTACAGCCTATAATCGCAATTACAATCAAATCAGTAAGTAACAAAATTACTTTAATCTCAATTATCTTAATTGTAATTACTTCGTGAAGGGTACCATCACCCCCTGCTATAATAACTGCATCAGTATTATCCATAATCTCCATTAAATCCCTAGCTTGCCCTTCATCTTCCGTCTAAGAAACATTTAATTAGCGTCTACACTCTCATAAACGATAACTATATAATCAAAAGAATTACCAAAACGGTGCTAACTCTAATACCAGCTAAATGCAACAAAGGTTCGCAATAACTTTCGTATAATTTTTTCCCCTTCCTACACGCAATCGTAATAACAAATTAATTAATTAAATTAATTACGATATTATTTCTACTTGGGTAATAACTAACTTATCCTTAGCTGTTGGGTTAAGTATGACCGTAACGTGTCTAGGTTTTACAGTGTTTAATATGGGTACTTCGCCATATTGCTATAGGATAATTAAAATTCGTTTTAATCGGTGATTTTTAATTGGCATTAAGGGTTATACGAAGTATACTCTAGCTTGTTCGCAATATGCCCTCAAAACATTTCCTGCTTTAATTTTGTCGGATGCCAGGTGTATTCCATATGATAATACACAGGCGCCAAAAGTGCTTTTTTTCCAGTTGTTACGAAGTGTTTTCAAAATTTTCGCCATCGTTATTATGATCTGCGGTGTATAGTCTTCAAAGTCTGCAAATATAATATATTATTTATTAAAATTTGCAGTCTTCGAATTTCCCTGCACCATTTCTATACGAATCCCCGATCTTTTGAGCCTATTATAGTTAAACTATACGCGCGGCTTTCGAAGGAACTTAAAATACAATAAAAACCGAACGTTTCTCAATACTAAAATAGGTTCTTCCAAGACTGTAACGGAATATTTTAATAATTAAAATTATTCCTCGACGAATCACGGTATTCGATAAAAATTAACACGCGCCTTACAAAGACGACAAAAGTATAGCTTTTAAAACATTATTTATTATACTATAATCTTATACACTGCACAAAAATACTTTTTTGTTGACCCTACAGTAAATACAAACAACATTAACAATCATAAATAGTAGCTTTGTGATTTGATTATTTTCGGGTAAATTTCAAACGTACGTACATAGATTTAAATCTCAGTGTGTGCATTAATATTTAAGATGGGAGGAAAAAATGGCACATTATATCACATTATACACTTGTACAAGGCAGTATTTAAATACGGGAATAATATAAATGTGTGCTTTTTAACATTATATTTAAATATATATATATATATTAATTTTTCATCAAAAATTAAATACGTTATTTATTATTTTCAGGAGAGAGAGAGAGAGAGATTTTAAAAATAATGGGCGTTGTGTGTGTGTGTCTGTGACCCTTTATTAAAAATTTAAAATCAAAGTGTTTTGATCATAAAATATGCGTTTAAAGATTTATATTATTTTTTTGTTAAATTATGTGCGAACGTCAAAAAACTTCCGAAAAAAAAAACAACTTCCGAGTTATAGATTTCCGGAAGTAAATTATTATTCTTCATTCTTTCAGTCGTAACTTCTTATTTCATACATACATTCTAATTATTTATAAAATACCAAACCTATAATGATCGAAAACGGAAATTCTAGCCATATATCTATTTATTTAATCATACTTAACTAACGTAGTTAATTAGTTAAAGAATTTCGATGTTTTACCGTTAGAATTATTTTATAAGACTAGAACTTGTTATCACAGGAACTGATAAAGCACGAGATGGAAATTGAAGAAATTAACAAACATTGGAAATTAATTAATCTAATTACCAACTGTGCCATATTTTAATTGAAAAACTAAATTAATTTGTTTATGACTAGATATATTTAAAGATACCGTAGATTGTAGCTTCAAAATTTTAACAGTATTGCAAAATATATTTATACTTTTTAAGATTGTTAAGAATTTTTGCGAATGTGATGTAGTTTTTTTGGTGAGGTTACAATAAGCCCCTTTTAAGGCTGCAAGTCCTGAAATACGCGCGGAAAATAACAAGAACACGTGATTGAAAAATATTTATTGGAATCTTCTGGACTTAATTTAAATATAATCATGTTCAAGGGACAGTTTTTTAAAACGGAACGTTTAAAGTGTATGTAATACTACATCACATGGCATAAAACGTAAAAAGTGTTCTTAAAATATGTCTTAAAAGTTATTATTTGACTTTAAAATACCCATTATTTAAACATTAACACGATTAAAATACATATTTACGTGTGTTTTTATGGTGGTAATTCATTAATATAACATTGTTCCGAAAACATGATATGTTTTTCAGTGATTATCAACACTTTTTATTTTCAAGAAACTAATCTAATTTCTTGGCACATTTTTTTTAACATTTATTTTTTTTTTCAAACACTAGCGTGATTATAAATGAATGAAATGTCGAGATTAAACTTTATGTGATGAAAATAATTATATTATACTTTTTGCCTACAATCGCGATCTCAAAAAAATAATTGTTCTAGCGTGAAAAGTTAAAGCCTATTAGGGGTTTGTTTAATTGTGCTTGATTAGATTAATTAATGAATGACGCGTCACGAATTTGCGTCTATAAGTTAAAGAATTAGTGCGCCTCTATGTTTTCTAAGCTATTGAATTTGGAAATAAGAAGATTATCGGAAGAAACGAAGCTTTTTCGGGGAATTATTTCTGCTAAACCTTGTCAAACGGTTCCTTTAAGGCCAAATATTTAGTATTATAACTCGGGTCGCAACGTACAGACTGATATCTCTACAAGATTTTCAGGTTTTTACGAGAAAAGCTGATTGATCTTTCAAGTCAATCTTTAGAGCTGAAGAGGTCAGAAATGATTTCTCTAACTTATCCAATTTTTTTTTATTTATTCTAAGACACGAGTGACCACAACTCATCGGAAAACGCGAAACTTTTCTAACCATCTTTCACTTGGGCAAATCTCTATAAGGATGGGAATGATGATTTGACGCAGAGTGATAAGATTCGTAATGATAAGGCAACTCTCGAGCCATGGCTCCTCCAACGGCTCCTGATGGGCTTTCAGCTGTTGTTGACATATCTTGAGATGAAGACAACTTTTCTGACAATACTAATGTGGCTCTGGGAATTCTGGTAACCGTGTCATCATCCGAACTATCAGTTGACTCTCTTTCGCTGCTATCCAAAAATCTTCCTTGTGACCAGGCTTTGCTTTTACTGAGAGCGGAATCATTCCCAAATGATGGTTCGTGAGGTTTATACCGCGATTGGGTCCCAGATTCCTTCTTCTTCTTGGGCATGACGTATTTCGGAATGCTTTTGAAGAACCAAGCTCCGGATTTTTTCCACATCTCTCTGGTTTCGGAACAGATTTTGCACAACCATACCGGATCCCTTCCTAGGGTGTAGGTGTCAACTCCGCATTTCGAGCAGACTGCCTTACGACAGTCGTAGCAATGAAGAGGGGACGACCTCAGCATACTGAACTCGTCAGCGCACAAGATACATTGAGTTTCTCCATTTCCTATAGCATTTTTCTTCATATTTTCTACCCTCTCCACCAGACGTCCGACTCGTTCTTGTTCTTGACGTTCCAGACATTCCGCGCGATCTATGACACTCTTGATGGCTTCTTGTTCAGAGTCGTTTAGTTGTACAGGTTTGTTGAATGTGTTGAGAGAATAGGTTTTCACCGACCAGCCCGTTTGAAGTCTGGACCTCAGGACTAGTTCTCGGTCGGTAGGGCAAACCCATTTATCTCGCGTAACTCCAAACTGCGACATGATTTTAGGCCTTATTGGAGCTCTTTTTAAGTACTCATGTAGACGTTGATATTAAATAATGGGGATTCAGAAACGAATGAAAACAGCTGGAGATAATGCCGCCTGGAAATAGAAATGAACAGTCTCTCTTTATAATTAAATTTGATCACGAGACACAGAATGGGTAGGTAACCGGACCAATGCAACGTAAAAGTGGTAGAAGCGATGCATAAAAACCAGACTAATTATTCCCAGCTGTTTTTTTACTTTCTGATCTCCAGTACATCTTACACTAACTGTTGACCATTTAGAAGTGTCACTAACCCCACAAAACAAAAGTGACCCAGTTCCATGGTCTTCGGTAGTGCTTAGCAATTAATAACCCTCAAACTTTTTAATGGGTGCAAAAGATTGTCAAACATGACCCAAAGAGCCACCATTACTCTGAAATCTACGATATAACCCGAAACATAACTTCCAAATTCCTCAAAAACTATATCTATAATTAATTGAGATTATCCGAGTCCTACCCCCATTTCTTGCCCACCACCCTTCAAAAGTTGGCAGCTTGGCAAGGCCTTAAAAACTGTGGCATACTTTTGATATTTTTGCTGTTTTCGGTGCACGTATGGCAAAATGTATAATTTTTAAAGTACTTACGTGTTACTTGGATTAATCCAACTCATAACCACAATAATTCAGACTAATATAATAACTTTTACGCGGAAAAACAACACACGAAGCGGGTACTTTTCAGCTGTGATTGTCAGCCATAATAGTCACAGGCGGTGGTACCGTGGTAGAACCGTACACCGTAGAACTACTAACTCCTGCGATGGCGTTTTCCTGGCAATACCTATGAGTTCTATTCCCTCGATTCGGTTCAGTTTCTACTTGTGCAAGTTGGGCTTTTTTCTATTCCCTCAATTCGGTTCAGTTTCTACTTGTGCAAGTTGCGCTCACTGCTCAGGGACATTCATTTAAACTAGGACTAAGAAAATTCCTCAAAATTTAATATTAAATACTTCGTCCCGAACCCTCCAACTACTATTACCCGGAGATGTAAGGTTTATTGTAAACCCTAGCTCGTCATCCCACACGGAGCAAAAAAAAAAAAAAAAAAAATTCATGGATGAAAGGACCATGAATGTTTGGTGAATGGTGATTGGTCGGTCTTTCTAACTCCGAAAGCAAAGTCGGCAGACGGCACGACATGTGTTTGATTTCAAAATTGCGTCATGATTAGTTTGTTATTTTAAATTAATTTTAAAAATGTTGAGTCTTCGTCAAGGACTTCAATGTACTAGATGCGGATATTTTATCCGCCAGTATTTTCAAGTAAAATCCGCTTTTCATTCCTTAACTAAAGTTTCCGGAAATAGTGAGTTAAGCCTTGGTCTATTGCGAAACTTGTGTACTGCGGAAAAGCTCCACCTTTTTACTAATTTTTTTTTTAATTAATCAGAAAGTTTAGTGTGTCCTTTGACTGTAACTCATTCGAAAAGACCCTTCAACACTACGCCAACTAATTTCAAAAAGGATTACTACGAAATATTAGGAGTATCAAGGAATGCTAGCTCTAAAGATATCAAGAAAGCTTATTATCAATTAGCCAAAAAGTATCATCCTGACACAAATAAGGGAGATCCGACTGCGGCATCCAAATTTCAGGAAGTTTCTCAAGCTTACGAAGTTTTATCAGATGACTCGAAACGAAAGCAGTATGATCAGCTTGGAGAATCCCCAGGGTTTAATCCAAACTCGGCTGGTGGACCAGGGGCTGGAGCTTATGGCTTCCAATCTAACATAGACCCTGAAGAGCTCTTCAGGAAAATATTTGGTGATTTAGGAATGAAATCAGGCGGTGGTAGTCCTTTTGGAGATTTTGATTTTGAAGGCTCACAGTTTGGATTTGGAGCAGCCCAAGAGGTAAGAAAGATTTTTCTTTCAAAATATATATATAGAACACTCTAATCTTGAGCTTAACTCCTCAGGTTATCATGAACTTAACCTTTCAACAAGCCGCACGTGGTGTTAATAAAGATATTACCGTCAATGTTGTTGATACTTGCACTAGGTGTAATGGTAATAGATGTGAACCAGGAACAAAACCAGTTAGATGCCATTATTGCAATGGTACTGGAATGGAAACCATCAGTACAGGACCATTTGTAATGAGAAGTACTTGTAGAGCTTGTCACGGAAGTAAAATGTTTGTTAAAGATCCTTGCCTCGAATGTCAAGGCAAAGGTTCAACTGTTCAAAGAAAAAACATCACTGTTCCTGTTCCAGCTGGTATAGTTTTTGATTTTAATTGATTAAAATTAGTTTAATCACTTAATTTAACCTTTAGGTGTTGAGGATGGTCAAACAGTACGAATGCCAGTAGGAAAAAAGGAATTATTTATTACATTTAGGGTGTCAAAAAGTGATTACTTTAGAAGAGATGGTGCTGATGTTCATACTGATGCCCAAATTAGTTTATCTCAAGCTGTTTTAGGAGGAACAATTAGGGTTCAAGGATTATACGAAGATTTAAATTTAAAAGTAATTAATTTTAACTACTAATTGGTGTATAATTCAATTAATAATTATGTTAAATTTAGATTCCATCTGGAACATCTTCTCATACAAGAATTAGAATGCAGGGAAAAGGAATTAGGAGGGTGAATAGTTATGGTTATGGAGATCATTATGTTCATCTTAAAATTAAGATACCAACGTAATTAATTAATTTAATCTAATTTTTATTTATTTAACTTATTGTTTAATATTACTTTGATTATTCTAGAAAATTATCTGTTAAACAAAAAGCATTAATGACAGCTTATGCCGAGTTAGAAGAAGATACAGCTGGAACTATAGATGGAGTAATTAAACCTACACGTGGTAATTATCATTTTGATGTACATTTCTGGGGCCTAATAATCTCTCCTAAAATGATCTTAACTCATTAAGATCATTTTAGGATGTGGTTAATTAGCCTTATTCCTGATCAGCGCCATCTACCCATAGCGGTGACTTTGAGAACTACTGTAAGCGGCAAGCCAATCAGATGTCGCTAAAATCTGGTGACGTCATTTTTGGTAAGACCCGAGAGTGCCAGTTAGTGACGTCACCAGATTTTAGCGACATCTGATTGGCTTGCCGCTTACAGTAGTTCTCAAAGTCGCCGCTATGGGTAGGTGGCGCTGATAAGGAATAAGGCTAATTGCTATTTTTAAGTTTCTGGGGCGTCTTCTGTGTCTGCCTCTTTCATATTACTTTTCTTTTTACATTTAGGAAGTGAAAAATCATATTCTAGTACTGATAGTGAGAAAAAGAAGGATGCAGACACAGAAGAAAAACCAGGGATTTTTACGCAAATTAAAAAGGCAATATTTGGATAAATTTATATAACTTAATTTTAAGGTATTTTTAGACTTAACTGGAAATAAAATTTTTGTCTGTTAAAATTTTCTATTTAATGTATAGGTAAAGAAGTGATGAATGATGAAAAGTGATGTTTTATTTGCTTAATCATTAAAAAACTGTTTTGTTTTACAGTTATTCGTATGATCTTATGAATGTAGATAATATCACATTAATAAAATTAATTAAATTTAATCTGGTTTTAATATTTATTGTTTCTTGGAATAAATTCAGGGGGGGAAGGGAGTTCTTTTTTTTTTTCATTATTTTTCTGTTAAAGTGGAGTAATATACATAAAGCCACTGGAGTGGAATGTAATAATTATGTATGTAGCATCATTGAGTTGAGAAAAATATCACTAGAATAGAGGCCGTGGCGCCATCTAGGTACAACCAAGGGAATTAAAAGAAAAGGCGGGAAGACCCAATTCAATTGTCTATATCACACGCTCGTAACGCCATCTAGGTGCTACCAAGGGAATTAAAAGAAAAGGCGGGAAGACCCAATTGACTATATTATACGCTCGTGGCGCCATCTAGGCGGGAAATTTGACTGATTTCAAGAATACATGTATTTATACATTTCTTATCTAGGATTCGAGATGGCGACACCATCGCGTGATAAACTTGGTAGCTGTCCGTCCGTCCCAATGTTTTCAAAAGTGTCAAACGTACCCCAATAGGTAAGTTAACGCAAAGGCCACCCTAGTAGTACTTTTCTCAACTCAATGTGTAGCATGTTGTTTTCGTCTGCTAGAGGGGTGACGTGGCCAAGGCTTAAAAATTCGCCAGATTTTGAACCAGAAAACAAGCGTGGGGGAAATTTCTTGTTGAGGTTTTTAGTTATAAAATTTAGTTTCGTCTATTTCGTGTAAGTATGAAACGGAACTTCAGCGGAAATTACATAGACAGACGTGGCGGCATGAAGTACCCCGACTTTTCAAACGAAACCAGCTTCAATGAATCCCATTCTAAACTTGAAGAAGTTAATTACGTACCTTGGAAGAACCAGAAGGAATGGCTCGAGGTTCGTGAAAAGATATTTTCACCTAAAATCGAAGATGTCGAATACGCCGTAAGTAAAATCTCGGCATGGAACGCGAAAAGCGCTTCTACAATTGCAGCTGGCGCTTTATGCACAGCTTTCCTATGGAAAGTAAAGCTCCGAGACATGAAACAATCTGAAGGAGGATTTCAATATGACAAGAGCGAAATCTCTTCATTGTACTCTATGGCTATAATTAGATTTGTCAACTTAATCAGCGATCTTGGAAAGACCGCTAAAGGCGGCTTTAGACTGGACATTGCTGAAAATATGAACATTCCTGGTTGGATAGTTCAACTTCGTAACGAAGCTGCTCATTCTACAATTCCTTCTTATCAAAGATTGAAGAAAGGCACTGACATTTGCTTGGATTGGTTGCGTTTAAACTATTGGGAAAAGGAGGAGAATAATTTAATGGATTATGGCAAAGGAAAAGTCTCTCTTTGCACCGACATTGGAAATGAGGATGAAACCATCAGAACTTATCTACAAGAATTTGAAAAGGATCATTTTGATTTCATCTATAGCCGACGGAAACGAGTCCGATTTCAAATCTTCTTCAAATTAACGCAGATGCAGTACATGTTCAATTTGAACATTGACAGATTCACCTCAATTTTAACTGAATCAGGATTTCTAATTCTGAGATATCACCAATTAGATGCCATACTGAAATCTGAAGAGAAAGATTATCTCAATAACGAATCCGTTTGTTTGCCAAGATCGTTGGAACGTTTTTGGTTTCCAGTCCTGGAGATTTACAACACAAATCCCGATTCTTATAATCAGTTGATCACCGCCTTGCTTACAAAACGTCAAGATCAATTAGAACAACGTCTCGCAACATCTTGGGCCCTTCATCTACTGGAAATATCGGTTAATTCTGATAAAAGCGATTTGAAAGTGCCATCTTTCCTGCAGTGGAAGGATCTCTTAGCAGTTGCCCTTAAAAATCCCCATAAATATTGCACTTCAGTTTTAAAAGTTATTGCTGAAAAAGTCCAAATCCACCAAGATGTTAAAAATTGTTTGATGGGATTGGTAGCTATTCAACTGGGAGCTCTTGTTGGCGCTACAAATTTGGGTGACATTCTTAGCAAGAAAGGAAAGAAGAAACAACTCAAAATCTACACCGTGGAAGATTTGAAACGTCAAATTGATAGGAGACTAAGGATTAAACACGAAATCCCCAGAGGACCTTGGTCCATTGCCCAAGATGATGTTGACTGGAAAAAAATACCATTGGGAGTCTCCCCTGGTAATTTTAGTTGTTGCGGAACAATTAAGTGATTTGTGTAATGATTTTTGATGATTTAGAATATTCTCTTTCAGATGATATTGAAATGGAAGCCAATTTAGCCAGAGAACAGAAGTCACATTCAATACAAATCACGGAAATTGTGGATGAACCTGACCCTTCAACAACTTCGGAAAAATATATGCAGCTTAAAGATCAGAGTTATGAAGAAGAAATGGAACCAGAACAGGTTTACGATATTGAAGAAAATGAGGTTAATGAGAAAACTAACGAAGAACCCATTGTTGCCAGCAAATCTGTCTTTATTTTGTAATGTGTTATTTCATTTTGTTTCTTTACAAATCTGTACTTCATTTTCGTATTTTTGCTGTCAATAAAACTTCATTAAAAATTGTCGAACTATTATCGATTTATTTCAATTTAAATTAATTTTAATAATATCAAAAGTATATAGATATATCTATACACTTTTGATAAGATCTATATACTTTTGATAATATATTTTCGTAAGCTGATTCTCAAATATATTATAGCCTATACATTGAAAAGTAGCCCAATATAGCCAAAATACCGTTAGAAACTCCTATTTGGCTATGCCATCCATTATAAGTCAACCGCCCATTTATATCAAATTTATAGCCGAAACGGCTAGTTCAATACGAAAACGCCCGCCAAGTCGTTGGACGATTTCGTTCCAGTTTTATCTCAAAATATTAATTCAAAATGAGAAATAGTTTGTGTAAAGCGTTTAACTAAAGTGTGAATGTAAAAGTGAATAGTATCGCGTAAAAACAAAGTGGACTTTGGTCGCAATATTAAGAAAAATCAAGACATCGATGTGGATCTCTAAGCCTTGGTCATCTTTTCAAATTGAGGCGCCAAAATATATGCTTGGTATGTAATTTTTGGCATAAACCTTATTTTCAGCACGTTTTCAGCATCCTTTGGCCATATTTGCTCGGGATTCGTGAATAAAATTCGTGACGTAACGAGTCTAAACGCTTGAAAATCCAACCAACTTTTATTATTTCTCAACATTTAACGAACACAAAGGTATTGGCCATCTAATGTTTGGCTTCAGAAAATAGGTTCAAAGCGTGGAATATGGTAATGGACAGGTATAAAAGCTGACAAAACTGTCATAATTTTAATTATTACGAGTATTATATCACAGTGCGCGGTTTACTAGTTTTCTTATACAACCTACAAACTTTTTTGGTAGCAGACTAATAGGGATTTTAGTGCAAAAACCTGAGTCTACTATATTATATTTTTAAAACCTATATATCTCGTAAATCAACTTCCCAAAACGTAACACGAATCAAGCCGCGATAGTTTTTTCGTGTTTTCTTGATAAAAACCAAACTTTCATGGGTTCTTTCTTCCCCTTCATTGAAACGGGACCCCGATACTCGAAGACAAATTCGGGATCGTGGTTTTCGGGTTGTTGTAAACACCTGAAATTACGAAGTAATTATTAAGGTGTACAATTAATATTGGTGGGAAATTTATGTAATGTTGTACTTATAAGCATCCTCGGAGACGTTGATTCGTCCCTTTTCACCCGTAGTTTCCGTCCTACTCGTTAGGTTAACCGTATTCCCAAATAAACAATATCTAGGCATTCTTTTCCCAATAACACCAGTGACCACTTCGCCCGAATGAATACCAATGGTCACTTTCTGAATTTGTATCGAAAAATATTTAAGAAATACCGTATCATCGGACAATTTTAGAATAATTCCTACCACATCTAAGCCCTCTTCAGTTTTAACTTGATTGGCCAATTCCATTATGTCCAGGGCAAGTCTGGCGATGCATCTCGCGTGAGATTGACATGGTTCTGGTAATCCACTAACGGCCATGTACTTGTCTCCTACCGTTTCCACTTTAAATACGTCAGGGTTCTTTTTGGGGTCAGTTAGAACGTCAAACGTTGTATAAACGTTGTTTAGTAACTTGACTATCTTCATGGCACCCTTGGGGTCAGAGTTCTTAGCGCAGTATTGACTGAAACCAACAATCCCGCTAAAGAGAATTGTCACGCTCTCGTATTTTTTAGCTGGGACTGGTCGGTGATGTCTTAGTTCGTTAGCCACTGATGGGGGTAATACGGAGTACAGTAACCTGTGGTAGAATGCGATTGATATGATATAATAGTTCGTTTACTTTCTCAGGCTTATACCTGTCAGTTTTAGTTTTCTCGTTTTCCAACTCTCTGTAAGTTTGTTGCAGTTTATCAGTTAAAATTTCCAAATTTTTCGTTAGTTTATATTCGGCCTCGAATTGTTCCGAAAGCAGAACCAAGTCTCGGGTGGCGTCATGCAATGGAATATCGCTTAGATATAAACCCCTGGTTGTTAAATCATCCAAGTTTAGGACACTAGGTGATGATAGGAACAGTATCATGTCCGATTCGGGGACGTATAACATCTGACCCTTCAGACGCATTCTGAAATTGAAAATGTTATTTAATAGAACAGAGACGTTAATTAAATTAAAACCAAATATTAATATACCTGGATTGTTCCTTGTACCCCGGGTCCTTTCCTTGCGGTGCCTTATTCCTCAGGACATAAATTGTGTTGATATGAGAGAGAATATGTTCGAATTTGAACTCCATATGGGGTCGTACAACTTCAAAAACGTCAGTGACTTTACAATTAGGTTCCATTAAACAGGGTAGAACGCGGATGACCGATGTTCCGCATTGTTTGACCACCAGTTCCCGGTCAAACATGATATGAAATGGGAAAGCTTTGCAGAATGTCGCCGGGCTGATTTTGTTTTCCATCGATAGGGTTTCAAAGTCCTCCATTTCCGGTTGAACCGCGCATTTGTTGCCGTCTTTCTCCGTTATAATGAATTGAACCTGTTAGAATTAATACGAATGTTGTCATTTATTCCATGAATATTTGAGTAAAGGGACAATTAATACTTACGTGATCACTTCCTTCCTCTTTAGATCTTATAACTTCCACGTTTACTTCCGTTTTGTGCAACTTACTGGCCACAGCCTTTTAAATGACCCAAAAATATAATTGACTTAAAACCTTTTGACTCTGAGCAGGGTACATACGCACCTTAACAATCCCAATTACAATGGGTTCGAGTCCCGCTCTCTCGGAGTAGTAATGCAATACTAATGCCCCATCTTCGGCTCGTTCCGTACACCGGAAGGATGGAGCTCTCATCCCAGGGTAGATGGTAGCCAAGTGATCGTGCAACGCGTCCAAATTCTGAAGGAAATCCCTGGGGGTGGCCCCTAATACTTGCAAGATACGGTCGTACCCAGACTCTTGACAAAAATCGAAAAACATTCGACCGAAGAGCTCCAGAATATCCGCCGCTGGTAACTCTATATATATTACAGCGTAGTTAGGACATATCCTATTACCTATAATTAGTTCAAATTATAATGGACTTAACTCAGCACACGTTCCGCAGCTCCAACTAGACTGTATGTTATGTCATCGTTGTAGATTATACGGACTAGGAATTGACCTTCCATTTCGACATCGGCTTCTTTCCTAAAAAGTTATTAATGGTCACCAGTTGACCCTGAAATTGGCGGGAAACTAACACATAGCCCCCTCCCCCTCTTCCCTGGAAACCCTCCTAGGGTCTTATTACATTCGATATAATTAGTAAACTAACACTGTTTAACAATTTTCGAAGTAAACAATAAGCTTATTTTGTAATTTAAATACGAATTCCATCATTATTCATTAAAAATGGTTAAGTAACTTAATTAACTAAATTAAAATTATAAGCCTAATAATAAGTAATTATACTGATAATCTTACTTGATTTTTTCCCATGTTTCTTCACCGAAATTTCGCAAAACAAGCAGTTCCAAAGCGTGATTAACAAATCCATACTAAACAATTAAAAATAAAATTAATTTATAATTATCAATATATTCAAATTACCTTTAAAATAAAATCCAGATATTAAATAAAATTTTAAATAAATAGATAACAACCATATGCCTTAAAACTTGAAACTTTTTCTCTATCTCAATCCATACTAAACAATTTAAAATAAAATTAATTACTAGTAATCAAAATATTCAAATTAACTTTAAAATAAAATCCAGATACTAATTAAAATTTGAAATAAATAGATAATCATAACAACCATATGCCTTAAAACTTAAAAAATTATCTTTTTCACTACGTAAAGATAATGACTTACCATTGAAACTAACTGGTTCGTTAGTTCAGTTTTAGTGTTCTTATTTTACGTCTGTAGATGAATGAGGGATAGTAAATAGAGCTGCTCTACGACGTAGATGTTGGTCTGGGGGAAAATCGCCCCGTCTTTCTCAGCTCGCGCGCGCCTTACCTCTTACCGTCCCTGTTTAGAGCTGGCCGACTAGCAAATGCTCATCCGAGACAACCTCTCTGCCTTTACTTTTCGACCATTCGATCGATTCTTTAAGGAATGGAGGTCACGTGACGTGATTGTTCCACCCCCGCCGCCACCTACGCATCCCCCTCCCTCCCTCCCTATAGAAATCAGAAAGGAAATATATATATCTATCTGCCTTGGGGTCACCAACAAAACCAATTTTATGCAAGTGGAATTAACAATCTCGGGACCATACTAGCAACTGCGCGTGCGTAAGATCCCGAGTATACTTCGGCGCATTTATTAATGGGTAAGGAAACACTGTGGACTTTTCTTTAGCTATATTTGTTTCTGATATCCACGTGTCAAGCTACAGCTCCTACAAATCCTTTAGGTTCACTTGTTTTGTTTCTTTCTTGAACCCTTTCCTTTCTTATATTATCAAATAAATTATGTTTTCTACTCTCATTTTTATTATTCCATCAAAAAACGTACAGTTTTTAAATTGAAATTAACACATATAGTTTTTATTTCAATTAGCATGTTTAAATAATTCAAATTACAACAAGTCGTCCGCTAATTTTTTGAAAATAACCCTCATTTATGTTAAGGGCGATTCATTAGCTTCAAAATGGTACCAATTAGGTCCAAATCGGATCATAAATAAGGAAAATAGAAATATTAAAAAATGTTTATAAAACAAACCCCTAAATGTTAGCTTTGCCTATATACATTGGTGTTCGGCAGAGTGAAACAGTTCTACAGGCGTTGTATTGAAAATACATTAAGGCGTTTGCCCCTGAATGTTAGCTTTGCCTATATACATTAGTGTTCGGCAGAGTGAAACATTTTTACAGGCGTTGTATTGAAAATACATTACGGCTTTTGCCCCTTAATGTTGGTTTCTCCGAATAGCAGCTACTATTTTAAAATTTATTAAATTTAAACGTGCCATTAACAACAATAGGCGTGTTAGATCAATTTTTAATTAGACGTCAAACTTTATGGATATAAAAGTAGTAGTACCATTAGTAAATTAATGACGTAAGTGTGACGCTTCACGTTTCCAAAATGCCAAATATTTTAACAAAGAGGATACATACATACATTTATTAGCGTATTTAATCGAGTATCACACTTAATATTGTTGAGTTACTTATAATAGCGTGCGCGAACCTTGGTAAGAAACTCAATTATCTCTTGTTGCATCACGTGATGTGAGATAGACACGTTAGTTTGTACGAAGTTTATAGGCCAAAACCGTAACCCCTACGTTGTAGAAAATTTGATTGACATTTTTAGCTATATACGTTGACATCGAATAGGTAATTATAAGTTTGAAAAATGTCAAAGTGGAAATTCCCAACGTCGTTAAATTGTAACTTTTTGACGTATTGACCTTTAACCCTTCGAATTTATACTGTATAAAAGACCCTGGACATAATTATCCCCGGCTTAAATTCGAGACTTTTCTAAAAGACATTGTTCTAAAAGATAAAATGTAAACTTTTTGACGTAAAAACTTCATATGGATTTTAGTTTTTTTTTATGTATGGACCTTTTCTATGTCACCAACCCACGTGACCACGCGCGTGTCTTCAGTTTTTACTAATTTATCTATAGATTAAAGGCGAGGGGATTTTCTGTTCACGTTTATCGTTGAAATGGCCTATTTGTTTACTGTCTGGAGGTAGTCGTATTTAGAGAACCAGTAAAAATAACAACCAATGGTTTTTATGGGGGTTTTTTGGTGGATACTGCAATATCATTTTATATTAACAGCCGGAAGGGATACGAACGTTCGTTTTTTAGGTTTTAATAAAGTTTTTGAACACTCGTAAATACTTGGTGAAGTAACTATAGTAGCAGCAGAGAGAATTATTTAAAGAGGAGTTGAAAGACTAACTCTGATTTTTCGTTAGGTAATAGCTATTGATAGAGAAAATAAAAATTAAGCTGGTCATGCTACTCCTATAGCTGTAATTCTCTATGACGTAAACTGGAAGAAACCGGACTTATTTGCTAAGGGCTATCTCTGTCCCTTTTGGCGTAATATTTCTTAATAAATTTTAAAAAGAAAACTTCCAACCAACAACCCCCGCCTTAATTCCACAAAATCCTCTTCCACAGCCCTCTAAAGGAATTTAATTTTCAAATATAAAGTGACTAATAACTTATTAATAGGATTTTAATACGTTATTAATCAATTCAAATAACCAGAATACATTTGAATTAATTTCAAGGTATAGAGTAATATTAATTCCTTTGTCTATAAACATTATTTCCCCTAAAGGAATTTAATTAAAGAATATTTTCTCCTCATGAAAGATGTGATTGAAATTCCGCTATATTGTTAATTAATTTTTTTTTTATCTTTTGAAATTTAAGCTTAACTAACGGTGTGTATAGATCAAAACTGAATGTATTTATGTGGCGAGCATGTGTTAAAGGTAATATTTTACCGAAGTTGATATTTTTAGCATAATTTCCCTCGAATTATCTAACTGTATCGCTAATTTTATGGTATTTTTGCTTCTAACTTACGTATTTTTCCACTTTTTCTACGCTACACCTTACTGTACCTAGCAGCCTTTGGATACATTTATAAAAAGAATACGTAATTAAGCCACTTCTCTTAAAATATAACGTAATCACTTACTCGTCAGTATTAAAGGCTGTAAATAATTTTTGTGAGCGATGTTTGCTCAGTAGCGCGGATATTTTTAAAAGAGGGGAAGTAAGTAGGTGTTTAAAAGAGAAAAAAGAAAGGATATAGGGGCAAACACTTCCGCCGTTGCTCGCTTCAAAAATCGAAAACTGGGCCTTTTAATTAAATTAGGGACTTGGGAAAATTTTCCAAGCGAAATGCAAAGTGTGGTTGCAGGGTCAAGAGAGGACGGCTAACCTTTCTATACTAAGGGATTTTGCCCAACCATTTTTATTGGTTGCGTTAGGGATGCATACAGTTAACGGGAATTATTGCGCGCCAACTATATCCCACGTGTTAATTTATAGGCGGGTTTTTGTGGGTATACCGGACTTGAGACTTTACTACGCGTCACGAGTCATAATTCTTCATGACGTCTTTCTAACTCAGGGTTGCTACAGTACCTGGAAATCCTGGAAAAGTCAGGGAATTTGAAAAAGGGTGTAAAAAGTCAGGGAATTCGAAAATTGTCGTAAAAGTCAGGGAATAGTCAGGGGAATTTCCGCTGCATATCGACTTGAGAAAATGATCAGGGAAATTGGCTTTAGATGGTCAGGGAAAACCTGGAAAAGTCAGGGAATTTTGAAATGAAAAATCTGTGGCAACCCTACCCTGAACTGTCGTTTCATTGGTTGGTAGCAACGCGAGTTAATAGGCGTGTGTGCAGAGGTATAGATTATTCGCCAAGTAAAATTCGTCTGCTATCTGTTCCCATAAATCCGTCTAGATACGTTGAGAAAATGGCTTCACAATGATTCCTTGTTTATCTGTATGTGTTTCTGATCGGAATCCTCAACCATCTCAACTATGATTGTGACTCGCGACCGCGCGAACTGCCCACACTTTTGGTTTTTGGTTCGTTTTAAATCCTCGAGGCTTAAGGTTTATATAGTTACTCGTCGGAGTCTCTATCGGGAGTGCTTAATTAAGAAAACCCTACAGACGTCGTGAATTTATAAAACCTGCTGTTGAATTACAATTTAAATTTCAAAACCCTATACCGAAAACGGGTTACGCTCTTGTAAACTTTTAAATTCGCCTTGATACAATTTGAATTGGACCGGAATTAATACTTACGGAAATAACACTTGCTGGGTGTGTGTTTTGGGATGGAAGTACATTGTTATGGCATAAGTTCATAAGATATGTTCCTTACATAAGTTTGTCACTGGTAACTTAGAAATTGGAGCTTGTCATGAAGTGAGGGATGTAGGTCATAGATTCGAGGTGAAGCGACATACGCCTGGTGAGGCGCTGTCAAATTTGGGCTTAGTAATGCAGACTAAATAGGACCTAGATGGAAGTCTTGAAAAATTAACCACCACCGAGTGTAGGACTTCAATACTCGCTTCTCGTTCTGGAACAAGTTCGAGCTGTAAGTCTCTAGCATTACGAAGTATAGGAAGCGTCACACTTATCACGTAACATATCTTATAAACTTATGGTTGTAGGTATATTTTCGTATTGTTTTGGATTTAGTACAAAAATGCCGTACGTAAATAAATTGCTATAAATAGGTTGTTGTCGGAAACGTATTTAAATTACGAAAATCACAACGCAATTTTTGGCTAGTTTTTTTGGATTAAATTAGAATATTTAATTAATTTGCAATACGCACTCTAAAAATAAACTAATTACGAATACCCGCAACCAACCTTCTTCATTTCGAAAGGTAGAAAATTACCAAGAATTATTTTGCGAAATAGAGGCTATAGGATATCTATCATGCATGCATGCATGCATTTACCAAAATTGAAAGTGTATACCGTAGTCATTCGGTGTAGGCACGTCTTACATTATATTAGAAACATTCCAGGAAAATGTGGAGGGAACGAAAGTCTTCGGATCGGTTTACTTTGATTAAGGTCTCATTTGAATTCCGAAAAGATCCTCGCTAGCTAGCGCCTTAGAACTTTTCCTGGGAATCGGAGAAAATGCGTTTTATCTTTCAAAGGACGAGCTTTCTAAGAGAACCTTTTAAGATAATAGCCGGCGAAGGAACTCTGGGAAACAATCGCCTCTCTCTCTCTCTCTCTCTCTCTCTCTCTCTCTCTCTCTCTCTCTCTCTCTCTCTCTCTCTTTTAAAAAATACTTCCGTAAGGTCACCCCTTAATGTCCAAGTATTGTTTTTCTTAAAAGAAAATGTTTTAGAGCGTTTTTGTTTTATTTTAAAGACTTCTTATGTTAAGGTTACGCAATTCCTATTTCCTGGTTCATGGGGTCGTTTTTGGAAGGTCATTTGAAGTATCCAGCCTTGAAAATGGATATTTTCTTTTCTATCTTATAATGAAAGTTTGAGCTATTTTATTGCAGTTTAACGGATAATGGAAAAAAAGTTGATTTTGTTTTTTAAAACGGCCCTGATTTATTTTCATTTTGACAATGACTAAAATAGGCTGTAACTTTTTTTCAACATTAGATAGGGTAAAATTGAAACTACCATGATAAACTACACGTTCCATATAGTAATTACACCGAGTTTCACGAACCTGGAAGTTTAATTACCGTCTTCAAATACTTGTTGAATTTTAACACCATAAATATTTTTTTAATTTGATGTTCGTTGATTTTAGTCGGAATTCTCTGCCACCAAGTCATTAATATTTATTAATTCAATTTTCGGAAGAATACGTATTATTAATATTATAGTTCGAAATTAATCAATATATATGGATTGAAATGGAAAAATTTTATATTGAAATGCAAATATTTTCCAAATCGGATGCATTTGCATTTCCTAAATCCAATAGGTCCGTGGAATCCCATGGGCATACGCTACTATTTTTGCTATATTTAAAAAAAAACACAGTTAGTTTTTTGAAATAATTATTTTTAATTTAAATCATTAAATGTAATTACGGAAAAAGTGTCCCACGAATTTCTCCGGGCTTACGACAAGCGCCGTTACGTAACGTTACGTAGTCTTATTTTATATTAAGCGTAATTTGTTTCCCTTTTAACTACACTCGGAGTAAATGCCTTTTAGTTTGATGGAAAATCCAGCGCAAACCTTCGTAATTAAAGCGTTCCAATCGCTTCTCAAACCCCCCTATTAAGAGAAATACAACCTTAGGCTATACACCTTTCCCAGCTCCCTTAACACCCCTTGTAACAGATTCAGATCCCATCAAGTAGATATAAGGTTAGGAACTTGGCAAAATTCGGATAAAATGTAGATCATAGATGCCAGAAAAAGGGTTGAAAAATCCCTGTTAAATTTATCTAGCGGTGCATGGGTGTAGAATTTATTCCAATTCGTACGTTGAAAATCCTGTCCTAGACCTAATAGTGATAAGTGGCATGGGTCAAAGGTTATTTTCTTTTTTTCGACACGTTTTCCACCCAAAAATTTAAAAGTAAAATCGTGTAAAGCGAGCGATTCCTAAGGTCCTCCGGAAATATGAGAAATTTCTTTTTTGATTTGGTTTCTGCGTAATGGAGCCGAGCATGTGCTCATGTCAATTTTCATTTTTTAAATTGTTTTCGTGTATTGACGTTGTACTTTACTAGATCATTTAGTGATTAGAACTGTTGCGCTAATTTTAGGAGAGTTCACAATGGGGAAAACATTATTACGAGATATTTAATCTTTCCGGAATTAATTAATAATATTTTTCCCTCCGCTATTTTTGGTGTGCGGTCGAGTTCGTATTAGAAGCTATACCGTTCCTTAATTAGGCTTAATTTCTAATTAAGATCCAGCTAGGGTGGTGTCGTTCCCACACCGGTAAAAAGGAGCTTGGGTGAATCTATAATATTAGCATCGTTAATGAGATATTATCATTATCCTAACGATTTATCCCTTTTTCCCGCTAAATTAGCTAATTAGTCCCTAAAGCGCTTTTCTTATCATTTTTGTCGATTCGTTAGAGACTAATTTCTTCATTAGTGTGTAGGGATTTATTTAATTATTTATGTACTCCTGGTATTTGATATATTAATATATTTAGGAAGGCTAAAGCGTATGAATTCTCAGTGTTAAAGAAAGTAGTGTTCAATTCATTTTTTATAAGCGATGAATTTTTAATATTTATTCAAATGAGTTTCTTTTGACGTCGAGTTTTAAAAAAGTTCGGCTTTGTTCTTTTCGTTCAAATCTTTTGAGAATAAAGCTGAAAGAAAAAGAAAAGTTCTACCCAAGGGGAAGGTAACCTTTATCTCTAACCTCCCCCCCCCTAGATGAAAAGGATTTCAATGTGGAATCATTTTCAATCTTGAAAGAATCTTAAACTACTTTCATTTAATATGGTATTTAATGACTTTTAAAAACTGCAATTTACAATATCTCCTCAATTCAAGAGCAGTTTGCGTTGATTCGAATGTTAATCAGAATCATTCATTCCAAACCTGCCTAACCAAAAACTTATATTGGAGCGCCATTTTCTTTTCGTTTTAAAAATGGACGGATATCAACTTTAAATTCATACTCGTATTGTTTAGTTTATTTAAAACAATACACTCAAAGCTGACTTAAGCCTGGTTGACTTTAATTCACCTAACTTCCCAATTCCCATATTATGGATTTCGTTGCATTGCATCCTTTCAAACCAGGAATACAAACAGCCACTAGGAATTATTGTCTCCAGCGTTAATTTCTATGAATTCGGGTTTTGTGAAGACTTACTATCCGTCATGCCTATTAACAATTCTGACGTCTACTAGCTCTTCCCACAGCAAAATCCGCACCTAGATACGCTGAATGAAGATGATTCCTCTTAGCTATATGTATCCCTGTTCAAATAGAACAGTCTTGGTTTCTTTTCTTGTTGGTTTTCTTTATTTCTCTAGAGCTTTAAAATGAAGCAGACCACAAAGAGGCGATTTTTAGGAGCTCATCTTCAAAGGGGATGAAAGGGTCTTTCTTAAAACCTCATTTTCTACCCTTATTTTTATTCCTTTTTCTTATGCCTCGTTGTATTAATGGGATGGGTAGATTCTTTCTTTTCGTTTGAAAAAGACTTTTACTTTGGATAAATATCTAAGCAGGCAGACAGACCTTTCACAAAGAAGCGAAAACTTTCTTTTTAACCTCGTCACATTAGTTTCATTTTAAAACCTATATGGGGATGGGAAAACGGCTCCATAGAGTATATTATAAGTTTATAAGATACGTTCCTTGTGTGATGGTAAAGACTTACAGCTTGAAGTCCTACACTCGGTGGTTAATTTTGTAGGACTTCCATCTCCCCCTATTTAGTCTGAATTACTAAGCCTTTGACAGCATCTCGCCAGACGTCCTTTTACCCTGAATCTATGACCTACGTCTCTCAGTAACCAGTGACAAACTTATGGTGAACATATCTTATGAACTTATGGTAATATATTAGTTCAAAACTATGCATAGGTTTTAAATAAATTAACTCGCCCATTTAAATATAAGGTATTTGCCTTCTAATAGACCAATTTTATTTTAATATATATGAAAAAAAGAAACCTCCAAACTTTGAAATTGATTACGTCAGCTTTCAATCCTCCATCCATGATTCCATAGAATTAAAAAGGTTTTTATCGCGCTTCTGAAAACCCTCTCTTGACTCTTTTTTTGAACCTGTTTGCTGATTTAGCTTGTTTCCAATTTTTTAAAAAAGAAACCCGGTTTTTTCTGCTCTTTTTCCGATCCGTTTAGCAGAGAGTAAAAATTTAAGGTAGTAATCATCGGTTTTTCAGGGTTTTATTTTTTTTTTAAAAGAAACTTTCTTAGTACCTTGTTACTATGTTAAGATATTTAATTTTTATCTTATGAGCTTCAATAGGTTATAGTTTATTCGGCGGTTGGACTTTAGGGTTTTCGGTGGTATGGAGGGTATAGGTAGGCCACAAGCGACCGGACCGTATGCCCAAGGGGATGAGGGAGAAAGGTAAAACCCTAACGAGATCGAGATGGTCGAGCCAGGGAGAATCTAATTATTATTCCAGGAGTCGCTGCATGGGTCGTAGCGATTTTCCACCCTTTTGCCCCCGCGAGTCCTGCGGCCATTTATGTTTGCTTTGACTTTTATACCCGCTCTTGATGACCCTACCCAGAATTCCCTCCCCCTCCCGTTCTATCTCCGTCCTCTGGCCTTTATTGATAGATGAGATAATTAAGAAAACATTGTGAAGAGAAAACACGTACGGAAATGGAAATGACACCAGGACAAGTCGGAGGGGCGAAATCTTTTGGTTGGTCCCATAACCCATGGATTACCTAACACTATGGATTGTTCACTAACAGTGTTTCCACATGTCTTGCTATCGCCAGTTACATGTTCCGAATTATTCCTTGATTCCCCTCTTCATTCCCCCAATATATTGGACCAAAACGGATGTAGATATAGCGGCACCTCTAAACAACATAAATTGGTTTTGCGGATTTTAAAGATGGCGGCTTCTAATTTAGACGAGATTTTAATTTTGACGTCATAGAACACGTGATATTGGTCCAATTTTCTTATAACTTCCGGTTAGGGATAGTGGCCGCTGCTAAGGGGCGTTTGGAACATGTATACTTTATCTTTTAGGGGGAACGAACAATCCACGCGTAACGGTCCCATCTCTCAACCACCCCTTCTCGTACAACCTTAAATCTCCTGGTCGCTGTGTTCTATCTCGGACGCATTCCATTCCTAATCTATGACCCTTTTTGGGCTCTTTTTGCCGCTTCTTGATTAAGGTTGACTCTTATCCCCCTGAACTTTAGCTTTCTCCGGACTGCTCTTAGTTTCGCTCCATCGCTACTCTAGGGTTATTATCGCTAGAAACCGATAAAGATATACGGAACGAGTGCCCGCGGCCCACCATGCACCACCGTCCTGCCTGAGCCCGAGTTTATTCTCTTCTTTTAAGCCTTGGTTGGGCTAGATCCCTTTAGGATATTTCCTATAGTAAACAGACTTAACGTTTATTCATAATGACATTAGAAAGATCCTAGCTAGATGCCTGCCCGCCCGATTCTAGATTGGATACATGCCCTTACATTTTTAACGACTTAATACGTTTATATAACGAATATCTCCTTTACTCATAAATGTTTCAAAATTTGACTCCTCCCCCCCCGCCCCCCCCCCCGCTGGACTAGAACGAGCCCTGGTTGATGCTGGTATTAATTAAAATATGTGTTTCAAAGTTACCTCATCTAACAATTACTATGGGGTTCATACACACCTGGAAAACTCAGGGAAATAAATTGTTGACAACAAAATTTAGAGTTTTTAGTTAAATTCAGGGAAATTTCTGAGGTTTGAGTAACTTTGCTCTGAAGAGATCGCTTCGTGTCCATTGAAGTTCCTGTTCAGATACCGAAGATTTTTTTTAGAGTTAGTTTTTAAGTCAAATAAGATTTAGTCAAACGATTTGTGTTTGTATATGTATTTGTTGTGTAGTGGTTATCGCATCCGCTGCACACTCGGAAGGACCCGGGTTCGAGACCATGTGGGTGCGCAGAAAATCTTTTAGGCTCGTTAGTTTAAATTCAATACTAATTTAGCTCAAAGAGGGTTCAACGTCGTGTATCGTGGCTCAGTTGGTAGAGCCATTGAATGCCAATGCTTAAAGGATCAATCTTCGAAGATGGTCAGAGCGCAAAGTGGTCAGTATCCCTCAGTGGATCAGTACTCGAAGTGGTCAGTATCCCACAGTGGATCAGTACTCGAAGTGGTCAGTATCCCACAGTGGATCAGTACTCGAAGTGGTCAGTGTCCCACAGTGGATCAGTACTCGAAGTGGTCAGTACCCGGTGAAGTCGTGTCCAATGAAGTTCGTGCACAGATACCGTAGTTATTTTTTATAGTTAGTTTTTAATTCAAATAAGGTTCAGTCAAACGATGCGCTCTTGTATGTGTATCTGCTGTGTAGTGGTTATCGCATCCGCTTCACACTCGGATAGTCGCAGGTTCGAGACCGCGTAGGCGCGGCCAAGATTTTTATGCTCGTTAGTTTTTAGAGTTAGTTTTTAAGTCAAATAAGATTTAGTCAAACGATTTTTGTTTGTATATGTATTTGTTGTGTAGTGGTCATCGCATCCGCTTCACACTCGGAAGGACCCGGGTTCGAGCCCACGTGGGTGCGGAGAAATTCTTTTATGCTCGTTTGTTTAAATTGACAACTAAATTAGCTCAAAGAGAGTTCAGAAGTCGGTATCCCAATTGGGGTCAGTACTTCATGAGGTCGGTATCCCAATTGGGGTCGGTACCTCAAGAGGTCGGTATCCCAATTCGGGTCGGTACCTTTTTTTGAGTTTGTTTTTAATTCAAATAAGACCGCTTCACACTCGGATAGTCGCGGGTTCGAGACCGCGTAGGCGCGGCCAAGTTTTTTATGCTCGTTAGTTTTTAAGTCAAATAAGATTTAGTCAAACGATTTGTGGTTGTATATGTATTTGTTGTGTAGTGGTCATCGCATTCGCTTCACGTTCGAAAGGACCCGGGTTCGAGCCCACGTGGGTGCGGAGAAATTCTTTTAGGCTCGTTAGTTTAAATTCAATACTAGTTTAGCTAAAAGAGTGGCGTGTATCATGGCGCAGTTGGTAGAGCCATTGAGTGCCAATACCTAAAGGATCAATTTTCGAAGATGGTCAGTGCCCGGTAAAGTCGTTTCCAATTCTAGTTCGTACTCAGAAACCGCGGGTCTTTTTCTTTTTTTAGAGAAAGGTTTTATTTCAGTGAATACGGTTTTACATAAGTTGTATGAATCCTGTCTCTCGAAAAATTAAGGGACGCTGATGGACATATTGGACGCAACCTTCTTCTCTACTATAATCCCTTCGTGTCTCCTTTAGTAATGGTTTCTAATCAGAGCTCTAAGTTTTTTCTTTTCGTCTTGTACTTTCATTTCCTCCAGGTCTGCACCACTCTGCAGCAAGATTTGATTGTCCACACCTTTAGGTTATTGCGAGAAGCGCTCGGGCGTCTTGAGTAATAAAAATCATTTTCTCTCTCTTTTCTTACAACCAAGGCGCAGCTAGGCCCCCCTGGCTATTGAAAGGGGGGCCCCAATAGAGCTAGCGATGGAATAAATAGGATAACCTTTTTATTGTCTTAATGTACGACAATGGGAAGCTCTCACTAAGTCTCTCTCTTGCTAATATTTATTCTTTTATAAGGGACAAATTATATAAGTAACCTTTCTATTTAATTAATCAAGAGATTTATGTCACTCTTAATTAGGACTGGCTTAGTATTTAATTTTGGAAAGAAGGAAGTGAGATTCGGTTAGTAATCTCCATACCTATAACGTATAGCCTCTCTAAACGTTAATCCAACCAAATTTTAACTAACCTAACTTAACGGAAAATGAAAACCATGTGTTGGGGTCAGGTTTACCTCCCAGAAAATCACGATAGAAACAATTAAGACCTATGTCCACTTTGAAAAAAAAATAATAATAATAAAATGCCGTAATAAAGTTCGGAGTTAAGATTGAAAATTACTTTTCAAGCTAGAGCTGCATGCCAAGGAAGAAAAAAAAATCCCAGTCCATTTTGAAACCATTATCAGTGTTTATCCCTTCTAAAAGCCATCCATCCATTTTTTGGGGACATATCGGTCTTTTTACTATGCCAAAACATATTTTACCTGCCTCTTCGATCTCCAAAAGAGTCATTTATCAAGGTACCTCCTTTACCAAAAATATTCCCTTTCTCAAGGAACCCACTCATACATACCTCGTGCATTTTTCCCTTCCCCCTTATTTCACCTTGCTTTGAACTTAACTTGACGCGGTTTCGAAGATTTCCAAAAGTAAAAAAAGGTATGGCTTGATTAATACATACAGAGCGCGAGGTACCGAAAGCATTATACACTATTATAGATAAGAAAGAAAGACAGTCCCCCCCCCCTTCTTTTTTGTTTCTTAGACCAATCCTTTTAAGATGTATTGAAGGACTTACAAGTATATTATATATTCTTTGGTGCATGCATGGAAAATCTTTTGTTTTACATTCAGATACCTTGCTGAAACCATTAACGAAAGTTTGAGACCCTTAAGTTTTAATTTAAACTGATATCGAAAGATTTTTTATTGTTTAGATGGAAGACTGGCAGGTGATACAGTTAAATTTGTGTAGAAGTTGCGTAGCAGCTTCGAAATTTTCTTAAATACCCTAGATTGTCAAATATTTAATTTCGTTAACTTCACTTAAATTTATCTTTATCACTCGCACAACACGCGTAACTTTTAAGTTTTCTTATCTAAAAGGTTTTACTTTAAAACGTAAATCCCTAACTGTGTTTTTTTTGGTAGCTTTCTCTATAAAGTGTTAATGGCAGATAACACGATCAACCTACGTAAATATTACCCGTACTGCTATTACTTTATATATTCTTAAACCATCATCTATTAAAAAATTCTAAGAAATCCTACAACTTAGCAGAAAAAGAAAAAGAAAAATTATATGGGTTTTTATAAGAAGCTTATGCGAAATATGCTTAATTCCTCGGAAGTTTACAGGTTTTATTTTTATTTCTTTTTATTATTTTAGAGTTTGGAATTTACACGTATCTTTATACGGAATAATACTAAGAGTTACGTGGCTTTTGATTTAAGAACTTAAATCCACTTTTGGGGTAGAAGCTTATTTTTGAATTTTAGACAGACCGTTTTTGGTTTTAGAGAGAAAATCCCGGTTATACGTTGCTAAATTCTTAAATTGGATTATAAAATATTATTTTTGAAAGCAAATATGTGTTAAACAAAGCATTTAATTAAATATAGAGATACGTGATTATTCATTGAAAGTCCCGAAACTTAGGTTCATCAAATAATAATGTTAATATGGATGGCATTGATAGATACAAGGAAGTGATTACTATAGCGACGGAGAGTGAGTTATATCACCTTTGACCCAATGACATTAGATACTATTATAGAGGAACCTCTTGTAATAATTAGTGAATTAGGCAAAGTTAAGCTCTCTTAACGACGATACGAGTGTCAGCTTAATAAACCAACCAGGAAATGCCCGTAATATATTCTGATCTTATTACATTGTCGCCGCGTACAGTAATTAAATTTAAATTTAAACCCGTCTGATTTCGATTTTGATGAATTTAGGCTTAGGTTCGAATATCCCTTAGAATTTAGTTCAGTTCAATTCAATTCCAGTCTTCCCTTATTATTATGTCTATTTAAAAAAAATAATAATAATTTGATAATAAAAATCGATAACTTCAAATCTCTAATTAATTAAAAACCAGTCCGGGGGACACTGCCATTCTTTTAAAAAGAGACACTTCAAAAAATTCCTATTAATTTGTAATTTTCAAAAAGGTGGTCTCTCAAATTATTTCCTCATGGAAGGTTTTTGAGAAAAATGTTTTAAAGTACCTACTTTTCTTTATACTCTCTCGGATGGCTTCCACAATAGAAGAAAATTCCTTATTAAAAGACGGTTAGTTGGTTATTAAACCAAAGACATATCCTCATTAGAGGAAAGAAGTTGGAAAAGAAACTATTTCTTTTCTTTATTGCACAGAATTATTTTAGAAGTAGGTCTAAAATAATTGGGGAGGGGGGTGAAAAGTCATAACTTGAAGATGGCAGAAATACTGGAGATACACGTTAGGGTTTTTTTTTCAAGTTCACGTGAAAAAAGGCGCGAAACTACCACCGCACGTGCCTGAAACGATACACGTTTTAATTAGGTATTTCCCACGCTTTGCAGCACAGAAAGGGAGGGGCAAAGACTACCACAACCACGTGCGAGATGTAAAATAATTCCACGTGCTGTGCTTGAAATAATTTTTGCAAAATCGGGGATTTCACGTATAAACGGATGAATATTTTTATTAAAACTAAGGTTTACTTTTCCGTATGCCTGCCTCCCCTTTAAGAAATACGAGTATATTTGGGTTCTATATATCTTTAGGGACTATAGGATATGTACTGTATACTATATACATATACGCTTTCTGAGGTCGTTCTAGGAAAGGAGAAGTGCAGGATGGGCCCTTATCAGAAGCTGTTGTTTTCCCGTCGAGTAAAAGATGGGTTTTGCGGGTCATCTAGAAGGAAGCTCGCTTAGATAACCACACTGCTATATAGTGGTTCCAGAGTAGAACAGAACAGATACGGGGGAAGAACCGGAACATCCGGAAACTGCTATAGCAGAACGAAACTTTTCACCGGTGGGAAAACCGGGGCAAGATCACACGCTCGGATAATCGGAATCGAATATAATAGATATCGGAAATATATTTAAATTTATATTTAAGCTTAGACTTTGGGGTCTGGTCTTATAGGATTGGAGTGGCCGTTTGGTTCAGGCTTATTTGTTGTCTATTTTTAATATCCATTACGAAAGCGCTTATTCTCACGGACGAGTAGCCGTAGCCCCCGTGACTTATAAATCGCGCGCGCATCCAACCCTTTTTCCCGCCATTTCCAGCTAACGGTTTCATTATTATTGCGCCTTTGGGTGCTGCTACGTCCGTTTAGGCCAACCCCTCCATCGCAGCTAGATAAAAAGAGATATTTTACTATACGTGTAGCCAGCCTAAATAAACGCTAGTACCATATAGTACCGTTGTAATTTAGGAGAGATGCATGTATAAGCACTGCTGTCCACTATAGCGGAAGAAATGATAATTTATATACCATTATAATATTATATATGACACCATATATACGGATAAGGGATAGTTTTGTCACAGTTTGTAAAGTACGTTTTATTTTTAATTCATTAACGAATAGTTTGTTCAGTTAGAAAAAAATGCCAAATTTCACACTTTTCTGCTGAATTTAATAGAATCAGATATGAATATTTTAGACCTAAAAAATCTTCAAATTTTATATCTATGGACGTTATAATCGCCTTAGTTCGATGCATTTAATGCGATATTTGTGGCAAATCTCGACTCTCAGAGGATATATACTCTTGAAATTCAATTGGATAATGGTGTTCACGTGTCATTTTGAGTGAAATTCGATCTAAAACGCGGTCAATAACTTCTTCGACCATTCGCTTTTATCACTTTCTTAAGATGAGAAAGAAATGATTTATTTTTTTATATTTTTTTTATTTTTTGACTGACTGGTCACTAGGGGTGTAAAGGGTGTTATAGGAGAGATGATGTTGGGTATCATCGATACGTCATTACGGTCTTAGGCAGCTGATAAATGGGAATTGATTCGAAACATCCCTCTATACAGAGGATGAACTGAGAGAACTGGGATGAGAAGAAAGAAAAAAAAAATAAAAACTTTATAGACGACGATGTGATAGAGCCGCGCGAGAACTTGGACATAACCAAGAGGTAGAACATTCGACGTGGGAAATGTTTAACTCCAGGTCCATATTCCTGCCAGGAATATTAGATGTTTTAAGAGGGATGAGAACCGCACGAGCCTTTTCACGTATATTCCGACTAAAAAACTAGAATTCCGGTAGACGCGGTCCTACTGCGCATGACACCACATTTTCCCTCTTCCTTCGAATCCCTCTTAAAACATCTATTATCCCTGTTAGTAAATTATAGTTCATTAGAAGTATCCAACCTCTTGTTAGATGCCAAAAAGAAAATGCGGGAGGTTTGGGGCATGATTCTATTATTGACGTCGAATTATAGAAATCCAGAGGCGCCTTCGGACGCTATCTTACGCTTGCCACTAGCGTCTTCCTTCCATGATGGATTGCTTTAATTCTTATTTTGGACCTTTTTTCTTCTCTTTAGACCTTGCTCGCGATATGAACGCGTTAGGAGTCGATGCTCTCGCTCTCCCTGTCATTTTACCACGTATACTTACTGACCCGATGGCCGATGTCCATCCCTTTTCAATAACCTTCTCTTCTTTTATTCTTAAAGAATTTTCCAAAATATTTTAAATTATTTGTTTGATGCTGTCAAAACCCGATGTTCAATTTGCACTCGCAAATTTCATAAGTATAGAATAATAAGTTTTATAAGTTAATTTTATGGAAAAAATACAGGTTCTAGTCGACCAAAGTTAAGGGGTCAATCATAACTTTAAGACTGGTGTCCATTGTGGGAGGGACAAATTGGATTTGGACATGAAGTTATATAACATTTTCGTCAAAAAATTTATTTTCCATATTTTGGTCCTCCCTTTTTGAAACACCCTCATATTATAATTAAAACCTAATTAAAAATTTATTTAATTAGCTAAATAAATCATTCTTTATTTGGATTATTGAAATAAAAAGAATGGTACCCCATGCAAGGCTAAATCTTTTAACTTAAAATTGGCACAATTCTTGGCAATTAATTAAACTCGCTCTCAAAATTACAAGGCAGAAAAAAAATACATTTTAATTGAAGATTATATCATCTTTCTAAGCTTAATACGTCACTTGGGAATATTATCCAATCAATAACGGCTTGGAAAATAGGTTAAAAGAAATATTAAAAATTTTAAAACCTCATCAGGGATGTACTAGTCCCTTTTTACCCAATTTTATTAAGTGCTTGCTATAAATTAAAACAGCAAGGAAATTAATCACAGGAAAATTGATATTCCTGAAAGAGAAACAACAATTATTAGTTTTAACTAAAATGTAAGTGATCCATTACCATTCTAGACAAGATGCTCAGAATTTATTTTGCTTTATTTCTTGGCATATGGTCCAGCCTTTTGCTTTTATTATGCCTATTTACAATCTACGTTGTCAAGATATGTTCGGGGGGCGTGTACCAGTAAACATGGTTACAGAAAGGCCAACCAAAAACCAGATATGTTGAATCTGTTGACAGACATAATTCCCAATCGGTGACTGCTATATATATATATATTGATACGATATCCATCCCTTTCACCGAACCATTTCCTCCGTAAAACATATTACATTATATAGTTCTTTAGCACCTTGTATCAGTGTCTGTTATAGCCATTTTGAGTTTGAAAACGATCCTGATTGTGGTACTACTATTTTTATACGTTTCTTCACAAGGAGCTAAGAGACTAAAGGAGATTGTACATACATAGCGAACGTGTACTTTCTACATCAAAAACTCTTTTTATCAAGGGCACACGCTAGAAAATGATAAGTCTATAGCTGTCTGCGTGTAGGAAACTTTGTCAGTTCAGTAAGATTTTAGTCAAGTATTTTTTTGCTTTTTTGCCGTAACGTTTGATGGACTTCTAAAGTCTAAACGATGCGGGCTATTAGCTTGTGACTTGCGCGTTAGGCTTTCCGCTTAATTGTATCTTCTTCAACATTTTAGAGAGAAAAATGGTTCCAATTGATATATTCATTATTCAGGGTTCATACAAACCTGCAAAACTCGGGAAAATAAATAGTTGACAAAAAACCTCAGGGAAATTGGTTTTCAAAAAAGTTGTATGAACCATGTTATTTTCTAGCGAAGAGGATCCCTATTTTTTTTCTAAAATTATATTGACTTATTGGGAATTTCGACCATTTAATAATTCTAGTCCTTACTTTGCGTGCCTTCAAATATAACTTGGGAAAAGGTTTTTGGCGTATTAAAATGTGACATCCATAACAATTCATTCTTTTCTTGAGTACTCGCTTTTTTAGGCATAGGGATTAATTTTGGGACCTCCAACGTGATTTTACTTTCTTTTCTCAATAAGATAAATGTATTAGCGTCTTTGGATTCTAGAGGCTCTTCGCTGTGTATACAGAAAAAACGTATTTTTCATTCTTTTAACCTGGCAGGTAATAATTTTAGGGATTGTAGAGGCTGAAAACACATAAGAGAAAGAAAGGGTTGGCTGTTGGGTCCCCCAGACGGGATTCGATGGAGTTTTCGCGGATTTTTAAAGGAATATGGCGGGAAAAATCATGGAAAATTAAACACCGAGAATGTGAAAAGGTTTCGCGGTTTTTTGAGCTGATTATTTAATTTTTCCAAATATTATTTTATTGGTATCGCCTTGATAACCACGCGTCAGGGAAATTTTGTGAAAGTCGGGTAAAGGTCAAGGAGTTTTGATAATGGGACTATAAGTTCCAGGAAAACTCATGGTATTTGAAAATACGCGCAATGCAATGTCGGAATTTTCTTGGAGTTTGAAAATATGCGAAAAATAAGGTGGGAAATCTCGTGGAATTTGAAAATATGGCCAAAATAATGTAGGGAAATATCAGGGAAATCGAAAAGAAACTAGAAGTTCCCTGAAAACTGATGGAAATTTCACTGAGTTTTAAAATTTGGCCTTGATAAGGACGGAGAAAAGCGGGGAAAAGTCTTCTAATTTTAAACAGGTCTCCATCTTCTTGTTTCCTCTTTGCTCCCAAGTTCCAGACCAATATAACAGCCGCCATATTGGGATAGAGAAATCAATGCTGAAGTCCTTAATATTATTTTATTATTTTTTTCTTTAACTTTTGGCGGGTTGGTTTAGCGGTTTTTTGAGGGGTGGTGGTTTTTTTAAGGTTTGCCTTTATGGCCGTTAAAAAGAAAGCTAAAATATGAAGAAGTGAATCAAAAGAGCTGGAAAAAAACCCTTTTAGAAGGCTAGAGCCCCTTCCCAATCGAGTTGCTGCAAAAATAAAAGAGTATATCCACCGCAAAAAGAACGCGCTATCTAAAAAGCCGTGTTTTTTCAAGGTTTTTTATTTAATCCTTAGAAAAACGACCCCAATTCAGTTAGTTTTCTTTCAATTTTCTGAGAGTCGTGTACTTTTTGCCAGCTTGCAATTAATAGGACCTTTTCAAGGGGGGGGGGAGGGGATTCAGTATCGTCTACTCGATTTAGGGCTAACACCAGTCTGTTAACTAGTCCTTGGGACCAGTGACCCCCCCCCCTTTGCGTTCATAATAATAAACTGGCCCCCCTCCTTATTTTTCTTATGGATTTGCGATTTATAAACTGCTTCAGTAAGCCCCTCCGGGCCCTCCCACTTCTTGAATGGTCCAATAACCCTCACTTCTTGAATTTAAAAACTGGTCCAGTAACTCCCTTTTCTGGGATTCAAAAACTGGTCCAGTAACCCCCACCTATTTAATTTTAAAACTCGTCCAAGGAATTAATTTGTAAGTGCAAATTATCGACTATGAATTTCTTGGCAAGTTGCAGTTGCAGACTTGCAGTGACATAAATTTAACCTTTTAAAAAAATTCCTATACGTAATGAATAAATTTAGGTAATTTAAATTGATTAACTCTAGGCCTATAACTAATAATATAGTCGATATTGACCAAACCTATTTGTATTTACGACCTTTCCGTTTCCTCTAATGGAAGCTAGAGTTTAGGGTTAAAGTTAGTTTCATATTGAAATTTCTCTCCTATGATCAATAATAATGCTGGCCAAGGCTTACCAAACTTTCTCCTCTTTTTTTTTTACCTTTCCAAAATGTTTCATATTCATATATGTATTTTTTCCCCTTGAATTTTCTCCGGTCAAATTATTTCCCTTATATTAGGAAACGTATAGCTATGTTCCTTTTTCCTATATAGTTATTGAATTTTCCTTTCTTTGCAGTTTGCAGGGCAGGTATGACTTTATTTTTCGTAGTTTAAATTTGTCACAAACTCCTTTATCTTTATTGAAATGTATTCTACATTTGTTATTTATTATTTTTACAATTAGTATAACAAAGGAATATAAATATTGTCTATATTTTTCCCTAATTGAAAACTCCGCCTTCGATTTTAATCCCATTTCATTCTTAAACACCTATACTCGACGCCTCTTATTCAAATTTCTCAAATTTTAGAATCAATTCTTAAGGGTTCTCTAGAATTTTTGAAGAAATGAAATGAAATACGATGAATCTAATCCCTTTTCTTTTATGTTACTTGTCATCTCGAAGTGTCACAAATTCTCAAAAACCCTCATTAATTTTATAAGCTCCCCTATATGCAAATTACTTCGTAAAATTAATTTATTAATTTAATTGGATTAAAATAATTTCGTTTTCAAGAAATTTTTTAACCCAATTATTATTTTAGAATAATTTAATACCTTTTGGTACTGTACCAATATTTCCCTTTAAATTTCCTTTATTTAAACATTAATTGAATCGTAACGCAAATATTTGATTTGTACATACCAAAGAAATTTTTCAATCAATTTAGATAAATTTGAATATCTAATTTTGATTTGTTCTTTTTTCCATACCCAACCGAAAAGGATGAAAAAGATGAAGAAATGTTTTATAAGATGAGTGATAATGATGCATTTTTCTGAAGTAACTTCGCTGTCTAAAAGAGCTAGTGTTTTTAGGCAAAGAAAAGTACCCGTTAATGGTTTCCCTGAAGAATACATACAGCGCAATAGGAATGATTATGTAGCCAGTCATTTTCTCAACGTATCTAGGCGGGATTTTGTTTTGGGAGATATGGGGGTGCACAAAGATTCCAACTACCTGTATGCATTCCCGTTTCCCTGCATCCATCCATATAGGTGCGAAACCTTTTCGCACATTGATCATTTATCAAGTAATCCTTTTTACTGTGTTTCCTACTCAGAACGAAGTAAAGCCATCAATTCTTGGAAGGAACCCGTTAACCCTCTCTTTTCTTAAGCCTTGGTTAGATATCTTTTAGTAAGAATTCCATTAATTAACCCGAGAAGGAGTTAGCTAGAGTTTGAAATGAGAAAGGCTGCAAAATCCCTTTTTTCCTTAGGAAAGCCGACTAGACTAATGTTTCTGCTTCCACACCATTTGTTTTAAAAATTCTGCTTGTGGGTTTTCCTTTAAAAGGACCAGACAGGGACTAGAGGAAGGTTTAGAATGACTCTTACTTAACCTAACAAAGACATATCCACGTCATTGTCCCCTCGTTCCTCTGTTTAGGTTTAACTACTTGAAAGAGAAAGATTTCATTGCACCAGCGTTAAGAGACCCAACAAAACGTTTCTTTGTGTAATTATAAGTATTGTTTTCCATATATAAGACCACAAAATTATATGGAATAAAAATTAGTACCTAACAGTTAGAGGTATGAATTTATACCCTTACTGCATGAATATTGAAATAATTTCGAAATAATAAATGATTTTTTCTTTTTAAATATTTTATTGGTGAATTTTCAACGTATCTATACAGGTATACTCAATATAACAATATACGCTTTGTGAAAAGTAAATTTTAATTTTAATTACACTTAACATTAAACACAGCGTTAATTAATTTTAATCTAGGCGGCTATTTAAAAATGAGCACTGAATTTCTTTTTTTTTTTGGGGTAATTTTTAATTTATTCTATATTTTTTTTTGAGATAAATATTGCTTATTTTTTTAATTCATAATTAACGAATTAAGTTTGATTAACCCTTTTTAAATATCGTCGCTAATTACCAGTTGGCGAAATATCTACGGTGCGGGTTTTATAATTTTATTTTTCTAACTCAATTCTAAACGGACTAATTAATACGCTAATTATTATTTTTGATTAACATCTAATATACCGTCAGAGCACCACCTTTTAGACCCAAAATATACATTATAATAATATATAATCAGAAATATATTAATACCGATGGTTAATTATGTTTTAAGTGCATCTATTAGGACTTCTTTTTATAACTATTTTATTCGGTTTATCACAACTTTTGGTTTAATATACTTCTGATATCAAAACACCGTATACAATCTTGGATTGGTTTAAATTTAATTTCCTTTTCGCGTTTATACTTCAATGAGAATACACGCATTCCAAGGCTGCTTCTAACCACCCCAAATTATATATATATATATATATATATATATATATATATATATATATATATATATTATCGTAATAACACTTATCACCCACCCATGAACCATATATGACGTCATTCAAATACGGTGGTATACATATGTATATTTAGTCCAATTATTTACAGAAATAATTAATATAATTTGCATCGATTTTTGTTATTTTTTTTAAATTATTTAGGGTTGTACACGTGTTTGGTGCTGGGAATATGTTGTTTGTTTATCACGGTTATTTATACCGTATAATATATATTTTACTATCTAATTTATTCAGCTATAATCTTCATTTAATTATAATTATCTTTTATTAGTTAATTATTTACCGTGCCGTTAACATTCATTTGGAATAAATAAATATTCCATTACGCGGGCGGGGATGTTTTCAATTGGTCATTAATTAACATTAAGCCTTGGTTAATTAAGGCTATACACTTTTTTGTTTGTTTCAAGATAAAAATATGTGTCTTCATTTTTAGATTTTTATTATTTTTTTATTGTTTGGTATCCGAAATATTTAATTTAATTTCCCGCCATTTTCTCCCACCCATCTCGGCGCCATTTTGGTTTGTTTGTTTGTTTATTTATTTTTCTTTTTGCAATTATTGATGCGTATTTATTTATCTTTAGGTTTGGATTCGTGTGTGGGGTGTTTTGTTTTTGGGTTTATTTATAGTTAAGCTTTATCCTTACCCTTTTTTATTTGGTTAAATCGACTAATTCAGCCATTCCTTTTTTAATGTGTTCATCGAGGTCAGCCGTATCGGGGTCAATTTTAGGGTGTTTGTAATCTTCAACGAAATAGCACGTGCCTTTGATTTCTGGCGGGAATCCTGGAGGTAGACACGTGGGTGAACGTTCCGTGAATGTGAAACCAGGCGTTTTGATAAGTAAACTAAGTGAAAAAATAAAATACAAAGAAATTATTGCAAAAAGAGTATAATTGTGGGACCGAATACAGTGAGATGGTTTTATGGGAAATCAATTCAATTTTGAGTCGAAATTGTAACTTCTAGGGCATTTTGCCACAAGGTCGGTCTTCGGTCAAGCTAACTGACCAATGAAAGAGCTAGTTTTAGATCAAGATAACAATAGTAGACGTTTATAATCATCTAGGAGCGTGAAAGGGTAAACGATTAGCGTTTTGGGTAAAATGCTTTTGCTATATGATTACCCTCTTCATAAAGGTCAAGATGATTTTAACGACCATTTCTTTTCGGACACCACAGATAGTTCTTTCGAAACAAGCTTAGGTCCTCTCTTTTCTTAGTTGATCAGTAACAAAAAAATAGCTTCCTAAGTCTGGACACTTCAGCTATGTTTCTTTATTCTTTTTTCTTGGAACGTTGGCGCTGGTAAAGGTTAGGATGTCATTAGTTTGAAAGTATCCCAAGCCGCGTATGAATAGCTATAGAGGGATTCTTGTCTGACCATGTTAAAAGCCGCCTTTCTTGACTGATCTCTCTGCTCGTTACTGCATGGCCCGATGCCTAATGGTCCGAAACTATTCGGCACTCCTTTACTTCCCTTAACCTTTCTTTCGCTACTGGTACTGCGTGGAGGTATACTTTTCTCAATTTCACCAAAGTAGGTCCGTATACTTTTTTCCCTAACACCAAGCGTAAATTTGTGACCCTTCAAAGGAATTTTCTTTTCCTGCACGAGAAATTTTGTCTAAGAAACTAGCTTTGAGTATACAGGGTGTTTCTGAAAAGTCCATCACAAATTAAGGGGCGTGTTTATGGGACCAAACTGAGCGGAAAGTACCAAAGAACATGGGGTGTACAACATTTTGTTACGGAGATATGGCCTTCCAAACATTCGCCCCTAAAACAAGGAAATATCCAAAAATGAGGAGTAACACTTAAGACCGACTAACCAGCTTGTTTAAAATTACTAGACAATTTCAATAGCCTTTAATCGAACAATTGATTTCTACCTTTACTAATCAGAAGCGTATAAATGAGTAGAAGTATGCCTACGGTGGTAATGTAAAATTAATCCCAAGTGACATGATGTTTCAAGATCTTCCCAGCACCAAGTAAAATGGTTCTGATTGAAGGGACTTTTATTAGCACAGCGTAAACAACGTTATTTTCAGGAATTAGTCCAAATGTCCACGGGCGGCATTACAAAAACGAGGCAGTCTTTCGAATGATACTTGGACATGTTGGAAGATCCCTGGCTTGTTCCTGTTATCTCAAACCGTAAAAAGCTACGCAAATCTTCATCATCACGGACAACACTCTTGTACGTTAGGTATGACCTTGAGAAAACCTAAAAGGACATCTCGAATGTATTTGAAAAACCCATCTCCAATTAAGGGGCGTGTTGTTTGTTTCCAACAGAGTAAACTCGCCCAGAGAACAATTACAATGCAGAGCCACGTTTCGGCGTTAATGGCCGTACCTAACGTACAAGAGTGTTGTCCGTGATGATGAAGATTTGCGTAGCTTTTTACGGTTTGAGATAACAGGAACAAGCCAGGGATCTTCCAACATGTCCAAGTATCATTCGAAAGACTGCCTCGTTTTTGTAATGCCGCCCGTGGACATTTGGACTAATTCCTGAAAATAACGTTGTTTACGCTGTGCTAATAAAAGTCCCTTCAATCAGAACCATTTTACTTGGTGCTGGGAAGATCTTGAAACATCATGTCACTTGGGATTAATTTTACATTACCACCGTAGGCATACTTCTACTCATTTATACGCTTCTGATTAGTAAAGGTAGAAATCAATTGTTCGATTAAAGGCTATTGAAATTGTCTAGTAATTTTAAACAAGCTGGTTAGTCGGTCTTAAGTGTTACTCCTCATTTTTGGATATTTCCTTGTTTTAGGGGCGAATGTTTGGAAGGCCATATCTCCGTAACAAAATGTTGTACACCCCATGTTCTTTGGTACTTTCCGCTCAGTTTGGTCCCATAAACACGCCCCTTAATTTGTGATGGACTTTTCAGAAACACCCTGTATAATTTTTTTTTTCGTTTAATGCTTAGGCCCCAAGGTGAATTTTTCCATTAAGGTTGTACATTAAAAATGTTTTTTTTTTTTTTTTTTTTGGTGATATGAGGTTGTAATATAACTAGGATTTATGATTCTGGTGTCATTTATAGAGAATGGAACGTACAAAATGGTCTTAAATGGAGGCTTCCTCTGTTTAATGTTTGCTCCATTTACTGTTTATTGGGCTGTTCTCTGTTCAACTTCTGCTCAAGTCTCGGTCTATGTTATCCTCATTTCCCTATTTAACTTATGCTCAATTTTCTATTCAGTTTAAGTTTATTAACTCTCTTCTGCTCCATTTTCTGTTCAACTTAGCCCATTTTCTCTGTTCAAATTAGTCCATTTTCTCTGTTAAACTTAGTCCATTTTCTCTGTTAAACTTAGTCCATTTTCTTTGTTCAACTTAGTCCATTTTCTTTGTTCAACTTAGTCCATTTTCTTTGTTCAACTTAGTCCATTTTCTCTGTTCAATTTACTCAAAATTGTCTGTTCAATCTACTCACAAATCTATGTCCAATTTACTCACAAATCTCTGTTCAATTTACTCACAAATCTCTATTCAATTTTCTCACAAATCTCTGTTCAATTTAATCACAAATCTCCGTTAAATTTACTCCCCCAACTCTCTCATACTCGGTTCAACTTAGTCCATTTTCTCTGTTAAACTTAGTCCATTTTCTCTGTTAAACTTAGTCCATTTTCTTTGTTCAACTTAGTCCATTTTCTTTGTTCAACTTAGTCCATTTTCTCTGTTCAATTTACTCAAAATTGTCTGTTCAATCTACTCACAAATCTATGTCCAATTTACTCACAAATCTCTGTTCAATTTACTCACAAATCTCTATTCAATTTTCTCACAAATCTCTGTTCAATTTAATCACAAATCTCCGTTAAATTTACTCCCCCAACTCTCTCATACTCGGTTCAACTTAGACTCTAATATTCTCTATGAAATTTATCGCCTCTATTCTAGCTGTTCAACTTACGTTATGGCCTAGCCCTTTTTACAAGTTAAGAGTTATCCCCGTTGCACCCTATGCCGAGTTCCTTATAACTAACTATCCAATATAATAACCTCGTCGTAAAATATTACGTAATTATCGCTATTGTCACTTTTAGGTCATAAACATTTTGACAAGACATTCCACGTTAATAAGAAAAGAGTCTTGCCCGCCTATAAATACGAACCTAGATAGACGATTACGTTACAAATTACGTGGCGGCGGCGCGGTACCGAGATAATAGCCCAGAGAGAGTGGTCTGGTCTTCCATAGAGAAGTTATTAAAGGGAGCCCATCATAACGTGTTGAGAAAGCCGGTACATTTCCTCCTATAGCAAAGGCTTAAGTCCTCTCTATGCTGGGACAAATCCAATTTAGTCCCGCAAGCTGCTTCACTTAGAGGAACGTCATTTCTCCCAAGGAAGAGTGGTCTAATACTTAGCTTAATTTCTTTGGTCAATTTCTATTGGAACTACTTCTTTTTCTATATAAAACTAATTTTAGCAGGTAAATTATGCCAATCTCACAAAGTATATGAAAATATAGTCGGTCTATTTCGATATTTGTATGCTGTATAGAGAATGCGACAAGTTTTCGACCCCTCCATTAAGCTATTGAGTTAGTTGACTTGTTGGACTGCTTTGGTAACTAGCTACTTAAATATCCATAAATAATAGGTTACTATCAGATGGGTTTGATTCAGAAATGAACACGTATTTTTGTTATAGTTACTGCAGAATATGTTTTTGTGGAGAAAATTGAGGCCAATATTGACTATAGATGGGATTTTCGGTAAATAATTTATTTCTTTGGGCATTGCTTGACTGGTAATAATTTCGTCCAATTTTGAAGTATGTTTACAGCTCGAATCTGAACTCTGATTTTGTGTAATATTTAGCTATAATTACGGGAAATGTATGGGCAATATTGAACTATAATTTTGACCAATGGTTCATGGATAATGTCACTCAAAACGAATTTATTACGTAGTGGTATTTCCTGATGATAGACAATAAAATAAATCATTTATCAACAAGGCCTTCATTTCGCAGTGGGACTTTGCGGTTTGGCCCCTTAAATGGTGAAAACCGGGCCCCCTTATTGTTGTAGTGAACGTGGTAAGGGCTTTAATGATAAGAAACTACAAACATCTTGAATTGGGGAATTGGATTGAGTCCCCGCTACGTAGCTGAGCTTAAACATCAGAATATTTGAGGTGGCCCTTTATTATAAGCAATCGATCAAGCAACTGCAAGTTTCACTCCTGTCCCCCCCCTTTTTGCTAAGTGACGGATAACGTGGCCAAGGTCTTAGTCCGCTAAACGGGAAATCCCTGGCAATACGCCGTGCCAAACGTTGTTCCTGTATTATGCTAGCAAATAGATTTCCCGTTTTAGTCCAAGATAATCATCAAATTATTCCGGTGAGCCTACACCGATTCAGGAGTTTAGGACACGCTTTCAATTTGCTTGTCCATTGGCAATCTAAACGTGAACTAAGACCTGCAGAGCTTCGTGTCATCAAATGTATATAGAAATAACAGACGGTGCAAGGTTCAGCGCTGATGCCGACGAAGACCCTTCCATAGTGTTTTCGAAGTGGGAGCACGACAGCTTGGTGAAAGTCATTTGGGTGACGACGACTGGGTGTCCGACAATTGGGGACCCATTATACCAGTATGGTGTCATTGGTAGACCAATGATTGTGGAAGATATTTGTTTCGTTAGCTCAGAGGCCACGGGAATCACACACTTACCACTTCACTTTCTGTTATTTCATTTGCTTTTGACATCACGCACAAGTCACAATTCTAATCTTGTTCCGATATTTATTTACTCCTCAACTTCTTTAACGACAGTTTGCACCCGAGTTCCGAGTTCTTTTTACATTAATCTTCATGCTATCCCATGATGCAACTTTATTCAATTCAATTCCCCGTGAAGAGCTCGTAAATATTACGTACCCTAGGACAATTGCTCATTTATGTATATTAAGTAAGACTAACTCGGGGGAAGTCAGTTATAGCCAAGTCACGATTTTCGTTATGGGCGGTCACCAATGAACCCTCCCTGTAGATGAAATGATTAAGGTATACTACGTCTCACTAAGGATAGATACCCGTTCAAAGACGAAACCATTGAACCATAGTCCCTCAACTATCCAATCGTGTTAGATTCAGGACGTAAAAATTATGGAGCACACCACACCGCGCCGTAGAGAGTGAATAGGACCTTCAATCAAAACCTCGTTGGGGACGTATATATGTGTGTATATACTGACTCTCGCAGCGATGCATTCTGGGTCTTACTCTCTCACTCTCTCTTGGGAGAAGGTTTTACCCGTTTAGTGGGAGGGGTATATGGTATGGGTGTATCGGAGACTTTCAATCATGTCCGAACGCGCTACAGGGTGCCTCGTTTGGGTTTAACGTCCCTACGAATAGGGGCTATCATTTTTCATATTTGACTGGTGGACGTACGACGTGGACATACTTATCATTTTCCGGCATTAGTTTTAACTTTTCCTACCTATTTTATAGCCATAGTTAGGCCTAACTTTAGTGTCTATAATTTAGAGTTATTGGTTATAGTTTCTTTGAACTATACCGGCAACGTTATTAACTTCAAGCCTCTGACGAGTTGACTGAATACGGGGTGAATTATAACTGAGAAGTTTATTGATAAAATATAGTTGTTTTATTAAAGAACTTTAAGGATTGAGAAGTCTTTTTAGTTCGTTATGGTATTATTTTTCTCCTTTCAAGTCATTCTAAATTATTGAGGTTACAACAACCGGGGTCCGAGTAATTAAGGAAAATGTTCATTGATATTCTCTCCATGGGATTAACAAAGGACGAAACACAAATTTTAAGTTGGGTTAGGAAAATAGGGACTTTAGGGACCTGGTGTAAGCCTTGTTTATAATTAAAATTGGAAACTCATTATACTGAAAATTGGAATTTGGTTCCTTCTTAACACATATGAAAACAGATAAAATAAACTCCAAAACTATGCTTGGTAACGTACTTCATTCTTGACCGTTGTTTGGTTCGAACTTCGACCAATGGCCCGATATCAAAAATCTTTTCCAAAAACTCCGGTGCTTTTGCACAAGCAGCTGATTCCAGAAGTATTTAATGTTTCAGATCGATAGGGCTTTATTTTTTCCTTTTTATTCCCTCCAATTCTGTAGCTGGAATTCTCTATCTTTTTCCCGCTTGATTTCAAGTGCAGTACCAGCATCTCCTCCGCAGTTCAACTATAGCTAGCCTTTTTCTGGGTATCTACCACTGCTATACCGCCATTAGAATTATACCCAGCCAGATTTATGGTGGTTGCTGCATGCTATATGGGATAGGGGGTTATTTCCAGCTCTTTTCCAATTCCCCAAGCCGCGTTGCTAACTGCTAGGGAATGCCAGCGAGGCAAGAAGATCTCGACTAAGCCGCATCGGGTTGCCAGCTCGGCTGAGATTTACTTATGGATAAGGAAATGAAAAGAGAGGGAGTTTGGAACAGACCTGTACTGAAAGGCCCTCGGGCCAGAATGTTTTTGAGGGCAAAAACGTAGTAACTTTGCGAGCTTCTTTTTAAGTTGAGTTAATAGATAATGCACGGAAAAGTGTTGCCAGTAATTGCAAACGTTCCACCAACTACTCTGAGACTTTTGACGAAAGGGGTACAACATGAACTAATCGAAATTGATGGAGTAGAGTTTGTTAACTTTAATAACAAAAACTTTAAGTGCTGCAGTATCTTCCTCAATAAAAGAAGATAATACATTGGCCCTCTCAAATACTTTACTACAAGTACTCGAGTTCGTAACCGATAGACGTATTAACAGACCATGTATGATAGAAACGGGAGTATTATAAAGCTATGGCTGTACTACGTGGAATTAGAAATATACTAGTCCGTTCCGTATACTCTTTCTCTCTCGGACCGTATCCTAGTTCCTGATGCGGAACTTCCCAAACCGTCAATTTATCTTGGTAGTTAATATCCGTTCGTACAAATTGTAGTATAAAATACAAGAAGGTATTCTTACGTGTGCGTGGTTGGGCTGACGTTGACTCTGAGGGGTTCGCTTCCGGATTCAAACTTGTTGGCGATAGTAACGTTGTTCCCAAAGAGGCAATACCTCGGCATGGCCACACCAACCACCCCCGCTAGCACGGCTCCAGTGTGAAGTCCAATCCGCATCTAATGAGAATAAAAGATAGATTTATATATATATTCGATATTGTATCTTTGAATTTATTCCCAAAATAACCGAGTGTTAATTCTATTTCTATGACCCTTTTTCGCGATGGGTGCATACGTGAAACCGTTCTACAATAGAACTTTATTCTTAGCTAAAAAGTAATCTTGTAGCAATTTAGTTTATTCATGATGATGGGAGGTGTTGGGTTTAGTTTGTTTCGTACAAGTCACTTTTCCGCGCACGTTCATTTATAATTCAAAGAGTTACGGAAAGGATTTCGCCTGCCTTAACTCTTTTTCGCCAATCAATTATTCGATAACGGACCCTCGAATAATTGTAATGTAAAAGTCGTGTTATACGCGCCTCGTTTCCGAAACATCCTGCATCTCAGTCTCTGAAAACATTTCATCTGTCAGCCAAGAAAATTCGTAGCTATCTTAAAAGGAATCATTTTCCTTAATGGAAAAATGCCTTCTCCTGATAAATTTTCAACCCATTCTCACCTTGAAACACTCATTGGGAGTTAGATCAAGGCGATTTTAATTAAAATTAATAAACTTTGAAATTCTGAAAAAGATGAGCAGAGTTTAGTAGAAAACATATCATTTACAAAGATATCCGATATTCAGCGTGACCTTGATATACCAGACCCTAATGAGCTCTGAAATTAAACTTAGAATGTCCCATTTCATGGACAGAGAACCCATCCAGGATGGAGTGTATTTGTAAGATAGGTAACGTATGAAACATACCTCCAGAGCTTTTCCATCGTGTGAATAGACTCTCTGGGCAGCCTGGATCATTTTGAGGGCCATCCAAGCGGTCTGTTGGGCGTGAGTGGGACTTTTCCGATGAAGACCACCGGCCACGCAGTAAGCGTCTCCGATTGTTTCAATCTACACGGACCGGGACAAAGAACGGGACTTTGAGGTTATTGGAAAAGAGAGAGACCTGTTATTGAAAGGTCGCTTAAGGTCCATTAATGAAAACATACAACGACCACTCGGAAAGCTCAGGGACCTACCGCTTTATCGATCTACGAAACGAATGAGAGGGAGAAGGGGGGCGTGTCTGTCCGAATGCTCTTGGTGTGAAAGAAGAAATCTAATAGATTACTACTAGCTTTCTCGTTTCAGGATACTTTTGGGTTGGGGGATCTCTTCTGTTGAGCCTTCGCTCTCTCTTTCTCTCTCTCTCTGGAGAGGTCCTGGGTTGTTATTAGGCTTAATACCTTTCTTGAGATACCTTAAGTAGTGTCACTAACCATCTGACTCCTGATTATCATTGTCTAAACTCTAGGGATAGATTAGGGTTGACTTTTGTTATTCCGTAACTTTGTCTGTCAGACTGTTTTCGAAGCCGAACTTATTGTGTTTCCTTCAGGGTTCATACAATCCAATGATAAGGCATTAAAAACTTGAAAAAATAAAAAGTAAGTAACTCCTAACCAAACAAAATCCTAAACTTGGCTTACCACATTAACCTTTTTATATAATTAATTAAATTAAACTAAGAGGCTTAAATTAAAGTTCCGTCGCAAAGTAGAATAATTAATTCTACTGGAGGCTAAAGGTTAAATCCCATAAAAATCGTTTAGGCTAAAACTTTCCACTTTTTTAAAAAGTACCTATTTTTACCTCTCCGAGTGACGTATGTCACGGAGAGGTTCTAATTTCGACGTGTCTGTGTGTGTGTCTGTCTGTCTGTCTGTCTGTCTGTTGTTATTGACTTACACCCCAGGGGACCGTGTTCGCAGTTTCCGAATTGAAGCAAATGTGTTCGCTATTTCCGGACCGTATTCACAGTTCCCGGAAATTTCAAAACTTGAATCTATCCACAAATCAACTGGCCACTATTACTTCATCTGACTAGTCAATTGTCTATTCTACATGAATACCAATCTGTACTTATTGGCTTCAAACACCACCATTTTGTGGTCTTTGTCCATTCCACGTAGACACCAGTCTGCACTTACTGGCTTCTATCACCATCATTTTCCGGTCTTTGTTTTTGTCCATCCCACATGGACACCAGTTTGTACACCTGGCATCTAACACCACCATCTTCTGGTCTTTGTTTTTGTCCATCCCACATGGACACCAGTCTGTACACCTGGCTTCTAACACCACCATCTTCTGGTCTTTGTTTTGTCCATCCCACATGGAGACCAGTCTGTACACCTGGCTTCTAACACCACCATCTTCTGGTCTTTGTTTTTGTCCATCCCACATGGACACCAGTCTGTACACCTGGCTTCTACTCCTTAAGGTTAAAACATACGCGGCGATCGGCCAGGGTTACGAGAAACGTCCGGCCTCCCAATGGTGGGGCTTCCACCAAAGGTTCACGCAATTGCGCTGTTCTTATCCATAGCTGCGATTCGACACCCTTATATACTACCTATTTGATGAAGGCGAAGCAACCGGCGTATGCTTCATTTCAAACGCCAATATTAGTCAAGTCTCTAAAGAATGTTTAATTGTTCTTTTTCAAAACGATGTAACGTTCAATAAGGCGAATAACTAACGAAGAAAATATTAAATATTAATTATATTTATTTTAATATTTAAGATAATCTTGTTTCTCAATTCAAAATTAATACGGAAAGAGTTAAAAGCAGTCTATGTTTTTGTCTGTATGTGTCCGTCCGTTGTTACAGTAGTGCGCTGCGTTAGAAGTTCGTTTTGTTTTGATGTGTAAAGAAACCATAATATTCCCTTTATCCTTAATATAAAGTGAATATGTGGAAATATTTTTCGTAATTATGATGCATTTAGTACTTTTGTAGCTTTAAAGCTCTATTTCATTTTGATATTCCAAAGATTATTTTTAATATTATTATTTAAAATGGATGTTTATATATTACTTAAGCTATACTACATCTGTTTATAGGATAATCCTTTCTAAAATCACAGTGAATACAAGCACAATGCTGCTATGTTGGTCAAATGACCTTTTATTTGTCAATAGGCCTAGTGAACCAAAAAGTAAACGTTTGGGTTTGGTTTTCGTTTCTGTATGCAGAGACATTAACGGTTCAGATTGAGCCGAAAGTTAAATACACTTTTAAATAATTAGGCTTAAATTTTATTATCATGGTGGAAATCTGGGCCGCGTTCAGCAGAGCCCAGCGTTGCTGAACGCGGCCCAGGGATTTTGTTTTTGAATTTTGACGTTACGGTGCTTAGCGCTGAGCTAGCGCGGTCTTCAAAGAAAATAGTCGGTTTTTTGGATAACGTGACGTAAAACGCGTAGTTCTCAGCTTGGCGAAAAAACTATGGAGGAATTAATACAAATAGCTCTATGGGACTATAGCTATTTAATTGGCGTGAAACCAGTTGATCACGCGAGAATTTTAATAGATATGTTAGTTTCTAATTTTAATTATAAAAGTTGTTATCTATCTCTATAAATATGTTATCCTACAATTTTTGTTAAGCCTTGGTACCTTGCACGCTTTATTAGGCTAGCGTCATTTATAAAACGCCGATGACCCGTTTTTCCCCCATCGGATGATTTTAATGTGTACAAGTATATCATTATTGGATGTAAAATGTCGTCTGATTTACAGTAAATTTGCTATGCTTTGTATACTGCTTTAATATTTCATAAATTTTAACTTAAGAAACATTTCCATATCTGGGTAAATAAGTTTGTAAGTAGTCGTCTTGACTCGGAGAGGTAATATTTTGGTTTTCCCAACTTGTTAGAACCTTAATCCCATTATTAAATATTTATAGTGTATGGGAGATTTGTTCTTCCGAACCCGTAAAAAAAAGTAGATCAGTTTCTAAAGGGGATAGCGCGGGGGGGTGTTTTGTGTTGACTATTAATCCAAAGAATGAAATATATCCGGCGGGAAGTTTGTACCATGGACGGAGATATAAAAGAAATCCTTTAAGCTAGCTCCACTGCCATTCTACGCTGGAAAAGAAAAATTCTCGTGAAATGACCGAACTAATCCCTTATTGGAAGCTGTAAGCCCCGCGCGTGCTGTCTTAGCCGATGAAATAGGCGGGTTAAGTTAGCTCTGGAAAGATGCAGCTAGGCAATAGATAATTTTCAAAAGTCGGGGGTGTTTGACCACCTCGGAACAAGGTATAGTAAAAACAAACAAACCTTGTATACGTCGAGCTCCCCGCAGAACAAGTCAAATTGAGTGTACAGGGTATTCAACATGTTAACGACCATCATGGGGGTAGCCGTCGAACAGATTGAGGTGAAACCCACAATGTCGGAAAATAGCATCGTTACGTCATCGTACTGTTCGGCCTCCACGTGTTGACCTAAGGGGAAGAGATTTTTTTTGTTGCCTTCTGTCATTGACGTTTGACATCAGTGTACTCTCAAAAACCAAACTACATTGGCAGTGAGGTTGAAGGCTTTCTTTGTACTATGTCTAGCGTGTATTTGATTGAAAGGTAAGGTTGTCGTCTTACCGAGCCATAGCTTCCTGGCCACGTGCGGTGGAAAGATTCCCTCTAGAAGGTCAACATTTTTCTTTCGTTCTTCTTCGACGGCCAAATTAGCCTCTTGAATGCTGTTCTTTAGTTTATCCATTCTCCTCTTGAGTCCGTCTTGGGCTCGCGATTGTTCCTCCATCAATATGATGTCTCTAGTGGCGTCGTGGATAGGGATATCCGAAATGTAGAGCCCTCTTCCGGTCATGGCTTTCAAGCCGTCCACAACCGGCGACCCTAAGAATAATAAAGTGTCCGATTCCAAGCAGTACATCATTTGACCTTTCAGTTCCAGACCCTATATGTTCAAAAGAAAAAGTAAAAGGTCATCGTATCGTTGGACGTGAAAACTATATATAACCCTTTACGTCCTTTTTCAAGAAGAGGTTGCCACATTTTGGAATGAATGATGTCACGCAGAGAATGTGAACGGGGAAGGTTAGTTTTATAAACATTTGGGTTTGAATTATGATCTAGAATTAGTTGGGTATATGGACACGGTTTACTAATATCTGAATAACTTCCGTTGCTCTTACGTTAAACGTCTGAAACTTTCGAGTCATTTTATACTATTCTTTATAAACAATTCCCTCAATTTTCAGGCATTTAACTTCTTTAGATTTCGTAGAGCACCAATTTTCACAATTCAAATGTAACCTGCTCTAAATACGAGAACATATTTCTTGGCGTCATGGAAATAACCCAAAAGGACGACCTCCAGCCACTGTGTTTTGTTGGTTTCTCCGCGAGTAATTTATGAAATCTTCTATTCCCCTCAATTTATCTTACTGTATAACAATAATTACAATTGAAATTTTACATGGGGAATTGGGTAAATTCCAATTCCGCATTCAGTCGAAATCAAGGTGGGGGAGGGGGTTTATCCTTGGAGCTTTAAGGTTTTGGAGGTACTTAGAGCACGTACGAACATTCTCTCGCCGAGGGAATTCAAGCTTAGGAAACAATAATCTCTCGAGAGTCAAACTCGTTTCTAATAACAATATATTGATTTTTGGGAATGTCGAAGGTTCAGGCACGTTTCGAGCGTCAATCAACCAAGAGCTTTTAGACAGTTTTCGTGTGAGGATGTTGCCAACTTTACCCGGGCTTACCAACTGCAATGACGCTTTAGTATTGGTAATACCATACACGAGATTATACTAGCTTTAAATCGAAATGATCCATTGTGACTTAAATCCCATAAACTCGAGCTATAGAAAGAATTTAAGAACTTGTCATCTAAGAAATTTTCTTTCTAACAGTCAAAATCTAGGGTACCCATCGCAAATCTTGCTCTATATATTAACTATAAATTATCAAATGCAAAGAGTTTCTAAGACGTTAAACTTAAAGGGTGAACCGTAATGGTATCCAATATTTTTATAACTTCGTATTAAACCACTTCGACTCACACACCCTTATGTCTTTCTGAAAATGTCAAAAATGTGTCCCTGTTTTTTTACAGGAAGTTGACCGTTCTTTAAGAACTCCTTTGAACTTGGTTGGAGTAGTTAGACTTTTTTTGCGAGTTAGTGTCAATCGAATATCAAAGATTGAAGGGTCACGTGACGGGTTTTATATCGAATTTAACAACCTATTAAATTTAATGAGCTAAATTGTATTTTCAGCTCCGTAAGATACAAAATATTTTTCTTAAGTTATTGTTGACTTTAGTAGTATAGGCAGCCATTTCTTAATATGCTAATTAACTCCTAAAACTAATGGATGACGGAAGGGGAGGTAAAAGGGGGGGGCATCAAGAAAGAGTTTATTGTTTAAGAAAACAATAAAGTTAATTACCAAACTTTCCTCTCAAATTCGTCTTGAAACAAGAATCGTTGTCTCGTATTTCAAACTTTATCGTTTGTTATGCTCTAATACCAGGCATTGCAACCCAAGAAAAAAATTTACTTCACTCTTAGGCCTACCCTAATAGATACGAAAGTAAATTCCACCGTAACTTTCTCTTGCTATCGTCAATATTTTAGAGAAAACAAATGTCACTAAACCTTAATTGACATTGCGTAAGTTTATACATGGTAGTTGTTATCAGGAGATCTTATGGGAAAACCAACATTACACTTGATTATTTTTACGTATCTATATATCAAGCGGAGGTGCTGGAAACTGGTGTAATCAATTACAAGCCAGGGTTTAGTTTTAGCCCCTAATGAATCTCGACTTCGTTAAGCCTAAAACATCCTCACTAACTTCTTTCTCACACTTCCTGAACTTTATTCGTGGTTAGATGGTTAATGCGTAGGAAGCCTTTTGGTTCTGTTAATTTCTTCTAGGGAATTTAACAATACCTTTAGCTTTATCTTCATTACGAAACTGTCTTCGAATTGAGTTTCAGTACTTTGGGGAACAAAACCGTAACTTAACACCACTGGGGTGAACGTTTTCGTGGACTTCGATGTCTTCATTAGCTACTATTAAAGCCGTCCAGTTTTTTCTACGTACAAGTTAGTTTAGAACCGAAAAAGTGCCTTATTATTTCCTTTAAACAGGGCCCTGTGAACGGTTTATATTGCTAATTTTGGATATTGATGAGTTAATTGCATCGCACTTTAATTAATTTGAAAAACTGGCAAAACTTTCCAAAAAAAGAGTTGAATTTAAGTCATTGAAACACGATTTCAATTTAAACGTCCAGCATTGAAAAATTACCTTTAAGGTATTTTTCATACCTTTATAGTAGGAAATCACTATATTGTAGTATGAAAACACTATATTGTAGTAGGAAAACACTAAATTGTAGTAGGAAACCACTGTATTGTAGTAGAAAATGACTATGTTATAGTAGGAATAATACTACACGTGGAACTTCACAATACCCTAATATTACTCTTTAATTTTGTCATAATGATGGTACATACCCTTTCAAAATTCGCTTGGAAAATTTTTCTCTGATGGCGAATACAGGAGATTTTTAATAAAAATTGGAAATACCCGACCCGAGGCGATATACGAAGTTCTCCCCTTTGGAGTTATTAAATCTGGAACTCTCGTAATAAGAAAATCCCGCCGCCATCAAGCGCTCGCAAGCACCCTATCCTATAGCTCAAAGCGCGACTCTATTAAAAGACCGCTGCCTTCCTGTCTTCTAGAAAAATTCTCCAAATTCTTTCTCGAGAGGAAAACCGAAATTCTAATTTCATTATTTTCCCGGTTAAGTTTTGGGCATTGTTAAAAAACGAAAATGACTCGAAACCCACTTCTCTGTCAATTTGTTGGGAAAACTTTCGACTTAGTTTTGAGGGAAACTTCAAACTTTCCCGCGTTATTTGCGCATTTTACTTTTATAAACTAAGAATAAGCGCGCGAAAATGTCTCGTGCCAAAAGATGTATCTTTCAAGTTTTGGCGCGAGAATTATAATCCACGTGCTTATCAGTTTTTCATTTCAAATTAGGCTTAATTTATTCAAACATTTAGGCCTAGTAATGACATTCTTCATCTCTAACCATAGAAATTCCTTTATATTTTTACAGAAACGATTTGAACTGAACAGTAAACCCATTTCCTCAAGACTTAATTTAAAAACCATGGGTAAGTTGCGAATGTTTCCTTAAAATTTTTCCATTTCCTTTAACAAAATTGTCACTCTCGTTTCCAACTATTTACACAAGCCTAAACAAAACTCGAGTTTTTCACAGCCAAGGGTTAAATAAAGATTTAAACCTTTTTTCTTTCCTTTTGGAGTCAGCCTTAGAAACCGAAATTCCGCGATAGACAATACGTATTTCTCCGGTTAAATCTTTTACTTTAAAAGGTTGTATCTTCCCTATGTACAAATAAATAGAGGGGACGCGAGAATCTTAAAACGCCAAATAAGCGATTTAGAGACCAAAAAAAAAAATAAAAACTTCTCCCAACTGAATTGCTATGGTGTTATATAGTTTTGAGAATCCCCTTTTAAAAGAAAACCCATACTTTCTTCCTTCGAAATTCCCCTTCAATTCGATTTATAAACCAAAACCAAAACCGTAAAGAGGCGATCGCGCCGCGACCTTCCTTCCTTAGACGTTTTTCTTGGACGACACGACAATATACTGTGTATTTATTTATTTTTTTCCTGAAGGAAAATTCCATTTGGGTCCTATTTTTTTCTTCACTCTATTTGATTGTGGGTTAACAATAGTGGCATGGCAAGCGGGTCAACCCCTCTCTTTAACCCTAAAAATGTATAGAAAAAGGAAACAAAATAGGTAGAAGAATCGATACTTGAGTCGACAAATGATTTGATGATGAGAACGGGGTGTATTTTGGGATTGTTTTTAAAATCTGTGGTTTTCTTCCCACTTTCAAGGGATATAATTTAACTTATTTAGTATCGCCGTGTAGAGGACAAGTTGGGCTATGACACCCTGAAGCAGTTTTGACCTATCTTTTAATGTACTAGAGTTATGACTCGCTAAAGATGATCTGCTTCTTTAAAGTTTTTTCACAAACACCGTTTGCAATAACTCCAAGAATATTCAGCGTCGTTCTGTTGGGGACAATCTGGGTTATTGCATCCTCAATGTTTTCCACAATATCTTATAATACATAAAAGTTACGACGTTTTCAAGTTAGGCCTAGAATCGTCTACTTTATCGTATGAACTTCTAAACATAGCTCTAAGTCTCCAGACAAGCATTGAAGTATTGTTTCAATTCCAAGTGTGACGCTTGGATAGAGCCGTATCTCTTGATTTGCCCTTTTATTTGTAAGGAGAAGCTTTCAAAGTCTTCCTTAATGTCAGGACGTTTTTAAGGATTCTAGTTGTCTAGAGCACACTCAGTTCCGCCCGCGCCTAGGGGTTATAGGCTATCCATATACCTTTACCTTGAACCTATAGACAGATACGCTATATAGTACTATCATTTTCTCGACTTATTCCCATCGCTCCCAAAGGCGTAGTTGTTACTCTGTAGTATCTCTGGGATTTGTTGAAACAATGAGCTTATCAGGATATTTGGGAAAGAGAGTGCTATAGCTACACTCTGAGTAACTTTTATTTTTTTTGTTTTTGAAATTGGTTCTTTTATCGGTACTCTATAGTGCAGGGTGAATTAAGTTTGTTCTTTTCTTGACGAGGTTTTAACGATGATGTCTTAAGAATAGTTCAAAAATAGGTCACTATACTATAGTTATAAGAAATATAAATAAATTCGATTTTAGATAAAATTTATTTCTTTGAAAAAAATTGCTTTCTATCCCCCTTTAACTTTATTATATTTGCAATGCAATTCTTTAAAGTACTTCTTAGCAACTTTAAAGTGAGTTAGCCATATATATTTTTTCTTCTCTCTTCTTTCTTTGAATATTCTTTTTATTTAAGGAAATTGCGTCTCTAGATATATACGAGAATAGGAAGTGTGTACGGGCTCTTAAAACTGTACGTTTAACTTTAACTTTAACCTTGGGAAAACGTGAGGGAGTAATTTTGAAAAATTTGTTGGAGATAGGGCGGGGTTTTTAAATTTTCCTTAGCATCTTTCGCGAAGTTGAGAAATGAATTTATCTATTTATTTCAACCGTTATATTTATGAATATTAATGACTCATTTTTAGGTGTTCATCGTATGAGATAAAAGGCGTCAATACTTCCTCAATATACTTTGAATTTATTACGTAAAGCGTACTCGCTTTTTTACTTCCTTTTCCTTTCTTAAGCCTAGTTTGAAATTTAGGCTTAGCAAAACTTTTCCCCGCGTGAAATAGAATATTTCTTTGACCTTGGCATAACTTAGCCAATAGCGGTGGTTTATTTAAGCCTAATTTGATGTCTCGTGCGCGTTAAGCCTCGGTTTAAAGCGTTTCCAGATCCAGAGATGTATCAGGTTTCATTCATTCAGTATTTATAAAAAAGGAAAACACTGAACGTTCTGAGTATAACATTGAATTTTCTTATGATTTGAATGAGAGCTAGTCCAAGCTGCTTCTACTACGAGTACACTCTCATATCCTTACTTCCAAAAAACGTTTTAAAAGGGCATAAAATGTTTTCGTGCAGTGACTCAAAATGGCCCAATAATCTCCTCCGCTTTCCAAACCTCGTTCCTCATTCCGAGAGAGAGAGAGAGGGAGAGAGAGAAAGAGAGAGAGAGCTTCCACACCGGCTTTTGTGTTCGGATAGAATCGACTGGTCATCGAAAAGAAGTTTTGCGAAAACGCTGAAGGAATTTTATGGGTGACACGAATGCCAGAGAGAGAAAGAAAAAAAGAACAACGTTGCCCCATAGCTGAATACGGCCTTGTCCAAAACGATAACATTGACGTTTATTTTTATGGGTCCTTTAGAAAAAACGAAATTATTTGAAACATTTTCATGAAAAGAAGGTATATAGGAAACAGGTCACGTGTCGATTTATTGTTTATCTGTTTTAAATTAGAGTTTCTAAGTTTTGTCCATGAAGAGATGTCCACAGGGGTGTAGTTATTTTTGACCTTAAATTTATAAATCTAAGTCAAATTAAAATGACCTCTGCTCACAAGTGCATACCATGGGATATCTTTTTGTAACGACAAAGCAACGCCTAGGGTATATAATTCAGATAAGAGACCTGGAGTGGAAAATGCGGGAAGAAGAAAAGAGAGTGTCTTGTTTCTTTTTGATGAAAATAGCCCTTAAGGGTCGGGGATCTGTCTCGGAGTAACCATAAGATAAAGTAGCAGTTTATTTTTCTCCCATGATAAAAAGTATACCCAACCATCTTTGTTTTTTGGCTCCCTAGATCTCTTGAAATATAAGAGTACTTGTTCTCGGACTTAGGGTTTGTTTTTGCTTTGTTTTTTTGCCCATGTTGTTATTTCTTGGAGGATGGGTTGTTGCTTCATATATAGATATATACTATGCTTTTTCTCCAGTCTAACTAAGCACTGTAGTACCGTATAACAATGCTATTTTGGTTGTCAGTATAGTGGACCGTTATCCAGTGATTATGATACATTTTACTGAAGTGAATGAAATAGAGTCGGAAACGAAATACTATTTTCTCTCTAATTAATTATACCGTTGCGCTATCGCTATAATAATTGGAGCGAATACTCTATGAAATACGTAGTTTCTCGTGGTACTTTCAATTTTTCTCTATCTATTCATGAACTTAAGTTATGGGGTTTTAAAGGGAAAGTGAAATATTTGAGGTGATCACGGATTATTTTCTCAATAGCATCTTATGACGTTGCGCGATTGCTATGATATTTGTAGCTAATACTCTATGGAATACGTTGTTTCTAGTGGTACTTTCAATTCAAGTACTTTCTCTATCTATTCAAGAACTTAAGTTATGGCGTCATAAATAGGTAGTTTGCGATGGTCACATCTTAAATAATGTTGGAAAATACTGTTTTCTAAGTGTAGTAGAGTTGGGTTTTTGGTTAGAACCTGGGAAGCATCGTAAATAAACAGTTTTTGAGGGGCTGTCACGAAGTTCCGACACAAAGAAATATGATGGAAAAATAATAAAACGTATTCGCCTGTAAGAGTTTCGGCTGCACAGATGAACAAGAGAATCTGGTAGAATCCTTTTCTATATATCTGAAGATGAGGTGAAGCTTAGAAGAGAAAAGTAAAAGGTTTCTTAAAAAGCAACCTCGTGTTATCCGCAAAAAGCCGAGTAATGGAAGACCCCAAATATCTCTACCGAATAGATTCAAATCTCAGATGAATATGAAACTGAAATAATATAGCATGTAAATATCTAGCCCATGCATTATCTTCATTCATACCGTCGCACTTACGGTTATTTCTATTTGCTTTTGATTATGGTTAAGATAAAAAAAAAAGAATATTGCCAGACATGTCTAACGTCTTCAGACAGACATCATACGTCATACGTGAATATGCCCTTTGTTTCCTCTGTTTATATCTCATACCCAAATCTATACCTTTGAATGTAGTTTGCGTTATTTTCATGGCACCAAGAGGCAACACACGGAGGGAAGCTAGCCAACTCGTGCTGCCTCTCTAGCGGTGCTTCATGGCGCCTGGGAAATAACCCAAGAAGGTGTTCCCCGCACCTTTTGCTGCATTAAATTAATGGAAACTGGATTAAAAACTAACTCGGGTCGATCTTTATACCTGATTCAAGACCATTCGTCCCTTGAAGGAATGTTTAGATAAAGGATAGTTAGCTATGTTAAAAATTGCTGAGGTATACACCGTGTTTACTTTGGGATTTACAGGAAGTTTTTAATCAAGTTTTCCCTCAGTTTCTCTCTTTTTTTTTATTTAGAAAACGGGTTTATGAGTTAGGCCTTGGCGTGGTAGGAAGACGAAAGGTGTGTGTACCTTCGCACGCGTCTTTCTAATTAAAACAAAATCCGTTTGGAGCACTGGCGCGTGATCTTTTGGGTTGAAAGGAGCTGAGCATAGACTCCTAAATTAGACTGAAGAAAAAATTAAAAGGAAAAAAGGTCGCAACTATTTCAAACGCCTGCCTGGTAGTTTTGATTAAAAGTTTCGTCTCTTATGATGTGATGAATTTCAGAAACTTAATTATATCTTTTCAGATTTTAATTAGGTTTGTTGATTTATTACACGATCTTAGTGTATTTAAACTAAACTTGGTTTATTTATTTTAATTGGAATTGGACAATAATGGTCTTAACTCATTTACGTCCAAGTGAAATACTTGATTGTGTTTCCAAAACAGTTCAAACCATTGTAACCTTCAATTTTAACTTCAGATAACTATTGTGACCTTTGGTCTTTGACCCCTGTATGGACATAAACGTATAAACATAACCTGATCTGCAGTTAAGGCGTATTTTCATGGCAATTTTTAGTCTATCGAAGTTTCAGTGATTTTCCCTGGCTTTGTGTTTTTAATCACATCTAGTTTAACATCTTCAATTGTCTCATTTAGGCTCAAAATTAACCGTGTAAGTTTCAATATCGCTCGAAAAATGTCAAAAATATCGTGTCATTTCAAAATCCCCACCTCGTTTGTTCGTTGTAAACGAAGCTTTTGAGCGTAAAATAATTTCCGATTAAAAGAGCATTTTCCTCTCGAATAAATATCCTCCCTCCCACCTTTGTTGAAACCTTGTCCCATTTCATTCGGAGAATGCAACGAGCGCAACCTTACGTCAAATATACTTATATTTTTCCCAAGACTATTGAAATATAAAATTTAATTAACTTCAACGATATAATTAATAATATATTAAGTTAGCTTCCTCTAAAGGTTTTGTATATTAGACCGCGTGCATGAGGAAACCGATTCAAAGTTTCAAAAGTTAAGGCCTAAGGCTGTCTTCCCGAGTTATATAGAATTGCAATGGGATAATATTTTGGGGAATGAGAATCTAGCGCTGTTTAGTTAGAGATTACAACCGGAAGTTAATTATCCCACTGAAGTTACTTTTATAACAATCTTTCTTGGGTACGGGTTTAGGCTTAGCGTTGATTATCAGTTAGTCGGGACTTTGAGAATTTATCAAAACAAACAACCAGTAACGTTAACGGAGGAATATCAGTTCCATAACTGATTTGATTACTTCCGTACATAATCTACTTCCGATTACGTCTTATTGTCACAATGGGTTACAGCTAAGGATTGTAGTACTACATTCGGTCACCGCGTCTTGGTTATAAACTGCGGAGAATTTTCTCGGGTTGGTAAGAAAAAAAAAACGACTGAATTTAATCTGTGGAGCCGCGTAGGTAGGATTTAAGGTAAAGGTATTGGATTGTACTCACCGCGAATTTGTCGTCCTTGTTCATATTGCCGCTCTTGATAACGAGAAGAAAGGGGCTGTTCGCTCTAGCGGCGATATCTTTGAAAGCGGCCTTCACCTTCGGTTCGACAATCTCGAAATAAGTGGACAAGTGCATTCCCTCGGATTTGATTCTCTTGGCGAAGATTCGCGTTAAGCCTTTACCCAGCTGCGCGAAGACCAGCTGACGATCGCAAATGAAGTGAAAAGGAAAGGCGCGGCAAATTGTGTTGACCGAAATACCCAGTTCTTCCGGTTTCCTGGACAAACGGTGCGCGTAAGTTCTCACTTTGGACGACAAACTCTGACGTCGCTCGACATTCAGAGCGCTCAGTTTGTAAATGAAAGTGTTGCCGGGCGTCAAACCCGCCTCACCGCCGGCACTGGCCGTAATACCGATGTCCGTTTTGAATATTTCGCGACCCAAACCGCGGATGATGCCAACCAAAAGGTGACCCATGAAAGGTTTCGGGGCCACGTACGTGATACTGACCGACGTGTCGCTACTGACCACGCGCAAGTAATGAGATTCGAAAAACTCGTCGCCGTATTCCGAATTTTTTAAAACGTCGCTTAGGTTTTCCATACTGTTCAAAAAATCGGACAATGTACTGCCCAAGAACATCAAGGCTTTGCGAAACGTTTCTAAACAGTTTTTGGCGTGATGTTCGCCCACATTTTCCAGAAATTTGATTCGAGTTGTTCCTAAATGAAAGAAATTTGATTAATTAACAAATTAAGCAACTAAGTGTTTAATTATGGGTGTCTTATTTACAACTAAAGTCTCTAATCCCACTAATAACCAGAAACAACCCCGGGTCTTGAATTCATCCTTGGAATATTGACGTGTTTAAACTGGCGTGTAATAACTTTCCCCATTTTACCACCAAAAATTCTGTTATAACTAAGTCGATAAGATGGTTTCATTAACTTGTCAAATTTCTTTGGGATTTGTCATCAAAAAGCAAGAACCAAAGAAAAGTTGGAAATTCCTTCCCAAAAGCAGCGTTGATTTTTCTCCATCGATTTGAAAAACCCGTATTATTTTTTTTCACACGCTCTGTAGCGTACCGTGTCTTTTCTTCCGTTAAAGCCCCCTCCTCCCCCTTTTAGAAAACCGAGAAATAAGAGGACCAAATCAAAGTGTGAGAAAGGAAAAGAAAAGAGCTTAAGTACTTTATTTTTCGGTAATTCCAAACTGTTAAAACTCGATTCTCTCTCTTGGGATCTTAAAAACCAGCGCGTCTACAACCACCACCGAGATAAAGTTTACAGAAAAGTAGAACCTCCTGTCTTATGTTTTTATTTTTTTCCTTAAACGAAAAATAAAAGGTGCAACTTTTCTCTTCTTTTTCTACTTCTTAAAGACATTCAACATTTACGAACGAGTTTGGGTTTGCGCCAAAAAAAAGTGGAAACCCATAATGTGGAGTAAAGTTATACACCGAATGGAATCTTATTTTCTTCACAGGGGGAATACCACTATATTGTAGGGAGAATGCCGCTAAATTTGGGGAAATACTACTATAGATTATCGGAGAATACCACTAAATTATGGGGGAATAACGTTAGATTGCAGGGGCAATACCTCTAAATTTTAGGAGAAATACCACTGCATTATAGGAGAAATACCACTACAATATAGGAGAAATACCACTGCATTATAGGAGCAAAAACCACTAGATTATACGAGCAATACCACTAAATAATAGGAGCAATAAGTCTACAGTATAGGAGAAATACCAATACATTATAGGAGAAATGCCAATACATAATAGAAGAAATACCACTAAATAATAGGAGAAATACCACTAAATAATAGGAGAAATACCACTAAATAATAGGAGCAATACCACTACAGTATAGGAGAAATACGTTATAGGCGCAATACCACTACGTTACAGGAGCAAAAACACTATATAATAGGAGCAAAAACACTATATAATAGGAGCAAAAACACTATATAATAGGAGCAAGACACTATATAATAGGAGCAAAAACACTATATAATAGGAGCAAAAACACTATATAATAGGAGCAAAAACACTATATAATAGGAGCAATACCACTAAATTATGGGAGAATACCAACAGGTTATAGGAGCTTTAATACTTAAAATTATACTCAAATAAATAACCACCCATGAATATTTACATCAAGTCGGGTACTTTTACTGTCGAAAAATGGTGTTTTAGGGTTATGGGGGAGGATAGTAAGAAAGAAAGAAAGATATATAAATGTTTCCTTGCCTGTAACTTTGCTAGCGGTGTCGAATAAGCCGGCCAGCATTTCTTCTTCTTCCTTCTCTTTTTCTTTCCCTTTTTCGCTCGTGGAATTCTGGGTAGAAACGTCGGCTTGGAAACCAGTGCCCGATGAAGCGTACTTGAGAAGTTCCGGATGGTTCACGCGTTGTCTAAATACATACATATATATATACGTGTAAGATTTATATAAAAGTCTAAGAAGAAATGGTAGAGCCCTGTAACATCCCATATAAGTACAAAACTATCAAAAATTCCGGGAGCCCTACGCTCTTTCTTATCTCTCTCCGTAGCCCCCAGAAACACAGACGCATTTTTAAAGGAATGGTAGAATATTCCGTTTGTCTGTACAACGTTAGGAGATTGAATGATATCAAAGTGTAATAACAAGATTCCCGTTTCACTATCCCTTTAATAATAATAATATAAAAATGTAAAGGTCTTACACTAAATCTTTCCATAGTGGATCCCCCGTTGATTTTACCATTTGACGAACAGCCGCGACCAGCATCGTTGTCTGTATGGAGAACAGAATAGAATATATTTAGAAAAATATCTTCAGGAAAGGGGATTGTCACTCTGATTCCGTGGAGTGTTTACGGGTACACTGTTAGAAAAAAAGGTGTTTCATGGGTGTTCGGAAATACCTTGAGGTGTTTATACACTCTTTTTGGAGTGTTTTTAACTGAAATGGTGTTTTCTTCGTAAAAAGGTGCTAGTTGACTCTTTTAAGGTATTTTTTAAGGAAATTGTGATTCAGTGGTACGTAGACACACCTTTAGGTGTTAATTGACCCTTATTAAATTGTTTTTTAAACGGAAATAGTGTTTTTAATATAAATCTGTTCGAATGGTGCGAATAAACACCTTTGGGCTTTACTTTACACATTTTAAGCTGATATGGTGTCTTTTTAAGTGAAAGGTTATTGATATGAGCTTAGAGGGAAATAATCTCACTAATTCTACCTGCACAGTGAAGCATCCTAAAAATAACCCAAAGATTTTAAAAATCTAAATTATTTTACATTTCTTAGGACTAACTTATTCTAATATTTGAAGGAATTTATACTTATTTTGATTTTTCAATCATTGGAAAATAATTCTCGAAGAGTTCAATATGCTGGAATGTCTTGGAATTAGAGTAATTCATAAAATTATCACTTGAATTTCCCCTTGACACAAGTTTTTATCACTCCGAGTGACGATGACGTCACGGAGAGGTATTACACTGGACGTATCTGTGTGTCCAAGATGAAACAAAGCTTTATAGCTACACAACTACTAAAAGAATCGTAATGCCGAAAAATATTTAAAATATTTCCATTTAATATTATGCAAAAAGAAAATGTTATCCTTTGGAAGAGATCTTATCATCCTACTCGCTTTATATTAACTTTGATATGCGTGTAGTGTTTCGATTCAGATGCAATCTTCATTACTCGTTCTATATAAACTCTCACTTGTGTCACTTCAAAGAAATAAATTTATCTTAAATAATTAATTAAATATAAATTATATTAATTATTTTAATCGTCAGTATTTTACGTTAATTATAGTTAAGTCGGTTTCAGAAATTTAATTCCTAAAATAATTTTAAACATAGCTATCTATAAAGTTATACTTCTAGGAAACACCTATATCAGAACGTTTGTAAATTTTGGGTATATAAGGTGATTGATTCACACTAAGAGATAAGAAACGCGCAATTGCGTGATCCTTTGGTGGAAGCTCTGCCAATAGGAGGCTAGACGTTTCTCATGTCTCACGTGTGGACGTGTGGCGTATGTGGTGTACACGAAAGACTAGTGCATGGGGTTGTTGTTAGAAACCATTAAATACCGGTTAGCTTTGGGTGAAACAATTGGTTGTTAGACAGCAGATGAAGGTGTAACGGATAGTTAATGATTGACGTTAAATAAGATGGATATAGCAACGAAGTAACATTTTCCGAATTTCTTTATACTGCGAACACGTTTGCTTCGATTTGCCAACTGCGAACGCGGTGACAGACAGACCCACAGACACGTCCAGTCACTCGGAGAGAGGTAAAAATTCTACTTCATTACTCTATCACCACACTTGTTTTTCTAATGGTATATACCACATACACGCTAATCTGTAGTTATTGTCTTCTGACAACACCATCATATAGTCTTCTGTGTATACCACATACACGCCAAACTGAAACATTGGCTTCTACTCCATTATCATCGTTGGGATTAAGATGTACGCGCGATCGGCTTAAGTTAAGAGAAGCGACCAGCCTCCCAATGGCAGGGCTTCGACCAAAGGTTCACGCAATAGCGCTTATTCCTACCATTTGTCAATCAATCGCCTTATATACCCTAAATTTCCAAAAATTGTGAAAACGGTTTACGCTAGGAGTCAAACGTCAACAATAGCTATGTTTAAAATCATTTTAAGAATAACGTTCTTAAAACCACTTAACTAGAATTAAGCTAAAATACTGACGATTAAAAAAATTAATATCTTTTATATTTATTTAAATATTTAAGATAATTTTCTTTCTTCGGAACGACACAAGTGAAAGTTTATATAGAACGAGTAATGAAGATTGCATCTGAGTCGAAACACTACACGCATATCACGAGTAGGATAAAATTATATCTTGCAAAACCATAACATATTCTTATTGTAGAATATTAAATGAAAATATGTTAAGTATGTTTTGGCATTACGATTCTTTAAGTAGTTTTGTAGCTATAAAGCTCTGTTTCATTTCAATATTCCAAGAAGATCTTTTATATTAACATTTCAAATTTGGTGTTTACTTTTTAATTCAGCTTTACTATATTTATATACAGTGTAAACATGAAATTTAACTTTCCTAGTTTCACTAAATGTTACTTCTAAATATTTTGGTAAGCGTTGTTCGGATTGGTTCCTTGAATTCGTGTGTCTTTGAGGAGGTCTTGACGGTTCACAGTGAGCCGAAAATTAAATACACATTTAAATTATGTAAATCAGGTCCTTAAGTAGAACTATTGAGGATATACAGTAAAGGTTAAACGTAACCATTTCACACGCATCAATTCTTACACGGTTGAATAAGGCTTACAGCAGAAAAAACGTTTACCCTTAATCCACTGGATTTGAGCAGCAGATTTTGAGCAGCTATTTTGAAAGACTAATCTATGGTAACTCATGTGTTTTGAAAAAAATAATTTCAAAAAACATCTTTTACAGAGTTGATAGACACCTTTCTGGTATAATTATAATCCTCTATTAAGGGTGATGGTTTAAACCTAACAAGAATTAAAAAGCACCAACGTCAATGGAATTTTAAAACACCAAATTAGTCTCAAAAAGACCTTTTTTTAAAGGGTTTATTAACACTTTTTCTGGTATTAATATACACCTCTATTCAAAGTGATTAAAACACCTCACCGGATATAAAAAGCACCTTCAGAGAAGGTATTATTTCGCACCGTTTTGAAAGGTGCGTATTGACATCCTCTCGAATGGTGCTTTTAAACACCAATAGGGGTGCTGCTGGGGATGCATTAGGAAACACCTCTAAAGGTTTCAAACAATTCCATTTTTTTTAACAGTGTAGGGCTTTTAAAGATTATACGCCGAGTGACTTCTCTCTCGGAGAACATTTGAAATTCGCACGCGCCCGCTCTAAACCAATGTCTTTTTTTTATATCTTCTCCATCCGTTTTATACTAAACGAGATTTTAAGTCTCGTGCATTTTTCCCTTCTGTTTCTCCGTTTCTCGCGCACGCTCTTTCAGTCTTGGAAGTGACGGGTTAAAAGATGAAATCGTGTATGATTTTATTTCTTTTCAAGATTGTTATATACTATGTATACGAAATTCCACGTCAGTTCTCGCGCGAGCTGGAATTTATACCAAGGGCAGATAGGATCTGGCGGTAATACCGCTTAAGTGTTTTTGAAAGCTCCGGTCTACGAGAGGTTTTTAACTGTTTCTGACAATGCTACGGAAGTTTTCCTTGAGGCTAGCTAGAGTTTTCAACTCTCGATTCATCTTTTGTAGATAGTATGGTTAAATATATTTATTTTTAATATTAAAAATTGTATTATGTTATTGGTTTTTTGGGGTATAGTTTGCCTCAACTATCTTCTATATTAATGTCGGTTTGGTGTAGCGTAGTTAATCCTTAAATGTATTATTTTCTTTCTTTTTGGGAGAGAGGGGGGAGTGAAATTGAGACGGATGTAAAAGCCGACTAAATCCGTTTCCTAGTTTCGCCGCTTCAAGTGTTATTTCCGAGGAAAATGGAAACCCTTTAAGGGTTATATACAAAAATAGAATGAAACCTCTTTCTACACTAGTAGCTTTATTTTATCTGTAGTCTGACTTCGTTTTAAGTAGCTAAGTCTAATCCTAATTTTGAAATCTTAATATTACCTTGTCAGTTTGTACTAAATTTAACTCAAGATTAATTTAGATAATGGGAAATATTTTAAAATAATTTTTAGGTTAGGTTTTTAATTCTTAATTTTACATAGAAACGTTTTTAATTGAAAATATTAGTTGTCTTAATTTGGTTGTGTTATGGGATAGCCAACATTTAGGGGCAAACTACCCCTTGTTAACTCTATGGCCCCTGTAGAAATGTTTAACACTCAATACAGCAGTGTTAAGAGGTGAAGCAACCCAACAGGCGCCATTATATTTTCCCATAGAAAATATTAAAAAAAAATATATATTTTTTCCAACTTGATTGTTAATTTATACAGGCTAATAAAAAATAATAAAACCGAGATAATTATCAAAACATTACCCCTTAAAAATTAAAATAGTACTTTTATGAAAAAGAACAGGTTTTTTTTGGTCTAAAGGAGCATAACGTCTTTGTAAGAATATTCTATGGTGTATATTTTTTTTTGGAAAAAAAACCTTGATATTGTACGGTCGGTCTTCTATAACATAGTTTAAGAAACCTCATCAATTATAACTAAGTAGACCGTCATCCTAAGTTACTCAAAAAAAAATTCATCTTCAATAAGTTTAATATTTCGGCCTATATAGGGTAATGGCACTTCAAAGTTATCTTCCAATACAGTGAATGGTAGAGCCCTGTTAGAACCCTTTTTTGCCCGGTTAAGTGGCTTGCCTTACTGCCTTACCCTTACTGCCATGGCACGTTAGGGGGTTGGAGTAGGTTTTTTGCTATTCAGAAATTTTTTGGTGAACAATTTAGGCGTCAATCTTCATAAACGATCTCTTAGCTCATTTTTAGGGAATGGCTTTGATAGTAGTAGATGAAATGGCTGAGAATTTAAGGTATTCTTCTGGAAATACTACATGGGAGGGGGGTAAGTTTTTACTTTAAAATAGATGCTTTACTATCTCATCTAGTAATAGCTGTTGGGTGATGCAAAAAGTGGTTTTGCTGGTTTCTAAGGAGAATTTTGTATATAAGAAACGTTACAGACACCCCCATCCATTTTTATAGTCAATGAAGTTAAAGTTGGACCGTATACCTTTAGAATCGAATAGACATATCGTTTCTTATAGCTTTTGGTTCTGTAGAATATTTAAATTGGGACGAACGAAATCTTTTCTTAAGATAGCAGAGAAAACTTTTTTCGGGGTTATGTAGTTTTTTATCTTTAATCAAGGTCTGTGCTCTTCTTCAAAAATTCTAATACAGTACCCAAAACGAGGTGGGCACGTTTTTTGACCTATAAACTAAACCATACTTTAGTTTTTCTTTCTTTCTTGCTTTGCGAAACAAACGAATTCTTAAAATCAGTAAGTTACAAAAGGTTGCGAAGTTTTTTTTTAGAAGAACCTTTTTGAATTTTTTTTACTTGTGGTTTAAAAACTCTCTATTAGTTTTTTTTTAAGAATTTTATTGGAAAGTCAAGCCATTTAATTTAATTTAATTAATATTTAACTTAAATATAATATAAAATAAGATTAATTTAGTTAATGGAAAATATTTCAAATTAATTAACTGGTTGGGTTTATAATTATTTTTTGTTTATCGGATTTTGGTTGTGTTGTGGGATAGCCAACATTTAGGGGCAAACTACCCATTGTTAACTCTATAGCCCCTGTAGAAATGTTTAACCCGCAATACACTGGTATTTTAGGTATGGTATTTTTAATACCTCAATATCAGGAATGTATTTCAATTCTCCTTGAATATATAATTAATTCATAGCCGGTGATTAAATACCTGATATACTTATATATAAAAATATATTAATATAAAGCTAAAAATGATATCGATTCGTGATAATGTAAAGACGTTGTTAAATAAAATAGGCTTAAGTACTAGAACCGCGGTTTCGCTTTTAAGTAATAGTAACTTTTAATGACAACCGCTTTTAAAAGTTTAAAAGGTTCCATGTAAGGTTAAAGAGCTCAATATTTCGTTATGATATAATCGCCTTACGTCTTTTCTTTTATAACCAACCGGCCTAATTACCTGCCTACCATTATTGGCCAAAACCAAAATGGAGGTCCTTATCGCTTCTTAGGAGCTAGTTGCAAATTTGATAACCGCACGAAAACTATACATGGTGGGCCTTTTCGTTTTCGAGGCTATAGCTCGCGCAAATTGTAGGATCATCTACATAAAAGGACCACGCTGAATTGGCCAAGGCTTAAGAACATCCCACTCTTTAATAGATTGAAATACCATGAGGTTTTTTCTTCCTCTAATTTGGCATTGCTTTGAAAAGGGAGTGAGTAGTAAGTGCATTTAATGATACTCAGGCCAGCAAGGTCTTCGGAGCATGCCTTGGTCTCTCTATCCCTAAAAACCTTTTGAATCGTTAGTTTAATTGTAAAGCATCAGACTCTCTATTAGACAATTCCTAAAATAGAAAAGTAACGTATCTGTGTTGTAGATTAAGTAAGTTTAATTGCAAAAACGACGTAACTTTAGTCTACTAACGAAAGGGGTAAATTTACCTATTGGAGATTGTATACCATTAAAAGATTCAAATATTGGGTATTCGCATTCTGTTTGCGATTGCAATTTCATTCCCTAATGCGCGTTACCCCAAAAAGGGTATCATTTCACGCTACATGTTTTACTAGGAAATACATGGTATTTTTCAAAGTATTGAACTAAACAGTTAGTATATTTTTCTCCTGAAAGACGCGTTGGAACCATCTTTCTTATCTCAAATTCCATCCAATTTCTCGTTCGCTATCAGAGCCTATTAAAGAAACAAGAGACGAACCTATACCCCTAAAAACGTATTATAAAGTATCCTAGAAAAAGACCCCTAAGTCTCATCTGATTGTAAATGCATACCGAGGGGTTGAACACTTAAGTTTGTTATCGTTTAGAATGACTGGAAAGGATTCCGTAAAGTATATACATTGATAAGGGAAGTATCCTTCATCTTCAGTCTCGTGTTCAAACCGAGGGGTTGACCACTAAAGTTTTTTCTATCGTTTAGAATGATGGGAAAAGGCATATTGATTAGGCAAGTATCCCACTTCACCTCCATTCACGTGCAGGTACATTTATTTTTATCCGCGACCTCGAAATCTTTTTGAGAAATTTTTCAGATCGGATTTTTACGTGTTTTTCTTTCCTTTAAAATATCGAGGCTGAATGTACCATCTTAAAACCTTGTAAAGCTTCAAAAAATTAACCCAGTTATTTCTGTAAAGCCTTCATCGTTTATTATATAACAAAGTGTTAAGAAACTATATATATTTTTCTTTTTTCCTTGAAAGGGTTTGTAAGCTCCTTTTTTATGCGTTAAGTCTGGGGTTACTTTGAACGAATTCAATTAGTTTTCCACTGAATTAAACTCGAATGGTCATTTTTTATTTGGGTTCTGATCGTTTATTGAATAGCTGGTATCCTACTAAAGGGTACGTAATAGTTTTCGTTAATTTAAATTTCCTTTTTTAAACCATTTCGTTGGATTCATTGAATGGAAACGAAACTGATTAAATGCTGGAAGGAATTGAGTCTTAATATTTCAATGCCAAATTCAAGTCCCCGAGTTTAATCGAGTGTATACTCCCTTCTGCTATGAAAGTACTTGAAATTGGGTTTTATTTCAATTCATTATGGCAGAGAAACTAAACTAAGATTGTAATTTATTGATGGAGGCGTTTAACTGGATAACCGCATTTAAAATGAATTAAACTTTTTTAAGTATTTAATTTTTATTTCGTCAAAACATTATTTTATTATAGGGGTTATTTTTAAATTGTTGGGGATTTGAAACTTGGAGTGTTTACTCTACGGAATGCATCATTTTTCATGCCATATTATTTTTTTTATAAGATAATTTTTAAATAATAGTTATGGGCAGGCATACTAATTTAATTTTTTTTACTTTATAAATTTAATTTATTTATGGGGACCGTATTTTAAATGATAACTTAATGAAACTTGGTGGAATTACTCCGTGGAATGTATTGTTTCTCATGGTATTATTTATTGATTTTTATCCATTAACACTAAAAACAAATGTTAGGTACAGTTTGTAATTAAATAAATCTGATGATTATTATTATTGAGAATAGATACGTTTACTGCAAAACGAACGGTATAACTCCTTTTGATTTAAATTTCCGCCGTAACATATTAATTACTATTAGAGATCACCTTGTAAATTAGAGGTAGACAGCTGGAGAAGCTATTCCTGGCGTTTTAATAGTATAATTTCCACCCAAATTACGAAGGAAAAGTGCCAATTTACATCAGAAACAGCTTCGACACTAATAATCAAACTCCTTTGAACGTGCCGTATAGTTAACCCTTTTCCCGCATACCTTTAAGGGCTTTGCTTAATTTAAAACCTTTTCATTCGTTCCTTACCTACTTTTAATGACGTAATCATTACTGATGGAAAATGGAATCGTAGATCAAGGGATCGGTGCTACTACGGCCTAGCTGGGTCATAATATCAAAACCATTAAGAAAAGCCCAGTACACTTTTAACACATTTGAAAGAGGCGGTAAAATTAATAATTTGCAGTGAAAATCACTTCACTCGAATACTTTTAATGGGCTAAGATAATATAGCGTGTATTGAACAAAGTTATCCAGTTTGGGGTTATTTATAAGTTGTAGTAGATGTTATGGCTGAGACGTGTGGAGGGGTTAGGGTCAAGGGAAGTCAGGTGGAGTTTCTATAGCTATTACCCCCTCACTCATCTCATCTACTAAGTCTTCTATTTTGGCTGGAGTCAGTTATTTGATAGTTGCATCTAGCAAGAGGGAAATCTTTCCCCCTTCGTTATTGTTGGGAAATTACGAGCGAGATAATTGCCTGTTTCCATTAAAAGCTTTCGCCTCGACGCCTACTGCTACGCTATTTCTCCTTCAATCTGTGTTTGCGATCCTCTTCATCCGACATATTTCAAACAATCTCTTATAGTCTTAATGCTTTATTCTAATTTTCCATCGAAACATATCGTGATCAATATAATTTTTACGACTTGCTTTTGAAAATGGAGGATAAAATCTACCTGACGTGAAATCAAGCTTATTTATTAATCACGTGACATTTCTCTATCAATTGTTCAAGCGCGCGAAATTGAAAATTGAAACCAATTCTTAACGAACAGTAATTTATTCATAAAGCTCGTGACATTACGACTTCTTTTCGCGCTCGTGCTAAATTTAAAAAAATTCAAAAACAAAGGCTTAAAAATATTTTTCCATCTCAAACACAAAATGCAATTTTAAAACCTCATTTCGAAAGGGAAAACAATTCCAAAAGTTTGTGTAAGGTTAATTTTAAACGAGGAAGAAACGGTACTTGACGATACAAGAAAACAATTCCATCTTTTGAAACAATTTGAACTCGTATTCGTCATCAGTTTACAGTCTTACAAAAACTGCGGCGTGGTAACACATAATGTTTAAAACTCATAAAGAAAAAAGTAGTTCTTACTAGTAGGTTTGTCTATTCCTTTTCAAGAGAGTGAATAAAGTAACTAGGTAAGAATAGAAAAAAACTCATTCCAAAAACAATCGTCTAGAGCTCAAAAATGTGGAATAAAAATTCAAACCGCACAAGCCGCTTTGCTAGGTCCTTTTAAATATTTATGAAATTGGGCGAGTAGTTTCTTAGCACCTTGGAAAACGGGCAAAAAATTGGAGGGAATTATATCACGAATAAACGCATTTTCCTTTCGTGCTAAGGCGATGAGCGACTCTAGACTAGCAACGAAATTTGAGTAGCATTGTAACCGTACCGTAAGATGGTCGTTAATGTACATCTAGAAAGGAGCCATTTACGTCCGCTGAATCTCATCTTTTTCGCGTGCTGCACGAGAAATTTATTCCAGGTTATCCCAGTGTAACTCCGTATGTACAGAACTGGAATTATACCCTGGCTCCTTCCGGAAATACTGTATCTTGTTTCCTGATTCCCAAAACTCTCCGAATTCATCAAGAGTTTTTCAGAATGAATATGGAGTTACGATTCGGGTTTTATTATATAAAGGTGGTTGAGGAATAAATTTAATTTAGATATCGGTGCAGAAAAGGGGACCTGTCCAAGTAATTTAGACGCAGTCCCATAAGATCACGCTGGTTGCAAAAAAAAGGGAATATTTCTTTGCTGAATTACAATTTACAAAGTCCGTGTCTTTATCTATAGACACATTTCTCGATTCATTTCCTAGGATGTATTTGATAAAATAAGATTCTTAAAAGTTTACCGAGTCAATATATGCAAACGCTAGAGAGAGAGAGAGAGAGAGAGAGAGAGAGAGGGAGGAGTGAAGCTATGCTACTCTATAGGATTTGATCTGGCTAAACCAATCGAATTTATTTCTTACGTATCACGTGCTACTTGAAGAAAAGAAAGTTCTACGAAATCCAAATCCTTTTTTTCCCGCGCCTTCTCTTTCTTCAACCAATTTCAAAGGTTTTTTTTTTTTTGAATGTTTCTACGCAGCGCGCAGATTGAAACTTATATTCATCCATCGATACCTTATACTATAGTTCAACTCTTTGGAAAGTTTTATAAGAAGTTTCAAAGCTCTATTCAAATTGTTTGCCCTTTTTGTGAGAAGTTGCGATGTAAGTTCACCTTTTCTTTCCAATCCATCCATTTCCGGTTTGGCTTTAAAGTTGACTTTATCCGAAAAACCAACCCTTTCACGAAAGAGGTTTTATGTTTAAAATAAATAGAACTGTTCACTCACTGGGAAAGGTGTGAAACGTGCACCTTTCGATGCGAAAGTATACAGACCTGCTCCTGACTGAATCACTTTTTTTTCTAATTCGGTTAAGTCCTAAAAGTCACTTCTCCTAAAATTATTTACTATTTTTCATCTTCTATTTTGAATTTTTGGGTCTTTCGATGTTATATTAAGCTGTAGGTGATATATTTAAATCAATCATCCATTTGGATGACGTTTTAAAAAACGCAGTTATGTGGACTAGCTGACAACAAAGGCGTAAACAAATTGACTTTGATGGTCAACTGGTAACCTTTAAGCTCTATCTAACTGGTCTTTGCTGCCAAAATTCCCAATAAAGCAACCACTCCTGGATGGATTAATACTCCATTTTAGTAAAAGATAAATTAAAATGGATAACGTTATATTAAAGTAAAGCGATGATTGGCTAGAAAGAAAGCTGTATATACTTCATAAAAAAAGAAAGGTGCATGCTGAAACGCCTTAATCAATTTTTTTTCCCTTCTCCGAGGATCCATTCCTTGGTATATGCATACATTATACGTATTATGTCTAGTGAAATCCCATTAGGTTCGCCTAATTAAAACACTTTGTAGAGATTATACATGGGCGGAAATCCATTCATCCGTAAGTTTTAAGCTACTGAAAGGAAGTAACTTCCATCCCCACATACACACGTCTTCCTTCCAATCTCCTAGAGCTTAAATTTTTGCAAAAAGCTATCTAATTATGCCGAGCACCAATTTTATTATTTTTTTTGGGTGCAAAGAAGTATGTATGAAAAAAAAAGGAAATATACCCTGCAGTCTCTCAGAGAAAATTAGTTTTATGCTTTTCCATAATTTTCTTTTTCTCAAGATCTAAATTTAGACTTGATCTACTTAAAGATGGAAGAAGGTATAGCTTAAAGTTAATTGCGTTATGCGTTTTCCACCAACCAATATTCGAGTCTTCAATACTTTTAAATCTTTTATTGTAGAAAGGTTCTCTGTTTGATAAGTTAATAAACGTATTAACTTTAATTTTAAAACGGTAAAAGAGATCAGATATTTAAAGGGGAAAAAGTAAATTAAATACTTCTTTTCTGCACTACCGCGATTTTAATCCGTCGGTTTAAGTTTTATCATAAGTTTATAAGATATGTTAAATAATAAGTATGACACTACAGCTCAAGCTATAGTTCGAGAACGACAAGCGAGAATTGAAGTCCTACACTCGGTGGTTAATTTTGCAGGACTTCCATCTAGGTCCTATTTAGTCTGTACTAAGCTTTTGACTGCACCTCACCAGGAGTCGCTTTACCTCGAATCTATGACCTACCTCCCTCACTTCATGACAAGCTCCAGTTTCTAAGTTACCAGTGACAAACTCATGGTGAACATATCTTTATGAACTTATGGTTTTATTCATATTTCTGTGAGGTTTTTTTGTGTCTTCATTTCTTTTGACAGTCTGTTTTTAAGACAATTACCCTTTTCTACTTTGTTTAATCGAGGCAGCTCCGGAAATTAGAGTGTTTTTATTTTTTTTTTTACGCTTGTCAATCTATCCTATTAACGCGTCTGTATACAATTCTAGCTCGTGTATGTCAAGCCTTTCTGTTTTCTCATTTCAGAATATGCAAATTTTGTTATGTTGGAAGTCAATATTGTCTGTTGGTGTTTTTGACGTCATTCTAATCGCCTGACCCGAGTGTTAAAATCAAGGAAGTAAAGAGAAATAGAGTGACGTGGACAGAGAGGAAGCTGTTTAAACCGGAAGTTTCGCTCTATTCAACAGGTCATATAAATTTCTTCAAACAGAAGTGAGTACTTATTTTTAGCATCTCTTAATTGAAGATTTTTGATATGGAAATTATGTCTCGATAAGTTTGAAAATTTGTTAGGCCTTGGTTTTCAAATTTCTAAATGAGATGGAGTGACGTCACGTCACTTGGTTAGTGAATACGGTCGAACTTGAGCCTATACCAACGCGCCGTGCTATAACAAACCATGACGTTTATCCAACTAAGTTCCGAGGTCATACCTGAGATAACTCAAAGTATACACTTTGATTTTGCCGCAGTTACGTATAAACAACCGCCAAACCAATCAGAGTTCCTGAAGTTTTTTTTATCTCGCTCTAAGGTACAATTTTGTAGACTTAAGAATTTTTAGAGGCTTGAATATTTTGCAGTTTTTTTTTCTTCTCTTCGTACCAGTTCTGTAGACGATTGCAGGCTTAGAAATACGTATGTAACGTATTAATTTGGGTTGTAAAAGGTAGCGTACAAAGAGTGCAAGAATCCTTACAGTATCGCAATCTTGGGTAAACCCTGCTAGGCCGAATTCTCCAGGGAGGAATAGGGAAACCTTAGAAACGAAATATACCTTTGGCCTCATAGATAACTCCACTCTTAAAATGAGCTTGTTTCCAATTGAAATTTCTATGTTTTTTCTATGCGAAAATTGAGTTCATTCTAAGCCTGAAACGGATGTATACGTTGTCCCTTTTTGCCGCGCTCGTGCTACTGCAGTTCTCTCGTGATCTGTCTAACAGATAACGTAAACTCTTTATAGACGAGGTGGCTGAGGAATACGTAGAAACGTTGTGCTAAGTCTATTTATCGTTCCTTAGAATTATTTATTAATTAAATTTATGGTTTAATACTATAGTGATGGGCTTAATTTACGGATTTCTACCAGTTAATCGGTCCAAGGCTAATTTATCGATTAATAATCGGTCAAAATCGATTGATAACTGATCAATAAATCGGTCGATATCGGTTTCATTGGGTTAAATAATCGGTTAGCTCGAATAATTTCGATAATCTGTTAAAATCGGTATCGGTTAAAGTAAAACTTCGATATCTTCCATCATTATTCAATACCTATTAAAGATAAAGGTAAAAATAGTTCTACAACCATCCGGTCTATTATTTAGAGGCCTAACTATACTATAGTATAAGATTTCCACGCTAACTTTAAAAAAAGAAAAGAAAATAACCCAGGAAGGAATTGAATATTTCCTTCTAGAAATTTCCCATTCCTCCGCGTTACACACAGCCTGAGCTAACAGGATTTAGAGGCGATGCTCTTTGCTTATCCTCTCTCTCTCTCTCTCTCTCTCTCTCTCTCTCTCTCTCTCTCTCTCTCTCTCTCTCTCTCTCTCTCTCTCTCTCCATACCCAAGACCTTCGCTAGTGATTCGAACCCTAACCTAGGTACTTCTCTCTCATAATCGAATATTTATCTATAGATCATATTTTTTGATTTTATTTACACTCTCCATTTTGAATATATTACGATTTTTGAAAATATGAAGAAGAAAAAGAAGTAAATAAACAAAATGAAATCGGTTTTTCTCATATTTTTAGGGATTCAATTTTTTTTTTTTTTTTCAAATTGCTTTTTCCCCGTATAGTTCAGTTGTAATATTAGATTGTATCAAAATTCACTTGGAAAAAGCCGTATTTTCTTTTGACATTTTAGTTCATTCTAAGTTTGAAAATTGAAGTTTTTAAATTATCAAGTTTTTCTCAGAATTTTTGGGGTTCAATTTTAAGGTACTTTGTATTTTTTATAAGAAATTCTGAGAGGATTATTGACCTATTTAAAGATGGTAACTTTTAAATATAAATATCCATTTAATTAAATTTATGAAACGACCTCTATTAAGATTAGAATTGTAACAAGACACTTGAACTTGTAAAATATTTCCGTTAAGGGTTTTTGCAAGCTTACGTTTGGGCCTTTTTTCTTCCATTCAACAAGTGAACGTCTGAAAGATTCTTAACCCTCATGTCAGAAAGTAAATGGATAAATATTGACATTTGGGACATTTCACGCGTCACAGACCAAGTTATAAAGTTATAGCGCCGTGGTGCAAGTTGAGCTACATACGTCTTATCGCGTCTTGAACACTTGTCATTTGAAAATATTTGAACCGAAAAATACTAGGCCTATACCGTCGCTTATAGTGTCATTTAAAGAAAATTCTTGGATGTTTTTATGCTTCTGTTTGAATTGAGCCTATAACGAATATTAAATGGCTTGTAAACAACCTAATTATTTAAAGTTCGAAACCACTGTTAAATGTTTAGTACTATTGTTTACCAATATATCTTGTAAACTAACGAAGCACACCTTCTCAACGTTTTAAAAACGCGTTTAAAAATTTGGGGGAAAAATGTGAAATTGGCTTACCGTCGGATATAATAGCGCCCTTATAGCCTGGCTCAAACCCCTGAGGTCCAACCTGACGCTATCTAGGGTGGTAGCGCCTTCTGTTTCGGTTAGATCATCAGTCGGTGATAGGTGTAGTTCGCCGTCGTTTGGCCCTCCCGGATCCGGAGGTTTAGGAGCCGATTTCGAGTCCTTTCGCTCGTTCATCGCGTTTACCGTGGACTGACCAAGTTTCGAGTCGAGGTCCGTACTCTTTCCCGTTTGGCCAGCGCAACTTTCCGAGGCAGTTTTCGGTACGGGGCTTCCCCTATCTACCACCTGCACGCCCGAACCACCACCACCAAAGTTTCTCGGACAACTTTGACGCTGTTTCTTGATACCAGACACGGTGGCGTCACCGTTACGATCCATGGTAGCTAAAGACAGGGGTCCCACAGCTTGAGTATTAGGGTTAGGTCCGGCGCATTTGAAAGGACAGCCCATACCCATAGTTTTTCTTTACGCTATTCGAGTAATTAGTCCGTAATTACTCGCGTTATGCATGGCCTCCGACGCTCACCTTTTCCTTTGTTTAGGGACCAACATCCCTATAGTAATTCTTTAACGCTAATTATCGTATATGGGTGTGTGTAAGCCCAAGATTTTGTAAATAGCGCCGGGAAAAGATTTAGACGTTGTCACGAACAGATTTTTAGGTAGTTAATTATCAATTTAAAAAGGGTTAAGACTGGCACGTGCTTCGAAGGAATCTATGGGTTGAAAGAGAAATATATAATAATGAAAAGGGCGCGTGTGGCTCACGTTTTTGGCGGGAACGTTTTAGGACGCGCGAGCGGGAAAATCTTTTCCAGTCTACCTCGTTCGGAGGAATCGTTTGGACGTTTAAAAGCGGGTATACCGAGGCTATCCTCAGCTGGAGAGTTCCCGCCGTTTTCTCTTATACAGCAGCAACGGTCTTAAGGGATTCTATCACTTCGATCGTGCCGACATCCAACGAGATTGTTTGGACTTTTACTACTCCCCCCCTTCCCGCCTTCTTTATGTCTAATTTGTTTAAAGGAAATTATACCTAGTCTTACGTTTTTCCTTGTAGATATAATAGGTCAATATTCACCAGGGAATTGTGTAAATTCACGTGATGTAGGCGAGCATCTTGTTCTTAAGCTTAAGAGATTACCGCTACATTCTTCAATATTTTACGTCTAATCATCCAAACCGGAAAGGTCTTTTTTAAATACATTAATACGTAGTATGTTAGTGATTTAATATATTTATATAATAACAGATACTGGACATAGTAAATCAAATTAATTTTAAGGCTTGCAGCATTTTAATCAAGCCCCTTAAAATATACACACGATAATTGCAATTAGAAAACCAACTCATCATTCCCAGATTCATTTTTATCAGCTTAATTGTTTCGCAAGTACAGTTAATTTATTCATTAAATCATAAGTGTAAGATAACTCCGTGTAAGTATACATTTATCCCTTTCCTATTTCTTCTTTACATCTTCGGCGGGAATGCATACAGTTAATGGGAATTATTGTGCACGTGCCATTTTCACTCAACGTATCTAGGTGGATTATGTATGACGAATTTTACGGCGCGTAGAAATGAACATGGACGCAATGATTCCTGGTAGCTGTATGCATTCCTGATATAAACCATAATTTCAGCCTGGTGTTTATGAAGTTGTACGCCTTAATTACATACTCGCATTACTCTAGACGTTTCTAGAAACTGTACTACCTCGCTTACACCTAAAGCAACATTTGCTTAAACCATACCAGACTACTCATCGTTTATTTGCGCGTTGTATCTCGAATTATTTTTTTATTTTTTTTTTTACTAGCGCTGATAGTATTTAGTCTTTCGAGGCACGCAACTGGAGAAGCGAAGTGTAGAGAGTGTTCTGTCCGTTAACCACAGAAATAACTTATAAATAATGCATGGAATTTCTCCTCCCCCCCTAAGGAGTTTATTTTCACCAACCATCCCATCACCCGAGTGGGAGTAACGACGAACGGATCTAAAGCTTCTTATCTTATCTTAGTTTAGAAAAGATACCGGAAAAAGTTAAGTACAACAAAAAAGAAAAGATACGTTTAGAAGAGCGTATACTACTGAACATTACCATTTCAGTCGTCGTATATATAGACATTTACGATGCCCACCCCTTTTTTTTAAAAAAAATAGGATTGGTCTGCATCTGAAAATCCCCATAAGTAACATTAATAAAGGCCTATTTCTATTTTTTGTTCCAAGTTTTTAATACTTTTAAAGTTAAAATTATTCGAAAAAACGAATCGAAAATCATTTAAAATTCAGAGAGGAAGAGATGCCACAATCCGGCTAAGCCTTTGCTAAAAGAACAAGCCTCTTATATTTAAATATTTCGTTTTTTTTTCTTTTTATTTTTTCAAATATCTATTCCAATTTTACTCATATCTTTCGATTTTTTTTTTTGGATTTTTTGATTTCAATCCAGCTGTCACCCGCAACGTTTATATTTGAATAAGAAATTTTTATTTAAAAAAAAATTATACTTTACTAAATAAATTCAATAAGAAATCGTTCAAATACTTACGCCACCCTAACTTCTTACTTAAAGATAGGTTTTTCAAAAACCACCCTAAGCCTTGGCTTTATTTTTGTTTTATACGCAAATGAATATTAATGACTTTCCATGGAGGATTTTGTACTTTTTTGTCGATAATAATTTCTCTGTTTTTTTTCTACTCCCATAAGTATTCGTTACTCCATGTAGAGACGTAATCATTCTACGCGTCCCTATTGGTTAAAAAACTTCTCTACTTAAAGATTAAGCTAGCCATTGGCATTCTTACGAAATACTCTCACTAGCAGCGTATAAATGATTCAGTCCTCGCGCCAAAGTTCTAAAGTTTTTCTTCTCTAGCGCTAAACACTATACGATATTAATGTAAAGGGTTTTTGGTTATTACTCACAAGTGACAGCGAGAGTTGAATGCCAAGGTCTTACTTAATTCCGGAGGAATTTTGCTCGGGAAGAATTCACGCAATATAAATTTCTTATTTCTATGGATAATTCAACTCCCATTGGTGCATGCGCTAAAAGTATCCCCTCTGTTTTATTCATTCAGAATGTTCGGATCCTTTCTCGTGTTTCTTTTGCAAGATTTAAAGAACTGACCTCTGACCGGGTACCGAAAATGTCTAGCACGAGACGAACTATCAGATCACGCGCTTTTCAAATTAGGCTTAAGTTTCTGAAATACTCCTATATGTGTTAAGCCTAATTTTAATATGAAAGTTTGAAAAATTGCGCGTGATTAATTGGCGCCAATTTGAAGGTGTAGAGTTCTGCCGTAAAGGCTGCACTAACTCCCTCCTACTAAATATAGCTAAAATATTAAAATAAATTTCCCCAAAAACTTAATACGTCATTTAAATATCTGAATAGTTTACCTTAAAGAGGGGTTCTTGAAAAATCTCATTCTTCAAGATGTTCTATTATGTAAATACCATCATTTTAAATCCATTTTTGCAAGCGGACGGAGGAACCATTTTCTTCAAGAGCAGTTTACACGGTAGCCGTTAAAAGAATATTTTTTTTACATAAACTAAAATATTTAGACAGGGTAGTTTGGCGCGTTAACTGCATTTTAATTTACATTAAAACTGATATTAACTTCAAGAAAGCTTTTACGATGAAATTTAAACTCGGGATTTTGGGTCGCGGGGGAAAACGCTTAGAAACCATTAATTTTCGTTAGGTTTATCTCAGACTGTATACATCAAGCCTGGAATACATATAGTTTACAGGAATAATAATGTGTATAGAGCCATGCATTTTCTCAACGTGTCTAGGTGGATTTTGATACTAACCTATGAAACGACAGTTAGAAAGACGATATCAGAATTAACATGGGAGATATGGGGTCACAATTATTCCACTTGACTGTATGCATTCCTAACCAAGCTTAAGTTCTTTAATGACGGGTAAAAAACCGCTGTTTCATTCCACTATAGTTGACCAAGGGTTAAAAGATACGTACGTATAGTAAACAATCTATATTGTAAAGCCAGCTATTCGGCTTTGTTGTATTCAAGATTTAACGGAAAATCCTTCCCTAGCTTAATTTCCTGATTCCAGGCTCATCCTATAGTATAGCTTCCTTCTTCTCTCTTCCTTTACTCTCCTCTCTCTATTTAGTTTATCGTCGAATTTAATCCATTTTCCTAATGAATATTGACTTAAAAGTATTATTATTATTTTAAATTAAAATAAACGTTTTAAATTAAGGAATATTCTCAATTTATGTTCAATATTCATGAGAATAAGGAAATAAACTCGCGTTTTTATCCTTTGCTAAATCTCAACGGATGCATTAAGCCAAAGTGCTATATCACGCGGGAATTTTGCAAAAGGTGAAAGTTTTTAAAAATATCCTTGTTGTTTCTTTGCAAAGATGAACGGTGAAAACGGTTTAATATTTCATAAACGTTAATGGAATTTACATTTAAAATTAATCCCGTAAACATTACGGAATTAAAGAAAATATGAATTTAATACATCTGTGTATTGCGGGTTTTAGCTTTACAGGGGCTCGTAGGAAATACATTAGAGGTTTTACCCCTGGAAGTCAGCTTTCCAAAGGCTGTTGAGAAAAATTAAAAAAATCAACCTTTAGTTTTTGAATTTTGAAATTGCACGTGCTTTGACAATAAGTATGTAAAAATGTCACGTGATTAGTGGAGAACGCACTTTTACGTATTAGGCATATACCATTTAGTTCGGCGTAAAGCTTCAGAATTCCGTAACCCCTTCACTCTTTTTGGTTATTATAGAATCTGATGCTCTTGACAGATTGATTTCTGCTCTTTTTTCGGGGCATCATCATCTTACAGAGCATTTGCCCTGGGGCCGTCTTTTTATTTTTCCCGCCATATCTGTAACGGAATGGGAGCGTGGTCATCGGTACATGACAGATTAACATCGAGGATATTTTCCTTCAAATAAAAAAAGAAAAATCCTCGTTTTTCTTTTTTTTTTCAATCCCCTTTGCGGAAAGAAATCTCTCCTCTCTTGGTAAGACGCTTTTTAAAGAGAGACTGTACCGGTTTCGTCATCTAAGCCTAACTAGATAGATCCTTTAGCCTTGTATCGACATTGAGGGAGATTATTAAGCCTAATCCTTCAGAGTTTTAAATGAATATTTCTTGAAACCAATTTGAAAGTTTGTAAGAATTTTCCTGGTATTTCTCTAAGCCTAATGTCGGTATTTACAAAGGTTGTTAAACCTAATTTTTATTTTTTTCTAATTTTAAATGCAGGATGCTGTTAAGCCTTGGTTTTTTCTATGCCATCTTCCCTTTACCCGGGGGGAAAGGCAGCGACCGATAACGCTTGGGACCATCGTCCCATTTCGGAAGATTTATTCCCGACTGATGCTTTGGCTTATACATAAATATCATACATACCAACGTTCCACTTTTTACAAGTTTAAAAAATTTTTAACTGGAGGCTCAAAAATCTTTAACTGTAGTAAATGAATCTCTGGCAAAAATAAATAAAAATATCAAAGCATCCTATAAGAAAACTTGTCCGCGAATATTGGTGTGTAGCGTGATAAACAGTTCTACAGGCGCTGGTAGAAAATACATGGGAGGGTTTGCCCCTAAATGTAGGCTTTCCTTACGAACAATTTTAATGGTTTTAAAATTAACTAAGGCGTTATTAACAATCAATCAAACCTCTCTAACCCTAATCATATTAGTTATACCTAATAATCACGTAAGCCTATTTAGGCCTCCATACACGATTTTTCCATTGAATAACGTACTAAGCTAACCCTAATTCCCTCTGAATGTTATCGTTCATAACCACGTGTTTAGGAGAGAGGGGTTGTATTAAGAGTGAGTTCATTGCCAAGGCTTAAAGAAAAGCTAAGCCTAACAAAAGCTCCTTCGTCAGCCCATAATAGCGCACGCCGCAAAAGAAAAAAAAAACACCCACGAGACCGAGGGCTATTAACAAGTCGTTAAGAAACTCCCAAAAGACGTCTCTTTCGATTGTCTTTACCCAAACGGACAAAAGTCTTTGAATTCAAAGAAGTTTTTAGTTGAAAGCCACTCGTGCGAGTAAAAATAGCGACACTGCGATGTTCTTGAACACAAAAGTAATTTAATTTGAAGTATTGTTTGGAATTAAGTTAATTGTGGTGTTCCAGACACAGAAGATTGTTTGTTGATAACTTCGAGTTAATATTCAACCATTTTTACTACAAATTATGACCTTCAGCTCCTTGAAAAAACGAGTTTTTATGGAGCGCATTTGCAGTCTTTCACATTTCGCAGACTTTTTATTAATTAAGAAAATTTAATTATCAAAAGAAAGGGACCTTATTAACTTAATTAGTTTTAGCCTAATTGTTACGCGGGGTGTTGTAAATATAAATAACCGTGATTCTTTTTAAAAATAATGGCGTTAATTAGTCGTAAAGTTAATTTAATCTTAATTTCTATCTATACAGAACATCAAGTAGGGGTGGGCTAAATTGGACATTGTTTTGGAATTCTCTCGAGTCTTTTTAGCAGCACGTTTTGCTTACGTCATTACTTGCAAAAAAGAGGCAAGAGAAAAGAAAAATACCTTGATTGCTTCGATCGTTTGTCTTAAGGGTATTATAAAAGCTCGTAACCTAAAGTAAAACATTATTGACATTTCGTTATTTTTAAATCAAACGAATTAACTTTAAATTCTTAATTAGAAATGTCACTCAAAATCTTTGACAATTTCTTTAGAGTCTCATGACCTTTATCAAAACTTTTGGCTGGAAATTCTTGTCTGAAAGTAATTACGTGTCAAAGTTTATATTTCAAGATTCCGAAGGACACTAGAAAACTAAGAAAACTGAGTCCGTTATAGCGGAAACTTGAGATTTGATATAAAATGGTCAGAAAATCTTGTGTAAGGGTTGACCACGCTTCGGGGAACGTAATGTTTAATAGACTTTGCAGAGCCTCGTTTCCGCCAAAAGTTTTTTCGCGCCAAAAGTAACGTTGCATCGAAAATAAAGGCGGGAAAACCATTATATACCCTTTTCCCGCGTTCCCTGGTGATGCTGAACATAAGTATATTATCTAAGGAAGTGTTAGGCCTATCTCTATCGTTTTCAGAAGTAAGAAGTTACGTTTTTTTTTCATGGAAGATAGTGAGGAAAAAAAAACTATTTTTCGGTATGAAAGTCAATATTTTTAGCTCTCGAACTAAACCTTTGCTTTTGAAAAGAACGCGGTCAGGTAGAAAATCGAAATTTTTGAATGTTTCGATGATACAATAGAGCCGAGATGCACCAAAGTTTCTATACATAAAATTGGGAAATTTCCCGCCAAAGTTATATAGGTGGCAAGATTTTTTTATTATTGAAACTTCTTCCAACTTCTTTATTATTATTTCTCTCTCTTTTCTTATAACGTTAAAAAAACTGGATATTTTTGCATCATTATTTGAAAGTTAAATAGAATTTAAGGTGAATTGAATTTGTAATCAAATTTCAATTTTCTCTAAAGTAAAACTTGGGAAAAAAGATTGGTAGATTTGAGGAATTTTATTAAAACGTGTGAAATAAAATACCAAAAGCTGACTCTAAAAGATATTGCCTAATTCACCGGAAAGGTTTTATATAAAATAAGGAACTTGCAAGCGGCTGAATTTCTTACTGAAAAACAGCTTTTCTTACACTATGTTTGATACCCCCCAAGCTGCTAAAGAACTAGGCGAATATTTTAAAGAAGGAGAATGAAGATTTACTTTCTATTCTTATTAAATTCTTTCCTTATTCGTTTCGGGGTTTAATTTCCTTGTTTAGTATGAAGTTCAAAGTTGATCGACCCACTTGTAGACTAGTATTCCTTCAACAGGATTGGTTTATCTATTTCTCTTATAGTTGACTGTAAAACACTATAGATTTTGGTAGCTTAATCCTATCCCCTCTCCTGAAATAGAGTTCATTGCAATCTCCTGTCTCCAAAAATAGGCCTATAATATAATATATAATTTCTATAGTTTCTAGAACGAGAACTAACTCGGCAGAAAAGTAGTCCCTCCCCCCCCTTTTCTAGTTGAGAGAACACGGTCTATATTATTTGTAGGCCTTCCTTTTTCTCTTTCGTTGGGTCAGTAATTGCGTTAGCCAACTCAGCTAAAGTAAGATGGTTGGTTCTGTGGGAACAGAGATGTTGAGATCCGTACTCTCTCTCTCCCAGCCACCCATTTCGACTTAGTCTTGGACTAGGGAAAAGTGGCCAAGGCCTTTTACCAATAGAAGAATGCCTTCGGGGTAAAAAGGAATCCGAGCTGAGAAATTCTCAAGAGTTATGTCTAGTCTACTAGGTGGGATTGCTAGAGAGGGGCTTACAGGGTAGGTAAAATGACGCCTTTCTTTCCCGCCTTTTCATTCAAGCCTATTTTTAGATGCCCATAAACTATTTCATTAATTACTTGCTAAGAAACCAAGACACAGGCGAGAGACTAAGTGACGTCATGGGTTATTTCCCTCTCGCCGAGATGCAACGCTAGACGGAGCCCAAGTTGAATCACTACAATCTCGCGCTGCCTCAAGAAGGTGACCTCCCCAAGCCCCTGTGATGTTTGCTTCTCCACTGCAATTACTGGAATGGTCTATAGGGATGGCAGCATCTTGTATTTTGTAAGGAGCCTTCAAATTAACGGCTAAAGAAGCGAACAATCCCTTAGGAATATACCAAAAGGCATCGTTGATATTGTTTGGACCATGGAGCCACGATGAATAGAGTGGAAACGGCTTTAGGTTCAATACCAAACAACGGTTGCCTGTTTTTTCCAATTCACATTCGCTCCTTGGATCAAAGTGACCCAGTCTCTTTGAAAAGCTTATCGAGAATCACTGTCTAGTAACATGTTCTAAAAGTCGGTTTTTTTTGGTTTTTTCTTTTAAGTTTTACTGCAAATAACTTGGCTCTTCTTTTGGTTTTTGCGGTTTTTTATATAAATAATATATTTGTAAGCGTAAATGAAGCGATTCCCAATCGTTTAGGACTTATTTGTTAGGCATTTATAAAGAAAATCCCTAATCGTTCGGAACGGGAAAAAAATCCACCTATAATTTATTTTTGCATTTCATCTTCCCTTTATTATGTCTACAGTTACGTCGTCCGCTTACGGACTTTTTTATTCCGAATTGTGATTGGCTTTCGCCTACTCCTACGGTCGTGCCATCTATTGGTCGAGAGTTTAAATGATGCACTGCGCATCCTCCCGGATGATGAGTATAGTTTGTTTGCGTTATTTTCTGCTCATTTAATTAATTAATTAGTTAAATTTTGTTATTGCGAATTGAAATAATGAGGAGTCGAAGTAATTCAGGGGTTCGCCTCGATTATTACCAGAGAATTGTTTACAGAACGATTTTGGATCATCAGGTAAAAAAAAAATGCATCGACTTTGGCCAAGGCTTACGTGATTGTTTATATATTTTTCCAAGGACTTACAAGTTAAACTGTTAAGATTAATAATAGAATGGGAGTACATAGTTGGCATTTGAAAGGCGTAATTTAATTCCAGAACCCTGTAACTGGTTTACTACCCTCCACTATCAGCAAAAATGACCATGCTTGGGTTCGTGACAATGTATATTCCATTCTGGCTGTATGGGCCCTATCAATGGCTTATAAGAAGAACGCAGATTTGGATGAAGATAGAGCTAAAACCTACGAATTAGAACAGGTGAGAGTTTATTTGTTATATATAATTATCTTAAGAGTACGGTCAATTTGAAATATTGTCATCAGAGTTGTGTAAAAATGATGAGAGGCCTATTAATGGCAATGATGAGACAAAAAGAGAAAGTTGAAAAGTTTAAAGAGACACAGAGCACTTCTGACTGTCTTCACGCTAAGTACAGTTCAAATACCGGATGCACAGTGGTCGGAGACAAAGAGTGGGGTCATTTACAGTTGGATGCCACTTCCCTTTACCTGCTTATTTTAGCCCAAATGACAGCTTCTGGTAAATAAACATTCTATTCAACTTTTTGAATCTCCGGTAAGACTAAATCCTTAAATTTATGGTTATTTCAAAGGATTGCAAATTATTTTCAACTTGGATGAAGTTGCCTTTATTCAAAATTTAGTTTTCTATATTGAATCTGCCTATTGTATTCCTGTAAGTTTAATTAAAACATATTTTAAGTATTATAAAATAGACTTTAACTTTAATTCGTAATTTTAAATAGGATTATGGTATTTGGGAAAGAGGGGATAAAACAAATCATGGACTACCAGAATTAAATGCCAGCTCTATTGGAATGGTTAAGGTTAGTTAAAGGAAGAATCTATTAATGTGTTTTTACTTTTTAGTGAATAATTAATTAATTAATTAATTAATTAATTAATTAATTAATAGGCTGCTCTGGAAGCAATGAATGAATTAGATTTATTTGGTGGTAGAGGAGGCCCTTCATCCGTCATTCATGTACTAGGTGATGAAGCTCAAAAATGTCATGTAAGTTACTGAATTAATGTTTTAATTTAACTTTTTATTTAAGTTTAATCAATTTTTAATCTCTAGGCTGTGCTTCAATCTATGCTTCCACGTGAATCTAACTCAAAAGTACTTTAAATTACTAATTTAATTTTAAACACAAGTTTAAACCAAATATTTATGTTTCCAGGAAGTAGATGCCGCTCTTCTTTCCGTTATAGGTTTTCCAGCATTTGCTGTTGAAGATCCTGAATTAATAAAACTTACAAAAGAAACCATAGTTGAGAAACTTCAAGGCAGATACGGTTGCAAAAGATTTCTGAGGGATGGCTATAGGACTGCCAAAGAAGTAAAAATATTAATATTCCCCTTTAATTCATAATTAATTAATTACTAATTAAATTATATTAAATTTAATTTAGGATCCTAGTAGACTTTATTACGAACCATCTGAACTAAAAATCTTTGAAAATATAGAGTGTGAATGGCCTCTATTTTTCTGTTACCTTATTATTGATGCCTGTTTCCGTGGAGACCGTGAAGCTGTAAGTTATTTCATTATTTATTTTATAGCTTAACTTAATTAATTTTATTTGTAGGTTGAAGAATACGCTGATGCATTGGATAAAATATTAATTAGAACGGAAGATGGATTAAAATTAGTGCCGGAAACGTACACAGTTCCGGCAGATAAAGTTAATTTGGAGTATGAGAAACCTCACAGTCAGGAAAGAGTCTCTCTTGGCCAGAAACCCTTCATGTGGGCTCAATCTTTATATTTAGTGGGCCGGTTTCTGCAAGAAGTAAGTGAAATTATATTAATTATTAATTACTTTAAAATTAGTTTTAATGATTTTATCGTCAAATTAGGGTTTCCTAGCACCAGGAGAACTTGATCCTTTGAATAGAAGGTTGAGTTCTGAGAAGAAACCTGATGTTGTGGTTCAAGGTGACACTTTAATAATTAAAATTAGATTAATTAATTAAATTAATTTAGTAGTTTTTAATTAATATTTTGGTTTCTTTTTAGTTGTTATATTAGCTGAAGATGCGTATGTTCAAGAGAAATTAAGAAATCACGATTTTCCCGTTCAAACTCTTAATGAAGTTTTACCAATTGAGGTTCAACCCGCCCGAGTTTTGAGTCACATTTACGCTTATTTAGGTAAATATTAATCGGGAATATTTAATTAATAGACTTAAATATTATTTAATTAATAGACTTAAATATTATTTAATTAATAGACTTAAATATTATTTAATTAATAGACTTAAATATTATTTAATTAATAGACTTAAATATTAATTTATATTAATTAAAATAGGTCAAAATAAGAAACTAAGTCTATCTGGACGTCAATCTCATGATGTGGGACTTTTAAGTACCAGCAAACTTTACACTTTACAAGATAAAATATTTGTTTTTACACCTCAGGTATGAGAGCTTTTTATTATTATTATTAATTATTATTATTCCAATTAACTAATTAATTAATAGTTTATTTTGGTTTCAAGTAGTAAATAATTTTTATGATTTGATTTAGAAACCAAACTGAAAAAACTCGTTTTCTAGATTTTAATTTTAATCTTGTAGAAAACTAGAAACCCTGGTGTCAAATTTTATAATTTAATCGTAATTAGAATTAGATAACCCTCGTTATTTTAATTAATTCTTCATCCCACAAAAAAAAGTTAAAAAAAACCTTAAAAAAAGCAAACAAACTTTAAATGATATTGTGTTAGTTTTTGGATCAACGTCGATTCTACTTAGCATCTGATACTGAACTGATGATAGACATATTCAAGACTGAAATATCATTTTTAAAGACAAGTTGGCGCCTTTTGGGCAGACCTACCGTCGTTATGTCATTGAAAGATCAGATTTTAGGTTGGTTTTTCACCTTAAAAAAAAAGACACTATAAACTTATATAAACTCCTCGGTAAAATGGTGTGAATTGAATTTTGATGACAAAACATTTGAGTGTAATCCTTGGGTTTGAATTTTTGAAGTTAATCCCGTAGAAATAGCATGAGAATCCTTTAATAATGGTTTACTAACAACAATAATAATTGGTTTCTTATAAAACGTCCATTTCTTAATGATGGCATGAATGTTTAGTGATTATTATTTTTTTTTTTTTGAAGTTTTATTTTCCTTTTTCTTTTATTCCTTGTTTGGCGGCCATGTTGTTATTTTTCTATCGTAGACGCTTGCACGCGAAGATTTCTACGTAGTCAATGATATAGAATACATGGCGAGCATTATGAGGGACGCTGTGTCATTTTTAAAAGTACATTGGCGTGAGCTTGGTCGACCCACTATCACTATTGTTCTCTTGCGACATTATTTGGGTAGGTTATCCTCTAACATAACCAACCCCCTTAAAGGAAAAAATTTAGTTTAGGTAACATATTAATATTATACCTTAAAAGAAGGGCCGTTTTCTAAATATAAAAGGAATTAAATATTAAAAGAAATAAATGATCTCTTATTTATTACCAAATAATTAGCTTTTAATTACTCTTAAAAATAAAATCAAGGACTACTGCGCCGCCATTTTGGTTTAGTGGCGTCTGCTAGTCAGAACCCACCTTACCCCTCAGCAGACTTAGAAATAAGGATAATTTTTAAACTAGTCCTTGGGACCAGTGACCCCCCTAGTGTCCTAAATAATAAACTGGTCTCCAGAGTGGTCCCAGCCTTTGTTCTCCTATAGATTTGCAATTAATAAACTGGTCCCGAGGACCAGTAACCCCCACTTCTTGAATTAAAAAACTAGTCCAAGCAATTAATAAACTGGTTTTGGACCAGTGGACGTGTGCTATTTCTAAGTCTGCTGCCTCTCTCAGCCTGTAAGAATTCAACCAATCCCGTAGGGCTAAGGGGTTCTAGCTAGCAGACGCCACTAAACCAAAATGGCGGATGGCGCAGTAGTCCTTTATTTTATTTTTAGACTAATTAAATGCTAATTATTTATTTATTTCCTTTTATATTTAGAAAAAGGCCGATCTTTTAAAGTATAATCTTACATTACCTAAACTTTTCCTTTAAAAATAAAAATAAACACGCATTTAACCAAATTTTAACCTTTTTTGGCTTAATTAATTCACACTTTGAATGATGATTGATTGAGTGTTCAATTGATATCAATGCAGCTTTGTTGTTTTATTATTAATTAATGAAATATTGGTTGCAATCTTGAAAAGAACAATTTATATTTAATCAATTGGTTTTTGTGTAAAGAATGTTCTTTTTAAGGTTGCAACAAAGAAAACGCTAAATTTTTAAGCGGTTTTTACTAAATTTTCGGGGGGATTTTTGCTTTAGAAAATGATAAGCTACCCCTAGCTATGATTTCTACAATGAAGAAATTAAAAAGTGGTTATATCAATGGAACTAGGTATATTTTACGTCACAAATGAAAATCTTGCCATTGTGACGTAATTTAATATAATTTTCTAGAGTTACACTTGGTTCTTTAGACGATTTTCTCAGCACATCATGCATTACGAGTTTGAGTTTCCTCGGAAATCAAGAAATAGGCGATCCTGATAGTAATTATTTATAATTCTAAGATTACGAGCGGCTGTAACAGTTACTAATTACGCCAAATTAGAGCTGAATGAATCCGTTAAAGAATATTTGGAAAGAGAACTTCATTTTAAACCATCCAGACCATCTTTACTCGTTAATAGAACTTCAATTAGGCGAAAAGTTTCAACTCGTCATAGAAAATCCGGAATTACTGGCATTATTAGACGAACTCGATCCATTCAAGTTGATCAATATGATCCTGGTAAGATTTTAATTAATAATTCTTAATGATTTTTAGTTTAGAAATGTTTTTAGCTTCAAAGAAAGTAAAAAACAAGCTTTTGTTTGGGGAACCATATGTAGTTAAAGTTTTTGCGTTTTTTCATAGATCTCCGGCTTCTTGGGTCTTTTTAGTTTAGTTTAGTTTAATTTAATTCTGACCCTCTCTCTCTCTCTCTCTCTCTCTCTCTCTTCAAATAATGTTTTACGCAGCATCTGCTCAAGGAATTTGTCCAAAAAATGCTCATGGTGATCTCGCTGTAAAGAATGATAAAACTGGTAACTTAAAAACACATGAAAAAGCTTTGTTGTTAGTCGGTGGTGCACTTTCATATATGGCACGTTGTAGTAGTCTTAGATTATTAGGTGGTGCACTGAAGGTGGTTGGTCCGCTCATTAGTATCTCTCTGTAATTGTAATTAATTAGTTTCTTTTAATTAATTTAACCATTAATTTGACGCTTTTACATAAGTTTAAGGTGTTTTAAACATTCAGGAGGTGACAATAACTTGTTAATTAACACTTGAGGCGGCTTTAATTATATTTAATTAGCCTTATTCCTGATCAGCGCCATCTACCCATAGCGGTGACTTTGAGAACTACTGTAAGCGGCAAGCCAATCAGATGTCGCTAAAATCTGGTGACGTCATTTTTGGTAAGACCCGAGAGTGCCAGTCAGTGACGTCACCAGATTTTAGCGACATCTGATTGGCTTGCCGCTTACAGTAGTTCTCAAAGTCGCCGCTATGGGTAGGTGGCGCTGATAAGGAATAAGGCTAATTGTTAGTTTAATTAGTTTATAATCGATAACTCGCTATAGATATCGTCAATTTGAGGGCCAATTACGAACGACAATTAAGCCCGACGAGTCCATCAACTTCGGAGGCGGGTGACCGTAGTCCGTCACCAGCAGCTGATGCGGATGATGATGAAAATTGGATTACAGCCGGACGCAGAATGAGAACAATGTCAGATCGATCATTTGAACACGTGACGGAAGAGGATTTGATGACAATGCTCAGAGAAACGGATTCTTTAGAAGAACAAGGAGATATATTGCATTATTTGGTTATCAACAAGTAAGTTTAATCGCGATTAATCTTAGGTTTAAGGATTAATTTAAATGTTTCAAAGGGGTTTGAAAGCTGAAACACGATTAACTGGTCAAGAAAGAACGGTCGCGATTAAAGATCTTTTGAAGGATTTGTATGAAAAGGTATTGAAAAGTATTTTTAAAATGGGTTTGGTTTGTAACGGAAGACGTTTTCTGTACGTAGGCTTGTCAAGAGAAAAAATGGGGTCTTGTTAGACATATTGCCGGAATTTTAGGAAAGAAAGTTGAAGATTTGCCTAAAGTAATTAGTATTACTAAATAGATTAGTTAGGTTTGAATTAATTAATTAATTTTTAATTTATTTACACTTACAGGCTATAACTGATTTGCTTGTTAGACAAAAGCAAGTGACTATCGGAATGCCTCCTAACTTTGAGTATACAATTACAAGGCCATTACCGGCTAAAGAATTGAGAGAAATAATTGAAAAAGCTCATGGGGGTGACCAGAGTACCGCGATGCTCACTCAAGTTAGTGTTTGTTATATTTATTTATTTATTTTGGGTTGGGAAGTTGTATTAATTATTTTAATTAATTAATTACTTTTTAATTTAGGAACTTCTAGTCTATCTCTCAATGTTTATCAGAACTGAGCCTCAAATGTTTCAGGAAATGTTGCGTCTAAGAGTTGGTTTAATCATCCAAGTTATGGCGTCCGAATTAGCGAGATCTTTAAAATGTTCCGGAGATGATGCGTCCGATCATTTATTAAACCTTAGCCCCTTTGAAATGAAAATGTTGTTACATCATATATTCAGTGGGAAGGAATTTGTCGTTAAAAGTGGTAAGATAACATCATTTTTCATTATTTTTAATTAATTGTAATTAATGTTTGTAATGAGGGATAAACTAATTGAGGTGGTGGTGGTGGTTGGGAGGCGAATTTTTCTGGGCATGAACCAATTGAATTAATCTTTCTTTTTGGGAGCTAATGATGGGAGCTTTCTCGGGTGTAAAACTACTATACTTTCTTAAAAACACTAATATTAATCTTCTGTGCTTTTTATTGATTGTCTGAACCAGTACTTGTCAGTCGTTTAGGTGAGTGTTGTCCTCTTAAAAAACAAACATAATGGCTCTCACTTGAGCATGAATAAAATTAAACTAAGTGTTAGAAAAACGTGTTTTTGTGAACGTAAAAATTAAAATTGTTTATGTTTACTTGTAAAAGTATGGCCAGGAATATTGTATATCGTCTTAATTGCATTTTTAGCTGCTTGGAAAATCGGTATTTAAAATTTTTAAATTTTATTCATCGCAGTGCAGTTTAACTTAAATTTAATTATTGTTTATTTAAGTTTAAAATTAATTTTGCGTTTACAATTTTACATAGCCAGAAGTGGGGTTGTATCGTTAGCTAATATGGCTTCATCTAAGGTATAGTTTAAAATAGGGTATTGATTTTTAATTATTAGGATAGTTATTAATGGGGGTGGGCCTTTTTTATTGATAGAAGAGTATGGTGGATAGTTTTGTCTCAAAAGATAGCACCATTGAAGATGGTGTTACAGAAACAGATCGTCAAGGACAGTGGTTGAGACGTAGACGTTTAGATGGTGCTTTAAATAGAGTTCCTAAGGGTTTTTATTCCAGAGTTTGGTCCGTTTTGGAGAAAGTACGTTTTAATTGGATCATAATTAATTAACAAAAGTGTTTGATTAACTTTAAATTTAATTATTGGCTGCAGTGTCAAGGTATTTCCATTGAAGGAAAGATACTGTCTCAACAGTTAACGAGAGAGATGACACCGGGGGAATTAAAGTTTGCTTTACAAGTTGAGCAAGTTTTGAATAGCATCCCCCAACCTGAATATAGGCAGCTAATGGTGGAAGCCTTAATGGTTCTAACCCTAATTGTTGAGCATGACGCTGTGCCATACTTAGGTGGTTTAATCAGCATTGAATATTTGGTGCATAAAGCTAATAAGGTGTTCTTGGAAGACCAGGTTTGTTTAATTAATTAATTAATTAATTTCATTTAAATCTTAATAATTACAATTTTTATTCAAGAAAAACATTAATGGAGACGCGACTTTGTGTTGTACCGGGCCAATATCGGAACAAGTTGCTCCGTGTAATGGTGCTGCCGGGATTTGTATGCATTTTTATGATAGTGCACCGAGTGGTTGCTTTGGTACCATGACATACATGATTAGGGCAGTTACAACTACTCTAGATTGCTTTGGTCAAAAAGATTTAGATTGTCGCGTAAGTTAGGATAATAAATATATATATATAATTTAGTTAAAAGAAAGAAAGGTTTTATTTTTCAAATCTTTTTGAGAGTTAAGGAGAGTTTTATCGATCGAGAAGAACCTCAATTAAATATATATGGTTAGTTTATTTTATTTTTGAAATTAAAATTAAATAATCAAACAATGAACTAGATTAGCTAGTCTAGTCATCAAATAATAGTTAGTTTGACTTAAAATAAATTAGTTTAGGTTAGAAATCAAACTAAGCAATATTTTAAGTATTAATCTTCAATTTAAGCAAATCTACTTAGATAAACAAATATCATTTATCCGTGGTCACTAGTCTAGGCCTAGATCAATTGGCCATATGTCTAATCAGCGCCACTAGCGGATGGTCTGAAAACTACTCCCATAGAGTCTAGGTATATTTAAGCGGGTTTGCAGAATCATAGCCAGGTGGCTCGAACGCCGCGCCATCTGACGGAAATTCTGCAAACCCGCTTAAATATACCTAGACTCTATGGGAGTAGTTTTCAGACCATCCGCTAGTGGCGCTGATTAGACATATGGCCAATTAAGCAATGTAAAAAACAATAAAATACTGTTATAAATCCATTTAATTGAAAACTACTTTTAATTATTAATTTTACAAATAATTTACAATGAACCAACAATAGTTCTATTTCTTAAATTAGCAATGAACTCTTCTAGTTTTTCATTTCCCGTTGGTTCTAATGGATAATAGCTTTCAGGTGGAGATCCTTCTTCCAAACAAACAAAGAAGTGGCAGAATTTATAACGGACTTCTCCAAATCTCATCCTAGCATGTTTTCTAACTCCTTTCACAACTACTCCTCTTCCAACAAGAGCATGAGCTGGAAATTAAGTTGAAAGTTAAGTATTTTGTCTCAGAATGTTCAATGGGATACTTACAAACCCATAAATTAGTCTTATACTGAACATTATGTTCTTTGACGGCTAATTCCTGGGCTTCTAATAAGACCTTTAATTGATTTTAGTTTAGAATTATGAACATATGAATAGAAATTCTATGTTTTTAATACTTCTTTTATGATTTGGGCTCCCTTATTTGTCATAAATGATGTTTGTTTAATGGCTTCATCAACAGAAAGCCCGCGAATCTTAATTATAAATAGCCTTTATTAGATTATAAACGTTTTGTTGAATTTCTATGACATACATTGCTCGCAACTAATAGCAGTTTATCAGGGGAATATTTTATCTGTGTTCTTTGGTGACAGACCCACTAAAATTAGGCAATAAATTACTATTTAATTTAGGATTAATCTAAATAAACTTACAGCTGGTCTCCTTTCTTCACCGGGTTCTTGAGGTGGGTACACAATCTCATTTTTCTTGATCCACTTCTGTTTATGCGTTTCTAAGTAACCTTTTGGCTCCTGTGGCATGTGTACCATGCGAGTTAGAATGCATATTGGTGAGAAACTTGTCTTAGAAAGAAGCACTGCAATTAATAATAATTAATAATTAGTAATTTATTAATATAGAAATCCTAAGCCTTGGTTGAAAATTTCTAAAACCGATAATAAATACGCTATAGGCCTTAAACATTCATAGTTTTAGATCAAATTTAGGTTATTTATGGCCCAAGTAATGTTAATTATTTTTATATTATTTAAGATTAGACAATTAAGTTCAAATATTATCCTTACGTGATCGTAATGCAGAGGACATGTTTGTTTTTTTAGATTATAAGCAGACAACATCCGGGATGATTAAAAATGGCGCCACTTTTGCGCCCTCTGAATGGACAAAAATGGACACGTGACCTTAAAATGACGTTTAACCTTGGGGGGAAGGCACCGCTTTCCGAATGCGCAATTCAAAATTACAGAGTGACCACGAGGTTTGCTTCACGTTGCAACTGTCATTGTTAATGAATAGTTTGAGAAGACAATATTTTTCTTAAAAACTGATCTGATTGTCATCTATTTTCTTTCTTATTATAAAGCTTAGTAAGAAACCAATATGTTTATGGAAGGTAAACATATCGGGCCTGCACCTAATTGGTATTGTAACCAAATTAGTGATGTTAGCCAAGATGGGATTTTGGCTTATGGTGCTCAGGCTTCTTTAGTTTTGATTGATATTAAAGCCGAGCCTCCAATTTACAAGTTAATTCAACCAATTCACGATGCTCGTATAGTCGCGATAGTTTTTTGTCGCGAACCAGGGTTCACAAATATATTAGCTACAGGAAGTCAAGATAAAACCATCAAAGTTTGGGACATAAAAAATGTTCCTAACGAACTGACACTTTTGTATGAATTAGAATGGAGATCGGTAAGATTTTCTTAACAGATTTAGGAGTGTTTTAGAACAGAATGATTAATTATTATTTCAGAAAATACTTTCATTTGATTGGCAAATGAAAAATTGCAAGGATACCATGTTTGTTATTGATGAAGCTGGACTTTTGTTCATTTGGAAGTTGAATACAAACAAAACTACAATTGTAAAGATGAAAACTCGACTTCATCCTCTGATAGTTTCTGCCTGTCCTTATAATCCCAATAAAGTGGTCCTTGGGTACAAAGGGGGGACTATTGCGTTTGTAAATGCATTTAGACCAGCTGAAAGGCATATTCTCCTGAAAGGGCATGATGATGATATTTCATCAATATGTTGGCCACCTTACATTCCATCCGCTGATGAAAGCAAACAGGACTGGTCCAACACTTTGGACTTGGCTTCGACTAGCAGAGACAGAACCTTAAAAGTTTGGAACCTTAAACGCCAAAAATGCCTTAAAACAACCAAACCTCCCCCTGTTGGAAAACTTCATGGAAAACAAGAGGTTTCTTCTGACAAGAGAGCGACATTTTTCGCTGCCAATTGGAACCCATCATCTTTAAATCAAATCATTTGTTCCTCCCCTCAGTAAAGAATCCAAAACTAAAACTAAATCCTGATTATAAACACCAAACCCTAATTTAAACATAATCTTATTTTAGCGGAGAACTTTTTCTCGCCGTGATTAAAATGGATAATGCTTCACATTGGGGTGTTCACTGGGAAAAATTTGAAGGGAGAACAAACGGGGAACATAACCGTTGCGTTTTTAATATCTCAACTTTTGGGTCAAATACTGCCTGCACTGTTTCTTTAGATCGACAAATCATACTTTGGGATTTGAAAAAAATAAAATCTACCAATACCTTACCTACAATTGGGGGGTTTGCCTATTGTCTATCATTTTCCCCCGTGGATTCGAGTAGATTAGCTTTAGGAGGCGGGGATATGTTAATTAGAACGTGGAATACGTCCTCGGTAACGGGTTACGCGTCAAACGCGTTTTGGCAAGGAATTAGAGGCAAAGTTACGCAGCTAACTTGGCATCCTGAGAAAGAAAATCTCTTGGGATATGGAACTGAAGATGGGAGAGTCGGGGTTTTTGATGTATTATCTAATAATAAGTACGTTTAATAGCTAGCCAATTAATAATTTGATCATCCTAATTAAATGTCATCAATGTTTTTAGAGCTATTGTTTCAAGTACACATCATCAAAGCCAAGTTTATTCCTTATGTTGGGGTCCATTTTCATCTCAAACTGGTACAATTAGAAATCAAAGCTTGATTTATTGTACTTAATTCCCCTAAAATTAAACGCAATTTAAATATTATTAGTTGAAGCATCAAATGAAAATATAAAATCTTGGTTTCTATATTCGTGTGGAGATGGAAAGATTCTTATTCATAATATGAAAAAGGCCGAATCAGATCCTGTTGATATTGATAAAATTATAGATTCGGATGAAGACAGTGATAACGTGAAAAAACATTTCAGAACTGAAATAGCCTGGAAACCTGATTGGACACTCGTTGCAATTGGAAATAAAGACGGGTAAGATCTTCAAGCATCCACGGAAACAATTAGCCTTATTCCTGATCAGCGCCACCTACCCATAGCGGCGACTTTGAGAACTACTGTAATCGGCAAGCCAACCAGATGTCGCTAAAATCTGGTGACGTCATTTTTGGTAAGACCCCGAGAGTGCCCGTCAGTGACGTCACCAGATTTTAGCGACATTTGATTGGCTTTCCGATTACAGTAGTTCTCAAAGTCACCGCTATAGGTAGGTGGCGCTGATCAGGAATAAGGCTAATTACATGATAAAGTTTAAAAATATCATGTTTTTATGTTCAGAACTGTCAATGTCTACTCTGAACAATTCAAACTACTCGCCACTTTATCGGGTCAAACTAAACTAATCACGAATCTAAAGTGGCATCCACTTTACACGACACTTAGTCCCGAAACTAGTGACAAACATACTTGGCTCGCTTGTTCCTCTTACGAAAATGTTATCCAAATTTATGAATTGGATAACGTTTATCAAAAAACTAAGGGGGAACTTGCTGAAGATAACACGCCAGCTGTGATAACTACTTCTTACAAACAACTTGCCGGACATCGAAACAAGGTTTTGTATCTGTCTTGGAGTCCTCATTCTGAAGGAAAATTGGCTTCAGGGTCTTTTGACGGATCATTTCAAGTTAGTCCGGGACAAGACAAACTGAAGTGACATTGAAGGATGTTGTTTAAACGGTGTTTGAATTCGTTTAGATTTGGGATGTAATTAACGGAATGCCTCTTGTTAATTATTCTGGGCATTTTGGTATGGTTTTTTGCGTGGAATGGAGTCCTTTAGATCCTGACATTGTTTTTAGTGGGTCAGAAGATTGCTCCATTCATCAAATTCACGTTTCTAAACTTGTTGATAAACTACCTCCTCCGTCCAAAAGTATTTATTAACTAATTAAGATTTATTCCAGTACCGAATTTAATTAACGGCGCGTGTTCAGAATCGATAATAGTTAAGGCTGAAACTGCCTTAACAACAAAAGCCAAAGGTGATGGACAAAGTGTCACTGACGAGTTAGACTCCGAGTTTGATCAATTAATGGCGCAATTAGAGAGAAAACGCAGTGAAATTACTGAAGATATAAGCCCAAATGTAAACATAGCTGTTTACTTTAGATTACCTCGAACTAATTTACGATTTAATTAATTAAATTAGGTCGAAACTACCTCAATTACAAAGATAGAAAAAGTTGAAAAACTTAAAAAGAAAGCCCCAATCAAAACTTATTTCCCATTATCGAATAAGCTTGAAAATCAAACTAAAAGCGTTGTTTTAAGTGATATTCAAACAATGAGCACCAATTTATCCGAAACTAATGTTGAAAAATTATCATATTCGGAAAATTCTTTTTATTTGGCGCCATTTCAAGACTATCCCCAAGTGGTGGATTTAGTTAAAGCCGAAAGTAAGTATATCCCGAGTCAAGGCTTAGCGTAGGCCTTGGCGAAGTGTTAACCAAGGGTTAACGTAGGCCTTGGCGAAGTGTTAACCAAGGGTTAGCGTAGGCCTTGGCGAAGTGTTAACCAAGGGTTAACGTAGGCCTTTGCAAAAAAAAAAAATCATTTGATTTTAAAATAATGAATGAACAGGGTCTAATCACGAAGAGAACGGAAATGTTGAATGTTCTTATCACATGGGTGTTTGGACTGGGGATATAAAAGCGACTGTTACGAATGCAATTCAAAAGAAATGTCTGGATGATTATTTAGTTTCAATCGCGATGTTAGAGTCCAGATCACTTTGGATTGAAGCTTGCGAAAAATACGCGGAGCAATTAAACGAAGAGGGAAGTTACTTTAACGTCAACAAAGCAGTTAGCTACCTCTTAGCTAGTCATAAGGTTCTTGAAGCTATTGAACTTCTCAAATATCGCGGGTGGTTCAAGTACGAGAGTATTAAGAGAAATTTCCGTTAGTTTATGGTTAAATTTAACTCGAGAAATAACAAATTTTCTTCAGGGAAGCCCTAACTATTGCCAAACTCAGATTACCTCCGTCCAGTCCCGTCTTCAAGGAATTGTACACGTTATTTGCGCATAGATGCGAACAGGATACTAGATTTGAATTGGCAGCTAAATGGTTAGCGAGATAACATAGTTTTTGCAAGAAAGTCTAGCTCAATCAACTTTTTTTTTTCGTTTAGCTATTTGACTTTGAATGATTTTGAATCGGCCGCGAGAATTTTATCGAATAGAATGGATCCAGTTTCGCTTAAAGTTGCTTGCCATATCGCGGCGACTCATAATTTAAAGGAGGCGGCTGAAGGTTACGCTTCGAAATGTACTCAAAGATCGTTGTTGAAAAACAATTACGAGATTGTAGAACAACTCGTCAAGGAACAAGTCGACTTAAACGTCATTGAAAATGTCCAAGCCATTCTACTTCTCTCTTGTTTACATAAACTGTTGATCAAGGGCACTGAAGAAAGGGGTAAAGCCGGAGTTACGAGTAAGTAATTGCGCCGCGTGTACTTGTAAGTGCGTGAGTGTGTGAAGATGTTTGTAACATTGCAATGTTGCGTTTGTGGTAGATCCATTACGACAGATATTAATTGAATTGGATAGCGATGATGAAATTGAGATTTGGAGAAGTTTATTATTTGAAGTTGATTTTTATTCTTTCGTTGATTTGGAATGGCAATTGATTATTCCCGAGTTTGATAAATCAAGGAATGAACTTCTGCAATGTATTAAGAAACTCTTTAGTCAAAATAAAAATGCGTTGAACAGGACCGAAGTAATTATACGCGATGTCTACTAGGACTAAAACGGACCAAATTTAAATTCAATTCGTAATTAATTATTTTTATTTAGGTCTTCAACAAGTTTGCGGTTGATTTGACAATGTCAGAACTTAGTAGCGACGATAACGAGTGTTTTAGTCATATTTGTAATGTTTTGTTCGATGCCTACAATCTGCAGCCACAGTTTAATCTCTTAAGAGAAATATGGTTTCTCTTGGTTCCAAAAGGTTACAATACATCTTCCTTCTCTTTCGAGTTTTGTTAGTTACTAATGGTTTTAAGTAATTTTTTTTCAGTCCTGGGTTGTTTTGATACGAAGGACATGTCTTTGATTAAAGGCGTCTATAGTTTGTCTTCCATTTCGGATATGTGCTATACGGAATGTTCTCCGAGAGCTTCGTGTTGCGCCTTTTTCTTTTCATCTTTCCTTGATCAGTTGTATGGACAAGCTACTAATTTGAATTGGACCATGTTGAACCATATTCACGAAGAGGAGGAAGAACTAAATGTCGATGTTCTGGGTTGTTTGATCAATTTGGAAAGTGAAGCGGATGTGACGCCTTCCTTGATCCCGCTTGTAGGACATGGCACTAAGGATGAGATTAATGGAACTTTGGGAGATACTACAACAGTTGATGTTCCCGAAGGGTTGACAACTGATAGTAAGGAAACTCTTGGGTCAACAGCTGCAGCTTCTGAAAATGAGGAAGTGTCCAGGTTGATAGCTGAGATTGTTACCGATATTGAACTTCAAGAAACCCAAACTCCCGTTTTGGAGAAAGAAGTTGTGGTTGATGAGAACTCTTCATTGTTTGTTGAGGGAAACGCCAGTTTGGAGGTAGAAGGTGTTGAACAACAAGAAACTGTAACTCAAGAAGAGTTCAAAGTGTCAGAAGAAACCTCATGTCCTAAAGATGTTGAAGGAATCTCTTTGTCTCTTAAGGGTAATAAAGAAATCCCTTCGTCACCACAAGAAATGTTATTGTCAACAAAAGATGGTACAGAAATGCCATTATCACCTGAGGAAATCTCATTGTCCCCAAAAAGTAATGAAGAAGTACAAACATCACTGAAAGGTGAAGATGAAATACCATCTTCAGCACAAAGTAATGAAGAAAACCAGTTGTCACCGCAATGTAATGAAGAAAACCAGTTGTCACCGCAATGTAATGAAGAAAACCCATTGCCACCAAAGGATAATGAAAAATTACCTTCTTCAACTGAAGAAATCTCGCCATCAACAAATGCTAATGAACAAATCCCATTGTCACCAAAGAGTAATGAAGAAACTCCATCACCTCAGAAGGAGGTTAAAAAATCACCCTCATTGCTTATGGATGTCCCGAAAACACCATTATCTCCCAAAACAATCCTATCACCTAGTCGAGAAGTTGCTACGCCTCCCAAACCTACTACTTTGGCCAAACGAAATCCAACTAAGGTTATGAGTGAAAGCAAATGTGACGAAGTTATGAAGAGACTAAGAGATTTCTTCTTAATTATCGTCAAAGGACTATCCAACCCGACTTTTAAACAAAAACAAAAACTCGTGAAAGAGTTGCATCTAGTTGATACAGCCCTGTCATCCGCTACTGCTAAGCAAATTTCATCTCTGGAGAGCCCTATTATCGAGTTGCAAATGGCTCGACAGAATATCTTGCACAGTCTTGAAAAAAATCATCAAAATACCCAGGTTAGTGTGAATAGTTTTTTACCATCAGGTATTTAGATTGATTGTTACTTAAGAAGTTAATCTCTTTCATTAAGGATTTGCTTTATCCTGATTTCGGACGTTCCTTAGAAGTTATTGAAAAGGTGTTCAAAGAGTTAAAGACAAAAGTTATTTGTGCCAAAGCTAAGGAAGCAGTTTGCCAACTTGAAATTGATATTCGCGATCTGTTGACCTTTTAAAGTCAACATTTTCCACTAATGTTACATATTCTTTTTTGTTCTTTCCCAAAGTGACAAAGTTTAAAGTCACAAAAAAGTTTTTCTTTTATTGTTTTTTCCCCTAAGTGACAAAGTTAAAGTCACAAAAATGTACTTTTTTTTTGTTTTTCCCCAAAGTGACAAAGTTAAAGTCACAAGTATTTTTTTTTTTTGTTTTTTCCCCAAAGTGACAAAGTTAAAGTCACAAAAATGTGTTTTTTTTTGAACTTTTTTCCCCAAAGTGACAAAGTTAAAGTCACAAAATGTCTTCTTTTTTGTTTTTCCCTCAAAGTGACGAAGTTAAAAAGTCACAAAAATATTTTCTTTTTTGTTCTTTCCCAAAGTGACAAAGTTAAAGTCACAAGTATTTTTTTTTTTTTTTGTTTTTTCCCCAAAGTGACAAAGTTAAAGTCACGAAAATGTTTTTTTTTTATTTTTTTCCCCAAAGTGGCAAAGTTAAAGTCACAAAAATGTTTTCTAAATATTTTTCCAAGTGAGAAAAACCACTAACAAAGTTAACAGTATTATTAAAAATAAAAACACATTTCATTCATTAAAAAAAATAATCATTTATTGAAAACAGTTTTATATTACAGGAAATTTAATTTTAAAGCCATTCTTTTTGGTTTGAGGTATTTTCAGATTTATTGTTTGATGAATCAAAACTGAGATTGTCGTATCTTTTGTCCAGTTTAGCATTACTGAAGTCAAAACCAGGGTTCTTAATAGGAATTAAATGGAAGATTTTTAGGAGTTTTGTTTGAGTATAGGCTTAATAACTAAAGATGAAAATAAAATTTGAATGCTTACTTGTAACTGGAAACGTTCTAAATCTAGTTTTTTCCGAATTTCTATTTCTTCAAATGGATTTGGAGAATATTGGCCCTTCAGTAATGATTCCCATATGACCTCCTTTTCAGGTGGGTCAACTTTAGTCAGTAGTATGTAAATAGTTTTTCGTTCTTCTGCAATTTTTTTAAATAATATTATTTATATAATATATTTATGCTTAGTTAAATTAAATTATTATACCGATAACCCAAGTACATTCATCAGCAATGACACATCTACAGAGTTCACCCTAATAATGTTAAGATTACTTAGCTACTATAACTAAAGTGAACACAGCTAAATTTAATATTATTTTTGAACAAACTTTAAAGATTGTTTCTCCTTTAATTGTACATTCGATGAAACTGGGTTTAATTAGTATTTTAACCTCATTTTTCGTCACAGGATCTGATAGGTCCACTTGAATTGAAACTTCACTACAGTAGTACCAATTGATGTGTAAGCCTAACTCCACGCAGATTTATTTTAACTTAGGTTATGAAATTAATTAACTCACCTTACTGTTTGCCACCATTTTCCCCACGGTGTTTTACAAGGAACGATTCCACTTTTCTCGTCAAAATGCGATAAAGCCATTCTAGAGAGTGACAACGTGACCTAATTCAATATGACAGTACAAGGCTTAATAAGAAAAAGGTTGCAAATCGGTGGAGCAGACGACACACTTGGGAAAATGTTGAGTTTGTGACGTCACGTTCTAGAGAATAATATCATTCGTTTTCATCCCTCTGACGTCACGGATTCGCTCTCTCTTTGAACTTGAAGCCGGGTCATTTTAATGGGAGATGCTCATGCCTTTTTGAGAAGAACAATGAATTTACGGTAAGTTTTATTAATCTTGATACTTATTGAGTTATTAAAAATCATATTAAGCTTTAAATTAACGTTGGCAAGATGTATAATTGTTATATTGAAGTTGGCTACAGCCTAATTAGGCTAATCACCGCATCCTATATACAATCCGGCGCCTCTACTTTGTAAATTAGAAATAGTACCAAATGAAAAATAGGCCTAAAAATTTAAAACGAACCACTAGTCTTTATAATTTGGATTTGGTACTTTAACACGTACGTTTTTAATTCGAGATTTTTCCAATAACGGATAAATCAATAAGTCCACAATTTACTAAAACAAATAACCAATTTAAATGTTCCCAACTGAAAATTAAGCCCAAAAAGAAAAAAAAAACTTCAAAAATATTTCAGGGTTAGTCAGGCTTGGTCTCTTAGACCCAAGCAACGAAACTTTGTAACTTCTTAGCCCACGTGATATCTCTCGATCCCCCCTCCGATTAAAATTCCAACCACGTTGCAATCAAATTTGAGACAAAAACCTAAGTCCGCGCCAGAGTGATCTAATTTCAACTAGAAAATTTCGGAATGGTTCATGTACTTCGTTTCGGGTTTCCAGAGGAGGTTTTTCAAACCCTCACCAAATTTAATAGTTAGCTTTCTTAAAAAGAAAAGAACATTTCTACGATTGTATCAGGTAGCCCCAAAAACGAACGAACCTTAGCCCTTCTACCCTCACTGAAAGACAATAGTTTGAGAAGAAGAAGGGGGGGGGAGGGGCGTGAAAGTTAAGCCTAAATTTGAAAGTGAAACTCAGCGCAGCGGAAAACACGTCCAGGCTGTTTCCCAAACTTTCCCGGTTTCTTGAATCTTCCGATGGACGCTTTCTGGTTCTTTTTTCTTCTCTAGCTTAAAAAAAATACGATCCTTTATATACTAACTCTGTCCTTCAAGTTCAGGCTAGAAGAATAGTAGAAGGTTAAAATTTTTGTTTTCCTTGGGGATGAGTTTATATCGGATTTGGAATTTTTGTCTCGTTGGGATTCTGGGAAAGTGTTTTAAAATAAACTTATTTTATATCTAAATATTTTTTCCTTTTTTTTTTCGACTTTCAGGAGTATCATATCTTATCCAAATGCTTTTCATACCACACAACTTCGTTTGAACTGAACCGCGGCTCTTTGTTGAAACTGGAAAATTTCCGTATTACCTAATATGAAAAACATCGCGGCATAACCTAAAGGGTATGTAAAATTTAATTAAAATTTTGTGACTTAGTGGAAAGGTATTTGAGTAATAACAGTACGGTATCTGGTATTCATCTGAGGGAATAGACTACTTGATTAATTTTAGAAGGTAAGCGAACACCTCAGGGGCGGGAAGGTACCGTTAGAGGTAGCTCAAGTCGGCTAGCTAGTGAACTCGAGCTCCGCCTGGCGTTGCTTCTTAGCGCTAGGGTAATAACCTAACAGAGCGGCCTATCGCCCCTGTGTTGTTGGTTTCTCCCAATAGACCAAACGTAACAAATTCATGTCAAACGTAGCCTGACCTATTTACACTTCTAACACAAAACGCCCACGAGATAATGGTTATTGTTAAGGGGTTTTTTTTTCTTTTATTTCTGTTATAAGCCAAAATAAAATCTCTTAGGACTGTCCCCACCTTAACCGTATCTAATTAAAACGGAAGTAACTGCGTTAGTAGAGAGATAAAGCTGAAATATAGAAAGAGCTTTCGGTGGTGGGAGGAGCCACCATATTGGTGGGTTGAAAGCTGGGGGACTGGGACAAGCTGCCAGAACCTTCCGTGGTTATACTTTTATTAGGATGTGACGTACTACTAAGCCAACCAAATGAAAGATCTCCCATGTCCTTCTTTCACGTATAGCTCTCCTTACTTTCTGTTACTTCTACCTCCTCTTGATACTAGGTAAACAAATAATTATTATATCTTCACGATATGGACTTCTATCTTTTATACGTGTACTACAAACTCCTCAATTAATTCCGCTAAAAGCCATTGCCATCTGTAACCACGCTAGCCGCTGCTATTCCCGTTCAAATACCCTAAAACCACCTGACCACAATGGAATGGGCACCACCTTGTCCCATACTTATCGCATAGAGCGGCGATGCTATCGCTGACACTGTTAAATCTTTGACGAAAGTGGGAATGGGTGGGGGGAAGATAGGGGACGGGACACGAGACTTGTGTGATCTTTTCCCGCCTTATTAATGCGCGTGCGCGGAAGAGGATGGATGGATTTTTGGCCCAGAGGTTTGGGAGTAACATAGAGAAGGGGGGGATAGTTTTTCCCTCCTCAATTATCCCGGACTATAGTAGGAACAAATCTACACGTGGGGACACAAAAGTTAGTAACATATTTCAACCGGCGGACAGTAATCCACGTTTATAGGCGCGTCTTTTCCAAAATATATCATTAATTAATTTATGGAATAATTGTCGGTTAAGATAAACTCGAGTGTCGTAGTTTGCGTTGACTTTTAACAATTTTTGTGCACGGAGAATTTTGAGTTTAGTGATATGTTTGTTCGAGGAATTTATTTTAGTTTGATTCTAGCGGTTTTTATAAAAAATTGGTAAGTTTTATAAATTTTCTCGTTAAATTAATTCATAATTTGCATTAATTTTTAACGCACCTTTGTGTTTAGTAGAGTTTTAGTGAAAATATTGACTTTAGTTATGATATATTAATATTATTAGGAGGAATTTCTTTTAGTTTTGTTCGACTTTGGCACACGTTTTTTATTTTAAATATAAAATGCCATTTTTAACTTAGTTCATTGAAAGCTGTCAAGTTTTTTCTTATAGCTTCGTGTGATTATTTTTTTTTAAATCCGTCGAGTTGTAAAACCGTTGAAAGAAATCAAATGGTCTCGAATAAGCAAGGAAAGCGGGGGATTTTTTAGCAACAGATGTATCGTAGTTTATTTATGGAAACTGCTCGGCGCTTTTTTTCACGCTTGTTTAAAAGCCTCTATTTATCGAATTATTTCAAGAAACGTAAATCAATCGTAAACTAATAGATTTGAAGGGGAAACTTTATTATTTTATTTTTCGTATATAAAATTTACCGGTGAGAATTTTTATACACTGTATAACGGATTTATAGAGTGTGAGAGCTCGATCTGTCATGTCAAATTCTTACGATTGCAATATACCTAGGCCTACCTCGAGTGCAAAATAGTTGTAACTCCTCTAAACTTAAATTTCCGTGACAAATCCGAAGATTTACGCGTTTTAAAAGAGCTTGTGAAGCTAAAACAACTAAGTTTTATTGCTATAAGAAGTTCATAAATTAAAAGAAAATTTCCCAAGAACTATTCCAGGCCTTGCAGATCATGTTTTCTCAAAGCCTTGGTTTATTTTGTTTAGCGAATGTTAAAACATTTTTAACATTCCGTTCCGTGAAATAATTCCTAACCATAAATTTGTCTTTATTACTATTAGAAGTTCATCAATTGATGTGAACTTGTAGATTAGTGGCTAGAGAAATTTACTGTAACCCCATTTCTTAATCTTAATTTAAACCGCGCATGCGCTTCAGGGCTGCCAGAAATTTGTTATTAGAGCATCTCCTGCATAATTCTGGTTTGGAACTGAATTGAACAGAATTCTGCAAGATATTCAATCTGTTGTCGATAGCAATTGGCTGGCAACGCTTTTAAGCGCACTATCTATTCCAAAATACACAGTATGTACAAATCACGTACGAAATACTTTCCAATATTTAAAATTAAATTTTACATTAGCAAAACTGTAGATTTCAAATACTCAATTCAATTCGTATTTTTAGAGAGATATTGAAAAAGAGCCAGCTGTATTACCCTATTATTGTATTTAGACCTACTATATAGGCCTATACCGTTTAAGTTTTGGATTGACGTGTTTTGAAAAGGACTTGACTAAAGCTGTTGTCACTACCTTACCCTCTTTTTATTTATTTTTTTTTACTGAAGTATGCGAAAAGAAAGTCAACACGTATTGTCGACAAACGTGCCTAACGCGTTTCTCATGCCTTTTCAGCGTTGTTAGTTCTTGTTTTTGCTTTTCCGTAAACCTAAACGGCAATGAAATGAATTTTCTTGGCACCTATTTTGACACATTTTTTTTCCAACTCCCTTCCTCCCCCACCCTACTTATTCAAAGTGTCAAAATAAAAAGTGTCGCACCATCGAATATTTACCTTGAAATTGTACTCCACCGTTCCGTTTCCTCATTTCTAAAATTAGCTTCTCCCTCTAAACCAATTGTCGATTGCTTGCGGTATTTTTTTTAAAAAGTGCAAAAAAATTTAAAAAAAAAATATACATTAACAAGATTTGGAGTTGCTCCTAAAAACACACAACCGTGTAGATTATAAATGTGTAAAAGTCTAATCATGTATGACACGAGATTCGAGATAATTGGTTTACGTATAGAGTTTATAATTGGTTTGCAGTCTTGAAACGCCTCGTTTTAGCGTTGGATATGTTAAGGGGATATAGTGAAATTAAGATTGATTTCAATTTGAAATATTTCCAAATATTTTTGTCAAGGAAGACATTTTTTATGTATTTATACCGCGGTATTTAAAAATAGAAATAGGTTATTAGAAATTATTTTGAAATATATATCTAAGGATGGGTGAAATTGTCCTCGAAAAAATTAGCAATGGTACCCACCCAAGGACTTGGGAAATCATCAACCATCCACCCAGAACCCAATTTAAATATCTTTTAAAAATACTTTTCATCTTTATCCTTGGCACCTTAAATGAAAAACGCTACATTTTTGACGACGTCGACGCCTTGTGCAAATTTGAATTAAGGTCAAGCCTTGGGTCTTTTGCCATAATTTTAATTAGAAACAAAGTTTAAAGTTTGAGTTATAGGGTTAGGGTTAACTTTTCTATTTATTTTATATAAATTTTTGCTTTTCTTCTCAAAAATGTGTCAAGAAATTTAATGATTAGTTTTAACTTCTAGTTTAATTTCGCGTTTAAAACTTTGAAGAATTATAAACAAATAAACTCTAAACCCTTCGATCTCGAAACTTTCCCAAATTTGCAAAACATAATCCTAAAATAATATAAAATCTTAGAAAATCCCCCCCCCCTTTCTTGAAGTTTTCCCATTTGAAACTTTTGATCCTTATGGCGTATTTACTAACGATGGTGTTGCCAAACTTTTCAACTTCTGGCGATGTTCGATTTTAGACTATAACAAAATAATTTTGGCCCCAACAAGTCATTAGATTAGAGACCATAAGGGCCACCCCAAATTCGAATCAAATCAAGTCAAAGAATAAGAGTTCTTTAGTAAAGCGTCGTAAAGTGTTCAAAAGCCGCTATGAATTAATATTGATTCGAGTCATTTGTTTCTTAGTCGAAAGTCAGCTTAAGCTGGTAGCGAGACGGAAAGAGGGGATGCACACTTTTGAGTGATGTCTTAAGGGTTAACCAAGATCATCAGTATATTCCCTTTATCGTAGTTTTGGGCCATTAATAGATGAGATGGTTGAGACACAATATTTTAAATTGTGTCTAAAAAAATATTTTTACCATATCAATTTATTCTGAGTTGGGAATACCCTTTGACCCCCGAACAGATGAAAAGTTCTGTAGTCCTCAGTCATCTTCTCTACGCGACAAAATCACCTTGCAGCTTAATGCTAATAGGGTCCGGGGCTAACCTATGTAAAGCCAACTGCGGTCTGTCCTCTAAAAGCTTGTAGCAGCATCACTACCACCATCAGGTTTTTCGACGAAGGCATTTTACTAAGTGAATATGATTAAGCTTTTCCCATTTACCTAGAATGGCCTTAGGACCTTCGGCTTTTCAGAACAAAGTCAGCACTTTTTCATGAGACCTGAAATATGTCAAACCTTTAGGGTTAGAGAGGTTTTTTTCTTGTTCACCTCCGAGTCCTTTCTATTTTAGTTAGTTTTCGGCGTTGAAATATTCATACTAAGCGATTTTGAATTCAGTATATTTTTAATATGGTAATTGCTTGTTAAAAAGGTTTTCCCCTAATAAATATCAAATTTCCGGATCATTTATTTTTAGAAGCGTGAAGAGGTTTTACTCCGGAAGATTGTAAAGTTCAAAAGAAATGATTATATTAGAGTTTTGTAAGAAATTGCACGTGTTTAGGAAACTGGCGGGAAAATGCACGTGTTTAAGAAACTGGCGGGAAATAGCGCGTGTTTAAGAAATTGGCGGAAGAATGCACGTGTTTAAGAAATTGGCGGGAAAATGCACGTGCTTTCAGGGTTTACTTGTGGGACTTAATTTTTTTTTAACTTTGGCCTCGAGCTCTGGTTTTTTCTGTTCTTCAACCCGTAACTAGTTCAAAGTTAACTTTAAAATTTGTTCCTTAAACAAAAAGTTCTGATTTTCTTGAATCCAGGCCAGGAATCAAGGCTTAGATTCTTGTTAAACCTTCTTCGCTATAAGGAAAGCGATACGCAGAAGCAAGCAAGAACTAAGTCTAAAAACTTCCTTGCCCACGGGCTTATTTTCAAAACCTTTCCCTTCATGCCATCGTGAAGAAAAGATCAAATATTTGCTCTTGTCTCCAAACGCTACTATACTCTATTTTTATCATTCCATGATGATGACCATAGTTATATAAGTACTGGGCAACTTGGTCCGGGGTATTGTACTACCAAAGGGGGGGGGGAACGGATGTCCCTAGCGTTAGGTGAAAATGCCCGTCACAGAGTTAGATAGAATCCTTGGAGAAAAAAAAATTAGGAAGAGGTAAGCCTTCGCATGAAAGTCGAAGTAGCGAATACACCAAAGATTATTAATAGAAAAAAAGATGAAGCTTTATTTTTACCCCTTTGGTTTGGTCTTTTGCCCCGGCCTTATGAAGTCTTGACATTATGGAATGGGGCTTCGAAATTTGAGCACACACGAAGATAACCGTTCGGGATTTTCGTCAGGTTTAGTTCGGATTATGCAAAGTGACTCGAATTCTCTTTAAAAGCTATAATCCTTTATCTAATGTCAATTAACCCTTTGCGACTAATAAAACCAGCTCCATAAATTAAGCCTTTGAATTTCAATTTTGAAATTTCCTGCGATTAAACAAAGGTCACGTGTAATTATCTTCTAATTTTATTCAAAAGCATAATATTTTCTTAGACACCAAAATTCCCCCCCCCCTAACCATTCAAGTATCATAGATTAAGATTACAGACTTGGTTTGATACAAAACCCCATTGAAAATACAGTTATTTTAGAAAGCCATTCCAAGGCGGCCAACGGGTATACACGTCGCACCCTTAATTAACTTTCAACAGGTCCTTGATGTCTATAAGATTATAATACCACCAATGAAAATTCGAAAGAAACCTATATAGGCCTAGCTCAAGTAGATTGAGAGAGAGAGTCTTGACATAATTTTAATTAAAAAGTTAAGAGTGTTATAGTAAGTGAGAACTAAACCAAATTATTCCTTGGGTCTATTTGGTAAGTAAAAGTTTTCTAAGGCGCGCATAGCGCCCGAAAAAGTCGGTAAACATCGATGGACTGACCTCCCAGTTAGCCTCAACCTTTGACGTACTTGACGTCAAGTGTTAATAGATGAGATAGTTGAGGTTAATTATATACTCAGCTTATTGGAATTCATAAAGCTTATAGGAATCTTTGGGGCATTTATGGTCATACCATCTTATCTTTTAGTGGACTCCTACTTTCTATTTTGCAACCACTTGAAGGGAAATATTATACCTTGAAAGCGGAGCAACTTGCGCCGGTGTTTGAAACTAAAATCTAATATTCTGTCAGCTGCTATGTAAACTTATTGGCAACAAACAGCTAGAAGAGAATCCCTCATCTTTTTGATAGAAGTGGGTTCCTTCTCCCCCTATTGTCAAATTGTTTATTGAAATGAAAGCAACGCCGTTCAAAGTTCGAAAGGACAGTTTGAACTCGATTTGACGCGTCCGCAGAAGTGTATAACGCGTCGAGAAGTGTATAATTTGGGATTTGAAGTACGGTATTAAGGGAAGTGAGAGTAAAACTTTAAGTTACATCCTTTTTAACACGATTTTAACTTTCAAATCAAGCTAGGTTTTATATAAGAAATAGAGAAAATTCGCTTTTCGTAGCCTTTACAGGCGTTGCTTCTATTTCAATAAACCTAAATATATATATATATTATATAAAAGAATCGTATTATTTTTTGTTAAATGGAAGTTTTCAATCACAACCTTAGAAACGATCAAATTTCTTCTATAAAAATAAATCAATTTTCTTTGAAATACTAATACCTTCCAAGAATGTAACAATGACAACCCCTTTCCTTCAAATAGAAGAAAAAAACTCTTATTGGTCTTTCTACAAAATCTTTTATTTTCCCAAGATTTTGGAATGAAATTCGAGTTTCCCCCGAAAAAATGTTATATTTTCGGTATATTACTATATTTAATATATATTGTATATAGATTTTTCTTATGTCCAGTCAGTGAAAAAGTGAATCTTTACTCCAATCCCTTAGGGTCATTTTTTTATAAGAATATAGTTTAGTTATATCAAAGCACTTTTTTCCCTTATTTGTTTTAAAGGACCCATTATTTTTTATTTTCTTCTTATTGGATTTTCAAAATATTTTAGATAAATTGTAGAATTCGAGTAAAAAATAATACAGGGTAACAGGACTTCTTCACAACTTGTATGTGTATATATATATTTTTTCTTCTGATCTCGTGATATGTAGCGCGTGAATATGTTTATTTATTTTTTCTGAACACGTGAATATGTTAATTTCAATATATATTTTTTCTGATCTCGTGATATTAAGCTCGTGAATGTGTTAATTTATTTATTTATTTATTTAATCTCTAATCTCGTGAGCAGTTGCACGAGAATTTTAAAAAAAATACACTTTTTAGTCCACGTGCGTTTCTAAATAATTAAGACGTATGTATATGAGACACTACATTAAATGAACTTAATAATCGATAACTGTAAAATTTAATAGAGTTCAATGACAAAAATGACCCGAGGCTAAAGATTAAGGTGGTCTAATTCTAGCTAGCTAGCTTCCAGTAATTCTATATTAAAGCCAAAAGTGACAACTTAATGTCCCATTGGACCTTTAACGGTTGTAATAAACCAAAATTTTAATCAATCGTTTAACCGTAATGAGACAGCTAAAAGACAACGTTAATTTTCCCCTTTCCCTCCCGAATCCCTCTGAAATGTTTAAACGCATCAAAATAACACGTTGTTTTTTTTAAACCCCTTAAATTCCCCGGAGTTCCACGCTTTTAAAAGGTTTTAATACCCGACGCTAGTCAGTTTACGTTTATTACATTTTTGCTAAAATTTATTTTGTTTTTATTAGTGTAACAGTTTTAAACTTTAAAATGGAGTCCGTTTGAGATAATTAAGCCGAAAATACTGCTAACTAAGCTTAGAGTCTTTTACGTTGTTAATATTAATGATGTTTTGGGGGTGATAATTTAGTTTACGTCTGGTTATTTTATTGTTATTGTGTTTTTCTTTTTTTTGGGGGGGGCAGTCTTAATTGCGAGAATTTACTTCAAAGCTTTAATTATTCTTAATGAACTATGTGACATTTGAAGCAATTAACTTTATCGAAAGATTAACTGTAATATTTGTAAAAACAGAACAATTATCTGTATTTTATTTTATTTTATTTTTATTTTCGTTTAACATAGTATTTCATTACCTTTGAACCCTACCCTAATGAATTCCGTGAACTTTGAATTAATTACTGAGCTTTATCAAAAGATTTATTGTATATTATTGGTAGAAACAGAAGTTCAGTAACCTAAATTGTTTTCAAACACCTTCCGTTTTAATTTTTCTATTTGACCTTTGAACCCTAATAACCTATGTCAAAGTTCAAGAAGACGGTTTAAGTTCACCCTTTAATCGTTAATTTCGCGCTAAACAATTTATAATATATAAAAATCCGGCGTGTACAAATCTTTATCGACTTGTCACTATCAAACTTTGTAAACAATTCCGTTGGGACGGTTGTCAAGAACACATTTTGACTGGGTCGTGGCTGCTGGCAAAGGCGTTTATTATTAATTTTCTTTTTCTTAAACCCGTGGGATTTGGTGAAAGAGAAAAAAGCTTAGAAAGTTTCTTCGAAATAAGTTTTCTTTCCGAATCTGAAGGAGAGAGAGCCAGGGATTTTGCGCGGCAAATGGAAGATGTTGGTACCATCTGTTGAAGATTATGCAAATATAAATGCTTTTAAGTTGCATGTAGTACGTACGTTGAAAACTTTGTCACGAGCCTTTTAATGATTTTAATTAGAACCATTAATCGATTCTACTTGAAACAAATTTTGAAGTCTTAATTGGCGTATCGATTTGTAAGGTACAATTAAGCCAATCTCAGTATTTTAAGAATCCGATAAATTATATTTTCTCTTGTAAACATTCCCCCATAGGCAGGGATCCATACAGCTCGTGTCATACTTATAAACTTGTACCATTCATTTATTTACTTGATAGCGTCGAAACTAAGAAGATATCCGGTATTTTGCGCGGTCCTGGTGGAGTACAACCGAACAAGTACACTCAACCCCCTAATGGAACGGACAACGAAAGTTATCAAGAAACTGCTCTTGAACTGAGCAAGAACATGACTCAAATGCTTCAGGATCTACTTAGACATTACAATAATAATCAGCGACCTGGACACGGTGGTACGTATAACACCCTTTAATATTTTTCACCATTTATACTAACGAGATCTTTCGTTTTCTTTCTCTATTTCTTTTGGCCATTTTGGCCTTTGGGGGTTTTTCTTTCTTGAACTATCGGAGTATAGGGTCACCAACGGTTGTTACAACCAACATTCTCATTAGGAGCATGGGGCCCATTTCGGAGCAGGATATGGTGAGTACCACACATACACCCTTTGTTAATGATCGGTCCCCTCTATAAGTCATACTTAGATATAGACAACCGATAGCTGTAGTTAGAAGCCTGTAAGTTGAAGTTTAGCTATTCATAAATCCTACGCTGTAATCGCCAGAAATCACTTCTTTGGTACAGTACATTAAAGTAATTGTTAATGATTGGACCTTCTTTAAGTAAAGATACAACCAAAGCGAGTAATTAGAAGCCTGTAAGTGTAGCAAACACTACGCTTCGAGAACCAAAAAGGACCTCTTTGGCCCTCTTTAGGATACAAAGTGCTTATAGTAGAATTTCCTTGAAGAACTTTTCCGAGTTAACTTTTCGAAAACTTAAACCATTATTTCGTTTCCTAACCGCGAGTAATACCACGGTCTTTCCTTCCTGATCTAGGAAAAGATTAAGGTAGGGTTTATGACAGCTCATTTAGTTTAACAAGTGGTTTAGTCCTAGCAGACTCTACCACCGCGAAATAACAAAGATAATTTTGGCGCGCGACAATGCAAAAAAATATAATAACAACCAAGTCGCGCGAGGCAGCTAGTGCACGAGGGAATGACGTGTTTGTCGCGCTCGACCTAGACAGGATAGAAAACCAGGAAGGAGCGGAGAAGACAAATGATTGCTTAGACCTTCTCGTACACTCACTCCTTTCTCTCTTACATTGTTGCTTTGTAGAAATCGTTAAGGCGTTAAAGGAAAGTCACTTTTTGGAGGACGCTATAGTTCTAACCCAAACCACTTGTAGCTTGGGAATAGTTTATTTCCGTGTTAGGGTAGCCCTTGGTTTTATCTTCCCGAAAAGAACCATGCACTTAAAGTCGACCATACCGCCTTCCGAGAATGATTCTAAAGTTTTTTGGGAAAGACACGATTGGGAAGAGTTACAGTTTTCTAAACCGTCATAGAGGGAATTGAAATTAAGGCAGCGAGAAAAGATATACGAGTCTTAGTGTTATTACTTCAGGTCATAGGTCGTCGACTGGCCACAAACGGAAGAGATGTTGGGTTTAAGACTGATTCGTTTTAGACTTAATTATTTTTCGGGCTTTATTTGTTAGGCCTACTCCATGGACTGCTACTTCCGACAAAAATGGGTTGACCAACGACTGCAATTCGAAGGACAGATGGACCAACTCAGCCTGAACATTAAGATGCTGGAATTGCTTTGGAAACCCGATACTTATTTCCACAACGGGAAAGACTCCTACTTGCACACCATCACTAGACCCAATAAACTTCTTCGCATTCTCAAGAATGGCGAGATACTTTACTCCATGAGGTAGGAATAGTATATAGTAGTACCAACAATTTCCCCTCCTATAAATTCTACACTTGAAAAGTAGCTAGATAAAAAACTATCCGCGATCCATTAATGAAAGTGATCGTCGCACGGTTTTTACCTCCTCTAGGAATTTAAAGGGATGTGCAATGCGTTAAGTAGGGGGCGTGGCAAGAACTATATTTTGAAGTAGTAGCGGTACTATTTGTTAAGGTAGTGATTGGGCAATGTCACATGACTTTAAACGCGTAACGACTCGGTGGAGAGATACAACGGAAATTCCGATGCCCACTGATTATGTCCAGTAGAGCTTTATATAGGCCCCGCCCCTAGATAACACGTTGCACATCCCTTGAAACGCTATTGGGAAACAATTTGGGGTTGTCATATGGATGAAATTGCCCTTTATCTATCGGTACCTTTTGCTCGAATCTACATCAACCGAAGCTTGAAATAATAACGTATTTATAAATAGTAATGTTTTGGCTTTCATCACAAGTTCGGCGACTATCCAATAAGTGCCAAAGAGCTTTCAGTTTTAGTTTTTCTTTTGAAGAATAGAGAGATTATGGGGAAAGTAAGTAAGAAAAGAAAACGAAGTTCAAACATTGCAGAGTCAAGTCTATTGTAACTTAAGTGGGGGGACAGAGAGACTAAGTGCGGAACGAAGTGCGCTGAAGGCTAGCTCAGCATTTTGAAGTTTGCGAGGTTAGGAATGGATACTTTGATCAAGGAAGAGAGCTTTTGCAATCCCGCCGAACGTTCTATTTTAAGACACTTGATGTCAATAGACTAATAATGAAGTCTGAGACAGTTTGTAATTTGAAGTAAATTGTAATGGATGGAGTTTATGGCAGGTTGAGTAGTACTTCAAAGTTATGGGCTTTGTCTGAATTTAATCCGTGGATTAAGGCCTTGTGTTTTAATTATAATCTCCCCTTATGATTGAATAGAATCACGTCTGTATAATGAGACACAGAGAGGTGTTAGAAATCCTTCAAAATTAATACCATGTATATACGTTTGTATATTGTAATTACGCCACCTTGTACTCATAATCCGTAATGACTGTTGGTTAGTTATATAATTAAACGACGAGAAGGGGGAACGCTACCTTCCCCTCCCCCGGCTTTAATTAGCATAAGATCCTCTCGAAAGTAATTTATGGTTTTAATTATTTATTAGTATATAGGCGACCATATTGAACTGAAGTTATACGTGTACTACGAATAGAGAGACTAATTAAAATTGGTAATTGCTCTAATTTTGATTAATAGCCGAATAGATGGGGCTGTTTGGTGGTATACGAAATCTCCCGTCAAAGGTTTAGATGATCAATACGTTCTTGATCGATTAAATCAAGCGATAATGTATAATCAAAAGTGAATGAAAATAATAGAGAGTAAGGTTTCAAAGGAAAGTTTAATTTACGTGGGATCCGTTTTAGCCATCGTACTTCCGTTTCTAACCCATTTAACTTCCGTTTTAAACCCATGTTACTTCCGTTTTAAACCCATGTTACTTCCGTTTTAAACCCATGTTACTTCTGTTTTGAACCCATGTTATTTCCGTTTTGAACCCATTTTACTTCCTGTTTAACCCACCTCACTTCCGTTTTAAACCCATGGTACTTCCATTATTTCAACAGCCCTTTGATGGAGCGAATACTTCCCACGCAAATTAACATCCAATTACCTCTAGAGTCCCTTAGAGAAAGCCAATATTGTTAACACTGCAGGGAAAAAGGAAATCGTAGTCTGAAAATTTATTCTTTCCATGTTATTTTTTTCCTTTCCTTTTCCTTGTGACAACGAGGAAAGCTTTCGCCAACTGCACCATGGCTTACAAGTTAGGCATCGCTTAAGAATGATATATTAGTGCATTAGCAAACGACCACGCACCCAAGAATGGTCTACTCTAAGTCCGTTAATACAATATTGACCCCCCAAGATAGGGATGGCCTAACTCCATTCAGGCAAATCCTTATGACAATGGCAGGGGCTCACCAGATACGACAAAAAAAGTAAAGAAAACTCTTCCGGAATCCTTTGCTCAGTACCATTTTGAAAGTTCCGCGAAGAGAGTACTTAGCTTTTTTGCGGTATACTTGTTACGGTTTAGTTTGGGAACTATATGAGGTATTACACAGGACGGGTATGAAATACTTCCTACAGTCCAGGAAGTACTTAAAGAAAGGGGAAGGGGTCTGTCTTAAGATGACCGTTATACGGGAAATCCTCAATTTTATTTTCTTCAAACATTTCTAGGAGCATTACCTTATCCTATCTCCTCGATAAAGTCAATAATGATTTTTAAAACCCGATTTGAGCTCGAGGATACGTTTAAATAGATTTGTAGATTGAAATGCATCCTGGGTAAGACCCTCTCATCATTGCCGTGAGAAGGTTTAAGGTGTGTTATGAAATAACTTACCTAAAATGGAGAAAATCCCACTAGAAACGTTAATATACCCACGTATTTCGTTTATTTGTTATAATTTAATAAAAATTACTGGTAATACTTAATCTAATTTAAATTAAATAATTTTGATCATTTATTATTTAGACTGACCATCAAAGCTAAATGTCCGATGAAACTCGAAAACTTTCCAATGGACATTCAATCCTGTCCTCTCGTATTCGGAAGCTGTAAGTGTGCGCTGTCCAAACAACGTAAGTCCTTGTACCTCGTGGTAACCATTATGTTCCCCTTCTGGTATCAAGATGGCTACCCCGTGGACGAGATGGTATATCAATGGGACCCGGTAGGAGGGGTCAGTCTTAACGAGGGTCAATTGATGTCGCAATTTGACCTTATTGGTTTCCCATTCCGTAATACGACAGTCACTTTCAGACGAGGTAAGAACCATTTTTCTTTTAAACACAACAAGCAAGAACAAACACGACACATCCAAAACCACTTATCTTCCACTATTACATAAACCATAGATACGTCCTTTTTAAATTAAAACGTTTTAGTAATGGTCCCCTAAAAAGTTTCGATAAATGATTTGAACATCCTGGACAAACAACTAGCTTGTACCTGGTCTGGTATCCTGATAGGTTTCAATTTAGAAGAAGTTTTTTTTTCCTTTTATTTTCGTACCTATTTGTAACTTATAAGAGACCCCTAAGGAATTGGCAATTGCTCCTGAAGTTAGGGGGATGCCCTCACCAGTATTTGATCACAAACATACGTCGTTAGTACAAGAAAAGTTATTTTTTATTTTAGCCTGTTAGGGTTTACTTTTATTCTTTTGGTACAAAGAGTTTTACCGGTTCTCTCTCTCTCTCTCTCTCTCTCTCTCTCTCTCTCTCTCTCTCTCTCTCTCTCTCTCTCTCTCTCTCTCTCTCTCTCTCTCTTGTTATAAAAACTAGAAATCTATTTGAAACTAAAAACTATTTGTTTGTTTGTTTGTTTGTGTTGTTGCATTCCTTAGTCACTAAAAGCGTGTCCTTTGTAATGGAACATGGTCTATTTCACGGTGTTTCAGGATATTTTTCAGCTTTACAAGTCAATTTTCGTTTACGTCGTCATACGGGTTATTTTCTAATTCAAGTCTACGTCCCTTGTATATTAATCGTGGTATTATCTTGGGTTTCCTTTTGGATTAACCGTGAAGCAACTGCTGACCGTGTTGGGTTAGGTAAGTCTCTTTTTTCTATTATCCACGTCTCCGGTCTCCCACACAATATTATTTTTATACTGACAAATATAAAGACGCGTGTACAAACGGTGACAGTCCGAACACCTGCGACACCCTTGTTGTCATAGTAACGAATCGACAGTTAACTCACGTATTGGTATTATCCAATAGGAGTAGACTTATCGAGTACAATCATAGTGTATTTTTTCTTGGCGCTCAGAAAAGGAATTGCCTTAGTTTTGTTCTCATACAATAAGTGTTGGAGTCGACTTAATTCTTTACTTCAAAGAATAAAATGCTGGCAGAAATATATTATTATGTAAAGTTATCAAATGCCTAGCTTTTCTTTTGATAAGTAAACTTCGGGTTCGGGATGGTATCATGGTTTTTATAACTTTAGTTTAATCAGGTTTTGAAATACAGTACCGGATAGTTTTTTATCGGTGCATTTATCCATTGACTGTCTCGTAAGTGGTTTGACCAAAACTACGAGGTTTTCTCATCCTACGCGTTTGGAATCCTTAATTTCAACTTGAGTGTTTTCTTTTTTATATCGCGGTTGCTTTGAAGGTATCACCACGGTGCTAACTTTGTCAACGTTCGTTTTGGACACGCGTACTGATTTGCCCAAAGTGTCCTATCCGACGGCCTTGGATTGGTTTGTCATTATGAGTTTCATGTTTGTCATATCTACCTTATTGGAATTCGCTGGCGTTCATTATTTTACCAAGATTGGTAGCGGAGAGTTTCCGGTTCCCGTTAGTCACGCTCATAAACGACGTCATCATCGAGCTGATAGTCAAAAGGATAGGTGAGTAATTGTACCTTGCATGTTGGGGAAGGTTGTCCTTTGGTAGTTGAGGAAGGGATGGGTCGTTTCATGGTTGTTGAGGATGGGATAGGTCGTTTCATGGTTGTTGAGGATGGGATAGGTCGTTTCATGGTTGTTGAGGATGGGATAGGTCGTTTCATGGTTGTTGAGGATGGGATAGGTTGTTTCATGGTTGTTGAGGATGGGATAGGTCGTTTCATGGTTGTTGACTTGTTGAGGAAGATCAAGTTTGTCCCATGGTAGTTGAGGAAGATCTAGTTCGTCCCATGGTAGTTAAGGAAGCTCTCCTTTGTTCCTTGGTCGCTCAGAAAGATCTGTTTTGCCTCATTACAGAACAACTACTGACGAATCTGAAGATTCTGCTGAAGAGGAGGAACAAGAAAAATGGAATATCGAAGACACTCCAACTAGAAGCGCCGGTGAGAGTTGCACGGATGACGATAAACCCATTCAATTGCAGCAGCAACCCAAACCCAAAAAGGACTTCTGGGGGACCGTGTGTTGCACCGGAGCCAACCAAGTAAGTCTCCTTCACCCCGTACCGTACACAATTAAGGCAACCATCCTGAAACTTACTTCAACATCCAAGGTATCTTGCTCGGCAAATAGCCCATTCGTGGATTCGAGCGCTCGCGTTGTCTTACGACGAGGTAGTGACGCTTGTTACCCGGCCAATATAACCACGACACCCAGCACCCCCAGGGTGGTCAGGTCATCCGGCCAAAAGGTCCGTAAGAGACGATCCAGAGCTTACTGTTGCGTCCAATTTGTCCATTGCGTCGCCGGAAGTGAAAAATACAGGCAAGAAATGCGTAGTCGAGGGGATACGACTCCGGGCGCCATCAACAGCGTCTCCAAGATCGACAAGTTTTCGCGGATTTTTTTCCCGTTCATCTTTATAATGCTCAATATATTTTATTGGTTCTTTTATTGGAGGACACCCGCCTATGTCAATTTCCCCGAAAATTAGGCTTAAATACTTGAGGACCAACAAACTCCGTGGATTAAAAAGGTAATTCTAATTGAGGTTAAGCTAAGTTAAGTTAAGTTAAGCGCTTAAAGACATCTCGATGAAAAATAGTCTACGATTAGAGTTAGGTAGAATTAAACGGTGTCAAATAAAGAGTATTTATTTTAACCTCGCCGAGTAATTGGTAAAATAATAGAACTTCGTATCCTGGCACTCGAGTTCAACTGATAAAATAAACTAAATTCATTCCTACGTCACTGTGACGTCTATAATTCTCTCTCTCTCTCTCTCTCTCTCTCTCTCTCTCTCTCTCTCTCTCTCTCTCTCTCTCTCTCTCTCTTTCTTTAATTTCAACTTAATTTGTGGGGTTTTCTTTACCATTTCATCGGGAAAATTAATTATAATTAGTGATTATCTTAATTTAAAATTAAATTCTAAGACTTATCAATACTTACCTAATTTAAATTTACGATTCTACCGCTTTAACAATTGGTGTTTACTTTTGATCTAAAATCAAGACATCGCGGGCGGAGGAATTAACAATAGCAATATTACCATCCTAAAACGATTTATTACAAAGATAATATTAAAGGACTAGGCCTATATTCAATCGAATTATGTTTTGGTTGCGGACAATATGTTATATATCTGTCCCCTAAACTAAACTGTACAATAATAGACCGAACAGAATACCTGTTATCGAACTGCATAAATTACGCTTATTAATAGCTTTACAAATACACGCTCTCATTATACCTCCCAATCAATTACGCTCTAAAATCGGGATTCGGAATTTCGGAATTCAATTTTACGTGGTTGTAATAATTTATTACTTTGCGACCTTATTATAAGGTCAAGGGTTAACCTCGTGACTCCGTATGGTCAAGGTTACCATAATAAAACTGTCACGAGATAAATAATTATTTATTTCTTTTAAAAACTGCGATTAAAATTACCTAGATAAATTAATTATTAAAGTACGATTAAAATTAAGTTGTAATACAAATTTTCAGAAATGAACCATCAACGCGCATTCGTTGTATTTACTGCTACAAATGTTAAAAGAAATGAAATTAAAACGGGCCAAGACATCGAAAATAAAACGAAATTCAACCTTAGTAAGTTCTCTCCTCTGAATTGTTTTCGGTTAAGAACTGTATTAAATTCGCAAATATAAGCTTAATTTTGCGGTCGGAATCTTAATTTCGCTTTAGTTTGCGATTTAGCCCAAGTAAGAGCTCCTCGTATCTTTATTAAATTTAGGTAGAAAATTTTCAGCTGAATAGAGAGAAATTATTAGCCCAACTGAAGCCTGCACTGAGTCAGTTCGGGAGCGACACTTGGCGAAAATCTTTTCCAGCTTTGGGAACTAAGACCTCTCTCTCTCTCTTCAAGAAGGAAACGATTATAATAGAGTATCAATTCATTGTCTTTTAAAAATGTCCTCCTGAACGGAAATTGAGCCAAGTCAGGCAAAGTCAGATTCTGTGATGGAGTACCACAATTGATTCAAGGTAAGTCTAGATTCAAAAAGGGCAAATGAAATGAACTGGTAAAACTATTTTTAATCGATTTTTAAATTGATAAACAAACAGAACAAAAAACTTCTGTTTATTTCATATCAAAGTTTCGAAACGTTAAGCCTAACACTCATTGCCACATTTTTATATTAGGGACCTTATAAGCAATAAGGAGAAAGCGGGGGGGAATGTAGTTTAATAATTGATCAGGGTTTAATACCCTCAAAATGGCGCCTAACTTTGCCGAGTAATGGGGTAGATTTGCATCTCTATGCAAGCTCCCTATTTCAGCATGCACAGTCCCAGATAACTCTTATCTCTCTAATTGGTCAGGTGCTATCTTCGTTAATCTGAACTATAAGTTAGTTTTGCTAATAAACATCTCCCAAGTTGATCATTATCATACGGCTATCCTTGATTATTATATATACCGAAATCGAATGCACCTGTGCAACTCTATTCTCTCTCTCTAAGACTTGGGTCTTAATATCTTTTCTGGAATTGAGGATGAGGTCGTTAAATAAAGTCTCGGACAGCCGTGGGCTTTTATCTAAGGATCTGCAGGGTGGATAAATAGCCCCCCCTCCCCTCCCATCATCATCTTTATAGATCTGTCTGTCTGTATCTCTCTCTCTCTTTTCCGATATTGCATCCTCATACCTTTAAGAAGATTTCCAAGGACTGTAGCTTACTTCTCCTTTCTTTTTTGGCGTTACTTCGCTTATATTTATCCATTGGTAGAGGACCCGCCAAGTTGCGACGGTCTATACCTACCTAATTCATACGTGAATGGATAGAGGAACTTTTGTATAAGTATATAGGGGTTTCGTGCAAGTACTTCCTAGCTTACCCAAACTACTTGTAAAGATTCGCTCACTCGCAAAGATTACTGAATAAATTGCCCCCCTTAGGTATTAGTAATGAGTTGCTAATGATAATTGGAGAAATAGTTTAGTTTTGGATGTTATTTAAGTAATAGGTTATGCTAGAATGTTTTCGTCATTTGTAGATAGCAATGGAATTGAATTGCACTGACCATATGACTAGCAATGTTACTTGTAAGCACACTATATAAAGTAGGCCTCTTAATTAAACCCGTAGAACTTTGGGTCCTAACTCCCTAAGTAAAAATATCTTGACCCTTAGTACCTTCGTTTTTCATTGTCCCCCGCATTGACCATGAACCAAGAAGGCAAATAACATATCCTGAAAAGATGAAAAATGCATCCAAAAACCAACCGAGAGTAAGAGAGGAATCTAGGCTAGCTTATTATCTCGACACCTGAGGATATTTCAGGACCTTTAAGGCCCTGTTGGTAAGGGTTGAGAAACGCCCTCAATCTTTTGTAAAACATGTATATACTGTAGGGTTCACTCTCTTTTCATCGTATGCTTGGTTGCCGCAATTATGTCTCCAACCTAAAGAAAGTCCCGTCTCTTTGTGGGTGTCTTAAAGAATAGCTCAAACTCCCCCTTACATCCTCTCTACCCCCTTCTCCTAGTTCTGGAATCAACCTATCAGATGTGAAGGAAACATCATCCTAACTAGAGCTACACCTTGCTTCTTCCTTCCTTCCTCTAGCTAGGGTTACGACGCGGCGCTATTCTAAAGGTTTTTTGAAGAGACCCTAATTAAGAGATAAATAAAGAAAGCAACTTGTAGGCCTAGTCTCTCGCCTTTTATATACTAGCTATAGGAAGGGCTAGACTGGGAAGGAAGAAGGGACAGGAAGAAAGAATATATATGTAAAAAAAGAGATGTATCTTGAACTTCTATAAGTAAGTTCAAGATGAAAAATGTTGTCCGGAATTTGGGAGGACTGAACTTTGTCGCAACTCCTGGTTAGAACTTTCTTAATTGGCACGAAGAAAGTTTCTGGTCTAAAATTTAATCAGAATTAATTATAGCGCGGCATTATTAATTAAACACTACCGGCGAATTTAAAACGTTGTTAAGCCTAATTTGAATCTTTCTTGAATTAGGCTTAACAATGTTTTGCTCACGTGCTTTGCTTTCTTCAAAATCACGAGAACTGTCTTAAGCCTAAAATTCAAACTAGGCTTAGTGAACTATTTTTGCTCGAGAGAAGATTGAACGTTGTTAAGCCTAAATTGAAACTTAGTTAATTACCAGGAATTCAAAACTAATTAATTAGTTCAATTATTATTTACAACCTTTTTAATTCCATCATTCTGAGAACTGCATTTTAAGGAAATAGGGTATGGTTCAAGTGATAATATATTATTTTTTGGTAACGTGAACATGATATATATATCAGCAATAGGGGTTTTAACATCTTTATCATTTTAAAATTCAATTATCTAATATTTTTTTTTAATTAATCTAAAAGAATTTCCACCCCATTGGTAATTAACATCATTATATATATATTTATATTCAAACATTTTTTTTGTTGTTAATTTTATCTTCTCGTTGTAATAATTATTTATTATTTACAAATTGATAAGGGGGAAAGTTAATTAGGGAATTAACATTGTTTTTAATTAATTGTATAACAAGTACTATCATCCCTCTCTTTTTTTCGGATTTGTTTTATTAATAATTTCTCATTTCCATCAAGTTTTAAATTATTCATTAGTTAAAACAACATTTCTTAATAGCTTAATTCCGATTTATGAATTACGTTGGTAAAGACTGGTATACGGAGGTTAAAGTTCATTATGGGTTTTAATTTTAGGCTTAACAATTAATTAACGTATTAGTGTTAAATATCTTTTTATTTAGCAGAAATAGGTTGACAAAAGTTTAAAACTGTTTTGTCTGCAGAATTAAACCGCAACGTAATCCGCTTAATTGGAATAATTCATAATTAGGCTTAGCGTCATTACATTACCTTAGCAGATTTAGGCTTAGCAATAACTTATCAAGATCGGGAAAATACTTCAATGTATGGCTCTCTTTTGATAAGCGAGCTAAACCTCTTCATCTGACTCAGCAATTTTTTAGACGCTTAAGCCTAATTAATGTGAAACAATATTTTGGTTGATAATATGCTCACAGTAATCAAAAAATAATTATTATTTAAGCCTAAAAGTTTAAATAAACTAATAATTTCCCATAATGCCTTTCAACCTCTTCCTCCACTCATCTAAGCCTTGCCAATGCATCCCCTTAAATAGGAATTAGGCTTAAGAAACTCCGCCATTTTCATTTTCTGCATTTTTTTTTAAGTTTAACCGTAAATTGCTCATTATTTGTACCAACGTGCTCTAGTATGCCTAAATAATTTTCTCGACATTATTTATCATTAATTATTTAATTAATCAGATAATTATTCGGTTAAATTTATAATTAGTTACGGTATTTATTTATTTATAAAGAATGATATAATTTGTCTAATTTCAGGTTGTTTTTCGTTTGTTTTTCATTTCATTATAATATATATATTTATCAAGTTATCAACAAGATCTAATTTAAGTTATTTTTTTGGTTTTTTTTTAATCTTAAATTTGATTTTTTTGGTATTTGTTTATTTGTTGTTTACTCCTATATATGTTTAATTGTTTTTATAATGAAATAGGGCTTGTTTTTGTTGGCTAGGTTTTTGAGAAGATTGTAGATTATCTCAATTAGTTCAATTCTTTTCTGATTATTTTTTCTTCTTAAATGTTTATTAATTTTAGGTGTCTCTTCCGAGGTACGTATTCCAATAGATCAAGTTCATGATAGTGAAGATCACTGGGAATAAAACGCGGGAAACTTTGTCGATTTTACTGACACTGTTTAATCTGCAGTCTGATTGGTTCACGTGTTGAGATCGTCGACGTTTACGTAGACGTTTTCTTTGGCGAATTCTTCTCGAAGACATCCGGCTAACTCCGCCGGTAGAAGAACATGTCGCCGCCGGAAGTGGTTTGCCGTTATGCGTTTCCCGGAAACCGACTCTCCATTGGCTGGAAGATTCCACGACTGTACTACCCGTAAGTCGTTGCGGATCTCTCGATTCTGATTCTCTTCCAATTAAAATGGCCTGTTAAATTTAACAGAACATTCTAAACTAAATTTCAAGGTCATCTTACATTGTAAGATTTTTGAAACACCTGGACTGAAATTTAAATAAGTTTTGTACAATTTCACGGTCAAGCTTATAACATTCTTACCTACATTTTTGGGAAGGGCACTGGTCAATTTACAATATTTCTACATAAGTCAAGGTCAAATTAAGGTCAAGATGACCGAATTTATAAATTTTTTTACTTTAAAGTTAAACTAGAACGCATTAAACTATAGTATAGATGAAAATAATTTTTCTGAAGGCCAAATAAAGATGTGACCTTCAGAACACCGTGTCTCCAAGGCCATCATTACCATCCAGACGAAAACAACAACAAAAAAAACCTAGATTAAAGACGTCTAGAATCTAGTCCATCCAGTTTATGGCTATATATAGTTCTTTTTACACCAAATAGAAACAGACCTTATACAAGGGAACCGGTTACTATACGTATTAGAGACTTTTAGTATAAGACGCTATCTAATATAAGTAGCCGTTTGTAACTCCTTTGAAAAGTATATAAGAAAGATACGAAAGGAAGAAAAAAAAACCACTAAAAATTTCAATCTTGCTACCCGAGTCTTAAATCCGCGCTTGGGCGCTTAACACTTGTTAAGTTGTGTTAATAACTTGACATTAAATACTATAGTTTAAGTTTAAAAGATACTTTATTCTGGACTCGACTGTACAGCATGCTAGCTAGCTCATGACTGACTGCCCTATCCCGTTATGCCATATGAGGTTACCTCGTGAGATCAAAGTCCTTTACCACGTCATAGCTCCCCATTGGCTAACCCAATTCTGACCTCTGACCTCATTATAACATCCTTCCTTTCTAGTAATAATTTAAAAGTCTAACAAATAAAAACAACCTGTCTAGTAATAATTTTAAAAGTTTAACAAAACAAAACAGAGAATAAAACAGCCTGTTTTTTAAACTAAGCACTTATTAATTGTTCGTTAATTTGGCGAGTATCTTTGTGGAGGTCGACGTACTCTTGAATCATGTTTTCTTTCTTGTTGATTGTTTATTTGTTTGGGTATAGTTTCTTCTTGTATGGGCTGTTGCGGGAAGGGTTGCCGATAGGGAATAAAAGGTGAGTTTCCGGGTATTGTAGTTCTGGTGAACTGTGTTCCGATTGGTTCAATTCTTGGTGTAAGCGAGGTTTGTTGTTGAATGCGATTATGAATCTGGAATGTCTTCGGAACAGTAGGTACTTGTTGAGGTTCCAGGATATTTTGAATTGTGACCGCTACTTCATCTCGAGTTGGTTCAGGTTGTGGTGGTGTTATAAGGGTTGTGTGGTTCTGTGCTGAACTTGGTGGTTGCGTTTGTTGTGATTGTGGATTTTGATATTGTTGCTGAACACGAGTCTGGTGTGTTGATTGTTGATTCTGTCCTGGATGTTGCTGAACACGAGTCTGGTGCGTTGATTGTTGGTTCTGTCCTGGAAATTGTCCAATCCTTGCTGTGGCGTTATGGTACATCGGTATCTGAATTCTAGCCGTTATTGGTTTTATAGTAGGGTTAGTTTTCGTTTGACTATAGTCCGGACGCAGATGTATTCTGTTTCGACGGAAGTTTTGACCTTTCGCTGTCAGAATGTGATATGATTGTGGTTCTTGAGCATGTGCAATTATTCTTGCGGGTAACCATGTACGGGGTGCCGCGTAGTAACGAACCTTCTGACCAATATATAAAGGTGGTAATGATGAACGATGATTTGATTGGCGTATCATGTTTGCGTTATTGTCTCGCAACCCTGCATCAATGCGTCTTGTAGGATAGTGTGGTTTCAATTTATCTATGTGCGTTGTTAATGGCGTACGTAAACGCCGTCCCATCAGCATTTCGGCCGGAGATAAACCATTACTTTTGGGAGTTGTCCGGTACTCCATTAGGACATAGTGTAAGTCTCTCCCTTCTTGTTGTGCCTTGTGAAGAGAATTTTTTATGGTTTGTACGGCTCTTTCGGACATTCCATTAGATTGTGGGAAGTATGGACTTGATGTAACGTGATCGACATGCCATTGTTGAAGGAATTCTTTGAATTGAAGAGAATTAAAGGGTGGACCGTTATCAGATACCAATCGTTGAGGTGCTCCATGCCTTGCGAATTGTGGATTCATGAAATTTATGATGGCTTGTGCGTTGGTCAGTCTTAGTTCTTTAGCTTCGATATATTTTGAATAGTAGTCTATCATTAAGATTATAGGCTTGGAATTGACTTGAAAGAGATCAGTCCCTACAGTTTGCCAGGGATATTGTGGTATGCTATGAGGTGTTAGTGGCTGTTTCTTATTCATCGGGTCTCTACTGCGACAGATTGTGCAGTTTTGAACATATGATGTAATGTCGGCAATCATGTTCGGCCAGAAAACGTGTTGTTTGGCCCTGGCAATTGATGCGTTAATCCCGTGATGGGCGCCGTGAACTTGGTTTAATAAATCTTGCTGAAGAGCTTTAGGCACCAACAGGTTTGTCCCTCTGTATAATAATCCATCTTCTTCATGAAGTTCTGTTTGATATTGCCAAAATGTAGTGGCCTCTGGAGTCAGTTGATTTCGATATTTTGGCCAGCCATCTGTAATATATTCGCGGATTTGGGCTAAGACTGGGTCGTGATCAGTTGCAGTCTTGTATTTGTCCAGTGCGCATGTATGTAACGTTGTTATAGTGTAGACTGCTGTATGTGGGCCATCCAATATGTCAGTGTTTATTTGGCAGTCCGTTAGAGGTTCCCTGGATAAAGCGTCGGCCACATACATCCTGCTTCCAGGAACATAAACCAGCTTAGGGTTATATCTGAAGAAACGCAGAAGTAAGCGTTGAAGTCGTGGAGACAATAGAGTCATTGGTTTCTTTACAATTGCCAGGAGCGGACTATGGTCAGTTTCTACTGTTACTTGGGTGCCTGCAATATAAAAATCAAAATGTTCACATGCGTGAATAACGGCAAGAAACTCTTTCTCAATCTGCGCATATCTTGATTGTGTATCGGTAAAAGTCGTGGATGTATATGCGATGGGCTTGTTGTCTTGCATTAATACTGCACCAACTCCGTGCTGACTGGCATCTGTAGAGATAACGTTTGGTAGTTTAGGGTCGTAAAATTGAAGTACTGGTGCTGATGAAATACTTGTCTTCAGCGAGTCGTAGTGTCTTTGGTGTGTTGATGTCCATTCATAGAGTACATCCGGTTTAAGTAGGTCTCTGAGTGGTGCCGTGTCTTCGGCGTATGTTGGAATGAAACGGCATATATAATTTACCATGCCTAAGAAACGTTGAAGTGTTTTCTTATCCTGAGGCGGTGCGAGTGAGCAAATGGCTTCAACTTTCCTAGGGTCCACATGGATTCCTTCATTTGTGATCAGGTGTCCAAGATAGGTGATGCGTGATACCGCAAGTTGCATTTTTCGTTTACTGAATCGTAAATTATATTGTTTGGCACGTTCTAGGATGCTATGAAGTACAGTTAAATGAGACTTCATGTCTGACGTTGCTATCAAAAAGTCATCTGTAGAGATGTGGACATTAGGAAATTCGTGAGCGGGGAAAATATCTCGCATCTGACGCTGGAAGACTTCGGTTGCAGTGACGATGCCGTAAGGAAGTCGTTTAAAGCGGTACCGTCCATGTGGCGTCGCGAATGTACAAAGGCGCGAGCTGTTCTCAGTGAGTGGAATTTGCCAAAAGGCACTTTGAGCGTCAAGGACGGTGAATACTGTGCAACCTTTTAGTTCCGCAAAGATTTCTTGCGTGGTTGGTAAAGGATAGGGTTCTCTTCTTATGGCACCATTTAAATTCCGGGGATCCAGACAAATACGAACTTCCTGAGTCGAGTCAGCTTTAGGTAGTTTTGTTGGCTTCGGTACGACTACGATAGGGTGAACCCAATCAGTTGGTTCATTAACAGGAACTATAATACCAAGGTTCAACATACGATCCAGTTCCTTGTGCGTAGCTTCACGATATGCATGAGGGATCTTATGACATGCTGATGCAATAGGTACAATGTTGGGTTTTAATTTGATGTCATATTCAGCCGGTAGCTTACCAACAGTATCGAAGATCATATGATATTGATCAATGAGTTCTGTCGCTGTGCCAGTATTTATAGTGGATCGTGTTGTTGCGATATCTTTGGGCTGAGTTCCTATGAAGGTTGCATGAGTGTGTGCGGTGTTGGGTCTTATTTGTGGTGGCGGACCCAATGGTGTGGAAGTGTGTTGTATTAGCCCCAGTTGTTGTGATGTAACGGCTCCAAGAATGGGTACATGGTTGTGTGACGTAACGTAGAAAGGGCAATTTGGTAGGTAGGCGGTGCCCGACATGCTAGGAAGATCAACAACGCCATCAATAGGAATTGAGTGTCCGGAATAGGAGGAAACGGTGTAGAGTGGTTGACGTAGAGGGGGCTGGTATGGTAGAGAATTGTATATCCCTCTTGATATTAGATTCACTTGCGAGCCAGTATCTAGCTTGAATCTATGTCGAGTGTTAAATAGATAAAGTTCGTCATATAATTCATCACCAGGGTTATTGCATCTGAATGTAGCGGCAGTCGAAAGACATGTCAGATCCGTGGTGGGTGAAGTTGAGTGACGCTGTCGAGGATGAATACTGATGCTATACGTAGTGTATGTTTGATCTTCATGTTGGAAATCTTGGTAATACTGATCAGTTTCGTCAAAGGATGAGAATTGGTCATTTGAGTCGTCCATTTCGATGGGATATGTTTGTAGACTGTAGGTTGAGCGGCATGAGGTAGCCCAGTGACCCTTACGTTGGCATTTCAAACATTTGGAATTTTTGGCTGGGCATGATTGATATCGATGCTGCGTGTTGCAATTTTGGCAAGGTCGTGTCGTACGTTGAGGGTCGGATTGATAATTGGAACGATGAGAGCTTTGAGAGTTTGGGTCACTGCGGTGAAATGGTGGACGTTGATAATTAGCAGTATTGCCGCGAGAAGAATACCGTTGCAATTCTTGTGATTGTTGATTGTGTCTAAAGCGCGGTCTTATTGTGGATCTGTGTCGATTAAGAGCATCCACAGTGAATTCTTTTGCTGCCGAAGGCTGTGTTGTGGTAGTAGACATGGCACGAGCCTGAGAATTGGTGATTTCATGCGCCTTACACATGATTATTGCAGTGTCTAAGTCCAGAGCATTGCCTTTATTTAGTAGTTGTAGTCTGAGCTCTTCATTCTGGATGCCAGCGACGATCATAGTGCGTAACAAAGGATTTTGTTGAGGTCCGAGATTGCATGCTTGGGCCTTGGTCTTCAAGTCAGTGTAGAATTCGTCAAAAGTTTGTGTAGGGCTTTGTCGAGACGTAATAAAAGCGTATTGATGAAATACCTCTGTTTGATAAGGTGCATAATAGAGATCAAATGCAGCAAGTATTATAGGCACTGTGCGATCATCCCCTGTTTCAGGTATCTCCAATGTATGATATATACGGCGTCCAGCGGCTCCTAGTATGTGGAGGAAAGTGGCTACTTGAGTAGGAACAGTTTCTCTATTTAGTTTGGCAGCGGCAGCAAAATAACCGAACTCCTCTTTATAAGTTTTCCAAGACGAAGCGGGATCTATCCCTGGTTCGAAAGCTTTAGGGCAAGTGATGGAGGCCATAGTAAAGTGGGCCTTGGCAAGTGAATCAGCAGACAAAAGCGAGTGAGTGAGCAAACGAGGCGTGTGAAATGGCGATCAACTCTATCACCATGTTAAGTTGTGTTAATAACTTGACATTAAATACTATAGTTTAAGTTTAAAAGATACTTTATTCTGGACTCGACTGTACAGCATGCTAGCTAGCTCATGACTGACTGCCCTATCCCGTTATGCCATATGAGGTTACCTCGTGAGATCAAAGTCCTTTACCACGTCATAGCTCCCCATTGGCTAACCCAATTCTGACCTCTGACCTCATTATAACAACACTCTGAACGAACATACGATAAGAACGCTAGGAATGCAATAAGAACTTGAGTACGCGATCTTAAAGACGCTCGAGATGAATAGTAAAGAACAGGTATATACCTATAGTGGAAAACCAGTCTTAGAAAACGTAAACTGTCTACTAAGAAAGCGCCTATTTTCTACTGATTTTAAGATTGCATTCTGAAGTATCTATCTCTAGACGGCAGTCAAACTTTAGAGAGTTTCATATATAGATCTATATCAGGTTAAAGAAAAATTCTTAATAAAGTTTGTGGGTAGATTTGCGGAAAACCATATTATCCAGAACATTCTTTCATATAAGCTGAAGTATATTGTACTTTCGTTCATGACATGTACTCAGTAACCAGTGACAAGGTCTACTTCAGTTGGCTTATCATTTTTCTGGTACTTACAGCGTGCATATGATCGACTAGATGACCTTCGTTCTCAACATTCTCCATGCCGGTGGTACCGAGTCCACCCAAGGTGGTTTCTTCAGGGACGGTCCCAGTTTCCAATTGGTCCCCATCGTCTTGGTCGTCCTCTTCGCTGGAAGACCACTCGGAACTATCCGAGGTGGGCGGGGGAAAGTAATATTCGCCACTGCCTACTTTGGTGTAATAATGGACGATGGCAAATTCGGCGATGGTGGCGAAGATGAAACTGAAACTGATAGCCACGAAGAAGTCCAGGGCAGTGCAATAAGGCACTTTGGGGAGGTCATTTCGGCTCTCCAACCCCAAAAAGGTCATAGTCAGCACTGTCATCACCCCTGTTTTCCAATTTCAAAATGAAAACATTGAAGATTTCACTAAGCCTCGGTGTAAATAATTAGGCTTAACTTACCAAGGGCGACCCTATCCGCTGTTGCCTCACGGTTGATCCAAAAAGAGACCCACGATAAAACCACCAACATGGTACAAGGTGCGTACACTTCGATGAGGAAATAACCCATATGACGTTGCAAATGGAAACTGACCGCCAACACTGATACAGTACCTAAAGTAAAGGTAATTGTCCCGTTAATTTTTTATAGCTTCTTCGGGTTGATTGACTTCTAAATTTAAGGAAGGTAATTCGGGCAATAACCCTGATGAGACTGAGAGGAAGTAACTTCCTGGGGTTTAGGCTTATATAGTTAGAAAGATGAGGAAATAAAGAAAGCGTCGAAAACAGATGCGCTTTCTCATCAGTCGTTTCTTTGTTTAGTTTTTCTTAAGAAATCAGAGAAAATTACCTGAACCAGATTTCTTTCTCTTTTGAGATTCTTTTGAAATAAACGGTTTGTGGGGGAGTATCGTATCTTTCTTATAGGCAAATCAATTTAAGCGGCTTTTATTTACACGTAAATACTTCTTGTTTTTGAGTGGGATATTTTAGCTTATGTCCGCGTAAGAACTGGTAGGCGGGAAAACCATATTATAAAAGGTTTCCCGCCATACATTAGGCTTAAGTAAAAAAAAATTCAGATCAAACAAATTTAGGCTTAACAAAATTTACAAAATCAAACGAGTGTTCAGTTTTCTTATTGGATACGTAAGACTACTAGTGTATTTTATTTAGTTTTCCTTCTTTCCTTTTAAAAGTATTTCTAAACCCCTATTCGTGATGGTGCTGGTGGTAGGCTTAGCGTCGTAAAGATGAAGAAAGGTTTTCTTATATCTAAGCCTTGGTCTAGGCAAAAAAAGAAATATAGTAAGTTTGAGTCAACAAGAATGCGAGTCAAACCCTACACTACTGTACGCCACCACGTTTTCTAGTATAGGAAACATTCAAGAGGTCCTGCTGGCCCCCCATAGAATGATTTTTTTTCTTTTTCGGGCTATTTCTCATTTCTTTTTTGATCGACTGTATTTGCTCTTAGGATTGTCCGGGAATCCCTTTTCTGTGTGCGTGTGATGTATATTTCTCTACTCCTAGCTTCTATTGTCATTCTCTTACATGTTCTAGAAACCCATAAGATGATGTAGTGTCACGCAATTATGAGTGTATTTTTTTAATTGGTTCTTGGCGTCACGTGGTACCCATGGCGTATTTCAAATAACTTTTACCCCCTTTCAAAATATCAAACAGTTTCAACGTAATCAAAGGGAATTTCCCACAAACTTCTTCGATATAATCATTTAAAATGATCTAAACTGACCTTTATTCCAAACTTCAGTCATATTGCCCGATGGAGTCGATATGAGATCGAACTGTGACAGTTTCATGTCCTTGGCTATGACCACTTGTCTTTTTGGATTCCATTTGAAGATCAAATCAGTGTTTACGTAGCCAACTATCGGTTACAAAAGAAAAACGAAAACCAAACCAAACCAAGAAGAAAACATAGAGTATAGATGAATCCAATTTAAAAATATCTTTTGGGACAGATAAAAGTCCAGGAAAAGAGGTTTACTAAGGTAAGAGGATATCTTGAAAGGTTTCCGGAGAGCTTAGAGCGAAACTCTGAGAAAGAGGGAGATATTAGATACGTACAACTTCCGATCTTTAATGGACATCTTTGAGTGTCCATCGGGAAGTTCTCCAAGTTCATTGGACATTGAGCTTGGATTGTCAATCTGAAACAGAGACGACGGGAATAAAATTTTTAGGTCAAGATGTTGAAATAGGCGGTTGTTTTGTTATAACAATAATTTCTAAATATTTTCAAAAAAAATCTGGGACAAATGTAATTGGTAACGAGTCGCGTCCGAACTATATACTCAATATCATCAACGTTCTGACCATTGAACCCAAGTTTCCTCGGAGGGAGATATCAATTGATACATCCTCTATCTATCTATACAGAAAGTAAACCCCCCCCCCCGCCCCAGCATTACTTCCGTTTTATCCGGATATGTCTCTCACGATAACTTTGAGATCATCTAGCTTATACGCCACCTAACCCTTTTTCTTTAGGGGGGGGGGGGTAGGAAGAAGGATTGTCTTAAGAAGAGAGCGGAGATGGATACCCTATTCGCTAATTACCAAGAAAGGTAACTTGTCAGGTGTGCCACCGACTGTAAAAATAATTTAATAATACTTTGACAAGCTAGACGTGTTTAAAGAAAAAAATAATATTTTACGACGTTGGAAAGGCAGTAACGGCTCATTAGTTTTTATAACTAAAGAAGCTAGCGTCTTCAAAGTTTTCTTTCTTTTTTATCTTCTGATTGGCGCTCAAACTAATGATGATACACCTTTAATTCCGTTAAGTGGAATGACGCGAGACAAACTAGTAATTTTTTTTTCTTATTTATTTATTCCGGGTATGAGCTTGCGCGCAACAATTTTTTCCCCTTATTTGGGTATGTTTTAGTATGTACCCTTTCGAGAGGCAACTCACTCCACACGTAAGATTACGTGTAACTCCGTAATTAGAAACCGCGTAAACATTAAGTGATTGGCCCCTCGCGTCGACCTGTGCTACATTACATAGTAACATACTTCAAGCGGAAATGAGGGTAAATTTGTGATGTTTTTTACTTCCTGAGTGGTTTGTAGTGTACCCGGATAATTTTTGGTAGTTTTGTGGCATTTTTTGGGGATAAGACAGCAAACTGACCCAACCATAGTATTAGGCTTAGGTTTTGGTTAATCTTAGGTTTGGTTAGGCTTGAGTTTGGCTTGGCTTGGGTTAAGTTTAGGTTTGATTAGAGTTAGGTTAGGTTTAGGCTTGGTTAGGCTTAAGTTTGATTAGACTTAGGTTAGGTTTAGGTTAGGTTAGGTTAAACTTAGATTAGGTTAGGTTAGGTTAAACTTAGATTAGGTTAGGTTAGGTTAGGTTTAGGCTTGGTTATGTTTTGGTTAATCCTAGGTTAGGTTAGGCATATGTTAGGTTTAGGCTTGCTTAAGCTTAGGTTTAGGTTTCATTAGGCTCATTGGTGGATCAGGTTTCCGTCTTCTTGCCAGTTTTTTTAACCTATTGTGTTACTCACGAATTAGGGGCAACGTACCTGGACGAATAGAGCACCGTTCCGTCTTGAGTGAGTCTTACGAATTTATTTGGCGTCGTGATGGAATGTAACGAGGAATGTTTTCCGTTGTAGAAATAAGTATCCGGCTTCCAGATCTTCTCCAACATGGAAATGGACAATGACATTGTCGGCATTGCTCCTTGGAAAGCTAGGCGCCGATCCAACCACGACTGGCGGAAGTAGCAATCCATGGAGTAAGACTGCAATGAAAGAAACACGGATCAATTCGGAACACCCTACGGGAGGTAAGAATTAAAACGAAACTCTAAAGGCTCGTTTTCATAGAAGCTAGAAAATTCGAAAACGCTCACGCTTCACGAGCTTGAATACGAGCGGTAATGTATTTTTTTCGAACGTTTCCGCTTTCGCTCGAAATTTTCACGCAACTCGCGCCTATGAAAACGAGCCTTAATTGATTGAAACCTAAACGTTGAATTAATAGTAGTTGTTTCCTCTCGGGCAGACTGGGGGGGGGCGAAAGATACGTCGACACAGACTAACTAATTAGCAATTGTAATTGGTTGGAATTGAACTTTCTTATTGTCTAGTAGTGTCTAACACTTTTCAATTGTCCCAAATGAAACCAAGTCTGGAGAGCTACGTTCGCATTACGGAAAATCATTTTTAAAACCTCCTATAACACCTTGGTTCAGTGCCATACGTCTTAACCATTGAGCTAGCTAGATTGCTACTTATTAATATTATACAGTGCAGTTTAAAATAATATATAGTTTCCACTTTCCAGAAATTTTAATAGAGATTTCCAGTAACTAACTGATCTCGTTAGCCAAAACCCGAAGAAGATACGGTTACATTCCCTGAACGCACCGCCATCCATAACCGATTCCCCCCCCCCCTTTTCCAGGTATATTAATACTAAAGAGACGCGAAAATAAGTGTATCAGGTATAAAGGGTCGCTGAGTTGAAATCGAATTAGGCTTAAATATTCGCTTCAAAGAGTGTAGAGTTACTTTTCTTGAATTTTTCTTTTCCCCCTTTTGAGTGTCTTTTTATATTCGATTTGTTGAAGACATTTTTACCCGACCATTTTGGGTTAAAGAATAATCTCTAAGTTGAATATATTTTTTTATTTTTTCTTGAGAAATGTAATGGAACGTTCAATGAAAGTTCTCTGCCTTTTTTCTTTGGTGTCATTTTAGAAACCTCAGTGCGTTCCAGTGGAAAGAGCGATAAGGTTCATGAACTATTTATTGGATACGATGTTTTACGGAGGTGGTGGTGGTGAGTGTTTTTAATTTTAGTATTTTAAAATTTTTAATTAGTATAAAGATTTAACTGTTAAGTCAAATATTGTGGGGTTTCTTCTTTGGAATTTGTTTTGTAATATAAAACTTCAAAATATAATATATATATATATATATGTGTATATAGAGGTGGGAGGGGACTTTTGGACATGCTGTCTTTATCGATAAATAAGTACAGTTATAAATCATAGGAGGCCATAGCTAAACGTCTACTAAAAGTAGATAAATTCCTTACAAGTTTAGCTGGCAGTCTAAAAAATGGAACGCAAACATATTAATCTACTTCTTATTCCTATTTTTCGCTGTCGTTCGAACAAACGCCTACGACAGGAATTTTTCTCGCTAACCGTACGTGTTTATTTCTCCCTTTATACATACATAAAAAAATATGAAAAAATGTTGTTTTTCCAATATTTTGCTATAGAGCCGCGCTAGACATCCATTTTATCTTTATTCCGTAAGTTTCTTTCTCTGTATTGTCTACAAATCTTTGGAGAGACATTTTTAAGGCCGTCCCCTTGCAGGTTTATCTCTTAAACTCGAAATAATTCGTCTCAAAACAGGGCAACATCGGTGACATTTTTCACTGAGACTTTTAGAGAGATAAGGAAAAGGTTTTTGCCTATTTATTGTTCCGGGTTTTCAGAAGTGTTTTCCGTTTCTGTGGTTAGGTTTTTAATTTGCCAGGAAAACTGGGCGAAAAATGCACTCGCACTTTTGTAGACTCGAATTTCCGAAATTATTTTTTAAAGAATGAAAAATGCATCCATTAGGATTGGGTTAAAAATATCTATGGTTTTAGGTTTAGAAAAGCATTAAGTTTTTGCTGTTTTTATAATATCAGAGTAAGGCTTGGGAGAATACATTTAAGTTCTTAGTCTAACACCCGAAAAGCTTGGATTTCTTGATTGAATGTTGTATATAGTAAATGATATGGTTGAGGTATATTTAAAAAAATAATAGGCCATTTCGTTATATCGAATTTTGACAAATTTTAGCTTATTTTGAAGCGGTTTTTATTAGGGGTTATAAATTAATTTATAAGATTAAAAGCACAACCATTTCATCTACTACTCAAAATGTAACACTGATTGACTGAAGAGTTTTGGTTGAAAGTAAGGCGAACCTCTTATCTTTAGAGAACTCTCTTCATTAATTAAGTCAAGATGAAGGGAACGTGGCCAAGCTTAAACCCTCTGTTCAATTAAAATTAATTAATACATTAATAACGGGGGTACACTAAGGGAATACGTCACTTCCAACAGGCTTCCATTCATTAATTCATTCAAATTGAACGAGAAGTTCGAATTATTTTTAGTTCAGTGATGTCCCACGCGCTGTTTTTACGCGATTTCCAACTGGAAAATGTAGTTCCACTTAAGGTGGGGTTTTACGCGATGGATTTAGAAGGGGTTTAGCTTCGTACGTGGTACCAACTGAGGGTGAAATGAAGCGTAAAATACCAGATGATTGATGGTTGAGCGGTCATGGTGGTAATTTTTTATAGATGATCGAATTTAAGACAACCTCCTCTATCTTTTTACCACCTCTTTTAAGAAAGAATGAGGAATTTTAAAAACCGCTGAAAAATCGAGCGGTTAAGATGAACAGAACGCGGTTTTTGGGGTCTTGGCGTTTATTATCTTCGCGTTTATAAGTATATTTATTATTATGACTAGTTGAATTAGGTATAGTTAAGTGTGGGTTTCAGCGAGATATTATGAAATTCGAACCAAATAGGGCGATGTTAGAAAAGTTCTAAAACCCATAGAATTTAAGAAAAAAAACTGTTGAAATTTATGGTTTCAAGTTAGGGTTATATTTTTGTCCGCCATTTTCCAATATGGCTACCAATTTAAACCAAAATTTACGCAGCTCTACCTTATAGTATAGTAAACGAGTGTTCAAAATTTCAGCTGAATCGCTCAGAATTTACGGCAGTTATCGTGTCATAAATAACTCTAAATAACTTACCATATCTCCGTCTGATATGGGTCCCATACTTCTGACTTCAATATCAATATAAACGACTGTGGGCCCATCTGAAAATACATTTAAAAAAAAAAAGGAAAATATTTAACGACTACAGAAGAGTCCCCACAAAAAAATGTAACCCAATTATTTTTAGCCTTAAATGAAAACAAAGCGAGCAAAATCACTCCTATACCGCAAGGACAAAAGCCCATGCCATGCACCCCCCAAAAAATTGTTCTTTCAAATGGAAAATAGTCATTATAAGATCGGAAATCAATTTCTTTATGAGGGGACGAACTTTAAAATTCTTTCTTAATAAAGCAACTGATAAAGTTTAATACACAAAAAGAATTTGCGCGCCTGTATATAGTCCTTGCAATGCGATGGAAAAAAAAATGAAAAAGAAAGACAAGGAAACTTGAGGTATAGTGGAAAAGGAAGAGCTGGTAAAAGTCTGAAAAGAAATTTTTTAATTCCTCTTTGTTAAACGTGGTGAAGGAGATCGTAGAATATATTCATGAATATTCTCAATTTTATTTTTGAATATTCAACCCCTTTCTGTTCATTATAATCGTCGCCCAGTTTAGCACGAGAGCAACTTGCGTCCACGAGCGCGTGAACGAGTTGGCTATGTTTACAATATAATTAAAAAAGGCGGCAAGTAATTTCCATAACCCATCGCGCGGGAAGCATTCACGTGATATTGCTAAGCCTAATTTTAATAAAAAGAAAAAAAATTCTAATTAGTCCAAAGGTATAAACAAAAATAAATGTTGCCTTAAGTTCTATTGCCGTTCTTTGGGTTTATATTCAATAATATGTTGATTATTTTGGGGATTAATGATTAAATTCTTGATGGAATGAAGAGAGATGGGAATGTTTTCTATAAAAGTCCAAGAGTTCGGCCTTTGGTGGAAGTAGAATCGCTGTGGCATACGAGAAAGATCGATGAGTCGACGAAGAAATCCATTAGGGTTGCATCTTTCTTCCATCTTCAACTTGTTGGGAGGAAAAACCAGTAGGGATGAAGGGATGCTGCATGGAGAAATGAGAATCGAGTAAAGGGATACCCGCTCTCTCGCGCTAACAAGCCCACCTTCTTCCACCTCGTCTTCATAGGAATAAATTTGACTAGACGATCTACCTGACAGTTAGAGCTAAAAACCTGTAACTATCCCGGACCCAAGTATCGGTAAATTCCCAAAATTAATAACGGAATATTAGACGAGTAAAGTTCAACTTTTCACAAAGGGTAGTCACAATCGTGTCCTATTAATTGATGTTAGGGTTAACACGGTAAATTTATTGGTATGTGGACGCGAAGGCACTAATTAGGTAGCTAATAGTCTACAAAATTTGGATGGTCCATATTGTTTGTAGCCATATCTTAATTTAAGTCTTTGTTGTCCAGACATATTTACCAATCGGCGTTAAGTCTTAAGATATGATGGTCTGTTTAACTCCAATTTCACAACTAGACATCATTGAACAAATACTTATAGTTATCTTTCATCACGTACGACCATTTTGCATTCCGTACCCTAGCTGCCACAAACGGATACGCTAGAGCCAATCTAGACCGCTGACTTAAGCTAGAAAGCGCGCTGGCCTTAAGGAGGGAGAGTGAGATGCTGGGTACCTAGGTCCCAACGCCGAACCGAACTCGCTCGTATCGGATATAGATTCATACCGTACTGTACCATACCTTATAACCATTATCGCTTTCCTAAGCGGAGCTAAGCCTATCTGTAACTTTAGAAAGGCTGCGAGATGCCAGAAATGAAAAAAAGAAAGAAAAAAGAAATCCCGCTCGCGCGGTTTTCCGTCAACCCTGTCTCGAGAACTAAGGAGATTCGGACCTAGTTCGTCCCAAGTTAAAGTACCAATAGAATTAATAATAACGCCTCCTTAAGATATAATGCACCCTTTATTGTAACTTGATAATGAAACCAACTGTATAACGGCTAAGAAACTTGTACATTCACGTCGCGACACCTGAGAGGAACCATCTGCTACTACCCGGTAGCTTTTTCTGTTAAGATTGGCTGGTTGGGTCCACGCTAGAAATAAAGGGTGCATGTGAAAAATTGCTTTGGTTTATGGTAAGGAGCTTTCCTTCCACTCTACGAGATGCCACGGTCATCTCAGGACGTTCTGACCGGACCTTATTAGAAATATATTCAAATTTAACAACTGATAGATGCGTGTGTTGATGCGAGGCCTGAGTTGTTTAGGGTTCCTTGTCTGTACATGTCTGGGCGAAAATTATTTAGGCCATTTTAGAATCCCTTTAAAATATAAAGATGGGTTTTCAAAGGAGCGTGTTGCGGGGAGATTTTAGTATACCTTTAAATAAATTGCTTGAATATCGCTTTTGATATTGTATTTGTCAGTTTAGCTGTCAAAGATGAAAGCTAACTGCAAAGATCTCACCTTCGATCCCCTTAGGCCATGAACGACTGACAACTTAGATATCTTTTCATCATTCAAAATATTTCTGTTGTTGAAAGTCTTTATACGCAACTAGAAATAAGGGACTAGAAAGCTTTTGTCTCTTTTAATCCCATGGGTTTCAAAAGCCATTTTGGCTCCATTATCCTTTCTGAATGAATCAAATATTACACCGATATATTTTTGGCTATTTTTAGAAAAAGGTTTTTGAAACATTTGAAGTTAGTTTCCATTTGATACGTCGGATCTATTATTGTTACAAAATTTTAATTTAAACTCATGGTAACCATGACTACGTAATGAATACATTAATAGAAGTTCATCATTACTAACAAAAATGAAATTCAAAAACGTTGTAAGCAACAAAATTAACCTATAGTAAATATTTTCGCGTCCGATGTTTATTAAATTCCACATTTAATATTATCCAAGATCCTGCAAGTTTAATTTCAGCTCAATTTTAATTTAAACCCAATTTAACCTTTACTTCAACGTTATGACCTTTTATTTTGCCCACATATTGAATATCGGGTAATATAATACCTAAATACAAAACCAATATATAATTTAGAACTTCCTATAGGCCTAGGATAGGATGCTGCATGCATCTCCGTGGAATTTCATCCCCCCAAGTTTTCTCCTAGGCCTATATCGGGTTTATAAAACATTTTTCTTTTATCTCATTTTCCAATGACCCCTATAAATATCTTCCTATAGTTTAAACAGTGAAAAGCTGAACCCTTAGTTTGACCTACAACCCCCCCCCCATCCCCCATGCAACGTCGAATCATTTTCAGGAAATCGATTAGGCTTCTTGAGTTATTCCTTTACTGGGTGATTCGAGGAAATCAGGGTGAACCAAGAAAGGAAAGAAGAAAAAGGAAAAACGTCCCCGACTTTAATCCCGATATCTTTCAAAATCCTCTCGGAGGATTTTAAGGTTTTTTCCGGATTTCTTTTTTGCTTCATCTTTTCTTTTCAACGTAGAGTTTTCTTTGCTAAGAACAAACGACTGTAAAATAGCGTACAGAATAAAATGGGATATGGATGGTATAGACCCGGGAATGCATACAGTTATTAGGAATAGTTGGGTAGTCATTTTCTCAGCGTGTCTATAGGCTACCAGACGTCAGAATTACGAGGCGTGACGTTTAGTACTTAAGATCGGCCCATAAAACCCGCGTAGAAATCAACATGGGAGATATGGGGACGCAATAATTGCTATTGTCTGTATGTATTCCTGATAGAACTAAGAAGACCCAAGATGGACACAAGGGAAAGGATTTGCAGTCAAAATGGACATGTGATAATGTTTCGGTTTTAAAATTTACTCTGTAATTCTAAATTAAGATTTAATTTTTCGTGCCTATTACTATAGCTTAGGAAAATGCATACATAACCTTACTTCCCTCCTACAGTGGTCCCACATTAACACCACTGTGTTAATGTGACCTTGATATACCAGAAAAATACAGTCCCATTTACGTTCCATGCACCACTCACGCCTAACTTTAAAGTAAACAACACTATGAAATTTGAAACTGCCTTCAATAATCTTAGCTCGCTTTTAACACGAGTACTACCTCGCCACGCACCAAATCAGTTGGTAAGTTTGTTGAATGTCCGGGGTCTAGACGAATGAATATCGGAAACTGAGTCTTCCTTTTTTTATATATATATAAAACAATCGGGTTTAGAAGTCCGGACCTCCTCTGTATGTAATGTATTGTTCCCTGGCCTGGCTGTCTTAGAGATCTTTTCTTTACAATGAACTGTATATCCTAAAGGCTCGTCCAAAAGATAGAATACCCTTCCCTATAAGATCTTTGGCGGGAGAGAAAAAAAGAAAGATTTGGCGGGAAAACCGTTTCTTTTTCACTCCACGCCTCTGGATGTCCTTTATCAATCGTCGCGTGCGATAGATCGGACACTTCCTCGCGATATTGCGTGCGCGTGACTAAAGATTTTTATACTTTAAAATGTATAGTATAAAGGGTATGAATCACTGAGGGTAGTGTTCGACACCTCGTCGACTTTTTGCAGCTCATTCCGCTTGTGTGCCGAGTTGGCGAATTCTTTGAATGTGTCTCCCTTTTAGTTGGCTTTAAGATGGAGATAGAAGAATGGGTTTTGAGTTTGGATGGCCGCGAGACATCACGATCCGCGCGACCTTTTAGGCCTAAAGTTAGTTGTTGGCCCCGTTCGAGCCTGCCCCTAGAAAAATGTCCATATTGGTTTGTGTCGTTGATTGTTAGTTTCTCAAAAATTGGCTAAAGTTGGATTGAAGCACGTTTTCGATTGGTCTACATTTTTTCAGTTCCTTTTACAATTAACTACCTGTCATATGTAACAATTACCACAGGACCACATACAATAGGAATTATTGCAAATCCATTTTCCAAACTTCTTCAGACGGATTTTGAGGGAAAAGCTAGACTATAGTCATTATGTTTGACGAAAACACTTGCCGATGTTAATACCTTAGGTATGTTCCCATTGAAGTTCTAAAGGCTATAACAAATTGGGTCAGCAATTGTAACCTCTTGAACCCTGATTTCTTTTCCTTCGCTGCTGTATTTTTCCGTCTCATTAAATCTACTCCGCGGCCAACGTTCTTCTTTCTTTATTTCCAATTGGTCATCTTCTTTATATATAAAAAGTACAAATAGAATCCGAACTGGACCGAATTGGCAAACATCAGGTCACTTGATGACATCGAGGGAAAGCAGCAGCCTCGCCGCCACGCCAAAGGAAAGGCGCTGATTGGGCATTTGTCCGGAACTTACCCATTTACCCCCCGCCCTCCGTCCCTCCACCAGAACTGTATGTCCCATATTCAATAGAATAGAATTCGATAGTGATTTAGAAAATGCATGCCAAGAACAGTGGCATTGGGAATGGATATAGAAAAAAGAAAATATCGTCATGGGTTTGGTTTTCTATCTCTATCGGTAAAGCTTCTTTTGCTCGACGTGGTTGTGCCCGGTTAAGTGGCTTAAAGGATTATCTTCAACGTCACTTAAGAGACAGAGCGAGAGAGAAAAAACTTCCCCTTCACTCTCTCTCTCTCTCATCTCTTATTTTTGGCAGTATTTTTTTTTGTTTTGTTTCACAACTTTCCAACTTACCAAGTCCGATCAGTACATGTGCTTAATACTTAGCTTAGGGATGGGGTTTTCGTATATGAGATGGTTATGGTTGAAACATTCTAATACAAAATAATTTTTTTCTCCATAATTGTGCGACGAATTTTGACCCGAATTTGATAAAAATACTTATACCATACTAAAAGGGTTACCTTATAAATATTTTGGCACACAAACTAGTAAAACTTAATTCGGAACCATCTCAGCTTCCAACTACTACTAACCGCAACCATTATTTCCCGCTAAATCTTCGCGCCTTTATTGGAAGCCACTGCTAAAAGTCAATTTTCACAAGCACGTGCTTGTACTAAAGCTATTAATCTCACGAGCGTGTGCAGGGATTTATTGTAGAAAGAGAAAATTATCAACAAAAATAGCCGCTCTTAATGTTTGCTTCAAACCCTTTCTGCTCTTGACGGCAGGTCAAATGTTTTGCCTTTGTTTTCTTGGAACTAGTCAGTATATCTTCCCACATCCTCTCATCAGGAACTAGTGACATAAAGGGTAGGGAAAGGGTGTGTATAACTCAAAGGAAAGTACCAAAAAAATTGGTTCTATTTTTGTAGATACATTTATTTAAATGGTATAAGGTGATTGGAATTATTATTATTATTATTTCATTACTTACTACCCAAGTCCGGTCTTATGTGTTGATCATATCCTTTGAGGAGATTATTTAGGAGACGAGATACATTCTGATTCAACGTGTAATTTGACGTCGGTGTAGCTTCGGAGACGTCAATACTGAAACTAAAATATGAAATATATTTAAAATTTACAGCGTGCATAATGACCTTGATATCCTGGAAAGCTAACGATCCCCTTGCTCTAGCATACCGTGGTTTGGGGATAAGACATCAACTGAGCCTGATAGTGTTAGATTTGGTTAGACTTAGGTTAGATTAGGTTAGTCTCATAGAGGGGGTCTAGCAGGTTGGCATCTTCAAGCCCATGGTTTTTGCATTGAGAATACAGGGACTCTGTTTTTATATCCACTATAGAGGATTTAAGATCCATGGTTAAACGAGGCCAACCTGTTCACCTGTAAAATTGCTTCGACTTTATATACGCGCTTTCTCTGTTAGTTTATAAACTCTAAGCTTCTTTCGTGATACCTTCTCCTAAGATAACTTCTGTAGGCACGATAAAAGCTACTACCTTTTTAGAAAGCAACTTGTTGGAATTTTATGCCAAAAAAAAAAGGGGGTAAAGTGGTTCACGGCACACAAAGAAATAGAGAAGGGATAAAAAAAATACCTTGAACTAGGCCTAGGCAAGATCACGCGATATTTTGAGCGCGAGGCCTCTCGAGACCCAACCGCGCGTGTAATGAATGATAGGAATGGACCTTTTCTGATTGAATTATGGAGCCTGCTTTTTCTTAGCCTTTCATAATAGATTTTGCGCGGGAAATTAGGACGGAACTAAAGGGTTCAACGACAAAATGAATAAATAGGTCCATGAATAAAGATAATGGTGGTGATTTTTTTTTCTTTGTCTTTTCATTTCTTTATAAATATAAATTAATATATCACCGTTACTTGATTCGATTTGAAGAATTGTTCTTTGTTCTATTCAAAATTCAATTAAGTCGGATTGAATTATCCGGATATAATTAACAACGAGTTGATTGCAAAATAATATATATCTTTTTTTCAATTTTTAATTAACTTATTTTCAAATAATTGACTAGCAGACCACTTTTTTCCTTTCATTGTAAATTTTTATTTAAATTCCCTCGTAAACTGCCATAAATTTAACCCTACATAAATTTCCAGACAAATTCCACTCCAGGGTACACTAGAGTATATCCTGGTGTACATTAGAGCTACACGCAGACACACGAGGGTACACTTTCATCGATGAGAAAAAGAGGATTGATCAAAACCAATCGGTTTAATTTCTCTAGGGATACGCCCCCTACCCTTTCCCGCCATACTTTCCCGCGCAAAAGTATAGGCTTAGGTGTAGTACCCAACCAACTTACTTGGTGTAGTTCATAGCGTGACTCAATTTAACCGTCAATTGGTTCAAAAGTATAAAGAGCAGCAGTGATAGAGGCATACCCAGAATTCATTTAGATGCGATGGTTCATCTAGATGAAAGAAACACATAAAAAAAATTGTCTTAAACATTGGATGACTGAGAACGAAGAGAAAAAATGTAGGAAAAGAATATCAGGATGATGTCACGGAGCTTCCCATTTATAAGAAATGATTAATGCTTGTCTCCGACGCTTCCCCTAGCTCGGTCGCTTTAATCTGGCACGGTAGAAGAAAGACGAGTAAGAATAATGCTCCCGTCTACGTCATAAGTTTGGAAGTTTTTTGCTTATTATTTTTTTTTTGTTACGCGATATTTAAGGTTCTAGGAATGATTTCGTTAATTTAATCTTGACTCTTTAACCTTAAATGTTGCTGGTTAAATATAGAGTTTGAAAAGGTTAAGACATTGGGAAGAAAACTTCCAGGGGTAAACCTGATAATGTATTTTCTACCAGCCCCTGTAAAACTCTTACCCGCAATACACTAATGTACGATATTTTTATAAAATTCGTATCTTCCTTAATTCTGTACCAATTTCGTCGTTTTTGGGATCAAATTGAATAAAAATAAATTCTGCAAGCACTATATGCATTGACCAAACACGTGACAGATTTTTAAAGCGCGTGAAATTTCAAAATTTAGCTAAAGCAAAAACATAGGGAAGAAAACTTCCAGGGGTAAAACTAATAATGTATTTTCTACCAGCCCCTGTAAAACGTTTACCCGCAATACACTGGTGTACGAAATTTTATTTTATTATAAAATTCTTATCTTCCTAAATTTTGTACCAATTTCCTTTTATTTTTTATGGGATGTTTAAGGTTCTAGGAATAATTTAGTTAATTTAATCTTGACCCTTCACCCCTAAGTATTTTCTATAATTGTATGCCGGGCAGTCTGGCTCTTCATATACTTGAAACATTTTCACACTGTTTAATATTGACTAGATGTACAATTTTGTTTAACATAGAAACATTTTCTTGACCTATGGTACAAAATATTTGGTTCAAACTTTAAATCCACCGTTTAACCAGATCTTAGAAGAACGAAAATTTGAAAAACAAACTTTTTACGACGCTGTTCAATCTCCGCTCAAGGAGTTTTCTTTATTTATTTTTTTCTTTCAGCTATAAATTTTTATCCTCTTGCTTAGACTAAGCCTTGGTCTATTCCATAAGAGTCAGGAGAAATTGGGGAAAATCATGCAAGGGATTGTGGGGGGAAAAGTTCTTCTTAGCTTCATGCAGCTTCTCGCAAAGTTGACGTCGTTATTTGATTGAAAAGTCTCCAGGGGTTTTGCCAGTAGATAGTATAGTATACTAAGCCTTAACCCTATGCCGATCACCGATAGACCTTTTCAATAAACACAACGAGCTATTACTATTCCCTCCTTTGACCCCGGTCTCCTTTATTTTAAATTGAATGCCTTTCCCAAAGGTTTATAATATCTTCATCGATAATTCCGATGATTGTCTAGCTGAATTTCTCAATTTAAAAGCTAGGAAATTAAATGGGGGGTTCCAGAACGGCCTTGCTTCGTATCGGAGAATCTCATCAGACTAAGCGGATTATTTGGCCCCATCTCTCCTTCTCCACCTCTAACTCGTTTTTCCAAATTTCGGGAAGGATTTCTAAATTAAGTTTTTTTATCTTATATAACAATTGTTTAAGCTAGGAACCGAAACCCATAACTTAAAGAATGGAATTCGTTCCGCATTTTAATTTTGTATAATTAAGTTTAAAATTTATTTATTATTTTATTAATTTTTTCGGTAGTAAGTGTTAAACCTAGTATTAAAATGAAAAGCGCGGGAATGATTTCGCGACAAAACTTGAAGCTCTTATGTCTAATGTTGTTAAGCCTAATTTTGAAAATGAACGGATGGAAATGCGCGTGCGTGATAATTTTTCTCGCGCCATAAACGTGATTATCTAAAGCGCGCGCTATAGTTGGTAAGCCTAATTTTGAAAATGAACGAATTGAACAGCGCGTGCTTGATCGTTTTTCTCGCGCCAAAAATTGGAAAGTTCTTATGGTATAAAAAACACGCTTGTAGTCAATCTTTTAAATTCTCCAATAAAGTTTTTTATGTACATTTGTATTTGGAAAATATGCTAATTCGGTTCGGTTTTTTGTTTCTACTAAAAATAGTAAAAAATCAAACCCTTTGATTGAAGCGTTTGCCGTGACACACCGCGATAACAATAGTGGGCTTAAAACACCACGGGGAATAACGTCTTTAAAAAACGTACTAGCAAAACCAGAAAACACGACGATAGATAAAATAATCTATATATATTCTTTGAAATTGGGTTTTCAGGTTGAGAATTTACTATAAGATAAAGGTAGCTTTTATTGGCTTTTAAACGAATTTGAATTGAGCTTGGGTATGGTTGCAATTCATGTTGAAATTGAAGGAGCTTATCTTTTTTTTTTTTAAAGAATAAAAAATTTAAACTTAGAAAGTGGGAGCATAGAAAAAAAAATTTATAAATAATTCAATAGATTTTTAGCCACTTTGAAGGGTGATCCTTTAAACTATTCTATTGTGTTTAATCGGTAATTCCCTGTTGAATTTTGGACTATTTTGGGATGGATTGATACGAGAAATAGTTGAAAATAATAATAATATATATATTTATAAATATATAGCAGGAACTTTCCCTTTAACTTCCAATATTCACCGTGTTTTTCGTCATTGGTCCAAAATAGAATAAAATATTTTTTCTGTTGCTTCTCTTGCAATAAAAAATACCCGTAACGACACAACTGTCGCCAAAAAAAATTACAGCTGGACTGACTATTGCCGTCCCAAGAAATGACCCGAAAAGTTGTATTGGTCAAGAAGAGATTTTTTCTTACAGATAATATTAAATTTTTTTCATAAATACAACAAAAATATTTCATTAAAACGAAGAGGATATTACTAATTATAAATTTCAAACTCATTAGCAAGCAAATTAAAAAAGTAACTAAAAACGGGAATACATAAATTAACTTCAGCAAGAAAAACATACTAGAATAATTAAGAGCTTTGGTATATTAAAAATTTATTAGAAAGAAAACTGTATATTTCCCCCTTTATGGAGGGGTTGTGACCTAAGGCAAATCTTAAGCTAGTTTAAACAAAATAAAGCTATTTGAGAAGACATTCTCGGAAAGAGACGTGATGTGTGTGGGTCTACATTGACTCTGGTGCTTTCCAAAGCGGAAATGGTTGTTCCAAGGAAATTTGACTTTCAAACGATATTGGATAGAAGGAACTCGTCGACGGTTATTTGGGCTTACTCGGGACACTAATTACAAACAGCTAGGCCTGAAATTATTCGTAATAAATGAGATGGCTTAGGCGCGAACATTTATTAGAAATCCTTGATTTACCCTTATGTAGTTTGGCTAATTTAATTATACTAGGTCTGTTAACCATCTCATCTATAACTGCTTCTAGTGCGAGATTGCATCCGACTCTTAGCTCGCGCGCTTATATATTTAACTTGGAAAGACGATTCACGTGTTAGGAGTTGTAGTGTATATAGGTTTTGGATGTCTTTTTGGCGCGAAATCTTCTGACGCCTGAACCGGAAAAATTCGGAAAATGGCGGGAAATTCCGGCTGGGTTTTCCCGCGAATTACCGATTTAATTGTTTGAGGAAGGAAGGAGGGGCGAATGTATAGTGGCGGCGCAAGGAAAGGTGCTTCTATACTTGTTTTGTTCGTAAAGCCAATCAAATGAGTGACGTAGTGTGTTTGAATCTCCGAACCTGTCAACAAGGAGTCAGGGAATCTTTAGGGACAGGTCCAATATTGGAGTACAGGAATTTTAGGCCTAGGGCCTTTTAATATCAGCGATTTTTGCCTGAACTTGTACCCGTTCCAACGTCTAAAAGTTAAGCCAATCGCAAGCAAAATGATCGAGTAAATAAATTTCTTTAATTCCCAGTGTTAATACTATACAAAATATTTAAACGTATTTATATTTTAAATATTTATATAATTTAATATGATTTTGATATGCAAATTTATTTTTATTTTTGTGGGTATAAATGCTTTGGTATGCGACAGGCCTTGAGCAGCCTTAAGGCTCCTTTAAATGCGGGCACTAACCTTCAAAAGGTTTTGATTTGAATAGAAAGTCAACCGATCTATTTGCAGATGTTTCTATAGATTAGGTGGCGAACTCAATTCTCCAGTGACTTTTAGAATTCTAGTTTTTTTATCCGAATTTCTATTAAAAATTCAAGTAAGAAGGACAGTTTTAGGTTATTTTAAGTCTTAAGATGTTTTTATGGACATAAATATGATATTTTAAACTAAAATTCTCCACAAAGTATCTAAATACATTTTTAGGTTCAAAAATTGTTAAAAAAAAATACTTAAGCCTTGGTCAAAACAAAGTTGACTTGAACTAACTGCAGGTCAGATATAAATAAATTTTTTATTTGGAATTGTAAAAATATGTTTAAGCCTTGCTCAAAACAAAGTTGATAACTTGAAACTAACTACAGAGCTATATAAATTTATATACTTTGTATTATAAAAAGAAAACAAACTATAGAGAAAACTAAATTAGGCTTAGCTCTGGCGTTTAAGTATCGTATGAATACTTCTGGACCTAAGGTTCTAAAACGCCGCGAGACTTTGGGAACGTCTAAACAATGTACAAAGTAATGTCAACTAATTCAATTTATACGTTTTAATTCTATTAGGCCTTGGTCAAACAAAGTAACAAATTTAAGAAACAAGTATAGCTGATGTATTAAGGTAGCCCGGCCGTGTAATTTGATTTTGGGATCTTATCATTGTTCTACAATATAGATAGGTGAGCAATATTAGAGGCGGACCTTTTTAAAGTCCATTTTAATTTCCTGTTTTATTCCAATTGGCATGCAAATACCCCAAGAACCCGCTCGTTAAAGAAGACGGAAAGTTTAGGGGGAAAAGAGCCCATCAGTAAAGAGGACCCAGAAAACCAAACGAAATCGGTACGGTCCTCATGGGGCAGCGAATGTCTCTCTCTTTCTACTACAGATACAATTTAAAATTTTCTGTGTTGGCCCCAAACATGGACTTTTCCAATTCCTTATCTAACTTTACTCTTAAAACTCGAGTTGAAATTTAACTATCAAAGGCTACCAATCTTCTGGCGCTAATTCCCAATCGAAATTACGGGTTCTAAAAGAGGGGGCAACTTCATTAAGTTTGGAATATATTTTGTCGTGAGAAAACGAATACGAAATTTTATCTTTCTTCCCTCCCCCACCTCGATAGCAAATCCAATTATTTGTTTAAAATAAAAAAGAGTGTACAGAGTTAGGTATGCATACAGCTTATTGGAATAATTGTGTAGCCTGCTATTTTCACAACGTATCTAGGCGAATTTTGTAGGAAGAGATAGTACAAACTAATCATTACGTATGACTAATTTTATCTCGCTACAAATTGCTCCTTGCTCCCGTAGTTACCGACCAATGAAATCACAGTTTGAAAGACGTCAGAGCTATGAATCGTGACGTATAGTAAGTTCTCAAGCCCGGAATACCCTCAAAACCCGCATAGCTATTAACACCCATGAAGATATGGGTTGCGAAATTATTCCAATTATCTGTATGTATTCCTGACAGAGTATATAAGCGTGGAGTCTAGAAGACTCTAGAGGGAGAGAAGAGAGAGAGAGACTGAACGAAAAGGACAGGACGGTGGTGCGGTTGGTTTTAGGGAATCAAATAAATTTTGTCCATTTCCTGACAGCTAAGACTTATCTCTGTTGATTTTTATTTAAAATTTTCCACTCGGTGATCGTCTCGGGAGGTCTAAAAGGTTAAAAATTGGGAAACCAAGGCTTAACCTCAATATAAATAGGGTTTGGAAAAGTTGAGGGGGAAATACTTGGTTTGGCGGCGAATATCTCAATGGAATTACCTTTCAGATAAAAATTATTTGTGGACAGTTAAATTATAATTTTTGTCTTTGACTCTAAAATTAATATTTTAGACGTTGTATCCCAATATAAAATTTTTTCCCTCGTAACTTTATTAATAAAACCAGATAATTTCGATAAAACGGCGTGAAAATTATATCAATACCTCTAGTTATTTAGAACCACTAGATAAAAATGCGGATAATGTAGCATTTTCCTCTATTATGTCACCTTTCTTTGTATTGACTCAATTTCTATGAACAAATTTTATAAACCTAAACGATATTAACGTTAAAATGATAAACCCCTTTAACAACGATTCGAACTTGTCTCTATTACTAAAACAAAAATTAATACGTTTCTAATTACATTACAAACGGCTTAACACCAATGCAAACTAACATTGTCGATATCAAAATATATATAGCCGGGAACCCGTAATAAATTTTAAATATGGCAGTAAAAAAGGTGAAATTCCAGCGCTTTACGCATGATTTCATATCTACCTGGGAACGTATAACCAGTTTCCTGAAGGTTTATGAGCTATCCGACTAATTAGGGTAAAGGAAAGGGGTCAGAACGAGAGGTCAAAGGGTATGGGAGATCACTAAGGCCAGGGGTCTAAGTAAGGCGGGACCGAATTCATTCTTGTATATAGAGTTCCTCATCACGCGATAATTGCGCTCGAGACATAAGGAATCGATGTACGAGGCTTAAGATGATATGGAATTAATACGGGGTTAGGCCTAATCAAGTCTCTTTTAACGCGGCTTCCGATCTATTAACGGGGATATTACGAACAATGGCGTGTACAACACGAGCGAGCGTCTTTCAATTTATATACAGCGATAATACCGGGGCGAGACCATATTGTTAATCTCTTTCATTTTCTGATAATATACTTTGTGAAATATTAATAAGCCTTTGTCCTATTTTAAATTAGTCTTTCACTCTTTAAATCCACAAGCTGTTAGGGTAATTTCCTCGTTAAAGTAAAGGTGTTAAGATATTTAGAACCGGGTGATTTTCTAGTAGACTAAAATAGACCTAAATTAATCTATAAATACGCGTTTTCATATTGGATACGATGTCGTTAGGTAGAGAATTTAAACTAGTTAAATATATGCTTAGCTAAGGCAAATACATAGGGAAGAAAACTTCCAGGGGTAAAACTAATAATGTATTTCCTACCAGCCCCTGTAAAGCTTTTACCCGCAATACACTGGTGTACGATATTTTTATAAAATTCGTATCTTCCCTTATTCTGCACCGATTTTCTCGTTTTTGGGATCAAATTGAAACCAAAAAAATTCTGTAAGCTCCTCATGTATTGAAAAACACGTGACATATTATAAAAGCGCGTGAAATTTTAAAATTTAAAACTAGGCTTAACTTATGTTTTTCAAACTGACTTTTCTCTTCTAGAATCTTGTTTAGAAATTAATAATTGCAAATTATTTAAATAAATGTCAAATCAATTTGCCTACTTGGCATTATTCCAATTATTACTATATTTTTTGCGCGTGAGGGTTGCAATTAGTCTCAACCCACAAGTACTCTTCTTACCCTAAGCCTTGGCCTGTTAATTGTTATTCTTTCAGCGTATAAGTTATGATTGGCTTAAAATTAAGTTTCCCCACCAACTAAAGTCTAAGCACTCGGCTTCTAACGCGGGAAAACATTAGAGAGAAGACGGCCTGAAGAGTGACTCGGTGAGATACAACGATATTGACTGATTAAAAGGTCGAGTCTATACGGCCCTCATGCAGCGCGAAAACTAGGCAAGATCAATTATTGGAAACCAAGGGGACCACCGCGTAATGGAAACTACACCGATATTTTTATTATAAAGACGAATAGCGGAAGGGCGAGACTGCGAAGTAAACTTATAAGAGCAACATTGTGGTTCAGGGATAGCTCTACGATTAATCTTCTAAGACAGTATGATGGCGGGAAACGAAAAATTGCGGGAAAATTCTGGAGCACGAGATATTTGGTGAAGAAATAATAATAATAATATTGCGCGAGAGCGGATAATCACGTGACTGTGTAACTCGATATATCCCGCCAAATTTACTAATATTTCTATTTATACCTATCGGATCAAAATCATTATTCAATGCCGCGTGGAAAGGCAATGCTGCATGGAATACGTTCTTTTTCATTATTATTTATTCGTAAGCGTATCTATCAGTATTCTTTTCGCTTGCAACATAATCTATGGAAGAATTTAAACAGTGCCTATTTTCAATATATTTTTCGGGGTTTCTGACTTCAGTATGCTACCGGTTAAACTTTAATATTTAAAACACGTTTTTGATGGAAAAAATGCAATCGAAAAAGAACTTCCAACCAACTTCCGAAGACATTTCAATCGTTCATTCTTTGAATTGCTTCAACCCCCCCCCCTAGCACGCCTCATCTTCAATAACAGTTTCTGTCAAAAGATTGATGTGGATCTACAAAATGGGAGGGACTATACAAAAAAATATATTTATTCGTCACAACGTGCCTATAGTCTCTCGGGCGACCAATCACCGCCAAGCAGCTAGGCCTAGTAAACATACGCATAAATATCTAGTAAATATTCATTAGATTCTTTAGGAATTTTCCCTAATTCAGAAAGAAGGAAATCTTCAGTCACACGTGACAAGGGTTCTATTTCTTTAATTTCTCGTGCAAGAAAATACAACAGAAAAAAAATTCAGGTGTATATTACCTCTAATTACACACACATATCTGAATTATTCATAAACCGCAAGATATCGTTATACTATACTTATTCTTTAGTATTCCTGGCATTGTCTAGGACTTCTTTTAACCCTGAGTTAATTTCCGGTACTTTGAAAAAAAACCGAAAACCCAAAGACAACTAGGTCAAATATTTACTCGCAATCAACGAAAAAAAAACGGATTTTTAACTTCTTTTTTTCTGCACTAAATTATACCCTACCATTTTTTTTTTCTATAAAAAGATGTCCATTCTTAAGCTATAGATAGATATGACATCTAACCCTTCTCGCATCGCGTTTAAAGTTTAATATGGCATAGATGACAGAGTGAAGTCTTTTAGATTGTTTGGAAGGGTGTAAGGCAAGCTGATGGGGGGTGAACAGGGTGCGAAATATAGAAGATTTTGAAGGGGTGATTACATTCCTTTTATCTTGGATGAAAACTACTCTTCGGAATTGGCCCTATCACCTTCCGTCCTTCTTCTCATGGGTCTCTGAAAAACCTCCATCTTTCTTCCACTCTCATTACAGTGTCTCACTCCCCTCCCCCCAAGATAGGAGGTTCATTGGCGAAGATAGGCTTTGGTTCTGGTTGGGTTTCTTTTTTTTTGGCACCCCTGTTTTTGTCGAATCACAAAAGAAGGTAACATTCTGAAGGATTGAAAGGAGGTGCCTATACATAAGTAAAGTGTTTCCGCCATAAGTTGGTGTCCAGTTTGGACATAGCGAGAATGATCGTGCATGCTTTTCAATTCATTCATTTTTTTAAAATTAGGCTTAACGCCCCAGCTCTCAGAGTAGGCTTAATGTTTACAAGCTAGTTTAACCCTAGATTGAAACTTTTATTAACTACTTTTAGTAACTTTTTTTGGGGTTACTTAAACTTATGACTCATCTCGTAGCCATAATCGACGGGATCGAAGAGTATAAAAATGATTTTTTTCTTTTTATAAAATTTCACAATGTTTTTATGATGGGTGATGTAATTTTTGGTAAAGGCCTGTCAAGATGGTTCTAAATTAAGGACTACCTTGTCTATGACATGACGTACGTGTTATGACGCGGGGAAAAAAAATAGGCGTTTTGAAAGAGTGAATTAAACCTTCGACATATTCATAGGTAAAGTTAGGCCTAATTTGTTTGAAAAAAAAAATAAGAAAAATTATTCAAAAATATATTCAAGAGTTATTCACATGGTAATTTACCTCAAACAAATTTGGACCGACAACTCTAGAAATCAAAAGAGACAAAAATTAGCATAAAATATCACTTTTTAACGTTATGAATTCAGATATTTTCTTAGGGGGTATATAATATTTTTTTAAAAAGAAAAGATGACGTTTTAGAATTTAAGAAAACGTCAAAATTCAAGCTATGTAAGATCTCCTTTCCGTAAAACGCTGCGTGCTTAAGGGCTCGACGATGCGCAAAGTGCTTCTCCGTTCGCGGTTCTCCAGTGAATAGAGTTGAAGGCGGGGTTGTATATTACGGGAAATAACCTTTATTTCAATTTATCCCCGTATATTCTTTCGTTAACCGGGTTTATCGCGTACAAAATTATATAAACTGAAACTGTCGCCCGTCCGGAAACTCATTTTCTCTCTCTCTCTCTCTCTCTCTCTCTCTCTCTCTCTCTCTCTCTCTCTCTCTCTCTCTCTCTATCTCTCTCTCGTTTCAAAGCGAATTTACACCCGTTGGAGTAATTGAATTATAAAAGATATGCCAACCTCTATTTTACTAGAGTTTTAATAAAACGGTTGTCAACCCCTTTCAGACAACTATTAACCGAGTTTAAATTTAAAATTAGGTTCTTAATATTATTATTAACTCCGGCGAGGCATGCCCTTATTAGAGGTGTTAATTTGTCATATTAAAGTTTTAAAGGTTTAGCGCGAGTCTTAATTAACATAAACGTGAAGGCCAAAAGTGGATTAGTTCAGAAACCTTCGTGAAAATATGTATTTACTTGGTGCATATATTTGAAACTTTCGCTAAATATGTATTTACTTGGTGCATATATTTGAAACTTTCGCTAAGCCTTGGTTTTGGAATTTTTTTATTTTTTAATAATTTCACGCGCTTTAACAATTCGTAATGTCACGTGCTTTGTAAATACATTGCGCGTGATTTAAGAGTTGATAATATCACGTGATTAAAATCTATTGCCTTCCAAAAATTCCCACTTGTTCTAGGCCTAGTTTTCGCCAATATTTAGGGGGTTAAAAAAATCTGTAAAATTAAGCAAACACCTTTGACACTTTTGGTTGCGCTACTACTCTACACCCCAAGAAAAAAAATTAGGGAGGATTTTCTCTTCATAAGCAGTTTTTATTTGTACAAGGAGTAAAATTCTTAAGAAGCAATCGCGAGAAAGTTAAGTCAAAAATCCTCTCTCGAAATCCCCTTCTATAACATCCATCAACGGAAAAAGTCAAGAACAGAAAGTTTTGGGCGACCCTAGTCCATACTAAGATCCGGGATTCGGGGCAAACCAAATCCTCCTGCGGGCTAGGCGGGAAACTCCAGACCTCATCGACAGAGTCCCGAGATTACGTTCGAGACAAATTTTCGTCTCCGGATCATATTGAAAGACCAAACAGTCCAAAAAATATATGTTTATACATTTTGATTTTTGCCTAAAAACGTTTAGTACCATACTGGGCAGTCCATAGAGTTATAATAATATAAATAAACATTATAAATCTTTCGTTTATGGACCAATCAGCGTCCCACAGAAACCCCTTTGGTCTCAATACGCGATAAATTCAAAAAATGACAATCTCTTCGCTAGGCTGTAACATTTTTCTTTATAAATTTAAAGGATTTTTAAGATTAAAAATTTCAAACTAAACCTCCGTAACAATTAGTAAAGCTCTTATTTAAAGCGTCAACTTGTCATTTTCTATACGGCGCATAAACGCAACCGGAACTTTAAACATAAACGACAGAACATCCCAATTTAGTTTGAAGAGAATTTCAACAAGTATTCCCCCCGATCCCTTTCGGCTAAAACTTAGATTGCTTTCTAAACCCCTTAACCATAACTCAAAACTATGTAAACTATATAGGGGATAGGGACTAAACGGGAGAGGTCACGGAGGCAACAACCTTTGGGGCGCAATTGGAATTTATATAGACCAAACAAATCACGTCGGTGATTGGCCCCGCGGTTACAAGTGTCGCGTCGAAACCGTCAGGTTCAGGCTCAACCCTTAAGGATCTCGTGCGGCGGGGATATGTACACTGCAGCTATGTTATACATAACGCATACACACCCAGTTCCAAACATAGAGCTCATCTAATCCCCGTCTTGGGTCAAAGGTGAAGGGAAACCCAGTGAAACTACCTCCGGGTATGAAAACTATACGTTTCGTTAGATCTGAAGATTCGAAATACTCGAATCATATGCTTCAAGTGTTAGGCTTAGGTTTTGGTAATTAGACTTAGATTGTGTTAATATTAACGTTCCATTGTTTGGCCTATCTTCACTATTAAGAAGGTTTTATAGTTAGGCTTAGCTCTTCTAGAATTCAGGGTTGGATCAGAGGGCGTGAGTTTGAACAAAAACTATTTCAGTTTAACTTTTCCTTTGAAGAATGAAAACGTATATGGACATGTTCCAATATAAATCCAAGGGTATTAAATATGGCTAATATTGAACGATGCCATGGATATAGGAAATCCTATACTGCCAAGAGGGGAAACACCTTTTTAAGCACTTGTGGGTATATAAAACTTTCTTCTCAGTGTAAAAGTCTACCGAAGTCAAAGGCGGGAACCTTATTTTGTAAATGCCATTTAAAAAGAGCTGCCAGTCACTTTAAACTCACTATGAGTTCAATGTGAACCGTCTTTCTCACTCTGATAATTCCATAAGTAAAATGTAAACTTGAGCCTCGGTTGAATATAAGAACGATTGAATTCCCGTCTTGGGACGAACTGAGGGTGTCTCTAGACTGTTGTAGGATGTTCCTAGGACCTTAAGAAGAACTGGTTGGCTCAAATCTGGGTGTGACGCCATAATAGTCTTCTACAAACACGTAGAGAGCTTATTAAGCCTCGGATTTAGGGCAAAAGAGCTTTGGCGCGAAAAAGATTCCATACAGAACGGATTATGTACCGTACTCTACGCGCATTGACAAGGCTTACCTATAGACTCGATCTCTAAGGAATATTCTAATTAACGTTGTGTCTAACCCTAACCCTTACAAGCGTATATAGTTTTCCCGCCTTTAGGGGATGATTATAAAGTGTACTTGATATTGACGTCGATATGTCTAAGACATACCTCGCCGGCAGAACTATAACTAAAAGGAGGATCAGTTTAAAAATAGTACCGGATTTCTGACGAGGAAAACTGTGTCACGGTTATTAGGTCGTAGGTGTTGATGATCTAAAAATGGATGGACGTCATTTTAAGGTTGTTTTGAAGGACTAAACCCTCTCAACTCGGTTTTCTCTCTTTCTCTCTCTGGGGACTTGCAATGAATCGGTGATATTTGATCACGATAATTGATGTTTTAGACCCAAGAAGCTCTGATTCCGAACCAGCAAAAACCAATTTAGATGCTGTTGATCTGGAGGAACATAATGGGTGGAGCTATATTTGAATTCACGTGGTTTTACTTTAAACCGACTGTATTTTCACGTGAAATTACGTCGAAAAATTTCTTCAAGCACGTGAAATTTCATAAATTCAAACTACAAACCACGCCCCTCAATTCAAGCGCAAGCTTAGCTGTTATCTTTAAATGCCTTCTCATAAATATTATTACAAATAATTAAGCTAAAAACAAACCATCAAACTTGCTTTAACTATGACCAAAACGTACATACACCAACCATATCGACCATTAAATAATGATCATGACAGTGGCAAGGTTATTATTTTTTTTGTCGTCATCGAAAGAGAGGGATGTCCTTTATAACTACAAAACTATTCGCTGTATACCAGCTCGAGTCATTTTAGGAATTGGGACCCTTTTAAAAGTAAAGTAAAAAAAAAAAAAAACATTCTTTTTCTTGCTCTGGAGCAGTTCTAGAACAACCCCAGAGTAAGTATTCTTTTTTCCCTCTCTCTCATAGAGCTTCTTTAAGAAGTCACGCCCGGGTTCTGGTGCTGCACCTTTTTTTCTTTTTAGCCAAAGAACTTTTTGCCTACTCCAAGCATTTCTTTTTCTTTTATAGTACTTCTTCTTGGGGAAGCTCTCTCGTCTTCCTTTTTAATAAAGGCTTCACGCGTTCTCTGAATAGTAATCCGAAATTTATAGCATTTTCTTTCTTTGAGGAGCTCGTTTCTATAAGGAGCGCGAGTCCACCGTCTCTCTATATACGATGTACCTGAACCAATGGATTATCCATATTTGATTTTTTTTCTTTTCTAAATTCCTATAGGCCAGTTTCTAGAGAGATGAGATAGAGAATAATATTATTGACTAGTGTATGGATGGAATTTTAACTTTTCTAAAATTCGGTCTGCCAATTAAAGTTTTGTATATATTTTACAATAAAGGGGATTTTTGAAAGGTGAGTCAGGAGATTGAAGGGAGAAAGAAAAGTTATCAGTTCAGTTTGCACCAGTACTTGACTCAGTTGGAGCCGGACAACACTGATGCACTGAAGTTTAAGCTGAGAAAGGGGGAGGAAATTTATGTAGCCCCCTTAAATTAAAAGTATCTATTTGTTTATTTAATTAAGTTTTAATCAAAAAACACTGAGAGACTTGGGAAACTAATATTTATTGTATTTTGACATTTTTGTGGGATTTTAAGAAATATATCAATTGGTTATGTCCAGTGATTGCTTAGCTACTGAATGGCAATTAGTTGTAAATGAGTTTAATTAAATTAGAAGTATAATTAAACTTATTAATTACTTCTTTCCACACTCGCGAATATAGAAGATGTTTATTATGGTTTTGTCATTCCCAGTTTTAAATGTATTAGTTGGAGTTTGTTTCGTTAATTAAGTTTAATTAATCTTAACCTAATCAAAATTATCCGTATAAAATTTACTAAATTACGAATAGGTAAGTTCTTGAACTGAGACCTAATTTAACATAAAAATATCGGCCATTTCCAAGCTTACAATCTAATATCGCGTGCGATAATTTTATTACTAAAATGAAACGCGTAAAACTCCGTACACAATTTTCTACTCAGCTTTGTTTACATAGCGTTCGGACATTAGAAAACAAATCTATTACAAAACGAAAGCTTAACATCGATTATAAACGCAACCCCGACAACAATTACAAGTTATTCTCTACACCTTGGACTAAAATTAAACTTATCAAGAGCTATGAGTTTTTACTTCCTAGCACTTATAACGAAACTTTGAACAAAACTCACCTTTTTCTTACGAAGACGAACTAGTAAAGGTTGTTGTTGTTAATCCATTGAAAAACTTGCTTTATCAACAAGTCGCTGGGATTTTTAAAATACTCGGGTTGTTGTTGCTGTTGATGTTGTTGACGTTTAAGTAAATTGTTTTTAGCTTCGATAAAGTTAGCAAACAGAGCCGTAAAGTCCCAACCGCGTAACGTTAAAACTTGGTACGAAATCATTTTACAAACTTAACTCGACGCGACTTGGAAAAAGTTTTAAACAAATTCAAAACTGGACATAAAACAAACAAACTTTGAGATGAGTCTATTTCAGAAAATGGACAGTGAACTCTTGGGTAGTATTCAAGATTTGTCAACTGACCAATGGGGGTTTATTATTTTTTTTTTTTTGGAGAAGTCTATATATATATCAACTAGTGTTTGCGGTACGATGGATTTTAGGTTATTTGCATTTAGTCTGATGAGGGGAATCTTTTGAAATGGTCCAGAGGAAAGAGAGAGAGAGAGGTTGCAAACTAAACAACTGTCCAGCTTAGAGGACGAAAAGTAAAAGGGGACAGAGAAGATATAGGAAGTGGGATTTGAAGTTGGTGGTAGAAAGAGAGATTTTCTGAAAGAGGGGGATGAAGTAAGTGGGGGAGGGTGGTTTTTAGTTCACGAGTTGGTCACTAGGTTGCGTCTCGTTACGGTGCGTGTCCCCTCCATCTCTGATTGATCAGCAGCAAGCCCTCGAGTGCATGTTTGTACTAGGTAGGTCTGCTCCGAGACTTGGGGAAGAGAAGTCTTACGTTGCATGTGGAATCGGATGTAAGGATTGGTTAGGATATGGTCCAGCGCTGTCTATGGATGCCTTGAGAGGACAACTATAAGGTTCATAAAAGGGCAGAAGATTTTTGGATTAGACGCTGCTTATAAGGCTCAGTAATCTGGTCTCGTTATCTTACATCAGCCGGATTAAGATTAAGGTCATTCTAAATTTAATTTAAGCGCTATGGGGGAAGTAAAATTATTTCCCCTAAGGTTACAGAAAAAACAAATTACTTCCTTTTTAGTATTTAAACCAACTTGAATAGTGGAGAATTTCACTATACACTCTTTGTAATAATTCTCATACACCTTTAGGCTAAAACTAGCTTGAAAATTAATCTTTTGAAAAACCAGACGACTTTGTTCATAAAGAACCCTTTTGATTTCTTAAACTTTCTATTTTCTCCAGGGGATTGTTAATATTGGAATAGAAAGAGATACTTACGTTCTTTTTCCTTATTTATTTTTCTCTTAAAGGAAGCTGAGAATCTCCCTTTTTGAAAATAACGCAGTGTAGATTTTCTTTTTAACGTTTAAAAACGAGAGTATCTCAACCATTTCATCTACTAAGTCAAGGAAATGGGGAGGGGGGAAGAGATTCCCCAAGATCTCAATTTTTCAAACTGAATTTTTTGTGGACTTTCGTCACGTTCCAAACTGGCAAACTCGAGCCCCAGCCGTATATCCTAAATTTAGTTTTTCCTGATTATGTTTGAAGTTTTTTTATATATATATTTGTTTTAAGACTATCAAATTAAGGTTCATAAGGTTAATCTCGATAAGTTTGACACTGCCTTACGTAAGGCACGCCTTCTCTAATGAAACCAATCTTTCAATAATTACTGAAGAATCTCTTATAATAGATTTATGATACAGTAATGAGTTCGAAAAATTCTCATTAAAACTACAATTTATTTATTTATAACTGAGATGATGGGGATTTAATTAATTAATTAATTATTAAATTAATTATAATTTCTCATAGATATTTAATTTATTACGATTGGAGTTACAACCATTTGAAAAAAATAATAATTCTTAATATAACTCTATGGCCCCTGTATGATGGCTTCTCCCTGAACGTTGGTGTGCTGCGGGTGAAACATTTCTACAGGCGCTCGTAGGAAATACATGGGCCTTGTTGCCCCTAGATGTTGGCTTCACCCATAATACATATAAATATTTAAAAAAATATAAAAACCAACAAATACCCAATTATATTTAAGTAAGCCATACTTTCTTACGTATAAATTACCTATAACGTATAATTTTTAAAAGGGGTCATAAAGTCTTATGCTAAATTTTTAACGACCGCTTAGAAATATTAACATAAAATGCTCCTAAACTTTCAAATATGTTTTTTTTCTTATTAAGGTTTTATGTGTATGTAAATATACTAAGGCGTAAATTTCTTTAGGGCTAAATATTCTCTAATTTATCAGATCGTATCTGATGGAAGGAGACAATACCGTCCGGATATTAGGCTTAGCAAATATCTCCTAAGCCTTGGCATAAAAGTTTTTGACTTTTTAAACAGGTTAAAGAATGAACATCCGGTTTCTTTGGTGACATTGCGGAGAGGGCCTTGGCTATATCGTCATCTATTAACGGACAAGGCTTAGCAACAAATAATGCATACTTAAGTTGCAACTTAAATTATGTCTGGTATAGTGTAGACCACATTTTTATCTTCGTTCTAAAGATACCACGGCTATTTTCGGACGGTTCCTAAACATTTCTCGCAGCTTCTCGCCCAACCACAATTCTTATCTACGCTTAGAAGTGTATAGCAGAGACAACCTTAATTTACCTTAAAGTCTCTCAAAAACATTGAAATTCTACAGCGTTTGGTAGCCTGTTACGTTCAACTGACTAGAACGATGACGATAGTTGAAAAATGGACCCAAATTTTGACCACCAGCAAGGGGCAAGAGTCGTAAATGTCGATCCAGACTACTATTTTAGGGTTAGCGCTTCATTGGATAGTAGAGAAGATACGCTCGAAGGACCCTTAATGGTTGTTTTTTGACAAACGTTTTTTTTTTCTTTATTCTAACCCTATTTTGGAGGATACTGTCGTGTAGTACCTCTCGAAAATCACCCACTTGTCTTGTTCATGCACCTTAGTGGATCTTCTTTTACCCTCTTCTCAAATGATGTAGATCGTCAAGGAGTTAGCATTAGGTTAATTAGCTTTTAAAATAATTAGTTTTCCAAGCTATTGATTTGAGTTTAGAATAATTTGGGTTGGTTGAAAATTAGGCCAAAAACTAAAGAGATAAGGGGGTTATTTTAAAGCTAATAATATCTCGGCCCACGAGATATTTTCAGTTTTGAATTCTAGTAAGCGTTACTTAACCTTTAACCTCCATATAGGCCTAAACGTCTCATATTCCAGGAACGTGGAGGCGGGGAAAATTTTCGCGGGAAATACTCTCGAGTTCTATTTCAACTGAAAACTTTTCCTTCAATAACAAAAAACGCTCTTAAAACATTCTAGGAATATATTTCTCTGTAGGCAAATGGGGATTTTAAATAAATAGGGTCGTGTTCCAACTTACAAAAGTGGTAAGAACACTTCCGATGATAATTTTACTTTCCTAGACTAAAGTAGTTCGAACTAGACTCGATTTTTGTAAAGTATTGCATCATTTATAAATGCAAAACAATTTGATAGAGAGATTGAAGCGCGTAAAAGAGATTGAAATGACTTTCAACTATAAACTACGTTCGGCGAAATTCAACTAACACTATGAAAGTAAGGCCCGAACTTTCGGGTTAACGGATTTCCTAGCTTTGAGTCTATTATCTTCGTTTCAATGGACATGGTTATATGAAGCTTTGAAATGAGATGAGAGAGAAGATATATGAAGACAGGGAAGTAGTCTAGACCATCCCAGATTGAGGATTCAGTAATATAAACCATGGCTTAGTAATGATTGATTTCGATGATGGTGTTCTTTCCAAGTATTGCGTTTTCATTCTGAGACGGACTCTACCTAATCGTAGGCGGCAAATAAAACGTTGGTTCATCCCAACGTAATGAAAAAGTTCGAGTAGGATCGTCTATAGAACACGCTTCTTTTTCTTAAGCCTAATACGGATTCCATTCTTAAGCCTTGGCAAAGCGACCAAATCAAAATTTCAAACTCTGAGCCTGTTTATTAATCCCCTTTATTGTTCCAAATTTAGGCTTAATATTTTTATTCTCTGAAACAAAGCCCATTACTTAAAGTAAATTGCTTTGAAATATATTTACGTATCCATGTTTGAAATAATACAAATTAACGTTTCACTGTAGTTAAAATCTTTAGCCGTTTTGTTTTAAAAGTTTTCAAATTAAAGAAGCCGAAAATAGGAATCGGTTTTAAAACCCTTAAGGCGCACCAGACTGTTATGTTTAAGGTACTCTTAAATGCTCCTGAAATTTGTTTTTCAAAGCTGAAATCCACCTCAGTTTTATCTAAAAGACTGCTCATTGTGTTAAAACCATTTTTATGTCATTTAAGTGCAACTTTTCCCTCCCAAGTTGCCTCGAAACTTTCAGAACGATGACGTTTCAAATTTTCCTGCTTCTACGGCTTTTTCCTTTAAAATGAAACTAATAATTCCTTTCGCTAAAGCTTAAGGCAAAAATGGACCAATCAGAGATGACCTAAGGGTATATTTTGTGACGTAAGCGCCGTCCGACGATACTTTAATGGTACATCCTTTCATTAAAAACTGGAGAGATTTTACGAAATTTACCGATTTAGGGATTTAACGGAGTAAATTTTAGAATGGGAGTTTAAAGACAATTAAACTATGGGGATTTATTTGGAGTCTGACTTCGATAAATGCGTCACTCGTCGTGGGTATTGGAGTGTCAAATATATGTTATGAAAGAGCTCTTTGTTTGTTAAATTTAATTATAAGCTTAGCTTAAATGTACAGAATAAATCTTTCTCTATTTTTCGTCCATTGTTCTAGAAATAGGCCTAAAATTTCACATCAGGTCAAAGGTTATACTTTTCTTTGTTAGGCTTAAAAAACAGCTCTCCGTATTTGTTTGCTAATTTACCCTAGTTGTTTTTAAACTAATCGTTGCCATATGCAAATTTTCTCGGCATGTTATTTGATTTAATTACTACGAGACCCTGTAATTAAATTATTTAATGACTTAGTTTTAATTGCCTTACGGCCGCGCTGCTTTAAACTGAAATCTATAGAAATCGAATCAAATAGAAAATAGTACTATTTGAAAAATATATAATGCATTTTCACCGCGTAGATAGACAAATATATATATGTTTCATCTCCCCTTTGCTATCCTCCTAGCATTGACCTCTTGAACTTGAAATGAGACAAGTCTGACAAGACCCATATGAGCTGGAAGTAAGATGGATGGAAGAAATTGCGTTTACATCGTGAGTCACACTCCAATTTAGTTTTATGTCACTTATCATTCTTAAAAGGTAACTGATAACCTTTAATATAATCTGAAAAAGGTGAATAATTAAGCAAAATATAAGCAATAAGTCTAGTGGAAATGTTTTTATGGCTGAAATTCAAATTTGTTCACTAAGCCTTGGTCGTAAAAAGAAGCCCTGTTTGTTTATCAATGTAGGTAGACTTTAATTCTATTTATTACTATGTAGATTGTTATTTATAGATTTAAATTCGATAGTAAATAAATGGCTGCATGGATTTCCGCGGTTATGAGCCTGATTTTGAAACGTTTGAAAGAACGCCAGGATGAACATGATCATGAAACACCTCAAAGTAGGTTTAAAATAGGCTTACATTGCAATTATTTGTTTTTATAATTAATAATTTAATTAATTAAACAACAGCGGGTTTTATGGATATCTCAACCCTTCCCCCAGAGTTGAGTTTATCAGTTTTATCTCATTTAAATGCGACAGATCTCTGTTTGGCAGCTTGTGTTTGGAGAGAATTAGCTCAAGATGAAGTCTTGTGGCAAAGGTAGACATTTGTAATTAATTAAACTAATTAGTTAATTAGCAGTTGTATTTCAGCTTATGCCGAAGTCAATGGGGTTACGTAAGCATCTATAACCGATCAAAACATGAAGATATCTCTTATCACAGACTTTATCTCTTAATGGATGAAGGGACTGTTACATTTAACGCTGACCCTTTTCTGGGAATGGAGTATTTCATTGGTCATAATCTAGTCGAAAACGCGTCAATGGAGATTGCCAAATTCTTTCATAACACTCACTCTTTAAATTTACGTCAAATGAGAAGTTATTTGAATGTCAGACGGGATGTATTGGATCATTTAATTGATCTTCATAACTACAAAAATCAGTCTTTACCCCGGGCTCTCCGTCAATTCTTTCAAACTATTCAAGCTCCCAATGAACATGATAATTACCTTCATACACTGCTAGAAAAATTCTCCGCAAGGTTTTGTAAATGCAACCCCAAGTTGGGAATGAGTTCAGGTTAATTAGAATCTCTTAAGTCTTAATTAAGAAGTAAATAAAAATGGTTATAATTAATAATTTATTTTAATTTCAGATATTGTTTATTTGCTGTGCTTCTCTCTAATCATGTTGTCAGTGGATTTGAGTAGTCCTCATGTTAAAAACAAAATGTCTAAAAGAGAATTTATTAGAAATGTTCGTCACGCTGTGCAAAGATCGGATGACGAGCTCTACGGTCATTTATACGATGATGTCTATGTTCAGGGTCACATTGCTCCAAATTCAGCTGATTAAAATAGGCCTAATAATTTTCTTAATTGTAAAAATTTATTTTCAGTCAACAATCAATTACGTAAGTAATTAACATAAACTTAAAAAATATCATGTTTTAATTGCTTGATTCATCAAATTGTAAATATATGTCAAATTTAATTAATAAGTAATTATAGAAGAAAGAATAATTATAAATGGATATTTATTCGTAATAAATATAATAATTAAATTTAAAAGATGAATATAAATGCGTCTTAATTTTAATTATAATTAAAACTACTACTAATAAACAATGTGGGTGTGGCTTTATTGACTTATAACCAATCAGAGGCTGTGTTGACGGTGACGTATGGCCTATATTTCTAATAGTGGAAATTTTTGGGAAGGCAGCCATTAAAATTGTATATCGTTGATTAATTATTTAATTTTAAAGTGGATCTAATGAAACCGGACACAAAATGGTAAGATTTTAATAGAATTATATATTTAATATAATCTTAAAAGCCCGTGATATTATTTTAATGTTAGAAGAAGGTAAAATGCGGGACTCGGGAGTGGGACAAATGGGGAACCAAGGCTTAGCGTTTATTTACATTATAAATTCAAACCAAGGCTTAGCGTTTGTTTACGTTATAAATTCGGGATATTTAATATTTTGGTCTTATTTAATTTTAATATTAATAGGAAAACATTTCAAGACAAATTAGTAGCGGCTTATCATTCGGATCAATCCCTAAATGGTGAAAATAAGGTAATTATCCCGTAGAAATTAGCGCAATTGGTATCTAAGCCTATAATCATCGGTTACCATGGTAACCATGGTTGCAGAATTTCCAACCTGGATCCCATTCGCTTCAAAAAGTGATGGAAAAAGAGAAATTAAATTGCGTTGTTATAAATCTCTATCCCGGTAATGAAGGGTATTCTCTGATGCTAAAAACAAAAGCTGGAAGTAATACTGAAACAATTAGAATGCCCTATGAAGTAAACATTACTTTAAATCCCTAATTACTTATTGTCATTAAATTTAATTTAATTGTAATTATGTTTTAAAGGAAGATGAATTCCTAAATTATATTGATCACGAAGAGCTGCCTCCCCTTTTAATTGACATCTTAGAAAAATCCCAGGCTAACATTTTTTACGGTGGATGTGTTATTTGTGAAGTTAGGGATTATCGGAGAATCTTAGACCCTTCTACTAATGAGTGTCAAAGCCAGTACGTTCTGTTGAAACCCTCAACTCAGACGATATTAAGTGACGTGGCGTTATTGACAAATGATGGACAAAAATGGACCCAAGATGAAAGGCTAGCTGTTGAAGGAGCTTTGTTGATGATTTCCTCGGAACCTTTGTGTTTAGATCCCTCTGTTTCTGTTGTAATAGCCGCTAATGCTTATCATTATCATAAAAATAAATTTTCAACCGTGCCTTTTAAGAAGTGAGTTTAGTTTAAACGTATCTTTTACCCAAAATTAATGGTTTTCAACTTAGATTAGCTAGAAAACATTCTCAACCAGCTTTAAATCGGAAAAAAAGATTTGAACATTGTCCAGCACCTCCTCATTTGAAACTTTATGACGTTTTGGCCAAACATAAAAGAAAACATCGCACTCAGACTTCAACTTTCTTCAAAAATAAAGATGTATTAATTTAATTTAATTAATTTTATACATTTTTTAATTATTTTTATACATTTTTCAATTAATTTTATACATTTTTAATTAATTTTATACATTTTTAATTAATTTTATACATTTTTTAATTAATTTTATACATTTTATAATTAATTTTATACATTTTAAATTAATTTTATACATTTTTTAATTAATTTTATACATTTTTAATTAATTTTATACATTTTTAATTAATTTTATACATTTTTTAATTATTTTTATACATTTTTAATTAATTTTGTACATTTTTAATTAATTTTATACATTTTTAATTAATTTTATACATTTTTTAATTAATTTTATACATTTTTTAATTAATTTTATACATTTTTTTAATTAATTTTATACATTTTTTAATTAATTTTATACATTTTTAATTAATTTTATACATTTTAGAATATTGACTTTTGGAAACAAAAAGATGTTCCATTGGAAATGCCGGAATCAATTGATGTTTTTAAATATGCCAAAGAAATTGAGAAGCCAAATCCAATTAAAGATAATTCTTTGGTAAAATTAAAATACTTTAGTAATTAATATTTACTAATTAAACCTTTTTTTATTAATTATTAGATATCAGTTGAAGAATATAAATTAGAATCTGAGAAACAAAATGGCAAATCACAAATAACAAATGTTATTATTTATCAAAGGCCAACTGATGAGCAATATTTAGGAGAATTGACAATTAGACGTGAAGGTCAAGAATCTGGTTCAAGTTGTTGGTAAGTTTTTAATTTAGTTCATCAAGTTCTTTCAAGTTTAATTAAGTTTATTTAAAGGTACACTTTGGGACATCGGTCTGATGTTGACAAATATATCAGTCAATGTATGGAGATTTTTACAGAAGAAGGCAGAAAAAATGTTAAAATAACACATTTAGTGCCAGGAAAAGCTGCTGAAATAACTTTTACGAATAACGGAAGTTCTTCTACATCCACTTAGCAATTTTTTAACGATATTTATTCATAGAATATTTTTATTTTTAATTTTTACAAATATTATATCATGCCTTTGAAATTGATTAAAAATTATAAACCATTATCATTTTAATTTTTTAATTATTTTCATGTTTCATTCTTGAAATAAAGAAATTATTTTGAAACTCGCGCCTTACTTTTGATTATAATTATTCTGACGTCACAGTCGCGTCTGAAGTTCGTTCAAAAGTGTAACCGAAGTAACCGGTTGTATGTCTTTTTGATAAAACAGTTGATAAAGTTTTAGTCGGGAACGCAACGAACTCTTTGTAGTTCTTGTTCTCTTGATCGGCACGTCGACATCGTGGTTGGTGAGTTAATCATTTAATTATATCTAAATTATCATAGAATTAAAGTTAATTATCGCGATTATTACTTGAAATTTATCCCCGTTTCTCTCTGGGTTTAAAATTTTCCCATATTTATAAATATAAATGAATTAAAAGTAGATCAAATGTAGGTAGCAAATGTTTCGTTAAGCCTTGGTTTTTTTAACACGCGGTCAAGTACAAGGCCTAAACCTTATAAATGCATGCTGCATATGCTTTAATTACGATTATTTAAAGTACTATTATATTAATTATAATTAATATAACGTAGATTAAGTAAAGATGACGAACACTAAAGGTTATCGCCGTGGTACTCGATACCTATTTTCGAGAAAATTCCGTAGACATGGAGTTGAACCTCTATCTACGTTTATGAGAGTTTATAAAAGGGGTGATATTGTTGATATCAAGGTAAATTACATTATTAATTTTACTTAATTTAAATTTAAACATATATAAATTAACACGGGTTAATTAATCCTTAAGGGTAATGGTGCCTTTCAAAAAGGTATGCCATACAAATACTACCATGGTAAAACTGGTAGAGTATTTAACGTAACTCCCCATGCTGTTGGTGTAATTGTTAACAAACGTGTCAGGTACTTAGTTAACTTTATTTTTCAAGTTTTAAGAGTTCAAATTAATGTTGAAATACATGTTTTAGGAACCGTATCATCCCTAAGAGAATTAACTTGAGAGTTGAGCATATTAAACACTCTAAATGCCGTCAAGATTTCTTGGAAAGGTTACAAGAGAACCAAAAGAAGAAGGTGGAAGCTAAGGCTGCTGGAATTCGTGTTCACACGAAAAGGCAACCTCAACAACCCAGAGGGGCTCATTTTGTCATTTCCAAGAATAATGCCCCTCAATTATTAGAACCAATCCCCTATGAATTTATTGCATAAAAATTGTTTTTGTCAATAAAAGATGGAACTTATTTATTATGTCTCGTTTACTTCTGGTTGTTCTACGGTGGTTTTCTTGTAGATGGCATTGATAATAAGCCTATGGGTTCTGGGCAGTTGTAAAGAGTTGATTGACCTAGTTCTCCGCGATGTTTGTTGATTTTGGGTAACCATAGTAACGCAGTATTAATGTTTAGGACATATTCAAAACAATAGGCGCTTTCAAATGTTCCTTAAAATGCCAAAAGCAATGCCCGATGAAGGTGAAGTTCTTAAAACTGAAGTTGAAAGTGAATTAAGAATGAAGTAAGTATAAATTAGACCAGGAGTACTTAATAACCAGTGGTGTGTGAGTCCCGTTTTTTCGGTTTCGAGCCGAGTATCGAAACTAATTTCTTATCGAGTATCGAGCCGAGTCTCAAAAATACTTTCGAGTATCGAGTATTTAGATAGGTCAAATTTTGCTTCTTTCGAGTACTAATTATCGAGTCACAAATATTGACTTGTCGAGTAGCAATTTTGTAAATTTCTTAAAAATAACGAAGATTTTCAATTATCTAACATCTAACTAGTTCAAAAAGATTGTTAGTGATCAATTAAACATTGAACATGAGATTTTTCAAAATAAATGCTCATGAACTCATCGCCTGCTATAGTTGTAAGCCTCGGACTCGAGTATTTGTCGAGTATTTAAGATGTTAAAAAGCTACTCGAATCTGTCTCGAGTATTTCAATATGTTGTTATCGAGTATCGAGTCGAGTACTCGGCTCGATACTCGAACCGAGTACTCGCACACCCCTGATAATAACCACCTATTTCTGAAATGATAAAAACATGAATTAAATGTGTAGTTATTAAAGAAGCTGGGTTCCTAAATTAATGATGGCTAAATTACTTTTTAGGGCCATGCTTGAGCATTCTATTGAAGATTTACAAAAAACCGTAACTGCTTTAGAAATGCAGCTTGATCAACCTGATAATGGTGATGGTACAATCAAAAAAATCGTTCAAGTTCTACAAATTGCACTCAAAATTAATGGAATTCCAACCCCCCTTTTGTTTTAATTATTCCTTAATTATGATTTTGAATAGAAGATGAATGGAAAGTTCGTTACTTCACTCAAGTTGAAGTGAATGATCAGTTGGAAAGGCAGTGTTCTTGGTTGCGGGATAAAGTTGAAGCTGCTAAGAATCAAACCACGGAAGGTTGTCATTAATTAGGGATTGGAAATTTTTTAATTTTACAGCTCAAGTTTTTCAATGTTTATTAGGAATGACAGCCTTGTTAGCTGATTTGGACTTGGATGCTTTATCAGAGGTATGGTTTGCGTTTACTGTCGATATCTGATATTAATTAGGTATTTAATTAATTACAGAATCAGCTTTTGAGGTATTTGAAGCAACTTGAAAAGGATAGAAACGCGATTTATAATGAGATGCGGGATACTGAATGGAAATTGGATCAAGAATCAAAGGTGTTTAATTACAAATAATTGTTTCAGACCCCCCCAGTTTAATATTTATTTATTTTTTTTAAGTCTTTTCATAAATACAATGAAACTCGCAAAGCTTATATGACAGAGATAACAGACGCCATGCTTAATTTGGAAGCCCTGCGTCATAAAATGAAAGCAATGGAAATGTCTGAAAGTGGATCTATCGCCAAATGTCCTAGGCATTTGAAATATTTGTATGATTTTGTCAGTTTCTTTGAATATTTTATATGAATCTTCTCCCCCCTTTATTTTTTTAAGGAATATATCTCCTGATCAAAGGGTTATTGACCCGCGTCGTGGGCCTATTAAAAAAACTGCAGCTGTAAGAAGTCTGCCTAAAATGGGAGATTTACCGGCTGAAGAAGCTACTGTTAAAGAAGAACCAACAGAAAGTATAAATGAAAACCCCACTGAATAAAATAACATATTAACCAAGAAAAATGACACACTCTTTTCCTTGAAACTAATAAATCTCTTTAATTAGCGTTAATTATGTTCCAATTTATTTATTTTTCATTAACCCTACATTAAACATATATATACAATATCTATTAACAAATTTTGAAGATAATTTTAGCGGACTGGGAACCATGGTCTCATGATATCTCGGTAGAGTTTCTTTTCTGCAAGAAAAGGAAGGGGTTAAGATATAATTAACTATATTAATTAAGTTAGTTAACCTTGTGGAGGAAAGTCCTCAGGATGCAACTCAATGTAGTGACGAATAATTGCATCTCTGTCAGTGTAGCGTCTTGTTGCTACTTTTTCTAGCTGATGGCAAGCGTAACCTAAGACAGCTGCTGCAATTATGTGCTGATGGATACCTACAAATTAATGTTAAATTTAACGTAATTTTTTATATACAGGCTTGAGTATAAGGAGTCAAGGGCATGGACCATCGACCAAGGCTTAATGAAATCAACCCATCCGTACCAGCATAAAATGGTCTTCTAAGGTAAACATTTTTTAGTACAGCGCCTCCAAAGCCACTACTTGCACCTATAATTCCATATAATAACTGACTAAAAACTGGCCGCTTAGGATCTAAGTTTAATAGTTTAACCAAAGGATCGTTCTCCATTTTCGATTAGTTACGAAGAGCAAACAAACAATTTGCATAAATTATGCGAACTTTTGACCTCACGACGGAAGCCGACACTGCGTTCAGTGAAAACTCGCAAAGGTGATCGGTTAGTATGTTCCTAAAAAAACGATGCTAACACTAAAACGCTCTGTGACAGATAAAAAAACAATGAACCAATCAAAAAGCATGATTTCAACCAATGATTTTCCCTTAAATCGTCTGCTCTTTTAGTCCCGAATTTGATTTCTCGCGCCTAACATCTGCGGAACACCGGTATTTCCTCGTTCTTGAACCTTTTTTTAAATTTACATAATTAATTTTGAAGAAGATACTAGTTTTAGGAAATTGCGCCGGTCTGTTGAATTTTAAACGGTTTTCGACACGGAATATTAGCGTATATTAATATTGCGCTACAAGTTTTATCGGTATCGTACGAGAGAGTCTTTGTTCAGAGTAAAAAGGCGCGCAAACTCACAACGGTCACAACCTCAGTGCGGGCAGGCTTCAAGGAGATTCCAACGGAACAATTTTCGTCAGCGGTATTTAGACTAATAAATCAAACGAAAGATGACCACTACTAACGTATTCACCGGAATCGCCGGAAATGAACGTCCATCTTCAAAGTAAGCTTAAATTTTTATTAATTTCTTAGTTAAGTTCAAGAGCAGCGTATGCAGTACAAGGTAAGATGATCTTAGATGGTTGGCCTATTTTTGCTCTACTGTTGAAACGTGAATTCATTAGGATTTAAATACGGCGTATAGAATGAAATTGAAAATACCGATTTTAGATAATTTGGCCTAAAATTGGCCTATTTGATATAGAAAATATTCTACAATCTGTAGAGAAAATTTGGTTTATAATTTGAATCGGATTATATCATTATATATAGTAAATTATCTTGGCTAGAAAATAGGTCTAAAACTGGCCTACTGCGTTTAGACACCCCTTTTTCTCCCAGACTAAAAATATAAAAAAAACCAATCCATGCCCTGGAATGCGGGCAAGGTTAAATATTTCCTTAAAACTGGAATTTCAGTGATATGAAATCATCCAGAAAAAGCAGGAAAAACGCGTCTTTAGCAACCCAGCCACCCAAAGTAATTTAACTTTTTCACCGGAACCCTGCCCTCCCTTTCTAATTACCTTCCGTAATATCATCTTGACGCCCTTGGGGGTAAAGGAAATGGGTCTTTTTGATGGTCTACCGCGCACCGCGCCACAGTTCTAGGAAAAATAGACTATTTTATCCGTAGCCTATAGTCTGGCGCGCTTCTGTTGGGGTCCAAACACATGAGACAAGAAAACCGTTAGTTGAAGAATTTATTCAGTTTGCCATGAATATTTCAACCAGTTTTGACAACTGTGAAAAAATGTATAGCCAGATCCTAGGGAGAGAGCTAACAACTGGCTAGGGGGAAGAGATAGTCTGACGTCACGCAGCCCCTCTCTGGTTGGCATTTTTGCGCGTAGAATACTGTTTCCAACCGTAAGGGGGGATGAAACTCCAGTAAGAGATAGAAGGGTGTGACGTTTCAGGGTCAGAACTGTTAGCTCCCTATACACTTATCTTTTAGAAAAGTTAGTTGCTACTGAGAGAATTGAGTACATTCATGTAGGTTAACTACTTGTAGCATTCATTTACGTGACGACATAAAGTCTACATACATAACCAGGTGACGCACTTCTATACAATCGATTCAAAAATATCATAAAGTATTTCGTTTCGTGACTCATACATTACATTGCCATGCCTTGAGGTTTTATATTTTTTTTATCAGTTTTGTTAGATATTTAGTCATGAAAAAGGAACCTGCCATTAGATATTGAATTTATTTCCTACTCGTATAACAATAAGCGGAACTTTTATATAAGGTTCAAAGAGCTTTTTCATGTTGCAATAAATATTAATGCATTTTTGAAATAGCTGTAACTTGCAATCAATCAATTTTGTCCAGTTTACGTAAAGCCAATGACCCATACAGCTGTGCTAAGCTTATTTACTTGTTTAACTTGTTAGTTGCCTAAAGGGTTACAAGAGATTTTGCATATTTATTCGGGACTTAAATGAATATGTAAATTTTTAATATTTTTGGATATTGAATAATCTCACGCGTGAGAAAAATTCCAAGTCAGATGAATGGTCAAAAACTACTTTTTTGTGTGCCTTATTTAGTATGGATTATCCATACGCTGCCATATATCATCTATTGAATTTCCAATTTGGGATTAGTCATTTTTATTCACGAAACTTCCGATAGATGGCGAGAGAGACTTTGATGAAAAGTAGATCAAAAGCGCCCCCCCCCCCCCGAATTCAGTCCATAGAGAATAGACTGTAGAGGAGCAGAAAACCGATGTTAAACGTTACGTTAGCTAATTCTTCTTGTTCCTCCTTCGTTCCCCGGAGCGTTTTATACTCATCTATTGTTAAACCTCTATGATAAACCCCATGTCTTGGTTTATTATCAGAGAGACACAACATTGACTTTGAAACCAGACGTACTGGGAGGGAGGGAGCCCTCATTTAGTTTAGCCTAAAGCGAGCGAGCGAGCGGTCAATTTGAAGCAAAACACGCGTAATGTTGTTGTAAATACATGGATGGCTTCTGGTAATGGCGCTTTGTTCGTAATATTTCAAACAATTGCCTTTCACTGAACTAGAAAAAGCCGAAATAGAAATGGGCTGAGAGGAGGTTCCTTTGTTTATCATGCAATTCATAATAGTCGACGGCGTTTCTCTTCTTATCTCGAGTCGGTTGGATAAAAAAGTTAGTTTAAGCGGAACTTGGCCAACAAAACCTAACCAGACAATTCCCTTGTTTCTCCAAACAACATTAAACAAACCTCCTCCTAGAGTCCTAGTCAGTCTGTTTCCAGACAATTTTGCGCACATTTTAGTTTTCCCCTATAAAATAATAGATTATGGGGAACTAAATAAATTTATCAAAATTATCAACAAAGCTGCTATGGCTTCTGTTCTGTTGGGCTATGCTATGGTTCTGTAGTTTAGGCCTTTGCACCATCCCATTTGCTCGCTCTAAAATAAAAACATGGCCGCCCACGTGAATTCGTTATTCTTGCGTTAAGTTAAGCCTACTTTTAATGCAACTGAGTTTGCCAAATTTTACCCCTTAAATAGGCTTAAATTTCCCATATTAGGCTTAAGTATTGCGTAATTTAATATCTTAATTTAAATTGGGAGCCTTAATTGTTGATTGAGAGGAAGCCAACAATTGTTAAGCCTACTTTTAGGTTAAAATTAGGCTTAAGCGTGCCCCTAGCAACGAGACATTCAAACTTTTCCCCATTTTCACCCCCCAAAAGAGGCCAGTTCGTATTATACCAAACACAAACTTATAAATAATCAATATAGGATGCGTCACACTTGACGAAGTATTAAAGAAAAAATTGCTAACCCTAGCGATATAGAGCTGATAAAATTAAAATGCTTATGAAAGTAATTTTTACTATGGTTTCGACCAATGTCTGTATTGTATTGTAATAATAGCGGGGAGGTGGAAGACCTATATTAATATAACGAATTAAAAGTCACGTTCAGATTTGACTATATATTGTCATCATCGTATAGTAAACCCAAATTATCCCTCGTACGTTAAATAGGTCTGAACATAACCCTTCCCTTCTTTTTTTAATGAAATAAAAATACTGCGTTGGTAAAAACTCATCTGATGGATTTAACAAGAGTATTACGTTATGTCAGATCAGCATTAAATGTGCTTATAGCAGCGCATCAGTAATGTATTATTTGGGTAAGGGTGTGGATTTCAATTTTGACCAAAACTATATAATAACAATTTTTGACCACACGGCGTTCCGGTTTTGTTTTGTTTCTTTTCTTCTGTTGTACATATTTTGGGTGTTAACTTTATAATAATATTTAAGCCAAACCCTTACCGTTTCAAAATATCGTATCTTTGTACCGATATTCCTTAAATTTACGCCCTTTTTGATGTAAATCTCTTAAGCATGACCTTTGATGTCACCAAAGATACGGATGGGATGTTTTTTATTTCATCTTTTGAGTTGAATAATATGCATTTTTTTCTTATACATTATTATAAGAGTTTAAGGGGTGCAAAACAAGGCTTAGGGTGTGAAATAAATTTTATCTTTTGAATATTTCATATGCTGGGGGACCCCGTGTTTTTTTTTTTCTAGCATATCTTCTCTAGATCTTGTCTTAAATGGAGATTTGTGAAGAGTTAGGCTTAGGGTGGTGGTGCTAGTATATTTTTATTGCTATATAGTTGAACTTCCCGTATGGGTGGCCTTTTTGGGGGTTTGGGGGACTTACGTGGTCTATGTTTGGCGTAGTTGTCTATTGGGGATTATTAGAATGAATGGGCTTAGACTAGACGACGGCAGATGATTTGATATCTAGACTATTCTGTTTTCAATCTGTTAGTGAGTGTTATAACTCTGGTTATATAAGAGATACTGGGAAATACTTCGAGTATGTTATAGCCCCATTTCTCCCCTTTAAAACGATACAAAATACTTGGGGTTTACAATAATCGGGGCCCAAGTAATTAAACTAAATAATAAAATGTATTTTGCAATTCTCCTGAACTCAATCATTTCTTATTTCACCTCCAATTTGAAATTTAACCGTGACGCATTTTTCTATATACGAAACGCTCCGAGACTAAAATTTATTTATGCAAATTTTTAATTTAATGAGTTTTAAATTGAAGACGAGCTGAAATATTATTTAAGAAATATATTACGTAGGTGGTTATAGAGTAATGACACCTCATGCTATATTTTTATACAGTCAAAGTAGGGCCATGCCATTACTATAATAATATAAAATTAAGTTTATCTCTTGAAGGTATAAGGGTCATCTCGTTTTTTCTTCTTCTATGGCTGACTTTCTTTTTGAAACCTTTTCACGCTTTAATACAGATTTAATGGCGGCTTTTTCCAAAACCCCCGGTTACTTCATAAATTTTAAAATAACCCCCTCGTGGAATAAATAAAATGGTGAAAATTAACACCATACACCTGAAAAGTAATTTTATTAGAAAAGAAAGAAGGGGGAGGGGGAATACTAGTTATCTTGATTTTCGTTGTCGTAACTTCGTAAGAGATTGTTCATGGTTTAATCCCTTTGGAAAGGAAGTTCGTTATTAGCTCGGATTTGCATAATCTACCTTGACAGATTTCAAGAAAAAAGTCTCTATTTTTTGATTTTATTTTCGCTAGATATAACTTAAGGTATAGGGTTTAAAAATATGACAATTTTTTGGTTTTTTATTTATTCCGGTTTTTTTTGAAGAATTGAATTTTGATATTCTAAAACTTTTTATAGTAAGTTTATTTTTATTATAAAAGCTTTTATATTAAATATTAAAAAAGAATTCTGATATAAATTTTAATAATTTAATTTATAATTTAAGATAAACCTGAAAATTAGGAGGGTTAGTATTGAATGTTTGTTCATCTCAAGTTTACTTTAAAAGGTTTATTGTAATTTTAATTATAGAACCGAAGTTCAGTGAGATAGTTCTATATTATGGTGGCAAAATCAGTCATAGAAATCAACATTTTCGACTCAAAATTGATTTATTTCTCATAGAACTATCCCATTGTACTTCGTCGATCGTATTACATATTTTGGGATAACATGGGCGATGATAGGTGTAATTTATTGCCAATTTCCGACCCTCGGGCAAATTACTTAAATTCTAGTCCGGAAAGGTCAGATGATACGTTTCTTGAGGGTGTTTTCTTCTCAGACTTCTTCCTCACATCAAAATTAGACCAAATTTGATGCATCGGTCTTCTTTTTGTGTAGATTTGGAGCTTTTGGCTCTGTTGGGTGGGGCGTTGATGGTTTAGATATTTTTTACTTAACTTTTTGACGCAGCTGTGACCACGTTAATTGCCAAAAAGCACGCCATAATTGCATTGCCAAATTAAAACTTGTTGGGAAAGATGGACTCGGAATTCTCTTAAACGTTTCCGCATTTTTCTCATGGATATGCTTAAAATTGACCACATTTAACTTACTTCTTATTTTGACCCGGATGTGGAATAGTAAACTGTTATGTTATGATCAGAAGGTGTCTAGTCAACAGGATAATGTTGCATATCAATCATGATCCATTTCAGGGGAGTTGGGAATTTGACAAATGTTTTACGTTTCGAAAGAAAGATGAATTGCAATTAATTTTTAAGGTTGTAAATTCGAGTTAGGCTTAGCGGAAATGTCCCTAAATAGGCTTAATAGTTTGAAATTGAAAAAGGCTTATTAGAGTAGGTTTATTTTGGTAGTTTGAATTAAGCTTATCATTGTTTAATTTTGACACTTTGAGTATGGCTTAGCTCGTGTTTGAATACTAAGAAATAGGCTTAGTTCTAAAGGGTCAAAGTTCAAATAAGGGCTAGGCGTTGCTTATATCAATTCAACAAACCATGCACTCGATGCACCCTCACTTTAAATGACCCCTGTAAACAAATTCCATCTGTTTACAGCATTATTTATGAATTTTATCTTCAAAATTAAACGCGTACTCGTTAGCTAAAGAGAAGCATTCTGGGTGAATCCCGCCAAAAGCTTTGCTTATACTGTATAGGTTCTTAGGCGTTTGTGAATTACTTGGATGGCGTATTTGGGGTTACGTATTATAAGTGGCTGCGACCCAGTAATGAGGTCGTTTTTACACAGGCGTCTGCTAATATACTTCCCGCCAAATTACGATCCTCGTGCTTATTTTAATGAAAGAGCCTCTTTTAGAAAGAAGAAACGATCCTGACGAACCACCCATCCTAAATTACAGGCAAAAGTAGGTTATAATTGGCTTTGTTTTTAGGAATATATTAAGGGACTCCTCAGGCACTTTTAATGTCATAACATCAGCACGTTTTTTCTTTTTTAAATCTGGTCGTAGCATTTTTTTCTTTTTGTTTATAAGGGTTACAAAATTCATTGTTTACTTAATTATATTTTTGTGTGTATGGGTGTTTTGATGCTACTTAATTTTAGTAATGTGCCATGGGATGTGGTGGTGGTGGTGACGCTCAAATGGGACGAAAGTAATTAAGGTTCTTTCGCGGTTTCTGTATAGCGAAAAACCAACGGATTCTAAGTGTATTTTTAGCACCCTCAATTTTTATTTTAATAATATTGTGTTGTAATTTTTATAATTTTAAAATCCAGTTCTTAATTATTTACTTTGAGAAATATTTTGAGGGAATACTAACTGCTTCGGTAATAGTTGAAGACACCGTGATAAACTAGATATTCAATAGAGTAATTTCTCCAAATTTCATGACCCTCGCGTTTAAACTAGTTTCGGGACAAACAAATGAAATTTAAATTAATTCTCCATTTTTCGACTAAGTTAGAATTGTCTTAATTGTTTAACTGGTCATAACTTTAGTTCTAAGATACTTAGGTACAAAATGAAGACACCGTAATAAACTAGACATTCAACAGAGTAATTTCTCCAAATCTCATGACTCTTACATTTAAAATAGCTTCAGGGTAAACAAATGAAGTTTGAATTTAATTCACACGTGGTCAACTATATATGAAAACCCTAACAATCCAATAGACGCGTCACTGCTACCAAATTACTCTCAAATAATTCTCGTCTATTATAATCCCATCCATCATTGAAGTAAAAACACGATAACTAACCGTGAGAAATTCGTGTAAAAATAGCGGAAAATATCCCGAAAATCAAATTAAGCATAAAAAGTTAAAACCTTTTTTTAAAAATAGACATATTCAAAATCCCCAGCTAAATTAACCATTAAACTATACATTAAGTAATTGAAGTTTTTAACACGTCCCTATAACTACACCGTAATCTACTCAAAGAACATTGTTTTATGTCTAAAAATAACGCTATTTGGGTCATAAGGGGCCATTTTAACAAGAGCGTCTTATTTGGAGAGCCTGCAAGCTAAATTAACAATTGTTACTACTTGCACAAATATATATGTGTATAAATATATAAAAGTTTAGAAATGTTTTAAGAATAAAGCATATACCGTGAGACAAGGGGGCCAAGGGACCTTCTTTTTGGCGCGCAAATGTTATATTATAAGACGAAAGCGTGCGTGAAAAAAATCGTGGTTAAATCCGCCCGAAAATTAGGCATAAAGCTCACGGAAATTTTCAAGGAGACCACTATATTTGGTTGGTGCTTTCTTTCTCTCTTTCTTTATAACCTTTTATTACTTTTCTTTGATCGTGCGGGTATCATTATACAACACTACTGAGGTGGCAAAAAAATTAGAAATAAATGTTTGATGGACTATTATTATTTATTTTTATTTTTTTTTCTAAGCGCCCTAAAACGGTTTCGAACTAATTTAAAAACGTTTATGGCTGCTTCAGGTATTTCTGTTTCAATATTTTAAAGACGCTTATTTTAAAGTTATGATGATCAGTTAAAATATTAAGTGATAAGGTAATAAAATTGATAATAATGAATTTGAATAAACTTTATTTGTTTTTGTTGAATTTATTTTAAACGTGGAGGTCATGAGACTCGGAGGAAATACTCTATGGAATGTCTAGTTTATCGTGGTGTCTTCAGTTTCTACCCAAGTACTTTAGAACTTAAGTTTAATTAAGAAATTAAAAACATTAAACGGGTTATAACTTTAGGCTCTTTAAGATAAAATAAAAGAATCATGCTTTCAAACTTATTTTAATTATACTGACGTTATTATAGCTTCGAAAATCGTAAGATTTGGAGGAAATACTCTATGAAATGCCTAGTTTATCATGGTATCTTCAGTTTTTACCTAAGTACTTTAGAACCAAAGTTATAGACAGTTAAAGATATTCTCGAAAACGGTACAAAATAAATTATTATAATTTGACCCAATTTTAAACCAAATTTCCATTGTTTTACATTGAAAATCGCGTACATATTGCAATATCCATAAAAAGGAACCCACTTCAGTGATTCGAACTGGCATCGCATCGGGGGTTATGAAGAAACTAAAAATATATTACAGTCGGTAAAAGATTAAAAGAATAATCACTCTAGAATAGTAAATCGCTTGGGAACTTACATCTGTATAACACAATAGAATTGGTAAACTAGACACGGATAGGCAGGGGTCCTCCTTTTTGCCAAAATATCAAAACCCTCGTGTCAAGAGCGACTGAAAAAAAAACTTACTTAAATAAGAAATGCACTTACTTACCCCCACGGGTTGGTAGCTGAGATGGTTGAACATATGGGTCTCTTCCTTTTGAAATTATCATTATTTTTAACGTTTAACCATCCTGGACAAAACTGGTAAAGACTTTAGGAGATTAGAACAGCGGGGATGCGAATGCGAATGCGATGCCACCACCATGAATGGTAGAGAGCAGCTAGGGACTTCCCTGTGAAGATACTTAACTACTTCCGGTGGTGCTATGAATCCTGGTGGTTATATATATAAGCGCGTACCCTGAGGCAACCGCGGTGCAAATTTTATATTATACTTGACTTGACAAAAAATCATGGAACCACCCTGGTCCTGGGTTTGTTTAGCTATTCGAGCGTACCAATTCCAGTCTTAAGGTGCTCCTTGTGTATTTTTTAAAAATGGCGCCTGGAGGTACGAATCTAGCGCCATCCTCTGCGAAAAATTGAAGGAGCGTTATTTACAGAAGGACAAAGGTTTTAGGCATTCTGATCATGAATTGTCCACCAATATCCCATAGAATTGAGAGAGATCTTTCATTTGAGGGAGGGGGTTAGTTACGTCATGCCCTCCAAAGTCTTGCCACTGTTATGGCAGCCATATTGGGGGATTTCAACATAATGGTTTTTATACCAGTCAATGGGGGGGGACGTAAATGAATATTAAAAATGCTTTTGTTTAGGTTAAAGTGTCTATACTCCTCTACTGTATATCCTCTATGATTAAACCCACCGCGTAAATTACGTCACGAATCTTAGCTCCTCCCTCAACCGAGAAAACTCTCCATATATATTGGCCTCAAATAGCTACACCATCCTGCACTGCGCTCGCCTATCCCTCTTATAAATCTCTTATGCATTTCGTGTGAGGAAAGAAAAATTATCCCAACATTTTTACTGCGGGAATCATCGTCTTCTATCTAGTGGCACGTTTTGCATAATGTAGAGTTCAAGTACATCCATGCGGTTACGATACACCGTATTAATTTAGATTTTATTTAGCTTAGCATTACCGGTCCTCCTTCTTGAAGTTGACGATACAAGGTCAATGTCACTAAGCAGGAAAAGATACCCTGTACCCGCAAACTAGTTCCGAAATAAGAAATATTGGCTCGTGATTTGAATTAGAGACTAGTGAGGTTGTCTTCATCATATAAAGTGATACTGAAATGTATTCGAATTAGTCTAGACGATTTTGTAATGTTTATGCTTTATGGTTGGCTATCAAAGGGTTTGGTAGTTCATCTTTTATCAGTTCAATAAATTAATCTATCAACTTTTTGATAATTTTGGGTTACATCTTCCCTTTGAGAAATTCCAATGAATCCATAATATCTCGTATGGGAACAACTATTAATAAATTTTTAAAATATTTAGCTTGGGGTAACGATTTAATAAAATCATTTAATATTGGTTTTAAAGTTAAAAAACACGATATTAACGGTGATTTAGAGATCATTATATATTTTAGTTAAAAACGGGATCACGATAAAATGAAACTGGATTAAAGAGGCCCATCTTTTTATTACTAAAATATTATATTTCTTATATATTAAAAAAAATCAATTAATTTTATAAAGATCAATTAGAGCGGATGTAAGTCATTAATCCATTCTTTAGTTTCGGGTCTAGTTTATTATTTCTTGACAACGGAGATGAGCTTAGATGATAATAATAATACACCTTGTTATTTGTTTTTAATTGTTCAAATTACTTGAACTTGAAGAATTTTAATTAATTTATTTAATTAAAATTTTGGGATGTTGCGGTCATATGATAGTAATTTAGGGTACGTTTTAGGTCATTGACTTTTAATTGTAATTAAAATTGGAAGGAAATATCCCTGTTAAGCCTTGTTTTAAATTTTGCTCGCTAAGCCTTGTTTGAATTTAATTTTTTTCTTTAGTTTCGCGCCTTTTTTTATTAAATTCGAAATTTCACGTGTTTAGGCCTTGGTTTTTGAATTTTAAAATTTCTCGCACTACAGTAATTGGAGGAGTAAATGCCACGTGACTTGGGAATATAATTGGTCCGCACGTGATTAGGTTTTAAGAAACAATTAGTTAATAGCCCCAATTTAAACAATTAACGGAAGAAGAGCACTTTTAGGGGTTTTCAATCTTTGGATTATAGCACGCACCGAGGCTTATTTCTTACAAGGCTTCTTTTAAAAGCCTCAATTTAGAAATTAGGCTTAAGAAGCGTTTGAAACCTTGATTTCAAAATTTCTCAGTACGTAAAACTGTAAAATTCGACTTACCAAAGTTAATTTACACAGCTGAACTTTAAATGTTAAATGACATCAATATCAAAAATGCATACGGAAGCCCGTGAAACATTGTACATACAATAAATATAACAGCTATGAGGTCACGCCTAAGTTTTTTTGTTGTATAAATTTGCTATCAAAGGATCTCAATATTGTATGTTGCTCGAAATCTGTAAAAAGCTTATATATTTTTAGCCCAGGTATAGATTCTTTTATCTGAAAATGCTGTAATCTTGACAGAAACCAAAATTGGATGGTGGGATATATAAAACGTGGTTGGCGTTAGAAACTTTATAAACTTTTTTGGAAAATGAAGATCATTGTTCATTAAATCGAGATGGTGATGATATCTCGTCGTATTGTTTCCTAAATAAGGGGAAACGGAAGTACATAAATTGGAAGTTAAAATTTTGGTAAAATTAAAATTTTGAATTTATGTCCAAAATTTAAGGGAACGTGTTGAAATTTGAAATGTTGACGGTAAAATTTGTGAAAAATTTAGGTATTACTTCACTTTATGACCTTCTGAAGATGAGATTATTCTTAAGGCGGCGCGTGGTCCGATCTCCCTCGAGCTCTACATTTTTAGATTTTATTTAAACTTAATTTTTTCCCCCTCGACAATCGACATTATATTTTTTCCGATGCTTTGTAAAGATTATGATATAAATTTATATATATATTAGTGTATATATTTATTTTTAAACCATACATTTTTCTTGGGAAAACAATATTAAGTTATACAGTTATTCTTTTAAAGAATGGAATTTCAAGATAGATACAGCTAAGTTCAAGATTATTATCTGTTCCATGAGGATTTCCCTGTGTTTTTATTTTTTTATTTTTCACGAAGTTCATGACCTGATTCTTGTTGTTTTTTTAGGGAGAGGGAGGCCCTGGCGTTTTTATGGGTTTTAATTTACATTAAATTAGTTTTAATTGAGGTTAAAAGCGCTTAATTAACTTTAATAGCGAGCTTGTTCTCAATTGAAGGTGCTAGTTTAAAGCGTAATGACCCTTCACCTTTCGCTACATCATTAGAGAAATCTAACTTGACCAAATTAATTGTTAAATTAGTTTTAATTGAGGTTAAAAACGTTAATTACTTGTGACCCCTTTGAACCTATAGTTCCCTTACGCCATTAAAGAAACCTAACTTAACTTAACCAAACCAGACAACTCCTAAATTATTATTTAAAAACTAAGTAACTTACACCCAAAGTTCTTCTGAATTTCAAACTAAAGACTTACAGACTGTCCCCCCCTATCTTAAAATATGGGCTAATTCATCTGTTGGGTAACCTTGCCTTTGAATCATCACCTCACGTACTCGCGCATAAACGAATTCCTGAAGAGAAGTAAATTTCGGACAATGGCGATCAACGCCAGTCGTGAAATTCCTTGGTGTACCTTTTTATTATATTATTATTATATAAGATACCGCCAAAAATTCTCCATCCGTCCGTCCGTCTTAAGCCCGGGGGCTAAGTCCTCCTCCATCATTTTTCCATTAAGAAAAATATCATGATGGGCAATTTAGACCCCCATCTAGACCACTTGCTATACGTGCCCCGTGTTCCCACTCGCCAGTCTAATCTGATATCTGTTTAAAACATAACCCTGTTATGTTCTCCGTAAGTCTTGGGTCTTCCATAGAAGCCATATGGATCTTATAGGGGACATAACAAAACTGTCTGGGACAGGGATTTCTTTGTTGATACAATTATGTACAGGGTGTTTCTGTTCTAATTAATCTACCATTAATTAATAATTAATTTGTGTTAAACTGAGTGGAAAGTGTTAAATGGCAGACTTACCAAAAAAAACCTTGTATAACTAAATGTAGAAGACCCGAACATGTTCTTTGACAAAATCCTTCAGACCCATACTTACGTAAATATCATAGGGTTATGGTTTAAGGCAGAAAAGCGGCAATCGTCCATCTTTCTACGGATCCCGTCGGCGCATGCGTTATTTGAATTACGGGGAATAAGTTAAGTATACTGACCGATTATAATAAAAAATGCAAGACAGTATGAGGTTATATTACAAGAGCTTATCTTTTCTTAAGAATATGCAATTTTCTTATAAATTGGATAATTCTTTTCGCTTCCATTTCAAAGTATATGAACGGCCATTGTTTTTTGTTTTTTATAATTTTTTTTAAATGGATAGTTTATTGAACCCTGGTGGTGGTGTGAATGTTTTTTCAGATTCTAAAAGCTATTGCATTATGGGAAATTTGATATGCTTAAAAGATCGTGATTTTTTTATTATTATTATTATTATTATTATTATTATCTGAGGTAGGCAATAATTAAAAATTGGGTGCAATTATGGAAGAGGTGGGCATTAATTGTTACGTTATGTAGTTCACGTTATTTTACTAATTCAGAATCGTGAGATTAAAAATAACTTGGATTTTGTTGTTTGGAAAAATAACTTTGGCTTGATTTGTAGTTCTTAAAATGAAGTAGGTAGCCGAAACAGTAAGCTTGTTTTTATTGTTATTATTATTAAGAACCGGTTAACCTTTGACCTGTATTAATAGAGAGTACGGTACGGTGATAGATGCCCGCATATATTCTTTTTAAATTATCTACTTTAATCATGTTAATTATATTTAATTCATGGTTATGTTTGTTTGTTTGTTTATTTATTTGTTTTGTTTTTGCGATTAACGGTTTTGCTATTCTAGAACTGTAAACCTGGGTGACCTTTAACCTTTCATTTTACGGACGGGAGTATAAGTTAATTCAAATTAATTAAGTGAATTACCCTAAATTTCGATGTTTTTAAAATTGTGTCAAAAATATATTTCTTAATTCTGTTTTGTTTTAAACATCGTTTAACTTTGCTAAACATCCTTTATTTAATGAGTTTTAACTGCGGTTAATTATAGTGTTTATTAATTTACTCTTAAAGGAAATTAAAATGAAGAGAATAAGCTATTAAAATAAGCATAACTAATAGATACGGGATATTCCCAAAACAATTTTAATTCACCAACGCCCGATCTTATAGTTCATTTAATATCGAGGTTAAACGGATATTTAATAATATTATTATTAATATTTTAATTTAAAAATGATATCGTAATCAAGATCAAAGTAAAATTTACCGATCTATGTAATGAAAGGTCGATGATACCGTTAAGATTTCCGTAAAATAATATCAATTCACACCTGTTAAAAATACACTTATAGAAAATGGATTTTCCCCGTAGCACCTGTCCGCTTGAATAAATTGACGTCACAATTTATATTTAAATTTGTACGCAGTGTTTGAAGACTGCTCGAAGACAAAGGCTTAAATCCTTCTACTTGGCTTGTTCTCGAGAAAGTTTGAATTAGGCTTAAGTCCATTTAAAAGTAGGCTTAACTTATCCTTGACTTTGTCTCAAGAAGTTTGACGTGGTCTCGAGGGAGTTTGAATTATAGGCTTAGGTTAAATTAAAAGTATGCTTAACTTCGGTCTCGAGGAAGTTTGAATTAAGCTTAACTTCAGTTAAAAATAAGCTTAAAATTCCACAACCACATTAATTCGGGCTTCCAATATTTACTGTTTATCGAACCAATGAAGCTTAACGTCTTGCAGGGAAAGTCTCGCGGTTTAATCAATATTATCGTACTGTGAACCATTATTTAAATATAAAAAAATACCGGTAAATCGAAAGTTCATAAATACGATAATGTTCCATCCATTCTTGAGTGTTATTTATTGAAGCGTGACAGGAAATACTCTTTTTCCTGTATTTGTATCGAATTGTAAAGGACGTAGTTGAACTTGAATCCCCCTTAATTGGATGGAGATATGGACGGAGACCGGCGTAGATTCTTTAAATTTTGGGAATTTTTGTTTCCTTAATATTTAATGATATCGTCCGTTAATTGTTAGTATTCATTGCGAGATTCTTGGCTCTGTAAATTTGCCCCAAAGGCTAACGTTTCTTTAATTAACAATTAATGTAGTTCTTAATTGTTTTATATTTTATTAAGTATTGGGCGAAAATTGATTTAGGCTGTTAATGTAGGTATTGAAATTTAGGAATTGATTTGAACTACTCTTTTGGATACAAATTAGTCCCTGTTATCAGAAGTCAATAACCCTCCTGATTGACTCACCCACTCTTACCGAGGATCTTTTTGCTTTGCAACGCATTTATGGCAATAAAAAGAACCAATTGAAGACAAATACCACTGGAGCGGATGACCAGTATCTTCAATAGAAGGAAACCAAGCTTGGTTTGATAACAAAAAATTTTTAAGAAAGAAACAAAAGTTTTCATCATCGGAAGATGTGTGTGGCCTGATCACTAAAAGAAAAAAAAATTGGTAATCGCATGTTACCAACCTTAACTTGAATGTTTCATGGGGAAAAAAATATATTGTGGTCAATAGAATATGCAATAGGTAGAAAGGTACGTTGTGTGTAAATTTAACCATTGCAATATTGCAAAGTAGAGTTGAAAAGATATCATACAAGGTTCGCATGATGTTCCAATGGTTATAGGTAGATGATTACCTAATCATTGTTCCGTAACGTTTGGTTTCTCCGCACGACCGTGTCTTGGGTTTACTGGTAACTCGCGAATGTATCGTCGTTTATTTTTTCTTTTTTGCCCATAAAAATAGTTGATTTTAATACATTAAACACGAAAAACGAGGACATGCTTTGACGCACGGAAGCTATAGAGTGTTCAACGCGATAGGTTAATGAGATTTGAACATGGGATTAACATCGAAAAGCGTAGATAATTTTTCTAGTAGTTAAATATTTTCATATGCTAATCTATCAGACATTGGGGTGGCAGACTTATGTCCGGTCGAAATGCTATTTAGTTTATTATACACTGGGGAATGTATCATCGCTCTGTTTGGGTTGGGTCTTTCGTTTTTGCCGGGAATATTGGTTGGGTCTTTAGCCCGGAAGTTGGGTTGCTAGGGCTTGGACTATAGAATAAGTGAAATTATATGGTATGACGTAATGGGTCATGATGATGTCATTATAGTTTCGTTGTCCGAGGCTTAATAATACAAAGCCTAATGTTTAGGCCTAACGATAACAAAAGGAACATTTTGAGCCATGTACGATGGAGTAAACTTAGCTACTACCTAGGCCCACATGAGGGATTTTATATCATGAAGGTCAAAAGGTCATTAATTAATTTCGTGTAAACCAATTAAATTCGTAAGAAAATTAAAAAAATATACAGTTAAAAGTTACAGTATAAAGTTTTAAGTTTCGCAACAAGATTAATCACGTTGACAAAACGACGTAGCGCGTTTTGATTTCGTATCCTTTCAGATAACAATTGAAATAATTATAAAATGCAGAGTATATATATACAACGAGATTGATTTAACCTTGGACACATATGAAATGAAAAGTCTTTTGTAATATCTTTTTTTTTATATTATTATGATTATGATGATACAGGGGATTTAAAGGAGATACGCAATTAGTTCCGATTGAAGTATTTCACGAAGGTGTATGTATTATTGTAGGTGTTACTGTAACAAGTATCTTCATATACAAACTTGTACCATACCCCCCAACCGTGAACCATGCGGTGACGGTTTCTGGGACACTTTGATTTTAGAAAAATATTTTTTTTGGTTTCATCTGAATTGTATCCTTACTTGGAAGTGTTTATAAGTAAAACCAAGAACCCATATAAGAACTAAAGAACGTGTTTTAGGTAGAGTTAGAACACGGCCAATTCCAAGAAATATGGACTTAACAAGTTGACCGTGAAATAGGGAAGTTTTAAGATGTAGCCGATAGAAAATAAATAATTATATTTAAAATTCAAAAATATGACTAAGATGGATTCACACTTCTCGTATATATAATTATACGCTTCTGGTTCTGTGAGGTTACCAAGGCCTAAGTTAGTAGACCAAACCGAAGAAGTGTCGAAAAATAGCGGATGTTTCTTTAAAAAAAATTTACATTTTAAACATTTTTTTCAAACTTAAAAAGTTTCGTGAAAAACTTTTAAATTTAGATTTGTTCTGTTTATTCCTCCAACTTCTTTCCCGCGTTGAGTTTAATATACAGTTAAAGCTACGCCAATACTTTATCCACAACACTTCCTTAGATTAGGTTATGGTCAAAACTTACACCGAAAAACGTTGTCAACTAAAGATACCCGCCTGTTGACCTTTTTTCGGCGTAGGCGTTAGGCCTAATTTTAACTTAGTGACACTGCAGTACGTCTATCTGTAACAAAACATATGGAAAACGGAGTACGGAGTGCCATTAGTCTTTGTTTCCAAAAGCCTACGTATACTGTAGTGTAGAAATGGTGTTCCGGGCGAATGGCTAGCGCCACCAGATGACCAGCGAGGCGAAACCACCCTCGCAAAATGTTAGAGAGACTCTACAGTCCGGCTGAAAAAAAAAAAAGAAAAACCTTAGTTGTGTAAACTCCCATAACATTAACATTTCACGAAACTTAGACTAAAAAAAATAAAGAAATATCTTGCGTGAGATATAATGAATTGAGATTTGAGAGAGACAGAGGAAAAATGGAATATTTTGTATTGTAAATTTATTATATATAGTTTATGGTAAAAAGGAATGATGCTGTGTTATTTATTATAGCTGCTAAAACACTGACATGATAAAATGCATGCTGCAGCATGGACATTCCATTTTAAAATAATTTATAGTTTTCTATATTTAAGGTTTATTTCTGTTTCACGCAGTTGTTTTTTTTTTGGGGGATAACGTTTTTTCTTCCTTGTTTACGACGGGTTATGGATGGTAAATAAATAAACATAATCTGTTGTTTTCTTTATTTTAATATAAATAAATAAATAAATAAGCCGATTATGTCTTGAATTATTTGGGATTCGTGGGACTTTGAGGGAACTGTTTTGTGTTCGAGAATTAGAACCTGTGATGAATTATGATTGCGATGAATATATTTTAAAACGTGCTTATGTTTCATTGATTGTCATGGAAAAATTTATTAATCCCGGTATTTCAATGATTTTAATGGGAAAATTAAGGTTATATTTAAATATTCATTGATTTTCACGACAAAATTAATATTATTACTGGGGTTTTTTTTCCATGATTTTCATGAAATTAAATTACTATAAATGAAGTATCACATCCTGAATTTTGTGAAAGTATTTTTTAATGAGATTATGCCAATTTATATAAATATCTCAAAAGTCAAAACCCATTTCCCAAGCTACTTTGCATATCATTAGCATACAAACTAAGGCGATTAAGGATCAAATAAATGCCGCCTTATCACTTTATAAGACAGTGTAAATAAACACTAGTTTGAATTTTTATTTGTCCTTGTCAAACACCACCACACCCTTGACATTATATACAGTATTTCATTATCATATTAAAATAGCAGCTAACATAATTAATAATTAACTAACTTGCTGTTTTTATTAGTATTATTATTATTGTTGTTGTTTCTAAAGGATTTTTCTTTGTATTCGCCCCTAATAACGGCGGAAGTGATCGAGCGAATCTAACCCTATTTATTATTTTCTTAATAAAAGAAAATCAAACTCAATTATCTCTAGAACAATTAAAAAGTGTCGGCAATCTTATCTAGGATGAATATCTTTTTAAAGAAAATGCCGCCTTCGCATCTCTCTAAAGTTCAAATTGTAAACACCTTTCAGGTATAGATAAAGTTTTAGGATAAGGAAATGTGTATTAGGAGTTCGTCTTTTTGAGTATATCTCGTGTTTTCAACATTTTTCGTAGTTCCCTCTTAGTTTAGTCTGTTAAACGCCATAGGAATTTAGTATTTGCAATTTTAGTGTAGGTTATATTAGTGACGGGAATATTTCTATGGCTTTCTCAACACTTTACTAAAGGATTAAATAAATTTAAAGTATTATATTTTGTCGTGCTGTCTGTAACAGATTGGAAGATATACTTTGTTTATATTAACTCCTGATGGAGAGGGTGATATTTGATTCCTTTGTTATCATATTTCACACACACACAAACGGGAAACCATCTTAGCATACTAAGGTCGTTAAAATATTATTGGAGGGCAAGAAATATAAAAGAATTTCTTTAGTGTCTCGACCCGGATTCGATATAACGGTATTTTTATGCGAATTAAATCAATGCCGGATTCCCTCATCTTATTAAAAAGAAAAAAAAGAAAATACCAAACGTTTTCGGCTTAGGGAATACCCATTTGATTTTAAGTTGCAAATTTGCAATTTTTTCCCACCTTAAAGAGGAGAGCAAAACCTTTTTTCTCGTTTAGCCTAATTTGAAAAAAGTTCAATTTTAGTCTTAACAATTTTTTTCTTGAGGTGAAAGGTCACTAGGGGAAACGCACGCGCGTTAGCCTAATAGTTCAAATTCAGGCTTAGTCCTTAAGGCTCTTAGCGATGTCATTTTTACCCAGAATTCCTTGGGAATTAGAATGACAAGTGCCTGTTTTCTAAAAAGTTAAAATCACAAATATGTCAATTATAACCATATTTTGACCGACAAGGTTAATCCTACACGCTTCTCGTAGAGGTTAAATATGGAATTTTTCCTCCAACAATTTTGAGTTGTTTGACCCTTTAATGAACATATACTTAAAAAGCTCGCCAACTTGTAGAGAAATAGAAAAATTTGTACAAAAGTTTCCTGGTACACGTTCTCAGGCCAATCAAACCACTACTCTCAATTTTTTTAAACATATTACAATGACTGCACGAGCGGTATAAAATTGGACCAAATCACGCTAAGTAATTGAATAATAATGTAGAATTAAATGCAATCATATTGTTAGTTTTTATAAACCCAAAAAAAAAATAGAAACCAACTGGCAAAAATTAACAAAATTCTAAAATCATTTAAATCTATCATTAGTCACGGGTTGCAAATAAAAGTAACTTAAATATAGTTTTTCAAGTCATTATACTACGTAATTTAGAATATAACACAACACAGGATATTCGGTGTTTAGTATAATATTTGTAAGATTAGAGAGCAGGGGATTCTGGGTAATAATGATGTCTGAAAAAAAAAGAAGAAGAAGGAAAAAGGGGCCAATATCGTGTGAGTTGGGCTTAAGTCGAGAATTGACATCGTCTGCATTTTTTTGCATAGAATTGCATCATCATGTGCCATTACTCTATAAGTTCACGCTTGCCCGGTAAGCTAAATTACCGGCTTCAAATATACCTTGATCGTTCAAACGTGAACGGTTTTTTTTCTGTACTTAAGACAACGATTGACCTTTGCGGGTAACTATATACATTCCTTTAAGTTTTGTTTTTATTTTAAACATGACCCTTTCTTCAAGTATAGGGCTAACCGAGGCTTAAGGGGGCACGATTATTGTGTAAATATACTTTAGATGATAGCTATTAAACGTTTAGTGTAATCGATAGCACCTGAAAATGAATGAACTCGGAGTAAAGTGATGTTGGGGTTGGATTTGAGTTTTTTAGTTTTGGTTTTTAGTTTTTTTTTAATTTCTCGAATTTTAATGAGTAGATTAATTTGAAAATTTGTGAGAGTATGTTTCAAATATTGGGTAACAATGTGGGGTGAAGTATTTGATGAAATAATTATTATTTTAGCGGGTTTTTTTTTTATTTGTCAAGATTCAAGATAAATGCTAACGTTTTTTAATTTTTCTTGAGTTTGAAAGAGTGGATTAATTTTAAAATTGGTCTGAATATACTTCAAAGTACGCGTAACACTATGGTATAAATTATTTTGCAAAGAAATAATATATTTTAAGAATTTTGGAAGATTTAGAATTTACTTAAATTGGGTCTTAATCCAAGATAAATAGGTTTTCAGCGCTGTAAGACAAATTGCGTGACCGACAACCACGGAGCTCGATCCTTAATTTATTATACTATATAAATCCACCATCCATATACCCTAGTAACACCTGTAGTTTTGTTCAAAAAAAAAAAATTAATCCTTAAAATGGACTTTTTTTCTTTTTAACTTATAAAAGTCCAAAATAAAAATTGAAAACAAGTTTTTCACTTTGTTTTTTGTGTGAGGGAATTTTGTTTGTAGAGTTGAAGGTCTCTGAGATTTACGGTCCTTCAACTGGAAATTTCATTCCCTAATATCGCTTCAGAACGAGGGGTTACTCACTCACTTAACATAATAGGTGTACACGATTGTACCTTTGACTGTACTAAAGTGATTACGTGTACAGTGCTTGAATGATTACTAAAAATCAGTAATCGGTGTACAGAAACTCTTGAGAGTGATTAGTCCCTCGTTTCAGAACGAAGGCAGCATCAACGTGGCCACGGCGATACATACAACACACACAATCGTGCTGCCAAATTTTATTTCCAATACATCTTTTCCCATTATTATTATATCATCTATTGTTCCAATTCAAAGGCAAATATAACAACAAACTGATTGAAGGGGGGGGGGGGGCTCACTTAATTCAGTTTCCGTTAAAAAAGCCCGCCTTTTGTTGATCATGGAAACACAATACAGTTCAGTTCTACGTAATCATGGATGCATCTAGAAACCTGTGAATAAAAGGAGATAACGGAAATATATTATATGGAAATTATTTTAGGATTTTTTTATTATTATATTATATTTATTTGTATTGAATGCACGGTAGCTAATGGAAGATATGGATAAGTTTGGAATTTTGTTTTTAAATTGGTGTAAAAATGTGAGGGGAATTTATAAGTAATCATTTTTAACCACAAATTAATGTGGAAATAGACAATTTTTTTTAAGTTGTTGGTGTTAAAATAGAGTATGTACTCTGTGGTTTGACCACCTTGTTGTCCGGTATATGGGCAACAAAGACGTTAAATAAGGCTTCGAAACAAATTGATTTTGCTGGACTACTAACTTTGATAATACCCCCCCCCCTCCCCCGGGCCAAAAAACTTGTCTATTAATATAGGTCAATCAAAATTAATTAACTTTAGATTTGGTCAACATAAGTTTGAAATGAAAGATCATTGTCTCAGCGTCTTGTCCACTTATACTAAATAAACGCAAACATTCGATACAAATTGAGTTGTACAAAGCCCGGAAGGAACTTGTATTTGCTTAACAAGTACCTACGTGCCATCTTAATAGAAAATAAGTCACGATTGTTAAGAACAGATCTTTCTTTATTGATAGAGAATGAAAAGGAAAAATCAGCAGTCCTTTTCCTTTTGATGATAAAATAAATCTAAAGGGGTTAACGAGACCTTCGTGGCAAACCATCCTCCATTATTCTTCGGGGTGAAGAATTGAGCTATACTCCTCCTTATAGAATGTATCCCAGTACAATCCACGAAGACAAATTAATAGAACTGACATATCTGGAGAGAGAACCCCGAGTTTTCCCCTCCTTTCCACCCAGGACATCTTTGTCTCCTGTTTTATTAACTCCCACCCTCTCGTTGATTGTCACGTCGGATGGGGTGTTTGATTGTTCCAATATGGTTGTTGCACGTGATGGATGGTAAGTCTCTGGGTTCCGATGAGGGAGAAGTGACTGTTCCCTATATGGAAAAGGTCCTCGACATCCAATCATTTTACCAAGATGTTTAATCGGAATTGTTTGATAACGTTAATGGTTAATTAACTGCGGGGTTGCCAGTTTGACACAGGTCATTGAAAACCTGGAAATTTCGGAGGCAACTCTCTAACATTATGGAGAGTTTTAAATGATTTAGAATAATTTGGGAAATTTATCTAGAGCATTAAAAATTGATAGAGTTAATTTAAATTTATAAAAAACCAAAGATTTCGCTAATCCAGCCTTGAATTAATTATAAGAAAATCATCCAAACCAAAACTAAATAAAAAAAAAACTTTCCCAATACTGTTTATCTATACTCATTGAAAATTCCTTTGCCGTCTTGGTACTACTTCGATTCGTTCTAATTGCTTGATAAACAAAGGATTCTAAGGAATCTTTCGCCATTATTCCCACGCCGAATAAAAAAAAGAGGCCAAAAGTCTGAATTGAACTAGAAATTAACTTTGACGAAGAACGAATCGACCTTAAAACCGAAGAAGAACAATCGTGCATGCGATTGATGCAAATCAGTAAATAAATAAATAAACTTGAAATCCTTTTTTTTTGTGCGAAGTTTCCCAAAACAAAGCATAAAGAATTTTAGTTGATTATTGATGGGAACCATATCAGTACGCCCACTTTATTGTGAATGGTTTACCTGAAATTATTACCATAACCTAGGCCTAATTTGTTACTTAAGCCTAATTTGAAAATGAATTGAATCGAAAATAATGCACGTGACCAATTTGCTCGCGCCAACCAAACTTGAAAGATCTTTTCGTCTCGACTCTCGAGCTTTTCAATTTCGCAAATTCATCATTTAGGCTTAATAATATTAAAATTTCATTAGTTACTGTCCTTTTTAGGATAGAGGTCCGGGAAAAACGCTATTGCTATTAGGCCCTTGTTGGTAACCATAGCAACGCTATATTCCAGCTTCCCCCAAGTAAACATGTCTTTGGCTTCCCTCAATTTAGACTTACTATAGCAAAGTACCTACCAGGAAAGGACTAGCTCGAAGCGAAGCATGATTGCTGTTGGGAACTAGCTGAGAGGTAGGGAGAGAGAGACCCTACCAACTACTTTTCCATCATTTACAATGTAATTATACCACCAACGTGATAAGGAAAGCCTTTATACGTTACCTGAGTCATGCATGCACCTATTGCATTGCCAATCTCTCTTCCACCTGCATGTATGTTCAATAAAACGAAATGAAATGATCGATAAGTGAGTGGGGAGTTGGTTATCAATATAAGTGTGTATTCGGGTTCAAAGCCTTACCTGTACCTTTATCTACCAGAATGTTAATGCATTATCACTGCCTTTGACCTTGCTAAACACTTACCGTGAAAAATTAGTCACTTAAACACTTGAAATAACGTCTCTGGGGGTTATGATGTCACGCTATTATTGGTTATTGCAAAAAGGTGGTGTGGTGGTTTCTGAGGTCACCAAATAAGTCTGAAAACCTAAATTTACTAGAATTTAAGAATGGGAATGGATAGTTGCAAAAATTCTAAATTTTATTTAGTTTGAAACCTCAAAATTCATGAAGAAAAAAAAAACAAAACTTTGCAAGCTTGAAATCACCTCGATTTTTTAATTAAAACCAGTATTTTTGCTACCATTTTCAATAGAGCTAGTGTTCCACCTCTCCGTATATGGTGCGGTTTTGTTACTTTTGTGACAAAAGGCAGGTCGAATATAATGAACCGTATTAACTTTTAAGAACGCCGCGTTTAAAGTTTAAAAATAAGAAATGTCTATTGAAACATTTTCTCGACCTATATTTTATATTTAATTTCTAAACAGCGGAGAAATTACAGGTTACAGTATTATTATTATTTTGGGAGTATATAAATTTTTTATGATGAAAATACAATTTTTCTTCTATGTACAGAAATACTGTACCAAATACCTCAATAACTTTGAACTTTGGGCTGAAGTTGAAACGTATTTTGAATCGCGACTTGTGGTTTTAGAAAGAATCAAGTTTGGTTTGTTTAAAATCCAATCATGGATTTTGTAGACCTCAATATGTTCTTTGACACCTTACACTCAGTTTGACCCTTTAATTTTAATTTACGGTAGACTTATCAGAAAAACACAATGTATACCAAAAATTTCAGTATTGTACCTTGACAATGATCTCTATGTTTAAGGCTTAAAAATTCACTCCGTTGTTTAAAGTTCTTTGAACTTCCGCTTCTTCTTGCCTAAGTTGTCGTGTGTTTAATTGGCTTATGGATGGTACTGAGGAAAAAAAATGGTATTGATCTAAAATAACGACAAAGAGAAACCTTTGAAACAAAAGCTATATAGTTGCTCCGGACACTGACGACATGGTAAAGGAGTGAGTGAGTTTTTACCAGACAGGTCTGAATCCATACAAATTTTGTTAGAAGTTTTTTTTTAAAGGGAGGAGTTGGTTTCGTTCCTTGTTTCTATCTCCTATAACGGAAGTGCACCCTAAAAGTTATTTAAAAGTGATTATATTGAATGAACTTATCTCGGTTATCTGTTTGTTAGGCAACCTGGGTAAATAATTACCTAGGATCGTCTAGCGTACTTAATGAGTTTAGAAGAAACAATGTAGGGTTTAGGAACTTTGCTTGGTTGCTATGGTGGTGGTGGCTTAGGGATTTAGGCCTAATTAGAAGTTTGAAACAAGGCTTAAGATTAAGGAGGTTTTTGACTACCAGGGAAGTTTGAAAGTAGGTTTAGGAAGAGTTATGCCTACTGGAGGAGTTTGAAACAAGGCTTAAGAAGAGTTTGGCGTACTGGAGAAGTTTGAAACGAGGGTTAGGAATAGTTAGGCCTACTGGAGAAGTTTGAAACGAGGGTTAGGAATAGTTAGGCCTACTGGAGAAGTTTGAAAGTAGGCTTAGAAAGAATTTGGCCTACTGGAAAGTTTGAAAGTAGGCTTAGAAATAATTTGGCCTACTGGAGAAGTTTGAAACAAGGCTCAAGAAGAGTTTAGCCTACTGGAGAAGTTAAAAAGTAGGCTTAGGAAGAGTTCAAAAGTAGGCTTAGGAAGAGTTCAAAAGATAGGCTTAAGAACTTCGAGGGAGAACGACTGAAGACATTGTTCTTGAACTTGAATAGAAATACATTAATTACAAATCTTATGATCAATTTCATTGAAACGCAACGCATTTATGGTTCTTACTACAAAACGGATAGTCTTATCTCACTTTTGGGTGCTACGTGCCGGTTCAAAGCATTGACCATGCGAGTGAAAACACAATGATAAATAAAATGATCATGATATAGTTTTTCCCGGAGCTCCTAATGGTCGGTCGCCTTACGAATGCATCAATGCCAAGCAAAAAAACCTTATATTTTCACCGGAAAAGTAGACGTAACACGCTATTACTTTCCCACCACGTTTACCACAAAGTGTTTATTAGTCGGACGTGACGTAGTCACTCTATAGTCAAGGGCGGGTTTTTATCTAAAAGAGAATAGCTTTGGAAACAATGCTATATTTCCAAATGGCTTTCCCTTCTGTTATAACAGTTCTAAAGCGACATTTGAGAAATGTTCTTATTTATCTTTTTTAAAATCCAGCCACAGGTAAAATGGAATTCTACAAAAGAATTTTATATTTTTCAAGATCACGAGAGTGTGTCTCGAGATTTAAATTTTATTTTATTTTCTTGCGTAACACAGATACGATTGAGTAACGTCTTAGGGAGTGTTCATTTTTGACCTCTAATTTGACCTCTACGAGAGTCTTATGAAGGTTCGTACAAACCTGGAGGACTTGGAACTGTCAGGGAAATAAATTGTTGCCTTAAAATTCAGGGAGAACTCAGGGAAATTTATAATTTTTAGTAAAATTCAGGGAATACTTGGGAAATATCAGGGAAATCGGTTTTGGAAAAAAATTTGGCAGGAACCCTGTTTAATCCTAATGTCTAAAATAATTAATATAAGAAATAAATTTAAAAAAAAATGAAGCGGGAGAAATATCCAAAAATACACCAGTCTAGATTTATGTAGAGATTTCTTGAAAAACAACAGAACTTGGTAATACGAAAAAGAAAAACAGAGACTATGAATTCTTTTTTTCTTAGTATGTTATGTTATTACATCCTACGTATATGGGTTTATAAAAAGAATCCATTAATCTCTCCTCTGTAGGAATGAAATCCCACTAGTAGAATTTACTTTCCGTGATGTCTAGAAAAAAAAAACATTTTAAAACCTACAATAGGATTTCATTGTGATGTCTCTTAGAGAAAAATAGACTTACGTGCATGGTGAGAAAAAAGCTGGGATATATCAAGCCGAAATGGTCCATTTTCCTTTTGATCCCAATAACAAACAAAACAATGAGACCCTATAGGCCTTTCCGGTACTAATTACAATTGTACCAATGTTTATACAGGGGGATGTTGCGAAACACGCGTGAGTACGATGCACTATTCAAAGGCTTCTTAGAAAAACGCGAATAATTTCGATAGAAATCGTCTATTAAATAAGAAATGGTAATGATCCCGAACGTGCGCTATAAGGGGTTGGATACTTGGCGTTTATTTTGGTTTTTTATGCAGTGAAGTGTACAGTATTCAGGCTAATTATGTCCCACCCCTCGATATTACTCCTGCGCACGAGCTTCTATGATAAGACAGGAAGCTCGGCTGAACGAATTGAGTGAGCATTATGAATAGCGATTTTTCAACGTAAGATTGTACTAGAGATTAATGCATCGCCTATGATTATCTTAAGGCGACTGTTTCCAATGGTCTTCAGCGTTACTTAAGAGTCAACTCTTAAAGTGAAGTTAAAAGCAGTGACTTTGGGTTGGGAGCATCATCAAACTGAAGACCAAAATGATTAGTAAAATTGTATTATCTAACCAAGAACGTTGTCAATCTTTAAATCGTTTACCGGGAATTTTGTTTTTATTCTTTAAATTCATCTCTTTCTCAAAGAAACGGAAATAACATTAGATGAACTTATTTTTTTTAACCGAGAAAAATATCACGTCATTTATTCACGGAAAAGGAAGTTGGCATTCGTCAAAATAGTGTCAGTTTTGAAAGGGTTGTCATTGAGGTTTGAACAAATTAAGGACATAATATTAGTCATAGATTCGTCTGCTTGAAACTATTCGGTTACACCCTCCCTTTAAAATATAAATAATATATACAAAATGTAGTTCAATATATAAACGTACACTTTCGTTTATCACGCGCCATAAGTTGACCTTTGACCTGAACGCCGAAAGAAAACTAAAACTACTATCTCTGTAAGCCAATCAATGATTGCGTGCGCCTCCGGGGCGTATTAAAATTTAACCCTAATCACTTTTTCAAATACAAACCCGAGGCTTAAATTCTTAACCCTTTTCTTGACCCCTTCAAAACGAAAACGTAATTAAAATTCAATCTCTAAAACAATCGAATTAAGTTAAAATATAAGCCGTGGTGTAGGTACATCAATCGAATTAAAGGCGAAGCATAGTATAAATTTAATTGATAATTAAATGATAGCACGTGCTTTTTCATTGTGTTAAAGTTTAAAGAGGTGTATGAAACTTTCCACGGAAATGTTTGAAGGTTGCACGCGGTTAGGTTGAGATTTTGGTGGAAGTAACCGACACCTCGGTTGGTTCCCCGAATCTCGTGACGACTTCACCCTTTTTATTTTAATCCTTTCTTTTAACTATTCAAATATTATATTTGAAAAATTATTTTTTCGAAGTCAAGGTCGGTTTTGTCAAAATAAAAGATTTTCTTTTTCAAATTGAATTAGGCCTATTCCTAGAGATAAGAATTTTTCTTTATACCTTTTCGTACATTTAATATTTATATTTTATAAATGCACGCCTGATTTTACCGTAAAGATAAAAATATAGATTTGATAACCGTAAATAAATGAAGCTCATAACTTGGAAGTAAATTTAAAAAAATAAAATACCAAGATTTGTCTGTCACTCTGCAACCTTAATAGTTTTACTTCAAAATACGAATGTTTTTGATATGAAAAGAAACTTCTCCATTTTTGTGTTTATCAATTTTAAAGAAATATATATTGAGTCTAACTCTGGCTGGGACTAGTTTCGAACGAGTTCTTATCTGATCTGATAGAATTTATTTTATTATTTTTTTCTTTCTTTTCAATTTGTGATCGAAAAATACATCGAATTACATCAAAAGTAGATAAGCAATAGTTAGTTATATCGGCTGAGGCAGGAAAACCTTCGAAGGGGTTAGGTTAGACTAGTATCGTATTTCCTATGTCGTTAAGTTTAGTTAGGCTTAAGAAAGGCTGATTTCTTGATCAAGAACTGTGATATTTTTTATCAGGGGTATATAAAATATCGGTTTACGATAATATGTCGTATAGAGACGGTGTTTCTCGGGAGGGGGGGGGGGTTCTGTACATTTCAAACGTCCAACAGATAAGACTTAATTTTAGCTGAAAATTTAATTTCATTTTGGTCTGGACTGGAGAAAGTTTGAATTAGGCTTAAGTGAATCTGGTTGGGACTACAAACCAAGCCTCGGGGGGTTTGATAAGGTTTAACTGAAAATTGTTTAGAATTAGGCTTATGAAAATATGGAATTTTATTGAGAAGGGGTTTGAATTAGGGTTAAAAACTGGAATTCCTATTTAGGCTTAACTATTAATCCATAATTTATATAAGTAATGGTTTGAGTTAGGATTAGGCTTAGAAATAACTGATTTTCTAGTAAATTGAGATCATTCTGTAAAAGTATTTAATATTTTTTTGCTATTTCATCATATTCATATCATTCACTATCTGCATCCCCAAAAATGTCCTCATTACTAATTAGAGAGAGAAAAAACCATCCTGTAATCAAAGCAAGTATGTTCCCGCCAAAGGAATAATAATAACAACAAATTCATCAAATTAAAACGGCACCAAATTGCAATACCAAGAGATTAACTTTAAACTTTCGCCTTTGATAAAAACTTGAATACGGAAAATGAAATGCCGAAATGTTATTTTAGTATCGAATAACAAAGTAACCCTTATGGACCCCCTAAATAAAATGGAACTGTACTATACGCGCATTGAATAAGGGATAAGGCATCCCGCATTAATAACCCATAGCACCCAATGCACCCAAAGCTTGAAAAGTGCCTTTACCATTCGACACGCTCTGAATTCACCCCGCGCACGTGATCTACAGTTTAATAGATGGTGTAGTTGAGTCTCCTCAAATTAAAATTAATACTCAGATGTACAGTTTGGAACCAACCCTCTGTGAAGGTGGGCTTACCATACCATCAGAGATGACAGACTGTCCTGTGCAAGTGTGCAAGCGAGCGTTGAAGCACCCGGCCGGCTCACGTAAAGGGGCTGTCAAATTTTGGGGGTACAGCGGACCATGGTGTTATTAAGGATACGCTCTTCGTCTGGTCTCTCAGTTCAGACTCGGTGGAGCTACTGTAGAGTCGGAATAAAGCTACGGTCTGTCCGAGCATATAAGCATCCTCGTTCCCTTTAAAAAACAAATTTCTTTCTGGAAAGCTGTAAAGTTATCCCCTATTGACGTAAGCGCGCTAAGCAGGAAGCCCCTGGTTTGCTTTTTCATCGAGATATCTTTCATCCCCTCTTCTCTTCCTCGACTTTTGCTTATTATATCTTGAATTTTGGTTTCGGCCTGTTATTCGAACTGATAAGTTACAGGAGAAGAGACGTGTATTTTTTTCACTCGCCGAGCTCAAATCATCGTCTAGTTAAACTCGTTTAAAGTTGTTTTAAATATTCGATAAATCTTTAAGACCTTTTTTTTAAATATATTGACTGTGATTTGAACTTTTATTATTATTAATAATATCATTATGCCTTCCGTATATGAATATCATCATGTTGAACTTGATAAAGTTGGAAAAGGAAAGCGGTGAGTTTGTTTTGATATTTTAAGGTATTTTTATTTATTTTAATTTTATTTTATTTATTTATAATTTGATTTAAAGGAAAAGGTGTTTGTTTATGGATTTTGTTTTAGGTTTCACATGATTTTATAATTTTTTATTTTATTTATTTTTATTGTTTTATTTATTAATTTATTTCGTGAAAATTTTAATTTAGTTTTTGCTGGTTTTTTTTATTTTTTTTTTTTTATTAGAAATATGATTTGAAGTAAATTTAGTAAAAATGATGATATCCTCGTTAATTTATTGAACCCGATATTAGTTCACAATACGCCATATTAAATATTTAAATTTCTTAAATTAATATTCGCATTAAAACCATAAAAATTTTAACAACTATTAAAATTCAGTTTAGTTTCTTGGTTTCGTGGCAAATTTTCTGACGCATTTTTCAAACTATTAAAACCGAACTCCCCCGTCTGTATTAAGCAATAACAAACTACATCTATGCCTTTGAAAATGTATATACCCTACGTCATCACGATACATTTACCACACTCTTCTAAGTCTCTTTTACCTGCCATATACCATAAATTTTCCAATATAATTGAAAATGTAGATACCATAAATCAAATATGACATTCTTGAATCTAGCTATAGCAAAAAATAATATAAATTTCAAATTAACGAACTGTATGAACCCTATCCATAAATAACTTTGGATAAATATTAATTAGATCTTGCGTATACTAATTACATATTCAACGCTATGAAAATTACATTAGCATAAATATTAAAATAAAAATAAAACGTTGGTGAAAATATGAATATACTAATTTTCTTCACCTAAGGGTCAACGAAACGTTAATTAACGTAATTTCTTAAATTAGGGGTTTGAATGAAATACAACTCTCTCTCTGTGTGTCTCTCCCTCGTTATCCCAGTGAGTTGAAATAATATTCAATCGTTTAATGAGGCTATTAGTAAAAGGTAATCAGTAGTAATTTAGTTGGCTCTATCTGAAATTGAGAAACATGATGGTAATTACCAACTCCCCTTAAAGATGATACTTGAGCACCTTTTTTGGTTCTGGAATTTAAGGTTAGCTTCAACAACCATAGTGGGAATATCGTATATAACAGTTAAACGTGTTTTGGAAGTTTAGAGGTAGGGTTTCCCTGCCTGGTGTCTTAAAATAAACTTCTTAAGAGGGTATAGAGTGTTTATTGCACCACCCGTTCGTTATTATTGCAGTTTATGGGTTGGCAATTTTGCGGTTTACCTTGTAGAGTACTTACGAATGAAGTTTTATTTTTAAAATTTTAACCAGTTTCTTTAATTACTATTAAATGGTATTTTAGTGTTAATTTTAAATACGTTCATTATAGTATCATTATTTTAATTGCGGGTGGTTTAACTAACAGAACATAATTTCCACGTTACACACTTGACTTTATTTAAAGAGAAAAATTTGTAACAGAAGTTTAAAAGGAAATCTCTTGAATAGTAACCAGAACCCAGTGTTATAATATATATTTATTTTTTGTTAAGTCCATTTTTCACTTTGTTCAACTTGATTTTGGTAATTTAACCATTCAGAACGATTCACAGTTCTCTTTTATCCAAGGTTTATACTTCATTGACTAACTTAAGTTGAACGTAGGTCCCTGAATATGGGAATCCTTGAGTTCCTTCCGTTCTGTTCAGTGTATGGTGCATAATACATTGAATATTGCAAGGATATTTTCCCACACTGGAAGAGCGCCTCTTGCTCTTATTCACCAAAAACCCTGAGCCGAGCACCCTGTTCCTGTTCCTTATAACGTTACACTAGAACCCTCCAAACCTGAAGCAGAACGGAGAACTTCAGACAGGGCAGGAAAATCTGTCTTTCAGAACATAGAAAGTGCCCCAAAAATAGTTACATTGCCTTTCCCAGAGCAAGGAAAGAGCGTATACCATTTCAAGAATGTTTCTTAACTGTATCATGTTACAGTTTATGTTTTCTTGCTTACTTCGGGCTTTTTATGATGATGTTTTATTAACTGAGCCCATGTATTTATTGTTTAGACTCTGTCTGAAGCTTCCAGGGATTTTTTTTAACTTCCCTTCCCGAACGGGGAAACGGATATTGCACTTCCTAAACTTAGCTGCTAGTTCTAACTTATTGCAGACGATTTTTATCTGAATTCAGCGTCATTTTATTTTTAATTGCAACATTTTACCGACGACGTAGGAGTTTTTCGATATGGTTTTTGAGAAGTTAGTGAAGGTCGTAAATTGAAGTAGAAATGTTGTTATTGTAAAAGGGGTTTATTAAATTGAAGTAGAAAGTTGGTTAAATGTTACGTTTAGTTAGTTAACCAAAAACACATAGTGGTTGGCTGAAAGAGACCCTCTTAGGTTATTTAAATGGCGCTAAGAGGCAACGCTAGACGGAGTTCGAATTAATTCACTACACGTGCATGGGAGGCTAGCTAACTCGTCACTGCCTCTAGTGGTGCATGCTTCTTCAAGAAGGTGACCTTCCCCGACCCCTGTGGTGTTTCCTTCTCTTCTGGAACTAATGGAAGGGTCTATTGGTATCTATCAACTGTGGCATGCACACGAGATCTGAAAAATATTTGAATTAAACCTTTAAATCAAGTCCAACTCGTTCCATTCCTAAACCCATCAATCTATTGAACGTTTTTTTTTTTCATTATTTTGAACAAGTACAATGAGATATTTCCCCTTCCTATGTACATTTTTAATACCATTATTTAAGTTTGACTATGCGAAATGGAAGATAATTAATTTTGCCAGACAGTTTTATGTAAAAAAGAAAAGAAATACTAGTGGCCTTTTTTCGGTCAGTGCCCTTTGAGGTTGATTATTTTTTTTTACCCAGCAGCTGCCTGCTTATGTCCTGTCCTGTCTCTGTCCAAATAACGGCAATTCACGCGCGAAATTGTATACTTCGATTTCCCGCCCAAGTTCCTAACATACCTAAGAATGTCAAACGGAAAGTTTAGAAATAAATACACGTCTCAAATTGCGTTTTATTTTGAATAGCTTTTAATTATCGCGGTTTTTACAGAATTTCCGATTATTTACGCTATCAGACTTGGATGGTGTTGTCGACAATATTTGGGATATAATTACTTCCGGTCTTGTTTTTGTTTATCGGAAATTAAAAACCGATTTTAATCTTGAAGATTCAAGGTAGAAATAGAAGGGGTCAGTCACTCGTAATTATTAAAAGTCTAAGCGGGTATTACAAGTAATATTTAACAGTGATTAACCCCTCACTAAAGTTTTAATTTGGTGTTCATGCTGACGTAAAATGTGTATTAAGTCAATGACGCCCATTAAAGTCTCTCAAAACATGAAAAAATTATCAGGAAAAAAAACTTTGGAAATAACAAAGAATTTTCTGTTATTGCGAGTTATATAATTTTTTATACCAAATTTTTAGGTTCAGAAAACCCATTTAATTTTATTTATTTAACTTTTTTTTAAGAATTTAAATATAAAATTTGTTATCAGGTTTTCGCAGCTAGCTAGCTAGCAAACAGTTTCTCGGTGTGTTCTTGGTGATATTATACTATATAAATGTATTCTAAACTTTTGCTAATAACAAACGGTTCCCTTGTCCTAATTCGGGTGTATATATCTTAGAAGGATGTATAATATTTCTTTAACACGTCATATCACAAGTCGTATATATATAGTTTGTGTTAAGATTAAAAACCACAACCAAATTATGGGGTTTTAGAAGTTTCTTATCAAAGACAGCGCTCTCTCGGATTGACTGAACAAACACACACCGTTAGCCCTGTGTGTTTGTGTGCGATTTCTTTTTTGTATTTTTGATTAGGCAAACTTCCGTTATGACTTTTATAGTTCTAGATATTTGCGTCTGGTTTTTATAGATATGATTTATACAGTTATTTATTTTTCAAGAAATCTCAGTTTCACAGTCCTGGTGCCGTTCTTTAATTACTCTAATTAATTAAACTAGGTTGTTTGGAAGTGTATTGTTTGCTATTTAGCCTTGTCACAACTTTCGTTGTTGTGTTTTAAATTAGGCTTAAGAGCTTGAGGTATTAAGTGTCGAATTAGGCTTAACTGATTACGATATTCCGTTTAAAATTTTGCTTAACGATTTGGTCTACTTTGATTGTATTAGATTAGGCTTAAATGCTTGGGATTTTTAAATTATAATTAGGCTTAAATTGTAACTTCTACAATTAGGCTTAGTGATTTGGTCTATTTTGATTTCATTAGGCTTAGCAAATTATACTGCAACTATTGCGCGTAAAAGTTGCAATAAACCCAAACACAGTTCAATATTTATTGTAATTAATTCAAGATGTCAAAATATTTGTTTACTAGCTTCCGAATTGTTTTAAACGTGGGAGTATTAACTTAACGAGTTAACAAACAATTAATTAGAAGAACCACTTAATAAGTTATAGCTAAACACCAACGCTATTACATAAATTAAGACTAACAAGAAAGACCATTAAATAGTTTTAAATAAATTAAATATAAAAAACATTACAACAACGTCATCTCTTTTGCATGCATGCGCCTCAGGAGATGTTTTGCTATTATATCTATAAAAGGCTCTATTGTAACACACTGGACCTTATAAGGCCAAATTACACTTTAAATTATTACAAGTTGCGATGAATGCAAATTGAGCTCATAAAAATGACCCATATATGTCAATATAAATATTTTTTATCAATGGTTTTTATAGTCAGTATCAAAGGATTAAATTCCGACAACTTTATAAATATAGTTTTAGGCACTGATATGGTGCTTTGTACACCATAATTTAAAAACACCTTTTATGATTATGATTATACGCAACCCTAACACACCATGGTACTAATTTATTGGTGTTAGTCACAAACTAATATATAGTATAACCCTAAATTACCCCCAGAGATTAAATTTGAAATTTAATTCTTATCTGTGGGGTTTTTATTTGATATTACTTCAAACGCATATTTTACTTCGGTTTAATCATTTTAATTTGAAAATTCACCTTACGTCCTTCAATTATTATATTTAACTATTGGATTTTAACAGTTATGTTAATTTTTAATTTATAATTATTCGACTTAACGCGTAATTAAATAAAACGAAATTAAAAAGAAAATGAAAATTCATATTTATTGGTTTTTGAGGTTGAAAAGGGTCGAGGTTGCGAATTTTTCAAGCTCTTATAATCAATTTGAAGATACGAGCAATAATCTTAAGCCTTGGCGTGATTTTTTTTTTATTTTATTCTTTTAAAACCTAAATATTGAATTAAAGAATAAATATAAAAGACACGTTTCCGTGCAATGACTAATACGCCGATTAGATGGCCCCATATTATCCTATTTAAGTTTGTTTGAATTTACTAATAAGTTATAGCCTGCCTTTTGAATTCTTTTGAAGATTTTGAAAAGCAGATAAACATTTATCGGGGTATTTAAATTATTTTGAAAGGTGTGCATCATTTTCTATAAAGTGATCTTATCTTGTTTTAAAGTGTTCAGGTTATTTTGTTTGAAGAAAAAGGTGCGGGGTTGTTTGAATAGTTTAAAAATCAATTTTCTTATTTTCACTGTAAGGTACTTAAAAGATAGGAGAGAAATTAATCATTCTAGGCCCTCGTATGTTTACAATGAATGTACACTTCTGTTTTCAAATTGATAATCAGTTTTTGATAAAAAAAAATGCGCAAGTTTCACGTGGGAATTGAAAACCATCTGCTTCAATGATTATAGAGAAATTTCTGAGTGTGATTCAATTTTTATCAGGAAAAGTTGCATAACTTCAGTAACTTCCCGAATTAGGCTTAGTAACTTGATTCCTGAATCTTAAATGTTAAGCCTAATTTGAAGTCTTAACGTTCCTGGCCTAAAAGTAGGCTTAAGTGTTGTTAGACTTGTCTGCGCCAATAACTTTACGAATTAGGCTTAGCAACTTGATGTCTTATGGAATCTTTGTGTGTTTTTTTTCCTCAGGGTTTTGAAACCACCGGGTGGAGGTTGCAGTGACATCTTCGGAGGTGGTGCCCAAAGTCCATCATCAGAGAACAGTTCCGGTTCTACCACTCCAACTGGACGCAGGTCATCCGACTTTGGATACAACACAAAGGATCGTCTTTTCGGTGGCGAACCTAACGGTGACGCTTTGGGTTCACCTGCCAGACGAGCTTCGATTGACCGCATGAAGTCGAACATTTTTACGGGTAGTGACCAAACTGATTCGACACCTAAAGCTAATAGCGCCAAGAAATACGGTAAGGTTACTCGTAAGTTGCACTTTTTCTGGACATTCTCAACATTTTTTATTTTTTTTTTAACACGAAGTTATAATTTTATTGATTTTTAATTTTGATTATATTTTTTTGTCCCCGCTTGGCGTCAATATTTGCAATTTACTTGCACATTATTGCACGTATTTTTTTATGTTAATTTCGGACGCATGTTAACATTGTAAAGCACGCCGTAATCCAATCACGGGCGAGTTTGAAGGAATCAAGGAAGAGAAAACCAATGGTCATAAAATGAACGGAAATGGTACTAATGGTACTACGAACGGACACAGTGGTACGTATTTTATTTTCTTAAGCCTTGGTTTGTCGCTATTTCATTATAACCTTTTAACCTTCACCACTAAAACTTCGATTTGTTTTAAGTCAATACTCATGAACTTCTATTAGGTTTTACCCAGAATTAATTTAAATAACATTAATTCGCGATGCACCTGGCAAGGCTTAACGGGGTACCTGAAAAATTTGACATCGTTAAGCCTTGTCACGTGCTTTGGCAATAACTCTGAAATTTTTCTCTAGAGTAAAATTAGCATATTAATAGAGTCTTTTAATCCTAATAAAATTTTATTGCCTTTTGAATATTTATAGAAGACAAGACAGCACCACCACCAGTTCAACAAAATGGACGCGTTCGTAAACCCCCTGGTGGAGAGAGTTCCGGAATCTTTTAAAAATAAAAATTGATGATATCATGAAAACAAATTTTGCAGAATTTTACTGGCAGAAAATTCAAACACCCCTTTTTTATTTTTTTTTTTTTGCAAACTAAACCAAACCAAGGCAAGCACCCGTCTAGCTGTCAGTCTGTCTTTAAATCTTCAGAGGGTGCATTTTTCCTTCGCCCCCCCCCCCTTCAACACCTTCTTTTGCACACCTTTCTCCCCCCCCCCTTATAGAATTTGAAAATATATTACGTATAACGTCACGCAGCTTTTGCTTTTGAAAAAAAAAAGAAACTAAAAAAAAATAAAAATAAAAATAAACAAACAAACACGTTTTATTAAATAAATTGCTTAGTGTAAATATTTATAAATACATTTTTTTTTTAAAAAATACATATAAGAAAAACAGACTTTTTTCCTCGCTTTTTCATTTATATTAAAGCAAAAATTCGTGACGAAAAAAAAAGGGCCCAAAGTTCATTTAATTAAATATTGTATTACTTGAATTTCTATTTCAAATTTGATCCAATTTATTTTTCAATAGGTTTTTTTTTTTAAATAGATTTTTTTTTTTTGAAGAATAATTTATATAATAATTAATTTCGTTTACATTAGTATTATTTCCAAAACTAGAATCACTTGTAAAAGGATAATCTGTTTGTTGATCAAGAGATTTTTTCCTTAATTAATTATAATTATAATCCATTTTTTACAAATTTTTCCCCCTTTACGATTTGTGTATTTGTTCGTTTTGGTGCCTAAATTTGTATTTTAATAAAATTTTATACCGATAATATATTTGTTTTTACTTTACTGAATAGTAATTTAAGAATTTCAGATTTTAAATTCTGGCACGCACGTGGGATAAGCCTATTTGAATTTAAGCGGGACTTTCTGATTGGCTGAAACCCTAGAGACTCGTTATAGCGCGCCATCTAGTGTCGAATGTTATTGGCTGTTATTCAGAGTATCTCTAAAATAATTCGGGTTAGGGTGTGTTACTTGTTTAAGGTCATATTAACTTAATTTCAAGTGTTTAATTGGGATTATTCATCAGTTACCTTAAAATTTAAGTAAGTTTAACGTTATTTCGTTGTATATTCGCTAAAAGTAGCGCGAAACGTAACGAGAAGCTAGGAAAATACTAAAACATAGTGCATTCTTTTTTAGCCAAGGCTTAGCGTGACTGACTTTCGATTTCTGTTATATATTTTCCTGTTAATTTTAATTTAGATTAAAGATGGAAGACGTATTTCACTGGAGTCGGGAAGGAAACGGTTTTCAAGTACGAGTTTGGTTGGATGATACCGAAAATGACATGAATCAAGGGTTAGTTTTACTTTAATTACATTAAGTTCAGTCCCATAAAATTGGCTTCCCTGTAATGTCTTTAAAGTGACGTCTGCTATTACCTTATAAGGTTATGTTACTGTTATTTGAGTGGGTGTGGAACTCCCGACTATTTAAACGCGGTTTTCGTTAATAAACGTTCATTATTACGTTTAATTAAATGTTATTAGAGATGATCATGGCTTCAGTCCACTTCACTGGTCATCAAAAGAAGGTAGAGCTAACATTGTTGAAATGTTGCTTCATCGTGGAGCCAGGATCAATTCCACCAATATGGGGGATGATACTGCTCTGCATTTAGCAGCTGCTCATGGCCACAGAGATATTGTTCATATGGTAGGGTTCTAACTAATACCCTATTTAAAAATCTGATATAATTAGGCCTATTTTCTTTTAACTACCAAAGCTCTTGAGAAACAAAGCTGATATCAATGCAGTTAATGAGCATGGAAATACACCATTACATTATGCTTGTTTTTGGGGATATAGCGCTATTGCTGAGGTATTTTATTATCATTAATTAAACTTAAGATTAAAATTAAAATTATAACTTTATTTTGGCATTTTTAAAAGGATTTGGTGAACCAAGGTGCTGTGGTTTCCATTTCAAACAAATACAATGAAACTCCACTTGATAAGTGCAGAGGTTCATTATCACAAAAACTGCATGGTAATTAAAAAATTGAGTTTACCACTAATTATTCTAGTCTTTAATTAATCTTATTTTAGACATTGCAACTCAAATGGGTCAAGAATTAAAGAAAATTCCTTACAAGGATCAAAGTTGGATGGGAACCAAGTCCAGAACAAGTAAGACAAATATTTGATTTAATAAAATTAATTATTAAATTAATTATTTTAGTTAACTTTAATACTAATTAAGTACTTTTTAATTAAATAATTAACAGGAGATGCAACTTTATCCAGACATTCTGGTATCAACATCAATGAAATTCAATTCCAAACTAAAATTGCTAATACACCATCTGGAGAAGTATAAGATTTTGTTAATTAATTATTTACTAATTTAATTTAATCTAATCTAATTAGTTAAATTAAATATATCTGTTTTATTTAGACTTGGAGGGGTAATTGGCAAGGCAATGACATTGTAGCTAAAGTCCTGAAAGTATTAGACGTAACTCCGAGAGTTTCCAGGGATTTTGCGGATGAATTCCCCCGTCTACGTATCTTTTCTCATCCAAATGTTTTGCCAGTTATTGGTTGCTGTAACAGTCCTCCTAATTTGATTATCATAAACCAATTCATGCCTTTCGGATCACTGTACTCCGTTCTACATGAAAGAACTGGAATTGTGGTGGATACAGCCCAAGCCTTGAAGTTTGCTATTGATATTGCCAGAGGAATGGCTTTTTTGCACAGTTTGGAGCCACCCGTGGTCAGATATTACCTTAGCAGTAAACATATCATGATTGACGAGGATTTAACGGCAAGGATAAATATGGCTGACACCAAATTCTCTTTTCAAGAGAAAGCCAGAATGTATAATCCTGCTTGGATGGCCCCTGAGGGTAATTAACTAATTAATTATATTTGTTAACTTAAAAACTAATTTAATAATTTAATTTTAATAGCCCTACAAAAGAAACAAGATGAAATAAATGCAAAAGCTGCGGATATGTGGAGTTTTGCAATCTTATTATGGGAATTGGCTACGAGAGAAGTTCCATTTTCTGATTTAACACCCATGGAAATTGGAATGAAGGTAAAATTACTTAGCCTATTTTTAGACTTAATTTAATCAATTTGAAGCTGCTAATTAATTAATTAATTAAATAAATTATTGAAGCTGCTAATTAATTAATTAATTAAATAAATTATTGAAGCTGCTAATTAATTAATTAAATAAATAAATTATTGAAGCTGCTAATTAATTAATTAAATAAATTATTGAAGCTGCTAATTAATTAATTAATTAAATAAATTATTGAAGCTGCTAATTAATTAAATAAATTATTGAAGCTGCTAATTAATTAATTAATTAAATAAATTATTGAAGCTGCTAATTAATTAATTAAATAAATTATTGAAGCTGCTAATTAATTAATTAATTAAATAAATTATTGAAGCTGCTAATTAATTAATTAATTAAATAAATTATTGAAGCTGCTAATTAATTAATTAATTAAATAAATTATTGAAGCTGCTAATTAATTAATTAATTAAATTAATTATTGAAGCTGCTAATTAATTAATTAATTAAATTAATTATTGAAGCTGCTAATTAATTAAATAATTAAATAAATTATTGAAGCTGCTAATTAATTAATTAAATAAATAAATTATTGAAGCTGCTAATTAATTAATTAAATAAATAAATTATTGAAGCTGCTAATTAATTAATTAAATAAATAAATTATTGAAGCTGCTAATTAATTAATTAATTAATTAATTAATTAAATAAATTATTGAAGCTGCTAATTAATTAATTAATTAATTAAATAAATTATTAAATATTTAGGTAAGCTTGGAAGGTTTAAGAGTAACAATTCCACCCGGTATTTCCCATCATCTTTCAAGATTAATTAGAATTTGTATGAATGAGGATCCCGGGAAAAGACCCTCTTTTGATATGATTATTCCCATTTTGGAGAAAATGAAACAGTGATCTCAAGAATTGAAATTTATTATTCAAAAAGCATTTATTTTTGTTCTGTTGATTTTATTTTGAGAGTGCCAAATTGAAATGGTCGTGAAGTTAATTAAAAATACTTACTTAAAACACTAAATGTTTTTTTTTCCAGTAGTTTATTAGTTATTTTAAATTTTCAAAGATAACAATTGATTTGACAATGTAACTATTTCTTCCATGTGCAGTATTTATTTTATTTTTAATTCAAAATTTTATCATGTTTAATTAATTTTTAATATATACCTTTATAGCATAATACAAAAGTGCCTTAAATATTGTCAATTTTATCTGTAAGAACCAATATTAAATAAAAGATTTTAATTAATTTTGGATTTACTTTTAATTATTTTAAGCCTTGAGTTGAGAAAATTACCACATTTAAATGAATATTATTTAAATCATTCAAAATTTACCATGAACTGAACTGAATCGATTTCAATTCTAGCAGACGACACTTTTGTGTGTTTTTTACCGCGTGAAACTTCTCTGTGCACGTGCAGTGTCGGTTCATTTTTAATTACAATTTAAATTAGTTTTTAAGAACGTTTTTTGGTGAAATTTAATTTAACGCAACAGTGGAAACGTTTATCTAAGAATGGCCGCAGAGCTGAGGTAATTATCTTTTGTATTTTTTGCATTACAAAGCTTTTAAAATTGAATTGAAAACCAAAATTGACGCAACAAAGGCTTAGGTATTAGAATGCGCATGAATGAATCGCGCGTAGTAGGGCTCGTGACGTTATGTCTGCATGCTGATTGGCTGGCTTCGTTTGTACTCTAGTTTAAAGCCCACTACAAACACGTGGTCGGAATTTAATCACGCTTGCAACTCTGAATGTTTAGTTTAACTGAGGTTTAATTACAATTAAACATAACAATAGTTTAATAATTATTTTAGGGCAGTTGATCCACAATCTTACTATCAATACTTTCTGGTGAGATAATTTACTTTAATTTACTTTTAATGCAAGATCAAGTTAGTGTTAATTTTAAATAAATTTTAAAATTACATTAGGATAAAGATTTAAGACCTGATAATCGTGAGCTTTTAAAAACGAGATCTACTTCAGTTAATGTTGGTAGGTTAAGTAACTTAGGCTTCTTAATTCTTAATGCTGGTAAAACTTAACATTTAGCTAATTTTTGTGAACTTCCTAAGATTGTATTCAAACCGCTGATGGTTCAGCTTTAGTTAAAATAGGAAACACTACAGTTATTTGTGGCATTAAAGCTGTAAGTCCTTCACTTGAATGTAGCAAACATAGCATAGTCTTCATTAGGTTTAAAAAATTCTATCTCAAATTTAGGAAATATCAAATCCAGATCCTAATGAACCTTCATTAGGCTTTATTGGTAATTAATTTCCGCTAGAACTAATTAAAAACAACGTAACTTAATTATTAACTTTCAAATTTGAAGTCCCTAATATGGACTTGCCACCTCTATGCTCTTCAAGATTTAGACCAGGTCCCCCTAGTGAACAAGCTCAGATTTTAACGCAAATTATTGCTGATACAATCACAAAGTAATTAATAACAATATTTATAATTAGTTTTAGTTAATAATTAATACAAAGACCCCCTTTATTAGTTCGGGGTGTATAACCAGAGAAGATTTATGCATTGAACCAGGAAAGGTTGTAGAAATATTTCTGTTAGGCTTGATTTTATTATAAAACTAAGTTAGGGGAATATTTTTAGTTGGCCTGGTGTTTGTTTATAGACATTATATGTCTGAGTTACGATGGAAACATTATTGACGCAGCTTTATTAGCGCTATTAGGAGCGTTACACACCAGTAGGTTTTAGAATAGCAAAAACCATCACAATATTAATTAAGTTATCGTTAAAACTTAGCAAAATTACCAAAAGTTGACCTTAAGAAAGAGGGTGAAAGTGCAGTTAACATTACTGACGATTTAAAAGCAATTAAAGTATATAGTGAGCCCCTTTCAAGTACTTTTGCGATTGTGGCAAATAGGTATAATAATATTTTGCAAAGGTTTACAGGGTTCATACAAACCTGGAAAACAGGGAAAACCTGGAAAATTCAGGGAAATAAATAGTTGACAAAAACCTCAGGGAAATTTTAGAATTTTTAGTAAAATCCAGGGAAATTTGCGTCAAACAGGAGCCGAGTAATTAAGCAAAATGTTCATAAACATGCCCCCTCCATAGGAATAGCATTACACTAAACTTTGGAGGCTCATAACTCTGGTTATATTAGAGATACGGGGATGTCCTTTGAGTATGTTATAGTCCAATTTATCCCCCATCCAACCATACTAAAAACGTACGGCTACGACAAACAGGAGCCGAGTAATTAAGCAATGTTCAAAAACATGCCCCCTCCATAGGAATAGCATTACACTAAACTTTGGAGGCTCGTAACTCTGGTTATATTAGAGATACGGGGATGTCCTTTGATTATGTAGTAGTCCTATTTGCCCCCCCCCCCTCCTTCGTTAACATTTACTCCATAGGATCATACTCCATATACGGGAAAAACCTGGAAAACTCAGGGAAGTATATGGGGAAAAACCTGGAAATCTCAGGGAAATTTGTTTTCCAAAAGTTGTATGAACCCTGGTTTAGGTTATATAAATTATTATAAAATAATTTCAAATTTGTTAGTAAAATTATTATGGACCCTACTGAAGAAGAGGAACAATTAGCTCAGGGTTCTTTCACAATTGTTGTTGATAAGGAGAAATTATGCGGTGTTCATAAAGCTGGTATGTTCTTAGGAAACCTTTTATAGCCACTTGATTAGAGATTTTAATTAGGAAAAAAAAACAACGAACTAAATTATTAATTAAACTAAAATTTTAGGAGGTTCCAGTTTAACTGATGAACAAATGAAAGATTGCGTTTCTAAGGCCAAATTTCACTGCCAATCTCTTAGAGAAATGTTACATCAAACATTACAATCCCTTCAATAAAGGGTTATAATTTATATAAATGATGACAAAAAAAAACATTTATGCTTTTCATTGATAATTCTTTATTTCTTTATATAATAAAAAATATATACCGGGTATTTTTTTTCACACGGTTTTGAGGTTTGAAAGGAACTTACTTTCAGAAAAGAAATATTATAAAAGGGGGAAGAAAATGAGCAGGAATGATTAGGGAAAAAACAGTACTTAAGTAATAAGTACTTGTTGCCATGCCAACCTTGGCAACGTAAATAAGAAAAAAAGTAATATGAAAAATAGAAAGGTACAAAAAAATATTTGGTTTTAAGTCTTTAAATTTGGTCAAAGAAGCCAGTTTGAAGACGGCTTTGAGTAATAGTAGAAGAAGCACCACTATTTATATTTTGATGATATGTTATTGGATAATTCGGGTTTGGATTATAAACCACGTATAATGGAATATTGTTTGTGCAAGGTTGACTAACTTGAGTTTGATTTTCCGTTAATGTGCAAAGTTGACCTTAAAATGATCAGAATATTAAAATTAAAGCGTTTGTAATATAAACATTAATTCAATTGACATTATATTATTAATTAACTCACGAGAGTTAGAATTAACAACGGAATAATTGTAATTCTGGAAAGTCTCTGGATAAGTTTCATTTGTGTTCAATTGACCAGGCGGGAAAGTGTTGACAAAATAAGTGCAATAGTTATTGGTGACAGTGGCGCAATTTTCGTTGGGAATATTCGATTCCAAGTTGTTGGAATTAGATGTAGCGTAACTGGTTTGTGGCTAAAAAGTTTAAGTTAACTTTAATTTCGGCTTTAAAGGGATTTTTGGGCGTTTTTACCTCAGGGTAAACGCGAGGTTGGATCGAATTTCCATCGGGAACGTAGTTGGGGTAAGGAACCAAGCTGTAATTATTCACAGGGGTTGGGGATGACAATACAGGATAAGGAATAGCGTAAGAATATTCTTGAGGGTACAGAGAATAGTTGTTGAAATAAGTGCATCCATTGGGATAATCAAAATTGACCATCTGACCAGCAGCTATGGTACTATTTTGGTTATTGTAGGATTGGGGCAATGATGAGTTGCATAACGAATCGTTATCCAAGTTGTTGGTTTGGGGTGGAGGATAATTAATAACGTCGTTAATTTGTAGATTAGGAATGTATTCCGTTAGATCATTGACGACATTGTCTACGCGTAACGGAGGAAACGACCTGTTCCTTGGTTTATAGTTGGTCAGGCGGTTGCTTTTGGAAGTTTTGGCTTGGAAATTCACTTCCTATAATTAAAAAAATGTTTCGAGCGTTTAAATTTGGCAATTGACCCTTTAATCGATTTAGAAAGGAAAGATAACAACCTTAACGGTGGTTTTAGTCTGTTTAGTGACAATGGTAGACTTTGCTTCAGTTGGTTTCAATTGACTCATTTTGGAGACTGTCATACAAGTATTGTTTATTTCACTGGATAAGATCTGGGATGAATTTTCTACCTCATTAGCGACTAATTATTAAATAAGGAAAAATATTTAATTATGAATTTATATAAAATCGCCAAAAAAATTAGCCTTATTCCTGATCAGCGCCATCTACCCATAGCGGAGACTTTGAGAACTACTGTAAGCGGCAAGCCAATCAGATGTCGCTAAAATCTGGTGACGTCATTTTTGGTAAGACCCGAGAGTGCCAGTCAGTGACGTCACCAGATTTTAGCGACATCTGATTGGCTTGCTGCTTACAGTAGTTCTCAAAGTCGCCGCTATGGGTAGGTGGCGCTGATCAGGAATAAGGCTAATTGTTGAAAATACCAAGAGGGTGGGCGGAAGCTTGGGCCATGGACCACGTCGATTGACGGACTTCGCGATAATCAGATTTGCAACAAGTTAAACTCTTAGTTTCATTTCCTTTATAGACTTTTGTATTTTTAGAAGCGCCGTAAAAGGTTCTCGGTGGGAAACGCGTGTTTGTTTCATTCAAGGTTTTCATTGAGTTTTGCGTTGACAAAACTTGAGTTTGCGTTAATTTAAGCAATGATGTGCTTTGCATAAAAGGAAAAAATGTTAAATCTTGATAGAACGATCCTTTTTTGTTGTATCTTCGTCTATTTGGCGGCTTATGTACAACCGGATGATTTTTGATGTAATTTTGAAGGACGGTTGAAGTTTTGTGAGTTAGACTCGGAATATTTATAGCTATAGTTTAAAATTAAATTAATTATAGTTAAAAGAGGGGATCGTATTAGTTAATAATTTAATACCCTTGAATAATGGGATAGGCATGGGAGTTAGCTGCTCCAATGGAACATCTTTCCTGTTAATTACGCGTGATTAAGATAAGACCTTAAGTTAAATACCGGAAATTATTTCAACCTTTCTCCTAACTCTAGTATATACACTGTAGCGGTTCCGTCGCTTTGCATTTCTTGGATGTAAGCGTGATAAAAATCGTTTTCGTTTGGTTTAAACTAAATATTTAAATTACGATTACAATTAAGATTATCATTTAAAATTAAATAAAACGACTACCAAACATTTGACGCCAATTGTTACGTCAGGAATTACAAGTTGATCATTTCTAATTTGTTCTATATTACAGATAAATTAATTTAGGTTAAATTGAAATTAGTTAAATTCCCCTTTATGAAATAATAAGATCTATAAACACCTCGTTGATACTCGTTAAACAATTGCAAGTCAATATTACGGTAAATACAAGGATCCAAAGACTTGCAACTTGTATAAGGAAATGGTGGCGTTCCTTGAGCTAACTTTTTCTTCACTTCACCGCAATTTTCTACTTCAGGAATCTCAATGGAGGGTAATGGGATGACGTTAGTCTTTGCATCCTTAGCGTTGTAAGCATTACGCTTTTGTTTTGCATATTCTCTGTCATATAACATTTTTTTTACTGCGTAATCCACGTCATCTCCAAGTTCAAAAACATTCTTGTATAATATTCCATAAACTAGAGCTAATTAAAAATATTTTTTGAGATTGATTAAATTAAGTTAATTAGTGTAATTAGTGACTAGTACATTGACAAAACGCCGAAGCGGCTAGTTTCTCATAAGGGTACAAAACATCGTAGAGATGTAATTGGTTTGAAGTGCTTAATAGAGAAATCTAAAAAAAAAAATTGACAAAAAATTCCATTTTTTTAAAATTAATTCTAATTTAATTGATGGCAATTAATTTTAATTACGGTGTGATTAGCGTTAGGCAAATATGTAATTTGTATTTTTGAGGCAAGCTCTTCATCATAAACTTCATAATTAATGCTAAAACAATTTGTTAAATTAATTTTAATTTTTAATTTAATTTAAATTAAATTAAAAAATTAGATTATAAGACGGCAACCAGGTTCCCCCCCCTCCCCAGAGAAGCTAAGATTCGTCAGATAATTTCACGCCCGTATTGGTGGGTTAAATGCAGAAGGAATGCTAAAAACCACCAATATGGCTGCCATTACAGTAGTGTGACCTACTACTGAAAGCTCTCAATGGGGGGGGGGGTTGGCCGTCTTCTAAGAAAATAGTAATAATAACCTGTAGTTGAGGGACATTGCGTTCATTTCAATTTCACCACCATAAAACTTAATTAAAATTTAAAATATTTAGCTTGGGTCATTTAAATATTAATTTTAATTAATTAAAAAAAGATTTAGATCAACCTTGGGGTCAGTTAGGTTTTCCAAATAGACATCAAGATTACCAGGAGCGAACTTTAATTTTTAATTAAAAAGTTAATTAGTTTAATTAATTAAATTAAATTAAAATAGGCCTAAACTCACTATTTTAAATTTTTGTTCAAACAAGATCTCTCTACTTTTGATAAATTGTACGCATTCTTCGCGTACCAATAAATGTTTGGCTTGAGTGCCATACACCTAAGACAATTTATATTAATTAGGCTTAATCTATTTTTAATTATTGAAATTAAATTAAAAAAAAACTTACGTGTTCCGATGTTATGCGAAACAAACAAGAAGAATCTTTAGGAATATGTTTTCTCCATAATCCTTTTCGTTCATAAAATTCGTCATTTAAATAATCCATAATTAATTAAAAATCAATTTAATTTACTAAAGAAACAACGGAATCGAGATTTCCGTGCTTCTTTCTCTTTTTTAGCCAATTTTGAGCAAAATAGACCAAAAGACACTCTTCTCTATGGGGATGCGAAATTGCGACCCTCTTTTTGTAGGCCTAATGTCTGTGATTGGTCCAAAAAAGGTTTCCAGCTTAGTGTGTATTTTGCCAGATAAGAGTTTCTATTGGATGAAACTCAGAGGGGGCAAGAAATACATTGGAATTTGACCTCTAACTGTCCGCTAGCACCGTGGGAAATTTATTCCTTCTGTGACTGTGAGTCAGAAAAATAAAATGGCGGTATTCATTGGTTTGAAAAAAGCGAAAGGAGTCCGTAGGTGTTAGATTCTATCACAAAACCCAATTTAGAAAAATGTATTATTTATAAAAATAATTTCTTGTGTGTTTAATGTTTCGAATTTTCTGTACAACATGTACAACACCCAAATATGGCCGATTTATGAACACGTTAATGTTTAAAAAGAGCGCCTTTTCCATATGGTTTCATTTTTGACCAATAAACGTCGAGTTTCGAACACGTCTCATTCACGTGACTCAAAGTTAGTCTGCTAGAAAGAAATTTTGTTGACAGTCGCGTTACGTTGTCAAATCGGAGTCCATAATTAATTTTTTTCATAAATATTTATAATTTAAAATAATTTATTTTTAACTATTTAAAGTTCGCGTTTAAATTTGAAGCGGAATATTGTAAACCCAACCCTAAAATTTAAATTAGCTCATAAATAGGTCATTCATACTAGTTAGTACCAGATTGTACTTTTAGGTTTTGTAACTACTACATAACTTTTATCAAGAAGAAGAGGTCCGTATAAAATTTTTTTTAGATAAAACCAAGCTCGATTGATAATAATTCCGAGTTAAGAAAAGGTTCTGTAGAATAGATATTTAGTTATTAACAACAGTTATCGCGGTGTCATTAAAAAATGAGGCTGGTTATTCAAGACAATTATGATGAGGTTAGCTTATGGGCGGCCAAATATATTCGGAATCAGATATTGAAATTTAATCCTGGGCCTGAAAAGTACTTCGTTTTGGGCCTTCCAACTGGTAAATTTGAAGTTAATTAATATAATAAAGATAATAAACTATTAAGGGATCTTTATTTAATTAGGGAGTACTCCTTTGGGAACATACAAAAAACTAATTGAATTTTATAAGAATAGTCAATTGTCTTTCAAATATGTTAAGACTTTCAATATGGACGAGTATGTTGGTAAGTTTAGGGAATGTTTTTGCCGTTTATTTTCAATCTAATGTTAATATTTTATAAAAAGGTCTTCCAAGAGATCATCCTCAAAGTTATCACTCCTTTATGTGGGATAATTTCTTCAAACACATTGATATTCAGCCCCAAAACGCTCACATCTTGGATGGAAATGCTACAAATCTTTTAGCAGAATGTGAAAATTTTGAAAATGAGATTAAAAAAGCCGGTGGAATTGATTTATTTGTAGGAGGCATTGGTCCTGATGGACATATTGCCTTCAATGAACCCGGATCCGCTTTAACTTCCAGAACCAGGGTCAAAACTTTGGCTGCTGATACTATTCTGGCCAATGCACGATTTTTTGATAATGATTTGAATCAAGTGCCCCATGAAGCCCTGACTGTTGGAGTAGGAACTGTCATGGATGCCAGAGAAGTAAGTAGGCCAAATATAAACAATAAAATAGGCCAAATGTGGACAGTAAAATAGGCCAAATATAGACAATAATATAGGCCAAATATAGACAATAATATAGGCCAAATATAGGCAGTAAAATAGGCCAAATATAGGCAGTAAAATAGGCCATATATAGACAGTAAAATAGGCCATATATAGACAGTAAGATAGGCCAAATATAGACAGTAAAATAGGCCAAATATAGACAGTAAAATAGGCCAAATATAGACAGTAAGATAGGCCAAATATAGACAGTAAGATAGGCCAAATATAGACAGTAAGATAGGCCAAATATAGACAGTAAGATAGGCCAAATATAGACAGTAAGATAGGCCAAATATAGACAGTAAGATAGGCCAAATATAGACAGTAAAATAGGCCAAATATAGACAGTAAAATAGGCCAAATATAGACAGTAAAATAGGCCAAATATAGACAGTAAAATAGGCCAAATATAGACAGTAAGATAGGCCAAATATAGACAGTAAGATAGGCCAAATATAGACAGTAAGATAGGCCAAATATAGACAGTAAGATAGGCCAAATATAGACAGTAAAATATGCCAAATATAGACAGTAAAATAGGCCTATTTATAGACAGTAAAATATGCCAAATATAGACAGTAAAATAGGCCTATTTATAGACAGTAAAATATGCCAAATATAGACAGTAAAATAGGCCTATTTATAGACAGTAAAATAGGCCAAATATTGACAATAAAAAGTCCAAAAATGATTTTTTTAGGTTATGGTGTTGATTACTGGTGCTCATAAGGCTTTTGCGCTTTATAAAGCAATTGAGGAAGGAGTTAATCATATGTGGACCGTTTCCGCATTTCAAATGCACCCAAAATCCATTTTTATTTGCGATGAAGATGCTACTTTGGAGCTCAGAGTGAAAACAGTGAAGTACTTCAAAGGCTTAATGCAAATTCATAACAAACTTGTACAAGAGCCCTAAAATGCCCATTACTTACATTCCAAATAAAACTTATTACCTATTTTAATATAAAATTAATCATGTTTCTTAGCAAGTATGGAAATTGTATCGGAACTTTGTATTAAAAGTTATTTTCACATTCCTTTTTCGGGGTTTCAGTCTTCTATAAATTAAAAATTTGGCGCGGAAAATTGAAAATAGCAGATGGCGCCACCATCTTTGAAATCTGGTCCACTACGGCCACTACGGCCAACTATATAAGAATCCAAGTTGGACGTACCTCATTCAAAATTTTCGCGTAACCGTAACGTACATTTCGATGTTGGAACCGCACCATTTCTAGGATTTAAGTTTAAAATAATAATAAAACCTTTAATTTTTAAGTTAAATATAGTTTATTAGAGTCAAATTTAAGCCTTTTAATTAGTAAAGTATTTGTGAAGTTAATTAAATCGGGTCGATTTGTGTTAAAGTGTCCCATCATCGCCAAGGCTTAAGAATATATTTTGAAAATTTCATGGAAATGAACCAATGAACGGAGGATTTTGGTAAGATAGTTTTTATTATTTATCAATTAACACTGTTTCTTTATTTTCTTTAATTTAATTAAATTTACATAATTTATACGTCAAAATAACGTTCTTCTAAAGGCACTTTTTGTAAATAACCCGAAGCAAATTCATTAGCAAGCATTAATTTAGGTCTACCAATCACAAAAACATTTTTAACTCCACACCAACCATCCTTACATTTTATAAACAAACATTTCCGTTTTTTATGATAGAAAACAAAGCCAGGTTTAATTTCATTAAGTGTAATTAGTGTATCAACTTTAGCAGTTTCTACAATTAAGGGGTCAATTATATCAAGTAGCCTAACTGTAATACCTCTCCATTTAGCTTCTAACTTGTATAAACTTCCGATTGCTCTTTGTAACCTATCAATTTCATGACTTGTAATGCAATCCCATTTAATAGAAGCCATTTCTTTCTTTGGCTTTGGAGCTAGTGAAACTCCTTCATTAGATTGAGGCACGGCATTTCTATAAATGTTATCAAAATCTTGCAAACTTTCTTCCAAAATCTGTTCAAAGAGATAGTAGTTCAAGTTAATATTAGTATATTTATAAATATTTAAAGGACTGTACCCTTGCCCCCATTTTAGCTAGTATATTTGACAGTTCTTCCGAAGTAACTCTTGGTGGGACTTGAATTTTCTCTTGAACTAGCATTTTTCCAACATCAAATTTCTTAGGGGCTACTTCTAAAAGTGTAACTCCCGTTTCCGTATCTCCATTTAAAACTGTATGAATTATAGGAGCAGGCCCACGATATTTAGGTATCAAACTAGGGTGGATATTAACCATTCCATATGGAAATGAATTTATAATATCACACGGTATTAATTTTCCGAATGATACCACAACTCCTAAATGAAACTTATTAGCGGGGATTTCATATGGCCATGTATGAGTTCTTATGCCATTTTTCATAGCATAGTTTTTAACGGAAGTCAATGAATTCTTGCTCTTATTTACCACCTCTAACTCCCCTATTAGTTTATTTTGTACCCGATTTTCATGGAGCATTTTTAAAGTTGTTAGAGCAAAGTCATCAGAACCGTAAAATAATATGTTCCAATGTGGTTTTAATTTAGTGATTTCACTGTTATATCTATTGAAATTTAATTGGAAGCCAGTTATGACATTTTGTCCAATTTTCTGGGTGGTTTTTGAATAACTGGTTATGAACCATGCTTTAAAACGAAGGGAAATTAACATGTATATTGATTAACGGACTAGATTAATTAATAATTAAGTTAAAATAAGATTTAACCGCTTTTTCCCGACCTTAACACGGCATGCCATGCCACCATTTTATTTTTCTGAAACTACAGAGGGCGACACTGAACTGAAGTGTTGCAACTTTTAAACCTATTTTTGGCGGGAATAAGAAAGATTTCTGTTACGTGTTCTTAAGCCTAAATAGGCCTAAAAAATTGTTAAATTTAAGTAAATGAAGTGTAATTATTGTGAATGTTTTATCCAGATTGAATATTAAACTAAAGGATTAAACATCAACATGAAAAAGAGAATTCCAACGAAGTCCAAAACAACGGTGAGTTTTTGAACCCCTTTTTTGTGTTTGTTTAGAATCGAGGGTCGTTTCAAATTCCGAATAAGTTTCTACCACAATACGTAGACTCTTTTATTTCCTCAAACAAAGTACAAACAGAGGCCTTTTAGTGAAATTGACGCGAATTAGAGCGCGAAAGTCAATTATCTAATGACAAAAATTAGTCCAAAGGGGATTAACTTCTGCTAAAGTATAAAGGATACCTATTTTAACTTATAATCGGTTAAAAAAAACCAAAACAAAAGCGCTGTCTCTAAATATTACGTCACACGCGGTAAAACGTAAGAAAAAAATACCATATGAAGTAACTAACCACGTGTTCCAATCAGCTGTCTCACCCCTCGCGCCAAAATATTGGGCGCCTTCCCGATAGCGTCGCTATGGAAACCGCGGGAAAATGAGGCGCTTTGCCGCGAAGCTCCCCTATCGACCCGTTGAATTTTTCCGCGCGCTCTGACACAAAGCTAAAATGGCGCCTGGCCAAAATCGGGGGCAGTCGCTTGCTTGGCAGCCTTGCAGAGGTTAAAGTTGAGGAGACGTCAAAATTAGAGTAGTCAGTGTGTAACTATACCTCTAAAGCCGGTTCAGTTAAAACTTTAAAAATACCGCGAAAGTTTTATTTCAAATCGCGAACAAATCATTCGAACGTTTGGAAAGAAGTGTTTTATTTGGAAAATACCGCTTAGAAGCCATGGAACAGGTGGGATAAAACATATTTTTACGATTATCTCGTAGATAATTCTTTTGATAAGGTTTTAAATATGATATTGCTGAGTTAATACGCTAAATGTCCTAAGCCTAATCCAGGTAAAATATTAGGAAAAAAATGTATATAAATAGGCTTAAGAAAATATGCCGTTTCAGCAAGGATAAGAAATTTTGATATCGCGCTTCAAATCAATAATTTCCCCGCCTTTGCCACCCCCATGTACATTCTTTTAATTCAAACATCATATTGCGTATTTAGAATATTTGCATAAAGCCAGTTCGCTTTAAAATATGCCACTTTTCGTTAAGGTAATTAATTTTCTAATTAGTACAAATTATAATCTTTAATAATCGAAACGCCCAAGACGTTATATCTATTCTAGTTTTTATTTTTTTCCTTTTAAATTTAATTGAACATTCTGGTTGTCAGAAAAACGAGTCTCAAGAAGCTTCTCACGTCCCCCCCAGTAATTAGGTCAAGGCTAGAGAGTCCCTTGGGCGAGAGAAAATGACCATTTAAAATTCTAGTTTTTGTATCAAAAATATAAGACAAGCTCATCATATTTTTCCCCCATAAAAAAAATCGGGGTTTCAGTCTAACCACGATCTAATCCAGTTTAATACAATCGTTCCATAATCTCTAATCGTTGCTTAGACACGATATTTATCGGTGGAAGTTAAGTAATTGAAGTAATAAAACGTGCTTCGCCTTCAGGTAGAGAATTATTAGTAAATTTATTAAAACCTAAGGTTGGTTTTTTGGGGTGGGTTGGGGGGAAATAGACCAAAAACTGTCCCCTATTGGTCAGTATTCATAAATTCTACAAACTTGCATCGTTAAAGTGATAAACTTCATGTTTACGAGCTTCCGTTATCGCTCTTTACGTGCCCGGTTTTTTGCTAAGACGATAATTTCGTGAGCTAACCATTTACCATAGAGTAAATCGATAGAAAGGGTTTATGGCCCTGGGGTCACTCTCGTCGTTAAAGAAAGTTTCAAAGTTTTTTCTGCGTACATTATTTTGGGGATTAATTTATGATTATGAGGGTACGCTTATTATTTAGTCGTGATTAGGTGAGCGTTAGGCTTAGCAACGGTTTTTACTTTCGTACGGCCAGTTATAACGGGGGTCTAGACTATTTCAAATGGAGGGTGAAACGAATAATTTAGACCATAAGAGTTGACCTCGTAACATAGATTGTGTACGGACAAGTGTTGCCAGTCAGTTGTGACGTGTGCAATTCAACCGCATTCTATAGAATTCTGTTCGATTCAGTTCCAAACCTGCATAAGATTCTCATCTTCGGAACGAACGCCGGGGTCAAAAGGTCAGACTGGGAGAATAAAGTATGGGACCATTTGCAGTCTCTTCTAGCTATGACAGGGCTACGCCGGGGTTAAAAGGTCAGACGAGGAGAATAAAGTATGGGACCTTTTGGAGTCTCTTCTAGCTATGACAGGGCTACGCCGGGGTCAAAAGGTCAGACGAGGAGAATAAAGTATGGGACCTTTTGGAGTCTCTTCTAGGTATGACAGGGCTACGCCGGGGTCAAAAGGTCAGACTGGGAGAATAAAGTATGGGACATTTTGGAGTCACTTCTAGCTATGACTGGGCTACGCCGGGGTCAAAAGGTCAGACTAGGAGATGGAGAATAAACTATGACAGGGATACTATATCTTTACACTTCATTTTCCCTTTAGATTCTGTGCTTACATAGTTCAGGAGTTCACGATTGCGAAGCGCGAACATTTATTTTTTAATGATTTTTGTTATGGGTTGGGTTTTTTAAATTTAAACTTCTTTTATGTGAGCAAGAAATATATTGATGCGTGTTCAATTTTTAATTGAAGAAAACGTTCCTTTTTTTCTCTTACGATTCATTTTGCTTTTCGTGTTGATTTTGCACGGAGATTTTAACGCCGATTTTATTTTATTTTTTTATTTAAACCCTTTTTCTTTGCCTTGTTTTGTTTTTAAGTGTAATTTATTCGTTCGAGTTTATTCAAGGATTTTCAAATAGTTGAACTTTAATGCCAAGGTTTTTAAAAAATATATGCACTTATAAAATTAAAGGGAACGTGATAAAGTTTAAATTTTTTTAAAAAAATATGATAAAAATAATAATTTTGAAGATATTATAGAATTCAGATAAAATTGTCTTGGAAGGCATTTGTTAGGTTTTTCTGTTAAAATTGTGGAAAATATTGGGTTTAAAAATAAGTTGGTATAGTATAGCCTTTTTTTAAATAAGTCAAAATTTATTGTTCAAAAAAAAATATAAAATTCAAATTGGGTTGAAATTGAACAAATACGTCAGAATTTCAATTTATTTATTGAATTGGAATAAAAAGTAAAATATTGGAATCTCAAATATTTCGAATTTCGAAATATATCGTAGTCTCGCCCTTGCATAGTTATTATTGGCACGGTTATAAGAAGGTTATGTACTTCAAATTATGAACTTCTTAGTACGAGTTTACATTCTCTTTCGAAGTACAGGTTTTTATTTTGGTTAGGTTTAGCAGTAGGGGCTCTTTCTCTCCTTATCTCAAGTTAGATAAAACGTTCAAAAAGAGCGTTTTTAAAAAAAAAACAGTAAAATCCACCTAGAACCTGAGGTAATTATACGCGATTACCTGATAATAGGTGAAATGTTACCTATGCTTTAACCTGAAATCCCTTCTTCCCCCGTATCGGCTTTATTAACTGACCCGGGTTGAACGGGAATATATCTAACTTGGAGGATGGACGGAATGCCAATTCCGAGTCTCGCTTTATCAAACGTACCTATTGTGTTCAGTAACTTGTATTTTTACCCGTGATGCCTCGGTCTGGTCCATTATGATAAAATGGGCTTAAATATATGTGGTACTGGTTCTAGACTCAGGGGCAGTTTGCAATGAATATTATTTATGTCTACTAAGGGGTTTATATTGAGTGTTAATGCGCCTTGGTTTTTCTATATGTTGCAAACTCCTCTTGGTAATGGAATGGCTTAGATATTTGGGGAAAATGACCCGTTTTAACTTGAAATGTATCGTCGTCCTTAAACTTAATGTGTTTTCTCTTCTCTGGTGTTTTTTTTTGGGGGGGGGGGAGGACTAATTTTATTGGTTGAAAAAGAACATCTTTATTCCAATGTTCTTGAAAGTATTTAAGGTTTGCATACAATATAATGGGATGGACAGAATTAACGATATCTCTTGCTAATTTGCTTAATTACTCCTCGGGAACTAATTGTTCAAATTCCCAAGGTTTGGGTATCGTTGGTAAGGGGTGAAATAGGGGGTATCATGTACTCGAAGGATTTCGCCGTATCTCTTAATGAACCGTAGTTATAACACTGCAAAGTGAAGGTGTCTTAACCTACAACGCTACAGCTATCTTTGGCTAATTTCCTTAATTACACGGGGCCTTGATTGCTCAAATTCCCAAGTTTTTGGGTATCTTTGGAAAGGCGAGTTGTAGGACTATAATATTATACTCAAAGGGCTTCTGAGCTTTCAAAGCTGCTCAAATACTATAGATAAAAATCCCACAATGGAAGGCGGAAATATACGTCGTAAAATTTGTGTTGTAGTGACGATTAATTGTTTGTAAGACAGGTGTCACAAATAATAAGTACACAACAAACAATACTTGTCTAAAATCTAAACAGATATAAATGTACATGACAACTTCATTTTCTATACTTTTCTAAGGAAAGTGTGTCTGGATGACATGACGCTACTATTTATAAATAGACACTTTTTAAATCGACTAATTGTATAGATATAGATTATAGAAGACCCTCGATCACGTGACAGCGTGATATAAAAATAAATGCGATGAAGTCTCGTGACTTGAAATTTAATTGAATGTGACAAAATGTCATTGTTTCAAACTTAGGCTGCAGCGTCTTCTTTTGAAAGACCGCGAAGGCCTCATTGAATTATACTTGAATGGAGATAAATTATCCTATGAATGGGCTCATTTAGTTCTAAACAATTATTATAGTTTCTTATATTTGATTCTCGTTTCCCTATTCCGCTTTTTGTTATTCCTTATTTTAATTTGATGATTAAAAGGTAATGCAGTAATCGAAAGAGGAAGTTCGCGATTATTCAAATTTCTAAACCATTATAATTATCCTTTCCTTTCGATTTTATGGTTTTTTTTTTTTACTTTTTTAAAGTAACTTTCCCTTCTTGGCGTTTAATGAACAGTGTAGGAGGAAAAAGTCGTCACTTCTAAGTTCTTTTGTGTCTCAAGTGCGGATTAAAAGATCTGCTGGGGTACTTTTAACTTCTTCCTTAACGCCTTTTGTATGTAAATTATCTTTGCATCGCATTTGCCAGCCAAGCTAGCTTATCAAGAAATGGGAAGCCGAATAATGCCGCATAATTTTAAGTATCAAGTATCAAGTTTTTGATACCTATATACATTTTATTATAGTCAATGAATTATGCCACTATAGTCTGTAGTAACCTTCGGAGTTATGCCCCAAGAACGCCTTTCAGACCCAACTCCTTCTCAAATTATAGGATACGCGTGATTTATGGTCGTTAATTTTACCTAGAAATCTTATCTAAAATACACCTCAGATTTTTGGCAGCATCGATATGTCTTCGCCTAAATTGTCTTGACCACGAATGTCCGTTCGTCCATATACGGTTCAATTTAACTTTTTATATAGAAATATTACTTTCATACCCCAAGCCATTAATTTTGAAAACGAAATAACCAACTTCGAGGGAGACTATGTAATTTTAAGGTTCTTTTCTTCACGAAAGATTAACTCTTAGACGATGGGGTGAATGTGATCGGGGATTTTATCAGGATCTTCATCTTAAACATTACATCACCGCGAACATGATTTTATGTTAAAATTTACATAATTTAAAGAGAAAAAAGACATGCCCGAAAGATTTCGTAGACCAGAACACATTACATGGTTGTCTAACATCTCAGAAACTATATATATATTCGAAATTACTGTAATTCGCAAAGAAATCGTTTAAATTTTAAAAGATTTCTCTTGTAGGCCTAAGTCTAATTTTAAAAACAAGGAAATCTGCATTTGTTTTAAGAAATACGCACGACTGCCTCTCACGAGGTTTCCGAAATTATTGTGCTGGCAAATAAAGATGTCTTCTGTAAGTTTTAAACAATGGAATAGGCTTAATAATTTGTCAAAATTAACCAAGACAAGAGAGCTAGAGAGAGGAGAGTATAAGTAACCTGGTTTCCAAGAGTTAATAAGACTCTGGTTAGTATAGAGGCATAGTTTGGACTGTCCGGAATACAAGGAAATAATTATTGTATAATTTACTTGAGTTTAAAATATTGATGTTGTTATATCAAAGGTAAATAGGAGTAATAGAAAGTTAGTGAGTTGGGTACGGTAGTGAATTTAAAGTTAGATGCGATGATTACATTACCACATCTAATAATGGACTTCTGGTCTGGGACTCTTACCTTTTTTGGAGGTTGGAAGAATACCAACCGAATCTAGTATTTTATCTGAGGGAAAACAAAAGATAAGGCGATGTACATTAACATTTTGAGATACAATATATATGCCTATTTCTTAAAACACGCTGAGCGTGAGATAAATAGAAAGTTGTGGTTTTTTTTAGCGCTTTTTAAATGAAAACGGACGTGGGGTTCGTGGACCGTTTAATATTATTTTTTAGATTTCCGAAATTGAAATTTATTCATTATAGGGCTTCTTCCTTCATTAAAAGGAAATCTTCATTTTTTTTATTTCAAAGTGAGGGGCGTTGTACGAAAATTAAAAGCCTGAGACGTTTTTTTTTCTTCCTTTTTATGGCCCCGACATTCACTATCTAGCTATTGAAACCCCGCTGCAATCTTACTTATAGTTGTACTGTATATCCTCTACAGGTAGAGTAATAGCAGTCTGTGTTATATTTTTCAGTTAAATTAATACATTAGTGCCAATACTGTAAGATATGAAATGAAAAGGGTTTCATTACACCGCGGGGCATGTTTTGATTCTCCACCATGCGCTAATGGTGAAATAAACATAGGGCTCCCCGAGGAAAGATGATTTTCAAGCTAATTCGTTTCGGTATTGGACTACTGTAATTTGAATTAGAAACAAAACAGAAGTGTGTAATTTGAAGTAGCCCGATTGTCATGTTGTTACTTACACTTTGGAGTGTTGTAACTCTGGTTCTATAAGAGATACAGGGATGTCCTTTGAGTATGTTATAGCCCTATTTCTCCTCTTTCAAACGATACTAATTACTTGGGGGTTACAGTAATCAAAGACCGAGTAATTAAACTATTTGTTAGTAAACATTTTGTCCAAGGGGCCCGACTATCATATTGTTATTTACATTTTGGAGTGTTATAACTCTGGTTCTATAAGAGATACGGGGATGTCCTTTGAGTATGTTATAGCCCTATTTCTCCTCTTTCAAACGATACTAATTAATTGGGGGTTACAATAATCAGAGCCCGAGTAATTAAGCAAATCGTTAGTAAACATTTTGTCCAAAGGGTTAGCCTGGGTTTTGTACACCTATCTATGATTTAGTTCAGCTAATCAAACAATGCAAACATCGAATAGTACAGAAAACGTATCTTTATTGTAATAGTAGGTGACCAAATGATGGAATGTTATGTCAACGTATGATTTATTTTGACGCGTCCAACCGTGGAGGGTGTTGAACTCTTTTTGAATATGGTGGTAGAAACACCCTCGTCCCTCACTGACTTATGGTCATTATTAGGCCATCATCCATAACTTGTACAACTACTTTTGCCAAAAAAAGGGGGGGGCGAACAATATATTTTTGTGGGAGTACGTGAAAAGAATCCTTGGTATTGTAGAGGACTTGTTCGAAACGAGGTTCAAGTATACCACAAACGTCCGGTCGTCATATATTACCGGACAATTGTATATGTGTTTCGAAATTTGAAGAGAAACATTTTTAATACCCTGTATTTTATAAAATCATTTCTTTTATTGCACTCTTAAAATTAATTTCCAATTTTGAACTTTAGAAGCAGAAACTTGTTTAATATATTATGACTCATATATTTAATTATCAACTCTTTAGCATCGTTAAATTAATGATAAATTAATTATAGAAGTAATAAATTATATTTTCGGGGTCGCTTGCGTCACGTGGGAGCTATCAGCTATAATTCTCTCAATCTGAACTTTGACCCCCGTTCTTTTCCTTCTCTACGGCTTTCATTGAATCGTTTGAAGAAGAAAGGTAAACTATATAATTGAAGATTTCCTTATTGGTAGACGGGGCACGTGCTACGGGTATTTTTACAGTCTGTCAGAATTTATTTAACCCCCACGTGATAATTCTCCCGCCATTTTATAGTCTCGTGAATGATTCGCGCTCTTTATTGAAGCCAAGCACGGCTAACAAGCCTGCCTTTATGGAATTCCAGTTAGTATAGGACCTACTTAACCCCATGTCGATAATTTAGCGTTTGGTTAGTGATAAGGTGCAGTCACCTCGACATTTAATCAATGATGATTACGCCTGGGTCACCTTTAGTGTATGTAGTAAGATTAGACCGTACTACTACAATATCATTTTTAAACTGTATAGATTTAACTAAAAGATTAAGTTTAAGAACATCGTACCCTTGTAGAGGAATGGCAACTATATTATGGTAGATATACCTCCTCTATAACAGCATGCAGCTAACTGACACTGACTGACATTTCAATGAATTCCTGTATGGATTCTTACACACCTTTTCCAAAAACATATAAAAAGAACCAGAAATATCAGTTTAATAGCTATGAGATAAAGTTTGAGCTGATAAAGGAGAATTAAAGTTACACCCACATGCATGCAACTGAGCCCTCTCTAAGTGAAGAATCTGCGTTCGCATTATGTTCTTTGCGAAACGTCTTTCTAAGTTAGTAAATAACAAAGTATGTCGTCGTGATTAAATTGTAGAGATGAGTGTGAACAGGATCGTCTGCCAAAAATAATCATGAGACGTTAAGTTAAACCATGGAGTGTGGTAACCAGCCTATTAAAGCGTCGATTGATTTTGCAATCTGATATATTGATGAGATAAAATGTATCCTAGAAAGAGAACACGTGGGTAGACACCTTGCGAAATATACAGTATTATTTTGAAAAAGAATTTTTTATTTCATTTTATATTAAATGATGCGTACCTAGATTTAGATTATCTTTATCTAATGGATTATATGGCGAATTTTACCTGTGTTTAAAGTATTTATTACGTAATATTTACCGGGGCGTAAACGTTATTTTGTTTTTTTTTTGGTAAAGAAATAGAAAATATAAACAGTCGTCGTCGGTTTTTCTTTGAGAAAATCATTTAAAAATGAGAGAGAAATAAACCCAAACGAAACGGGTTTATTTCTTTCGTAATAAATTTTTTAAAAAGAAAATAATAATCATTCCAAAAGTTCGCTGTGTGATTCCATGAAATGTTTTTATTTTATTTTTTTCAATGACCAGAACGTGGTAGAGGGAAGTTAGTTTTCTAAATTGGTTTTCCTATATATTGCAAACATTGTTGGCTGGAGATAATTGACGTGGGCATTCAAGAATTCACTTTTTTATTATTCTCTAATCTAATATCAGTAGCAAATAAAATAACAGAAAGTAAGACGGTACGAGAAATTTTCTCTATCCCTTTTAGCGCACGTGGATCTATTCTCCTCATATGCAGTGGTGACGTAATGCATTAGGTTAACTGTAGTTAAGTGCACCTGTGGGGGAAACTGCATTTGTGACTTCAGTTCACGCATGAGCGCGTGGCACGGTTTTTAATATGTTTACCTTCCCTTTAGAGTTGTGTTGTATGTACAGTTAAACCTAGCTAACTCTCTCTCTACTTCCTTCCCCCCTCATTCACTATTTTTAATATTATTTCTCTCTGTTATTATTTCGAGTGTGGGTATAGGGAAATGTATATTATGTAGGCCTTACGGGTATGTGATGTTATAATGATGATCTCTACCATCTCATCAGCGCATGCTCCAAAGGTTCCTGGCGTAGTAGAAACCTTTCCTTGGCTGCTGCCTTTAGGAAGAGCAGTCAGTGTGTGTGTGTGTGTGTGTCGACGCATACTTAGCATTATACTTGAGGGTTTCGATGGTGGTGGAGGTAATATAGTGTGATCTGTCCCGTGAGTGCGCGAGAAGTGTTTGTCAATGGTGTTAATCGTGACCCCATGACCTTTATGAATTTACGGATAATTTTGTGTAAAGGTAATTTATAGAATCAATATTTGAATTTTAGTGATGGGTTTTTTTAATTTATTGCTTAAGGTGTTTTCTTATTGTTTGTAATATTGATTTGGGTTTAACTTTTTAAGTTTTTATTTATTTTTGGGGTATTTTGCGTATTTTAGGGTATATTTTAGGATAGGGTTGAGATGGCAAGGTTTCAAAGATGTTTCTTAACCTTTTAGAGGGTCTTCTTTGCCAAGTTTTAAGTTTGTTTGAAGTTAGAAACATTTAACCAATATTATATTAATTTTATTTAATTTTTTCTAAACTGTTTTTAGACTTAAATTTGGTAATATACGTCAGTTACTCTATTTTCTAATTCACTGAAGCGTTATTCTCTTAAATCTCCCATTTTTATTATATAAAGAAAATAAATTGGAAACTAAATACTTCCGGTTATAGGAAATGCTTGACTTCCGCTCGACCCCTAGCTTACCGTTAAATTTCCCTTAAAAGCAAGCCATTGTGAATTGAAAAGGAATATGAATTAATGCCACGAAACTTCTTAGCCTTTTTCTGATTGGCGTAGGCGGTTCAACTTTGCGCGCCAACATTTTCTTTCTCATCATAATTGTAATTTCTTATCGGTCATGAGTTAAGAGATGTTTTCCTTTTCTTTTTACTTCCGGCCATTTTAATCGAGATTTAAAAACTTTCGTTTGTTATCACTGTGAAATCTCAAATTAAGCTTAACATTCCTAGAACTGAACTGAACCTTTTAACTCAAGTTGAAACCCTGGTTTTAAAATTAGGCTTAAAGGTGTTAGACTTAAGGGTAGTTTAAGAATTAGACCTAAGGTTAGTTAAAATTAGGCTTAATAGTGTTAGGCTTAATGATAGTTTTCAAATTAGGCTTAGCAGTTAGTACAAACGAACTCTCATGTAGTTTCACGCTGTTTATTTTTCCGATTCTCGAGTCGTTGAAATTTATGGTGTTTTGTTTTTACCATTATATATGGGGTCAAGAAAGGTCAGAATTTGATATTTTGAGGTCATGCAATTGGGTAGGAAAGAAAAGTCTCTCTCTAAGAAACAAACGCTTGTGAGCTGAAGTAAAAACAAATCAATAATATTAAGCTAACTTAAAGTTCAGTGCAGGTACAGGTGTATTTGATTTTTTTAGCGAAAAATTATGATTATATAATTGGAATAGTTAAGTACATAAACAAATAAACAATGTGTGTGAAAAGCAAAAGCGAGGTTCCGTTTTGTTCCCGGTATCCAAAATCTAAATTGCCATCTCATAAATAATTTATGACAATCATTATTATCGCGGCGCAGCTGAAACGGTTATATTAACGATGTATTTGTCAATGCCGCGGACCCTTATATTAAAATTAAACAACGCCTACTTGTTCCTGTCAACATAAGACGTCTACCCCGTTTATTTATTTATTTTAGTCTGCAAGACAAAATTGGTTTTTGAAGAAATTAGGCTTAAAAACTTCGGTATCTTAAATACTAATCTAAAAATTTAAATAGGCTTAGATGGATCTGAGAATTTAGGGGATAACCTTTGACCTACCCCCCATTAGAAACCAGTAAAAGAACCCATGCTAGACCCTTAAAATTATTTACGCGTATGCAAATTAACTTCCCTGTAATAAAAAATTACGAAATCAAAATTACGGAAGAGGCATAAATAAAATAAATTAACATTAATTTAATTTGAAATTAAGATTTTAAGTATGGAATGTAACCACCACAAAATTATATAGGTCGATAAACTATCTTTAAGTTTGTCCTAGATATTTTTCTATCGGAGCTAATTATGTTTCTTAATTTGGTTTAATAATGACCGGCATTGTTTCTGTCAAGTTTAATTCTTAAGAAGAAAAACAGTCTCTCTTAAGACGTTTCTTTAATTTTTTAAAAATACGTGGGAGTATGATGATGTATGTATGTAAGAGTTACCACCAGAATTTTTTACGGTAAACTACAAAGGAGTTAAAGTTATTTTCTTTAAAGAAGTTATTTGAGTAATGTCGAAATAACACTTGCATAATTATTACCCTTGACAATGCCGCTATGCTTATTATTACGTACAGTCTCGTGGCAAAATATTTCACGTGCATTTCTAGAAAGACAATGAAATTGTTAAGCCTAATTTTTCTTTTGGTTTTTCTAAGCCTTATTCCTTTAAATGAATATTTATTGAAATTAATTCAGCATTTAATTGAAACTTTTCGCCTTAATTTAGTTTGTTTAGAAACAAATTAGGTTTAATTTTCAACAAATTAACCGTCGAAATATACTTATCATTGCCCTTTATTTATGTATATTTTTACATATCATCGTGAAATAATCTTAGCAACTCTTAATGTAGTCGTTTAGCGTCTTGGAAAACGTTAAAACTCAATTATATTATTAAAAAAACCTTATATTTTAGGCAAATTTCCCAAGTCCCTTATGAACTATGATCGAATGATTTTAATATTAAAACCACCGTACGAATTACAAACCACACCTTCATATATTCGCGTTTTTCCACGCTTTTTACAACCGTATGTTTTCCCCGCTGAAAACAAGTGTTATTATATGTTTTCTGGCATCTGTCGTTGCGTTGCCCAAGCCGCTCGTGTAGTGGTTGCCCCGTGTCTAATAGGGATTACGAAAGTCCCTCCCTACTTTGCCTACGCTGTCATTAGACCCTGTACTCGGAACTAAACTCCCTAAATACAAGCGTAGTAGTGTTAACGTAAAACACCAATCTACACGTACTTTATGAAAAATCTAATTTTGGAATAGGACCCTTCTAGTCTTGGATCGAGAGACACAACCGCGTACTAATTTCCGAAGTTAATTACGTTGAAGTCTTAAAAAATTCTGTCTTATATAGCGTCAAAGTTAAGTTCTTTGAAAACTTTCTGTGATTTTTACTTTATATTATGAGCTTCGTCTTGCTTTTTATTTTCTAAGATTTTCTCAACCTGCTAAGAGAAGTTTAAGAACGAAAAATTAAGGACAATTCTTTTGTTTATAGGTTTTAAAATTTTTAAAAATATATCCTAACGCAATGTAAAAGAATGGGTTCCGAAGTTCATTTTGTTTTCAAACTTGGTACTGTTTAACCCCAATTTTCTTTGGATGGTGTTATATTACTTAAAACAAATAGAACCTTGACGTTAACTTTAGGAACAGTCACTCATAATTTTATATATTAAAATAAAAAACTTAAATATGTCAAAAACTTTTCTTCGAGACCCTTATTATTGTATTTGACCTCCGTGACCCTCACTTAAAACTCGTTTAATTTTGTTTTTGATGAGGGAAAAAAATTGTCCGTTTGTCTCAAATATTTTAAGGAGTTTTTTGGATGTTGAAGTGAAGATAACTTGTATCTTTAATTTCTATTTTTTATGACGTACTTAAGATGTTAAAAATATTTAAGTTTCATATCAGTTCACTTTCACTTGATAAAGAAAGCTAACTTAATCTTTTTATTTTTTCACTGACAAGGTTAAGAGGGATGTGTTGTAATTTTTGGGTGTTTTTGTTGGAATATGTTATATACCATACCAGTAAAGTGTTAATATAAGAATTAGTAATTGTTTTTACAAGTTAAATTTCGTCCCACTGATGTACAGTACTGTACAAGCTTAATGCTTAATTTTTAAATGAATCATTTTTCTGTTTCTTTTTACGCATAACAGGGTACATCAGGTCGTGTAGGAGGTGGCGCTGGTGGTGGTAGTAGAATCCCGACCTTTCCCGCACCCACATTACGCCCAACTCCAAGTTCCTCCAATGGGGGTATCCCCGTATCAAAATTCGGATTCACCGGTGGTACTCGTACAATTCCTCGACCTCCCGCCGCAATTCCTACCTTTAACCCCAACGCCACTTACCATCAACCGCAACAAGCTCTCAACAACGTACACGATCATACGAACGAACCCCCTCGATTACTTATCAAACCGACAAGCTTAAATACGACCACAGTGGCGCCCCCTTCGCGACAGGGTCATTATTCCGGAGGGTCCGGCTCCGAGGATGGCTATAGTACGGCCACGACCCCTAACGAGATTTTGACCCCGGTCGAAGAGGAATTTTGGAAACGATCCGTCGGGAAACGCGTCACCGTCGGTGGAGTCAAGACGGGGACTTTGTTGTACTTTGGGAAAGTTCATTTTGCAAATGGTTTCTTCTGCGGATTGAAGTTGGACGAACCTGAAGGTCGACACGATGGAAGTTTGGAAGGGGTAAGTTTATTTTCCCTATGGTTTTTTTATTGCGGGATGGTAGTCTTAATTTCCCCCTGTGACCAACGCCTCTTTAGGTACGGTACTATACTTGCCCCCCAAGTTACGGAATATTCGCGCCGTACAGTAAGGTCTGCGTTTGCGAATCGCCCATAGTGGCCTTACCACCGATTCGCAATTCTTATTCGGCTGGTGCCATGGATACATATTCGCAACAGCAGTTCGAGCTGTCCAGTGGCGCCAATAGGTCTCGTTTACCCGCCCCCAAGACGTTAGTGGGGAACAAGAATAACCAGCAATGTCCTAGACGCGACACCGACGCGTTATCCTCCACTTTCGTCGCGGAGTTAACCTCACCTCCCAGGTACTCCGGCGGAAAAATGAGACAAAGCGCTAGTCTGAACTCTACTTTCGTCAATGGAAACGGTTTTACGCCTTCCTCCCACGATTCCTCGAACGTTAACAGGACTTTTAGCGGTGGCGATAATATGAATTACTCGAGAAAGATGTCTCCTAGCCCTAATGGCGGACATCGTAATTCGAGACGCGCTTCGTTGAATCAAGCCGATACTACGGTAACCATAACGGATATAAACCATACCTTCCAAATCGAAGAGGAAGTAATTGGTACCTCGCCTTGTTCAACGTTTAACTTGGGTCAGGGTACTGGTTTCCCCGCTTCTAGCAATTCCTTAACCAGTACTCCGAGTCCTAAAGAAGAAGGCGGTGGTAAAATCGGAGCCAAAGATGACTTGTTGTACGAAGTACCGGAAGACGACGCCGATGAGAGTAGTTTAGGTTTGCTGTCCCCGAGTCAAATGTTGGATTTTAGCGTCGGGACGGACATCGGCATCTCTATCCCTAAGACGCACTCCTGCGATGACATTAACGATCTTCCCGAAGAAGAAGTAGTTGAGAATATAACGGTTGAGTATACCGACGCCAATGTCAAGAGTCAAATAGTTTCGACCAGGTTTCCGGGCGATACCCCAGCGCCGTTGAACAAGCCCTTGGTACATCATAGATTGTCTTCCACGCCAGTTGGTAAAGGCCTGGATTCGAGTACCAAGGTACGACCGCCAATTCACAATTCACCCATTATGGGCAACGTGAGTTTCGAAGGCTCTACAATGGACGAATCTTTGTCCTCAACTGACTCTCTACAACAGAAAACGTTCGCCTACCCCACCGAAGATTGTTCCATGCTGGAAGATCAACAAATAACTTTAGTCGACATGACGTGGAACAGATCCGGAAATGATTCGATATTCGAAGACAAAGCCGACGAGAATTCCATACAGGAACAAGTACGGGAACATTTGATGTCTTCGAGGAAACCGGAACAGTTAGCTTCCGTTTTGAAGGAAGGATCCGTTGGCGAGGCCTTGTTGAGGACCCTAAAGGATGTTGATTTGGAAAAGCTAGGACAAGCGTCGCGTTTAAGCAAAGAGCGAGAGGCGGTACTAGTCAATGCGGCACGTTACGAGGAGGGTTTACTCGAACCCAAAGATATCCAAGGACCACCACCTCAAGTAGTCGCTTCAGCCTCGACTTATTGTCCCATGACTAAGAGTGTCGAATGGTCAACCGACGTCGTTGACATCTTCAGGAAAAGTCGTTTGGTGTCTAGCACAGGATCTATCGGGAATTCTTCTGACCACGGATTAGTAACGACCGACGACCATAACAGGGTATCTATCGAAAAGGTCATGGAGGTCATACAACGCGAAGGCGAATTATACAAACATCGCCCAGCCTCTACCTTTACCGTGGGCAGCGCTGATACGGGTTACCAAGGCGACGGAGAATTCGACTTACACAGCGAGATTGGTACCACCGCCGGATCCCCGTCGGAGGAAGCCAAGTACATGTCCGTTTGCAGTCAAGACAGCGCCATTTTAAACACGGACAACGAAGCCGATAACAACAAACTTATTAAATCGGGACATATGAGCGATTCCGATTTCTTCACCGATCAAGGCGGCAACTCTGAGATGGAAAATGACGCGGATTTGATGAAACGAAGTATGTCATCTTCCACTGGAGATGGTACAGCCGCTAAATGTTTAACTGGCATCGCCGAAGACGAGGATGATACCTTATTGGGTACGGGAGGCGATTGTACCACTGTCTTGTTGGAAACCGACAGTGGACCACTTACGGTTAATGAAACCATGGATTTGCCTCGCGAAGAGACAACTAACACGACGTCATCTTCGGACCTTCAAGTCGCCGAGCAACAGGTAATTGATAATTTTTTATTTTTTGGGTTATAGCGTGGGAATACTTAATTACAACATCCTAAATAGCTCCCTCAACCGAAGGACGAGTCATCCTCAATTAGTCTAGACATCCCTTCGTCCGATTCTATCTCGAAAGAAGCCAAAGATCGCAGTAATTCCTCCGTGGCCGCCAATGAATCTAGAAACTCTTCGTCTTCCACCAATAAGAGTCTGAACAATGTCCCGGCTGATTCTCGTAAACCAAGTTCCTCGGACGGTGGTCCCGATGCGGCTGCTCCTCCCAAGACGCGTCAGCACCCGCCGCTGAAGAATCCAAAGAAAAACATTGTAGTCTCCAAACCGGCCCCCGTCAAAGTCGTCGGGGTATCAAAGATAAAGTCCTTGTTGGAAAAAAGTCCAACTCCGGAAGAAATGGCGGCCCGAAGAGCGGCTAGAACCCCCAAGAAAAGTCGATGGGATTCGGTTACGTCTAAGATATCGGACGATAAAGACAAACCCAAAGTTAAGCGGGAAATCAAAAGCAGGGTTAATACGAATTTGGCCGGAGCCAGACAAGCCGCTAAGGTCAAAACTGATTCGAGAGATAATGATAACAGTGAGGCGAGTGGACATCAAACGCCATCGTCTAAAAGTCAAACTGTCACTGGAGCCACCGATTCTTTACTGTAAGTACTTTTAACCTTTCCTGACCCTAGATTAAAGGTCATCATGATGAAGACTCCCTTCGTAATTACAGCCCACGTGACCCACCATCTCACTGCAGTTCCCGCGGTACTGATGACGTGGCCGATTGTAATTTAGAACCTTCATGCGCTTCCACTTCGACCAGTAACAAAGGTGAGTTTTCAAGTCTATTCCTTCTAACCCTCTTGGTGTAATAATTAGGCTTAATTCCCGTAGTAGTAACGCTTTTGTTGCTAGTTATATAACCTAACCTAACCTAACCCAATTAAAGCCTTATCCTACGCTACGTCTGAAACCGGAAGTGTCTTTCATCCACCGTCGGAAGTAGCGGCTAGCGAAAAATCAGTCGCTTCATCCTATTATTCCCAAGCTGCTGGTCAAATTCCTAAAAGAAAATTTGAATCTAGAATTTACCGTTTTCAGCCTTTACCAACGACTGGTAAGAGTTTCAATTTACAGGTCAAGGGGTCACCTCTGTCTCTACACTCTACACTCTACACTCTTCTGGCCATTCTATGAAAAAATAATCTTTCTTCTATAACACTCACTAATTAACGGAAAATATCGTTCTAATTAACATATATTCATTATTCTTCCACTACACAACACCTTTCTTCATAACCACTTTTCCAAGTACTTGTTGTACTTGTTGTACTACTTGAATTACGAAATGATGTTTCGCACTTTCTTCTGACCTAATTAGCGGGTTTTTTGTGGTCAAAGTAGGCTTAGCTCAAAAATTTGGTCTAAAATAGTGTATTTTATCAAAAAATAGGCCTAAAATTAAATTAGACCTAAAATAGTTTATTATATCAAAAAATTAGGCCTAAAACTAAAGCTAGTAGGCGTGGTGGGACTCCCCACGTTGCGCATCACGTGACTTCGCGAAAGTTTGAAAGTATTCAGTTATTAGTTGGAAGCGGTGTCAGTAATTTAATTATAGTTATTTATTTATTCACTTAAGTTAATTAATTTAATTTAATATGGGGCTTTCAAGAATAGCCAGTGCATTATTTCATGGTAATTACGCTCTACTCAAACGATGCTTTCACTAATTACTAATTTTAACCACTAACTATTAATCGTTTAAAATAATTTTATCACGATGTCTATTTTAATTTAATTTAATTTAAATTAAATCAATTTATTAGGCAACCAATCAAAAGCGTCTGGACGCGCTACGTCAGCGGAAAACATTGCGAAAAAGCCTCCAATGGGGAAATTTGTCGCTCCCGTCAATGTTCCTGCAGCCACCAACGCTTCAAGCAGAACTAGGGTCAAAGGTAAGAAACGTTTGCTTTTTTTCGTTACATTTTTTTTATATCTCTCGGTAACCCAGATTTTAAAAGACAATTTAGAATTAGTTTAAGAAAAGAACCCCGGTTTTCTTTTTTTTTGGGTTCAAATAATTTTTGCGTCTAAATTACTATGTAGTTTTGTACGTTAGAAACGAAGTACACCTACATAACCTGGTAGTACGTGTTTTAGTAGTTAATCGTAGTTCTTTTTCTTGGGAGTAGTTAGTTATTATTTGACTCTAAATTCCAAGTAATAGTATTTCTTAGAAGAACAATCCGGTCCTAAAGATGGGATGTATTTCGGTTTTTTTTTATCGCGGGGGAAGGAACTTTTTCCGTAATTTTGATTTTGGGTGTGGCGGATTTTAAATTTTTTTTGATCAAAATGGTTTGATTATAAGTTGGTTTGATTAAATCTGCCTCAATTTCTACTTAATAACTATCTCCCGCATGAATCTATAACAATACGCATGACTATAACGCTAAAAGAAACGTAACTGAGATATTTTTGATAGATTTGCCTCAACCCTAAAATTAGGCTTAACAAAAAGCGTTTCTAAGCCTTTTTTGCGCCACGTGGTGAAATTTTCCAACCGTTTATTTAAATTAAATACCTAAGCCTTTTTAAAACACGTGGTGAAACTTTCCCGCGAAATACGAGTTGCAGCACGTGGGGCTCTGAACTTTAATCATTTAGGCCTATTTTCTTATTTTAGAGTTAGGCTTAGGGATCTATCGAAAATATCTCAAAGTTTACGTTTCTCTTTCTACCAATCACCTGTCTATCTTTAACTTTCTTAATTTATGCATGTTTCGAAACAAAGACAAAAATTTGCATGTTTGTTTTTCTTTATTTCTTTTCTTTCGGAACCTTTTCTATCCGCACAACCTTTGCTTGGACTATGAAAATTAAGTAGCGCAAATCTCAGACACTGCTAAACCCAAAGCCAACATCGGCACTACTACAAAGACTACTACTACTACTACGCAATCTCAAGCCGCACCCCGGGGTTTACCATGGCAAAGATCCATGGCGGGAAAATCTCAAAAAGTTGGTGGTGGCGCCACTGCGCGAGCCGCTGCCGGAGTTGCCTCTTCGGCCGCCGCGCCATCTACCAATACGGAACTGAAACCAGGATCCAGCTTGGCATCTACCAAAAAGATGGCGCCTCGAGGTCAGTCCAAACCAGTACCTTCTAGATTCATGCCAAACAAATTTCGTACCTTTTAGGCTTATCTAGGGGTTTTTTAAATTTAAATCTCCGTTTTTTTTCCCGCCTTTTTCATTTTTGTGCTTGGCTTTTTTTATTTAATTTTCATTTAATCCCACTTAATTTTAATTTGCACGAGTTTTTTAATTGCATTCGTAAGTTTTCTTTGCTCTTTATGGAACCTATTTTAAATAATAAACGTGTTACAAAATTTTAAATCGGAGTTTAATCCCAAATATAGAAAGGGTTTGTGGGTGAAATAGTTAAGCCTAATTTTATAAAATACTATGCTTAGTTGTATTATGATCTAAAAGTTAAGAGTCAATTAAGTCTATACATTTTAAACTTTCGGGAATTAGTTTGAAATGTTAAGCCTATTTTTGATTTTCTGAGCTCTTTTGAGCTGGAAAACGGGTTCGGTTGTTTATAATGTAGGATTAGGCTTAGGTAACGATAAATGACGTAGTATCCTTGGCTTTGACAGATAATAGTACCACCAACTAGGCCTAATTTCGGGACATACTTTTCTGTATTTCCTCCCGTCCCTCGGAACTCTAGCAACCCGTTTTCACGTTATTTTTTTTTTTATTTTATTTCGTTTATGTTGGAAGTCAGTGAATCTGTTTAGCATACAGGTGTCCTGGCTTTTTGAAAAACCGGATCTTTTTCTTTATAAACCTTATATTAAATATGCCAACATCAGGATGTTAGTCTTAAAAGTTGTTTCTTAGTACGAAAAAAATTAGGCCCGAAAATTCGCGTCTACGTTTTTAAAATGTCCACAAAGGAATCAGAATTAAGCATTTTAATTAATTTTCATGGTTATATTATAATTATATTTAACGAGGTAGTGATTATGCGAAGCCTCTATCTTATTTTTTCTTTAACCCTTTCATTGTTTAATTTTAGTACGCGGTTATTATCTAATTAAAGTTATTTAAAGCATTAAGGGTACCTTAAGGGTTCCTTTTTAATTATATATAATTTTGATTCTAATTTGGTTTAGAGAACTTTGCCATTTTTGGGTGTGTTTCATATTCACTTTATTATTACGGTAATTAGTTCTTATTCCCTTTAAATTTCAAGGAAATTTAAATTATATACATCTTCATTATTTTATTTAATATAATTTAATCTTTATTAATTAATGCTCTAAATAACTTTTAATTCTAATTTTCCTTAGTTATTTTCACTAGACCGAAACGTTACTGTTTTTAATTTTAAATTTATGAAATGGCAGCGTTAAGTAATTTACAGTGTAGTTTTACATAACCGCAATGAAATCTCTGCTATTACTCAATCGCCGTAATGTTTTTTTTAATTACTGAAACGCGATACCACCCTTGGCCAAAAAAGATTGTTTCAGAAAGTATATTTCTAGACAACGTAGCCACTGTTTATGACTTTGCATTTGCTTAATATGGTTCCCATAAAAATGGCGCCAATTTATTCTTTTTGGCGCGAACGTTAAAGCTTGGAGGATGGAGGTGAAATGGAGTAGTAAATGTTTGTTTGCTATGTGCGGCCATGATAGTCTCCCAGAGTACCGTGCGCACGCCCCTACCTCTGTTAAGTGCTGCCACGTACCGCTTTGTAAAATCAGAAGCTAGTTATCACGAATTAGCTTCTATATTTTTAAAACACAATGGGCATTGTCGAGTACGTTTTTGCTGATAGGATTTTGTTGCCTTAGATGGGGGGGGGGGGGTAGTTCGGCACAGAGGCTGCGTTATAGGTATGGAGATTACTACTCCACTTCACCTTTTTCCTCCAAGGTTAAAGTCGCAAAGGAGATTTAGTTTGAAAGCGTTGACATGTATACGATATTTGACACAAACACGTGTTTCGTTGCCAAAGCGCCGGTTTTAAATCGGTGACGTAATCCGTTGACGTCAAACCATATTATCCACCCACGATTTTGAAGCTTAACTTTTATTTTTTGGGTAGGGTGTAAGGCCTGGGGAAATTTGACGATGTTACTTGTCAGTAAAATACTTAATAATGGTTGTTGGTACTTGAAGTTCCAACTTCTGTCAAAATACACTGGAGTCTATTTTGGTTTTCCGACTTCGAGTTTTAGTTTAACGAAATATGGTAGTCGATATGTTTGGGCGATTCGTAAAATTATCGGGGGTTTTGGTATCGATTTAATCGATATCATATTACATATCGATATTGTTTATATTGTATTATATGTTGTATTATTTTTATCGGGGTTTTTGGAAGCGTAGGGGGTGTTGTTCAGTAAACTTTAGCGTATCTCTCTCTATGGGGGATAGATGACATGGTGTTTTATATTTAATATGTTTTTGCCTGTCAAGGGAGGTCAACTACCGTTAAATTAAACCCCGAATTTTTAACGGGGGTGTCTTAAGTAAGAGGTCGGATACTTCATGTTAGAATTATTTTTCTTAACATAGTTTCCACCAGCGTTGGTTAGTCTAGAGATTAGGGAGAGAATTAAAAGTTTAACAGTTCAGTTCAATTCAGTACTTGAGCAACTTGACTTGAGAGAGAATAGGGGAGATTTTTCTGTAGATTTTTAGTGTAAATTAAACTATCTATGAACCAAAAAAAGGGGTTAAGTTTTAGAATATTTAAGTTTAAAGTGAAGTTATTTCAAAATTATTATTGACCCGCATTTTTTCTGAAAACAAAGAACGCCCTCTTATTGTTGTTTTTGTTTGTTGTTGTTCTTGTCAAAATATTACTTTGAACTTCTTGGGTTGGTTATATATTTTTTTCGTAGACAATTAGCGCTCTAGGGAGTTTGGAACAAATAATTAATGTTAAGGTAGCACTTGGTATTATCGAGCCAAAAATTCTAGTAATCTAGAAAATAACTCGCCTAGTATTCGTTTTCTTCGAATTTTAAATTTTAGGGTCGAGTTAATTATCTATTTTAAAGTACTTAATCTCATTAAAATTCAAGTTTTTATTTTTAAAACTTGAAAATCGGACCGAGAACTTTAATATTTCGGAACTATGTCGAGCTTAAAGAAATAATATTAATTTTTAACAAAGAAAATTCATTTTAAAAAATGGAATATTTTGACCCCCTAAATTAAAAATAAAAAATTAAACTCACGAAATACTTTAATATCTTTACCCCCAAATATTAAATATTTAAAAAATACGGAAAACGTTATTTTCTTGACCTTGAAATTTAAATAGAATCAAAACGGATCTATCTTTGAAGTCCATTATCCGAAATTGATATTAATTTTCAATTATTTGAAGTTTTCAACTACTAAACTAATTGCTTATCCATTAAGAAAAAAGGGTTACGCTTGGATAACTCGTAATTTTCGTTTTATCAATCCCCCCCCTCTTTAGTCTATAGGGGCTACATACTTCCTGTTATATATTATTGAACAATAGATTATCATAATCTTTTTAGGGAAACAAACTCTATATAATCTATAATTTTGGGAGTTTTTTTTTTCAAATGTATATTAAAGTTCAGATCGGTTATTTAACTTAGCCCCTATGTAAAACGGGTTCGAATTCGAAATTGTTGTATTCACTCAACGTTTCAAAAGTTGCCGAAAATCTACCTTTGAAGGGATTGGGGGGGGGGGGGGGGTAGATCGTTCTACTTAACTGGTGTTTTAAAACTTAACTGGTTTCGAGATATTATATCTAACGTCAGGGAACCCATTTAATAATATGGTGGAAAATTACCACGTGGCTTTTTATTAAGCAAATGTGATTTAAAAAAAAATTATATATATTTTAAACATATTTAATTTTGATTTGTTTGAAATTACGAAAATTAAATATTCACGTGAATTTTTTTCTAATGAATTTTCACGTGCAATATTAGCGACCATTATTTATTCCCCACCTTGTTTTAAAATTACTAGTAAATCGTAATTAACATTAGATTTTTAATTTAAGAGACATTAGCATAAAATTCTATAGTTATGGTTAAATTTTAATTTTAGTTAAAATTTGACTTACTTCGCCTTTATTCAACATCCCCCCCATCCCCCCAAATAATCTCTATTATTTAAAAATATATCCAAGACGAACCCTATATTATATTTGGATTATATATTTAGATCAAAGAATTATTATCTGATTTAGCGGTGTCTTTGATTGTCCATACGTAATTCAACTCTTCTTATGTTTAGGTTATAGTTTTGTTTATCGCGTCTTGCGTTTATTGTGACAGAACTATAAGACAAGTAGTCCTTTGATAGGGTAATGAGGCGTTTCAAGGACCTTGCATTAAACCCTTGAACAAAATAAGAATAATAAAGGATTCGCTATCATAAAGGGAACCCATAACTTGACAGCACTAGCTAGAGTAGTGTCTGGGGAGTGTTAAAAACATTTTGATACAAGGATAAACTTTTATTCAGAAGAGGGAATTGAATTGATATTAGTTCTCTTATCTCTTTAAAAAATCAATGTGATATCGTTAATTTTTTTTATTTTACTGATCGATATAATGAAAGCTTTCATCGCCTTATTTAAAGTTTAATTTTGACCTCGACCTTAATTAAGGTCACCCACTATAAAGTAGGTCCTTAATATATAATATTTTTTATAACAATGAATTATTATTCTCGCTTCAAAGGGTTAAAATTATAACCCCCATCCCGCTCTATCTCACTCACTCCAAGACTAATTTAAAATTAGCTTTACCCTTTAATTATAGTTCACCTCATTTACATAATTTTGTGAGTAACCTTTTCATTAAAGCTTATAGACTGGAAAGGGTTATGATAAAAATTTACGAATTTCTTTTTTTTTTATTTTTTTTTTGTATTTGAGAAAAACGTGCTTATTTGTATTTATTTGGGTTGGTTTGGGATATAAAGTTAATATTTATATAAATTTTTTAAAGGGAAAAACAGGTACGGTGTTAATTAAGATTACCTTAATTAAATACCACCTTAAATCCATAATTCCCCCAAGGATATTTTTCAGTCGTGCATGTCGTGTCCGATTTGGTAAATTAGAGAGAAAAATTAATAATAATTAGCACGGATTTTAATTGTGAAATACTCGCCTCAAAATTCATACCACCATAACAGATTTTTTTAAATAATTTTTTAATTATTTTTTTGCTGCTGCATTAATAACTAATTTAATATCTGTAAATCTATAACATAGCGTTGATATATAATCTTCCCTAATTTTTGGGCATCAAACGGTTACGTGGGACTATTTTGAATTACCCTTGAAAAATACCTACGCTTTCAAATAATTTTTTGAAAAAAGAAACCCACTTGTAACCCCTTTTACCAAAAAGGCAACGAGATTAAAAAAAACCTTCAATAATGGAGTAGATTCCATATTTGTATGGCATTCTAGGCTATTGGCCCGTGCAAATTAATTCGTTTTAATATAGTAATTAACTTGTTTTGTTCATGAATGATATTGAAAAATATTTTATTTAGGCCTAGGTGTTAGCCAGTTTGACAATTATGAACAATATGAATTATTGAAACGGGGAATTATAATTTTTTTCGGATTCGGTCTAACGCATTGTCGTTTTACCTATTGGCACACAAACGCTAGCTAGCTAGTACGGTATTGTTATTAAAAGTACCTTGAAATTATAGCGGAAACACCCGAATTTCCAAATGCAATATTCATAAAAGTCACCATTTGTATCTCCTGTACAACTTGACTTGCAAAGGTCATAGTGTCTTATAGTTATTTCTTAGGGACTTGTATTTGTATTTGAAGCTATTTACTACGTGGTCTGCAGCTCAAACCGGAAGTACATCGCATCGAGGGCAGTTTTATATTAAATAACACCCTTGAAACGTTTCCCCGATTTAGCTTTCGAATTAAAAGGGTTAATTTTGACCACGCCTTTCCCATTTAAATCTGTCACCATGTAATCCACGACAAAATTTACAGCGTGGCTTTAAAATCCCGACACTAATCGTTAATTCACGGCGATGTCTGGCTGGCTTTCTGTAAATTTAGTCGTTTAATAAAATTGCAAAACAAGATTGAAAGTAGGTTGCCAGAAAGTATCATTTATGGATAAATATCTTGATCTTGAAATTATCCTGAAAATAAAACCGAAGAAAAAATTGAACGGCGCCATGAAAGCAAGCGTGTCCTCTTTTCTTCGGTGACATGGTGGTCCTTCTTTATTGGTTCATTGAGATATTTAGTTTTTTATTTTTGGTATTTTCTGGTATTTTGTTTATACCCCCTTCACAAAAGTTACAGAAGGTTTTATTTGGAAATATTATCATAAGAGTGAAGTTATTTTTATACTAATTTGGTGGTATTATTATATTATTTATTATATCTATGCTTTATGCTATAGAGATATTTTTAATTAGATGCTTGTTAAGAATTTCGGCTTAATACGAGGAAATTTTTAATTATCTGTTAATGAGATTCGATTGAAGTTATAAAAACAAACTTATTCATTTCCTTATGTTTGTTATAACCATTCTAAAGTAACTGATAATCCTTTAGAAATGTGTCTTTGAATTTTAGAAATCCATAATTTGACGTAGAATATTTTAGAAATTTAATTATGACGTAGTAATTATATGGGTAAGAAATGTTTTTCAGCTAAAATTAAATTAATTATAATATAGTAACAATTAGTAAAACCCTCCTCATCCTTCTTGATTCAATTAAAGCCAATTTATTCTGCAACCTTGTGCCTTCGGGGAAAGAAACTAACTTATAAATTTTAAAAAATTGTATATAATTGATAAAAAGCTTACTTAGATTGTAGCGAGCGAAACTTTCCTGTAATGAACTTGAAAAAAATCTTCTACAATTTTTAATTTAATCAGACGGGTTAAACTTATATAAAATGGGGGGGGGGAGAGATAATTTATAAGAAAAAGACACAAAATGAAACTTAACTATATTTTTTATCCCTCGGGTTGTGGGTCACCTTCTCACGAGACAGATGTAGTTTTGTAGATTTAACCGAAGTTATCAAAGTCTGTAAATATTTCGTGGTCAAGCCACAGTACCTGAAAAGGCCAGGAAAATACACGTGAATTGTTTGAATTAAAAGTTAGCTATATATTTTGAATTGGAAAAAAGTCTGTGGTATGACTTTAATAATAATAATTTCGTGTTTATTTACTTCTGGAGAGAGTTATCAACATCAAATTAGGCCTAACTGTTGTATTTTCCCATCGTATTATAAGGAACAGTCCGTTATTTTTATAAGGATTGGGGAAAAACCTTCCTGGTCGATCGTCGCGAGCCAATAATTTTATAGGTTTTCTGCTTAGATTTTGGGATTTTTGGTGGTGAAGGTGCGAGCATAGTGCGTGTCTATACGCATCTATTGTAAATGAAGTTTTCGGTATTAATTTTGGGGAATTCGAGCAAATCGTAGTCAGGATAACAGTTCATTTATCGTTTGGAACTCGGGATATACGCCGGACCAAAACGTTTTTGGGTGGTTCCTTCTGGTTGGTATGGCCGTACCGGAATATACAAACGCGGTCTTAGTCGTGGGTGCTTTGAAGAAATTAGTGCGTAAGAAACGAATACGAAAAAGGGAGTCGTTTAGGGGAGCTACCAAGAAAAGTGTCGGTGCTGGTCTGTATTTCATTCATCTGTTTTTATTTGCTTTTTGGTTCTAAAGAACGTGATAAGGTTTTCAATATTTTAAATTTTTATTTAGAATTTTCGTTTTGAGAATTTAAAATATTATTTTATTTTATTTTGTCATTAATAAATAATTTATGATGAATTACCAGGCACTGGTTTCTTTATTTAGCACGAATTATCAATTAATTTATGCTGGGGTCTTGGATTAATTTATGATGAATTATCAATTTATGCTGGCGTTTTGGATTAATTTATGATGAATTATCAATTTATGCTGGCGTTTTGGATTAGTTTATGATGAATTATCGATGAATTTATGCGGTTACTTTTTATTTTATCACGAAATTTTATTGAATTTGTACTGGGCTTTGGGAAAAAATGCAAGGAAGTTGTACTGAATTCATGGAGTGTCGGATTTAATTTATCAGATCATGAATTTTCAATGGATTCGTCACGCAAATGAAGATTTATCGACCGTCTTATGACTCATCAATTATCAATCTCATTCATATTATGAAGTTATGTTTAGGTAAACTTTACGTATAAATTATAGCTTGCAATCCTGCGAATTCTAAATTCCAGAATTCCCAAAAAAATATATATTTTTAGTGCATTTTCCCATCAAAACCCATATGTATACATTGGAGTCGTACCCATTAAACAATTTAAAGTGAGCACCCTGCCAGTTCCCAAGCTTAAGAACTGTTATTGTAAGCTTTGAATTATTTTTTTTATTATTATTATATCAATTGAAAACTGTCTCAGAAAAACAGACTCCGAGAGGGAAGGTAGAGATCAAAGAAACCGGAAACGTTTTCTTCTTCAATCTTTTCAAGTCTAGTCTTTCCTTTCCCATGATGCTCAGGGTAAAAAACCTCTAAAATAGTTCATTTCAAGATCAGAATTCCGTAAATGCCAGCTTGTAAAACCTAGAATTAACCAAAGCGTATGATATAACTCTACAGAATTCTAGTAATGCCATAGAACCCTTCAAGGTGTGTGATTATTGTCGGTCGCTCTTTTCTGAGCCAAGTTTTCCACGCATCTAACAATAGATATTTGTATCTGCCTTAAAAGTAACTGGGATTAAGCTAAGGCGGATGGATACGGGATATTAAATCTCATACTAAAGAAAATAGTCAGTCTGAAATGCAGATTACTTTCTTGATACGGTTGGTTTTTGACTTCAAAAAGTTAGAAGTTTGAATTTTTTTGACTAAAGGTTTGAGACCAAAAAGTAAAAGTTCCTCCCTGGTCTTGGGGTTTAATTTTTTTTCTACCCATGGGCCACCTGGTTTGGTTGGATGATGCAGGTATCTTTTATTCGTGGCATTGTGGGTGTGGTTTTATATAGAATTTCGTGAATCGTGATTCAGGTAACGTAGATAACCTGTATAGTAGTGAGGGATGAGTCGTTACCCGCAGTTTTAATATGGCCCAATGTTAATATACCAGTCCAGACCCAGACTCCGTGGCGCACGGACCCCCAAAATTGAGTCATTATATGGGTTTCCCCCAGTTTTTTTAATTGAAAATGAGAGCATAAATTTGAATGGGTACGACGTCACACCCTACTAAGTCTTAACAAAGTTTTGGCGGCCATATTGGTGGTGGGTTACCCTTCTAAGCCTTACCAATGTTTTGGCGGCCATATTAATGGTGGGTTACTGCTTTTCCCCGTTGTATTCAAACCACTAGTAGGGCTGTGTATCTTTCACGAATCTTAGCTCCTTCCATGTAACCGGAAGCTCTCCTCCCAACTTTCTCGTGACGTCACACCTTGGCTTTGGCCACCATATTAAAAGTCGTCAGCTCAGGTCATACAATTTAACCTACCAATATTGACGTCACGTCCCCGTAGTTCTTCTCCTCTCTATTCCCCGGATTCATTTTAAGTAAATGTTTTATTAATTTTAGTGATACGTAACCTTTGACCTCATAATCTTAACTCCTTCTAAAGTAGCCGACGCGACTTTAAAATTTCAAAGGGAAAAAAATAGGTAGAGTTCAAGTTTTTCAACTTCAAACTCGTTTATACGTAGAAAAAGGTAGTTTTTGGTTTTTGTCGTGAAAGAAATGGTAGAGTCACGATTAACGTAAGCAGGTGAAAATATCATAAGGTGAAAGAAGAAAAAATAACAATATTTCCGAGGAATTTTGGGAAATATGTAGTTTGTGCCTGTGGTTCCGTCCGGGTTATGGAATTTTTCTGCCTCGTTAGACCATACATGCCCTTAAAGAATGTAACCCATTGGTGCTAATACTGTTGAAAAAATACCACGTGACACCGCGTTAGATGGTGGTCCATTAACCGCCTGGTAAATGTCTGTTTATTAGGCGGTATTTTCTGTGTTGTACACGCTCCGTACAAAACCTGTTGTTTATAATACACCGACTTGGTGGTACAAAGGATTTTGGGTTTGGATTAATTAATATTTTAGGCGCAAGATTCATTATATAATGACTGCGTTGAGGGGATTAAAATTTGAGTTAAGGTCTCTTTTATGCTATGCCGGGGAAACCAGTTGTTAATCTTCATCAGATATGAACGTGGCTAATGGCGTTATGCGATACAATCAGATTAGTGAAGAAGATTTGAGCGCTGTGTTTCCATTTAAGGTCTGTCTCTAAGTGCTTTTGTTAAACATAATCGTTAAGTGATCGCATAGTTAGATATTTTGATAAATTCCCACGCTTAAAGTTCCTCTATCGCCTCTTATTTAATCGAATTTTCAACTTATAATAGACAATTTTATTAAATTTCTAGTTTTACTTTTAAATGATTTGATATTGACAATAATATTTTACTTCGAGTTACCAACTTCTAACTAACCAACTAAAAGTGTTTTTTGTTCTGAATGAGGCATTTTGTACCATTATCGGCCCCTTAGGTACCCTGTCATAGATGATAGATCGCCAAGGATAGGGTAACAATGGCGTTAGTAGCTCGGGTCATCCTTTATTGGTCAGACCCGACGGCGCCCGTACCCTACATACAAAGATGATGTCATGGTATCACCTAGGCTATTTGTAAAATGAGATAGATGATTAAAGGGTCTAAGGGAAATTAGTCGAACGCACGATATTATTTCATTTTGCATTGCGTGCTATTGTCAACTAATTATTTGACCTATTTACTACTGATCTATAATAGGTAGGGGTATGAAATTAACCACGAATTTAGACCAAATAATCCTCAAGGTGTCCTCAAATTTTCAAAACAATTACTTTAAAATTAACAAAGTTACGACATCAGTTAAGTATTTATAATTTTTATTCCCCGGTAATATCGTAAAATTTAAACTTCTGGAATTGCACTTAAATATTGCAACCGTATCAAGTACTAAACTATCAAGATAATGTATATTTTCCTGCAAAGAATTAAAAAAAGAAAGACTAAAGTATTTCCACATTTCGCAATTAGATTCCGGAAACCGATAACTTGATATTTCCGATTTCAGTACTCTTTTTAATTGCAGCGGATAAGATTAATAGATACACTTAATACCAATCCCAGAATGCAACGCGGCCAACCCTTAACCCCTATTAGTTACCATGCAAAAACCCATAGAGATTAATTAACCCAATCTACGTTTTTAATCCCATTACAAACTCTGGGTGATACGGACTTTATTGGGACTCATAGACATATGAAGGTATGATATTGTGTAGTAATCTATATACGTATAAAAAGGGGGCGTGGCACTCTGCGCGTGCGGTGAGATAAGGAAGCATGCTTGGATCACTTTCACGACATCTCAAGGTGTATCTTCTGTACAGTTTATCTTGGGTTTAAACTGATTGTTAACCTTATAGAGCCAGGAAAACTTTAACTGGGATGAAATTGTTAACTAACAAGTCACGGTGCGCGACCGGAACGTTACCATAAGTTATTGAGGATTTTTTTTATATACCAGTGTCTGTTGTTGCTCTTTTCAAAGCATTTCCGCCAGGTGTTACCTCATACTGGCGTTTACCTGGCGCTCTAAAAACTATACAGCCCGGTATATCGTTTTAGCGACTTGTAAAGCCGCATCCTAAATTAAAACTGAATCTCAGTTTGTTTACTTATTGAAAATTACCCCCCGAAATATGTCTGGTCGTAACAATGCGTTAAGAGACTAAACTCTGTGCTTTAATAAGCAATTCGTTCTGAATTTATTAAGCCTTAAGCCGGTATCACACGATAATTCGTTGTTGAAAATCAACGCCGTGATTTTAATTTGTTTTGAGAAACAGATGCGGTTCTAAACCGACATTAAACGTCTACACGCGTCACGCGTAAACATCTGCAAAAAAAATAAATTGATATGAAGCTACTGCATGCGCAAATTTGAAAGTTAATATATTGAGGCCTTTAAAAAATTCAGATTTATTACTGAATAATTTAAACCCATTCGTTAATTTAAATATTATTTATAAATATGAAATATGTATATATTCATTAAGTAACTTTAAAAACCTTCACGTATGGTAATAAATTTTAAAAAACCACCACGAACGTCAATCACCTATAGCTTACCCCTCTATTTATAAAGATTATAAGAAAAAAATCCAAACCGGTATTCTTCCCCTTTTTAAAATTCCAAAAGAGTAAGACATTTGAAAATAAAAAAAAATTAAAAACAAAAATACGTATATTTTCTAAAAAAAATGATGGCACCGCACCGTCTGCGTTTTGGCAGGAATATATATATGAAGTCTATACGAACTTGATTATTATTCTAACCCAACTAGTCCCTATTTCCCCCGACCAAAATTAAAACAGCTTGCAGAAAAATGGTTTTTCGAGCCCTGGGGTGTTCTTTCTTTTTATTTTTCTTCTTCATAGAATATATTAAATCAGAAAACGTGATCGAATACGGCAGACCGATTATAGCAACGTCAGTATACTCCAACCATGATTATCTCTTCTTGGTTTGGTTTATGTCCTTGCGTTATTAGAGAAGATGGTTGAGGACACTTTCGTGTCTTTGTATTAAAGATGTAGGGGTTACCAATGCAATGTTTTTATAACTATCTTATCTATTGTACAGCGTAATTATAGGACCGAAGTTGGATGGTTCTATGGGCGATTGTATCGTCTATGACCTTTTACCCCAAGGGGACACACCGGTTACGAGTTATAATTGAAGTGTTTTACGGATAACCCCGTAATTAAATTAGAAATCATTCATTGTGTTTTCAATTTCTTAATTAAACCGCAAAGCATTGATGTTCATAACATATTAGGGTGTAGCCATAGATGTAACATTTTCGACCATATAACAGTCCAAATGTATTTCAGACCTAACCGACCTACCACCCTTTATGGAACACTATACTAATGAAGCTGGCTTCGTAAGTTAAACTTCGTACATGGCCAGCTAATTTCGTGATGTTTTAGTAAACTGTACTGAAACCCTACTACTACGAACACGGAGGGGGGAGGGATTGTACTTGTTACAAGTTTAGAGGGGGGGAAACGAACAGGTTTTTAAATCCCTTACGTCTCTTTCTATACTACACTTAGTGATACTACATACACTCCGAACTCCGTAGTGATATTCCAGGGCCGTAAGTGAGTTCTAGTTTTTTCCATCCGCAGCGTTTTCCCCTATCTTTCTCCCTCTCTCTGGCTTGCAGTCTATCCGTAAGAGTAATTCAAGACTCAGTCTTGTTTCGTTTGTAAGCCGGTTAACATCGGATTAAAAGCGACGCTCGCTAACGAAACTTTATAAATACCCAAAACGTTTCGACAATGTAAAGATTTTAATCTTTTAAACCCATTAGTTTTGGGGTTTTGAACCGTAAAACCATGGAAGTGATATACACCGTTCGTTTTAAGTGATTTTAAATTTGTTTCGGTTACCCTAAATTCGCCACTCTGGATCTGTTCAAAATGCGCGTGAAATGGAGTCGGGGTATGGATGTCCGAGGTGGTTCCCTAAGGATTAAAAAGTCAAAGAAAAAACAGGATGATGAATTTCTGGATTTCGTTTCGACGAAATCCTTGTCGAAAGAAGCGCCACCCGATTGTATGTCCAGTCCTTTAATGATGTCCAGGTCTTCGGCGACCTTGCCTTGCAAGTCCAGGGTACCCAGTGGCGACTCTTCAATCAAATCTTGCAACACCACACCGACGAAACCGAAAAAGGAAGGGTTTTTTCGACAACTGTTTTCGCGTCATAAAAGGACGCCTTCATCGCGTGAAGCCAACCTTGAGGAATTGGATGAAGATAGGTTTCGTATCAAGGAAAATTGTCAGTACCATACGAGTCTGTTGGGACGCGTACCACCAGTTCACGGTAGTTCGAGCGAAAATGAACTGGAACAACGCGTATTGCAAGCCGTTGTCGGTGGTGATTGTAATACCAAGAGGATATCACCCGAGCGACCCAGTACTTGGTGCCAATCTGATTCATTGGCCTTTATCGATGACGATGAAGATCTTGAGGATAAACACCAGAAAGGACAGTTACCCGAACTACCCGGTACTAGGAACCCGGCTTACCCCGATTTACAGTGTCAAACGGAAACGTTGCAACAAGCTAGTGACGGAGATAGTGCCTTGGGCGATGATGTGTCCGCTGAAAGTCCACGCTCAGCGCCATTGGTTAATTCGGATAAATCTAATAATCATAGTGATGAACATGATCTCAATAACACGGATCAAGTTAAAAAAGATCTGGAAGAATCATCAATTAAGGATTTTAAACGCAAGGACATTGTTTTCGGGTCTAGATTACCCGTTGCAATTACACGACCTACGTGTAGGGTTAAGTCGGATGTTGGGTACTTGCCAGGTAATTAGGATATTTTTGTTCTTTGGTATGTATGTGGGATTGTTTTTTTGTGGGGGAAACTTGTTACGGAAAAGATATGACGCTAGTTTTAAAGAACTTTACATCTTGGGTTGAATCGGTTTAGTCAAGGACTTGATCTGTAAATGGATAGGCTAATTCTATTAGGTTAAACTTCTATTTGAAGTCTCTTTAGCGCTGTTCTAGGTTATAGGCTAAGGAAATGAGACGGCTGTTTAGTTGAAACGAAACGGTCTATTGTGGAATACAAAGCATCATAGGTTTGAAGGTTTAAGAATGAAGTAGCTCGAGTATTGAATTGAAAAGCCCTATAACTTAAACCCCCACGAGGTCTTAGCGTGGTATCCTAATTGATTCAAGTAAAATTTATTTTTAGTTCAAACAAAGAGGGAATCATTTAGTTAAAATCGAAAAACTCCATCCATTGTGATGAAAATTTCAGTAATTTTAACTAGCAATTAGAAACGTTAATTGGAATGTTTTCAAAAATACTTCGAGAAAGTAGCCAACGGGTAATGAGGGTATATTTTTTTATTATTCTCTTTGCGTGACTTCGGGGATCAGTAAACTTCGTAATCTTGATAAGAGACAAAAGTCGCAACCCCGGAAAACATACACACACTTTAATTTAATATGAAAACGTGTGAAATCCTTTTTTTTATGACAAGACGGTAGTAATAAATCTATTATTACATCTTTCACGCGCAATTCAACTTTTATTCACTCTGTGACATAATTCGTATGATTGTACCGTATAGACAAGGAAAGGAAATAAACGTTCCAATTACGGGAAATGCCATTTGAAATAAAATTAATATAAAAAAGAGTTAAAAACGGAAGTGTTTCCGAGAAAATTGTCATAAAGCCTGAGGGGATAATTGCATGCCTAATTTGGATTTGGAATAATTCACTATTCAATTTTGAAATGACGTTTCGCTCTGTAATTGTCTTTCCTGTTTAGTGCGTGGGAATTGGGGAATATCAAGCTAATTAAAATTGTCGAGGTTAATATTTAAGAGATTTAATTAAGTTTTAAATAAAGGGGTAACTTCAACTGATTCATTTAAGTTTTAATTAAGTAATTTAATTAGGGAGATAAAGGAATTGGGAGAAATCTTGTTGATTAAGCGTAATTGAACTTGACACGAAGTCTTCATTTTGAAAATTAGTCGTAATTCCCTTAATTATTGACCGATTTGACTTTGTACACCTCAAATTGTAGCTCGAAATTAGCTTTATTAAATTAAGTAAACAATTAAACCATTAGCTAATTAATTCCAATTAAAACAAACCTTATTCATTCTAGTCTCCCAATACAATTTAAGTGAAAGAAAGAAAAAATAACTAAAATAGAACGAGACCTGCCGCGGAACCAGTTTCATCTATAGGCATGCATATTTAAAAACAATACAATTATGTCTTTCAACAGGGACCAATCCAATTATTATTCTTAAGTCTACCGTCGACCCATAACCATAACATTTCCATAAACTAAAGGGGTTAAACACAAAGATAGCTTTCTTTGTAGGGCAGTAAGATATTTCTTTTGGTGGTGGTGCTCTGGTTTTTAATGTCAACCATGTGACTAGGGTAAGCAGAACCAGAGACGTCTTCCCTATAGGTTTAAATAAACTAAACATAATCTTCGGGAACGTCAGCTGGGCTGTTTTTACGCGTTACCATCTGGTAAAGTTACTTACCCTTGCTGGTGGGATATGGAAGGATGAATATACATAGACATTTCTCGGAAGCACCGTGTTGTGTCCCCCATATCTGGTTAGGCCTCAACTTCGGTGTCTCCGTTTCAGGTTTAATAAGCAGTTGGTACACCAGTCTTATACAATAATGTTGGCAATGGTTGCCTAGTAATTCTTAGACTGGGATGAACTTTACGGTTGCGTAATTCGTTTTCTTAATCGACACCGTATATCATCAACAACTATCTTTGTCCTTGAGTGTACTTAACTATATGTACGCCAAAACTTCCTAGTGACGAGTTAACTTGTCCTAACACGCGGTGTTTTATACAGAGTATAAGTGAAAATTGCTGGGGTGTTATACCAACTTAAGTTTTTATTGACAAAACTAGTAGGCAGGATGGTGTTTATTAGTACGGAATGATAGGTTGTTTTCTTGCAAGCTTAAAATACGTTAAAAATTCACTTTATTTCGTTTAATATTTGATACAAACCAAGATTGAATTGAATTTATTTGGTTTGACTTTGTTTTTGGGTCTTATGTAAGAGAAGGGGCCACGGTTCAGTTGGTTTGGGGTTGTATTATGAATTATTTCGGTTTGTGAACAAGCCATATAAGATTATATACCCCATTACTACATGGTTACTTCATTATTCATACAGATTTTCAAAGGGAAGAACACCTTAAATACTTATAACTTTAACGAAAAAATTATTATTCGCCACATTCCATGAAATTCGTGAATTTGTTCGAAGTAAATTATCATACGTATCCATGATGAGGCCCCTTGTTTAATTAACAGAACTTAATTAGCCGTTCTTATACCGCAAATCGAGCGCTTAGAGAACCCCATTTTGGTTCAATTCCATACTTCTAGAAAGGTGTTTTGAAATTCAGGAATTCAGATTCGAAGTCAATCAAGTGTAAAAATACTTTTTCCTCTTTAAATTTTTTATGACGCTAGTTATAAAAATTTCCTGGTACCGCATTAATGGTCAAAATAGGTGGTCTTATCTTTTCTGTATTTTTTTCTCTTCTCTTTTAATTTAGATGTTAATCAAAATCGAAGCCGGGGTAACGCCACAGTCGCGTCGTCGGTTGGAACCGTATCTAGCAGTACGCGTATACGATCGGCCCAAGTGACTGCCAATAAAGTCGAGGAACTCTCCAAGGAGGTCCAAAGATTGGGCGCTCTATGCGAAGCCAGAACCAAGGAATTGAACATGGTCAAAATGCAAACCAAACACACGGCTCTGGGTTTCGACGCTTTTGGAGTTCTAGTTAAATACCTCGTTGGAGAAGTAATTTGCGTTGAATTTCTTTTTATGTTTCATTGCGATACGTCTTGCATTCCCAATCTTAAAAGTTGCACGCTGATCCGATATCCCAACCAAGTAGCTTTTAAATTTGACCAGATTGGTTTTAATAGATTACGACTTTTAACTTGATCGTCCTATATTTCATAAGTAAACATAATCCTTCCTCAAAGCATTCACTCAATCTTTTGATTCTGTCAGCGAATTTTCACTAATCTCCTCTGGAAGATCTTTTTTTCTGGACCATTGCCACCGACCCCACTCTTTTTTCTCTTCTTGTATATCTTTGTTTACTTTTTTCTTCCTTGTTTTTGCGCGCTTATGTATTTCTATAAAATGCTTGCGTGAGGTTTTTACGGGTTTCCAATTACGCATGGGAGCTTTACTCGCTAAAAAGGACAGAGACGGGGGTGCGTACAACCATCCAATCAGCAACACGCTAGTTTCCATAATTATTTTTAGAATTTTTTCTTCTTTCCACCTGTCTCTGTTAAGCAATAGTGCCTTAACTACTTTAGCTTTAAAATAAGGGATAGACGTCTTTGTTACTGTACATAGTCTTTGAGCGTCTTGCTTAGCTGACCCAAAATGACCCGAGTTTAATGGGTTGGCATCGTAAAACAAGATTATCAAGCCGCAATGCGCCTTTTGCGTATGTTTGTTTTTCACACGGCTTTATTAAATCACCTTATAATGCCATAAGCGTCACACTAACACCACTCCGCTTTCTAACACGATTATTGTACTTCTCTCAACCCCCTGGTCTCCTTTTCTCAGTTGGACGCCTTCTCGCATCCCGATCTGGTCGCGGACATACAAAAAACGAAAGAAGAACTTATAACGCTAGAATCCGTCCTAAGTAAGATATAATAAATATAATTCTACCACGCCGCGAAAGAATGTTGAAATAAACGTTTAAATCGCAGAACAATACGAAGCGGATGTTGAACAAATGAAAACTACTCATTCTGACAAACTTAACTCTTTAACGGAGGAATTGAAACGATCCGAAGCCGAAATTTTGTCTCGTAAGTGTTTTTGTCGTTTTATAGCGATGAGAACGATGGTGAACTTTTGAACTCTACAGTGAACAATAAACTAAACGACGCTGACGCTATTCGAGCGAAAGAAGTTCACGATACTGTCGAAAATTACGAATTTAAAGCGAAAGAAATTCAGCAGATGCATCTGCATTCGGTTGAGAATTTGAAAATTAGTCATCAAAGGGAGATTGAAGGATTAGAACTTCAACTGAAGGAAAAATTAGAGGAAGCGTTGAAAAGGCACGAAGCCGAAAAAGATGATCTTAAGGCTCAAATTGAGGTACAAAAGAAAAAGTTCTTGTCCATGGAACAAACGGCCAAAGCTTTTGAAGAAACCCTTAACAAGGACACTGACGCTAAAATTCAAGTATGTCCTTGTCCTTATGCATATAGTTTTGAATTCATACTCTACCTAAAATAGAATAGGGGTATTATAATCTCCGGGGTTTTTTTTTTGGGGTTTTTTTTTACAGTGGATTTCTGCCAAGAATCAAGAACTTCAGCAAGAAGTTGACAGTCTCAAGAGCGTCTTAGACATGAAACAACAAGAAATACACGCATTGAGAGCTGAAAATATGAAGATGAAGAAAGGGGTAAGATCTATTTTAAATTCTTCCACTTTAGTTTTTCTTTTAAATGACATTCTTTAGGCCTGACCTTAACACGGTGGTTTTTTTGGGGGTTTTTTCTTTTCTTTTTCGTTATAGCTTGAAGAATTGCCGCTGGAACGGCATCGCGTCATGAAACTTCAAGCTCGTAATGAAGAGCTTCAAGCCCTTGTTCGAGATAAAGTCAAATCTGAAAAGTAATTATAATTATTCTGACGTTAATTGTTGAATTTAATGTTAATACGAGCGAGTTTTTTCTTTCTTTAATTTAATTTGAAGGAAATTAAGTTGCGAGCATAGACGACTTAAAGAATATCTCGAGCAAGAAGAGAAATTCAAACAGCAGCTAACGATGGAAAACGAAGAGCTTCAGTGGAAGATAAAACATAGTTTCGACGGCAGCAGCTTTCTTAATGCTACTGTTGATGGAAATGTTATATCTTTAATCGGTAAGTTAATTATATTATATTTATTTTTGCGCGCGTATTTCGGTAGCTGATGGCGGGAAAATTATGTGTTCGATAGCGTCGACTCCCGAAGTAGCTGAGAAATTTAAAAATTTGCGCGCCATGTCTTTCAACCCTCTATCACCCTTTCGCGAGAGCTACGAAAAAAGCAGCCCCATGCAAACTTCGATAGCCTGTCTGGAAGATGCCAAAAAAACCTTTCGAAACAGTAAACCCAAGCCCCGTCGACCTTCCAAATCATGTTCAGCCTCCCCGCGAAAATCTCCTTCTCGACACCATTTGGCGTCGGCCTTCGTGGCCAGTACTCCCGGAACGCCCTCGGCCCATTGTTGCCACAAGGTTCTAGATCTCAGTAAATTGGATGATCGCGGAGAATTAGACGAGACCTTGGACATGAGCGGAACATCGTCAAGGTCGCTGGAAAGTCCTCAGGAAAGTTTAACCGAGCTTCATTTTAAAGCTTGTTTGCACATTGACGCCATGGAAGAAATGGCTCAAATGACCAATACGGGTTTAGACCCGGGAGCCACCAGAGCTCTCCTGCAATCTCCCGATGGTATGTCTTCCGATAGCGGAGGGCCGGGTGGTTGTAGCTCATTAGCCTCTTCTTCGGTGGCCGAGGATGGCATGTCGGCTAGCGTTAGCTCTGTCGAACCCGACGATAAAGATTTGTTAGCCATGACGGCCGAATCGAGTTTCTACAGCGTTTGTTCGCCACGAAACGAAGCCCGAGATTCGCCCTTTAACCCCAACGCGGCCAACGGAGTTAACGGAGCCATCTCTCCCGAACCCGTCGAAAGTCTTAATAGCGTCACGACAACTTCGACTTGCACTAACAGTAAAAACTCTAACGCTACGAGTTACGAACCTTGCTTTTGCGACGATTTTGATATCAACTCCGAACCGGAGTGAAGAAATCATCGACAAATTAAACAAAATCCGATACAGAATATTAAAGAAAAATTTTCCGAACATCAACAAGATTATTGTTTAAAAAAAAAGCTAAAAATTATTAGGTTGTGTTTAAATACCGGAAAGGGAAACTTATATTTAACAAAAAAAAGGTAAGATCCTCCTGTTGATAAAAGAACTGCGAAAAGAAATAAACAAAATATTTATTGCTGTTAAGTATAAAGAAACAAATAACGAAAAAAACAAACGCTGTGATTTATTTCTCAAAACTAGTCTCTTCTTCAGAGTTGATGGAAACGTAAAACAAAAAAATATATAAAAACCGCGCAATTTTTCCAAAATATGAGTTGACGCCAAGCCGAAACTATTTTAGGGACCATTTTTATTGGCAGACGATTTTTTTTTTCTTTGTACCGCGACCGATGTTCTACCGATGTTTTTACTTTTTTTTTGCGTGGATTTTTTTTTTCTTAAATATATTAATTGAAGATTCTCCCTCAAAAATCTCTTAACCCTTTACCCTCCTTTCGAGCGAAAAAAAAAAAAATGTGTAATGCCCAAAATATTTAGTTAATAGTAATGATTTTACTTTAACGACGTGTTTCATTTTTTGGTTTTTCTGACGGTATATTATCGCAGATTTGTACAGATCATTCCTTGACGAAAATATGTATATTGTGTTTAGTTAAAACAAATTAAAAAATTTAACTGGAATTAAATTTGATTTTTTGTCAAAGTGTAGGTGAAAGAAAGACATAACCTAAGCCTTGCCGGATGTCCTTCCAATTTTCCAAAGAACCCCGTCCTAGTCCTAACCCTTTGCCAGATATCCAAAGAACCCCGTCCTAGTCCTAACCCTTTGCCAGATATCCAAAGAACCCCGTCCTAGTCCTAACCCTTTGCCAGATATCCAAAGAACCCCGTCCTAGTCCTAACCCTTTGCCAGATATCCAAAGAACCCCGTCCTAGTCCTAACCCTTTGCCAGATATCCAAAGAACCCCGGTCCTAGACCTAACCCTTTGCCAGATCTCTAAAGAACCCCGGTCCGAGACCTAACCCTTTACCAGATATCCAAAGAACCCCGTCCTAGTCCTAACCCTTTGCCAGATATCCAAATAACCCCGTCCGAGTCCTAACCCTTTGCCAGATATCCAAATAACCCCGTCCTAGTCCTAACCCTTTGCCAGATATCCAAAGAACCCCTTATTAAGCCTTGCCAGGTATCCAAGGAACCTGGAACCCCCTCCTAAGCCTTGCCAGGTATCCAAACAACAAACTACCAACTAATATAAAAGGTTTTATTACAGCTTTATTTAAAATTTAAATACATTTAACTACAATGCCAAATGTTTAATGATCCAATGGAATGTACAAGCCGTTTTTTATTTTTCTCATATAAAACAGTACACCAAGATGCCAGCCAGCCAGCCAGCCACCCAGAAGGTATCAGGCCATAACTTTTGAACCCAAATTTAATTTGGAAGAAAAACAAAAAATATTTTTAATCAAAAACAATTTATGAATTTAACAATGATAATTAATACAGCCTGACTAGGGGGGGGGGGAGGTAGGTATCCACCAAATTTTATAGGGCCCATAAACATGTGTGATAATGTGAGTATATATATTTTATTTATATATCAAAGTGAACATGAATGTGTATTTTTTAAGTACAATCTTAACATGGCAGGGGAACTTTAAAACGTTACAAACTGAAATGTTTTTCAAAAAAAAATAATATATCACAGAATTTTTAAATATATATAAGCTCACAACACGTGAAAGGTTTCGTTACTTTGATTCTAAATCTGTGCTTTGCTTTTTTTTTTTTTAGGGATTTGTGTATATTTTTAACGTGTTTTTCTAACATTTCAATTAGAATTGGTGATAAACATCAAAGTGTTTCAACTGCAACATTCATTTTCAATGCTGTTTTATGTTTTCCTAATTCTTTTTTCAAATTCTCTTCAAATTTATCACGGATTCTGTTAAATTCCATGATGTCACGGGGTTTTTCTGATACCCACAGTTTATCAAACTCATAGAAAATGAAACCTAAAAAGAATGTAAAGGTTTTAGACCAAATTACTGGGGTTTTATTGGGGTTTTTTTTCTTACAATATAGTTGGTGAAAATCTTCAAGGCCTGGTGGACCATTAACAGAATTGTAAAAATGAGATTTCAAAACATCAGCATTCAAAAGATGGTAAGTCATGCTTGTTAGGTTTATTCCAACAATTGCAAAGGAATATCCGTATGTTGGATGTTGGGAATGTGTCAGAACGTGTAGGGCAACTTTATTGTAGTTTGTAGCGAAATAAAGCAAGTTATCCAAACCCAAGACACCCATTCCACGGAAATCTGTTTTAGGATCATCCCCTTGAAAGCCAATTTTGCCCCATTGCTTTGAAATTCGATTTTTTAGTTCCTCACTTGGCATTAATAAATCCCAAAGCTAAGAAAAGTATTTAAGTGACTTTGTGTTACAAGCTTTATTATAGTTTGTTATACCCTTAGTAGCTTATTCTCGTGGTCTGGATTATCAGATGAGAAAGACACTTTCCTAACTTCTTCCACGTCAAATTTCAATTGGTTGTAACCAAATGACTGTGAAAGGCATTTTTTCAATGAATGAGATAAACTGAAATATTGAAAACCTTTACTAAATGAGCAATAACAGTGAAATAAAATGGTTCAATTACAGTTTATGAACTTTAAGGTTAATGTATTTAACTTCAATTATGGTTCTAAATGCGTATTCAACAGCATTAACTTGAATTTCCCCAGTAAACCTTCCAGTATTTGTTAGGTTGTTTAATTTCATCATAGCATCTTTCAAATCTCTCACTCTCGTATTTTTTAAAGAGTTTTCTATGCAATTTATATCGCGTAATTACGTATTTCATTTAGTTTTATCATTAAATTAATTTACCAAGGGCTAATGTGCGTTTTGCTCCTTTTGGTTCCCCATAACATATTCTCTGAATTTCACACAGCTTTGTGGTACGTCTTAAAAAACCTTTTATTACTGGTCTAAGATACCAGTATATGTAAGACCATATTGATTCCATAAACGGGAACATTACGAACGTCATTTCTATCTTAGTACAGCTGTTTATATGTTTTAAATTCCTAATCTAATCTTGAAATATGATGCTTTAGAACATCTAATCTTGAAATATGATGCTTTAGAACGATTATGCTAGATTTTGACAGTACCCTTAAGCCTTGGAAAAATTAGGTCCCCATCTTCGTTGGGCTTCTTTTGATAAACTACGGACACAGTGACGTCCAAATATCGATTATAAATGTGTCCTTTTATCAAATGGTATTTCTTTTAGAGCTATTATATATTTTGAACTATTATAAATCGAAAAAATTAATATATATATTGAAAATTGCACTATTTATGCAGTCTAGACGGCGGCCATTTTTATCAAAACAGAAGCGGGCTGATAATAAACTAAAGAGTAGAATGAAGATTAGGCTTAGGACTGTTGGACTTTATTTTTCATCAATTATAAGTATTTTAATAAATGTTATGAACAAATTTTAGGTTTAAACTTAAAAAAATTTATTATCATCTCTCAATTGAAGGAATAGTCATCAAAAGTTGTAGCAAAATGTATTTTGAAGCCAAAAATCCAAACAACGCAGTTTTTGGCGCGGGAAAAAGGCGCGAAAAGTGTCCAGGAAGTAACACCGCGTTGCGGCAAAGATTGGAGTTTACGCGTACTGAGACTGCTGAGAATCGTAGGCCGCTTTGTTTGTTGTTGTCTCGAGCGCGGTTCGGTATCGGGTGAGAGAGGACTCGCGATTTAATCACGCAATCAAGGGTTAACGTTGAAGTGATGCTGAATCGCTAAGGATTTCTAATTAGATAAAGTTTATTAGCCATTATGGCACGTAGCATATGCTGTAAAAACGCCAGTATGAAGACATACAAAGTGTTAAGGTTCCTTCTCTTCTGCAGTATTTTGGACGCTGTCTACAAGCTTGTTCAGGCGGTTGACGGGCATTCTCAAGGTAAGCCTAATATGGCCCTTTCCATTCCCGCGTAACTCTCGCGCGCGAAGCCGTCCCCGACGTCAAGCCCACGCTTGAATGGGAATTTAGATCACCCCATTCTAGGCCTAATATCATCGAAACCTTTCGGACCAAGGCCCGATTGCCTAACGGTACATTAAAAATCAAAACGTATCAGAAGCCAATGACCCCCCTCGCGATTAAACTGTTAATATACACCGCGTTTTGCAGCTTTAAACTCTTGTTGGAATTAGTAACTGAAACAAAATCAATAGTGAAATTCCCCAAGCAAAATTTACCCAGACAGACTTGACCTCACTAGAGGCACTAGGTATGAATGATTCCGCATAGGTAGTAAACCCGTGCTGTTGTAAAGCTTAAGGTCACGGGGTACCTTTGAAGTTAGAATGGCAAATCGAAACGAGATTGTACCTAATTATCTGTAAAAGTTACACACCCTTACTCTTAAGACGAGTTAAGATATAAGCCCATACACAGGTATCTATGATAGACTACTTCAGTTCTTACACGCAGGTGGCATGTACTTCAGTGATAACGAGGCTAATCAAATAGGCCTAATTGTGTAAGATTATAATTACGTGTGGCAGTTAAACCAAGGAATAGAATCATTCACTCATATTTTACTACAATTATTAGTAAAATAATATTTGACAGTACAACAGTGAGGCAATACTCCATGTTGACAAGATTATCTCTTAGATTACTAGAGTTAAAAAGCCAATGAGGATATTTGCATAGATAAATTCTTCGTAGTTCGAAGGCTATCAATCAATGTAATTTATAAAATCCCTAGATTGTTATAATTAACTCGGGGCAAGTACCTTTCAATGTAGGAAATATGACATTGACCTCTAAGAAAAAAAAAAGTGTGAACTCCTGGTGTGTTTAGACTAAAAACGTCAGTAGCACCATTGAAAGCGTTATAGAGATATTTCTTAAGTGCCCTAAAAAGTCTATTTATACAACACTATCACGGGCAGACAGAACCACTTTTGAATTTGTTAAGCCTTTGTTATGCATTTCTTGATTTTGTTTCACTTATGTTCCGGTTTCCTTGAGGCAAACTAGAGCAGATGACATTCGTGTCATGCCAACAGATCAGAACATGCCCGAGTAAAATAGTTAAAGTAAATGAACTCGAAGTTATCAAATGCTTTGCATTTTATTAGACTAATTTAGGTCATGAATCCTTGGAAATTGTAGGCAGTGGAATAATTCTAGTCCTAGCTGTCATATATTTCTAGGCACATAAAAAAGCACCTGTTCCGAATGACCTTCGGAATTGGCGCAATTTTTAGGTCAAATAGATTCGATAGTGTTTTAAAACAAGTACCCGAGTCCCTAGTCAACAAACGGCTAAAAGCTAATTTGCATTTACAGTGCGTCAATTCGCAATTTGCGTAGTTTTAAAAGTTAAAGGGGCGTTTAGATTTAAAGGTGTTGAAAATCTTTTTGTTGTAAAGCGTACATTTGAGTGCAATGCAAATGACCCTCGCTACAAGATCAATAAAAGATTTATCTTGATTATAATGATAGCAAGACGCTCTATGCTATTCTAGAAAGTCCCCCCCCCCCCGGCTTGGTAGATTAACGATTTCAGAAAGGTAGCTGCGTGTCAGAGTGTCTTACTGACTGTAGACTAGACCTTGTGACTTGTAAATAAATAAATAGCCTGGAATTTACTCTTTCTATAGAGAGAGAAAGAAATGGTTTCAATTTATTTAAATCCATTGGTTTAAGCCTTTGCTTTACTTCCAAGCGCTGCTACCACCTGCATGTGTCACGGAGGGTGCTAATGGGTCTAAATTATAAGGGATTTTGTTAGGGGGGAATGAAACATCACGGAAGTCTTGGGAATTTGTTAATGGGACTATTTTCAAGGCAAATTTTGATAATTTAACCGAAGTTTCAAGGAAATTGTGGGAATTTTTTGTTAATATTATTAAAATATGAAGGGGATTTGTCAGGGAAACTACAACAATATGAAATGGAAGTCAGTATTATCCACAGAAAATCAGTCTAGTCAGATAAAACGGTTAAATTCGACAAAAGCCTGAAATTTCAAGGGTTTGAATGTCAACACTCGCATTTATCGTCATTCATGGCTTCTTTTGTATTCTCAAAATCTCCGTGGGGGATAAAAAGAAGGAAGTAAAGAATAAACCTCAAATAGGCCTAAACCCAAGTCATGAAATTTTCTGAATAGAACTCATGTGGTGATGGGTTGGACCAACTGTCAAATATAAATTCGGACAAAGAGTCCCCCGTCCTACCAATCTATTGGTTTAGAGCTCTTAAGGTGACAGGTCAGGCCTACTTTTGGGGGAGCGGTTGAAGTTATCTTTACTTTGAAACGGGTCTTAGCGTAATTCCCATGTGGAAATAGAGTTATACCTATGATCTGTTTTATTACTATTATTATTATTATTATTATTGAAGTTGGGGAATATCTATCTGCAAAAGTTATCAAAACACGTTTCAAAACAATTTAATAATGATTACCTAATACGAAATTGAAATTGACTTCGTATCGATCTGCAATATAATAATCTGGAAGGATAATAACAAACTCAAATTGCCAATTTCATGAAATTTACTTAATTACGAAAGGAAGGCCACTCCCAAATTGCCTCTCGTTAATCGATATAATAATTAAAATATTAATTATATTTAAATCATGCCTCGCCCCTTTTTAATTATTTACCAGGAAAATAAGCAATAACAATTACCCTTACCTTCTTAGTTCGCCCTAAATTTTAATGAACGTTTCATAATTTTAATATTTAGTTGTTGACAAAATAATTTAATTAACGAATATTTAAGATGAGAATTATCAATTAAATTAATTAAAACATTATAGTTAATTGGTCTTTTTAAAAATTAATTTATTTATTTCTGTTAAAAAAATGAGGGAAATAATTTTCCCAAATGAGTCGTTAAACAAATTAACGAATATATAAGATAAGATTATCGTTTAAATTGAACATTATAGTTAATTGATCTTTTTTAAAAATTAATTTATTTCTGTTAAAAAGAATCAGGGAAATATTTTTCCCAAATTAGTCGTTAAAATAATTAACGAATATTAAAAGATGAGATTATCGTTTAAATTAAATATTATAGTTAACTGATCTATTTATTAATTTCTGTTAAAAAAATCAGGGAAATAATTTTCCCAAATGACCTCCCTTTATTTATTTATTTATTAGCAATTTAATTAAACTAATTTTTCTTTATTAAATTGCAGGTTTTATTCAAACAGAACGGGAAATGAGGTATTTGGTCGATGGCATTTCTTTAGAAATGCAGAATCACGTAAGTTTCTATCCCATTTTTTTGTGTTTGTTTTTTTTCGTGGCACTCTTTGCAATGTTTAGTTTTTTAAGATATCGCGGGCGCTCGCGTGGTAGTGGCCCATCGCCAAAATGTTTCTCTAACTTCATCTATTAATAATTTTTGGGGATAAGACACTCTTGAATTCGTAATCTACAGATAATCACCCGGTTATTCTTATTGCCCGGTTTAACGAGGCAAAGTGGTTACGTTTAATTAGTAACGCGAAATTAACTATATACTCTTTAATCTCTAATTATCAACTGTCAAATTAAAACAAAAAACGCGCGGGAATTAATATTTTTGGCGAGAAATAACAAATAAATCCGGGAATATAATCATGTTAATTTTTTTCTAAGGGAATTTCTGCTATTAAAAATGTTTTATTTTGGGGAATTTTGAAACAACAAAAATGTTTGGCACAATTTCAGTTATAAATATACTAATTTAAAGTTACCAACTATTTTTTTTTTGGTTGAAATATTTGCTGCGAAGTGTATTTTGTTTCAGTGTCTTTCAGCGTAGGACCATTTTTTATTTTATTTTAGAGGTTTTTTTGGCAATAACATTTATCAGTTGTTGATGTTAAAATTTTAGCTGATATTTTTGATTGATTTATTGATAGGACAGTAATGTTATTGAAAAAGAAACGTCGCTCGTATATCGGTTACAACACACTATAATCTTTTATCTTTTATTGATATATTTTTATATGAATTTAAAAACCAAGTATTTTTCTTAATCTTCAAACGAAAACGTATTTAAAATTTAATTTTAATTATTTGGGGGGGGGGGTGTCACGGCGTGCGCCGGTTCCTACAAAAGTCATCTAAATTTAGTGACAATTATGTTGCAACATAAATAATTCCTTATATTCTCTTATTAACAACTTATCAAATGAAGTACTTAATAATAAACTAATAGGAAAGTTTTTTATTAATTGGCTCTTACTACGTCGAAAATGAAATTGTTCTGATAGATTCTTGAACATTTATCAAAGCGTACGCTACCTGACTTGTAAATGTTCTCTCCCCTAACTTAATTAACCCCATTTTTCGTCTATATATACCCCATGACCATTTTTGCATATATAGACTATAACTTCTTTCTTATACGCGTATGAGAAGTTAAATACGAAATCAATATAACTGTACAACTATATATATATATATATTTGAAGAACGCTATGGTTAGTTAAAGTCAAAGTTAGGTGCAGACCTAGGCCTACTTGTTGCGTGGGAAAATGAAAAACAAAAAAGTAAAACACCAAAAAACAAAATAAAGTATATTGTATATTGTAGCTTTGTGTTGTGCAAGTTTCACCCTAAGTTTGTGTTTTTATGGATTTTTTAAGACCTTAAGGTTTTTAATCGTCGACACCGCCCTAGTCATTGTTTTTCCTTATATTTCTTCTATATATATATGTTCTGACCATGGTCAGTGTAAAACAGTACTCAAACACTACTTATATACATATATACGCGTATATCTGGTACTGTTTACCGTATTGTCAAGGCTTTTTCTCAAATGTAACAACTCCATGTGAAAAAATCAATGAATTGTGTGTACGACTTTCGTTGGTCCACGTGGAACGGTTAAATTCGTTTTAAAAGGGTTGGGAATTGCCTTGAATGACGTCATCATTCGTTGCGAGCGCCTTTATAATATTGCTTCAAACACGCATCATTCGCTTATAGTTTATACCTATGCCTAATTGACCGTTGAAAAATTAATTTTGGACTACCTTCTTTGGAACTGGGTCAAATTAGATTTAAATTCTTTTTTTTTTTTGACCAATTTTAGGCCTATTTTTTAGGTCAATATTACGTTAATTACGTCTTAAATTACATTACGGTTTAATTTAATTACAGCCCCTTACATCAGACAGTCCATCTGTCAGGTGAGAATATTAGTAACTGACTTCATCTGATATATTGATTGATCAATCAATCAATTTATAGCTAAAATATTGTTTTATACGTTTATCCCAAAAATAAATATAGTTTTACTGAGCTAGAGGACGAAAGTTTACATACGTTTGAAAGCCCCATAATCTTCGAACCTCCAGCGTTAGATTTTGGAGTTCAGTGAGTTTTAATAGCTTTTAGAAGAGAAATTTTAACGCGTAATATATACATAGGTTACCTATCTAAATATTTATGTTTACTCTTTGACAAAATTTTAAAGCCCATTGGGAATGCCCCAAATGGAGCGTGTTGTGGTTCAAAATCCGAGCGCGGATACTAACCTGCGTTTACTAAGTATTTCGGGAAGTACCTTGCACTTTCATTGCTCCTTCTTTCAGGAAAAGGTACTGGTATTGACCTTACCCATTTTGAATGGGTCCCTCTTGGTATCAACCCGTCTCTATTTATTTCCAAAACTTCGTATCTCCTTGCCAAATCCCCTAAAATTGACCCCAGGCGTGTGTAAGACTTAAGTGGGCGGGCCAATCTGTTTAACCCCTCCCATTTTAGTCCTACACATCGTACCACGAGCAAGTATCCATTCCCTTGAAGATACGTAGTTACGGAATGGATTTTGGACAGGTCAAGGGATAGTAAAACACTCAAATGTGTGAGATAAGCTAAATTAAATCAGTTTCTTCTGATTTACTATTGAAAATTTTATATTAAACAATCAATAATATCGTAATTAAGTACAAGCTCATTGGAATTTTATGTGAAATTAAACTTTATTTCGTAATAACAAATTAATGACTTGAAGCGTTTTAATATCTCTATATCCAAAGGGATTCCGTTGTAGTTGTATATTTATCGGAGAGAATTTCAAGAATGTTTAATATAATTCGGTGTCTTTTGAAATGTCATTTTGTGCGCGTGTAAAGGTTATTCCTCCTGGAGGTAATACATCGTTCGATGTTGTCTTCTTAGCCAGACAAGAGGGGCACATAGAAAATACATTATTTATTCATACATCTCTGGGCTCATTTAAATACCAGGTAAGGGCCCACTAAAATACCACCAATACACTCACCGACAATCACGCACCGATAATCCTTAATCCAAATCAAATCCCGAGGAGAGAGTAAGTCTCTCTTCTCTGCCAAATCTCTAAATTATATTGATTTTCCTGACGCAAGTTAATTCACCTTTCCTCTCTAACCCATCAATATTTCAGAGGCTAACAACCTCTTTCATTATTAAAGAAATAAAGTTATTGACAACCCCTGTGTGTTTGATATTCGATACGTCCCTAATTAAACAGTGTATAAATTTATTATTATCTTCAGGTACTAGCTATCGGTGTTACCAATCCTTACAGGATACAACCGTTTTTGGGAGTACGTATGCCGCTTAATAGCAGCTACGCTCCTTTTATACATATGCACAATCCTCATAGTGCAACGTTACAAGTAAGATACGATTGAGTTAGCTTGCTCGACGAACACATTGTTCTAAAAATCGTCTTGCTGCTTCCCAATAAGGTCACGGAGATGTATACGAGTGGGGGTGATCTACATTTAGAATTGCCAAGTGGCGATAGCGAATCTCCGAAACAACTTTGGGAAATACCTCCGTACGAAACGAGGATTGTTATGAGAGCAAATTTCGTGGCTAGAATCGAAAGAAATCATACGGCGTACATTCGTATTAAAACTAATAGTAGTTTAAAAGAGTATCTAGTTGTACCAATTGAAGTTGAAGTTTCATCCGGTAAAATTATTACGAAATGCTTTTCGTTCTAATACTTGGGAAAACTTACGTTCTTTCCTTCCTGGGGGTTTTAGTACCTGGTATATATTCCCCAATATCCCTGATAGATTTTGGTGTTTTACGAAGCCACGATGAACCTAAGACCATTCCCATTAGTCTGTATAATTCCGGTCAGAAGCACATTAACATTGTGGTAAGATTTCAAACGGTAGTACCTGTCCTTTAGTTCGTGAAACATCAAAAGTTCGACGTCTGTTTTATTTTCAGAACGTTATTGTAGCGCCAGTGAATGACGCGGTCGACGTTAAGTTTCTACCGATAAAAATCCCACCTGATACGCTGCGTAGCAAGGAAGTGGCTAATATAACGTTTTACCGTACGTTTTCTACGAAACTTAAATGAAGGATTAAGAATTAAACTTGTAGGATTAATTATTTAAACAGCTTCAAAAGTTTTGCATCAAAAGCAATGCTCTGGGAAAATTGTTATAAAGGCAAAAAATAATCAGTTTAAACTAACGATTCCCTACCAAGTGACGTTTTTGCAAGGGTATGTTTAAATTTTAGTTAATTTTAAGTATTTCTAATTAATTTGGTTGTTGCAGGTCTTTAGGATTTAATCAGAACAGTACTCGATTCTACACTGGTCAAGAATCGAGGCGCAATATGACGCATGTTCGCCAGTTTAACGTTACAAACCATTTTAACGTCACCATTGTCATTCACGACGCGTCGCTCCCTTCAGATGCGCAGTCGCATTTTGCTGTTAATTTCACTTTGCCGTTGTATTTGAGCCCCGGTGCTTCGGCTTCTTTAGGTTGGATCGTTTTCACACCGCCAGAAACTAGTTTACCGTTAACCACTCATCTGACGTTGCGTACCAATGTTTCCTTCTTCGATATTCCCCTCGTTTGTTTCAGTGGCAAACTTCAACTGGTAATTGTCATCAGAGGGGCTGATCAGCGGTTACGTAGGATTTGCGCGATGGTCAGGCGGGTTGCACCTTGATTACGCGAAAGTTAGGCGGATTTCGCGATGATACGCGTGTTACACCTTGATTACGCGGATTACACAACTTAATTACGCGAAATGATAAGCTTACACACCTTGATTACGCGATTTGATAAGCCTACACACCTTGATTACGCGATGATAGGCGGATTACATCTTGATTACGTGAAATGATAAGTTCACGCGTGGTACAAAGAATTGATATTGAGCTTCCTTTACACCAATTACGCACGGATAGTGATCAGCCCCTCGTCGTTTTCATGGTTTGAAGTTCGGAATGATTGAACGCTCTTCTCTGTTGTGTTTAGTTTATTCCGCAAGGCAGAAATCAGAGTTATTTGGATTTTGGAACCATGAGTGTTGATGAGAAAAGAACGCTCATTTTTGCTGTGATCAATGAAAATCCTGTTGATGTATGCTCCTTTTATACATTGATAGTTTTCAGTCGTCTTTATATATATAAAAATACGTCATATATTATGCTAGATTAATTTGAAACACTGGGGTTCGAATTTAACTAAGTCCTACGTTGAATTGGTCGGAATTGATAAGGGAAATCTTTCAACGTTAGCGAGGAGGCGAAAGTTTTCCGATCTTTCTAAAGGCGTAAGAATAATATTAAAGTGTCAAGTCCGACTAATCATTCATCGCCTCTAAATGAGTTTCGTTTTTAATTAGTTAACTCTTAAACCTCATTATTATGCAATATTTCGTGTCGGAGTTACGGCTCCTGCCGATGAAGGAGTTTATTTCGGTGAAACCTTCATAGAAACTCTTTACGAAGTAATTAACATCGTGGCTTTAATTACCGAGCACCCGAATTTCAACGATGTTTTTCTTTTTAACATCGTTATAGATTATAAAGTTGCCATTTTCATTGCGTACTGCCAAAGGAAGTTTAATAACGGATGATTTGTTCTTTGATAATGCCTTTCCCGTACGTTCGCGATGATAATAAGCCTATATCGTGTTCTACTCTTCGGTTGAACGTTTATGGTTATTTTAGGGCAAGATCTCGTCTCAACCTCTTTACATTCGAAGTACTTTTTCCCATCCAATGACTGTAACTTCGGTCACACCCATTCCAGAGGATGTTAGGTTTCTTTTCGAACCTTCTAAAGTATCGTCCGTATTACAACCCGATACTAAAAGTATGGTGGGTAAAGTATTCTTCGATCTACGGAGAGAGTGTAAAAATAAATGCTATAGTGGACTTCCAACCACGTCTCAAAGTACGTTCGGTGTTGGTTTTTGTTCGTATGTTTGTCAGACTCGTATTTATTCGGGTTTTGTAATGATAGTGGGGCATCAATGGCTTCTTGGTATGAATTTACCAACTGATATTGGTGAAACTGACGGAGAATTATATAGAAATTTGAGAGAACGATGGCAGAATACCGTTAGTTCTGGGGAGAAAAAGTAATGCGGGTTTTGGTTGAGTTTTTACGAAGATATTGAGATTTTTTTATCTTCGTTTTTCAGCATGAACATAACGTTCCAACTTGATACATCCGAAGTTCATGGTTTTTATTTAAAAGCGCACGCTACTTTACAGTGGCCTCGATTGTCTAGTAAATGTCATTTGAGGTTTCCAATTACTCAAGTTGGCAATTTAACGGTATTTGACTTAAAAATTGAGAATTGCGGTGAAGTTTTTCTTTTGGGGGGTAATTTGAAGTGAATACTTAAATCTAGGTGAAAGATTTTGCGTTGGAAAATCCTTCGAGTTTACCGGTATTGGTGCAAGTTGTACCTTTATCTTTATATCCTAGTCCTCAGGCGGCTGTTAGCGCCCTTTCTCATAAGTTAGGGGGTGAAAGCGCCGCTCTAAAACATACGGATGAGTTGGACGCTGATGTATTTACTTTGCAAGATCTCGAAGAACATAATGTACGTTTTGTCAACGTCGTCAAAATTGGTTTTGCCTTAACTTCCCTTCGTTTACATTTCATAGCCAAGAAGTGATAATCCAATTCCAGCCTATAGAAAAAGCTTAGAAGAATATTTTAACGTTCAAACGAATAAGCAATCGATAGCTATGCTTTTAACACCCGGGATGAGGGTCAGGGTTCGAGTTGGTTTCGCGCCTCGAGACGATATCTTTAGAACGTCCTTAATACTCATCAGGAATAATTTGACCGTTTTGGACGCGTTAGTGGTACAAGGCCAAGGGGGGAGAGGGCAAATACGTTTTGGCAATAAAGATCCCGGTTCCGAAGCGACTCTTATGTTCGAATTGACCGAGAAGCATTTAAAAGATTGCGAAAGTAAGTTGGTGGCGCGAAAATGGTCTTCGAGCGCTTTAAGGATTCCCTGGGAGTAAATAATGTAATAATTATAGATTCTAAAGGTAGTAGATTTCTGCAGCCAAATTTCACAGTACGAAGAGCATTTACCGCCCGAAATACGGGCGAGTTACCGGTTTACGTACGCGGCTTCGACGTAAGTGGCTCTCCGTGCCAAGGTTATGGGTTTCGAATTCTAAACTGCCAAGGTTTTGAACTTAAACCAAATTCCAGTAGAAGAGTCGATATAGCGTAAGACATTGAAAACTTTCAAATTTCAGGGTTAATTTTTGTACTTAATTATCGCGTATTGTAATTAGATATACACCCGATTTTACTTTATCGCGAGTGGAGCGCACTTTAAACTTACACACTAGTCTGGGAAGTTTCGTGATTCAATACGTCTTGGTAGCGACGCTACCTCGACATCTCTTAGCCAAATGTTCGCAGGCCATACCGAGACCATCTTGGGAACCTCTGCTATACTATTCCATCGTTAGTTTAATCATTTTGCTACTGTTATGCGAGTTAGCCGCCGCTTACTTCGAAGGCGATCGAATTCTTAAAACTTCGTATTATCCCATCATTACGACGAGTTTAACCACTCAAGATGGTTGCAATAACCCACCGGAAAAGGGCCAAAACTTTGATTTGAAGGCCATCTCCAGATCTGATTATAAAAGAGGAAACGATCGTAAAAAGAGCGACTCTTACAGTCAGGTCAATGGTGATGGACATTGGACGGGAATTCGCAATAAAGATGACAATCAAGAGAATACCAATGGAAAGTTAACTCATAGGAAAGCCAGAAACAGATCGTTGTCCGAAGTATCGTTAAATAGTTCCCTGGGAGGCGAAAAGGATAAAGATGAAAATAAAACTACGAAGGAATTAGTTACGACGCCTGCTAGTAATAATAGTAATTCATCTCGAAATAAGAAATCGTTGGGCGAAAAGCTTAAGAACGCTTTCTCCTTCTTGAGTAATTTGGTACCTAGCATCAGTTTGCAATTTTCATCAAACAACGCGGCTACTCAAACTAATAAAGATAGTAACAACTCGCGAGAGACGGGGAATAGTAACGATAAATTAAACGAGAACTTGAAAAGCGAAAACAAAGTTTTGAGTAGCAGAGAAAAATGCGCCGCTTTCGTTTCTGCCCATCCTAGTAGTGTCAAATCGTCTAAAAAATCCGGTGGTGGAGGAAGGCATTCCCAAGAAAGACACTTCGAACAACGATCTCAACGAAGTAAAAAAGTAAATGCCGAAGTTTTAAAGCAATATGACGAAGAAACCTCATCCACCACGACAGAATCTTCCAACCCCGAGTCGGAATTCAGTGAAAAAGTTAGTAGTTAGCCAATCTTTTATCGGCGACTTGGTTCTCAAAAATTTCTTCGTCACTATCTCAGGATCCTAATAGATTACCAGATATTTGTATCTCCGCACAATCTAAGCACAATCGACCAAAATCTAAAGGGAATGAAACCGACGGAATCAGCAACCGAAGTAGCAGAAGCGATAGTTATAATAGTATTACGTCAGTCAGTCCCAAGAACGTCAATAAAGATAATCATACATCCATGACGCATTCGCCCACCAATCTTAGTAACAATGGTGGTGCCAGCATTCCAAATGACGAGGGAGAATTCGAACTTAGTACTAAAAGCAAAGCTCATAAAAAAATTAAGGTTGATCCGTCGAAGGTTTTTGGAGGTGATATTCTTAGGCCAAGGTAAGAAGCCGCCATTGAGATTGAGATACTCTCAATGGTTCAGATTTTGCAAAACAAGTATTTCTTAGCACCCTGGAGTTGCCTTACAAACCCAAACCGGTTGTAAAGAGCTCAAAATCGGAACACAAACTTTCAGTCAATGCTTCTTCTAAAGTGTCCTCGTCATCTTCGTCCTCCAGTTCTTCAGCCAGTAGTAGTGGGAAAAAGAAATCTAAAGGTACCTTAAACCTTACCCCATCCTTTCGGAACAGTTGCCTTGTATTTTTTTCTTTCAAAATAAGCGCACAACGCCGTTATTTTTTCCGGGAATCACGTTGTTTTGTTTTGTTCATTTTGCATGGTTTTTTGTATACTTAAATTTCAGGGTCCCATCATCACAGCGACATCCGTTCAAACGATCTATGGAAGGATACTTCATCTTCCCTTTGGGACAACCCAACCCCCTTTCGAAGTCCTGGTAAGATAGGAAATAGTTTTTCCCCCAAGTTAACAGATAAAGATGGAAGGTCCCTTTAAATTTTTGCACACAACCCCCTCGGGTCTTCAAGAACGATTACTTCAGGGTTGGGTTGATGGTACAATAACGTAACTGTCATCTTGTAGATGAAACTTTGACGCAAATCTCTCAACAAACGGAAAACTTTGCCTTGAAATTGGGTGGTCGAACTCCTTCACCAAAAACATCCCAACCTCGAAAAACATCCTTGGAAGGTGGTGGTGCTAGTGGTGGTGGAAATGTCAGTTATTCGGCCGTAGTCAGCGGAGAAAATTTCAAAAGTTTCATTCCGAGTTCTCAGGGCGCTTCTGGTTGTTCCAAAGTGATAGGAAGTGATAAAATGGCTGCTGAAAATCAGGCCATTGGTAAGAAAAAGGAATATCAACCCAAGGTCAAGGAATTCTTGCTGAGTCATTATGTATTCCGAAAGGTACGAGACCTCAGTCAATTGGACTCGAAGGGTCGGCACCCAGACAAATGAATTCTAGAAGTCACTCCATGTTGAACTCCGGTGTTTGGAAGGCTCCCGATTTATCTATGAATGATAATTCATCCCACATGTTTGTTGATATGAACCAACACTACAATGGATCAATTGATAACGCCGGTTTACCGTTCTTGGACCCTGATATTGACTTGAACTTAAACTCACCTAGTGGGGGATTAGGCGGAAGTGAACCATTCTCCATTAACGGTATCCGTGGTAACTATTCAACTGTGGGATCAAAGACGCCAATTGGTGGAGACATCAGAGATGGTCGAAACGACGGAGTCTCAGAATTGGGACTCACTGGTAAAAGTATAACTTGGTAACCTAAACATTTTGGGACTTGTTCGCGTTGACCCGTTTATTGATTTGAATTAGATCTGTTTCCGAATGCGTGGAACGAACATTCTGTCAGTATGATGCAAATGTTTCAAGCCGAACAAAGAGCCAGGATTGAGGATTATAAAAAGCAACAAGCAATTAATGGCAAGGGTTTTAAATTAATCAACTTGTTTACGTAACTTTTCTTATCATTTCCTTTCGAAATAGAATGGTCTGGATTTGATGTTTCAACTCTGCAGTCTAATCTTTGGGATTTGAATTACATGCCACAAACAGATACTTGGCATCACATGGACGGACATTTAGGAGGAGGAGGAGGAGGAGGTCTCAATCAAGGAATGGTTGAACACGAATCTGAACCTAAAATTGTAATTAAAATAAATAATATAATTCTTTAATTATGTCATAATTATCCATAAAATTAAATGTTTTAAACAGATGCAAGGTAATTCCGGTGATTGTCACATGTGGAGCAATCCCACTGATAGTTTATGGAGTCCCGCTACGTCAGTTTGGCCTAATTTTGGTAATCAAGGAATGGATAAATCAAATGATCCTTTGGATTTGCTCAAAGCAGTTACGCCGCCTACATCTCGTATGAATGAGCAATTTAGAACGGTCAGTTTCATCTTAGTCCATTGATGGGTAATGTCTTTACCTTGTAACATTTTCCGTTAACTTCTTTTGGCGTTTTTTGTTTTTGGTTTTATTCCTTTAAAGAGTCATAATGAAATGGGACCACAGGAATCAACGAATTACAATCCTTACTCGTCACTAAGCAGCATTTGGGCCAATCAGAATAATCTACAAGATGATCCGAATGAAGGTGGAGCTCGAGGTGGAACTTCGTCAGCTTGGAATTATTGCCTCTATTCATCTCAACATCCCGCTGCCGCCACTTCTCAACTTTCTTCAACCAATTCTAATAATTCGGCACCACAACAACCCCTCAAAAAACCCAAAGCACCTGAAATGCCCAAATCAACCAAAGATTAAGATTAATTTTTTTTTTAAAAGAAATTAAGAAATTATTAATATCAATTATTTTTAACTTATTTCTTTCTAAAGAAGAAAAAAAAGGAAAAAGAAGTCGCGAGTGATTAATTAATTAATTAATTAATTGGCCTTTTCCTTTAGAATGCAATGAAGATTAAAACAATTAACAAATAACAACTAATTATTGAACGACGCTTTAATGAGAGGTAATTAATTATTTATACCCCTTTATTATTATTATTATTATTTTTTTAGTTTTTAAATCACCAGGTTCAAAGTTTAAAGGTTAAACTTTGAAAAAAAAAAAGCGCCGGTAGTTTTTTATTTTGACAGTTTTATGATTGAAATACTCATAAGTACGCGGACGTTTTAGTTTATTTCCTTAATTATATTTAATTTACTAAATTAGTTATCATGTTAACTATATTATAAAGGAAAGGCCAAATATATTAATTAATTAATTAATTAATTAATTTAATTAATCGTGATTTCTTTTTTAATTTCATTTTTTCTCGCACCCTTTTCAATCACGTTAAAGGACGAGTGGTTTAAAAAAAAAAAGAATACTTTTTTTAACCACTTAAATCCTTTTAAAGTCTTAAAAAAAAACAACAAAATTAATTAATTAATGGTAGTAGCTTTGTAAATTTTCTTTGGTACAAATTTGTTTTTTTTTTTTTTGAAAAAAAAACAAATATAGAAAGTTTAAAAAAAAAAACAATAAATATATATTATCTTTAGATATTAATATTTAAAAGTTAATGTAAACATTTAAGGTTTGGCTTTAGCAATATTATAAATTGATTAATAACTTATACGGATGCCAAAAACAAAAAGAAAAACACAAAGTTTAATTTATAATTAATTAATTAATTAATTCATTCATTCATTTCTTTGGGGGCGAATAACTGAACTGAACTAAACTGAAATGCCATCATCATTTTCAACAATTAACGGGGGAAATAAAAATTAAAAAACAACCTTTGAAGATTTACAAAAGCTTTCGATTTCGAATTATCGCAAAATAAAGTAAATCTTTTCTTTTTGCGAAATCGGGTTTTAGATTCGATAAATCGATAATTAATTCCCTTCCCTACAACCTTTTCGTGTAAACAACAAACAAAAAAACAACTACTTAATTAATATCTTTGATTCAACCCCAACCCCCTTCTCTAAAAGTTTAAAAAGAGTTCTCGCTACGCTTGTTGCGAAAAGATGGATCGATGGATCAATGGATGATGATGAAAATTAATATTATCTTTTTTCGTGCTGATGAGGTTTAATCGAAAAGTTATTACCAAAAACAAAAAATATTAATTAAAACAGGCTTGGCAACAAAAAAAAAAAGTACCAGAAAAATAAATGAGCTTTCTCTCAGTGATATTTAAAGATTGAAGACTCGTTTGTGTTAATTATAACATTTTAATACATATAACAATGGTAGTATACAAATATCACTAATTAATATTAATTATACAAAAACGTTTTCTTTTCTTTTAGGGGACATGAGGTTTAACAATAATCTTCTCCTTCAACTCTTTTTTATCAACGTATTCGCATAAAATTGCTTTTCCCGCGTCTTTAGCTGTTCTCTTTGCGATGGATTTGACACCCAAGGAACTGACATTGTGAGTAGTTAGGGCTAAGTTGCCTACAGCGAATAATGCGTTATCAGTGGCTTTTCCAGCTTCCGGTCCGTATTTATGGTTGACAGTTTGCACTGTCTCATGCGCGATGGAGTAGGCCAGGGTTTTAGCAGCCTTTTCGAGTCCCATATAAACAGTTGAAAAACCTGCGGGTTGAAAACGACGTGTTAGCTTGACGCGTTTAGCAGTATAACTTGTTTGATTCTTACCAACTAAACCTCCAGCAGCTACAGTAACAATGTCACTAACTGCCCCATCTTTCCCGGTGGCCGCGTCTACAGTGTCTTGTCTCATTATTCCTGATTTGACTAATGCTTGAGTTCCTTGTGTTTTGATGACTGGTCCGATTTGTCGACCTAATGCCATGGTTAGCTCTCCAAGTTTGCCAACGACAAACCCGCTAACTTTTCTAGCTGCTCCAGAAGCTTCTCTTAATGCTGTTAAACCTTGTTGGACTTTAGGATTGACCACTACCGGTTGACCTTCAGGGTGTAATCGCGTACGTAATTTTGACGCGCCCATCTGGACTAATGATCCAGTAACCTCCGCGCCTTTAACCAAACATCCAGAAACAACTTCTGCTCCTGTTTAATGAAAGAAAGAGTTAAAATGGGATTTCCTTGTCCATTATTCTGTAAGGTTGTACCAGCGACAACTGCTTTTGATATCTTTTCGCTGGTTCTTAATTGGGCGAAAGGGAGGGCGGCTTCTGGTGTAAATTCAACATCCTCTTCTTCCGATTCCTTATGAAGTAATGTCAACTCCACCAAATAGTGTTCAAAGAGTTCACGTAGGTTTTTGTGAGCGTCTCCGGGTAGTATGACTCCAACTGACGCACCTGAAATCAGAAATGTCTTGACTTAATTCCGCCGCCTAATGTTTATAACAACCCAAAAATGGTATTCGAATCTGTACCAGGTATGTTGCTATTAACGTCTGGGAAGAAATACGCCCCATATTCGCTCTTAAAAACCGGCGATTGTCCTGGAACTAACGGGAAACTCCAACTATCTCCAATTTGAATCCAAGCTGGAGGTTTACGAATTGGCGTCGGGCTTGTAGGGGTTTGGTAGTCGGAGAATTTGAATATTTGCAGGGTTGTTGGAGATTCAGGCGCGCTAACGTTGCCTTCAGCGGAGACGTAGAAAATCTGAACTCCATCCGGAATGGTGAAAATCTCTTCCACTACAAAGCTATTAGCTCTAGCAACAGCACCATTCTCCATTGCCCCAGAGTTTTTTCTAATGGCTTCGTTGGAAGCGACCATTACTTTAGGACTACAGGCTTCTTCGTAAGACGGAGGACGTTCCAGGACTGGGCTTGAGTTTGAATCTATGGTCGCGTTGTTGACAATAAGGTTTTTGAGACGATCGTTGACATCTTGCTGGGTGTGTCTCATTTTCTGTTGAGTCTTTCTCGCTTTCTCCCATTCTGGACCTTTGCAATAGGCGCGATCGCACCTGATACTTAACGCTTCTTCTAACTTAGCTTTGCCTTTCTTGTAAGATTCAAAAGCGAAATCCGGCTTATTACTTTGTTCGAAATCAATGGCCTGCGATACGTAAAGATACGCTTCTTCGTGCAAAGATTTAAGTCTACTTAACTCAGCTTCTCCAACATTAGAAGATTGACCTCTTTCTACTTCCATTTTAAAAGTGAGTTAATTTAATTTAACTTAATTAATCTCGAGTTTATGAATGTCAGACCTCAAATGCGTCATTAAAAGAGAGAGATTAATAATACATTTACGAAATTATGCCGTCTTTTCCTTATAAACAATGACGCAATAATTGGTACGTCCCAGCACGAAACGTCTTAAAGCGATGACATCATCACTTTGAGCTATTTCTAAGGCAATAGGCTCAGTGGGAGGGTAACCTTTGGTTCCATTGATTTTAGAAACTGAGATGGATTAATAGGGTTGAGTTCGCATATGCAACCAGCGGGTGTGCGCGCGGAAGACCGTCGTTTATGCTTATTAATTAGCATAATTAAACGAAATAACAATACACTTATAAACATAATTTTCAGATTGTTTTATTACATGAAAATGTGCAAATACATAAGTTTATAATTGATTAAAAATTTAATTTCAATTGTCTTTCAACCATGTCATGAGGATGACCCATCATTTCAGCTTCAGCAGGATCTAAATTAGATTTAAAATATAATTAATTAAATGATTCTGGAAATCTCCTAGCTTTTTTTTTTAATGAAAGTACCATTGAGAATATCTTCAAAACCAATGGTTTCATTTTTATTTTGCAAGACATCTAGACTGAAATGAGAGCTAGGTAGGAACGGGAGACGTTCAACCTTAATGGCTGCTTTTCTTTCCATCATTAGCCGTAAAGGAGCGTGTAAACCGTGAATTTTCTTCATCATAGCAAAGTTTGTTTGATCAACAAATTCCTCATACTGAAATGGTAACCAAATTAATTAATTATAATCAAACATGAATTAATTTAATGGTATTTTTTACATTTTTCTCAATTTGTTCTACAGGATGACATCCTCCCAACTGCGCTCTAGCATTATTGAACCTTAAAAATCGCAATTATTATTAGTTAAAGTTAATTATACGTTAGTTAATTAGCGTGTCTAAATGAAATTAACGAACCCTCCTTGTTTCAGGGTGCTAGTGTATTTATATTCTCCACCTTCGGGGAAATCAAATTTAGAAGGTCGTGAACTGTTTGGTACGATAGCTGGTAAGTCCATGTTGTAATTCTGAAAAATTTAAGTTAATTAGATATTAATTACTCTACAAAACAGTAAACAACTTACCAGAGAACACTGTAATTGAACTATATAACGTTGTAGAAATGACAAGGCGATTTTAAAGCCACTTTGGTAGTTTTCATACTATTCTTCTAGGCCTATAGCCAATCGGAGGCTCGCAACAGTAGGCCGGTCCCGTGAGTAGGAGGATTCTGTAGTAGGATCTTCGCTCCGCTTGGAACAAAAGACTTAGATAAAGTACCGAAAAATCTCGATTAATTCAAATTAATATTATTGCAACGCTAACTTTTAAACAATAGGTAATATATTTTATATTAGTTAGCTTAGTTATGGGGTTTAATTAAGAGTAAGACTGGTTAAAAAAAACTTTATGCTAAGCCTTGGTTGGATAATGTGCAGCATGCATGGCAGCATGGGCAGCGTTTTTGCATTGAATCTTTCGTGTTTAGTTATTTACATATTTATATTTAAACATAATTCTATATTATAAATTTTAGTTTATAGTAAAATTAACGACAGAAAATGGATTTCCAACATCGACCTGGTGGTAAAACTGGGTCGGGAGGGGTTGCCTCTTGGTCTGAAACAAACCGTGATCGGCGGGAGAGGTTGAGACAATTGGCTCTTGAGACTATTGATCTTAATAAAGATCCCTATTTTATGAAAAATCATCTTGGCAAGTTAATTATTATCAATAATAAGACTATTTCATTCAAATCTAATTAATAATTTTGATTTTATTCAGGATCTTACGAATGCAAGTTATGTTTAACCTTGCATAACAATGAGGGGAGTTACTTAGCGCATACCCAAGGCAAAAAACATCAAGCTAACCTCGCTCGTCGCGCGGCTAAAGAAGCCAAAGATTCCCCAGCCCAACCTGCCCCTGCAAAACCCAGAGTTGACATCAAGAAGTTTGTTAAAATTGGGCGTCCTGGTTATAGAGTAACCAAACAGCGTGACCCTGAAACTGGACAGCAATCTCTGTTATTCCAGATTGATTACCCAGAGATTCAAGAAAACATTTATCCACGTCATCGTTTCATGTCTGCTTATGAACAAAAAGTAGAACCTCCGGATAAGAAATGGCAATACCTTCTGTTTGCGGCTGAACCCTATGAGACCATTGGCTTCAAAGTACCGAGTAGAGAAGTGGACAAGAGTGAAGGGAAGTTTTGGGCATTGTGGAACAAGGATACGAAGCAGTTCTTTCTACAATTTACATTCAAAGCTGAAGGAATTATGAAATTGATGCCTGGAATGAAAGTACAGGGACACATGGCAGGCCAAAGGTCAAATTCCCCTGATGATTCCGGACCACCACCACCTCCCCCTGGACAACAGGGTCAACCATCTTTATTACCCCCTCCTCCACCTCATATTTATCCTCCTCAGCCACCACCGCCTTGATTTAATCATGATAATTGATGTCAATCAATCAATAAATAAAACATTTTCATAAACAAAAATTTATTCAAATTTTTATTTTTATTTTATCAACTCAAAAGGAAAAGGGTGAAACAATCTAAGGGCCATTAGTTAAATATTAACACCGACAAAAACTGTATTGTGGGATGGGACATGAAGTTATTTATAAAATTCGTGCTCTGATTCATCCTTCTTGATGTTGTTCTTGTAACCCTTTTCAAAGTCTTTAGCTAAAACAACGTAACGGTTTTCTCTAACAGCGTGCATTCCAGCTTCTTGACAAATTGCATTGATATCAGCCCCTGAAATCTTATCGGGCCTGGCAACGTAATCTTCCAAATCAACTTCTTCACTTAAATTCATTGTTGTGGTGATGGTTGAGAAGATAAGACGTTTCTGCCTTCGATCTGGCATTGGGAATTCAATCTTCCTGTCCAGACGACCAGGTCTTAAGAGTGCAGGGTCCAAAGTGTCAGCTCTGTTGGTAGCCATGATGACTTTGACATTGGTGGTTTGATCAAAACCATCCATTTGGTTCAGTAATTCCAACAAGATACGTTGGACTTCTCGATCAGCTCCAGTTTGGGCATCAAATCTCTTTGTAGCAATGGCATCAATTTCATCAATGAAGATAATTGCTGGTGCATTCTCTCTGGCCAGTCTGAATACGTCTCTGACCATTCTTGGACCCTCTCCTAAATATTTCTGGACAAATTCGGAGCCAACAACTCTAATGAAGGCAGCAGTGGTATGATGAGCCACAGCCTTGGCTAACATGGTTTTCCCACAACCCGGTGGTCCATACATCAAAACTCCTCTTGGTGGATCAATACCAATTTGTTTATACAACTCAAAATGCGTCAAAGGAAGTTCCACAGCTTCCCTAATCTCTTGTTTTTGAATATCAAGGCCTCCAATGTCAGCGTAGGAAGTATCAGGCTTTTCATCAGCGCGTAACATGGATATGCTACTATCAGCTTCGGGTGGTAAGACATCAACCAAGGCATTACTGTGCTTATGGAGGGCAACGCTGGCGCTGGGTTTCAAGAGTTCCCGGTCGATGGTAGATAGAATACGAACGTAGTAGTTGGAGCCGGTTGTTGAACCAACAATGCCAGTGTTGGGGTCCACGGCTTCCAAAAACTGACCAATGACTAAAGGAACACTCTGGATTCTTTTAACTTCCTCTTGGGCGTGTAGGTATTCCTTTTTCAGGTTTTTCTGTTCGTCTTTGATATATTCTTCTTGAACCTCGAGGAACTCCAGTTGACGTTGAAGTTTCTTGTATTTTGTGAACAAATCTTCAATGTCATCGTCCACAGTTGAGACTCCAGTTCCGACTGTTGGGAGTTTACTTTCTGGAATAACTGTTTCTTCCTTCTCGGGTATAATAATACCAATATCTTCCATGATTTCTACTTAAATAATTATTATTAACTTTTATTTATAATTTGTATGTGGTTAATTGAAACGTCAAACACAAAGTGGTCCAAAAGTGATGTGTCACTGGAAGGCGCAACGGCCGATAGAGGGCGCGCACCTGTGACCACGTGATCAGTAGCAGACAACTCCTTTACCGCCGCGCCAAAATACCAACGTCAAAACGTGGAAGGGTTTATCCGTTTAATTGAAATTTACTTAACTTTAAATATTTAAAAGTGAGAAAAATATTTTGAATAAACCATAATGAAAGAAATAACAGCAACTTGTGAGAAGGATTTTGTCCAAAAATTAATTTTAGGTGCAAAGGTAAGGAAGAACCAAACATAGAGACCAAGGCTTAAGTATTTTAGTATTTTCACGTGGTGAACCATGAAAGTAATTTTTGATTTTAGCGGTTAGATGGCCGAAATTCGGAAGAAAGTCGACAAATTAAAGTATCATTCGGTTCAGATCGAGGTTGCGTGTTAGTTTCATTAGGAAATACGTGGTATATAGTCATTTTTGTATATTTCAAGAAAACATTGAGCTTTTTTGATATTAAGCCTTTGTTCAAAGGTTGCAAAGGCCTATAGTTTAATACCCCCAAATTTTCATAGTGTACTAGCTCAAGTTTCGTGTGAACTTGCTGAACCACGTAGTTCAAGACCTAGTGAGGGCCAATTACATGTCAATGTTGAACTATCTCAAATGGCAGCTCCAAACATAGATGCCTACCGGTCCTCGGAAATCTCAATCAGTGGGGAACACTCTAGACTTTTAGAAAGATGCATCCGCGACTCTCGTTGCATTGATTTGGAATCTTTATGCGTTGTTTCTGGGGAGAAAGTTTGGAATATTAGAGTTGATGTTCATGTTCTAAATCATGATGGAAACATCAGTGAATGTGGAAGTATAGCTGCAGTTGCAGCCTTATCTCATTTCAGAAGACCCGATGTTACAGTTTTGGGAGCTGATGTCACTGTGGTTAGTTTAAATAGTTATTCTAATTGCTATTTAATGTTTTAAATATGTTTTCATCATAGCATATGGTTGAAGAAAGAGATCCAGTACCCCTTAGTCTACTTCATATGCCTTTTTGTACCTCTATTGCCGTTTTTAATGATGGGTTAGAATTATTCCCCTAAAGTTAAAATAATTAGGCTTAAGAATGTTCATTAAATTTGGTGGACTAATTTTAGGGAAAACCTTATCATAGACCCAACTGAATTAGAGGAAAGGGTCTCAACTGGGACATTAGTAATTGGTTTAAACACCCATCAAGAAGTTTGTATGCTCCACTTAGGTGGTAAAGCGACCATAAGCAAGGATAGAATTTTATCAGCAACTAATATGGCATTTAGAAGGGTTCAGAAAGTAACTGAGATTGTTAGGGAAGCTTTGTCTAATGATACAGCAGCTAGGTAATTAATTAAATTAAAACTAGCGAATTAAATAATAATTTAGTTAAAATATAATTAATTAAACTATAGGACAAGTGGAAAGAAAGTTGGTTTTGCTGAGATTTTACAATCGGAGCAACTTTTAAGGACTAGATTTATTCCCAAAACTGAAACTGAAGAAATTACTCGTAATATTCAAGAAATTGATATTTCAGATGAAATTCCGGAGAAAGTTCAAGAAATTGTTATGCAGGTATTAATTAATTAATTAATATACTTTTTTTTTGTTAATTATAAAGGAATTTTTAACTTGTTTTGTTTATAATAGGCCAAAGGAGCCGCTTTAGTAGGTGAAGGAGGTAGCAGTGCTTGGGATACGTTAGATATGGATGAACCAATTGAGGAATCTTCTTCTAAAAGATTAAAATCTGGGGATGAAACTACCACAAGTTTGTTGAAAAATAATTATGACTTAATTCAAAGTCATTAATTAATTAATTAATTAATTGGAATGTTAATTATAAATTTTACAGTTTCAAGTGATAGTAGTGAGGAAGAAGAGACAGTAACCCTTCAAGGGGAGGAAGACAAACCTCAGTAAGTATTTTTTAATTTTACCGAGATTGTGTTAATTATTATTTATTAATTAATTATAATTAGGGAAAAAGATGCAAAACCAAAACAAAGTAGAGGTTGGTACAAAAAAATGCCACTTTAAAACTGGTGGAGTTTTTCAGTTTTATGATCATTAAAGTTCAGTTTTATTAATTAATTAATTAATTAAAAAAAAGGCTGAATTTATTTATTTATTTACATCAAAACTAGGAAATATTAATTAATAAAAGTATTTTTAATTAAAATTAAAAATAAAAATAAGTTGGGGAATCTTAGTTTAAATTCTCCAACTCATTTAAAATCAATTAACATCAAGGAAAATGTTTTAAATTTAATTTAATTAAGTTTAAAACTCAGAAAATTAAATAAGGTATAGAAAGAACTTTTTAATTTTAATTTCATTTTTAAATTACAGAATACATAGTTATTAGTTAGTTTAATTAATTTTCACTCAATTAAAGCTTAAATTAAAACATTTTCCTTGTGTGGTTTTTCTTTTGCTGTTGTTTAAAAATTTAAGATCATACTTTATTTTTACTACAAAAGGAAAAAAAGGGAAACCCTTAATAATTTTATAGTAATTAACTCATTACTAATTACAAGAATTAAGTTAATTTCTCATTTAGCTTCCAGATGATTCGGCTCCATTTTTCTGATCCAATTTACTCTTGTTATTTTTAACCATGTAAATAAAGAATGTGATAGCTTCCTTTTCCAAAACAGGAATAGAACGAAAGTGTCTCGCTAACATCTAAAAATATTAACATTAATATTAATATTAATATTAATTTAACATTAATTAGTTTTTAAATAATTTCAAGCTCAGTTTATGTGGAAAGTCATACATCAGATAATTGGGCTTTGTTCAATCCTGGTCTGGTTTGTATTTTGTAATGTTTTTTATATCTACGTAATGCATTGATTTGAAGTTGGAACATGTCAACCTAACGAGGATAAATTTTAAATTAATTATATTAATTTGAGAAATGGTTAAAAAAAATTAAGGCGAGTATACCTCAGGTTGGTCAATTTCATGGTCCCCAAACCCATTATCATCCTCACTATCTTTACGTTTTCTTTTTCTTACACTTTGAATGACCCCTTTGTGAAAGTCGCAGATGTAAATGTGTCTAGCCTGAAATAATTATTATTTTTTTAATTGGTTTTTTTAATTTCTTTTTAAATTTTTAATTTTTATCAAGCTTACATTTTGTTCAATGTTAAGTTTAAGTTTTCTTTGCGCCACTGTCTTCTGGATCCGTTTGCTGTAGCTGGCATTACCAGCGGGGCGCGAGCATCGTACACCATCATCCAGCAAACAACAGATCTGATTGTGGCTGGTCTGCGTTTCCTCCTCCGTGCTAAAGCCGTTCATGTAGCTTTTCCAGGTAAAAAACTGTCGTAATCGTCTTGAAAAATTATTTCCCAATCGATGTTATATTAAAATTAAATGGGTTCTACTTTTTTTCGGGGGGAAAAATGCTTTGGTTTTATCCCCAACAAGCTTTGCAATGTTACTACGCTGTCAGACAGTTAGGCCTAATCTATTTTTAGATTTTTTTAGCTAAAAATGTCTTAAAAACGATTTATTTTAAAGAATTACCTTTAAATTTTCTTTTCTAATCCCGTTTCTTTAATTTTAATCCGAAACGTGACTAAAAAACTCGTACTAAAACAAATTCTAGCGTTGACTAACTTGACGGACGCCACTAATTTGCATAAGTTTGCAGCAAACCAATTTTTTGCATAAGGCCGCCAATTTCAAAGGTTTGCTTCTAAAATACTAATTTGCATAAATTCTACAAACTTTTTCTTGCATAAGGCCGGTATTTTCAATAGTTTGCAGCCAATATACTAATTTGCATAAAATTCACCAGCAAACCTCCCCGTGCATAAGGCCGCTTATTTCAAAGGTTTGCCACAAGAATACTAATTTGCATATATTTAACGAAAATTCGGTGAAACTCATGGTTTTTTCAAGGAAACCTATTAAATTATTTGCGCTCATAATTTAGGGAATAGTTTTAAACCATAAATCAAGGGTTTCACAGGTTTCAAACCAAATTTGTATTTTGCATAAAAAGTATAAAACAAGCAAACTTGATGAAACTCATGGTTTTTTCAAGGAAACCTATTAAGTTATTTACGTTCATAATTTAGAGATTAATTTTATACCATAATATCAAGGGTTTCACAGGTTTCAAACGAAATTTGTATTTTGCATAAAAAGTATAAAACCAGCAAACTCGATGAAACTCATGGTTTTTTCAAGGAAATCCATGGAGTTATTTACGCTCATAATTTAGGGAATTAAGCCATTATATCAAGGGTTTCACAGGTTTCAAACCAAATTTGTATTTTGCATAAAAAGTATAAAACAAGCAAACTCGATGAAACTCATGGTTTTTTCAAGGAAATCCATGGAGTTATTTACGCTCATAATTTAGGGAATAGTTTTAAGCCATTATATCAAGGGTTTCACAGGTTTCAAACCAAATTTGTATTTTGCATAAAAAGTATAAAACAAGCAAACTCGATGAAACTCACGATTTTTTCAAGGAAACCTATTAAGTTATTTACGTTCATAATTTAGCCATTAGTTTTATACCATAATATCAAGGGTTTCACAGGTTTCAAACCAAATTTGTATTTTGCATAAATATTAAATAACATGCAAACTTGATGAAACTCATGGTTTTTTCAAGGAAACCAATGGAGTTATTTACGCTCATAATTTAGCGATTAATTTTATACCATAATATCAAGGGTTTCACAGGTTTCAAACCAAATTTGTATTTTGCATAAATATTAAATAACATGCAAACTTGATGAAACTCATGGTTTTTTCAAGGAAATCCATGGAGTTATTTATGCTCATAATTTAGGGAATAGTTTTAAGCCATTATATCAAGGGTTTCACAGGTTTCAAACCAAATTTGTATTTTGCATAAAAAGTATAAAACAAGCAAACTCGATGAAACTCATGGTTTTTTCAAGGAAATCCATGGAGTTATTTACGCTCATAATTTAGGGAATAGTTTTAAGCCATTATATCAAGGGTTTCACAGGTTTCAAACCAAATTTGTATTTTGCATAAAAAGTATAAAACAAGCAAACTCGATGAAACTCACGATTTTTTCAAGGAAACCTATTAAGTTATTTACGTTCATAATTTAGCCATTAGTTTTATACCATAATATCAAGGGTTTCACAGGTTTCAAACCAAATTTGTATTTTGCATAAATATTAAATAACATGCAAACTTGATGAAACTCATGGTTTTTTCAAGGAAACCAATGGAGTTATTTACGCTCATAATTTAGCGATTAATTTTATACCATAATATCAAGGGTTTCACAGGTTTCAAACCAAATTTGTATTTTGCATAAATATTAAATAACATGCAAACTTGATGAAACTCATGGTTTTTTCAAGGAAATCCATGGAGTTATTTATGCTCATAATTTAGGGAATAGTTTTAAGCCATTATATCAAGGGTTTCACAGGTTTCAAACCAAATTTGTATTTTGCATAAAAAGTATAAAACAAGCAAACTCGATGAAACTCACGATTTTTTCAAGGAAACCTATTAAGTTATTTACGTTCATAATTTAGCCATTAGTTTTATACCATAATATCAAGGGTTTCACAGGTTTCAAAATAAATTTGTATTTTGCATAAATATTAAATAACATGCAAACTTGATGAAACTCATGGTTTTTTCAAGGAAACCAATGGAGTTATTTACGCTCATAATTTAGGGAATAGTTTTAAGCCATTATATCAAGGGTTTCACAGGTTTCAACCCAAATTTGTATTTTGCATAAAAAGTATAAAACAAGCAAACTCGATGAAACTCACGATTTTTTCAAGGAAACCTATTAAGTTATTTACGTTCATAATTTAGCCATTAGTTTTATACCATAATATCAAGGGTTTCACAGGTTTCAAACCAAATTTGTATTTTGCATAAATATTAAATAACATGCAAACTTGATGAAACTCATGGTTTTTTCAAGGAAATCCATGGAGTTATTTACGCTCATAATTTAGGGAATAGTTTTAAGCCATTATATCAAGGGTTTCACAGGTTTCACACCAAATTTGTATTTTGCATAAAAAGTATAAAACAAGCAAACTCGATGAAACTCTTGGTTTTTTCAAGGAAATCCATGGAGTTATTTACGCTCATAATTTAGGGAATAGTTTTAAGCCATTATATCAAGGGTTTCACAGGTTTCAAACCAAATTTGTATTTTGCATAAATTTGAAATTTAAAGCAAACTTGATGAAACTCATGGTTTTTTCAAGGAAACCTATTAAGTTATTTACGCTCATAATTTATCGATTAATTTTATACCATAATATCAAGGGTTTCACAGGTTTCAAACCAAATTTGTATTTTGCCTAAAAAGTATGAAACAAGCAAACTCGGTTAAACTCATGGTTTTTTCAAGGAAACCTATTAAGTTATTTACGTTTATAATTTAGCGACTACTTTTATACCATAATATCAAAGGTTTCACAGGTTTCAAACCAAATTTGTATTTTGCATAAATTTGATATTTAAAGCAAACTTGATGAAACTCACGATTTTTTCAAGGAAACCTATTAAGTTAGTTACAACGTTAATTTAAAATTTAAATTTTGAATGTATATAACCATTCCACAATTGAAATTTTTATTTTCTTAACATTGAAGTTTTTAACAGGGATTTTTAACAAGGGATGGTGGAATAAAGTATAAATGTATATAGTGGTCAGGGAGTCTTCGACTGCCTGTTCTTAGAGCTCTCTGGTTTCGGTCTCACCGATGGGAGCTTCGTGCACCCGCACCTAATTAACTTGGTTACGCGCATCACGTGACCACGCAAATCCCTATTCAAAAATAGAGGGTTCTTCATGCTAGCTTAGGCCTTAGAAAGTTAGAAGCAACGCCGCCAATATTACGTGTTCACTACACATGCAGTGATATTTTTTAATTTTATCGGGCGTTAACTCGACTCCCCCAAAGGCGTTAATCCATCTAAAACACTTATCTTGTAGAGTTTTAGCTGTAGAGAAAGAGTAAAAACCATTCCCTTTACTTCAGTTTTATCTAAGAACCATAATTTACTATTAATAAAAAAATAATGATAAATGTTCCGTTAAAGCACTAAAAAATTGCAGCGCGACCAAAAATTAAAACAAAAGAAACAGACGAAGCCCGATGACGATGTGCGCGGAACTAGTTGCGCGGCTAAGAATCTCCCAGAACGAGTGAAAACGGGGGAAACAACGGCCGATAATCTGCATGCGCGTTTCAATGGGAAAACGGACAGTCGAAGACTCCCTCACCAATATATCCTCCTAGCTTAAAAGGGGCTTATCAGACCATGGAACAAACGACAATCTTCCGCATAGAGCTTAGCATAGCGGGTGGGTAGAAAAGGAGAGGGGGTCGGTCAGCCCCTTTAAACTTTCTGAGAGAGCGCGCTATTTATTTCTAAAATGATCTCGTGCTGTAATTGGTTAGCGGTGTCCAAAGTAAAGTACCACCATGGATATAGAATGCGCGCGAGGAAATTAGTTTTCACGCTGTAGGATAGGCAACTCCCTATCACGAACGAGAGCTTATTCTGTATATACTCTGTTAAAGCATCGGTTGTCAGCACGCGCAAATCTGTAACCAAGCTTTGTGTGGGCTGGCAAGAGACGAAGAACTTCAGCAATATGAAAAATTTGTCTGTTTGTTCATTAATATTCTTACAGAGCATCCGCATTGTACTGTCATGGGTAAATCATAATCCTTTCTCCTTTAAAATCACCAATGAATGAAAAATATCACCTTAACACAGTTTATCCCTTTTCACTCTAAGTGTGTTAATTTATATGTGCAGAGTACATTCCCAATGCACAGTTATAGACAAATCATAATGCTCTCCCTTTGAAAATCATCAATGACTCTTTTCATTCTCCCTTTAAAAAGACGAACGATACTTCTTCATCATCATCATCTTCTTCTTCTACTACTACTACTACTTCTTCAGACCAAGTCAAACTAATACCCCCATCGTTAGATGTACATCAAACGATGTGGCTAAAAAAGGCAAGTTTCTAGCCCAACTCAAAAACCGAGAGTCTCAAACTTGAGACAGTTTTTATAAAAAAATGGTAATGATCATAGATATATATTAAATAATTATGAACTTAAGTTATTTATACTTTATTAAATTGGTTCGTATTAATGTCTAGGGGAAATATTTAAATTAATAATAATAAAATAAAGCTTAATGCTTGTTATAATAAAACTCTCGTCTTTAATTAGACAAATAATGGTTTAAATGATTTAAATATAAATAATAATGTAAACCTGGCTGGGTTTAATTTAAATAAAAATAGTTCAAGTTTATATTTACGCATATGTTGAAACCCGCACAAAGGCGTCCGGCGCGAAAATTATATCGTCCAGGTAAGTTACCTGAGGTAACCGGCGCGTTGTTAAAGGCCGACTTCCACCGAAAAGCGTTCTTACGAACTGAAGACCGTGCATCGATTCTTAACAATAGAGCGACCGTGCCAATTTTCGAGTTCCCACTGGGGCAAAATTTGGAGGGGTTCTTACGAACTGAAAACCTTGCTATGCGGGTTCTTACGAACTGAAGATAAACAATAGAAAGTCTCTTAAATATTTTATTCCCGATTTTTACGACCCTCTGAAGGAAAATATCTATTGTTTATCTTCAGTTCGTAAGAGCCCCCGTATAAAGGTTTTCAGTTCGTAAGAACCCCCGTATAAAGATTTTCAGTTCGTAAGAACACCTCAAAATTTTGTCCAACGGGGATTCGAAAATCGGCACGGTCGCTCCATTGTTACTCTCGATGCACGGTTTTCAGTTCGTAAGAACCCTTTTCGATGGAAGTCGGCCTTTAAAGTTTAAGTCCGGAGACTTCACGACAAAAACCGCGGCGTGGCCCCGAAGGGTCCACGCCCGAGGGCGTAGAGCCCAAGGGCTGCAGCAACAGAATCTGATCAAGCAGGAGCAAGGTGATAGTCAGAGAGAGAGTTAAACAAAGGTCGGAGACCCCTTTTTATAGCGCGAGCGCGTTAGTATTTCGCGCACCAACACGTGGCCCATTCGTGGGTCCTTCTTTATGAAGTTCAAGTTCCTCTAGGTCTTCGGGTTTTTCATTTACGTCAGAGGTCAGAGTTTTTGAATAACGAAAACACTTCACGGTATAAATAGTTAAAACCAGCCAGGTTAGAAAAATAAAGGGAGAGTGCCAGTTTAAAGGGATAGTCTATAAAATATTGTTACAAACTAGCCCAAACTACCAAATAACTTTGGAAAGTGCCCAAAATGTAAGAATTTATAACAGAAAACCTACAATTTCCAACTTTTCTTTAAAATTTAAAGAATACTTTAAATTTTTGTTGTCGGCTTATCTTATCTAGTGTACTGGTAAATTTTTCAAACAATTTTGGTGATGTCGTGGCATAGAGAAGAGAACCTGTGAATCCAATATGCACGAGAAAGCTGCGCACAGTCACCAAAATTCTTCGGTACCTACATCCACGACACATTGATCATACGCAACTATACTGATAATATCTCCTTCCTTCTATTCTCTGCTATTTCAACATAGTATAATAAATTAAAATGTTCCTCCTACCATGGCTAAATAATTCTACATCATCAAGAAATTAGTGTTGCCCATTCACGTTTTCACCGTTCTGTGTTGGTTGGCGACGAGTAAACCACTCTGATCAATACGGTAATCCAACTATAGGCCTACTTTATTCTGCAGTACTCGCTTCAGGGTCATTATACTTTAGTCCAGGAATGACATTTTACGACTTACGAGTTTGTTCTTTCCCCCATACCTAGTTCCAGTTTTTAAATACGGCATAAACACTAATCCAAGTATACATATTTTTATTTATTCCTGTTCGTTGTTATGCCATGTTATCATAATACTTTGTTCCATTTATACTTTATTCCACCATCCCTTGTTAAACATTATGCATGTCAAAAATTCCTGTTAAAAAACTTAATGTTAAGAAAATTTCAATTGTGAAATGGTAATATAAATTCGAAATGGAATTTTTAAATTAATGTTGTAATTAACTTAATAGATTTCCTTGAAAAAACCATGAGTTTCATCGAGTTTGCATGTTATATAATATTTATGCAAAATACAAATTTGGTTTGAAACCTGTGAAACCCTTGATATTATGGTATAAAATTAATCGATAAATTATGAGCGTAAATAACTTAATAGGTTTCCTTGAAAAAACCATGAGTTTCATCAAGTTTGCTTTAAATTTCAAATTTATGCAAAATACAAATTTGGTTTGAAACCTGTGAAACCCTTGATATTATGGTATAAAATTAATCGATAAATTATGAGCGTAAATAACTTAATAGGTTTCCTTGAAAAAACCATGAGTTTCATCAAGTTTGCTTTACATTTCAAATTTATGCAAAATACAAATTTGGTTTGAAACCTATGAAACCCTTGATATTATGGCTTAAAACTATTCCCTAAATTATAAGCGTAAATAACTTAATAGGTTTCCTTGAAAAAACCATGAGTTTAACCGAGTTTGCTTGTTTCATACATTTTATGCAAAATCCAAATTTGGTTTGAAACCTGTGAAACCCTTGATATTATGGTATAAAATTAATCGATAAATTATGAGCGTAAATAACTTAATAGGTTTCCTTGAAAAAAACATGAGTTTCATCGAGTTTGCATGTTATATAATATTTATGCAAAATACAAATTTGGTTTGAAACCTGTGAAACCCTTGATATTATGGTATAAAATGAATCGATAAATTATGAACGTAAATAACTTAATAGGTTTCCTTGAAAAAACCATGAGTTTCATCGAGTTTGCTTTAAATTTCAAATTTATGCAAAATACAAATTTGGTTTGAAACCTGTGAAACCCTTGATATTATGGCTTAAAACTATTCCCTAAATTATAAGCGTAAATAACTTAATAGGTTTCCTTGAAAAAACCATGAGTTTAACCGAGTTTGCTTGTTTCATACTTTTTATGCAAAATACAAATTTGGTTTGAAACCTGTGAAACCCTTGATATTATGGTATAAAATTAATCGATAAATTATGAGCGTAAATAACTTAATAGGTTTCCTTGAAAAAACCATGAGTTTCATCAAGTTTGCTTTAAATTTCAAATTTATGCAAAATACAAATTTGGTTTGAAACCTGTGAAACCCTTGATATTATGGTATAAAATTAATCGATAAATTATGAGCGTAAATAACTTAATAGGTTTCCTTGAAAAAACCATGAGTTTCATCAAGTTTGCTTTACATTTCAAATTTATGCAAAATACAAATTTGGTTTGAAACCTATGAAACCCTTGATATTATGGCTTAAAACTATTCCCTAAATTATAAGCGTAAATAACTTAATAGGTTTCCTTGAAAAAACCATGAGTTTAACCGAGTTTGCTTGTTTCATACATTTTATGCAAAATCCAAATTTGGTTTGAAACCTGTGAAAACCTTGATATTATGGTATAAAATTAATCGATAAATTATGAGCGTAAATAACTTAATAGATTTCCTTGAAAAACCATGAGTTTCATCGAGTTTTCGGTAAATTTATGCAAATTAGTATTCTTGTGGCAAACCTTTGAAATTAGCGGCCTTATGCACGGAGAGGTTTGCTGGTGAATTTTATGCAAATTAGTTTATTGGCTGCAAACTATTGAAAATACCGGCCTTATGCAAGAAAAAGTTTGCAGAATTTATGCAAATTAGTATTTTGGAAGCAAACTTTTGAAAATGGCGGCCTTATGCAAAAAAATTGGTTTGCTGCAAACTTATGCAAATTAGTAGCGTCCAACTTGACTTTCTTCAAAAATATGCCGATAAAGTCGCAGCAGACGACACGATGAAGTTTCTTCTTTTTTATTTCGTGTCACGTGGCTTTCCCGCTTTCTCATAGGTCAAAAATTTATTAATATATGCATTTTCACGGGGGGGGGGGGCACGAAATTTTCCCATAAATCAAATTTCCCTTTGGAAAAATGTTCGGATTATTTCTCAAGTTGCCCTATATATTTTTTTTTAAATCGGAAATAATTTTTCCGTCATAATAATTTATATAAAAAAAAACGCTAAAATACGAAATATAGACAGTTTCCTTATGTTTTATTTCAAGTCAAGGAATTAACGTGACTTCTTGTTCAAGATGAGAGCCTCTTTGTGAAAAGATAAAGGTTTTTAGGTGCGCTTGGCTGGCTAAATCGAAGGTATCCGGCCTTAGCTGGCTCGTCAGAGTATTGGGTTATTTTTTTTAACAATTTCATACATAAGTCAACGCACCACGATCTGCTAGCGATATATTGTTAAAACCCCCTTTTGTTCCCCAAGCCTTTGTCGGTAAACAGGATCAAAAATGAAACAAAAGTTGTTTATTTTCTCTGTTTATCCTTAGTACTCGTGGGTTTTATTGCACTCTCATATCCTTACACGAAATATTTACATTAGTAGGTCAAATATTTAAAAATTTCATGCAAAATTTAATCTAAAAACCTTTACCCTGTTGGTTTTTATGCCTTTCATTTATTTGCTGACGCGAGATAAAGCACTATCATTTTTCAAAATTTAAATATTTGCCAACGGACAAGCATTTTTCCCGCCAGTAAGATCGGGGGATTATTGGATAAGAATTTGATCACGTGCCGGCTACATTTCCGGACGATTGGAGCATTTTTTGCGCCATTTCTGAAAGGAGCCAATCAGAGGGCAGTATTTGAAGCGTTCTTTGTATCACAGCGCCAACGGCGTGGAAATTCGGGCGCAAAGCGACGAAATTTCCCAGTGCCAGTGCGAAGCATTTAGAACGGTTTTCTATGAGAGCTAGTGACTTTCTTTGGTAAGTTGATATTTCTTAATTTTCGCGATTTTAGGAACAAAGGAAATAGCCAAAAAATAGTTTAATATCCCATCTAAAATTAGTACATTGAAATGTAAACGAAATTTTAAGTGTCAAGTGCTTAAAATCGGTTCGGAAAAATCGTATTTTCGCCCATAGGAATAGCCGCGTAAGCCGTCTTTCCCATAGCCGCTAACGTTGTATTTTACCCAAGCACAAAGACCGACGAGACGCCATAGTCCGCAATGGGAAATTCGCGTTTCCATTAGGGTTCGTTTCAAAATTCCCAAGTCCGAAACTAATTGAGATTAAGTTAATTTCTCATCGGATATAGAAAGAGCGGATTCCATTTTACTAGTTTAACTTCATTCCGGCTTTTTTCGGTTAAATTTTTCCATCGAAATTATTTTTTGAAAATCTTGTTAAAATTCTTCTCTTTACTATGGGATTTTCTACGGGAAGCGAGCTAGCCAGCCATAGTGGAAAATTCTCTGCCTTTGGGGAAGGAGGCCTAGATCGCTGCCATAGCGTTGTATTGAAAAGCTATACTAATAGCTAACGGCCCATGTTATTTCAATGGGAAGTTTAGGCAACTCATAGCAGACTATGCATTGCTAACTTATGGGTTAGTTAGAGGGGCATAGCCATTCGACATAAACTTAATTATTAAAGTCGAAATTAATTAACATTGTCCATCTTTCGGGCGGGAAGAAGGACATTATAGAGGGAAGCCATTTTGTCTTTTTGGACATTTTTAAGGATTTCATTTATCACAACTGGTTTTTTTCGGCTGGCTTTCTTCCTTCGGTAATGCCTTTATATAAGGGCGCATTTTTCGGGCGCCGCGCGCTTAATTTTAAATATTTTCCTTTGTGTGACGTTTGTGCCAAGGCCCAATTTTTGAAATTTTTCAGCCAATTACGTAACATGGCAGCTTGACATTGTAACTTAATGACAGTTGTCAAGTTTTTTTAATTGTTAATTATTAATTTTTATTTCAACTGTAATTGTAAATAAAGTTATTTTATTTTATTGTCAATTAATATTTAGGCTTAATTTTTCAAAATGTTATTACAGAACTTTATAAAGTTGAGAGATTGGACTGAAAAATCTATCTTAAATTCTGCTGAGAGCTTTTTTTGACTTTTCTCCATCAATATGGGAAGAGACGCCGATAAGCCTAGAGGGCGAATGTCGGCTTACGCCTTCTTTGTTCAGACATGCCGTGAAGAACACAAGAAGAAGCACCCCAATGAAAATGTAGTTTTTGCCGAATTCTCCAAGAAATGCGCTGAAAGGTGGAAGACCATGTCTGACAAGGAAAAAAGCAGATTCCATCAAATGGCTGACAAAGACAAGAAGAGATATGACAATGAAATGTCTACTTACAAACCACCCAAGGGTGAGAAGAAGGGAAAGAAGAGGAAGCGCACGAAAGACCCTGATGCACCCAAGAGGTCACTGTAAGTAGAAATTAAATCCCCCCTTAAAAAAAAAAGAAAACCCAATTAGCGTAGCTTATTCCTGATCAGCGCCATCTACCCATAGCGGTGACTTTGAGAACTACTGTAAGCGGCAAGCCAATCAGATGTCGCTAAAATCTGGTGACGTCATTTTTGGTAAGACCTGAGACGAGAGTGCCAGTCAGTGACGTCACCAGATTTTAGCGACATCTGATTGGCTTGCCGCTTACGGTAGTTCTCAAAGTCGCCGCTATGGGTAGGTGGCGCTGATCAGGAATAAGGCTAATTAGTAAATTTTTAATTACTTTATAATTATAACTCTATTTTCCAGCTCTGCCTTCTTTTGGTTTTGTAACGATGAACGTCCAAAAGTGAAAGAAACAATGCCTGACTCAACAGTTGGAGAAGTTGCTAAGGAACTTGGCCGTAGGTGGAACGATGTTACGGAAGAAACCAAGTCTAAATACGAAGCCTTAGCCGCGAAAGACAAGGCTAGATATGAAAAAGTGAGTGTGGACGGTTAAATAAATATAACCGTTAAGAGGCAACGAACGAACAAATAATAATTCTTTATCGTATCATCAGGAAATGAAAACTTACAAGGGCAAGAAAGGAAAGCCTTCCCCTCCCCCTAAGGCAGCTCCTCCTAAGAAGAAGGAAGAATCTGAGGAAGAAGAAGAAGAGGAGGAGGAAGAAGTTGAAGAGGAAGTGGAACCTGAGGAAGAAGAAGAGGAGGAAGATGAAGATGATGATTAGACTTTTTTTTGCGGAAATTGAGAAACAACAACAACGTAACTGCCCCTGATTCCCCCCAACCCCCTCTATATAACTTTTTACAGTGAAGGCTCCAAAACAAATTAATTGATACGTAATTATATATAAACTTGTAGTTAATTAATTAACATTTTCTTTTTTTGGTGCCTCATGAATGATACAAACAAATATTTAAAAAAAAAAAACACAAAAACAAGTTTTTCCTTAGGAAAAATGAAACTGTTTTTTAATAGCTTTTGCGTGAAAGGGGTGAAAATACTGTAAACATATAAGGAAAGAAAAATACTTCGTTAAACAAACAAACTCATATATATCATAATATCATCAAGTTCATTTTTTTATGTCAGGGTTTTTTCAACCTTTAAAGAAAACAAAACAATGTTTCTCCTTTATCGTAAAAAAACAATTATATTTTTCATTGTACTTATTATTATTATCCTCCCCCTCGTTTACAAACAAACAAAACAACAACTACATACAAATAATACTACTATAGTTAACTTTGAATTATTTGAGGTGGCATTCAGCCCCTAGTTTCTTCAGTGATATCGTCAATTTTGAATAACTTGTTTCCGTTCAGGAAGTTTTTTGTCTGTCTACTTTGTTGTAATTAAATATTATCCGCGGTTTTTATGTTAGTAAATAAAGCCCTTGTCTAAAAAAACAAAAAAACAATAACGAATACTTCTTTTTAATGTAATGAAACTTGTTTTTTAAACACCGATGTTTGTTTAAAAGCTCAAGAAATATTTAAAAAACAAAAAGAAAAACAATATGTGTTCGGTAACTTCTTTGTTTTCCGGCCTAAAAAATTGTAATTTAAAATTTTCAGGGCAGTGTTTTTCAAATAAACAAACGTAACTAAAAAACATAAAACAACAACAACCGTAACTGTCAGGAAACTGCACTACCTCTTGGACTGTGTTCAAAAAACAACTCTTAAAAACAATCCCCCCAAAACAATATTTAAAAAAAAATGAAAAAATACAACGTAAAACTTCTCAGTGCCCCTGATGTTAATATTTAGGAAATCAATTAATTATTATACAGTCCACCCTTTCATCACAAAAAAATAAAATAAACAAACTGTACTGTAGTAATTGTAATGTTCTTTATTTTAACATTTTTTTGTTTCCGACAAACTAAGAAGGGCTGACTTATTGATGTAAAGTTTTAATAAAAAGAGTTGAAAAAGTAAAAAAATTCACTGTCATTTTTAATGAAAAAAAAAAGAATGTTTTAATTAAATAATGGTCCCAACATGGTTAATGTTTTGTACTTTACAATTTTCATCTTGAAATAAAAAGTGAAACCACGTGGAGTTTTTGAGTTTGAATCTTAGCGGTAGGATATCTTCGATTTTGATTGGCTTAAACTGGAGGCGCGGTTGTACACGTGATATAAGGCGTCTGCTAGAGACTAGTCTATTATCGCGGGAAACGCTGGTGGATGCAATTTGGTAAGTTAAATTTTGATTTTTCTGTTAAGATTTAGTTAAAGTTCTTTAAATTCACGTCAGTTATATAATTATCTGTTTAATTTACTTGTTAGAAGTAATTATTACTTAATACGATGATAAATTACAGTCCTAAATCGGGAAAGTATTGTCGCGTCCTCGTAAGCCTTGGCTTAGTTTTTTGTTGCGTTTTTTGAATGTGTAGTTACCACGTGTTTGTAATACAGGGGGAATATTTTAGTATATTTCCGCGGCATTTGTAGGCCTAAGACAGCTTTAAACTAATTAAAGTGATAGTAAATTTGCTTTGTATTTATTTTCATAGATATTTGGTATGAAAACCTTTTAAATTTAAGATGGAAAAGACTTCTACTTTAATCTCAACCAAAACAACCCTACCTCCAAATCTTCGAGGTCCCATAAATGGTCAAATTAAGATACATGTGCCTTTCGTAACATTACATAAAAACACTTCCAGAAATGAAAGTGTTTTAGTAAAAACGCGATGGTGGGGTGAAACCTCCTTTACTATTTTTAAACCACTTAATGATGGACACTCAACTCAAAAGGATTTAAAAACCATAGCCATATTTCATGTCTGCTGTAGCCTGGAGATGATTCTATCTTATTTTAACGGTAATTATTATTAATTAACTACTTATTTTTATTGAACAAAAATTAATTGGACGTTTTTGGATTGAGCAGACATGAATCTTCTGAAGTTTGAAGTGGTGTCCAACTTAGGTCGGATTTCAGAGAGATTAGGTTTAGCTATTGTTGACTTAAAAAACGTCAAATTCGGAGCTCCATTAGCTGGATTGTATCCCATCAAGATGGAGGATGAAGTTGTTGGCGAAATTTTTGTTAGTCTTAGTTTGGAAAACTTCAAAACAATACCAGGTAAGCACCACTTTCACTAAGCCTTTGCAGTTTGCCACGTTGACTTTGACCCCACGTTGTTGTTAGGCTTAGCTTCAGTCGTTAAGCCTAGGCTAGTTTTCACCACAAAGCCTTTTCAATTTGCCACGTTGACCCTTGACCCCACCTTGTTGTTAGGCTTAGCTTCAGTCGACGTTAAGCCTAGGCTAATTCCACCGAATCTAACCATTAATTTTATTATTTTAGAGAAAGATAAAAATGAGCAACGCCCAGAAACTCAAAATAAAGTTATGACTTCATTGAGGAAAGATACAAATAACGTTTTAAATCAGATTCTAACAAAAGCCAAGGATTTACGATCGTGTTTGCAAGCTTCTGGTGCAAATTATTACAATGAAATTAACCCTAACGATATTAGGACTCAGTTTCCTATCGCGCAGTTATTAACTTCTGGGTCAGAGGAAGATTTTTTACCAGACGATTCAGTTTTAAATTCAATTATTTATAAAAATTCCAACCAGTCGCGTCCTCTTACATTGAAAGAGTCGGTTCAAACCCAAACTTTAAATTTATTACAAGTTAAAAGTGTTGAAACACAATGTCAATGTGAACCTGAAACGGTAACCTCATCACGTGATCTTCAAATTAAGTCTCAAAATGTGAATTTAAACGCGTGTGAAACTCCAACAAAAGTGTCTAGTGAAACCTTAAGGGATTATTCCTATCTTAAAGTCACAGTGGATTATTTGAATATCTGTGAAACGTCTCTACAAAACAGCGGTTGGTGAGTGAAAAAAATGTTTTTAGGGGGCTTTATTAATTGCAAATTTAAGTTGATTATCCTTTTAAAGGATTTTTTCTATTGAATTGCGAATACCATGGGTTGGTAGGGACAGCGCTATAAGTTGGAATAATAAGGGGCATAGAACATACAGTGATTTTACAATTTTTCATTTATTATCCGATAAAATCAAAGATGGAGGTATTTTTAATTTTATAATTATTAACCTGGGTTCATAAATCCCACCCCAAGTTTAAAAATCTCATTAAATCGTGGCGTTTTTAATTGCAAGTAATTATTTAAAAACATTTAGACAAGTCCCGGGCCGTGTTGTTCCCGCCAAATCTTGTAGAGGGCGCCGGCCGCGTACACCCCTCTGTACTCTTATTGGCTATTACAGTACGCGCCTTGAGTGCGCGCGAAATTTGGCGCGAGCTACAACACGTGCGTTTTTCCCCCCAGTTTTTTTTTCTTGATTTTTATTATGAACCCAGTTCTAAATTATCTAATTTTTATAAACTAAAACCTTGCTTTTATTTTAAAGCCATTATATTTAAACAAGAACGCGTATTGCCTTACTATTATAGTATTGAATTGGTTGAGAAACAGTTATCAAAACGCATTTATTTTATTGTTGAAGCTAGAAATACGCAGAAAAAAGTGGTAGGAGCTTTTTATTATTTTATTTTTAATGTTTAACGCCAAATTTCAAATGCGTGGTGTTTAAATTTAGATGAAATATTTGGGAAAGGGAGAAATTTTACTCGGTGATGTTTTAAAAAATAATACCATGAAATTATCGGCAACTTTGAATCTGAAATCAGATGAATTTACATCTGATGAATTAAATTCCATTAAGGTTCGAATATTTTCGTTTCCTTTTTGGCATGCATTTGCATTTGTGCACGTTTTATGCGCTAAATTTTTCAATATTAGGTCGTGGTGGAATTTTTGAAAATTTCTAAGAAAATTACACCAATTGATTTTGCTTCAAATTTGACAAACATAAACTCGATTGAAATTAAGAATGATAATACGCCACTTAAAGTAACAAAGGCGCAAATTGCCACGAAAAGTGTTGAAAAGGTTGACAAGAAAGTGTCAAATAAAATGCCCATAAGTAAAGAAACAATTAAATTGGAAAAAACACAAGTTCAAACAAACAATCAGGGAGAAGAACTTGATTTAAACCAAGAAGCAATTAAATTGCCCATTTTTCAACCACAAATATCGAAAAATGGCAATACTGCAATCATCTTATGCATCGATAGAGCAATAAGATTGCCAATTGTGTACGATTCGAAAAGGTGCATTCACAAAATAACTAACAAACCCCATTTATTTTTTAACTCACAATTCTAACAAACACTTGATTAAACATATTAGAGATGTTTATTACCCTCCTTCAACTTACGTTACGTGCAAATTAAACGATGCTGTAATTTCCACAAACGTAATCCAAAAATCAACACACCCTGTATGGAATTTCACTCTTAGAGTTATCATTGAGAATCAAAACGTAAGATTTTGGATTTCAATAGGAAGTGTACAGGGTGCTAATAAAAATATATTAGTTCATAGTTTTCAAAATACATTTAGTAAATGGAGAGGAAATTCAAGGTATTTTCATTGAAATTTTGAATCCAATTAGTTAAACTAAACTAATTTATAGATATAGAGAAGGACAAAATTCTGGGATTTACAACTGTTGATTTGAGACCTCTAATTGATAAACCGGCAACAGACCATATTTGCAATTTTTATTTAATTAACAACGAATTTGGAGAGGATTGTGGCGAATTAAGAATATATATTTGTGCGTTATATAAACATAAAACAAATGCAGAGGAAAATACGCATTTATTATGCAAGGATAATCTAGAAAATATGGAAAACACCAGGTATTAAACCTTACAGCATGCTTAATTACTTTTAATTAATATAATATTTAGTGAAATTGCAAGCAGTGGCGGTACTTGCAGCTCAAAATTGGATTCCTCAGGTAAAAAACTGAAAGTCAATGAATTTTTGAAGAAAAGTTTAAACCACTTTACAAGAATTAAAACTCATCAATCATGAATTAAATTAAAATATGTAATTTTATTTTTGATGAAATTCATTTACGAACTACTTTAAAATTTGTCACCGTACGATAACTTTACTAAAAGGGGCATGAAACATTTCCTTGCCCCGTTTCTTAACTTTAACCGCGCATGCGTTTCAGAGTTGCCAGTAATTTGTTATTAGACCATATCCTGCATACAGGTTTTGAACTGAATCGAGCAGAGTTCTACAAGCTGTTCAGTCGGTTGTAGATGGCAGTTGAATTGCACTTATCCGCAGACTATAAATGCCAACTACAATGACTTATTCTTGCGTTCCGTGTTCTTTAAAAGGCAGGTGTGTTTGAAACCATTGCATTGTGGCAATTATATAGGCGTGTGTTAAGGCTAGACTGAGCTTTGCAACATTTACATCTACTGTATTATTTTTTTACTCCTACAATTACAACCGGCTCTCTTTGTCGTTGCAAGTTAGAATGGCGCGTTTGCGAGTAATCACATTCGTATCAATACTTACTTGCTATATCGTACTATTTATTCTTCAATATAACGCCCTCATATCCAAGGTTTCCTCCTCTAAACCAACCCTTCTTTACCCACCAATACAAGGCGATAATGTCCCCGAGTACGTCATAAACCTAGACCTCCCACAGCGAGAAAGATGGACTCAAGTTGCGACTGTCCATAAAGAAGACATCGCAAATTTCTTAAATATTTTTAAATATCGCGTTTTGAAATTCTATCTTGGTGATAATGGATTGTTAACGGAAATTATGTTTGATACGGTTATGACTGGTATGCGGAATATTCTCGCGTACCTTCCGGAGACGTATCAATTGGAAATTATTGGTGTCTCAAGTGCCACTGGTTTAGATGTTGATAAAATCGTATTATGTAACGTCATATACGAACTCACGTCCTTTTGTACCTCAATTGTGGCGCAAAATGACAAGGGACACTTGATACACGGACGTAATCTCGATTTTCCCGGACCTTATGACGCGGTTAAACGAGAATACATCATACTCGCTGCCTTACGTCCCCTTGTCATTAAGTTGAACTTCGTAAGTAAGAATCGAACCATTTTTCGCGGTGTTTCTTTCGCCGGATACGTCGGACTACTAACGTCTATGAAACCAAATAAATTTAGTTTAACCAGGGGTAAATAACGAAAGGAGTTAGAGACGCTAGCTTCCGTAGTGTAGAATACAGTGGGACTTTCAAACGTAGACACAGAAAAGAGAAAACGCCTCGGTCGCGCCGCCTATAATTCAAAATAAGTATGATATTTTCCAACCAATAGCGTGGCAGCAAAGATTCGAAAGGCATGCTGGGATATCGATTTTCTCCTGTCTGCTAGTATTCGTCTGCTAGTGTTCGTCTGCTTACGACTGAGTGACAATTAGGCTTAGAGTAAAGTTTATTCATTAAGGTGCACCAAGAAGTTATATCAGTATCTCAGAGAGAAGGCATAAGATGCCTTTGTATTCGCGCGCCATAGTCCCAGTCCCCCTTTCAAATACAAGGGGGGACGTAAAAGGAGGCGCCGGGCTATTTCGTCTCTCCTCAGTCGGAAAATACGTAATTTTCGTCATTCGAGTCGTCGCGCTGACGTGAGTTTTCAAGAACCAATGAGATGCTGGTTGCAATTTAGAAGCGGGGATTAACTCCGGACCTACGTTTGGACTGGAGATAAAGCTGGAAATCTGGCGAATTTATATCTTCTCTCTGAGATACTAGATATAACTTCTTGGTGCACTTGAATTAGAAACATGCAACTTTAAAGTTGGTAATTTCCTTATTCGATAATGAAATGGAATTAAATGTCGTTTTTGCATCCTTCAATACAGTTTTAGTTGTTTTAATTTCTTTAGTCACAGATACAGTCGATGATCCTGATCCCACAGTTCTCACTAAGCCTTGACTCACTGGGCCGACTCTGTAACCGCGCACTTACGGCAAAACAAGTTTGATCACATTTTGAGGATTTCCCCGGCTTCAAATTGCAAATTGTTGACTTATCTTTCTTCTTTAAATCGCTATTTACTCGCGATTGAATATAATAATTATATTGGGTTGATTTATGAGACGACTTCACAACATCGACACCCGCCATTTTAATTTACCCAGAATACCTTGCGGCGCGAGATTTTAAGGCAAAACTATTAAGGTTCTGGTCTTATTTACAATACAGTTCCAAAGATGGCACTACGTTAGTTACAAATTCTATGACGTTTCAAGGTCCCACTGTATTCTACACTACGGAAGCTAACGTCTCTAACTCCTTTCGTAATTTACCCCTGGTTTAACCATCAACGCCAGGTATGGTTTTCGAACGCGGGATCTTATGTTTAACGGTGCTGGGATAGCACGCGTCTTAAACTGGGCTTTAGGGGATCGTCAGGCGGAATGGGTGGGATTCGTAGCCAGGGACGTGACGCAATACGCCACTAGTTACCATGACGCGTTGGAACGGTTAACCAAGGTGAAATTATTGGCACCCGTTTATTTTACCTTGGGTGGTAATGGTCCGGGACAAGGGGCGATTATTACGAAAAGCGCTCAAGAGGTTGGAGGTGACGTATTGAACATGACGGGCTGGTTTTTACTCAAAACAAATTATGATCATTGGGAAGAACCACCAACTTATGATGACCGGAGGACACCGGCCTTAAGATATCTTAATAGTTTGACCTCTAAAAAGATGGATTTCGCTGGAATGTACAGCGCCTTGACTACCGAACCTATCCTGGTGAATAAAACATCGTACACCGCACTTATGGATGTCTCTTTAGATCTAATAGAAGTATATATCCAAAATTAAAACAATACAGCTTAGGAAATCGCCTTGCGCATTTTTAACACCTTATTGAGTAACTTATTGTTAGAGTTAGGTTATTTATTTATACCACTGAAAATTCTGAAATCGAGTTCTTATTCATTGTTCCTATCTCCAAATCACTGATCTGAATTTTGTTTGCCTCTTTAAAGTTTTTCAAATAATAAACAATCTTAATTTGTTCCGTAAACAATTTTCGTTATTTAGGTCGGTAAAATAATGGACCATGTAAATAATATAGGGAATAGGTAAACAAAGCGTTTTACAATAGGACTATAATAAGGTAACTCGGGTAACTTGTACGCTAGTCCTTTTGAAAATGACAAATTCCATGGTAGAATTTTATTTTAAATAAATCCCTGGTAACAACCACTAATGGGGTTATAATCTCACTTACGTCATTCCTTTATTTAAACCTTTGAAACGAAACTTTAAAAGTATTTTTCCATCCAGTCATCGACGTTTGTTTCACGCCTATATCGCATCATAGATAAAACCAAACCAAATCAAAGCCAAAGTTTCCCCCCGATTATCATAAAAGTCCTTCAGAAAAACAGACCACAACCCGTAATCTTACTCACACTGTCGCAATGTTCCGTATCGTAAGCATCGCCATTATACTCTTGGTGGTGGTGGTAGCTACGGCTTCTGCTAAGCCTAACGGAAATGTAATTAGGCTTAGCAATGAATTGGATAACTCCGCCGAAGAAGGATTAAGTAAACGTTTCAAAGATACGCAATGCGCGACTGGAAAATATCCTCCGGGTAGTGACAAAAATGTCCCTAAATACGTCATCAACTTGGACTTACCACCGGAAGAGAGATGGAACCACGTATCAGCGGACTTGAAATCCGAATTGAAGGATTTGATAGGTGTCGTTAAAAATTTGACCAGTTACTTATTCGGTGGTAAAGTGATTAAATTTGTGGATAGAACTTTCCCGGCTCTATTGACGACTTTACCAGAACCATACCAATCCGAAATGCGTGGTATCTCAAACGCAACCGGTGTACCAGTCGGTGAGGTTGTACTTTACAACATTTTCTACGAATTATTCACCGTATGTACCTCCATTGTCGCTGAGAGTCCAAATGGTAATCTGATACACGGACGCAACCTCGATTTCGGACTGTTTCTGGGTTGGGACGTTAAAAACCATACTTGGAGGACGAGCGAAGCCTTAAGACCTACCGTAATACAATTAGACTTTCAAAGAAACAACACCACCATCTACCGTTCCGCCAGTTTCTTCGGATACGTCGGCATGTTAACAGCTATGAAACCCAAGTCCTTTACTCTTACCATTGACGAAAGGTTTCAAGTAAATGGCGGATTTATGGGAGTGATACAGTGGCTACTTGGAGATCGTAGTACGTCGTGGTTAGGGTTCCTTATGAGAGACGTCATGGAACAAGCTGATAGTTACGACGAGGCCCAGAAAATCTTGTACGAAGCTAAGTTACTTGCTCCGGCCTATTTTATCTTGGCTGGTAACGAGAGTGGTCAAGCGTGCGTCATGACCAAGGACAGAGACTCCCCCAAAGCTGATGTCTGGACCATGGAGGACTCCGGATACGGTTGGTTTATCTTAGAGACCAACTACGACCATTGGAAGAAGGCACCGTTCTTCGATGATAGACGGACATCGGCCGTGACTTGCATGAATAAACTTACCAAAACAAATGCGGACTTTAACGGACTCTTCAACGTACTGTCCACTCAGCCTAATTTGAATAAGCTGACAACGTACACGGCGCTAATGGACACAAACGAAGACAAAATAGAGGTTTATTTGCAAAATTGCGAAGATTATCATTGTCCGCCGTTTTAATGAACAGTTTCTGTTTATAAACATTCAAAGTACATCCTATAGGAAATGGGAGTCTTTAACCTCATTACGGTATATACATAAGTAAGGTAAAGTCTATAAGTATGATCGAGCTGAAATTAATTTAGGGTATCAAAATGTTTTAAATTACTATCGCAAATAAATAGTACAGATTAAAGTATTGAAATGGGTCAGATCGTCTTTCAATTAATCGTCTTCTTAACGCAAACAACTTGTTTGCATTGGATAAATATCTTCAATTTAGACTATTATGTACTTAGCCATTAATGAAATTGGTACGTGTATTGATATAATGATAATAACAACGGGGTTCGGTTGAAAATTCAGCTCATCCTTCGTATATTTGTTCCTATACATATCCTGCTATGAATCAGAAGTACATTATAAAGAGGTTATCAAACCACTAGGTTAGTACATTGTACATCTCTATTTCTCCCTAAGCACGCCTAACTTCTGACGGTGTTTTATTGACCTTGATATGCTAGGGAAAACAGTTCCTATGACCTTGATATACTAGGTTTCTATACCCGTTGTTCCCGCCTTTGTTTTTGTATCGAGAAAAAGCTCCATAAGTTTTCCTATTTACTAACAGAGTACTTGAAAACCTCGGCGTTCATTCACTTCTTTCCCTACTCAAAATATATAAGATTTTATGCATGTGGGTAGTTGAGCCGTGACGCGAGAGTACTTGTAGGCATATATTTCCGATTGTATAAAAAGGGGGCTCGAAATTCCGTGGAAGAAACACACGCCCGTCAAACAAAAATACCTCGTAAAATATTACAGCATTCACAGTCCCTAGGAGAAAAACATCTTTAACAGCCACCAACTCTAGATGGTCTGTAAAGCAACTCGCTCTAGAGTCAAGCCATCTCTGACTCGACTAGAGTTAATAGATAATAATCAGAAACGAGGAAAGAAATCGCGGGATTGGGTTTCATCAAGTTACGCAATGTAGTTCTTGATTTCAATTTGATGTTAGTTAGGATTTAGTTTTGGAACCTGTCTTTTTGAGTTTTAGTGTATAATGGCTTCGCGAGAAGGTAACTCGCGCATTGGCGATGTTTTTATGAATTATTTAAACCTATCATCGCCAAGTTCACCGTCTTACGAAAACAGAAACCGGTTTAGTATGCGTCAAAGAAATTTATCTAAAGATGATGCCGAATTTTTAAGGATTATCAAAGCTGGAGATGCCCAAGAACTACTGTATTATTTGCAGGTACTTTATTTAAATACTTGTTCTTCTAATAACCACGTTACAAGGGGGGGATAAAATTGTACCCAGACCCATCCTAAAGTTAACTTCAATTGTAATGACACTCGTGGTTTACGAGCGTTGGAAATCGCCGTTCTGGAACACGATGAGGATATGGTTGAAGCCTTGTTGTCCATGGGTGTGTTTAGCGAAGCCCATATGACGGGTGCCGCTGTTCACGCTGTTATGGAAAACGAAGGCGTCATTTTGAAAGCGATCATGGACGCGTAAGTTACTTAGGGATTGAATGGTTCTTCAAGGAAGATATGTCATGTACTGGCGCGTATGCTTAGGGTTGATAAGATGCACGAGGAACGGAAGGACTCGCCCGTAGATGAGACGGACGCGATGTTGCCTTCTTTGACCTTTCGTAATGAATGCGTTCCTGGTTTGACCCCCATTATGGCCGCCGCTGCCGCTGGTAATTTGGAAATAACCCAGATGTTGTTAGGAAGGGGTCACGTGGTTCCTAAACCGCACCCACCGAAATGTAAGAGACTCCGGACTTGATTACCAAAAACTTACTTGGACTGAATTTGACTCGCAAAATAGGCAAGTGTGATAAATGTTACGATTTGGGCGTTGACATGGAAAGTTTGTCGGAATCCATGATGAGAATCAACGCCTACAAGGCTTTGTCCAACCCGATATACATAGCACTGACCTCTGATGACCCGATACTGACCGCTTTCGAACTTAGTAACGAATTGGATATCTTAGCTTACGAATTACCGGAGCATAAGGTATTTAATCCTTGACCACGGTATAAAAAAAGTATATTTAAATAAACGTATCTCCAGAGTATTTACAAAGAACTTGAAAGTCAATGTTCCAAATTCGCCGCCGATTTGTTGAACGAATGTTGCGACACGACGGAAGTTCGTATAGTTTTGTCGCAAAGGAAAGGATTCCCGGATCCCCGACCGCGTGAATTTAGTCGCTTGCATTTGGCCGTACATTACGAACAGAAAGAGGTGAATGAATTAGGCTTAACACTAATCCCTGTCTATGACTGACTAAAATATACCACCCATGGTTGTCCATGCAGTTCGTAACCCATCCCAGTTGTCAGCAAGTGTTACGTTCCATGTGGGTGGAAGGCATGTCAATCTGGTGGCGTTGGTCAACATTCCATCGTTTCACCCACGTCATGAAACATTTTTTACTTTTCCCATTCCTGTCTTTATTCTACATCTTATTTCCTATCCCATGGGTCGTAGTCCAGGTCAAAGTTCCTTTAAATCGTTTCATCCATGCCGCCGCGTCGTACGGCGTGTTCTTGGCGTTAATCTTAGCCACCTTACTTACCGGTAAAAGCGACGGTCCCAACTCACCGTCATTGGGTATTGACGTAGCCGTTGGAATCTATATTTACTCCTACTTCTGGGAGATTATGGTCGGCATGTACTTGTTGGGTGTCCATACCTCTTTGCGTTCATTTTGGTCCGTGTACAACTTGGTCATGTTTAGCCTGTTCTTCGCCTCGGAGTTGCTTTGGTTATCGGCGTTCATTATCAATTCCGACGATGACGGGTTCTTTTCCATGTCCAGGAACGAATGGCCGTGGTATCACCCTTACCTTATTGGGGAAGGTATATACGCCATAGCTTCGATACTGGCTTTCTTGAAGCTGATGATATGGTACCAGATGAGCGCCCGATTGGGACCTCTAAGTACCTCATTACGGTACATGGTCGGTGACGTTTTCCGCTTTCTACTTATCATACTGATAATTATGTTCGCATTTGCAACTGGGATCAACTCCCTCTATAAAAATTATGGCGGGAATGTCCAATATACTGTCGATGGAGAAAGAAGGGAACAACCACCGGAATTTGTCAGGTATGACCTTTTAACCTTTATGGCATGGTCGTTAATTATTTTTAAATTATTAATTCTTTGGATAGACTTAGAGAAACATCAAAGGCCTTATTCTGGGGTATTTTTGGCCTTGGTGTACCAGAATCAGCCGATTTAATTGTGGCAGGCAATGAAACCTCGAACCAAACCATCCCAAACCATGCCTACACCGAATTTTTGGGGTACAGTTTATGGGGTGTTTATCACTTGCTAACAATGGTTATTTTAATAAACATGTTAGTCGCTATGATGACTGACACTTTTCAAAGAGTTCAGGTAGACTCTTTTAAACACAGTTTTAATCAATCAACTTTTAATTTTATAATTTTGGGTTGAAATATTAGAATAATTCCGATATGGAATGGAAATTTGCAAGGGGGAGCGTTTGGCTTGCCTTTATGGATAGTCACTCAACTATCCCACCTCCCTTTAACTTAATACCGACAGCGTATGGTATTAAAACCGCAATTACTTGCATCAAATCCTTGTTCTTTGGCAAGGATGCTAATAGACCTAAACCCTACGAAGCGATGCAGGTATGTATGATTTTTGGGGATAAGATGGCGGGTTAGGTTGGGGTCAGATTTTTTTAATAGGCCCATTTTTAATGTTTAATTAATTAGGAATGTTGTTTTTGGGATTCTGAAACGCAACGTCTAAGCGATAAAAAACAGGAAGAATCTTATCAGGTATAAATTATATTTATAGACGTTAATTAATTTTAAAGGGTTAATTAACTTACACGTGATTGTTTCTATTTCTGTTCATTAAGAGATTAATGGTGCATTTAATTCACCGTTATCTTCAGAAAAAGAGTCGTAGAGACGCGTCCTCTCCATATTTCCCTCAGGAAATAATAGATAAATTGAAGATGGACTTGTTAATCGATTTCAGAAAAACTTTACGCAAAAACAAAACCAGAAAGAAGTTAATCGTAGACTAGGCCTAATTTAATAATTCTTCTAACTCCGTAGCTTTCTTTAATATGCCTTGAACATCGTGTGATAATATTAATTATACTTGTTTTTTAACTGTGTAAAACGTTTTTCAGTTTGTCACTCTTAATTACAAGTCGTTAATTTGCCCTTATTGCTAAGCCTAATCAGAAAAATGGCGCCAATATTGCGTGGGACATAATTGACGCATACTTTGGAGTGAAAGAAATAGATAATGATGAAATTAATTCTAACGGATTTCCATTATGTTTCCGTTGTTCCTTAATTTCCAGCGTACATTAGGCTTAGCGATAATATTTGTTAAAAGTGATCTCCCACGTGATATTAATATTAAAAAAAATAAAAATTTCTCGCGAGTTTATGTTTTCAAAGGCTTTTAACACAAATTAAATTATAATAATTAATGGATTTCAGTGTCATTGTGGGACGGGGTGGGGAAGGGTTTTGATGATCCTTAAGGTGTCATTGTTACGTGTTTGGTTATCGCTTGATTCGTGGTGGTGGTGTAGTGTTTTACTGTCAAAACAAAGAGCCTTTATTAGACCTAAGGGTCAACCTATAAGCGCACGCTACAATGTCTGATCTGGTCGCAACCTTGATACTTTTTAAGTACCTGCCTGGCCCCGATAAGAGGAACCTTGATACGTACGATCTCTAGAATGGTTGTTTGAAGAAATGGTTAAGTCAGGGAATTTAAGTCATGAAAGTTACATAAATTAGTTCGAAGTCAGGAAAATTTTGTAGATTTAATCATTTGAAGGCTGAAATCAGGTAAATAAGTTTTTCCCAACGCATATCTTAGTCAGAAAGAAAGTCCAAGAATTTGAAATTATTTCCGTGACCAGTTTAATATTTGAAGTCAGGAATCCTGATATCCTACTGTCGTTCTTCAATTTTCAAATGATAATAGGGAACTAACAACCGACTACGGGGGAGAGATAGTCTAACGTCATGCATCCCCCCTCTGGTTGACATTTTTGCGCGTATAATACTGCTCCAACCGTTAGGGGGGATGAAACTCCAGTAAGAGATAGAAGAGTGTGACGTTTTCGGGTCAGAACTGTTAGCTCCCTATAGTCAAAATATAAAATGTAAAACTGTTAAAATTGAAACTGTTTCAACCATCTCTTCTAGTAACCCTGAATTTTTATGCAAATGACTCTTTGCCTGAGTGACTTGACGTCGGCGTCCCGTCCCCCTTGACTTTTTCTGTCCGCCCCCCCCCCCCGAGCTCGGTTTGAATTGTAATGTATATTCCAGCAGCAGCGATTTATTTATCGTTGTGTTATAATGAGACTTCCTCCCCGATAGAAAAGATCCTGATAGAGAGGAGGCCTTTCGGTTTCCCCTAAAATGATTACAAGTGCTTCTCGACTTCCCGTAACGATACGTTGTCGTTCAGTTTAGCTCTAATATTAAAACGTTTTATTTTTAATTAGTAACGTGTTTATTACTAACGTCAAAACATTATTCGGTTTGACTTGACAAACGTCAAAATGTACTTTTATTTAATTTTATTGACATTAATATTAACATTGACGTGCCGCGTTGTGAAGGGTGTTAATGAAAGTTTCTACAATAATACCGATGGTGAGTTTTAAACTTTAATTTATCGAAAGTAAGTTTAATTAATTAACTAGTAAATTTTATCAGAATGCCAAATCTAAACCTTAATTAATCTTAAGTTTAATTAGTATTAACTAGGAAATTGTATCTCAGTACCAGATCTCGAGTTTGTTTAAAACAATTTTCACGTTTGTAAAAGGATTATCAGTAGATTATGGTTAATTTCAAGGGATTAGGAAACTGAAGTTCTAATGTAATCATTTAAGATAATGTATGAGATTTATATAAATTAGATAACAATTACAGGTATTTAAAACTTTAATTCTAAATATTACAACATTCTTACGAAATTATTGAAATGTAATGAAGGTGGTACAACAACTCGACAGGCTTATTTTAAAATCTAAATACGCTTCCAAATAGCCCTACCCTTTTGAAACCATTTTCACTCGAACGCGACACTTTAAATCTAATTAAATTCTCGTTAATTATACTTAACCAATTGATTGCGCTAAAACGTGTCAAGAGTTCCGCCATAAAGGTGCGCCGCCGATAACGTTTCCCTTTTGAAGTGCGAAGTTATACATTATAGTTTGACTAATAATTGGTAGAGGCAACTGTCGCGACTAACCTCCAAAATAACTCGCAGTACGTTTACTTAAAGAAATTCAACTGAATTTATTAACATCGGTCGTCTAATTCTTAATACAAATTAATTTAAATATAGGAGACATGATTACGAAGCTTGAACTGCTCTCTGAGAGATAATGTTTAGCTATTTATACCGGCGTTTAAGGCTTTATCATAAACTAAACAAATAGTAAAAAAATAACATTTTTTGTTCTAACAAGGTATTTTTTACAATTGATCATAAGATTATTTATTTTGGAGATTGGGCCGCAACAGCAACTATACAACAAAATTGTCGATTTCCAACAAAAGGGGGAACGGCCAGTTTAATTTTTTATAGATTGATTAGATTAGATATTAAAATGGTTATTTATCCCTCAGGTTTTCATTTGAATTCAAGTAATTGGACATAAGCCCAATGTCTTTAATTAATCTCAGGTTTTTCCCACATTGGTAATTTTTACTAGGCCTATAGTTTGAGGAAATAAAATATAACGTTATGCAAGATTAAGTGAGTGTTTAGAAAAAACATAGAACATGCTTTTTGAAGGTCGTCTTATTTGACATTTGATAGAGAAGGGTTCGATTTAGTCTCAAAGTGGGTATGATTTCAGTCGCTTTCGGCAATATGTTTTTGACAGAATATGTTTTTATTTAGATAAAAATTAATCTATGATTAATATTATTTTTAAGAACTTCCTACGGAGACGCGTATCTAAATTTAGAATCCAACTCATTCTTTGACTCATTCCTGACTCCATTTTAAGTTGTTTAATTTAATTTTTATTATTAATTGCTATTTTAACAACGTACTTAAGACTTTTATCGTTTTCATTTTATACATAGACCTTAAAAAATGTATTACTTAGGAGTTCATTTTATATCGAAACGTAATTACAACTAAAATTCTTGGAAGCATTTGACCAAGTATTAGTCTATCCATCCATTTCCTAATGATTATAAAAAAGATGTCCACTAAAGCTTACTTCCCACGGACAAAGTTGAACAACAAAGAAACAATTCTATACTATGACCCTACAGTTTAAGTTAGTAACGAAATCTTTCTGTGTGGGTCCATCTTAATCCTAACGGGGATCCCACTGAGCAAATATAAGTCAAGTTGATCCCTGTACAACTATACTTTAGCTCATTCGGAACAGTTTTTTTTTTTCCTGTCTTTCCTGCCATTGTTTTCGACAGAATTTTCAATAGCGTTGGGGAATTAAATCTATCCGGTAAAGGTCCTCCATCGCTTTGGAAAGATTGGCTGTTAGTTTCGTTTGAACAGCGGTAAGTTAAAGTCAGTCCAGGATACGTCATTTTGTCCCATTTGTTGCCACAAGCGTTTTAAAGAATATCTAATTTTGTGTTGATGCAGTCGTTACTTGCCTTTTGGAAACGGAACTAACTGTAATAAATAATTACCCAAGGAGCTTATTATTGTACTTCCGGTATTGTTCAGTTAGGGAACACCCTTCGTTTAGTTTTCAGTGGTTTTTGTTGTACTTCCGTTTGAATGCTGAATTTAATTTAATCTGTTTTTAGTGTTTAGTCAAGATAGCAGCTCCCGTTTTTCAAGGTGGTTCAATTTGGGGAGGGTTGACCCAGAGAGCGACGTACGCGTGTTATGGTGTTAGTTAGTAACAATGCCTTTCTTTATTTTTAATCAACGTAGCGCAGTTAAATGAGTTATTAGTAGATGTCTGTCAATGAGTAATTAAGGGGGTATGGTAATCTCGTGTTTATGAGGGATTCCTTGAACCGTTTTGAGTGTTTTGACGTAATTCCGACTGAGTTATTCCCAGAATAGGGGTGCAATATGATAGTTATAGTTTAGCTGTCTGAAGTCGATAACTTTGAAGTGTAGAAATTAAAGAATAATTTTAATATTGTAGCGAAAGGTTAAAAAAAGGTCAAGGGATACCTGGGAACTTAGAAACGGGTCAATAAGGTCAACTTTGTGGTGTTCAAGTTAAAGAATAATTTCAATGTTGTAGCGAGAGGTTCAAAAAAGTCACGGGAAACCTGGGAAAGTAAGGGAATTTAGAAACGGGTCAAGGTCAGGGAAAAAATCCACATTGTATCCTTGGTGTTTACCAAAACTTTCTCCTAATCATGCATGGGCATCTAATTTTAGTAAAACCATATAAAAATAACTCTTTACGACCGAGACAAGCCCTTAAAATTAAATTGAATTGTGTATGGTATTTGGGAAGGTTTATAATTTGATGTTTTGTCTGTCTACGTCCCTGACTTTATAGCGCGTTAACCTTTTAAGGCAAAGGGAATCGAAGACTTCAAGCTATTAACTTCCTTACATTAAGTTATGAGTATTTTCTCGGGTTTCCTATAGAACCTTTCTCCCTTATTACCTTAATTGATTTGTATTAGGAATTGACGTATTCAGAAACCAGCATTTTTTCCATCGTTCGCTAGCTGCGTAGACAGACGTCTGTAGCATTTAGATGGTGAATGTTTGCACCGCGATACAGTACTACTGCTTTCGAGTATTGTTCTATGGTATAACTGATTGTAGTCAAGGGTTTTCAGGAGGACGTGACGCGTTCACGGACTCGGCTTTTTCATTTCCCCTTTTCTCTCTTTTTTTATCGAAAGTGTTTGTGCTAAATAATTCCGAAAATATTGCGTTACTCTTGCATTTAAAGGGCTAGTGTTATAGTCTTTTTTCCCCGATGTTAAACGTGTTGATTTTTGTCTCGTTTTTTCGTCACTAAATATTCCCTTCAAATAGACCATTTTTACCGTTACATTTTCTCGTGAAACTACGTAAAAGAAATTTGAGAAAAATTCGGCGGTTATGTTACGCGTGTTTCAAAGTGGGTGTAACGCGTTTCCTGTGGTTACCCCTTGTATTTACCTGGCTTGAACCGAAACAAACTAACAGGATGAACCGTGGCATGGTTGTGGTTGGTAGCTAACATCCGCCCGAAGCCCCTTACCTATGTACCTTTGAAAGTAATTATGTTTCCGCCTTTACGTAACCCACCCACCCACGTAATTTCGCCCTTGGATGGACCAACTCAGAGCTAACGTTCTCGAACTTTGACCTGTTTTAAATGTATTTAGGCTTTGGCAATTCAAATGTATTTAAACTGTCGATGTGGGTTCCTTCTAAATTTAGTTCACTATCGATTTTTCTTTTATTAAAAAGGAGAAGTATTTTCACGCATTTATAAGATTTCGGATTATTAATTTAAAAATCGTAAATGTTGAAAATCTGTCGAAAGAGGAACTCGAGTGCGTAGTTTTTGTGTTGTCTTTCTGAGAAATGTTTTTTAAAAGCGAATCCCGGCAAATTTATTTTTTATTTCGCCTTCCCCAGCGGAAACGTAAAAGCCCGGTGTTTTGATAAAAATTAATTTAATATTTCATTATTTTCGCTCGAATAAGGACGAACTTTTTCACGGGTTTTCCTAAAAAAATGGCCAGGCTTGTCTGGCTAATTACCCCAGTTTTAATGAGTGTAATTGGCCAAATTTTTGCGGATTATTGTTCCCCCGAAGATGAGTACACTCCGGAGGATCCTTGCGTACTGTTTTCCCAATTGGATAAACCGATTTTCGAAAGTAAGAGAATTTTATTGTAGTGTCTTTATTCGTTGTATTACCCGATCAACGATTAAAATTCTTGGCATAAACGAAAGCAATTTAAACGTACCGTAGCAATCAATTGGTTAAGTTCTAATTAACGTCCCACAATCGTTAATTATTACGGTTTTCATTAAACGGGAAGCGAGTTGGTTTACATCGCCATAAGTAAATGATAAACGTAGTAAGTTAGAGTTTTAGTTACTGTCTACTCCGGAGGTGGCACTCCCTCTTGGTTTTTGAAGTTAAGTCAAGGCACTCAAAGGCCCTGGTACCATTAGTACCACCGCCACCGGCGGAAGTATATGTTTTTGTCTTAGGGAAGTGTTGCATTTTCTATTTCACGTACCATATCCATCCTTGCCTTATTTCAGAACTACCCGCCAAAATCAGTCCCCCCAAACTTAATCTTATTGGTGACATTCACGAAATACGGGCGTCCGAATCATTCGAAGTCGAATGTTTCGGTAATCGACCCTTGGAATGGCGAATATTTCACGCTAATGTAAGTGTCTACCCACGCGAGTACCCTTAAAGCTTATAAGTCCCGGGAACTGAATTAAATTAATTACTTTTAGGGCGACATAGAAAGCAGAATTAACATAACGGAATCAGTTGATTATGACAATAAAGGGTTTCAGTTCAGTAGTAAATTAGTTTTAACAGACGCGCAGTACACGGATACGTCGCGTTACGGTTGCTTTTATAACGGTACCGACACTGAACGTAAAGATCCTGGTTCGATTCCGCCGGATATGGCTTGGTTTTATCTATACGTTAATGGTAAATACCGTATTTTATTGGTTTGAAGGCGTCCGCCTGGGGTATCGAGCGATGGCTTACCTCGTTGAGTTTAATTTTTTAGACGACGATCACCTGATGATAGTACCTGATTTTATCAGCGGAGTTACATTTCAGAGATTAGTCATCCCGTGCCGACCGACTAATCCAAAGATTAAAGTAACACTTTGGTTAAAAACCGGAAGTGAAAAATTACCAATTCCTTTGGAAGAGGATAGGGTTTGGTTTGAACCCACTAAGGGCTTTGTAATGAACTATCCCCTATACGCTGGTACCAAAATTTTTGTTTGCGACGCCTACCTCGATGAGAGTCGTAACAAGTCTTACGATATAGCGGCCTTTTTCACCCGTAAGACGTTGTCTAGAAAATATTTTATTAACTTACGTAATAAAATATTCAACATTTTAATAAAATATAGCCCATGTAAAAGATCTACCCGAACCAATAATTCTGGACGACCGAGCCAAATTTGTTTCGGTTTCGCAAACATTAAAACTGCGATGCGAAGTTGAGATTGATGACGTCAATGTTCTCGCTGGTATCGAGTGGAAATATCCAGCGAGTCATGAGGTACGTCATCCAGGAATTAATGGAAAAACAAGAAAATTATATCTCGGATTGTTTAATTTATAAAGGGGAACTCCACTGGGAGAATTTTTGGCTTAAAAATTGAGAAAGAAACGAGAGGTATGGGTATGGAAGCTCTCTGGTCATCGGAGTTGGAAATTCGCGACGTTAAGATGTCCGATATGGGTGATTATACGTGCGTGTTTGTGGTGGCGCGAGATAAGAAATCCGAGAGTACACTCTTCGTTAGAATTCATGGTAAATGATTGATTACTCAATTCAATTCTATCAATGAGGATTTACAGTGGACGTCTTTAACGTATGAAATCCACCACTGTTATTTCCAATTCAGAGAATGAAATCGAACCGTTTATTAACTTAAAAGCGCGACAAGTCGTCAGGGTGCAACCTAATACTTACGTTAAGATGGTTTTTGAAATCAACACCACTATTAGTTTAAGCAATCTGGACTTTCATTTGACTAAAGACGGTAACGTCATAATGGCCGGCAAGAAATACAACGTCACCGACTCGACAATCACCCCGCACATGCACCAGAAAATATTAAGTTTTCATAACGCCACTAGAGAAGATAGTGGAAATTACACTTTAGTTACCATGTCCGGTGATATCAAGGACACCGCGTCAATCAACCTTTACGTTAGAGGTAAAAGCGCGGTTAGAAAAAGCAGTTGAAATTAGTTCTAAAGAACCTTCTTGTAGGACCACCCTTGCCGACTATCTTAAACCACACCAAGTTCTTCATGGTTGGTAAAAGTTATCAAATCAAATGCGTCGTGGATGGTTATCCGAGTAGCTCGATATGGTTCGAACGAAGACGGTGTGATCCTTGTAGTCCAAAAGAAGAATGGCAAAAGTTTAACGACACCAACCTTACCGACAACAATGAATCATTAAGTGAAGTTGACAGATCGGTGCTGTACAGGCCACACAGAGTTTTAAGCGTAACTGCCATGGAATCTGCTGAGTATTCTTGCGTAGGCAATAACACGCTTGGGATGAAAAGGGACACGATGAAGTTCATGGTTTCTGGTGAGTGATTCCTCCTTTTTAATTTTTGCGACTTAAACCTTGAACCTAGTTATTATTAGTTCATTCTTAAAAATATAGTTAAGACTAGGGTTTATTGCACTAATTTAATTTAGTATTTCTTAATCAGGAACCTAATTCCAACATTTCTCGCTTATAGATGTTGAAGATGGGTTTAAAATAATCAAATTGCCCAAGAAGCCCATTGAGGGCGATAACGTTACTCTATCATGCATGGCAAACAAAATTTTCTATTCCAACATATCATTTTACACTCTTTATTCTGATGGGAAACGATACCCATTACCTTTAGGTAAGAAGATAGCGTAATATTTCAAATAGCATAGTTTTGACTTGGTAGATGAATTTTAGACTCAACCGTAACCCTGAGCGAAACCGAGTACTCTTACTACTTGAAGTTAAACTTCCCCAAAATCAAAGGAAACTTTGGAAAAACTTTCCAATGTGTCGCTAAAGACAATGCGGGAAGTGAAACCACGGAAAACTACTCTATTCTAGTGGAAAACGCCGTCAAACCCAGAATAATGTCAAATGGTTCGAGAAAGTTTGAGTTGAAACATATGGACAAAGCTGTTCTGAGTTGCGCGGCCACTGGGGTACCAATCCCCGAGGTAATATGGTACAAGGACGGTAAACCCTTCAAGAACACTACCGTGGTCGAAACGATAAGCCAAGGAAAGTATCTTCGCATCAATGTGGCCATCAAAAAGACGGTCGAAGGTACTTACAAATGCCTGGTTAGAAATAGAGCCGGAAATGAAACGAGAGAGTTTCAAGTATTTGTCGAAGAGGAAATATCAGTCGTGACCATATCTTTAGCCGTAATTCTACCCATTCTTTTGATCGCGCTTTTGATTGCCTGTTTCTGCTGCATAAGACATATACATCTTGAAAGAGTAAGTACTTTGTTATGACGCTACGAATTCGGGTTTCAGTTCGCGACGACTTACATTTTAATCATCTCGCTTCCAGAGGGAAAAAGCCGAATTAGAAGCCCTTAGTAGGGAACTGTTCAACAAAGGCGAAGTTCACTTGATAAACCCCGACATACCTTTGGATGACCAAGTAGAATTGCTACCTTACGACCACAAGTGGGAGTTTCCTAAAGATCGGTTGAAACTCGGTCGCATATTAGGTCAAGGCGCTTTTGGACGAGTGGTTAAAGCAAAAGCAATTGGTTTAGACGAAGAAGGAACGTCTACTGTCGCCGTCAAGATGTTGAAAGGTACTTATCCATTAATTATTTTACAAGCCTCGAGTAAATTATTGATATCTCGTTTAGAACGCGCTGACAAAACTCAACGCAAAGCACTCATGGCCGAACTCAAAATTCTTATTCATTTGAGGAAACACTTGAATGTTGTGAATTTACTTGGCGCCGTTACAACCAACATGAAGAAAGGTAAGTTAATGAAATTACGCCTAACAATGGACTGGCTAATCATTAATTAAAACTGTAGGCGAGTTATTGGTTATTGTCGAATACTGCCGGTATGGAAACCTTCGCAATTACTTACTGAAACGGAAGCACCATTTCATCAACCAACTCGATCCCGAAACCGGTCAGATTGACCCTAACTTGACGGTCTTACCCGGTTCACCACTCAAGGCTCAATTAGCCGCCAATCAAGGACTTAGTAATCCAATTTATGGGTAAGTTTGATTAAGGTTATCACACTCAACTTTTTAATTAAAATTAAAATTAAAATGATTATTCCAGTCAACAAAAAGTAAACTACGCCGATTTATTGCATTCCGAAAACTCAAATTCAGACAACAGTTATGACGTCACAAACGCACTTCCCAATAGCCCAAATGCAAATTCGTCTTTTAAGGGAGCGACATTCCGATGGCTTTCAATGAACGAAGATGACGAGATGATTCAACCAATTACTACTTGCGATCTGTTGTGTTACGCGTTTCAAGTAGCCAGAGGCATGCAACATCTCTCTGAATCAAAGGTACCCTTTTTTTTCTTAAGCTCCTCCCCTTTTATTCCTCCAGATATGCCTAATTTCGTATTTGTTAGTTGTTGCATCGTGATTTAGCGGCTCGTAACGTTCTTCTAGCTGATAATAACATCGTCAAAATTTGCGATTTTGGTCTCGCGAAAGATTGTTACAAATGTGATAATTATAAAATACAAGGAAACGTATGTATTTAATCTTAATTAATCTTTTAGATTAGCGATCATCGTATTAATTATTTATTTATTAATTAATTTTTTGTCAGGGACCTCTACCGATTAAATGGATGGCTTTGGAATCTCTCGAAGATAGAGTTTTTACAACCAAAAGCGACGTGTAAGCATTGGCTACTTTTAATTATTAATTAACGTAATTAAATGTAGGAATTTAAAAGAAATAATTATTCAAATTTAAAGTTGGTCTTATGGAATATTACTTTGGGAGTTTTTCACCTTGGGTGGTGACCCGTATCCTGGGATGGATTTGGATGAAGATTTTTACAAAAGACTGAAAAGTGGATATCGCATGGAAAAACCTGATTACGCGCCAAACAATGTGTAATTGAGAAATTTATTTTTATTTAGGCCTATATCTCATCCGAGAGAATTTATTTCATGGAAATAAATGTTTCTTTTTAGTTACCGCATAATGTTACAATGTTGGGACGAAATACCGGATAATAGGCCAAACTTTGAACTATTGGGTGACACTTTTGGAGATTTCTTAGAAGCTGGAGTTAAGGATGTAAGTTTCAAATTACTTGATATTGTGATTATTAATTTAAGCGTAATTTGACACAACTCCGGAGCTAAGCCTATTTTCACCTACTATGAGAAAAGTCCGGAGTTAAGCCTATTTTCACCTACTATGAGAAAACTCCGGAAATTAAGCCTATTTTCACCTACTTGGAGAAAACTCCGGAGCTAAGCCTACTTTCATCTACCATGAGAAAACTCCGGAGTTAAGCCTATTTTCACCTACTACGAGAAAACTCCGGAGTTAAGCCTATTTTCACCTACTTGGAGAAAACTCCGGAGTTAAGCCTATTTTCACCTACTTGGAGAAAACTCCGGAGTTAAGCCTATTTTCACCTACTTGGAGAAAACTCCGGAGTTAAGCCTATTTTCACCTACTTGGAGAAAACTCCGGAGTTAAGCCTATTTTCACCTACTTGGAGAAAACTCCGGAGTTAGCCTATTTTCACCTACTATGAGAAAACTCCGGAGTTAAGCCTATTTTCACCTACTATGAGAAAACTCCGGAGTTAAGCCTATTTTCATCTACTATGAGAAAACTCCGGAGCTAAGCCTATTTTCATCTACTTTGAGAAAACTCCGGAGCTAAGCCTACTTTCATCTACTTTCTGAGGTCTACGAGTTAGGCCTATTTTGACCTACTAATTTAAAACAGAGACAAAAAAACCCCCATATTTTTTATAGTTTTATTTGGAACTGGATACTCAATACGCCGAAATGAATGCCTTAAACAAAGGCACTGATTATTTAGCCATGAGCAAATCAGACTACCTCAGTATGGGAACAGCCGAACCTGCGCAAAAACAAGACTTACATTACGATAACGTCGCGTCAATCAGGCCCATAGACGACGGTCCCGTAACTTCGGAACCCATGGAAGTAATTCCCATGATTCAATTAGAGCCCGTAGTTGTCAATTCCAAGAGGTCAAAAGGTCGACCAGCGCCTGAAACACCTCCTGTACAAGATACGCGAAGAGAAACTGATTATTTACTCATGGGAGGTTCGAACAATGGTGGTGGTGAAAAATCGGTTTTCTCGCGACAACGTAAAGGTAACGAATCCTTAAGATCTGACGCGTCCAGCGGATTTCATTCCGATTTGGACACCAGTAGCGAAACTAATCCTCCGCCTTCCTACAATATGGTAATGGAGGAGGAAACGGTTAGTATCGAAGTTTGATCGCAACAACGTGAGTAAAATTCCCCAAACAGTATTTGCCAAAGATTAACATTCCATTAAGCCAAAAATAACAAACTTAGAGTCAGTTTAAATTAAGTTTAACATGGTTTAATTTAAATTCAGAGCCAAATTTTCTCATTTATTAATTAGCGGTCTTATTCCTGATCAGCGCCATCTACCCATAGCGGCGACTTTGAGAACTACTGTAAGCGGCAAGCCAATCAGATGTCGCTAAAATCTGGTGACGTCACTGACTGGCACTCTCGGGTCTTACCAAAAATGACGTCACCAGATTTTAGCGACATCTGATTGGCTTGCCGCTTACAGTAGTTCTCAAAGTCACCGCTATGGGTAGATGGCGCTGATCAGGAATAAGGCTAATTGGCCCTGTTTTAATTGACTTTCCTCGTCTCAAATTGCTGAGAACTTAAAAACCAACCATGATCTAAGTATCGGTATTTGAATAAAACCCCAAAATACCTGTCGTGTTCAATAAGTTTTTATTTTAACCTAATGTTTTTGTTTGTTTGTTTGTTTTTTAAGTTTTATTTAAAATCCATCGTCCATTTTTATTTTTTTCAAACTTCTCTTTCTCTCGTTTATGATTGTAATGTGTACAATGAAAAAATGTTCCATATTTAATATTAAATATTAAATATTATGTCAATTTTAAAATAATTATATTAAAAACTCGGTAAATACATCGGGATTTTTTTACGTAAAATTTTTTTAGATCTTTTTTCATTTTGTTCAGAGGATTTTTTTAAGTTTGTTTTTGTAGGGCTTCCTTTATACGTTTGTCTAAAACCTTAATAACTAAATCGTTTTCTTTATAAACTCCCGAATCTAACAATAATTGTTTTTCGTTCATTAGTCCTTCGAGAAAGGTAATCGGATCTTTCTTAGATGAAATCTCGCTCGTCGTATTTGTTAACGAATTTGGAGTCTGCGAAGCGAAATTGTATGGATTGTAAGAAGAAGTCGTCGTCGTCGTCGTAACGGGTAAGTTTGGAGTTAAATTCTCTTCGTTTTGACACGTTGCCGATAACTTAAGTTTAAGTTGCGATACTTCGTTTTTAATTTCTTCTAATTTGTGTCTTTCGCTAGAGATTTTCTTTTCTTCTTGTCGAGCGGTTTCTTTTAACTTGTCCTTTTCGAGTTCTTTAACTTTTTGTTCGAGTTCGTTCTTCTCGACCGTATTTAACTGTTGTTGTAACGCTGATATTTGTCGTAAAGCTTTCCCCCATTGTTCTTTGTATCGGGATTTGGCCGATGTAGCCATTTCTAATTTTTTCTTTAAATCTTCTTTTTCCGAGTGTAACGTCGTGATATCCGCTTGTAACTGAAACTCTGGAAGGCCGTTAAGTTTATTTTGCACCGTTTGAATAATTTTTTCCTTTTCCCCAAGTCTTTTCTCTAAATCGTTGTTTCTTTCTTTCAATTTTTGAAATTCAAATTCCAAATTAGCGTATTTTTGTTTTTCCAAATCTAATCGGTAATCGCACTCGGTTTTAATTCTGCGCATTCCGTCTTTGGCTTCCATCTCAGTTTTGTTAACTCTGTTCAGAAACTCTTTTAAATTACGATCGAGTTCGTTTTCTTTGGCGGAAAGTTGTCTTTCTCTTAATTCGACATCGGTCAATGCTCGTTTAAGTTTGTCTTCCAGTTGTTGATTCTCTTTTAAGCTTTTCCGCACGAATATTTCGCGATCCGCGTCGCGTTTTTTCCATTCCGCCGTCAAAGCTTGTAAATGATCGGCTTCTCTTTCTTTTAAACTTTGTCTAAATAATATTTCTTGTTGTTCCTTCCATAGTTCTAGTTCGAGGGCGGCTTTCAAAACATCGTTTACCGTTAATATTTTAGTTTTGGGGCTTTTAATAACGGAACCATCTTGCGACGAAATATCAATCGAGGGAATTTCCTCCTTTTCTTTTAGGGGATCTTTAATTACTTTTGTTGGGGTTTCAATCAGTCCCATTTCATCTAACGTCATAACGATAGATAATCTTCCCAAAATGGGACCGCTTAATGAAATAATTGGCAGTTTAATCGCTTTAGTTTGTCTATGGCACAATTTCCCTTCTTCGTTCGTGTAGTTTTCTTTCCCAGCTTTGATTAAGTTGTCTAATGAAAGTTTCCCAATGCCAGTTAAGCATCTCAACTCCTTTCCATCCGCGTTAGTTAATTCTAAAACTTCCAATATCAGCGGTATTTCTCTGAAGGTCGCCTCGAGTTTGGCGGGAGTTGTCGCGATATTGAAACTGCAACATCCGTGAGGAATTAGCGCGTCTTCTTCAAACGATACTCTAATAGGTGGGCGAGTTTCAATCGGGCTTGTCGTTCCGAAGAACGTATAATTGTACCGAAAAAACGTCTTAAAAGACGCTACACCTTCTTCTAGTTTGAAACTTCTAAGATCAATTGTGAAAGAAAATCGGTGGGGTCGTAAATCTTTCGTTTCTTTTGATATTTTGCGACCAATGTAGCTTGTCTGTATAGACGAATCGCCGACTGTGGTGTTGGATTGAGTTATATTAGAGTGTTCACTCGATTTGTCAAAAAATACGCTATATTCTTGGCTCAGAGTTTCACCGGATTTTGGGTTTTCAACCGCTTGACTATTGTTGCGAGATTCGTTATTCGAATTAAAATCCGCAACCGAGAGGGCTTTATCTATGTTGATTAATAAACTGTCTTGGGATTCTTTTTTAAGCGATACTGATACGCCGATCGCGGCTTTTTTCGTGGATTCGGTCTTTTTAGACTCGTTCCCTCGAAACAGTTCAAATATTCCTTCCAATGATTTTGGGTTCGAAAAATAATCAATTTCCGAGAATTGTTTCAAGGAAAGCTCAGTATAGGCTATGGAAGTATCGCCACGACACAACGTAACTCGAAAAGAACCCAACTGCTTGAAAAATTTAGCTAAATACTCTGGACTGGCTTTAATTCTAACGGAGGCCCTTTCAACTGGAAAGTTTGGATTTGATAAATTTTTAAATTTCTCAGTCGAAACGTCGTTACCAAATATGGTATAAAAGAAGTTATACTCATTGTCGGTGTTACTACTATTATCTGATAAACTAGATAAATTTTCCGCAAAGGCTAATGTAATTGAGAAAAGATAGTTTTCGTTAAAAATGTCTTTGGGACCTATTTGATAGATTCCTTCTCGCGAATTTAAAACTGGAGTTATAACGTCTTCGTTTTCGTCTAAGTTTTTAGTCTCTTTATAAGTATTTTTAATTTCAGTCACGGAATTATCGGAAATAGTAATTGGAATGGTTTCTTTTACTTTATGGACTTGTGATTGTGTTTTTGGAGGTACTTTGGATGGTAAATCGTAATTTTCAAGATTTTTCGCCTCGTTTTCAACGTAAAATGCCATCAATAGCTCGGGTCTATGTTTTGAGAACTTGCTATTCAATAATCCGTACCATTTTGAGTCTTTACTGTTAAATGAAGCGGTACGTAGATCCATAACCAAGTTCCCTATGATTTCCTTCTTGTTTGTTTTTGAATTAATAATGACGCATTGCACTTTTAAAGGAGTTCTATTTATCCGATGTAATTGTAAGCCTTTCTTTTTCAGTTCAAACGCGAGTTCAGAGTCAAATTTCGGGGTTGAGGTTAATGTCACTTGATCAGTTATTAACGTATCGTTACCCAATTTGGCTTCGACATAAACCTTTAACCCAGGGTCTCGCTGCTGGGGTGTAAAGTAACGGCCGTCCAAGACGCATAATACCAATAGCAAATCCTCACCCATTTAAATTTTAATTAAAATTTAGAAAAGATAAATAATCACTTGCCAAACTTCGTTTTTCGATTTTTCAAAGAACGTGGATGTGGATCACATTGAAATATTTCACGTTATATGTCCAAACATTAAAATTACGGATCTCCAACGAAACACGTTTGTAAACTTGGGTAAACTTTCACGGTTTATTAAGAATTTTAATCAAACTTATTAATTAATTTGTAATTTAAATCAATTTATAATAGAAACTTCTCACAAAACGAACTTCTTCAAAATCAAAACAAAACCTTCTCAGCGCTGATTGGTTGAAACGCATCGGATTTAGGCGCCGTCTAGTAGGGAGAAAAGTTCCCGCGTTTTTTTTGAAATGACATAAGCATGCGCTAGGAGTGTAGGCCTAGGTAGGTGGTAAAAAGCGTGGGAAAATGCTGCTAAGTGGCAGTCGTCTAGGGGAAATGCTACTGGTTGGTTTTATGACTTCTGAGACAGAAATTCTGTCATTTTATATCTGAAAGTTGTCGAGATTAGACTATCAAAACGTGCTGATTGCAGTGATTGGGACTCGGACTGTCTCACACCACCGTGGAGGCGTGGATGGAGTCGACGGACGCCAGTGAAGCCTTGGCCGTTCGAAGCCTTATTCAAAGTAAGCCTTTTTAATTTATTTTAATTTACAGGAAACTTATCTGACTTTAATTTAATTAAAGTAAGATCATGACAATACCACAAATCACTGATTTCAACAAACTTTTATTCATCTATTTCAATTCAAAACAATGACAGTCGTGAACATCGAATGTGGGACAGATCTTTGATATGACAATTTTTTAATCTAAATTAGTTTCTAACTTTCTACCGTGTAACCTATTTTAAAATGCAAAATATCTGATAGATATATTTATCACTCCTTCTTTGACTAGGCCTAACTATATCACAATAATATTATTATTATAAAAGTTTCATGATAATTTACAAATACATTAATTAATTGGACAATTAATTTTTACCAAAATTCAAGGCGTGTGACTAGCAAAGTTTAACGTATATTGCTTGGTTTAATTATTTGGAAAAGTAACTTTTTAATTTATTTTTAGTTTTAAAAACTAATTAGAGTGAATTAATTGATTGTAGTACTATCATTAAACATGCGATCTAAATTTTCTCTTAAAAGCGATACTTGTTCTGAAAAGGACAGTGATAATAATAATAATATTAATACGGCAAAATTAATTTAATTATGTTAAAAATAGTAAATACCTTTTGGTAAATTTGCAATGATACATTGTTTTCGAAGAAATTCATTACAAAGATCACGATTGATGCCAAACGCGTGCATGTTGCATGTAAATGTGCTAATAAATAAGAATAAAATTCATTAGCCATATTATTAATTACTTAATAATTAATAAAGGCTTACCCCAATTGTCCAAAAGTGATATTTTCTTGAAATTTCTTTTCATCGGAGATTTCTTCTAATCCATATTCATTAAAATCACTCCTAATTATTTATTATAGTTAAGTAGCGTTAATAATAATCATAATTAGTTATTTTGATTACGAGTTACCGCGTGGGAATTGTACGATGTGCGCGTTCGCATTGGACAGCGTCAAAAAATGCGGCATTCCAGAAACGAAGGGATTTCCAAATTGGTTGTTGTTTTAAATACATATATGGATATTGTTTTCTGATTGGTTGACTCTCTTTTGTGACTAGTAATTAAGATTTTATTTCAGGAATTGTTTGATGTAGTTAAGTTTCAATTTCACATTATTCCTGATGCGCGTGCCAAGGCTTATGGAACGCCAAAAATAACGCGTCATCCGCTTCAGAGCATCATTTTGGCGAGTGACGAGGCTTATGGCTCGCTAAAATGATGCGTCGTCCGCTTCAGAGCATCATTTTGGCAAGTGACGAGGCTTATGGCTCGCTAAAATGATGCGTCGTCCGCTTCAGAGCATCATTTTGGCGTGTGACGAGGCTTATGGCTCGCTAAAATGATGCGTCGTCTGCTTCAGAGCATCATTTTGGCAAGTGACGAGGCTTATGGCTCGCTAAAATGATGCGTCGTCCGCTTCAGAGCATCATTTTGGCGAGTGACGAGGCTTATGACGCGTTAAAATGATGCGTCGTCCGCTTCAGAGCATCATTTTGGCGTGTGACGAGGCTTATGGCTCGCTAAAATGATGCGTCGTCCGCTTCAGAGCATCATTTTGGCGTGTGACGAGGCTTATGGATCGCTAAAATGATGCGTCGTCTGCTTCAGAGCATCATTTTGGCAAGTGACGAGGCTTATGGCTCGCTAAAATGATGCGTCGTCCGCTTCAGAGCATCATTTTGGCGAGTGACGAGGCTTATGACGCGTTAAAATGATGCGTCGTCCGCTTCAGAGCATCATTTTGGCGTGTGACGAGGCTTATGGCTCGCTAAAATGATGCGTCGTCCGCTTCAGAGCATCATTTTGGCGTGTGACGAGGCTTATGGCTCGCTAAAATGATGCGTCGTCCGCTTCAGAGCATCATTTTGGCGTGTGACGAGGCTTATGGCACGCCAAAATTAACGCGTCGTCCGCTTCAGAGCATCATTTTGAAGTTTTTTTCAGCGATAAGCCTTGGCACACGCCTGGGGAATAAGGTTAATTAAAAATACAACTAACTACCTTCATTATAAAATGTAAAACACATATTCATGAGTGATTTGGCTGGGGAGAAGTCGTCCGATTCGGCACATTCAAATAAAATAATGGCAAAATATTGTACCAAACTGTAAAACGTTGATTCTTTGACTTTTTTATTCGCGACTCTCTAAGAAAAAAAAAATTGTCAATTTTTAACTTTGTAAGTTCCAAATTCTTATTACTATAGTTTCTAGTACCTGAGCATTGACGTATCTGGCGAACCATAAACGTCCCATTTCTTGCTGACTGTATTTTCCAAACTGAGCTTTCTCTTCGTAAGTTACTGAGGCACTGTAATTAGTTTAAAACTGTATTATTCATATGACGTGTGCCAAGAAGTACGTGAAAACACACAGTTATAATAGACCATTTTGGAAATTACATATTTCTCAAGAGGGATCATATAATATCCCAATTTAAGAAATGAGCTCTTAAGCCTTGTAATAGCTAGCAATAAACCGAACGTTCGTCTGCTAAAACCAAGGCTTAATTGCTTATTCCCCAAATTTTCGTTACTAGTTATAACTGTAGTTTAGTTTAGTCCAGTCTACCTGTCTTTAAATATTTTATCTACAAATTTCTTCATAAAATCTCTGGCTTCAACACTGGCTTCGTCTCCTTGGCTGTCAGTGCTGGTACTGGAATTCCAGCTATGTATGGAACTATCCGACTCTGACCTATTCATTTCTAATCCTTCCGCTAAGGATTCGAGATCCGAAGAGTCTAGACTGTTACTCGGTCCTCCAGTATCAGATTCGCTTCCTCCAATTCCGACGGACGACTCTGTATGTCGAAAAACGGAGAATGGATCTTCCGATTTCTTCTCATTTTCTTGGGAAAATGCCCCGCTGTTACAGCCGTTACTGTTCCCACTATCTAAGGAATCTTGCGAGGAATCTCTTCGAGCTTTGGACTTGATAAGAGTAACATTTTCGTCTATCTCTGGTTGTCCATAAATGGAACGATCTTTGCGATGGGGTTTAAATTTGTGTTTCTCGGCGTGATAATTTTGGGTGTCAACCACGAATTGACTAATTCTTTTTGTGCGGAAAGCCTTTTCTCGTTGACTCGTAAAACTTGTCTGACGATCAAACGGCGTAGATCTTTCTGAGGAATCAATATCGCTACGCAAAGATGAATTTGGATCAATTACGTCTAAACTTTTGTTTAACGCCGCTTCTAATTTAGACGAAATGCCATTCCATAATCCATAATTTGTGGCTAAAACTGAGCTCAAAAAGCTAGCCGACTTGTTAGACGTTCCCATTATGTCGTCAAGCTGATAACCTGGATTTTTAAACAGAATTAGGTCACCGACGCGAGACTCTACGCCTGTACTTTTGAATAGTGTAGAAGAATCATAATGCCAAGCTCAATGGGTAAGTTTTAAAATCCGTTTTGGTATAGGTAAAGTTCAACACACGCGACCCTAAACTTGAAAAAGGTTTTTGCCAACTGATGTGATGTTATGATATGATATAGCGGCGTTTCTTTGTAGTTCAAAACAGTACGCAGTCACAGCAGGTGTTTTAGAATTTATTACGAATGTATAGGTTAGAAAACTGATATTGATTTCCAAATGTTATACGGCCGTTATGTTTTTGAGCTTGATATTAATGTAAATTATTTTTTGCTCACCAAAAAAAGCTTTAATTTCGTGTATAATTACTTTTAAACCTTAACTAACCATAGCCGACGTACTGTACAGTGTACAAGTAGTAAATTTTATTGACAGAATATTAAGCCTATTGAGATGGCGAGGTAGTACCGTTTTAAATTTAACATCGGAAAATGCAATTACTATTCTTGAAATTAAATTAGGCCTTTCTAAAACACTTCCCATGTAATTTTAAACTTTTTAGCCTTATGCCCTTGGACAGACGGAGACGGCGACCAAGGAACGATGTTTAATGGCCGGGCCCCGGCCCAGGCTTGTTTTAGGCCTCAAATAATGCGCCCAAAATGATCATGGTGGCGCCGCTGACGCGCGATCTCGTAAACTGGCCTCTTCCATTTTCTTTTGCGCGCTTTCTTTAAAATTCAAAACTGATTTCGTGATCTTTTACGACTTTTTTTTACTTGACGTTAACGTGTTTTAATGCTTATTTTTTGTTAGTTAACGTGTTTATATGCATTTTTGGTTATTTAACGTGTTTATACGCATTTTTGGTTATTTAACGTGTTTATACGCATTTTTTGTTATTTAACGTGATTTTATATATTTTATTGTTCTGTTATTGTTTTATTTCTATTTTATTAATAAATTTTATTTCTATTTTACTGTTTTGTTATTGAACTTTATTTATATTCTATTATTGAGTTTTATTTGTGTCCTAAAACATTAATAGTAAAATTGTAAACAATTACTATAGTTATTTTAAAATTGCGTTATAGTGTTTCCAACTCATGATGTATGAACCCTAGTAACGAAATTTCTATACCACAGTCACTGACTTTAATTAGTAAGCTTATAAATAAAGATGATTTTATAACACAGACCAGGAATACATAGATTTCTCCTACTTTCAATCTATTAACTTATAATTTTCTGGGCCTTTCGGCTTGAATTAAAGGAGAGGAGTTGCAGAAACTGTCACTTTTGTTTATACTTTATAAATGTACTATAGAATAAATAAAATTAAATTATTGTTCGCCGATTTAATGAATCTCAGTTTTATTTGTTTTTCAGGCAATATAGTTGTCAAAGGCATATATTTATGTAATACACTCTCATAACATGAACCCGATACATAGAACAGAGACTAAATTTAGAAGGAGGATTAAACAATAGACGTAGCGCAGCGGGTAGCGTAACAGTAAGCCATACCACAAGCCCCGCTTCGAGTCCCGGCGAGGAAGCGATATTTATGCGAAAATGGTGGCTCTTTTAAATGATATTATGTACTTTGCTATTAGCAAGCTCGTTGCACCAATGACGTGGTGGCACAGAGGGTAGCGTACCAGTAAGCCACACCGCGAACCCCGTTTCGAAACCCGGCGAGGGAAGTGATATTTATTCGAAAATAATCGCTCTATTAATTGATACTTGTACTTTGCTATTGAAGTTATGTTTAGCAAGCTTGTTGCACCAATGACGTGGTGGCGCAGCGGGTAGCGTACCAGTAAGCCACACCGCGAACAGCGGTTCGAAACCCGGCGAGGGAAGTGGTATTTATGCGAAAATGATGGCTCTTTTGAATTATGCTATGTACTTTGCTATTGAAGTTATGTTTGGCACTCTTGTCGTACCAGTGATGTGGTGGCGCAGTGGGTAGCGTATCAGTGTGCCACGCCGCGAACCCCGGTTCGAAACCCGGCGAGGGAAGTGATATTTATGTGAAAGTCGTGGCTATTTTAAATGGTACATCGCGCTTTGGTAAACTGAAGTTCAATTTATCACGATAGTTATTCAAGTGGTGTGGTGGCGCAGTTGGTAGCGTCGTCAATACACACACCACGGACCCGGGTTCGAACCCCGGGGACGACAAAAACATAAATATCACTTCCCTCGCCGGGAATCGAACCCGGGTTGGTAGTGTGGGTGACAGGTACGCTACCTATCGCGCCACCTCTTTCGATGTATAGTGCCGGTTATAAATTGAGGTACAGTGCCAAAGCATAATGTCACCACACCGCTGCTGGCACTTGCGTGGTAAAATGAACTTCAATATCAAATCGCTCTAAAATTAACACTGCCTAAATAATTAAACCTTGCTATTAATTAAAATAATGAAATGTTAAGTGTTATAGAAGGTCGTACTAGGCTTAACGTTTCGCGTTGATTTCACCGTGTCAATGGTGGAACTTCCCTACCTCCGATATTGACTTCGAAAGTCAGGATTACGAGAAACTGATCAAGGAACAATGTTGACCTGTCGCCGCCTCAGAGAGAATGAAAAACTAAACAAGCAGCTTCCGTCTTTTATAGTAAATTCCGTCGTTGGGGGCGCTTCGAAGTGTCACGTGGGCGCCAATTCAAATAAGAGAACGCGCCTATTTAAAATTGATGGGGATTAAGGCTTACTAGTAATCATCGAGGGGCTACTCACTAACAACTCGATAGTGATTTTAAACGGGATTCGTTTAGCTTCGTTTAGCTTCGTTTAGCTTCGTTTAGCTTCGTTTAGCTTCGCTTAGCTTCGTTTAGCTTCGTTTAGCTTCGTTTAGCTTCGTTTAGCTTCGCTTAGCTTCGTTTAGCTTCGTTTAGCTTCGTTTAGCTTCGTTTAGTTTCGTTTAGCTTCGCTTAGCTTCGTTTAGCTTCGATTAGCTTCGTTTAGCTTCGTTTAGCTACGTTTAGCTTCGTTTAGCTTCGTTTAGCTTCGTTTAGCTTCGTTTAGCTTCGCATAGCTTCGTTTAGCTTCGTTTAGCTTCGTTTAGCTTCGTTTAGCTTCGCTTAGCTTCGTTTAGCTTCGTTTAGCTTCGCTTAGCTTCGCTTAGCTTCGTTTAGCTTCGTTTAGCTTCGTTTAGCTTCGTTTAGCTTCGCTTAGCTTCGTTTAGCTTCGTTTAGCTTCGTTTAGCTTCGTTTAGCTTCGTTTAGCTACGTTTAGCTACGTTTAGCTTCGTTTAGCTTCGTTTAGCTTCGTTTAGCTACGTTTAGCTACGTTTAGCTTCGTTTAGCTTCGTTTAGCTTCGTTTAGCTTCGTTTAGCTTCGTTTAGCTTCGTTTAGCTACGTTTAGCTTCGTTTAGCTTCGTTTAGCTTCGTTTAGCTTCGTTTAGCTTCGCTTAGCTTCGTTTAGCTTCGTTTAGCTTCGTTTAGCTTCGTTTAGCTTCGCTTAGCTTCGTTTAGCTTCGTTTAGCTTCGTTCAGCTACGTTTAGCTTCGTTTAGCTTCGTTTAGCTTCGTTTAGCTTCGTTTAGCTTCGCTTAGCTTCGTTTAGCTACGTTTAGCTTCGTTTAGCTTCGTTTAGCTTCGTTTAGCTACGTTTAGCTACGTTTAGCTTCGTTTAGCTTCGTTTAGCTTCGTTTAGCTTCGTTTAGCTTCGTTTAGCTACGTTTAGCTTCGTTTAGCTTCGTTTAGCTTCGTTTAGCTTCGTTTAGCTTCGCTTAGCTTCGTTTAGCTTCGTTTAGCTTCGTTTAGCTTCGTTTAGCTTCGTTTAGCTTCGCTTAGCTTCGCTTAGCTTCGTTTAGCTTCGTTTAGCTTCGTTCAGCTACGTTTAGCTTCGTTTAGCTTCGTTTAGCTTCGTTTAGCTTCGTTTAGCTTCGTTTAGCTTCGCTTAGCTTCGTTTAGCTTCGTTTAGCTACGTTTAGCTACGTTTAGCTTCGTTTAGCTTCGTTTAGCTTCGTTTAGCTTCGTTTAGCTTCGTTTAGCTTCGCTTAGCTTCGTTTAGCTTCGTTTAGCTTCGTTTAGCTTCGTTTAGCTACGTTTAGCTTCGTTTAGCTTCGTTTAGCTTCGTTTAGCTTCGTTTAGCTTCGTTTAGCTTCGCTTAGCTTCGTTTAGCTTCGTTTAGCTTCGTTTAGCTTCGTTTAGCTTCGCTTAGTTTCGTTTAGCTTCGTTTAGCTTCGTTCAGCTACGTTTAGCTTCGTTTAGCTTCGTTTAGCTTCGTTTAGCTTCGCTTAGCTTCGTTTAGCTTCGTTTAGCTTCGTTTAGCTTCGCTTAGCTTCGTTTAGCTTCGTTTAGCTTCGTTTAGCTTCGCTTAGCTTCGTTTAGCTTCGTTTAGCTTCGTTTAGCTTCGTTTAGCTACGTTTAGCTTCGCTTAGCTTCGTTTAGCTTCGTTTAGCTTCGTTTAGCTTCGTTTAGCTTCGCTTAGCTTCGCTTAGCTTCGTTTAGCTTCGTTTAGCTTCGTTTAGCTCCTAATTAGTAAAATAATAATAACCAGCAGCCCCTAAGTAACGCATAATTCCAATCCCGTTTAAAATCACTATCGAGTTGTTAGTGAGTAGCCCCTCGATGATTACTAGTAAGCCTTAATCCCCATCAATTTTAAATAGGCGCGTTCTCTTATTTGAATTGGCGCCCACGTGACACTTCGAAGCGCCCCCAACGACGGAATTTACTATAAAAGACGGAAGCTGCTTGTTTAGTTTTTCATTCTCTCTGAGGCGGCGACAGGTTAACATTGTTCCTTGATCAGTTTCTCGTAATCCTGACTTTCGAAGTCAATATCGGAGGTAGGGAAGTTCCACCGTTGACACGGTGAAATCAACGCGAAACGTTAAGCCTAGTACGACCTTCTATAATACAAAGCCATCCATCCATCCAATTAACATTTCATTATTTTAATTAATAGCAAGGTTTAATTATTTAGGCAGTGTTAATTTTAGAGTGATTTGATATTGAAGTTCATATTACCACGCAAGTGCCAGCAGCGGTGTGGTGACATTATGCTTTGGCACTGTAGCTCAATTTATAACCGGCACTATCCATCGAAAGAGGTGGCGCGATAGGTAGCGTACCTGTCACCCACACTACCAACCCGGGTTTGATTCCCGGCGAGGGAAGTGATATTTATGTGAGAGTCGTGGCTCTTTTAAATGGTACATCGCGCTTTGGTAAACTGAAGTTCAATTTATCACGATTGTTATTCAAGTGGTGTGGTGGCGCAGTTGGTAGCGTCGTCAATACACACACCACGGACCCGGGTTCGAACCCCGGGGACGACAAAAACAAATCTGACTGAGATGAGTTGGCCCCATCTCGTAATCCTACCTAAACATGGGAAGTCAGATATCGGGGGGGGGTGGGGCCCCCCCCGGCATTTTTTTTCGATGATTTTCTATTTGTTTTTGTTTCTAATTTTTGTGTTTTTTTTGTTTTAGTAGCTTAATTTAATAAAGGCGGTGGCATAGGTACTACTAACCACCGCCCCTATATACTAATTAAACATAGTAAGCTAGTAAAACAAAATAGAAAAGTAACAAAAACAAAATAGAAATTCATCGAAAAAAAATGCCGTGGGGGGCCCCACCCCCCCGAATTCTGACTTCCCATGTTTAGGCAGGATTACGAGATGGCGCCAACTCATCTCAGTCAGATTTGTTTTTGTCGTCCCCGGGGTTCGAACCCGGGTCCGTGGTGTGTGTATTGACGACGCTACCAACTGCGCCACCACACCACTTGAATAACTATCGTGATAAATTGAACTTCAGTTTACCAAAGCGCGATGTACCATTTAAAAGAGCCACGACTTTCACATAAATATCTCTTCCCTCGCCGGGAATCGAACCCGGGTTGGTAGTGTGGGTGACAGGTACGCTACCTATCGCGCCACCTCTTTCGACGTATAGTGCCGGTTATAAATTGAGGTACAGTGCCAAAGCATAATGTCACCACACCGCTGCTGGCACTTGCGTGGTAAAATGAACTTCAATATCAAATCGCTCTAAAATTAACACTGCCTAAATAATTAAACCTTGCTATTAATTAAAATAATGAAATGTTAAGTGTTATAGAAGGTCGTACTAGGCTTAACGTTTCGCGTTGATTTCACCGTGTCAATGGTGGAACTTCCCTACCTCCGATATTGACTTCGAAAGTCAGGATTACGAGAAACTGATCAAGGAACAATGTTGACCTGTCGCCGCCTCAGAGAGAATGAAAAACTAAACAAGCAGCTTCCGTCTTTTATAGTAAATTCCGTCGTTGGGGGCGCTTCGAAGTGTCACGTGGGCGCCAATTCAAATAAGAGAACGCGCCTATTTAAAATTGATGGGGATTAAGGCTTACTAGTAATCATCGAGGGGCTACTCACTAACAACTCGATAGTGATTTTAAACGGGATTCGTTTAGCTTCGTTTAGCTTCGTTTAGCTTCGTTTAGCTTCGTTTAGCTTCGCTTAGCTTCGTTTAGCTTCGTTTAGCTTCGTTTAGCTTCGTTTAGCTTCGCTTAGCTTCGTTTAGCTTCGTTTAGCTTCGTTTAGCTTCGTTTAGCTTCGTTTAGCTTCGCTTAGCTTCTTTTAGCTTCGTTTAGCTTCGCTTAGCTTCGTTTAGCTTCGTTTAGCTTCGCTTAGCTTCGTTTAGCTTCGTTTAGTTTCGTTTAGCTTCGTTTAGCTTCGTTTAGCTTCGTTTAGCTTCGTTTAGCTTCGCTTAGCTTCGTTTAGCTTCGCTTAGCTTCGTTTAGCTTCGTTTAGCTTCGTTTAGCTTCGTTTAGCTTCGTTTAGCTTCGTTTAGCTTCGCTTAGCTTCTTTTAGCTTCGTTTAGCTTCGCTTAGCTTCGTTTAGCTTCGTTTAGCTTCGCTTAGCTTCGTTTAGCTTCGTTTAGTTTCGTTTAGCTTCGTTTAGCTTCGTTTAGCTTCGTTTAGCTTCGTTTAGCTTCGCTTAGCTTCGTTTAGCTTCGTTTAGCTTCGTTTAGCTTCGCTTAGCTTCGTTTAGCTTCGTTTAGCTTCGCTTAGCTTCGTTTAGCTTCGTTTAGCTTCGTTTAGCTTCGCTTAGCTTCGTTTAGCTTCGTTTAGCTTCGTTTAGCTTCGCTTAGCTTCGTTTAGCTTCGTTTAGCTTCGTTTAGCTTCGCTTAGCTTCGTTTAGCTTCGTTTACCTTCGTTTACCTTCGTTTAGCTTCGCTTAGCTTCGTTTAGCTTCGTTTAGCTTCGTTTAGCTTCGTTTAGCTTCGCTTAGCTTCGTTTAGCTTCGTTTAGCTTCGTTTAGCTTCGTTTAGCTTCGTTTAGCTACGTTTAGCTTCGTTTAGCTTCGTTTAGCTTCGTTTAGCTTCGTTTAGCTTCGCTTAGCTTCGTTTAGCTTCGTTTAGCTTCGTTTAGCTTCGCTTAGCTACGTTTAGCTACGTTTAGCTTCGTTTAGCTTCGTTTAGCTTCGTTTAGCTTCGTTTAGCTTCGTTTAGCTTCGCTTAGCTTCGTTTAGCTTCGTTTAGCTTCGTTTAGCTTCGTTTAGTTTCGTTTAGCTTCGTTTAGCTTCGTTTAGCTTCGTTTAGCTTCGTTTAGCTTCGTTTAGCTTCGCTTAGCGTCGTTTAGCTTCGTTTAGCTTCGTTTAGCTTCGTTTAGCTTCGTTTAGCTTCGTTTAGCTTCGTTTAGCTTCGCTTAGCTTCGTTTAGCTTCGTTTAGCTTCGTTTAGCTTCGTTTAGCTTCGTTTAGCTTCGTTTAGCTTCGTTTAGCTTCGTTTAGCTTCGCTTAGCTTCGTTTAGCTTCGTTTAGCTTCGCTTAGCTTCGTTTAGCTTCGTTTAGCTTCGTTTAGCTTCGCTTAGCTTCGTTTAGCTTCGTTTAGTTTCGTTTAGCTTCGTTTAGCTTCGTTTAGCTTCGTTTAGCTTCGTTTAGCTTCGCTTAGCTTCGTTTAGCTTCGTTTAGCTTCGTTTAGCTTCGCTTAGCTTCGTTTAGCTTCGTTTAGCTTCGCTTAGCTTCGTTTAGCTTCGTTTAGCTTCGTTTAGCTTCGTTTAGCTTCGCTTAGCTTCGTTTAGCTTCGTTTAGCTTCGTTTAGCTTCGCTTAGCTTCGTTTAGCTTCGCTTAGCTTCGTTTAGCTTCGTTTACCTTCGTTTACCTTCGCTTAGCTTCGTTTAGCTTCGTTTAGCTTCGTTTAGCTTCGTTTAGCTTCGTTTAGCTTCGTTTAGCTTCGCTTAGCTTCGTTTAGCTTCGTTTAGCTTCGTTTAGCTTCGTTTAGCTACGTTTAGCTTCGTTTAGCTTCGTTTAGCTTCGTTTAGCTTCGTTTTGCTTCGCTTAGCTTCGTTTAGCTTCGTTTAGCTTCGTTTAGCTTCGCTTAGCTACGTTTAGCTACGTTTAGCTTCGTTTAGCTTCGTTTAGCTTCGTTTAGCTTCGTTTAGCTTCGTTTAGCTTCGTTTAGCTTCGTTTAGCTTCGCTTAGCTTCGTTTAGCTTCGTTTAGCTTCGTTTAGCTTCGTTTAGCTTCGTTTAGCTTCGTTTAGCTTCGTTTAGCTTCGCTTAGCTTCGTTTAGCTTCGTTTAGCTTCGCTTAGCTTCGTTTAGCTTCGTTTAGCTTCGTTCAGCTACGTTTAGCTTCGTTTAGCTTCGTTTAGCTTCGTTTAGCTTCGTTTAGCTTCGCTTAGCTTCGTTTAGCTTCGTTTAGCTTCGTTTAGCTTCGTTTAGCTACGTTTAGCTTCGTTTAGCTTCGTTTAGCTTCGTTTAGCTTCGCTTAGCTTCGTTTAGCTACGTTTAGCTTCGTTTAGCTTCGTTTAGCTTCGTTTAGCTTCGCTTAGCTTTGTTTAGCTTCGCTTAGCTTCGCTTAGCTTCGTTTAGCTTCGTTTAGCTCCTAATTAGTAAAATAATAATAACCAGCAGCCCCTAAGTAACGCATAATTCCAATCCCGTTTAAAATCACTATCGAGTTGTTAGTGAGTAGCCCCTCGATGATTACTAGTAAGCCTTAATCCCCATCAATTTTAAATAGGCGCGTTCTCTTATTTGAATTGGCGCCCACGTGACACTTCGAAGCGCCCCCAACGACGGAATTTACTATAAAAGACGGAAGCTGCTTGTTTAGTTTTTCATTCTCTCTGAGGCGGCGACAGGTTAACATTGTTCCTTGATCAGTTTCTCGTAATCCTGACTTTCGAAGTCAATATCGGAGGTAGGGAAGTTCCACCGTTGACACGGTGAAATCAACGCGAAACGTTAAGCCTAGTACGACCTTCTATAATACAAAGCCATCCATCCATCCAATTAACATTTCATTATTTTAATTAATAGCAAGGTTTAATTATTTAGGCATTGTTAATTTTAGAGTGATTTGATATTGAAGTTCATATTACCACGGAAGTGCCAGCAGCGGTGTGGTGACATTATGCTTTGGCACTGTACCTCAATTTATAACCGGCACTATACATCGAAAGAGGTGGCGCGGTAGGTAGCGTACCTGTCACTCACACTACCAACCCGGGTTCGATTCCCGGCGAGGGAAGTGATATTTATGTGAAAGTCGTGGCTCTTTTAAATGGTACATCGCGCTTTGGTAAACTGAAGTTCAATTTATCACGATAGTTATTCAAGTGGTGTGGTGGCGCAGTTGGTAGCGTCGTCAATACACACACCACGGACCCGGGTTCGAACCCCGGGGACGACAAAAACAAATCTGACTGAGATGAGTTGGCGCCATCTCGTAATCCTGCCTAAACATGGGAAGTCAGAAATCGGGGGGGTGGGGCCCGCCCCGGCATTTTTTTTCGATGATTTTCTATTTGTTTTTGTTTCTAATTTTTGTGTTTTTTTTGTTTTACTAGCTTAATTTAATAAAGGCGGTGGCATAGGTACTACTAACCACCGCCCCTATATACTAATTAAACATAGTAAGCTAGTAAAACAAAATAGAAAAGTAACAAAAACAAAATAGAAATTCATCGAAAAAAAATGCCGGGGGGGGGGGCCCCACCCCCCCCCCGAATTCTGACTTCCCATGTTTAGGCAGGATTACGAGATGGCGCCAACTCATCTCAGTCAGATTTGTTTTTGTCGTCCCCGGGGTTCGAACCCGGGTCCGTGGTGTGTGTATTGACGACGCTACCAACTGCGCCACCACACCACTTGAATAACTATCGTGATAAATTGAACTTCAGTTTACCAAAGCGCGATGTACCATTTAAAAGAGCCACGACTTTCACATAAATATCACTTCCCTCGCCGGGAATCGAACCGGGGTCCGCGGTGTGGCTTACTGGTACGTTACCCACTGCGCCACCACATCACTGGTACGACAAGAGTGCCAAACATAACTTCAATAGCAAAGTGCATAGCATAATTCAAAAGAGCCATCATTTTCGCATAAATACCACTTCCCTCGCCGGGAATCGAACCGGGGTTCGCGGTGTGGCTTACGGGTACGCTACCCACTGCGCCACCACGTCATTGGTGCAACAACCTTGCTAAACATAACTTCAATAGCAAAGTACAAGTATCATTTAAAAGAGCCATCATTTTCGCATAAATACCACTTCCCTCGCCGGGTTTCGAACCGGGGTCTCGCGGTGTGGCTTACTGATACGCTACCCGCTGCTCCACCACGTCATTGGTGCAACAACCTTGCTAAACATAACTTCAATAGCAAAGTACAAGGATCATTTAAATAAATATCACTTCCCTCGCCGGGAATCGAACCGGGGTTCGTGGTGTGGCTTTCTGGTACGCTACCCGCTGCGCCACCACGTCATTGGTGCAACGAGCTTGCTAAACATAACTTCAATAGCAAAGTACAAGTATCATTTAAAAGAGCCATTATTTTCGAATAAATATCACTTCCCTCGCCGGGAATCGAACCGGGGTTCGCGGTGTGACTTACTGGTACTGATGACGATAATAACCAGCAGCCTCTAAGTAAAGCATAATTCCAATCCCGTTTATAATCACTATCGAGTTGTTAGTGAGTAGCCCCTCGATGATTACTAGTAAGCCTTAATCCCTATCAATTTGAAAATCCAGTGAATCCCTATCCCTTTTAAGAGTATCAATGAAAATCACCAATGAAAGAAAATATTCATTAGTGAATAGCCCCTCAACCCGCTGCCTTAAATAATTATACACACGGACACGTAACGCTTAATTAATACACATGCGTCTTATAAATGGAAAGAGGGTTGTTTAATCTTCTTTCATAACTTTATTCTCTGTATCAGATTCATGTTAAGAGGACTTATTACATAAATAAGTGGCTTAAACTTTATTGTCAAGAAAAGTAACGAAAAATGCGATTCATTAAATCAAAGAACAATGACTTATTTTTATTTATTCTATAGTACATTCATAAAGTATAAACAAAAGTATATAGATATTAAAACAAAAAGTACATTTCGTTGAAACTTGCTGGTGCCGTATAATATGAGAAGCCTTATACGCCTTTGGCAGCGTCTCACCTTTTAAAGAACCAATTTAGTTTTTTAGTGAGTAGCCCCTCGATGATTTCCCGTACCCCAGACGGAACCCTTAATACTCATCCATTTTAAATGACCAATGAATGACTATCCTTTTTTAAAGCAAAATAAAGAGCCCCTCGACGCACTGCCTTCAATGATTACACACACCTAACGCTCAATTATTGCACGTGCAGGAAGCTTTTTTTTACAACATAGACTTATGCCCATCGCACCTTAAAATAAAATTTTCATTAGTGAATAGCCCCTCGACCCGCTGATTTTAAGGGATTTTTCTTTAAGAACCTTGCCACTATTTACAAGTCCACGCGTAACCCAAAATACGCGGGTATCTGCTGATAAACACTTCCATCTAGGATACAAGTTGAGTTATAGTCACGCCTATAGTCTCCCATAAAATAAAACAGTATGCACGGGCCTTGAGCCCTTGATGGATAAAGTAGGCAGTGTTATAATAATATACGACGGTTCAATTAGCATTTTTTCCTATTCCTAATTTCATACTTCTAACGTAAGTGTTTTAAATGAAATAGTAGATAACAAAGTTGTCCACGCACTTTATAGTAAATAACAATACTGCGCGCATATTTAATAATAAATGTATCAGAATAATTCTATCAGTGTCGTATCAACGCGGATATAGGCGGTGTTGGTCGTATATATTACTATATACATACGTCTTTATATACATACGCATATACGTGTTTATATATGTCGATATACACGTACATACTTTTGCATATTTGTTAATATCATAAAACCTGTATGTGTGCCTGCTATTGCAGGGCTTGGGTGTTATTCCCACGGCACTAAACTAGCTTTCTTTGACAAAAATAACTAAAAGCGTACAACTTTATACAATCAGTTTATTTCCATATTTTTTTTTTTATAGTAATATCAAAGTGGCTCACTTTGGAGCTATCGTGGTTTTATGTCTGTCCTTCTTGTTATTGGCTTATTTAAAATACGGGCGGGAATCGAGTAGGGATGTAGCTAAAGTCGTATACTCTTCCCGCCAAATTGAAACTAAGCCCAAGATCGTGTGGTGGACGGAACGTTTGTTTCCACATTTCGAAGTCGATGAAACTGACGTTATCTGCTCAAAAGGTGTTAATTAATTATTAATTTCTTCCTTAATAGATGTTATTCTTATAATTATAATTCTTATTCTTATTCTTATTATTAATTCGTAATACCATTAAAAGGAGCGTGTTTAACCACCAAACAACGCGTCTATCGAAATAATCCCGATACGTTAGCTTTTATGTTTTACGGCACCGACTTCCAAGTGGAAGATTTGCCATTACCTCGAAGTTCGCGTCACGAATGGGCTTTGTTTCACGAAGAATCGCCGTTAAACAACTTTGTATTTTCCCACGATCTTGGAATATCGTTGTTCAATCACACGGCGACGTTTCGAAGCGAATCGGACTATCCTTTAACGACGCAATTCATTCCCGATATCGATTATTTAATCGGTAGATCGCCGGTAGATATTGGTCGAAAAAATCGATTACGCCAAGAAGGTTTGGCCCCCGCCATTTACGTTCAATCGCATTGCTTCGTTCCGTCCGATCGCGATCGATACGTAAATGAATTGTCCAAATATATCCAAATCGATTCGTACGGTAATTGTTTACGAAATAAAACGTTACCGGACCGATTAAATTCGACCGAATCGTACGACGATGGCGAATTCTTGGATTTGCTAGCCGATTACAAGTTTGTCATCGCCTTTGAGAACGCGATTTGCGACGATTATGTCACGGAAAAATTGTTTCGGGCATTTCACGTCGGATCGATACCCGTTTATCGCGGATCGCCTAATGCCGCTACAAAATGGAGTCCCACTGGTTTTAACGATTCCGTAATTATCGCTGATGATTTCGATTCCCCCCGATACTTGGCGCGATTCTTGATCGGTTTAGATAGCGACGACGAGGAATATTTAAAGTACTTGAATTATAAAACGGACGGAATTACGAACGATTACTTATTGAAGCAATTGCAAGAACGCGAATGGGGTATTAACGACGATTATAAAATCGATTTCATACGAGGATTCGAATGCTACGTTTGCGATCGATTAATCGAACGACATCAAGCCCAATTGAACGGAATCGATTTACGAGCTAAAATAGCCACGTCCAATCACGTGGGTTGTCCCAAACCGGAAGTATCATTACCATTACATACCAAACTACCTCGCGATGACGAGTAAGTAATAAGTAGACAATCAATCCGTAAGAACATAAGTTTATATGGAATATATCTTACGAACTTATGATAAGAATACCAGCGCTTTCATTACTCGTAGATGGTTGTTGCAAGGCTGGGTTGACAGTTTCTGGTACGCTTTTGATTTGGCAAGAGCAATTCACGAAATGATACGCCAAGAAGAACCAGATTCCTCCAGAGTTCACGATTACGCTTTAAAAATGAGATTATTACATTAAAACAGAAGGGGATAATAGAAGAGAAGTATTATATACTTCTGATTAAAATTATAATCAACTAGCCGTTACCCGCGGCGTCGCTCGCGTGTAATAAGAACTTCCATCTAAAATGATATAAAGAATGTGTAGATTTTACTGATGACTAATATTTTTGTGGCACCCTAGAAGCGAAGGCACTCGGCACAGTCCGTCAGCCCGTCGGGATATTTTTTATTACTTTTCAGGCGGACATTAAGGGTTTTTAAGTTTTTGGCCGCCATTTAAAAAGATGGCAACAAATCGAACCCAAAATACCATCCAGCCCGTCTATAGGTTAAAGGAAACCATTGTACTAAATATTTGTGAAATCGGTTGGAACGCGCGGACTTTATTGCATAGAGAATATTTTTTACATTTCTGGGCGCCATTTTAAAAGATGGCGAAAAATCGAACCCGAAAGACCATTCAGCCCGTCTTAAGGTTAAAGCAAACCAGTGTACTAAATATTTGTGAAATCGGTTGAAACGCGCGTACTTAATTGCATAGAGAAGATTTTTTACATTTCTGGGCGCCATTTTTTAAGATGGCGGCGGATTGGAAAAATCTTTCTTAGTACGCGCCTACTACTTATGAGTAACGTTCCTGCAAATTTTCAGCCTTCTAGGGCAAGCGGTTTGGGCTGGGCGTTGATTATCTGTCAGTCTGTCAGTCAGTCAGTCAGTCAGTCAGTCAGTCAGGACTTTGATTTATATAGATATAGATAGATTTAATATGTACTTGATTAAAAAATTAACAAATAAAAAAATTTCATTTCAACTCTTAACTCTTTTAATTTCGATATGACGTTCCAAAAATATTATTTTTATGTTTTATGTGTTTTTTGTTGAAAACCTGATATTTTCTCACGATCGAGTCGTTGTTTATTAAGGTATATAAATAAATAAATAAAACGTGTGGGATTATAACAGATGTTTCGGGTTAAAATTAATGCTCAAGAATTTTCCCAAACACGGGATTCCCAAGAAAATTTATTAAAATATCTTTAGTCAAAGAAAGAAGCCACCCGCGAGCTACGCATCATGGAACGAATACGATGTTGTATTTACCACGTAAGTATTTAAATTTTAATTAGTTTCGCGTTAATTTAAGTAAATTAAACTTTTTAATTATCGGTAGTATCCACCGTGGGTAAATACGCAATCTCATGACGGAATTATGATTTACTTGTTATCGTATATAATGAAAACGACTAATTTCAGGTTCAAACCAATTATTTAAGCATATAAAATGATTTGATAAATTTATCTTACGCTATATATTTTTAATTTTTTAAAGTTACGTCATTACGGAGACACCGGAAGCGGAACACGGTATTGAAACGAATGGTAGTTGGACAGGTGCAATTGGAATGCTGCAAAAGAATGTAAAATATAATTATTTCTGTATCTGTTCAATTATTTAAATTAAATTAAATTAAATTAATTAATAATAAAATTATAAAGGAATCGGATATTTGTTTCTTGCCATTCGCGCCGACTCAGAAACGAGACAGTGTCATAACTTTTTCTTTACCATTTTTGAACGCGTTTTCATCCATTTTATCTGGAAAACCATCTTTCACGCGTAGACCAATGTTCTCTTATATGGACTTATTGGGTTATAAGGCAAGTTAATTAACAATTAATGAATTTGCACCTAGGTACGCTATAACCATTATTAGTTATAATTACAGGAATGGTTAACGTTAATCGCGACATTCACGCTGGTCGTTTTGATCACGAGTAAACTGGAATCGCGTAGTTTCAAAGGAGCTCAATTTAGCCTGTATTTTTGGGCTTACATTGGAACCTTACTAAACAGACGTTAGTTAAGATTAAGACAATTAGATTTTTCCAGTTGGTCAAATAATATACTTATATTATAGCCGCTAATTACATCCCCGTGACCACTTGCGGACGTTTGATCTTCATATTATGGTTCTTCGGTGTCCTGGTCATCATGACGGGCATGAGTAGTCAAATAAAGGCGGCCTTTGCCATATCGGTCACGGCGGACATCGATAATATAGGAAGTATCCTGAGTCATAGACGAATCCGTCCTTTTGTCCCTGAAGGAACCGTTTTCCATGAATACTTCAAAGTAAGTACTTAATTACTTCGAAACAACGTAACCAAGTACGCCGCCTTTAACGCCGTTTGGTACCACCACGTGACGCGTGTAGTATAGCAGCGATAAGGTCCTTCAAGACGTCTGGAATCGGATTGTGGAATCTAAGGGGGTTCAACCGTTACCTATCTTCAGAAGTGAACAAGTACTTGAACAAGTTAATCTCGGTGAAGCCGTCCTCATATCGGAGTATTTCTCTTTACTTCACATTCTCGAAACGTTAAAATGCGGTGGTGACCAATACGAAGGCATGTTACACATGGCGGCCGAAAGATTCTTCAGTCAACCTTTGACCTTGGGTTTCAATAAGAATTTAAGTCGCGAAATGCGAGAAATAATTAACCGAAAGTAATTAGAAAAAACCGCCCTGAACCGTAATTTTAAAGAAGCTTAATTAACAACGTTGGTCATTCCAGGGTTTCGTATTTCGAAGCGACAGTACAGTTAAGTCCAATTCTTCGGAATATAACTTACACTTCGTTGAAATGTTTGAGAAATCCATTCGAGAGTCAAGATCCGACCGCTATTTCTTGGAAAGACATCGAAGCCACCATCTTTATAACGATCTTCATTAGCTCGTGGGCCATCTTATGTTTCGTCGTCGAGTTATTGCGTTTATGTGACAAGGTCGATAAGGTCAAAAGGCGCAAAACCTAAACCACGCAAACGGGAACAATATTTCATGATTAAAAATGAAATAACCGTAAAAACATTTTTTTTTATTATTTATATAAAAGATGTACACGCGCATGCGTAATTTACTTATTTCATTCTTACATTTGTTTGTTTATTTATTTATCATTTGTTGTTGATAGTCACCATTTGTTTACGCACTTTTTTTATATATATTTATTCTTTTATACAAGTCCATTACGAAAAATTAAAATTTTGACCAGATCCATTAATACTCTTATTAATATCATTAAAACTGACGTTAATCTTTCAAATTTTCCGTTAAAATTTATTTCGCGCGCCATTAATTTATTTATTTATTTTTTTGGTCATTTTAAAATTAATAAATCAGGAATCAGGCACTAATGCGATCGTGTTGTTATCACGTGACGTGAAATAAGAAAACCAAAAACCAAAATGGTGGTAATGGTACGTCACGTGGATTAGCTGCCAAGGCTTAATAAAAACTAAATCCAGTCGCATCTTAATCTTAATCTTAAGTACGTTAAATTTAAGTACGAATGTTGTGTAGCGTTTTATTTCGTTTTTGCACCGGGTTTAACGATATTATTGAAACATTTATATCGTAAAATTAGGCTTAGATTAACCGAGGCTTAGCGTCGGATATCATTCGTTAAGACTAGTAATATTTCAATAATTTCGTTTCAGAATGACTTGCAGATTTTGAAAGTAGTTTTTTTTCCTTTACTTGTTAAATAGTTCGTTAAATCTGGAAGCGATTTTAATAATGGCTCGAAAATTTTATCTTTCTCTTTAAATTTGATTTTATTTTAATTAATTTTTTTGAAAGATTTAATTTTTACCAGAAAATTAAACTTTTATGTACATTTTTAAAGAATGTCTATATATTTCCATTGACTAGACGAATTATTACGTATTTATTATACACAAACAGCCTTGGGGAGTTCGTTAAGGCCAAGTATTAACCTTGAAAAGTCCATACCTTGATGTAAAACATATCCTATAGCGCGTGGATACGTTTTACTTCCGCGGATACGTTTTACTTCCGCGAAGACGTTCTCGAAAAAAGCTTAAAACGTTTATATTAATACTCTAAGACGATTTTCCGTAAATAGGCTAGCGAGCCATTCAAATCTTTTGATCCGGAAGGCTGGTACTTTCTAAGACGCGTACGATAGTCGAATCAAAGTCCGCCGCGTCATTGGGGACACGCGGGACACCGCGACTGGCGTTAGCCATTTGCTCCGGTAAGAGAACCACGGTATAAAAATGATTGGTCGGAGCGTCGACGCTTCTATGTCGTCTTTGATGATCGGAAAGTTCCAAAACGGACGATTGGAAGACACTTCCGGTTAAAGGAACCTTTCCGGAAGTTCCGCTACCACCGTTTCCCGAACTCAAATCGTCCAAAGATTTAGCGGTCATTTTAATAGGCGATTTACGATTGGTTCCCTGTCCATTTCGGACGTCTCCGGAACTGGCTCTATTCTCGCTAACCGCGCCGACGCTACCACTATGACAACTATGAAATTCTTCGACCGGCGAACCCGGGTGTTTCTCGTAAGTTCGCGCCACGCTATCCGACACCTCGGAAATCACCAGATTAGCGTTCAAAGGGGTGACGGTCGCCGGTCCCAAATCGGCTAGTTTAATAGCCATCTTTTCGGGGGCGTCTTGTACGTAGATTATGCGGTTAAAAGCTCGCCAACGTCGGAATAGTTGAGCGTACATTTTACACTGAACGTACATAAAGACCAAACCGCCCGTAAACCCGATGGCCACGACGATTAGTTTCGTCCAAAAAGGCCACTCCAGGACACCCGAACGCATCTCTTCGGCTGTGCGGTCGATTAGGACGTACAAAGACCAAACCACGCAGGTGATGGCCACCACGTGAAAAGTAATTGAACACAAAACTTTTCGTTGCTCAACGGGACTCATCTCTAATTTCTCCCACTAAATTGTCGTAATAATTAAAATTAATCGTACCATAGATAACGCAACAAGAATCGGGGCCGTCGAGGGTGGGTCAGTTCGCCATTGTACTCTCTCTTACCTTTCTGAATGGTTTAATTTTCGTCTGCATGATGAATTCAAACTTGCATAACTCGCAACATCTGGTATCGGAACTCTTTATCCATTGTTGAAGACATCCTTGATGAACGTACCGTAGACTTCCCGCGCAGTAACACGGGGATATTAAGGGGTAATCGGCGTCAGCTTCGCAATGACAGATTCTGCAAATGTCCCTTTCCATCATGGCCGCGGTTTGATAAGCTAACGAATTAGGTCCCAAAGTTGCTGGCGCGGGATTAGTCGTCGGTCCGAAGGAAGACGCGCTCAAAGTCGAAGACGGTTGAGAAGAACGACGCCTGTCCATCAAGGACGGGCAATGACCCAGACCGGAAGTTGGTGGTAAGGCCGGAGAATAAAATTCCTGAAAAAACGCAACATCAAAGAAGAGAAAAAATAAATAAATTTTCTATTACGAAAATATTGAGTTTTCCGAAGAAATAATAAATTTCAAAAGACCTAGGCCAATTTATTTTTATATGTTCCGGTTGTTTTTTTTTTTTTGCCGAAGTCACCGCGGGGAAACTCTACCTTTATCTTTATCTTTACTAGCTCAGAATCAGCTAGCTTACAAATAGTATTTACCGTTAAAACATATGTTTAACTTAAGGTTAAAATAAGCTACGAAATTCGAACGTCACGTCAAGACGCGTCCGATATCACGAGTGCAATTTCTACATTTCCGTTAGTGATTCATTAAATGTAATGTACAAGCGTTTGAAATCTAATATGTACAATATTACTTGTCACTAAAGAACGCGTTAATTACTTTAAAAAACAAATTAAAACCAGCCTGTACTGTAGAGACAATTTACAATGCGAACTTAGATATTAAAAAATGAATCACTCTTACACTTGTTTTTATTATTTTTTTTTTTGCGAAATTATGAATCCAACAAATTATTCCATGAATAAAATAGCTTGTTCTACGAAAGGGTAACGGTTCTATATATACACTAAGAACTGGGCCTACACATTCGTTATTCCAAGTAGTACTTGAAGAGTACAAGGTGCATAATGACGATATTTTCAATTTTGTTAATCTATAAATTCGATATGAATTTTTTTTACCCATTTTAGAATTCGGGTTTTTTTTGTTTCATTCCAAGAACTTCTTTGTTAATACGAAGAAATCTGATATTGTTTAAACGATAATTTTTATTGTAGTCTTTAAGTGGATTGGCCATCTTATAATAATGGCAATTTTCTCCTAATTTAAAAACAAAACTACAACGTTGAAATTAACACTAAATAATTAACAGTGTTTTCTCAATATTTATAATTTAATATTGCCGAAAATAGAGGGCAGACCAAGACGCTCAAATACTAATTTTAAAACAAATGGGAAATGAAACGTACCAAAGGAAATACGAAATTTGGAAATACCAATGAATATTCATAAACGTTTTACAAAACGGTGGAGCGATATGATGTCGAACCGCGATTTATAATTAGTCAAACTGCAATAATTCTGCAAAAACGCAAGCGTACAACGTATAGTATACCGTACTTAAACCTTGCAAAATAGGCCAGCAGCAGGTAACGTCAGTAAACGTAAAGCAAAAAGGTACATCTATATAAATCCATCATAGCAACCGATATTAAAACAGCGCGATAAAACGAAAATGGGAATAAAAACTACCTCTATTAATGTAGATTAATAATTAACTTTCAAACTAAAATTAAAATAAATATTGATTAATCCTCATTCTTTATTTCCGTAATATAATAACATTTTTAGGGACCCATTTAATAATAAAAAAATTATAAAAATAGATCAAAAATAGACGTAATCTTTACCGTTAGCAACACGACAATACTAAATTAATATTAACTTAATTTAAATAACATTTAACACGTTTAATTAAATAATTAATAAAAATGTTCATTTTTGTATTTTGAAGTAAATAAACAGAGGGGATAAATAAGTTTTAACTTTAAGGGGTATTACGTTTTAAATCTAAGCTCACCTTTCATAGAGAAACGCTAGGAAAGTATAGCTTCCTCCCAGCGTTGTAAGTCGAGATCGGTAAAGGCAGCCATATTGTAATTCATTGATCGACACGGAATTTGGCGAGTTGGCGCAAAAGCGAATCGCAACAACGTTTAACCGAATTCATTCAATAAGTACTAAGCTTAACAGAGTGGATTTACTATCTATGGCTCCCCCTTATATCCTTTCATCGTTTCAAATTCATTAGACAAATCTCTATAGCCGAAAACATCCTCTCTCTCTCTCTCTTCCTAATCTTGTTCATTAATATTAACCCAGAAGAATTTACTACATGTCAAGCCTGTATCCAATATTAGAATAATATTGGTATTGACTTTCAGCGCGGTATCAACTCAAGCACGAAATAAAATGTCTATGATATTATTTAAATTCAGGGTTTCAGATTTTAACAAAAACGCTTATTAACTTAGTTTGATTTTCACATTAAAACAAAGCGTGGACAATCGAACTTACTGTCTTCGTCATCATTGATCTACAGAATACAGACTAAACTAAGCTATAACAAATTCGAGGCTAAACTACAAAACAAAACTCACGTTTATGTTCACGCGTTTTACCAGATGTTTTCACGTACTTTTATACAATTTGACAAACAGTAACGGTAAAAACGCGTACGCCAACGGCTAACGCTAAAGTACCGAGTAAACCGTGCTATCAGAAGCTAGACTTAAAAACAAAACTCACGTTTAAGTTCACGCGTTTTACCACTTACCAGATGTTTTCACGTACATTCTACAGTTCGTTAGAGATAATTAACAAACGCGTACGTCAACGCCTAGCTCTAATGTATTAAGTAAACCGCGCTATCAGAAAAAACTACAGGCGCTGCTACATTAAATTTAAAGAAATTAAACCCTAGCCTAACAAATTTAAAGAAATTAAACCCACCCTAGCCTAACAAATTTACCATAAAAACGCGTACGCCAACATGAAGAAATTAAAGCTAAGAACTAAAGAGCACGAAAAACTTTGACGTTCAAATTACAAAACGCCAAAATATCATCTTACGATTCTAAAATAAATAAAACATTACTTACATCTTCATATTTTGGTGGAGGTTTAGGCAGAAATTCCATGACAATTCTTATTTATCCTAAGTCGGTCCTGGTGTAGCTGCCGACTTTGGGGTAGTTTTCAACAAACAAAATCTGTTAAGAACGTACTAATACAGATAAGTATAAGTGTCAAAACTTCAATAGAATGATAACAAAGCGAAAATACTCAACTCCCAAGAAAGAAACTAATATAAAAACACTTCCTCGTTGATAGGGCGTTACAAATATGAATAAATACAATCCGAAAAACCCGGCCTTTATTTCCGAAAAGTATTAATTTATTTTATTTTTTTTTTTGTATACCCAAAATAATTGCGTACCACTAATTATTTCAGTTTCTAAAAATACCCTAACGAATCCACAACCGTGTAAAATTTGTTTCTGTCATATTTAACGTAATATAACAACACCGTTTATACCTTTGTCCCTAAAAACCACCTACGAAATTAATTCAGGCGAAAAAATTGGACCTTGGGACGTTCGTAATTTAATTTATAAAAAAAAAAAAAGATTGAAAACAGGATAGTAGGAAGCGATTCGCAGACAAAGAACTTGACTTGGCAAGGTCAGCTATGGCGTATATGAACTTTAAACGAGTACTATTAAATTAAAAAGCGAATTAAAGTTCAATTTTTAAAGTCGTTAAACTGATTTTTCCTTGATTCTTCTTATTGAAAAACCTTGTAAAGTGCAAAACCCTAATCTTTTAAATTTCTATCAATTAAGTTAAATACGTGGCATAAAATACTTTGTAATTGATTATTTATGGCGTGTACAGCCAACATAGAGGATATACAGTAGAGGAGTAGACACTTAACCTTTACCAATACATAAGGGTATGTCTCGTAAAACGTTTACAAATCATTTCCGGTTTTTTTTCACAAGACATATCTATCATTATTGGTTGAAAAATGTCGTCAGCTTTTGGCAAAGGTAACCACGCGTCTACCAAGAAAACGAGTACCGGAAGTAGCTCAATAAAATTTAACTAGAACTGTCTACTCCTCTATTGTATATCCTCTATGCAACTGCGAACGAAATACACTTTTCGTTTTAACCTATGAACTTTTGATAAGACCCACGCTTTAGTAGACGTACCTAGACTGGTCTCCGAACTAATTCTAGCTTGACCTTCCAATTACCGGAAGAAATAGAGACGTCCGGTTTTTGTTTAATTAATTAATTTATTATTTACTTATACTGTACGTGTTATTTATGGTAGATGTGAATAGGTAGGTGTAGACCATGAATAATTAATTATATTTATCAATTCCGAGGGTATAAATAGAGATACGGCCGGGACAACAAACAGTACAGTTGAGATGACTAAACAAATTAATATTTCACACACAATATATAAACGAACGGAAGGTCGTGCAGGGATAACGGGTGAATAAATGCCCTTTGCCACGTTATCAAGTATCCTTCTATTGTTAATAACAATATTACCAAGTTAATTCGTGTTTTTATTTTGTTTTTTTTAACACAATGACGGGTTTAAAAGAGGTTGTCACCTATAATTTATTCATCAGTCTCATTAATATTAATTGTTTCCGACTTGTCCAGGTCTTCCCTGATTGGTTTAATTACAACCCTGCGTTTATGACGTCATTAAATAAAAGGGGCTAGACATATTTCTTTAATCCGTTTCTTAACTGTTTAACCGCACTAAATCAGGCCTGGTTGTCAATAATTTGTTATAAGTACATCTCAGATTTGTTACTGAATGATAATTGAATCGAACAGAACCAATCTGTTGTAGATTAGCGGTTGAATTGCCTGGCAACACTTGCCCGCGCACTTATCTATTCTCATGGATAAACTAGCTAGATAATTCAGCAAACTCAATTGTGTTTTGTTTCGAACAAGGAAGCAATAACTAATGGGTTTGGGTTAGGCCTATCCTGACTTTGATTAAAAGCTACGGTACACGACTACAAGGATTTCATACGACAACTCAAAGCTCCGTAGAGATAACAGTACTTCACCTGTCCCCAAAAACGCTGACGTTAACCTATTTCATTTACAATAGATTACATGAAGAGTTCCTTTAACAAAGACCCGGACAAAATGAAAGACATAGAAACTAAATTTTAGGCCTAATTTCTAAAAATTCAAGAAATATTTCGGTTAATGTTATAAACATTTGGGCGGGGGGAAAGCTATAACCAAGAAAGGGCATTTAATGGAAATCTATATCATGTTTTAATTGCGATAAAAATACCGTAGATAGCAAAGTCCTTGAAGAAATTTGAATACCCCTTCCTTAAACGTAAGAATTTGAGCTGTAAAACCAGATTTATATCTACCGAATGTTGTACGTGATTGTACTTAATTATAGAAATTAAATTTCCACCAGAAAAATAAAAAGATAATACATTCAATTCTCTCAATAGTATTTATTTAAAAATACAATATTATTGGTATTATTTTAAGCAATTTTCTATATTAGTATTTAATTTATATATTTAAATCCCAGGTAGTTATTACGCTTAAATTAAGAAGCAATATTCATGTGAGAATTGAATAAATTTACCTACGTACTATAAGCCATCATTTAGGGAAGATTAAGAAAACCAGTTTTATTTTAATACAAAAAACGGAGATTTTATCAGAGAAAACATTCCATTGATAGCCTTGTATGGGTTTTAATAAACATAATATTAAGGAATAAATTAAATAAATTTATTGATTAAGAATAACTCTTTTACGTAAATTATATCTTGATAATTATAAAGCCTTAAAATTGAGTCAAGTTCAAGACTCAAATGCCGAAGATTCTAATGCATTTTTAAACATAACTTAAGCAATTAGCCAACCCAGAAATCTTAATTAAGAATATCTTAATTACGAGTCTAAAATTCCATAGCTAATTACTAATCATTTTCCATTTCAAAAAGAAAAAAAAAACCCCTGAGAGAATCGGATACAAGCGGTTTGAAATATTCTAAAAATAACCCTTACTCCCATTCCAAAAATAAAAAAAACTCCGCTAAGCCTAAATATAAAAATAACTATCATAGTAATAATAAAAATATTAAAATTAGTCTTACCTTTAAAGAGAAATCTTCTTTTAAATCCGCGAAATCTGATGAAACGCGACTGAATCGAGTTCATATCATTATCCGGTACTGATTAAAACATAAACAGCTGATAAAAATTGACAATTTACGCAATGAAGGCCTGTCAACACCGTACTGTACCGTTTCGAGTACCGTTATGAACTGACGTATTAATTTCTCCTCCGTGATGACTCCCCGCAGCGCCTCACAGCGTCACTTAATATCCTTTGTTTTAGCGTTAAAGTTAAGCCTAATTTTGGAAGTTACAAACTTCAACTTGATCTTGAGCTACTATAAACTTCTTTCGCCCTTCAGCTCCGTTTTTTTTTCGCGGGCAACATACGGAATCGGATTTTAAAGAAAGGCCTATTCTTACTTCTTCTAAGTCTTAGGGCTTTCGTTCACGTACGTACTTCCTCTTGTACGTTAAGAAGAAGAAACTGTCTCGCCGAGTCGCCCGCGCCGGTAGATCAGGAAAAACAGGCGGGAATAGAGTAGTGTCGGTAGAGGGGGGAGTAGACTGTGTATCCCTCCCTCTAGGCGCGCTTTTGTAAGAGGGGATACTGTACGCGCCTGGTAGGGGGGATGACACTTAGCTAAGAGATAGAAGGGCATGACGTTTGCATACGTAGAACTGACATTACTCTATACAAAGAGAGACCCCCCCTATCGGTCGCCACTGGTATTCAAGGACCCCCCGCCAGCCAGCCCGCCCGCCCGCCTAATCTTACGCAATTTTTTATTTGAAGGAAGCCGGTTCTTCCGGTATAAATGCACTTTCTAACATTACTTCCTCCCCCCTCCCCCAAAACGTAGACAAGTTTGTCTGGAACTGTTTGCCAGCTGTTTTTTGAGTGACCAATATCCGTTTTTTTTAAAAGGATCTTGTAGGCCTATATTCTTTAGGAATGGCCCCCCTTAGTTCTGGTTCAGTACTCCACTGACGCGCGACCCTGAGCCTGAGGAGACAATGATTGATGAATTAGCATAATGCTAATTAAAATTAATTGAAAATATCAAAGGATTTGAGATTTTTTTTAAAATTAAAATAAATAAATAAAAACACAAGGTATTTTTTCAACCATAAAGATATATATATATTTCACATTTTATTTATAGTTAATACATGTAACCTAAAACGGAAAAAAAAAAAAATAAACTGATACCCCAACAACATAATCGTGTAATTTAATTTTTGATCAAATTTTTTTTTTAAGAAACAGTTTCCTATATCTAAACCACCTCTGATCATAATTTTTTTCTCCCTAAGATTAATTAATTATTAATCAAATTAATTAGAAACAAAAATTAAAGATATTTATTTTTTTGAGAGTCGATCTTTAATATTGTTTTTTGTTTCTAATTTCCGGAAGTGATTACCGGAAGTGATGTAAGAACTATATATTTAGATAGAGCTCAAAGAGAGCTTTAAAATGACACCAAAGAACGTTAAAATCGGTCAAATATTAACAAAGTTACGAAGGATTAAATATTTTCATGACGTCACGTGAAAAATTCCATGACGTCATAAAAACCTTAAAAAATTCGTAACTTCCTTAATTTTCACGCGATTTTGACGAAACTAATTTTAAATTAAAGCTTTTAAGGAGTTCTATCCAATCCATCCTTTAACCTGAAACCATTTTTATCGCAAAACCCTTTTTAAATTAAATTAAATTTAAAATTTTTAAATCCTATATATATCTACTTTCCCAGTCCTTAGAAATTTTTCTTAATTAGTTAATAGTTCTTTTAGCATTTGTAGTGGGGATTTAACAAGCGATATTAATGTGGGGGACTCTTTAAGAAAGAAAAGGGGGGGGGGCGGGGGGTAAAATATCTTACACTTGAAGTTTCTGTAGCGCGGGGGGGGGCGAATTTGAATTCTTTTTATTATTGTATTTCTTTTTGTATTTTTCATTCACTTTTAATTAATTAATTAATTTATCGTAGTTTTTAATTATGTTTTTCCATTGCGTGTGGTGGTCACGTGATGTAAATAGTAAAACAGTCTCTCCTTTCTTTTTCTTAATATTTAATTTTACGTTCAAGTTAAAATATTACGGATTTCTTTGTGAAGATGGCATAGAAAGTCAACGTAAGAAACGCTACTATCACTAGAGCGATCTTCAACAAGAAATTGACGAAATACAACTTCGACGCGGTCCCCTTGTTTCAAAATCACCATCTACCAACCCCAAAAGAATTAATTTAAAACGCACTTAAACATTAAGTAATTAATTTAAATCCCTTAAAACTAATTTAATTAATTTTCTTACCTTCATGCTACGATTTCTCTCATTTTTAATTTTATCAACAACTTGTCTGACGCGTTTTGACATGGGAGTGTCGAGTTCCAATAGAACGGGCTGAAATTAATCAAGTTTAAACATATTTAATGTTAAACTAAACGTAACTATACTAAAAAGATGTATGTAGACATTATTAAAATAAAATTAAACATGATTAGACTTAGAGTAAACTAAACATAAGAAAAACGTACCTTTTCACTGTTAATGGCAGCGGTAGTTTGAACACCAAAAACATCTTCAAGCCATTCAGGGTTAAGAGCGTGTCCCAACCATATGAACAAGTAAAGACCATTTTCTAAAATATACGCTCCAGTTTCTCTAACTTTTTCAACCGAACAACGTAATGCATTCGGAATTGTATCCTCATCCGGATCCAAGTCATGCTACAATTAAATTTAATTACTTAAGTTACATTAATAACAAATAAATAAATAATTAAATTTAAATAATTATTTATGTTAAATAACTTTATATTAAATTAATAAATAATAAACTTACAATTGCTATTAATCTTGGATAAAAATAACCGACAGAGTTATAAATATCCATGCTGTTTAACATTGAAATCGCGTAACTTCTGTCGTCAACTGCCATTTCACTACCTGCAATAATTAATTTAAAATGATTTAATATTAAATTAATTAGTAATAATAAATTAGTTACTATATTATTATTATTATTAATTACCTCCAAATAAGGCGTCGTTTTTCAGCAAGCAATTAACGTAAAGAGGAAGCAATTTCATACACTCCGGTAATATAAGTTGTCCCACCGATGACGGACTCGCGCAATTCTTCCGATACGTAGCCAAAATTTGAGCGGCTTTCGTGATATACAAATCTTTTAGATGTCGAGGATTTTGTTCTAATAATTGCCTCAAGCCTAAAATAAAAATAATTAACCTTTAATGATTAAATAAATCAATGAACAGTCACTTACCCATTTTCGCTAAATAATTGACAACAACATCCAATTCGCAATTTCTGTACAAATCAGCCATTTGATTGCAAGTATTTAAGGCCAGATTCAAGATCCTTAACCTTCTTTGTCCGCCGCAACTCGTGTATAAAACCGCGGTTTGTACGAAGGCTCCATCTTCCTCCGTTAATTTATCGTCATATTTTATCTCAACACACAATGCCTTATCGCAATCAATGGCCGCTAATTCCACATCAGTCGTGTTAGACATGTAATAATTGCCGTAGAAATCAGTAGGACGTATCCCTGTACTTGTCCTGACCCTCATGACACCTTCAAAAGCTATTTGTTTCTCAACATCGCGTCTTAAATCCTCCAAGAAGCGATTGCCATCAATGTCAGCCTGTAATTATAATATTTAATAACGCGTTATTAACTTATTATAATAGTCCGACGCGTTATTATAGTACTACGACGCGTTATTATAATACTCCGACGCGTTATTATAATACTCCGACGCGTTATTATAGTACTACGACGCGTTATTATAGTACTACGACGCGTTATTATAGTACTACGACGCGTTATTATAGTACTACGACGCGTTATTATAGTACTACGACGCGTTATTATAGTACTACGACGCGTTATTATAGTACTACGACGCGTTATTATAGTACTACGACGCGTTATTATAGTACTACGACGCGTTATTATAGTACTACGACGCGTTATTATAGTACTACGACGCGTTATAATAGTACTACGACGCGTTATTATAATACTCCGACGCGTTATTATAATACTCCGACGCGTTATTATAGTACTACGACGCGTTATTATAGTACTACGACGCGTTATTATAGTACTACGACGCGTTATTATAGTACTACGACGCGTTATTATAGTACTACGACGCGTTATTATAGTACTACGACGCGTTATTATAGTACTACGACGCGTTATTATAGTACTACGACGCGTTATTATAGTACTACGACGCGTTATTATAGAACTACGACGCGTTATAATAGTACTACGACGCGTTATTATAATACTCCGACGCGTTATTATAATACTCCGACGCGTTATTATAGTACTACGACGCGTTATTATAGTACTACGACGCGTTATTATAGTACTACGACGCGTTATTATAGTACTACGACGCGTTATTATAGTACTACGACGCGTTATTATAGTACTACGACGCGTTATTATAGTACTACGACGCGTCATAATACTCCAACGCGTTATTATAGTACTCCGACGCGTCATAATACTCCAACGCGTTATTATAGTACTACGACGCGTTATTATAGTACTACGACGCGTTATTATAGTACTCCGACGCGTTATTATAGTACTCCGACGCGTTATTATAGTACTCCGACGCGTTATTATAGTACTCCGACGCGTTATTATAGTACTCCGACGCGTTATTATAGTACTCCGACGCGTTATTATAATACTACGACGCGATATTATAATACTACGACGCGATATAATAATACTCCGACGCGATATAATAATACTCCGACGCGATATAATAATACTCCGACGCGTTTATATAATACTCCGACGCGTTTATATAATACTCCGACGCGTTTTCATAATACTCCGACGCGTTTTCATAATACTCCGACGCGTTTTCATAATACTCCGACGCGTTTTCATAATACTACGACGCGTTATAACAATACTCCGACGCGTTATAACAATACTCCGACGCGTTATAATAATACTCCGACGCGATATAATAATACTCCGACGCGATATAATAATACTCCGACGCGATATAATAATACTCCGACGCGATATAATAATACTCCGACGCGTTTTAATAATACTCCGACGCGTTTTATAATACTCCGACGCGTTATAACAATACTCCGACGCGTTATAACAATACTCCGACGCGTTATAACAATACTCCGACGCGTTATAACAATACTCCGACGCGTTATAACAATACTCCGACGCGTTATAACAATACTCCGACGCGTTATAACAATACTCCGACGCGTTATAACAATACTCCGACGCGTTATAACAATACTCCGACGCGTTATAACAATACTCCGACGCGTTATAACAATACTCCGACGCGTTATAACAATACTCCGACGCGTTATAACAATACTCCGACGCGTTATAACAATACTCCGACGCGTTATAACAATACTCCGACGCGTTATAACAATACTCCGACGCGTTATAACAATACTCCGACGCGTTATAATAATACTCCGACGCGATATAATAATACTCCGACGCGATATAATAATACTCCGACGCGATATAATAATACTCCGACGCGATATAATAATACTCCGACGCGATATAATAATACTCCGACGCGTTTTAATAATACTCCGACGCGTTTTATAATACTCCGACGCGTTATAACAATACTCCGACGCGTTATAACAATACTGCGACGCGTTATAACAATACTCCGACGCGTTATAACAATACTCCGACGCGTTTTTATAATACTCCACCACTTTTAACTGAATGTGACTTACTTGGAAGTAGGCGTACTTATAGACTTGTCCACCAGTTAGTTTACAAACTTGGCTTAAAGTGGCAACGTCAACATAAGCATTAGGGAAAAGGAAGAGATCGACGCAGCAACTAGCGGTGACGCATTCTTGGCCCAGATTATTGTAGAATTGAGTTTGAGGGTTTAAAATTGTCTTCTCCTTATCGGTACTTAACAATTTACGATCATCCCGGTTTTTTAACTTTCCAGGAGCATCCGCGTTTGGCATTGACGAATGCAAGATAAACAATTTCCCGGAACAGTCAGCAGCCTAAATTAATTAAGACATTAATTAACATTAATTAACTCTACTCTAAACTTTAGGGTAATTTAATTACTTTGAGAGCTTCTAATCCGGCTGTAATTACTGGTCCTAATACAACTTCAGTTTCTCTCGTATCATTAAACATTTGGGGAATTTGTTCCAATAAACTATCGATAACGGCTTCGGATTCATCAAGATTAACTAAAAATCCATCGACCAATGGGACAAACATTTCATTTACGTCCGGTACAACCATCATTTGAGGTTGTCCCAATGTTCCCTATAAAATTATTTAACAACCAAAATTAACAACAATTAAACAATTAACCAATTAAATTTAATTAATTAATTAACCACGTATTTATTTAATTACCTTAACATTATAAAAATGAATCACGCTATTGTACGTCACAAATCCAACTTTAATGGCCGATTTTTCTTGTCCAACATCCCTAAGTTTAATTAAATTAATTAAGATTATAATTAAAATATTAATTATAGTTAATTACTTTGGCAAATGGGCTAAAATTTGTTTCAAATTCTGACACAATAAATCAACCAATCCATTTTTAAATGTCGTGAATGAGACTTCGATCATGAAGATGAACGCTGGTGGTTTCGGAAATTCCCCATTCTGTTTTGATGATAATTTGACGGTAATTACCATTTAATTGCGGTAATTAGGGGTTTAAATACTTACTCTACAGTATTCCTTGGTTGCTATATACTCAAACGCTCCTAAACATAATTCTGGACGCTGAAATTTGTCCACTCTTTGACCCGTATGGTCCAAATGAGCAAAATATTCCGGAGGCACTAAGGAAAATAATTTAAATTAGCGGCCTTATTCCTTATCAGCGCCACCTACCCATAGCGGCGACTTTGAGAACTACTGTAAGCGGCAAGCCAATCAGATGTCGCTAAAATCTGGTGACGTCACTGACTGGCACTCTCGGGGGTCTTACCAAAAATGACGTCACCAGATTTTAGCGACATCTGATTGGCTTGCCGCTTACAGTAGTTCTCAAAGTCGCCGCTATGGGTAGATGGCGCTGATCAGGAATAAGACCGCTAATTTAACAATTTATTTTCTCCCAACTAATTAATTAATTCAATTAATTAATTACTAATTACCCTCAGTAGTTCCTTTGCAAAAAACACACTGAAATCTTCGTCCTCCATCAATAAACTGCATAAAGGCACACATATAGGCTTTGCAGCGGTTACAACGTACTGGTCCAGTTTCTCCCAAATTAGATACAGGGGGTATCATCTAACAAAAATGGCGAATTAATTAAGATTAAACCGGAGTTAAATGAAGTTAAATATAGTTAGTTACCTCTCCTTCAGCTACATTGGCAAAGGGTGAAACTGAAATAGCAAAAGGAACGGAAGTTTGTTTCAGCATATCAGGCGTACACGGAACATTGTAGATGGTTGACCGCATAAAACGAGGGCTGCAGATTCCCTCATCATGGACTACGAATTTCGTCGTCACCAGGGGTGGTACTTGACCCTTAGTGTTCGTGTAAAAGTCACCACCTCTATTTTTTCTATCATCTTCAATCACTTGAATCTAGAATGAAAAGTTCTTTCGCATCCACCCACGCAAACGACAAAACCAGAACCAGATGTTTAAGAACTTACTGGGCTAGGCATTTGATCAGGATCTAATCTTCTGGCAGGTTGGGGTGGTTGCATGGGTCCCCCCATTCTATTTTGAGGTGGTGGAACCCCAGGGGCAGCTCCTTGGAAACCTTGGGGACCCGGTTGTTGACCCCCGTATTGTTCAAATTTTTGTCCTCCTGTTTGAGGTGGATATCTATTTTGGAGATGACTCTGCTGCTGAGGGAATTGTCCATAATTGGCCGCATTTTGGTTAATGGGTCCATTCATTTGACCCTGAGGGACCCCTGGTTGCGTGGGAGCTCCAGGAGGTGGAGGGTAATGACCCCCTTGCCCAATATTAACACTTGATAAAGGAGGAGTTGGGGCCAATTGAGGTTGGGAATTTGGAAACTGATTCTGAGGGGGAGGAGGGTATTGTTGTTGTTGTTGTTGTTGAGGGAATTGACTAGCCTGGTTAGGCGGAGGAGGAGGTCCCATTGGTCCTGGTGGCCCAGGAGCTCTTAAAGGAGCATTCACTGGCATTTGGTTATAGGTATTGGGAAGAGGAGCTCCTTGAGGTCTCTGAGGACCAGGGGCACCCATTCCAGGGGGTCCTGGAGGCCCAGGTGGTGGGGGACCATAAAGATGTTGTTGGGGTTGAGGTTGGTTGATAGCCATGCCACCCATTTGTTGAGTCAACTATAATTAGAAGGTTTTAAATTACATTTAAAAGAGATTAAAAAAGGTTTTCTCTTACCTGGTCAGTTCCTAAGGCAGGCGGTCCTCTATTAGCCATCATTTGGGGTCCAGGTGGTTGTCCACCCATTAGTTTTGGAGGACCCATTCCTATTTCATTATTAGGATACGGACTTCTAACAAATGATCCATTTTGATTTACAGTTGGCAACGTTGGAAGAGGTCCATTTTGAATTGAACCTGGTGGTCCCGGTTTTGGGGGTCCATAACCTTGGGGACTATCTACTCCATTATATGAATTAGGAGGAGGAGGGCCTGGGGGTCCTGAATATCTTGTTTGAGGTCCAGGTTGTGGGGGACCAAAAGCGGTAGGACCAGATGGTCTCATTTGGGGTGGTCCCATTCCATAAGGCTGTTGTTGCATGGCAGGGTGTGGGGCTCCATATGGAGAGGGATTCATCTTCCTTATTTTCCAAAGTTCTAAAATAATAATTGATAATTTAGATGATTAAAGTTGCTTTTAGTATCTAGGGCATACACTTTTGCTTTGCCATGATAGGTTACATCAAATACCCAGTATATTTAGTTTAGATAATGAACGATTTTTTATAGCAATTAAACAGTATAAAGTTACTAATTAGTTAATTAATCTCTGAAATAATTGATCACATACGGGAAAACTAAGAGGAAAATTAAGTTTACTAAATTCAAGTAGGCAAACTGTCTACTTAAGCCTTGGCGATAAGTTCTGAGAGTTTGATTTTTGTTCAAGAATGGGTTTACTTTAGAAGTTATTTACAAAATGGGGTTACAAATAGGATTTTAATAGTTAAATGAGTACTTACAAAATCCTTTCATAATTACATTAGCAATAAATAACTTCAAATTATATTATTTAGAATTTACAAAAACACTTTCAGTCTACACACGATTCACGAACAGCCTGGTAGTTACACGGCATCATAGGCCACGTATTTTCCCCATCACTGCGCAAGCGTCAAAATCCGGCGGGGCTGAACATAAACCAATAAAGTTACCCGGGAAATACCATTTTAGAATAAAACGTGTTCAGTGCTTGATAATGGGAAGATAATAATTATCTAGGTTTTTATCGGTTTTATTAGAAATAAACGAACAAATAAATGCAATTAAAACAAATTATATTAATATTATTTACACTCAATACAATACAAAGACGTTCAACTTTTACAACATTTTCGTTTTTTAGTCGTATCTTTCAGTCTAAGAGCCTTTTCAATGTTTTCATCTTCCCGTTGTTGAAGAAGTCTGAAAATCAAGGATAGTTCGTGTCCGTCAACTAAACCTAATAAATAGAACAACAAAATGTACTCACACTGCCATTGCTAGCATGGAGTCTTCAACTCCCTCGGACGTTTTGGCACTAGTTTCGTAGAACAACGTTCCATATTCGTCGGCTAGATTTTTTCCATCTCTGGGTTTTATCACCCTTGAATCCTCATTGATGCATAAGTCAATCTTGTTACCGATTAACATAAGTACTGTGGACTCGTCCGCACCATCCTACTCAAGATATGGTTTGAAACCATAAAGAACATCAACGTAAACACGGTTGATTCAATTACCTTGACATCGTTCATCCAGGACCTAACGCTTCTAAAAGATATTTCCGAAGTGACGTCGTACATGACGATGACGCCATCGGCTTTGCGGTAGTACTGTTTCGTGACACTACGAAACCTTTCTTGGCCGGCAGTATCCCATACTTGAACGGCTATAACATGTCCGTCTAAGTTAATGGACTTGACTTGGAAATCAACACCTGCCAAATGAAATTTCTAATTATACAAAAACGAGTTTTGCTTCGCAGTCCTTAAAAACTGCATTTATACACAACCCTTGGCGACACTTTTTCAAACCCACAAAGGGCCAGAAATTAGAAATAATTATTATACGTATTGCAGTTTGAAATTAAGTTTAATCGATATGGGAAATTTGGTTTTAATCGCGTAGTTCAAACATTTGTTATAATTAGAAATTTTACAAGAAAAACGGGTATAAATGCGGAGTTTCGAGATAATTGAGTTTAGATTTTCACGTACGAAATTGTATAGAATATGTTCTCGTAAAAACTTATCCGTGTCAAATAATTAAGGCGAAAAAAAAAACAATTTAATGAGCTTTTAGCATTTTAATTTTTCAGGGTGGAACGGATAAGAAGAACACTTATTTAGTACAGGCAAAGGCAGGGCGTTGCGCGTAGTATAATAATAATAATAATAAATTTCGTTTCGTCCGACGTTTATGAATTTCACCATTACGATAAAAATTTATTATTTTTATTAAAAAATAAAATACTGTTATTTACAAAATTCCCGTTAAACTTGTCTCTAACGCGAAGGCCTAAATCATCAACTTCTTATAGGGTTTTACGGTCAACTAACAATATTTCCAAATATATACTCCACGGGGATTCCCCGGTACTCGGAAGGGAAGGCGCGGCGGCCCCTTTGAGCTTTGAAGTCTGGGCGCCGGCGCGGTGGGGTTTCCCAGCTGCGACGCTCGCTAAACTTCAAGGATGCCGCTTTAACAGTGTAGATACTACATACTAACGGGTTGGGAACCACCTTCAGGAGGGGTTTCCCCAAGAATGTAGCATTCCCCAGACAGACACTAAAGAGACCCGACAATTGGAGAATGCGGAAAAATGGTACCGGAAACAGACGCGATATTTTGGGAATGCGGAAATATTACCACTTCCTTTTTAGCTCCATCCACAATTATATCATGACTGACTTATAATTTAACGCCCAGACCGAACCGCTTTACCTAGGAAGTTGAAATTTCGCAGGCACGTTATTCTTAACTAGTAGATGATCTTTAAGAAATATTTTTGTAATTCGCTGCCATCTTGAAAAATGTTAGGTTGTTAAAACGTGTACCCCCTAGCTTGGTCGCGAAACCTTGGGTCTAACTCGGAAAAAATTATCCACCTCGGATTGAGTATAAATAGAAAATGCCGTGAACACTTACCGATAGTCGCGCTAAATGTTGGACGGAAATCATTATGACAAAATCGATGGATGAAACTGCTTTTACCAACTGAAGAGTCTCCAATGAAGACCACTTTAAAAATACGTTCGGGATTTGAGGACACGTCCGAAAGCTGTTAATAAATTGCGCATAGAATTAAAGACTCAAAGTATATCATCAGTATCATTGACTCACTTGAGTATCTCCATCAGTGTCCGAGTAAACGCTACGTTTGGTCTTCCACTGACCCTTTCCCAATGGACTTCCGTTTAGGGGTATGTCGGTAAAGTGTAAAGGAGAATCTGGTGTGAAAATGGGTGAGCCACCCATTTGAAAAGGTGAACCTTGCCTCGTATTAGTTTGAGACAAGGAACTGAAAAATGAAGCGCAAAATTTTTATCCAAATTCCAAGGATATGTCCAAAATCTATCCTCACCTTTTAGTACTTAAACGCTTATCAGTCCAAGCATTTCCACTTCCTGTACTCCCACTTCCGCTGGCCATACTATTACATTCGCTCTTTTCGTCTAAAGAACAGGGTGGCGAGTGTCCGTTACCATTAAGAGGTTGGTAATACGTGTCGTCAACTTCGTAATCAACGGCATTGTTGCGTAGGAATGGATTGTACTTGTAGAAAGAGTTGCCTTCTTTTGGAACCGGTCTATAGTTGAGAACATTGGGACATTATGATTGGAGTTACCTTCCTGATAGTAATAAGGCCAACCTGTTCAACTCTTCGATGTAGTCGCTCATGGTACTTCCACGTCTTAAGTCCGGGGCGGAACGATTTGGTGGAGGAAGTGAAGGAATTGTGGGCTCTACTTCCGGTTCAGAGGTTGCGGATGATGGACGGCTACCTTTGATGGACGGAATTCGTTCAAAGTCTAACGCTTGAATACCCTAAAGATTATAAACACTAATCATGATTAAGATTGAATACAAGTTGGGACTTTGAACTCACTTGGCCATTAACGATCAGACAATCTTGCTCGTCTAGTAATTGTTTATTGACACTCCTAAAGAGTAAATAAAATGTTACACTTGGATTTATACGCGAAATCTTTTGGTACCTGAGCATGTCGAGTTGCTTGACTAGACCTTCGCGCTCCAAAGCAATCCCTTCTGAGACTTTAAGGACAGTTCTAAGTTTAAAATTAATCAACATGAGAAAAAATTATTTATCTTGAAAAATGAAACCTAATTACTTTAAACGATATCGTTTTTCGCTTATATCATTCTGTCTTAGGATATCAAGATTCTTTTGCATTTCGTTTAACATTTGCTCCGATTGAAATAAACGTTTCTCTAGTTCATTACGTTCCTAAGTAGATCATAAAAATAAGGCTTAAACACCCAGTATGCCTTGGCCAAAACACCCAGTACAAAACACCGTGCACGAGTACCTTTTCTAGTTTGGCATTCTTCTGTTTAGCTTCGCTTTCTAGTACGTTAAGGTTCTTGAATTCAGATTCCATCTTTGTTTATAAACATCTATGTTAGTACTTAACGTCATGGACACTAATAAGATGACCAACCTGAGACTGTCTCATGACTAGTTCCTGTAATTGTCTGTTCTTTTCCTGTAATTCGAACTCCAATTCCTCGCGCTTCTTTCGTTCTTTGGTGCGTTCTTCAGTCAAAAGGTCCGTCCTATCATTTTCCATTAACTGTTCCATCTCTTCGTAAAGACGTCTGACTTGTTCGTCGTGAACATTGGAACGACTTGGGGTGCGAGTTAAATAAGTACTTGATCTGTACACCTTAATTTTAGAAACTAGATAACGCACCTCTTCAGCACGGTTTCCAATTGAGAAAAATCGTTCCGTGTTTTTCGAAGTTCCGAAATGACCTGTCCTAAAAATGTTTCGAATTGGGCGACCATATCCCTGTCGTCCTTTTTCAAAGAGCGCCAGATGTTCTTCATCTCGTCATTATCACTGATAAGTAAAATCTTGATTAAGTACTTACATCGAAAGTAATTGGGGATTTAGTTAGTTACTCTTGAAAGAGATCCTGAGCTCCCAAATTTTCCAACATGCCATAAAACTGTTCATCTTCGCTTTCCTCAATGACCATGTCCACGGAATTGGACAAACACAAGGAGAAGCGTCGATTATCCATTTCAGGTTCCTCAATTACTTTGGCCTTTTTCTCCGGAGACACGCTTCGAGTGTCAACGCCAGTAAACATTCCTAATTAGATACAATAATAATATTGGGAGTCGGAAATAAACTTCGGGAAGGAAGTATAATCTACATCTACAGGATTTGATAAAGCTCGGCGAGTAAAGGGAAGATGAAAGAACGATAACGTTATAAATGATTAGTTTCATTAACCCTTTAACCGGAACTAACCCCTAAAGAAAGTTTTACATCTTAAACACAAATACTTCAAAGATAAGACTTAATCTTATCAATGAACAAATGAGGAACTGTCGACAAAATTTATACACACCAAATCCTTCAGTAAATTCCTCAAGAGTTAGGTATCCGTTGGAATCTTCATCCAGAGTGTCAAATACTTCCTCCAGTTGTTCCGGAGTCAATGACAACTCCTCTTGTAGCCTTTGCATATCCCTTTTTGTTATAAAACCCTTCCCCTCCTTGTCGCATAATTCATATAACTCATGGGCTTTGGCGACAAGTACTTCTTTCACATCATCAGTCTGTTGTTGGTCAGTAGACGCATTGTCAACCACGGCTGAATTCATCTTTGCGCGGATACAAGTAGTTAAGTACTTTGTCCTTCAATCGTTCATGGTACTACGCAACCAAAGTCTGTTTGGGTAATAAAAATTATGTATAAGGAAAAATTTATTCGAATCCCATTTAATAAAATACTTTTATTAAAGTTTTGGGAGAAAAACGTTCTTAGAAGTTCATAAACAGATGAAGTATAACGCTCTTAACCAAATATAAAGAATTTTACGCAGAATTTATTTAAATTTATATTCAACTTTGGGAAGAATGCCAAAAAAGAAGGAAATATATGGTCTCGACTCCAATTTTATTGGGTTTTTCAGGATCTATTGAAGTACAAATTACAGTCCCGATTTAAACCCTTCACAAACAATAGCCTGAAAAAGAGAGTTTTAAACCTAGCGACTTTTAGGTTTAGAGGGGAATATTATATATGATAGTTTCACTGGCTTTGAGTTTCCATATGCGTACAAATAAAATAAATAGAAAAATTAATGCCTCGAATGACCTCGTTCTAAAATATTTATCCACTGTACTTGTCGACTATACTGATATTATATTGTTTGTAATTTATTAGTAGACTTAGGTGGATGTAAAACGAATAAATTTAGGCTTAGCAATTTCAACCCATGCGCAAAATATTCGTCAAAATCATACGAAATTAAGCAAGTACTTGTACCAACCTACGGTACGGTGGAGGTTAGTCAGTACGGTATATGACTCATGACATTGCTCTGAACACTACGCTGTGTTTGTTTGTTTAGTGAAAGATCGGGGGGGGGGTAGATACTCTGTTCAAAAAGTTTAATTTTACTTCGAGGACTTTGTAACAAATTTTAGGAAGACTTAATTACAATTAAACTAACTCTATTTATCTAATAAATTTTGACGATCATATGGGGGCTTTTATGACTTTGACAAGCTGCCGGAACCCACCACAAGTCTAATCAAATTGAGATAAGAAGTCAAGTGACTATATCTATTGTCTCATACTTAATTAGATATGAAGATCCTTCACGAACCTCAAATTCCGGATACGTGGTTACCATGGAAACTTACCGGCAATCTAAATGAGCTTTAATTTCTCTGAAATAAATTACAAAACTGCCAGAAATAAACGATGTTCAGACGGAAAACATTTAGCCAGAAATTTATGTTGGAATCTTAATAAGATAGGGGCACTATTTTTTCATGACACCTCTCGAGCTCTAACTGACCCATATATTAACCATTATAACCTACAATGAAACAAGGTAGAACATTCGCAGCTTGTGTTTACCGTTTTTCTAATCAAAACTGGGTCAGAAATTACAATAAAATAGGCCAGTGTTATTATTATTATTATTATTACGCGTATCAATTAGTTGAAATACATTTACTTTTCACTTCTAATTATCTTTTCCCAATGTTACGGTACGGATGGGAATGCTACAAGATGCGAGCGAGATACAATCAATAATTGCACTACAAAGATAAAGATTCAAGGTTTAATTACGCGATTGATGGCTGTTGTATCGAAAGAATTAATTTCAAATAAACCTTAATTGGTACTTAAATAAGCGGTTGCTACTTAAGGAATTTTTTATATTTAATTAGGAAATGAGTCATTTTAAGATAAACAGTACCGTTATTCATAGTTTTACCCTAAAAATATTCATTAAAAATGCGACTAAAAAATTAAGGCGATATCAACAACATCACCTGTGCTCAACAATACACTTACCAACTCAATTTGAAATATCTTTTGAATTTAACTTTACACATAGACATTTAAAGTTAATTATTATTACATACCTTAACATTTAAGTAACTCTGTAAAATTATCCAATTGATTCTTCCTGGTAATCTTTTTTCGTGGGCATATTATTAAGAAACAACACAAGTCTATTGTCTTTTCAGATGCAACTCTTATTTTCTGTACTTGATGAGAGAGAGCGAGAAAGAGGAAAAACGGTAGTGTACAAAAGTACGTACGGGTATTTACTCGTCAGAATAAAAGTTTTCCTTCAGAAAAAGTTCTAAAAAGTTATTGGTCGTTTTGTTTAATCCACCAGCAGGTGCGTACGTACGGCTAAAGGCGCGTTATACCTTGATACGATAGGAGCTGCTAGTGCTAGCCTTGCGTTGTACACTGTACACTGTGTCCCCGTTTACCGGCGTGGCAAAGTAGGGGTTTGTAGTTAGGCTTAGCGAGGACACTGTCGTCAAAAAACTGTCATATAGATAGATAAGAGGCGGTGTATATAAGATTCCAAGCATCCCTCTATACCGTTAAAACCTATAGCTAATACCTACATATATATATTGATGCAATCATTTTTACAACCGAGATACAACCGCGTTTGTTTGAACCAAGTAGATGTATTGACTTTGAAAATAAGTTAGGAGGATTACTGACAGTGTTTTGAAGATTGGGTTTTGTGACAACCCGGGAGGGATTATGGGAAGGTTCTTACAAATACTCAGCTCCTTTCAAAAAGGGCGAAATCTATTGAGCAAATGTTTGCTTTGTCCATTAGGTATTCGGTAATCGAAAATGGGTATTTATATAGTAATTGTTCGCGTTCTTGGAAGACCCCGAAAATTCTATGGACTACTACGGATATCATGACGCTTCTAAGATAACGAAATGACATAGAAAAATAAATTGAAAATTCCAATCCTGATATAGGAATTCAACCTTGAAAGGAGTTAACTCGTGCGTTGGATTCCGCGTTAAATTAACTGCTTCCAAGGTTGTTATAGTGTGTATATTCACTGTTAGGGATGTATCAGTGACTGCACCCTAGGATACGTTAACCTAATGGTCTCTTATTACATTCTATCCATCTTGACTAGAGCTCCGCAACTATATTATTTCAACATACCATACATACTACGGAGTGTCTCATTCTTTAGTAGTAGGTTACAGTTGGACCATGAGACTAATCCGAATGCGCGAGTGACGCGTTGATACGAAGATATGCAGTCCTTCTGACCATCTTTGTTTGAATTCGTGCCAGTTTGATGGACAGACGACTTCAGCTTGGGAGAATGGAAACTCGAGAGAAAACCACCACGTGTTTCTCGGATCGATATACATTCTCTGTCCCGGTCTAGGCGAGAGTTTTAACAAACTATATCAGAAAGTTAACGAGAACGGTCTAACTGGAAAAACTTTGGCCGCAATTCGTGCCGCGAGACTGAACGTTCAAGATTCGCGTCGTGGTCCCAACTTTTTAACTCCATCATGTATGGCATGTTACTAGAGAGTGTCCAGCACTATGTCCGGTCTGAAATGGGAGAAGAAGTATGGTCTAAAGTTCTGGAAGAGTCCGGCTACAAGAACGCCGTTTTTACCACGAGACAAATTTATCCCGAATGTTTAATGCCACGATTAGCGGCGGCGTGCACGCGTCATTGCCAAGCCCGGGGTGATGAGGACTATTTGTACTTTTTCGGACAGTGTTTCGTACTGTTCTTCAGTCATTACGGCTACGATAAACTTATCAGAGCCACCGGAAGATACTTCCGAGATTTCTTACACGGTATAGATAACTTGCATCATCAAATAAGGTTCAGTTATCCGAAAATGAGGAGTCCAAGTTTCTATATCGAAACTGAAGATGCCGAAGGTTGCATTCTTCACTACAGGTAATATTTTTTCTTAACTTTTAATTAGTCTGAAATTCAAAATACAACTCGCAACCATCAGAATTTTCTGATATCCAATCTTACAGATCAAAACGCAACGGTTTCGCTTCGTATGTCAAAGGTCAACTCCATCAAATCGCCACTACATTCTACGGATTAGAACTAGAAGTTGAAGTACTGCAAATTGAGGAAGGACCATCGGGAAGTCACGTCGTTTTCGAATTAAAGTTCGACAATCATTCTTGTATGATAGAGGATGAACAAATCCAAGGTCAGTAAAAGTTAGAAAAAATCCCTTCTCCAAATCCCGGAATCCCAAAGTCCGAGGGAAGGGATAATGGCAACCTAATCCCTCTTTTATTGACCACTATAAAAAAGAACCTTGAACAGGCATAGTAGGGGGAGAGATTCAATTTATTTGGCCCTCTGTTATAGGGCCTAATTACATCCTTAAATTAAACTGCGCATATCCCATTTCTAATTAACTTCCAATTCCATTAAACTTAGGATATTAAGTCTGGAGACATTTTAGAAACCCTTTGAGACTATATATCAACCCTTTACTGTTGGTCATCCCGGGCAGATTGACCCTGAGTAGGACGACCTTAGACAACCGCTATACGGGATGTCTCTTATCAGAAGCGTCCAGGGCTAGAATAAAGTGCAATTTATACTTCTTCGGGTCTACGTACCCAAGGTCGCCTGGTAATGACACACACGGACGTCGCTAACCCCTCTTTATATATATAAAAGTGCTCCGTTGATAGTCCCATAGAGACTGCCAAGTAGTCACCAATAAAAAAACCTCTGAAGAATAACTGCTTTGGAGAAAATATATATGGAGGGCTGGTTGGGGTACTTACCATCCTATGAGTTTCTAGAAAGATGGGTTTCGTTCTCTCCATACCATAAGCGCCTAATTGATTCGTCCAAGCTCTTCTTCATTGATCTAGCTTCTTTCCAAGCGAGTAAACATCCAGAAAAAATGACAAAGAAATAAGTTACTCTTAGAGTAAACAAATAAAAAAGAAACCCCACTGTTGCTCAATAATTGTACACTTTCGTGGTGGTAGATTGTATGTACATATCTTAGTAATTATTAGGCTTATCAAACGAAACTCGCAAATTTATTTCAGCTTGTGGTTCTTGGAATATACCGGAACTGGAACCAGTCAGCACCGATTCCTTCTTCCGCTTGTTTCCATTTGGTTTGGCCTTTGATCGTGATTTGAAGTTGCTGGTAATTGGGGATAAAACAATGGAACTCTTCGGTACCGAATCTCTGGTGAAGAAACGCGTCGACAATTACTTCCATCTTCATCGTCCTCGAATGAACTTCACTTGGCAAACTGTAAATAAATAAATAAATTTATTCCGTTGAGTAGTGACAGCCCGTATTAACTTCGTGTAGAACAGAATACAATTGAAAGCGGGGAAACTGACATTACGTAATATAAACAAGTTAAGGTTAGGTATAACAACACGTAGGCGGTGAACCGTTATAGAAGACATTCTTACACGTGATACGGAAGCGTCAATAAATAACCAATGGCAAGGTCGTACCCGTAATATTAATTTTAATATTACCTTACTTCTGGGTTCAAAATTTTCCCAAATATTACAATAGCTTTATCACGTGTTATATTTATCTGATCAAATTTGAGTTAACGGTAGATGCATGGCCGTCTGCACGCGATACAATCCCAGACCCTGGTATTAACGAAAGAGTTAAAGAAACGAGTCCCATCCGAACTTGGCACTACAGTTAAAGGCGGGGAAAGAGTTCTATTTCATAGCTTTAAAAGTCAGGTGATGAATTGGTGCTTGGGTTTTTCCGTCAGGAAGAGTCATTGACTTTTATTAAAGTTTTTCCGATGGTGAAGAAAGATTTTAAAGTATATTTTCACCTTAAGTTTGGAGTAATATGTAATGCTATCTTAATAAGATTAAAGAGTAGACTTGCTATCAAGTTAGGTTGTTTTTTTTAAATAATGGATGCAATAGTTTGTTTCATTAATGTTCTTTTTCTTTCTGTTTTGTCAGCTTAATTAGTTTGTTAAAAGAAGAAAATTATATTTCTTAGTTAAGATAATATTATTGTAAAGTTTGGGTTAACCCGTTTTTAAATTCTTTCAGATTATGACCTTGCAAAAGGTCGTGGTGGAATTAGAGTGTCAAAACTCGATTTATAGTTCAACTCTGGTGATTCAAGACAGACGTCAAAGTAACAGCGTGAAAAATCTTTTACTCAAAGGTCAAATGAGATTCATCCCTGAATGGGAGGCCATGGTTTACTTATGCGTTCCTTTGTAATTACTTACTAAAGTAGCTTAAGATTGAAATTACTTATCTATTTAATTAATTAGTTAATCGTACTTAAGGTTAAGCAATATTCAAGAGATTCAGGAGGTTGGTCTTTACTTAACTGACCTGTGTCTTCACGATGGTAGTCGTGAATTGGTCCTAGCTGGTTGGCAACACGCGGCCAAAGTGGAAGTTACTTACGAGAAGGTCTGGGATGTTTTATTTCTTTGGTAGGGGTGAATTAAGTACTTGAATTATAGTTGGAAGAGAGAAGCAGGGAGTTAGAGGACAATTTGGACAAACTTGACCAATGGCGACAAAGAAGCGATGACCTCCTATACTCGATGATACCTAAACAAGTTGCGGAACGTTTAAGAAATGGCGCAGATCCCATTGATACTTGCGAAGTAATTACGTGCATAATTAAATTAGGCTTAACAAAATTCACTAAAGCTTAAGGTAAAATTTGATTTGTAGACTTTCAGTAACGTAACGGTGCTCTTCAGCGAATTGGTCGAGTTCTCCGAACTTTGCAAATTACTTTTACCATTGCAAGCTGTTGATTGCATCAACGAAGTCTTCTCTCATTTTGATAAAATCATTGATAAGTACGACGTCTACAAGGTACAGTTTGATCTGACGCCTCTTGAAGGGCATGATTTACTTTAATTCACTCCTTAGGTCGAAACGGTGGGTCAAGTTTACATGCTTGTAAGTGGCGCACCTGAAAGTCAAGTTAACCATGTTGAAAACGTCGCCAGAGCAGCTCTGGATATATTGGCTTTTATACAAAAATGTTCCATAGAACCAGTCAAGAAACAAAATAATATCGCTTTAGCTTTGAGATCCGGTATCGAGTTTATTTTAAAGTGTATGTTTATTAATTGATATTAATTAAATTTAATCTTAATTAGGGATTCATTCGGGTCCAGTAGCTGCCGGAGTAGTGGGAAGAAAGATGCTACGGTATTGTCTTTTTGGAGATAGTGTAAATACTGCGGCTAGGATGCAAACGCATGGAGAGGTTATATCTATATATATATATATAGATGAAATATAATTTAATAATTAAGCTAATTACAGGCTGGTAAAATTCATATTAGCGAGTCTTGTCGAGACTTACTGGATAAAGAAAGATTCGAGACAACTCCACGTGGATATATTGCAGTTAAGGTATTTAAATTGCAATTAAATTCAAGTACTTTTAAACTTAATTAAACTAATTTTTAAAAGGGAAAAGGTTCAATGCGAACCTATTGGTTAAATCGGTTTATTCCAACCGAGAGTGATCGCTGAAACTTAATTTTTTTAATAACATTTATAGGTTAGTAAACTAAATGTTAAAATTGAAAATTGTGACGTTATGTCTATTATCAGTTGATCTATTGTTTATTCTAATGTTTTATCAGTTAAAAAGTAACCTTACAGTGTTGTATAAATAGCCATGTTTTTAATCTATTGTTAAGCATTCCTAGTTCATCCTTCATATAGTTAATAAAGATATTTTAAATCTACTTATTTACGTGTGCTCAATCAAGTAACGAAACATGGTGTCAGAAGTCTGTCTTTTCAAGTCGGTTTGGTTTTTCTTTCGGGTCCGTATCCTTCCAGTCACGTACGCGCCCCAAGTACTTGGGCCTCTCGCTATCAGAATCATGCAAGCCGTTACCCGTACCTGCAACGCCTCAAGTCTCGACGTCTTTTCACGTTGACACGCCAGTGCCTTTCAACTTCACGTGTCCACATGACTGGCCAAAATGGAGACGGGCCACGTTCAATTCAAGGGTCCAGCACGAAGGAGAACTAGTGGAAGAATTTATAACGGCATGCAGAGCGCAGATTGAGAGCGGTTGTACGAGAGAACGCACAGTCAAACCAAGCACAAAAACGAAATTTTGACCGTCACCATGGAGTGAAAGAACTGCCCGAATTATAACCTGGAGACAGGGTATGGATAATTGATATGCGAAGAGAAGGGGCAATTATAAGAAAAGCGGAGGAACCAAGGTCTTATATAATTGAGACAACGAACGGCAACTTGCGAAGGAATCGTTTCAATCTAATCACCTTACCAGACAGAAGAACAAATAATATATCGTCTTCGCTAAGTCCCCAGGTTTCTGATATTGGTCCAGAAGACATGATGAGCCCGAAGTTCAAAGTCTACCATCCGGGATCCTGTCATACCTAGCAGCATTACGGAAGATCCTCCACCAGTCAACAGCCCAAGGAATAGAGACGTCCTTCAATCGAGACACGGACCAGGCGGAACGGATGAAACAGAAGACATCTCCAGCCAAGACCGTTCTGACAATGTCCAAGTTGCAGCCACACAACAACAATCAGCAGTCAGGGATGAAATACGCAATTACGGCACAAAACAAGAAGCGGTCGCATTTCAAAACCAATAGTTAGATTCGGACAAACGGACCCAAGGAATAATCTAACATAGATTAAGAAAAGGGGATGTGACTTTATGTCTATTATTGATCTATTGTTTATTCTAATGTTTTATCAGTAAAAATGTAACCTTACAGTGTTGTATAAATAGCCATGTTTTTAATCTATTGTTAGGCATTCCTAGTTCATCCTTCATGTAGTTAATAAAGATATTTTAAATCTTCTTATTTACGTGTGCTCGATCAAGTAACAAAACAAAAATATATTTCATTGATATTGTAAAAAGTCGTTGTTAAAATAAAGTCACAATTTTAATTTAAAATCTATATCACTTTATTGTACAAATAAACAAACATTTTTATGAGATGGTAATTAAAAAAAATTAGTGGTGGCACAATAAATAATAACATTTCAGAGAGTTCAGAGGTTAAAAAGGGGTGGAGCAAATTCTTAGTCAAATCGTCTCGCGATACGCCATAATTTGTTGGTTTTCTTTCAGTTCAGGAAGTAAAATGACGTAATGATTGTCATGAGGTCGGTAATTAAGAGTTTTATTTATGGTATCCACCATAACTTCCTCCGCCATAACCGCCAGAGTATCCTCCCCGACTACTTCCGGTCGAGCCCCATCCACCACCATAACCACTCGAGCTTCCTCCACCGTATCCCCCGGAATATCCTCCTCCATAAGGCTGGTAACTTCCGTACCTACTACTTCCGCCATAACCCCCTCCTCCATGCACTCCCATGCCATATCCACCCATACTTCCGCCATATCCCCCGGAATATCCACTGCCTCCGTATTTATCGTATCCACTTCCTCCTCCGCCGTAAGGACTGGATCCGTAACTACTTCCGCCGTATCCACCGTAACCTTTTCCATAAGTAGATCCGTACTTATCGTAACCCGAATATCCGGAATATCCGCTTCCGCCGCCGTAACTAGATCCACCGTAAGCTGGATGTCCACCGCTTCCGTATTTATCATATCCACTTCCTCCGTAACTACTTCCTCCATATGGACTTCCGCCTCCTCCGTAGCTACTGCCTCCGTATGGACTTCCGCCTCCTCCATAACCGCTTCCACCGTAGCTACTACCTCCGTAACCCCCGCCATAACCTTTATCTCCTCCGTATCCACCTCCGTAGACTCCGTAAGCACTTCCGGTGCCATATCCACCTCCCATACTTCCGTAGCCTCCACTTGGACCTCCTAATCCGTAACTTCCGCTGTAGGAAGATCCACCATATCCTGGATATCCACCGCTAGTTCCTACTCCGTAGGCTCCACTTCCACCTCCTCCATAAGCGGAACTCCCTCCGTATCGGTCACCACTTCCTCCATAACGATCGGAACTTCCACCGTATCGATCTCCCCCTCCGAAATATCGATCGCCTCCTCCTCCGTATCGATCGTAACTACTACTTCCTCCGTAACGATCAGAGGAACTACTTCCACCGTATCGATCGCCGCTTGATCCACTTCCGTAGGATCCTCCTTTACCTTCGCTATTGTAATTATTGGAACTTCCTCCGTTACTTCCACCGTCACTTCCGTAGGTTTGCGCCACTTTTATATCCGGACTGGTTACTTTCTTCTCGTCCGCGCTTTTACCTTTTGGTACCATTTGTTTAGAACTGTCATGTTGATTGCTGTGAGGGTCAGCATTGACCAGTATCGATACAAAAATGACCAGTACACTTAGTTGACATAATATCTAAAACAAAAATTGAGATATAATTAGGAAACACTAAGGATTATTTAAATAAAAGTTTAATTAATAATTTTCAAGTGTTAGACTTGGACAAATCATTAATGATAAAATTGAGCCATGTTCATACTATAGTCTGTCCTATCTTACTAACAGCTATGGCAAGTTCAATTAAATTTTTAATTAATATTAAGCGAACATCGGAGCTCAACAAATTATTTATAGAAATAAATTGATTTTGATATTTCGAAATCAGCTGGAGTATCTAGCACGAATTTAACTCTAAACAATCCACAAAATTAAAAATAAATAATTCTAAATAAATCCAATCAAATTATTTCCAATAATAAATAAATTAAAATAACCCACCCACCATAAATTAAATTAAAACTAAATCAAAGTTACATATATCTAAATTTAAAACTAAAGTTTAAAAAAAGTCCCTTACCGTGATCTTGGTGTTAAGTCGAGGCATCGTTCCTGGTTTAAAGATGGAATCAAAATGATGATGCACTCGCGGCTCTTGCCCCTGGACACTAGTTTTTATATCGGGTGGGATTCCAAGAGTCACGTGATATCCTTTAAATACCCCCTTTTCCCAAAGAGAAAAAAGGGGTGCTACAAACTATACAAGCAAGCACCACCACCACTCGGGAATGTTACGCCAACAAGTAGGCCCTCCGCACCTCTAACAATATAATAATTCCAACTAACAACAAAAGGGGATGTATATAACTTCATCTCCCTAAAATGGTTCCGGAAGACCGATTTCATCTTTGTATTTTATTTTCAATCATTTGTGTATCGCTGTCGTTACAGTATCGTTGGCAAAAACCAATACAAGTTAATTATTGTTCGGTTTTTTCATTCCAAGGTGCTAATATAGTATATTTGTTTATTTTTCAAATACGAAAATAAATAAATAAATTCGCATTATTTACTTGTTTTAAATATTGCTTAAAAGTGTTCTACCCCTCGATTTGTATCAACGCGTACAGGGTGTTGCATAAAGGGTAGTTAATTTTGAGTCGAAAATGTTCTAAACACATTGTATTAAAACACATTAATATGATAATGAATTATATATTATAATTTTCAAAATCTTCAAGGTCAATAAAAAAGAAAAATCATTTCCCCCTTAACTTAAATTGTTGGTTTATAGACAAAGTTTGTTTAACCAAATAAAAGAAAATCGCATCACGCGATTTAGTAACAGTAAAATGAATGTTTAATTTACCTTGAACGTGTTTCGGTTATTAAATTCAAGACGGTGTTATATAAATTCAAATTTTTATCTAACCTCGAAAACCACGATTTATTGAAAACGTTTTCACCAATTACTGAACGGGTAATTTAACAATAAAATCAATTTACCCACAAATTCATCGAAATCAAATAGGTCAATACATCTTATAAGAAAATGTACTCTAAAAACAATGTACATACTTAGCAAATTGTTAAGCCTAATCGAATCTAACATCCTAAAACTGATTTCAAACAGGAAAAGAAAAATGCAGAGGATTTTTCTTTCAGTAACTTCTTTGGTAAAAAAGAAATTCGTTATAAAAAAATGTACCCTTCACAAAATCGTTAGAGCGACTAATTTATGTTAATATCATTTAGACTAGGGAAATAAATTGTCTTATATAAGAATAGTGGAAATATTACGAAAGCATTTCGTTTCAACACCTTTAGAATGAAAATCCGAAACCTTTTTTGATTCAGTAAGCAGATTCTTTGTTAAGCCTTTTTTTCTGCGTCGAAAGATTTTTTAATTCATTATGTCATTTAGGGCGTCACTAATAATTTTTTCTGTTAGTTTTTATTTTAATTTTTAGTAAACAAATAAATAAGTGCCACAAAGTAAACATTATATTTCTGTATTGAATGGTCTACACATGATGTGCATAGCCGTACAGACTTAAACAATATTCAAAGTTACCCTTACGTCATCAGAGAAATATAACGTAACCTAATCTAACCCGTAATCAGCTAATGACCAAGTTACTTGAAAACTGTAATTATATTTGACTAACAATCTGTAACTTGAAAGTAGTTGAGAGTTACGGAGTACTGATTATGGATGCTTCAATTCAGATATGCAAAAACACTCTTATATTCATTTAGTATTCAGAATAATTTAAATAATATTCAAGCTCCAATTATTTATCGGCTTAACAAAGATTTTTCTCTAGATTTCAATGTCAACCGGTACTCATCTTTCATTAATGTCATAATAAAATGCCTTGTTAATAAGGTTTATATAAAACCACACCCAATTTGAGATAAGAAGACACTTATTGTCAAAATGCTCAGGGCGCTAAAAGACAAAGTTGTAACATAATAAAACACAATTAAACCTGTTCTTTATTCTTTTAAAAAAATGTACCGATTTTTTTAGTTGTTGATCAAAATACGTCATCTCTTAGACATAAATTAATCCCTTAAACCAGGCTGAATTGTGAGAAATTTCCCATGAATATTTAATTAACTAAATTTAACCCTGAACTTTGATGTCTAAAGGTTAGGCTTCTGTAATTCCATCGGCAAGTTTACTAATTTAGCTCACGTATTTAATCATTTAGCAGCGAAAAGCCTAACCACCCAATAATAGTAATAATACACGTGTCCTGTTTGCCATCGTCTAGGCCTAGGTATTCCCAAAAGTTCTATTCAGACCCAAGCTAGATAATTAAACAAAACATACACTGTAGAGCTCTCTCTGTGTGTCCCATTTGACCACGGGCAAACACCGGTATTGTATAGTTCAACCGGATCTAACTTTATTTCATTGTCAATGTTATTGTAGAGTTATATTTAAATATATAAAAAAACCTACGAGAAACTAAATATAAAATATCCGAATTGAAAACCAGTTTTCAATGATGATCTGTTCTGCAGTAGTCGGTCAAATTCATTAAATTCCATAATAGCTTATTGATGAGATGTAAACTATATTATTTTGTCAAAAAAAATATACCGTTGCCTTTAGGTGGTTATCTAACCCTTTCATTACGGTCTATCAATATTTAGGGTAATCGCAATTCGTATCTTTAGGGTTACGTTTGAATGTCAAATAATATGTTTTAGAATGCTAGCTATCATCAAATTGATGAAACGAAACGAGTTTTATTGAATAGTAACGTAAAAACCGGGCTTCCTTTTTATGGAATGAATAACTGTTGTAGAAAAATCCCGTTGTTAAACCTAGTACAACAGTCGTTAGAAGAAAAAGAATTTAAACTAATTCAATAAGCCTTTTTTGGAATTTTTCATTTAATTTGGCGCGCTTTTACATTTCGATGTGTCACGTGTTTTCTGAATAAATTAAAATCGCGCGCGCTTAAACATATATTAACTTCACGCGCCTTTTCTCGCGCGCTTTTTATAAAATGTTAGAGAAATGAATGTCACGTGATTAGGAAGGATGTAGCCAACAGATATCTAAATTCTAGAAACTCTCAAAGAGACTCGTTAAGTCTATAGGTATGAATTGTTTGGAAACAAGGACTATATTTTGACGTTTCCGGTTGGAAAAATTAAGATAACTTTTATTTTCGAGTTAGGGGTTGACCTATTGTTCCGCTAGAACGCGTTTTCCAAGGAAAATTCCTCGAATTATTTATAATACGACTCTTGGCTGGTCAGTTACCTCGCTTCAATGTTTAAAAGTATCAACTCTCACTCACTTCTAAGGAATTTTGAAAGAAAAAAAAAATCGATGAGCTAAGGTTGATTCAACTCTTGATACATCTTCCCTTATACCGACAAAACAAATTGTCACAAGCGATTTTTAACCAATGATGACAAAGAAATTGAAAGGCTTTTGAAAATAGCCTAATAATTAACACCCCTTTTCAGAAGAATAGGAAATTCATTTTCAACTAGGGAAACGCGTTGTTACTGTATAGTTTAAACTGATAATTACGAAGTAAAATAAGTTGGTAATCCTGTATTAAAATCGGGTCGTACTTTGGGATGTGAGAATTCTGTAAATATGAACGCTATGGGAGGAATTTCTTCAAGGTATTACAGATAAAATTGTGCTCTTTCAAACGATACTATTTACTTGCGCTTTCACCAACCAGAGCTCTAGTAATTAAAGTTTGAAACAAAAATCATCTTTAGACCTTTAGTTGCACGGGGTTAGCATATAGACTAACTTGTTAAGGTCAGAACGCTGCAAATATTAGCAGCAAGGAGAAATTACCACTGTTGTTATCTTTCAAATGATGCCCAATACTCGCTAATACACCAATTAGAAGTCTAGATAATCAACCTTTTCTTTATAAAAATGCATTTATAGACAAACAACCCGATGGAACTACTACTACCAACACTACTACAACTACATCATCCTTTAGCATATTATCCACACTGATGGGGTGTCTCTAAAAACCTTGGCCATTATTAGGGGCTTATGCACAAAAAAATAGAAGTTGTTGAACCGTATACAGATAGACAGACACGTCGTTTCAAATTGTAAGAACCGGAATTAGTTTGGTTTGATCACCATCTATTTTTTTGTTAGAAAATAAAGATTAAATAAAGGTTTTTGTCGCCCTATACTTTTATAATCTTCTCATAATACCGTACCAACAATACTTTTATTTAAACTTTAGAAAATATTTTATTTTTAAGGGGAAAAATGGTCCTTTTATAACACGGCTTGCCATCCGTTTTAAATACCAGGAGATTGTCAATATTTGACAGACTATATCGTAATCCCAATAGACATTTATTTATTAAATAACCAGACAATTTGACCCAGCTTCCTTATGCTTATATCCTTTGACCGTTAAATATTATTAAACACAATTAAATACCTTAATACGGTCTTGTTCATTTTTATGAATTGATAGGAAAATTCCATGTCGAGTTGTTTAGCTAATCGAGGAAGTGTAGTAGTTTCCTACTATGATTAATTTATGACCTACCATCTACTTCTTAAGTCAAAAATAATGTTTTTTTTAGTTTGAGAAATATTGAGAAATTAAAATTAAGATTGAGATTAAAAATAGGGGTTACGAGGTTAATTAAACATTACTACGTTTTAAAAATTAATGCCTTATCATTAAATCTTTCAAAATTTTCTCACGACCGTAAAAAATAAATATAGAAACTAAACCTAACTTCCGAAACAAATAAAAATGAAATGTCATTAAATTTAATAAATGATTCAAGGTAACTTCTTTATTAAAAAAAATAGAAGTGACTTTGTAAAAAAATCGGCTACTTTTCCTCAACTACCGACTACACGCTTGAAATTCCACGTAAATTATGAGAAAATAAAAATTCGAAATGAAGCACTTGTATTTAGTATTAGGTAAAGCTTTCTTTGATCTCGTTAAATAAATCTATTATATATATATGAGAGGCCCACCTTCGAAATTCTAAAGAAATGGGGAGAGAGAGAGAGAGAGAGAGAGAGAGAGAGAGAGAGAGAGAGAGAGAGAGAGAGAGAGAGAGAGAGAGAGAGAGAGAGAGAGAGAGAGAGAGAGAGAGAGAGAGAGAGAGAGAGAGAGAGAGAGAGAGAGAGAGTTACACCCACAAAAATTCGAACTTCAAACTATTTCGAAATATTTTCCCTGATTAATTTTAACGAGCGACGCAATCATGTTATATAATGATCCGATATAAATTTTCATGGGCAGAACTTATACCATAATAGAAATTAAGCAATTCAAAATGAATTAATTAAATTATAACTTCTATTATCTTTCTTTGTAATTAAATTCTATCAAATTAGGTCTCGCGCGATGATTTTCCTTTGAAAAATATTCGGAACTAAACAGTTTCGCGCTATGAAAACACGAGAAGTTCAATTGTTAAGCCTAATTCGAAAGAATTCAAATCTAGGCTTAGTAAAATTGAAATCAAGAAACAGTCTCGCGCTTTGAAAACACGAGAAGTTAATTTGTTAAGCCTAATTTTGAAAGAATTCAAATTTAGACTTAGTACAATTGAATTAAAATAACAGTCTCGCGCTTTGGAAACACGAGAATTTCATTTGTTAAGCCTAATGTGAAGAGTTCAATTTTAGGCCTAATTCAATAGTTTAAAAATTTAGGATTTTTTGTAAAATCCAATTGTTAAATTTAGTGAATATAATAATAAATGATTTGAAAGAAAAAATTGAAAAGGATATATTAAACGGTGTGTTTTTTAGATCATATCAAAAAATGTGGGGTAAAAATGGCGTGTAAAAACTGGGAGGGGTCTTGAACTAGCAGACCTCAGCTGCTCCTAAAAAAAAAAAGATTTTTTTTTAATTTATAACTTGTAAATCTCTTGCCAAAAAACTATACGTAACATTCTTTTTTTAAAAAAGAAAAAAAAAAATTGAACGAACTCACGTTAGCCTCTAAGCTAGCTACCTGTCTAATATTAATTACGTAAATCTTAAGAATATTTCAATTTTTGGATATGATAATTACGCCAAATTCAAAATTAAAATTCGAGATTGTCCTACGTGATTTTGTTCAAAAAAAATTTTGCGACATCGAATAAATTAAATTTGCAATACATTTAGCTACGTTGGGATAAGGCCGGGGTCAATTCGAGGTCATTTAAGTTCAAACTATACTCTAATTCTATTTTAAAGTTAATTTATTAAGTCTAAATAAAGTAATATAAGTTTTAAAGCGAAGTAAAAAAGGCACCTTTATAAAAAACTAAACATTTCTTCGCAAAACACAATTAGTCCTAACGAGTGCGGTTAAGCCTTGGGCACGTAATTATAGAACTTGAAACAAACCGAATTACTTTAGGCCTAACCACGATAATCAAAAACTTCAATAATTGTTATTAGTTTAAAACCGCAAAAACACTTATTTACAAAATCACCACGGGCATATAAGCCTTGCGCAAAATGATTGGAAATTTATTAATCAATTTATTTGACAGAAAAAAATAAGTTGTTCGAGTTTAAAACAAGCAAAGAGTGCCAGTCGATGGTTAAAAATTACGAAAATTTGAGGGGGTCTCCTATTTCCCTTAATTTAACCTTATAACTGTACAAATGTCCATTTAAAATTGGCAAATGTTAGACACCCCGGTTTGAAAATTAGGGGTACATAAACCCGCGGGCCTAATCGGGGATAATAAAAAAAATTTAACCCTTGTGTCTCCGAGGGGTGTGACACCTTATATAAAAAAATAATCCCATACAGCTAGAGGCATTTAATCGTTTAAACTTGTATTATATTTAATTTATAGCTTTTTTTTTAATTTCGTAATAAAGGTGTGACGGATTAAGTTCAACTATTAAATTTCAAGATCAAAAGTAACACGAGTTTCAATACTGGCAATTATAAAATTACTTTATATGTAATTATTATTTCAAAATCAACTTATTTAATATAAATTATTAGTTTTTTAATATATATTTTTAAATAATTGATTCAACTTGTAATAATTACATAAATTAATAAATTATTTCAAAATAGAAGTTCATAATTTACGCAAGTAACGAAGAAGTATAGATAGCACACGCGCTAAAAGGGGAAGAGAAATTTCATCCCCATTCTTTTTAACTTTAACTGCGCATGCGTTCCAGGGTTGCCAGTGATTTGTTTTTAAAGCATCTCGGGGGGTTTGGAACCGAATGATAATTGCTGAATCGAACAGAATTGTCTGACTATGGCAACACTTGTACGCACCACTACAATTTCTATTGTCCTAAAAATGTTTTAATTTCTCGGGTTTCTGATTAAATTAATTGAGGTGTTTATTGGTGCTTAAACAATACCGATATCACGTGAATTGTAAAAGGGATTTCATTTTTGAAAATCACACGTTAAGCTCGTGACCTAATTTGATTGGACAGATTCTAGGCGCGCGTGATTCAATCACGCACGAAAATAGTTCCAGTGGGCGTGTCCTTCAGGATAGGATAACGGAAAATAACTTTCGCTCGGACAATAGACGAATATCCAATTACCGGTGTCGTTTCTCAAGAAATATGGTTTTATCAAAATATTGTCAAAATTGGTTGGAACCCAAGGATTATTGAATCTATATTGTTTCCTAGATAAACCTTATTTTCTATATTTTACACTAAGCCTTTTTTAATTAGGCTTAGCAATTGATAAGGTCAACTACAAGGCGTATACGAGTTTAGTTTTAATTGTTTAAAATTAAAAAGAAATTAGGCAGTTGAGTTTTTGTTAAAACTACCAAAGAATAATTTTGAAATTAAAATAATTATTTTTTTTTTTCAAAATTATTTCAATTTGATAATATTAGGAAAGAATCATTATTTTCAATAAATCACTGTAGAAAATTACAGGAAATTATTGGCAATAAACGATCAGTGGATTATTCTATTGGATTAATTAATAAAAAATATTTTTCAAGTTAAATTATTCAGGTATTTTTCTAAATATTTTCTTAAGGTATTTGTCGCGGCTTATTAGAAATTATATTTAGGTGTCCTTGTTAACAGCCTTCATCATGGTATAATATTATATGTAAAGGAAATACTTGGGTGTCTAAAGGAAACCGATAAGTACCACATTCACCATTATAATTTGGCAAAAAAAAAAAAAAAAATCTAGGACACCATGGGTGCCTCTATTTAGGGTCCTCTCAAAGTCTCGAACACATCGCTCTAGTTAAACTTCTTATAAATTGTTTCATAACGTGGGGCACCTAGCAACAGTGTCTTTGGTTTTGTTAATAAAAATTTATATATTAATAAAGATTAGGTTTCGCTGATTTGCGAGGTAGCAAAGGGTCAAGGGTTCAAATGGTTCGATTAGGTTTCACTGTTTTACTAGGTAGCAAAGGGTCAAGGGTTCAAATGGTTCGATTAGGTTTAACGGTTGTACTAGGGAGTAAAGGGTCAAGAGTTCAATGGTTAGATTAGGTTTTACTGTTTTACTATGGAGTAAAGGGTCAAGGGTTCAATGGTTAGATTAGGTTTTACTGTTTTACTTGGGAGTAAAGGGTCAAATGGTTAGATTGGGTGCACGGTTGTACTAGGGAGTAAAGGGTCAAGGGGTCAAATGGTTAGATTAGGTTGCACGGATGTGGCAGGGAGGGCGCAAACGGTTAAATTGTCTATTTAATTATGATATAGTATTATTTTATTTAATAATATATCATATTAAATTATAGCAATTTAAAAATTAACTTCATTCGCACGTCATTCTCTCGTAATACAATGAGAAAATAAATTTTGAAGACAATCTAGATAATAAGTATTGGACCAACCCTAAATTTTTGGGCAATATAAGGTTGGTTTTTTTTTCGCCTGTCAATATATAAAATAACTCTTTTTCTATGAAAAGAACACCATTACATTTAGGAGGTTCAAATAACTAAAGAAAAAAAACGTTCAATAACATTATTTCCATGGTAAAAATTGAGGCCGAAAATGTCAGTGCCGCGTTTGTAATCCGCGTCTGACGCGTTTCTTACGACTCAAAAGATTGAAATAAAAAAAAAATTCAACAAAAACTACTCAACTTTAAAAATTAAATCATTTCATTCTCTCTCTCTTATTTTTTTTGGGGCGAAAATTTAAAATTTAAAAAAATTTATAGCACCATTTTGTTGGTTGCGAAGAAAGCCAATTTCGAACTTGTTCATTGTCTGTCAAAACGTGATCAACAAATTTAGGGAACAATATGTGAAGTGTTGAAGTAACGATCGACCTTCACGATTGAATTTCGCCTGTTAATCTCTATGAGTTAGATATACTTGAAGATAATGTTACTTGGCATTAAATCAAAGTGAATAATAGAATTTCCCCCGGTTTTGTATCGCTGTAAGGTCAATATGTTATCATTTATGAAAAAGGAAAAAACATCGTTACATAAAACATAATGTAATATTAAAGTTGAATTGGTCAAGCTAGAGAGAAAGAGTTAAATAAGCCATTGGCTTAGTGTGGACATCCCTTCATAGACAAGGCTTAGATTATTATTAAAAATATATAATTAAAATTTGCAATACCTAACATTAATAAATGAACAATGTGCATGGTTCAACGTTTTTAGGTACTAATCCCAATTTCTAATCTGAATCAGTACATAAATTCAAATGATTTGGGCGTTGGTGCAGGGTGTAGAAAAAGCTTTTAACAAGAGACTAAAATAAGAAGCCAGCTGTCAGACTTACCAAAAAGCACCACCGTATATTAAAGATGCCCATTAATCATCTAAGTCGAGCTACTTGTTTCAAAAATCTGAATTGAGAACCTAAAAACTAAGGTTTAAGGATTGAAGCGGGGCCATATAAGTAAAACTTGAATTACTTTCTAAACCACCGTAAAAAATTGCTCCTCTCCCCCCTCAGTGGAAAAATCAAATCCCACCACCGTACAGAATATTAGCGATCTAAAAACGATACGATCATTTTCTTGGACGTATTAAACTAAAAGTATATAAGGTGTTGGTCATCTTTGAAAATATTTAAATCAGACCCTTCAGACTTCATTTACATCAAAGAGATTTGAGAATAACATCCTGGTGGGTTTTCCTACAGAAAAACATTCGCTGACCAAAGGTCAAAAGGTTAGCCTCCCTCCTTACTTACTCGGGCTCCGTCTAACCTAAGAGGGTGACCTCCCACCCCTGAGTGGGTTGGTTTCTCCGTAAGTAATTAATGGAACATGGTCTATTGAGCACTTGCAATTAATGCCTACTTATTTAATACCACCAAGGGTCTGGTTTAGAGGTCGTACATGGGCTAAGGTTTTTCTTCCCCTCAATCTTTTTGACTCTCTCTTCTTGCGTGAATTTATTCGAAAGTTTTGACGGGGAGAAAGTGGTTTTTCTGTAACAAAAATCGGAGCAGAGTAAAGTTAAATTTTTTTATATCCCGTTATATAGAGAGTGTGTTAGTGAGCCAGAGCCACAGATCGCCTCGGGGTAAGGTTGGGCCGGGGTGCAAAATTCAGAATCTATCCGTAAGAGAATGACGAAACTGAAAACCACCACCCCCCGAATGATCCCCTCACTATAAAAGAGCAGGTTCATGCCCAGACGATGTTAGTGGAGCATCCATTCTTTCACCGGAAACATTTCCGAGCGACTTTCTCTCTTCTTGCCAAGAAAAATGATTTTGAAGACAGTGAGGATTTACATCTAGCTACTACTTGAATTCCATTTTCTACCCAATGGATTTACAGTTACGTATTTTTTTCTCGTTTCAGATCTTTTTGAGTCTTTGCCTGGCGTTGGGTGCCAATGCCGGTGTTGCTAGTTTGACGGCGGGAGTTCCCGGAGTGGTTTACGGACCGTCAGCCACTTACGGCTTGGGTATTCCACCTGCCGCGGCTTACCAGAGCTACGCGTACTCGACGCCCCAATTACAACTTCTTCAAACTTTGCCTCAACAACTTCATTTGGTTCCCACCCAAGCCAGACAACAAATTCAAGTACAACGTTTGGCCGCTGTACAACAAACTCAACCCCAAGTCCAATCTCGGCCAATGCAACAAGCCCAACCCCAACAACAGCAACAACCCCAACCTCAACAACAACAACAACAACAGGCCCAGCCCCAACCTCAACAACAACAGCCCCAATATCAGCAACAACAACCCCAACCCCAACAACAACAACAGCCCCAATATCAGCAACAACAACCCCAGCAACAATACCAACAAGCTCAACCAATCCAACAACAACCCCAGCAACAATACCAACAACCAATCCAACAAGCCCAACCACAGCCACAACCTCAACAGCAACAACAAGCCCAGCAAGCCCCACAACAACCCATCCAACAAGTCCCAAGATCTTTCAACTCATACTTCCGTTTCACCGCTCCTGGAGGCGCCCTCGCTTTCCAACAACAACAACCAATCTTCACCCAACAGCAACCAATTCAATTGCAACAAATTGCCCAACAACCTCGTAGACAACAAATTCAATCCGCCCCACAACCCCAACAACAACAACAACAGCAGCAACAGCAACAACAAATGCAACCCGCTTCTCAACCCCAACCCCAACAACAACAACAAGCCCCAAGACAACAACAACAGCAGCAACAAGCTGCCCCTCAACAAATGCAAGTTGCCCAACAACAACAACAACAACCTCAACAACAGCAACAACAACGAAGACAACAACTTCAAGCCGCTCCTCAACAAGTTTTGGCTAATGTACCATTCGGTATCAATGTCTTCGGTGGACAATCCTTAACTGGTGCTCCAATCTACGTTGACCCAACTTACGGAACCAGAGCTGTCACTACCACTCAAGTTCTCGCTGCCCCAGCTAAAGTAGCCGTTGCTGCCGCCCCAGCCTACCAAGCCATCGCCGCCGCCCCATTGGCTGCCCCAGCTAAAGTACTCGCTGCCCCAGCGTATCAAACCTTGGCTTCTCCATACTACCAAACTTTGGCTGCCCCAGCGTACGCCCAACCTTTGGCGGCTACTTACGCCCACCATTCCGTTCAAACCATCGGATCTCCTTACGGCGCCGCTTACGTAGACGCCGGACCAACTTATTACCACAAGAAATAAGTTAATCACTTCATTTTATGAACATTAATATCACTACGAGTGATGATTTCGCGGCCCAACATGGTATGATAAATTTGTTTTCTATTTATATATTTAACGAATACGGTACTTAATAAGGAATAATTTAATTTATACCTTAATCAATCTAATATAATTAGGTAAAAGTGTATAATTAATTTCTTATTGAAGTATCTTGTATTCTTAGTACAAAGGAAAACAAATTTATTTAGTTCCTGTTTAGAGATTTTTCGGTTACCATTGCCTTTTACCAAATTTTAAACGCTTTGTAACCGTGAAAAACTCGCAACTTTTTAATTTATTAAAGAATAAAGTTCGTACTATGATTAAAATTCGTACGTATTCTATTCTTTGTAAAGATTCCCAAAAAATAAAAATATATTTTGAAAAACAATCTAACGTTTTAATCTAAATCATTTAACATATACGTTTCCCTGCACCAAACTTTTAAGGAATATGAAATTAACTTTCAGCATAATTAAATCATAATGCACCCAGTTTTCCAGGGTTCGAATCAAAAGATCAATATTGCCCTACATAATAAATTGACCAAGCAAATAAATTATTTTAATCATTTTCACTGGTAAGGTAAAGCAAACGAAACAAAGGTAGATACATTGCACGTAACGTTTGTACAGTACATGATAATGTAGCGTTAACTACACAATGTAAAGGCAAAGATCGGGATATTCCGTGTGTGCAAACGCAAAACCCTTTTCTTAACCAGTAACGCGTCCTTGGGCCTTAGATTGCAACCTTATCTTCGAACCATTTCACAAAATTCCATGAACTCAAATCACACTTTTCGTTTGGGCTTAATAAAGGTAAGTACTTAAATTTAATTAATAAAGGTTTTAATTTTAATAAGAGTGTACGGTGGTGCAGAAATGGCCATATTTCTTTGAGAATCACGGTAAGAAAACGGGATTAGTTTACAATCTAATCATTTACATCGCACGATCCTTAAAATTCGAGTAAGATTGTTAATTTGCTTATATTTAACGCGATAATTATGATTAATTTAACTACTATGTCGAAAGAGTGACTGAGTACTCATTCCCCAAAAGAAAAATCTCAGAAGCTTTTAATCATTTATTGAGTGATAATGAAGTAATTAAAGACAGATTTAAAACGTTTCCCATTTTGACGTTTCATTTCATTGGAGTATTTACAGGAACCTAAAGTTGACGCATTTGCCATACCTGGATTTAATTTCGACCTTCATAACTGGACACAACTGAAATTCAGCTATCCATTTTCCTATTCAAACACGAGACTAATTTCTAATTTAAATGATCATTGCAAAGACACCTCGTACGAGCTATTCCCCCAAATATCCAATATTGTGAGATATCTCAACAATTTAATGTCAATTAAACCTTAATTTGATAATAATAACTCAATATATAGATAATATATTCCACAATGGCGTTGATTTTCGCTATCTCAACTATAATTTTCTTCAATGAAATCAAAAGCGGTTTCGTGGATTTTTATTTCACAATTATGTCTGCGCTTATACGCCAACGTAGGATATTAATTAGTCTTAATTGAGCATCTTAATTTAATATATTGTCTTCGACAGCTGTCATTACCAAACCCAAAAAGTTTTCCAGTAGGATCGCCCTGGGTTTTATGCTTTTGGGTCTATATCCTTTAATCACAATGTTTCTAAGTGAAATGAGAGCTAACATCGTATCGTGCACGCAAAATATCCCCGAAAGTGCGGAAGATCTTTTAAAAACTAACGTTGCACCCGCCATATTCAATCATTCACTGGAATGGCCAATCATAAATGTAAAATAACTGACTATAAAGATAGCCCGGATTTTTAAGTATACATTCTTTTCAGAAATCTAAGGAATCGAACGCCAAACTCATCGCCGATAAATTACGTAAAACAGACGGAGTTTTCGGAAGTCACAAGCTAAATTCCAAGGACTTGGTGCAAATATTTCAAGAACAACAACGAACTCTAATCCTGAATAAGGAAATCTTTCTTTCAATAATTTACGAGGAATGTGACAAAACTAACGATAACAAAGATCGCCTAAGAAATTTGAAATTCAGATTCGGTAACCAGAGGTATTTCATTAGACAAGTGTCCATTCCCTTCAGTCCGAATTTTCCACAAGATCTTCTGGAACAGATAAAATTAAGGTATAGAATTCCGTCCCGTTCATTCGCTCGTTCTTGGAACGGTTTGGTTTGTAATGGCTCGAATACGTGAAAATGGAGTTGTAAAATACTTCCAGAATATTGCGCTACGTCGAGGTGGGAATTTACCAAAAGGAGTATGAAATAATAAGAATGCATTTCGTAAAATGTATGGGACCCAAAGCAGTATCCTCTGGTGAAATGAAAAGGGAACAGTCACCGTTCACAGCCTTGAAACTCAATGAATTAACTGAAATCTGTCGAATGTCGCTGTACGGCCTGGCTATATCTACTGTCACCTTCATTATCGAAATCACCTTATCAAAGAAAAACATAAGAAAAATAAGCAAACGCTATTAAATTATATCTGGCCACGTTTTCACGTCAAATAATAAATAATTATATTAAAAGCCGTAAGGCAAGGTTCAGGGTGACTAAATTTGAAGAATTAATGACACGTACATGGAGGCACTCCTCCTACCCTATAGGCCTGTCCCGTGTCTACCGGTGGTCACTTGACCCCAACACCCTTTCGTCACCACCCAAGTAAACCTCATTTCTTTCCCTGATTCATTACATTCAATTGCACCCTGAATAATTATATCCTGGCCCAGGTAGTTACGGTTTAACAAGATAACAACGCGACATATCCGAAGACTGTCCCCCTATGACCTAGAAACACCAAAAAAATTACTTTAAATTTGGCAACAGTCCTGTCTGGAATATTGTCATAAACGTTTAGTTTTTTACGTTTCAAAATAAACTTCCCAAATACAACTAAAAACCAATCTTAAAATCAATAAAGAGTTTTCAAAACACAAGATTGAATCGAAAATCGATACGCATTTTCGCCTTTCCAATTCTTTTTGCTAACCACAACACACACATTGAGGCGTATTTTTAGAATTACCCTAAGTTTAACAAGTATACCAGCACTTAATCTTTGACTTTTATAATTACTTTACAAGTAAGTAGAAACCATTGTTAAACACCCAAACCCATGTACGGGTTAAGTACACGTTTGAAACCCAATCAATCTTAATGAAAATCAAGAAAGCTTTTAGCCCAATATAAAACTCGCCCAAGGTGGGTCCCATTAATGGAAGTTAACTAAGAAAAGACCACACTTTGAAGAAGTAATTTACATACTTGGTTCAGTAACGAAAAAAACCTAAACTGCGACAGGTTGTCTATAAACTTCCTTTAGTTATAGGTAAAGGTATTTAAGAAGAGTAAAACGTGTGAAAGAAAAAACCAAATAGAAAGAGTTCAAACAAACTAGGTAAACACCATCGGTTCTAACAGGGAATTCACATTTTCTTATTTCCTTAACGTCGTTAGGAAATGCACTTTAATGTTTCATATTTGGACTGTAACTTAGATCATATCGGTGAGAAACCTTCATAAACACGAAAGACACACCGGAGTCGATAAAAGCTAAATGGAAATCGTTTTATAGCTTAAGTAAAAATTTTCTTATGATTTTTCTGGAAGTCAATATCGGATATGTCTTTGTACGGGAATGATACGGTTCCCGTTTTAAGACTTGGCATAACAGAGGTAATAATTACATTAATTTAAAGGGTTAATTCATTAATTAATTAATTGGGGTTAAGTTATGGCCACTGTCGACAGTCTCAGCTGATGGAAACGTGACAGGTGTCGCGTATAATTTATGGAAGTACTTGGGAAAATCTTTGAATTTGAGGTAGGTATGTATTAAGTTCATTATAAAGTGTTTTATAGTTTAGTTGGCCTACAGTTGGAGTGAGGTAAAATTGGGTCAACCAACTTACGAAGGAAAAGGAGAAGATGGAGTTTATGGCGGAGTCTTTGGACATTTGCAAACAAAGGTTCGTAACCAATTTAATGGAAATTAAATATAAATAAACGTATTTATGTTCAATAAAAGTCACCGGAAGTGGATGTGATTATTCTCGATTCCTACGCCAGAGAGGATAGAATGTCGGACATGAAGTTCAGTACCCCTTTTGATTTTACTTACACCGTATTAGTGTCCAATTTAAAGGGACAGTGTATCACCACAACTTATGAACTGTTTCCGGAAGTCTCAAGAAGGGTAAGTTAAAAATTATCCTATCTGTTCAAACCTAATTAATCTTTATATAGGTTATAATATACACCACAGTCCTCTTGATTGCAATAATCTTAATTATGCGGTTCGATCCGATACGTCATCTAAATTTCAACTACCTAATCATCGCCAGCCTATTACGTCAACGTACGTATGAACTGATATTTTCTTGGGTAGGTTTATTATTGCATTTAATTTTTTTTTGATAGCCGTACAAAATGCCCCGAGGTCACTTTCCGGTAGATTGGCTTTAGGGTTTCTACTTTTGGCTTTGGTTCCATTGGTCAATTCTTTTCTATGCGAAATGAGGGCCAACTTAGTCTCTTGTTCCGAATCGGCCCCGGAAGACTTTGCCCAAATTTTGGAACAAAATAAATTGCCCTCCGTTTCCATGAATTCCTACGATACCTCGAGTTTGACAGTGAGTACATAATGACCTTTAACCTTATACTGTTAATAATCTCCCAAATTAATTTTCTCTAGAAATCTACTGACGCTAATGTTCAAAACGTAATGAAGAGGATTGAATCCACAAATGGTTTCATTTATCATGATCACCACGACTACGTATCGTTAAAGAAACTGTTCATAGATGAAAACAGAGTGTTCATTACCCCTAGACAATCCTTTATAATTAACCTTCAACAGTTATGCATGAAAAACGACAAATCATCTGACGAATGGAAGATTCTAAAACGTTTGAAACTCCAAATGGGTTCCGTCAACTTCTTCATGAAATGCATTTGCCTACCATTGAGAAACAATTTCCCAAACAACTTACTGGAGTCCATGAATAGAAGGTCGTATTAATGGACAATTAATATTCATTGAGGAATTAAAACTAAACGTAATTAATTTACGCGTAGAATTCTAGTTTATTCGGAATCTGGTTTATGGATTAATGGGATGGAGCGAATCGAAAAAGGTTTCATAAAATGCATGGGACCTAACAGTATAACGGGTGGACTAGACCGCGATCAAATTCGATTACGTCCGGTCAGTCTATCCGGGGTGGTCAGCGCCTATAAGTACTGGGTCATTGGACTCGCCATATCGTGTTACGCGTTTTTAATCGAAATGTGCGTTTGGAAATGTTCCAAATGTAAATTGCACGTTAAAATAACGTGGAATTAAATTAAGAGAATGTAGAAATTGCGATATACTAATTCGATTCCTGTACATATGTAACATGTGTATCGAGAATTAAATTTACACGTATTATAACTAATACTTGAAATAATTTACTATCACCAAATTCTTAAGATAAGATAAGGCCATGAAAATTCCTTAACATATTGATAACCTAAGATTGTCAACTACTCAGTCTAATAAACAACTAAAGACATCACCATAATATTGTTTTGTTTCTTACCAGTTCTCCAAGACGTTGAAGAAGTACTTCCAGCGAGTGTCCCCGTGGTTCAGTTAACCGGTATCTTCCCATTCATTTAAGACAGTCGCAGCCGAGGTCTCTCGTCACTAACGGTAGGTGAGGACGAAAAAACCCTAAAAACGTCAGAGAGAAGATTCTCATTTAGAAAAAGCGGAGACAGTGGGTCCTATAAATAGATCTTTTCCCCAAAAAATTAACCTTAACGACACCAAGCGGGCCTGATTGAAAACTCAACCGCAGAGCGTCTTAGGATTTGAGAGACGGTGGTACATCGTACGCGTGGAGGAACGTAGAGGAACCAAAGTACTTAACCATCTTCGCGAGTGTATCGTATACCAGTGTTTGTGATTAGACTCAAGTTTTATCAAACTTCACCATGGATTACCCGTATCATCGAGGTTTACCATCATTGGAAAAACGTCTTCACGTAGGAATTTCTCTTCCCGACCAGACGCAGGCTCTAGGAACTACGAGTAACTTGTCCAATTTCGGCGCGTGAAAAACTCTTGGCACCAAGCCATTGGTAAGTAGGGGAGCTAAGTCTAACATACGAGAAAAGAAATCTTACTCGTTAACCTCGATCGTTCATATAGAAAGCTACGTAAAGATTTTCTTTGGATATGTTTAACTTAGAAATTGCTGTTTTCTTTAATGAGATACTCTCTCTTTCCATGTTGCGCTTGCAACTGGGTTATTAGGATGTTGTTTTTATAGAATAAACTTGTCCCCATCCTTGGCATAAATTAGGCTTAGCTTATGACGTCGAGTCTGTAAATTGTTCCGTCCCATCAATATTTAAGAATAGGTCAACTAAGAAAGGTTACGTAAGGGTCTTGAACTTTACGCTCGCGCTTAAACACGAGAACCTAAGTTTGAATTTTAGTCTTAGCGTCCAGGATTTTGAACCAGACTATTTTTTTCTTAAGCCAAGTTTGAAAATTTAGGTACACTAATTCAGAGTCAGTTCAAAACCAGCTTTCCTTACTCTAGGAATCCAACTCTATTGTTTCATTTTAAATGGACGATAGGTTACATGGCTTAGGTTTAGAACAATATAAAATTAGGCTTAGTAAAATGACAGTGTACGTTTCGTTGAAAAGCATATGTTTCTTTGCAAAACACGTACCGAAACAATTTTATCCGGCAATAATAAATATGGCATACGTTCTGATCAACATTCGCGCGTCAAAAAACCTTGGGTGAGACTTTAAGCCAGGCGCGATTCGTTTTCAAAAAGACTGTGGAAACAAAACACGGTTGGAAAAAGTCAAGTTCAAACCTTGTAACGCGCTGTTAGTCTCCGTAGAATATTTATATAGACTTAACCAATGACAACTATAATCAAGGTTTGTACATAATTATTTACTATACATTACGAAGAGTGACCCCCCCCCTGTAGATCAACACTTGTTCTAAATGATAGTAGATGAAATTAAATACCTGACGTTTCAGAAAGGTCATCGACAATTAGATTAACTATAAAGTCCATTAAACTTGAAGTAAACAAAGCTATCCATACTTTAAGATATAATGAACTGACGGCATTAACTTCGGGATAAAATCAATGAAACCATATCCTAAATTTATCTCAATGGAATTTCTAAATAGACAAAGATGGGTTCTTTATTTAGGGACTGAAATGGATGTAGTCATGACGAAAGAACGCGAAGCAGGGTGGTGTTAATACGGTATCACTAACAAACTTGACATTTTAACCTTATAAAGAAAACCCCCTTTTGGCGAAACAACGAATCGGGGAGTTCTTAAGAAATGAAGATGGTTACGGAGCTCGCTTCAGTTGCAACAGCTGAAATTCATCCCTTTTGGAATGTTCCTTTTTTTACCAGAGCTACTACACCCTCCCCAAGATAACCCTAGACTTTGAAGGATAAAAACCAACGCCGTAGAAGAGCTTATAGACCATTTCATTAATTACTTACGAGAAACCAACGCACAGGTCACTCTCTTAGGTGTTTTCTTCGGCCCCAAGAGGCATCCCCAGAAGGAGTTCACCCGAGTTCACTACACGCGAAAGGAGGCTAGCCTCTAACGGTGGTGCGAGGGAAATAGCCCGAGAAGGTCACCTTCCCCACTCCCGTGGCGGTCGCTTCTCACTTGGAATTTATGGAATGGTCTATTAAATAATAAATACCACCGCAAGCGTGTTTGGATTTTACAAGCCACTAAAAGACTACGAGAGATTATCTAGCCTTACCGATATTGATTGTAAATAACTCGGGAAGGAATTACTAATGTCTAAAGGGGAAAAAAAATAATAATTAGAAGGAGAAAAAAAACACAAAAATAAAATTTACGACACTACCGATTTCGTTTGGTAAAGAAGCCTCGTTTCTCCCAAAACTGTCAGAATATGACGTCTTAGAACCTACGGTATTCCCCACCCACGCGTTATGGGATGGCACTGGTGCCACTGTATAAATACTAACAGTATTTAGGAAAGATGGAAATACATAACTTAAGGGATCAAATTCCCCATGGAAGTAAAAGTTACATAAAAAAATAAAATATATTATAGATTTATGTTCATACTAAATTTAGAAATTATTTTTGCTTGGTAAATTGAATTACGTCGGTGTAATTACTGTACCGAATATCTAATGTTTCATTGCACCACTGGTTTTTATATTGTTTAAAAACGTATCTGAATTTATGAGAGTAGAAGCCACTGTACATATTTCACACCCCATGTCACTTGTCCCTAAGGACTTACTAGGAACCACACATAGTCTGTTCAATGTACTTCTCAAAGTTTCTTTTACAACTGGGAGATGATGAAAACGATTCGAATTAAGAAGAATTTCATCGTTCTTAGCCCTGGGATTTCATTTTCGGGGTTCCAGCCTAAATAGCCCCGCCATCGTGCCTTCCAAAAATAGAATTTAATGTCTTCTTTTTTTGTTTTCTCTCATACCATTTGCTCGAGTCTCGGATATCTCGACGTGTTTTTATTGCTCAAACTGGGAGATGGGTTTATATTTATACTAGTAGAAAAATCCATCGCGGCTAGCGTTTAAATTTTGAAAAACTATTTAAGCTTTGTTTTGAATTTTTGTTTTAATTTTGGCACGTTTTAACAAATAGACATATCACGTGCTTTGAGAATAAAAACTGTTTAAACTTTAAAGTTAGGCCTAACGCGAACCATCTTCAATTTGTGTATAAATTTTTTTATCTTTGGCTCAGAAATTTACACAAACCGCGAACGTTTTAAAGATGGTTCGCAAACCACCTGTTGACAGATAGATCTAAGAGGCATTGCGCGGGAAATTCTCGTTACTACGTAAACATTTTTGGAATTTGTTTGAAGAAAATTATGGAGTTTACGTCACAGGGAGGGGAGAGCCGTAAAATCTTGACAATTTGGGAAACAAAACTTCCGTGGTGCAATCGCTATCACGCTAATTTTAGAATAAGTTTCCTAGTTTTTAACCCAAAACTTAGGCAAACCATAATTCTTTAAGACCTAATTAGGCCTAAAATATCTGACAGTTTGAACACCTTGGACTGATTGAGAAGCCACTTCCGCCAATCAAAATGGAGGAAGAACAAGATGGTGATGACGTCTTCGTGGATTCGTCAGACACTCTCTTATTGGGTAGTCAAGCCAAGGGAACGAAGCTCAGAGTCCTAAGACACAGCGATGGTGGTACGAGTCCTTTACCCGAAGTCGCCACAGTCTCCAGCGAGGATGTCAGTCAAAAATCAATGGATAGTTCCAGTACCGCGGCCATCGAAGACGCGTTAAAATCAGAGCAGGAGTTTTTAGAATACGTCCTGACCGCTATGCCATCCGTGGCCGATAAAATGGTACATAAAACTTCCACCGTTTCGGAACCAAGTTACTGTGTAGCGGGAAGGGAGAGTTCACCCATGAGGAAAAGTAGTTCCAGGACCGCTGTGAGTTTATTTTATATTGCTATTACAGATTAATAAATAAATACTGGGGCTCGTTTTAGGTCAAGGGAAATTCTAAAGTAGGTCTAGATCATTTGGACAACTTGTGCAAGTTAATGGAACAGTTAAGCGAATTGAGGGAAGCAAATACCAAACTACAAAGACGCGTTCAGTATTTGGAGGACGTGAAAACTTTACACGAACTAACTAGAGAAATAAACGAGGTTAATGACGCAGTGTCTCAACCGCTGGAAGTCAGTTTGAACGAGATGAACGACTTAGATAAAACGGAAAAACCGGAAGAAGTCCAGGAAGAGAAATACAGTAGTAAAAGGAATCAAAGTGACAGAAGACATCACGGAGGTATTTGTCTTACTAACGATATTAATCATTTGACATTAATAAGAAAAAATACAGGTGGTCTCTACAAGAGTAAAACGTCACCGGCAATAGGCCAAGAACGGTTAAGGGAACGTAGTAAATCAGTCGGACATGAAATGGTGGATTCCAAATCGGGAAAGAAACGGTTCCCAAAATGGTCCCGAGTTAAAGAGGCATTAGGTTGGGAAAGAACCACGCCGACCAATTACGCCGACCGAAGACAAAGTGAAAGACAACGTTCCAGTCCCAGACAAGCTCAGAGACAACTCAGAGTGGCTCGTGGCGGTTCCAAAAGCCAAAGTTGTAAAGAATACCGTTCCTCCGAACCTCTAATTGGACAGGAACCATTGCTACCGGCGTCTTCGTCGGAGGATCTCAGAGAATTACCGGCGGATCGCCTAAGACTGGGTAAGGCTCACGTGAAATAAGTACATGTCCCCCCCATTTTACTTATGCCGGGGTTATTGGGAAAATACTCCTATACCGTGTGCCACGTTTGATTAGGAACGAAGCGACATACGTCGTCAAATATACGAAGAAGTCTTCAAGCCCCCATACAAGACACTAGAAGAAGGAAGTCAACCCCTAGTCCAACCACTCTGGCCCAGGAAGCTCTCAAACAGGAAATGAGATTGGGCCAAGGTAATGAATGATAAAACCCATTTAAATTACACCAATAACATCATTAACAAATATCCTTGTAGAGTTGAGACTACGTTGCGAGACACTCGAAAGCGGAATGGACCCGGAGCAAGCCTTGGCAAAATTAAAGAAGGCCAATAAAGGTCCATGGGGTCGAGTTAAAACCATTATACAAACCAGAAGAGATAGTTTAAAACGGAAACAAAGTAGTCATAGAAAAGTGGAGGAAGTACCAATAAGGGCCGAACGTGCCAGTTCCGCCATCAGCGTCGAAACCTCATTGGCCAGCGAAGGAGAAGGTGATTCGTGCTCGTACGACCAAGACACGCAGAGTTTGATTTCGGATACTAAAACCGAATACGATCAGAGATCATCATCGCGCAATTACGATCACTCCAAGGAAGACTCGGGTTCAGTTGATTTTGTAGAGGATGAAGGCTCTATGATGGCTTTGACATCGTCACCTACTATGAGACGCAAGTCTAGATGGACCAAGATGAAGAGAGTTTTTGGGGGAAGCGTCAAAAGAGATGATAATTGTTCTAGATCGGTCCCTTCAAGTCCCATTTCGAGACCGGACGGAACTGGTACTGCCTTCGACTTTGAAAATATACCCGACGACGAAGGTACAGGGAATGTCGCAAGAACTAGGCCAAGAACGTGACCTAAACATATTTAGGGGTCCAACCATAACAATATCCTTAACCTAAAATTCAATGATCTCTATTCGAAATGTTACAAAAATCACTATTCCGTATCATTTCAGACGATATTCACGAAGCGGACAGTCCAGTGGGCAACTCGAATCAATCTTCGGGTAACGCGGCTTCCAGTAGCGAGGGCGAGCGACCAGTTCCTCCTCTGTCGTTAATGCCTTGCGGTTCCGCCCCAGTGGCTACCCTAGTCCACGAACTTCAGAGCAACTTGAGTGAAGACTTCAACAAGAAAATCCTAGAGTGGGAACGCATGAAGTCGTCCGCCTCCGTCAGGAACCCGAATAAATCTTCGTTCAAAAACGTCCCGCACGTGACGACATTGACTTCGAGCGGCGCGTCTACCGCGACCGCCCACGAACACAAACAAAAAAGCGAAAAAGATAAACTTCAAAAAGGAGAGAAGACATCGAAGCAGAGAGTCAAAGATTTATCTTGGCTGCAAAAAGAAATCGAGAAAGTCGAAAAAGAAAAGGAAAGGTTGGCTAAAGAGCGAAAAAAGTACGAGGACAAAGCTCAGAGACTCGAAAACTTGAGGAAAACCGTCCTTGACGCCAAGACGACTAACAAGAATGAAGTACTGGTCAAGACTTCAGCCGGAGAGTTTAGATTCGAAGGGATTTCCGACGATTTCACTAAGAAACTTTACGAATGGGAGACCAAAAAGGGAGTGGGTCCCGAATTATCAACAATCGCTTTATTGGACTCTAGCCGACATGGACTTCGAGTCAACGAGAAAGGGAAGCTTCAAAAAGGCTTGTCCCATTCTGACACTAGTCTTAATGACGTCTCTGGAGGACATAATTTATCACCACCAGCCCAAACGTCATGTACTTCATTACCGTCCTTAATGAAAGGTAAACTTCGGGACTCCTTCGAGGTTATGATGATTCTTAATACATTAAATTACTTATAGAATCGAATCTCTGCGTACCACCGGAACGTTTGCATTCTTCTCGGGCCAATTCGGAACCCGATTTATTCTCGAGCTCGGCTAAGGAACCAAGCCCTTCTATTAAGAGCGAATGCGAGGACAAGTCGATCATTATTAGCGTTCCATCCGCGGATGAAAATTACTTAGCCTTATTAGAGAAAAACGCAACCTTACTAGAGGAACTGAAGAAAGAAGAGGCATTTTGTCAGGGTCTAGAAAGCGAACTACAGACAGCCGAAGAGAAAGTCAACGATATGTCGTGGAAACTTGAAAAAGAAATGGGTAAGATTTGCTCGTAAAAAAGAAAGTTTCCAACGGTGGTACTTAATGGTAATTTATGGATTTGTTATAGATAATTACCGTGGACAACTATGGGAAGTTCACCGACCAGGGAGTCAACCCGAGGACTTGGAAAATAGTCTTAAAGAGATAGCTCAAAGAAAGAATCTCGTAGAAGAACTCGAGACGAAAGTCGAACAGTTAAAGGCGGAACGAGACCACATTGAAGTACGTACTTAGGTCTATTTTGGTTGATTGCGGCGGATTGTTTACAACGGTGTTGTTAAATATCTCTTCAGGGAATCTGCCGAATTCGTAACGAAAGACGAGCGGAACTGGCGGCCGACTTAAGTAACAAAATTAAAGAATTGAGGGAAGCCAAGAATGCAGTCTCAGCGTGTTTACAAGACACGACTCAAGGTACAGTACAAAGATACTTTATTCAGTTTGAATTGAGAACTGATATGGCTTTCAACTATTGGAACTAGTCCTTTAAAAATTAAACGGCGTATCGGATGGGTGGGTTGGGTTGATATATATCTTAGAGGTGAAGTGCTAGGATGATTCATAAAAAGAAGACCTTCCCATTTTTTGTGTCTATTTAGGGATTGCTGAAGAGTGGGATCGGGCAAGTATAGCCGAAGCCGAAGTCGAAGCCAAAAGGGCTTCCATCTCTTCAAAGGTAGTAATAATTAACCACGTATATTTTTTCCAATCTTTATGATTATTGATACCAATGCAGGATATCCCCATCATCGACGAAGACAATACAGAGACAGTAAATGAACGAACGACAGAAGTGGGACAAAGTAATAAGGCCAACAGGCAATCAGAGGAGAACAACAACGGTAGCAATAACAATTACAATCGGAAGTGGCAAACGGTTAAGAAAAGTTCAACGGCGTCCTTTAGCGAACATGGTACGCAATTAACGTTAAATTTTTTTAAACACGCACTTATGTCACGTAATTACAGGGGCTGACTCGGAAGATGAACGACGCAGGCGCAGCGAATCCCGGGCATATTCGGAACAATCTGAGGTATAATTTCAAAGGCACTGTGGTCATCTTAAACTAACATATTTTAATTCCAGTTCAATTCCTTGATGCACGAGGCCTCAGCGTCAAACACGGGTTGTTCTTCACCAATGGAAGTCCCGGATAGTCTCTGTTCCTCACCGCGTGGTAATTTCCCTCCGCAAATCACAGTGCGTCGTAGCTCGGCTGGCAACGTCAGCAGTGTCTCAGGACCCGAGTGTAGCGAAAGTTCCAGTTTGAACGAAGCAGTTTCCTTCGCTTTGCGTTTACCCAATCGTCGATGGAGGGCGACTTCATCGTCCTCAAGTTCGGATAACGACGACAATTACTCAACTTCTTCAGACAGTTCATTCTTGGAGGACATTCCCACTAACAGAAAGAGTTGGTCCAGACATCGGTTAGCGCGACAGGAACGTACAACCGAAGCACCATCACCCAGGGAAGATGAAACTGGATGCACTTATTATATACCAATTACCGAGGAAAAGGACGATGGCGCGAGTGACCCCAAGAAGCCAGTAGAGGGGGCGGAAGAAAGTACCGCAACGTCAGAGGACGTGACACCAAAAATTTCCAACGCGAGTCAAAACCAATTTGTACTAGACGAAGGTATCGAGGAAGAACCCAAATTTCGTAGGCCAAACTTTGATTTCTTTTTGGAAGACGAGATGGCAACCCCTACTGTCCAAATGGATCGTAATTGGCAGTTCCAGACCTTGTCAGAACCAGAGCCAATCGCTACTTGTTATACAGAAATGGAATCAGTACCACCGGCATCAATTAGCCCAGTTAGATTCGAAATTCTACCACAATCTCAATCAGCTACCTCAACCACGGACGAAATGGTACCACCTTTATTACCCAGGACACACCCTAAATACTTTTTCGAACCATTTACTAGCTTAACCGACTTAGCAAAGTCCGAGAAATTAGAAACACCACAACCTAAATTCGCCGAGGACTTAGAGGTATCTGTTAAACCTAAACCATTAGCTAGTTTCTCATCGTTAAAGTTATCAGCTGATAGCCCGGTTATCAAATCCAGAAGCCCAAGAAGATTAAAATCGGACAAGGATAGAAATAGCGTTTGTTTAGTAGAAACCTCACCCACCCAAGAACCACCTAAACCCGTATTCAACATGAATGGTAACAAATACTGGCCAAAGGTTCCGGCTGCTCCAACAGAGACACCGGTTAAACACCACCGCCCAATTGATGTACCAGTAACCCACGAAGAGACCTTTGTTAAATATAGCCCTACCAAAGAGGATATAGGTTCCGGAGGTGTCAAATACCATCCAATTGAGCTACCGCCATTAACTTCGCAGGAGGCTCTCACGGGCTTACCAAGTACAACCTGCAATATCAAAAGAGAACAAAGAATTACCACAGATTCGAGAGCCAGAATTCAAGCCCAAATAAAAGCGAAAGAAGAACTACTTCGTAATTACGAACTGGATAAAATTCAAGCGCAAATCGAGGAAAAACTGGAACCCAAGACAATCATCCATAAAATTGAACTTGAGGACACTAAACCGGAAGTCGCGGACGTCCCTAAACCAATTCTTGTTGATAGAAAATGCGCCACGTTAGACAGACGTACGCAAGAACCGCCTCGTGAAATTACCCGCAGTTCCTCGCGAGGTTTCTTACAAGGAAAAATGAAAAAATTACAGAAATCGAAGCAATCCGGTTCGACTTCAGCCGTTGGGGCATTATGTCGGCAAAGCATGTTCTTAGCTATTGACAACCCGAGCATAGAGGACCCACCCACGGTTAATTTACCACAAAAATCTAGTAGTCAATCGGCAATCGGGGCTAAAAGTTGCCCATCGTCTCCAGAAACTAAACCCAAAAGTAGAGGATGGTTCCCTAAAAATATTTTTAAGAGGTAGCTACTGTGAAAAATAGTAAAAATACCTTAAGCGAAGATTGATTAAACCGATTAAAAGTTGACTTCTCGCAGCTTTGCACTCTCTCTCTCCCGAGAAAGAAAGAATGAAAAATTCAGGCAAAATGCCAAGTGAACATTACCAACAAACATTTTTGGGGACAAAAACAAAATAAATTGGCACACGCTTGTAAAATTGTCGTTTGAATTAAGTACCTAATTCTTTTGTATAATCTTTATAATTAAATAGCTATTATCTCGCACCGGAACGCTCTATTCATACTAAGTCTTTGACTGTAAATATCAATCAAAATAAAAAGAATTATATCAAGTTCTTATAATCTACGGTTAGTGCATGGACTTTAATTCGAAAAGAGGACTGGTAGAAATTATTTGCGGCACGAGCTTAGGGGAACACATTTAATTTACTCCCCCCCCCCGCTGCACGCGCCTAGCTTTAAACAGTACTGAGATGGAGGTATAAGGATCCCCTCGCTCGTGCGTACAATAGATTTTGTATTGACAAAACACGCGCTTTTACAGTTTTCCTGTCCCCTTTCGGGTTCATAACATCCATGGTTAGGGAATCCGTGAAAATAAATGAAACATGACAAATTATTTTTCATACATGATATTTTTCAGCTTTATTTAAATCAGTCAGGCATCTGTTTTATTTTTTCTTTTTCAAAGATATTTAGGGGATACATTTCGTATTTAGGTAAATGTATGTAAATACTTAATTTAAGCATGTATTTTTTATTAAACACTAGCAAAAAAAGGGGAGCGGGGCGGGCCTTCGTACTACACGGGTGTTTTTTTTCTTTTCTTTTTCATATTATGACAATATCCATTTAAAATAAACTAGCAGTTCATATAATTGAATTATTATTAAAGTCTGCGCAATTATAGGCAGCGAATTGTAAATCTTTTTTTTTTTGAAAACGTTGATAAAAATAATTTTAATTTTAGTATAGCGCCTTATAGGAAGGTCTACTACGATTAAATATTGTTATATACGATACGCTATACAATTTACAATATTTTTTTAGCGATTTCAGTAGTATAGATATTGTCACAATGGGGTTTTTTGGAACATATATTACTTATAATAGCACATACGATAATTAATTTTCATTAAGAAAAATTCGCGATTTTTTAATTTTTGCCCCAAGGAAATTGATATAAGCCAAAAAAACGATATTAAAAATAATTTAATTTTTTTTCTCAAAGTCTCCATGGCAGTATTTATTAACTATTAGAGATTAATTAGTATTAGTGTTTTAAAATCTCATTTAAATTTAAACCGTCTATTAATTACGTCTTATTACTTTTCCTAATGTAAAATTTCCCCCATAGAGATTAACTGGGAATAGTTTTTAAACTTCGAAAGGGCAGTATATTTATAAAGTCCAAGTTTTTCTCCCAACACTAATTATATCTAGACTTAATTAATATATAAATATTACTATTAAAAACAGCTGAAAATTAAACTACACTTAAACAGGGAGTTCCAAGACCCAAAATTAAAAATATCTATGGCACGTTAAAAAACCACGTTTAAATTAGTTAAAGTTAGTTTAAGTTAGATTATAGCTATAAAGAGTACGTAGAAATATCTTTCTATATATATGGTTTCTTTAGGGAGAACGGGGTACGTTTAAATTTGGCTTAATTCAATTTTCCTTTAAATATATTGGGGTGAGAGGGGGGGACAATTCCTGATGTATATTTTTACTGTTATCACAAAAATTCTAAAACAATGCTTCTTTCATATTTAAATATTCGTTTGGTTTTTATTTCCAAGAATTTAAACTCTTTCATAAAATTATTCGAAGATTTTTTATTTTTTTTTATCGAAATAGTGGCTTGGGTTTCCGAGGGGTCATTCGGGGGTCATCCTTTCTCTCTTTTACTCTTGCTCCTCTTGTTTCTGGGCCATAAATTGGTCAAGAATATTTTGCATGCTATTGCGAAGATCATCGTCATCCTGAGCAGTTGATTCGGTCACCACTTCTTGTTGACCATCGGGAAATACTCGCGTGGTCGTGCGAGTGGTCACGGTCCTATTTCGGACACAATTGTTTTTATACATCTGGTCACGTATTCTTCTAATTTGGTCAATTTCTCGTGATTTTTTAAACCATGGGAAGCGGGTGAGTGACGGGTTTTAATTTTCAAGCATGATTAGATTTAAGCTTGCAAAGTACTTGTGTACTTTCAAAGAGGGTTTGAGTGCAAGCATTACCACTAATGTCTTCAATGCATTAGTGGTTCCAACTAGATCTTTCAAAGCATGATGATGGTGATTTAACTTCTATTATCCACAAGGCATTCCAAATGATAAGTAGAAGCAAGGTTTAATGTTGAAAGGGGTGACGCGTTGCCACGTCAAACACCACCAAAGGTATATTGTGCACCAAGCAAGGTATAAGTGCAAAGCAATTGCGCGATGATGTCCTCAACTAGTTTCTCTTCGTTTTCTTCACGCGGTTCAGTGCAAGATTTTCTCAGGTGATAAACTATTACTACTACAACTACGACTACAAGCAACTACCAACAAAAACGCTTTTACAAGTACCGTGTTATTAACTAACGGCAGGCAACTAGTAATAAAGGATAAACCCAAGGCAAATGTACGCGAAACTCGTAATTATGTACAAGTACCGTATAATACCATGCAACACCCAAGTACAAGTGCCGACAACATCCCAAGGGTAAGCCAAAACCAATAAATAACGTTTATGGTAAAATGCTAAGTAATATGTGAACCGTTTCCTTAACCAAAATTCAAGCAAATGGATATGAAATTCCCTCCCCAAATGACCACTAAAAAGTGACAAAAGCAATCTCACCTTGAAGCAGTAGCGTCATTGGGATCACCTCCTTCAATCCAGAAATCATTTCGAACTTGAACTCCGTCACCATCTGCGACAATAAATGAATTAATGAGCTTACAAAGTCATAATTAAACTTGGCACAAATAAATAACTCAATAAAACAATTGACACAAATATGAATAAAAAACTAAATAAAATATATGAAATAAATAAAGAAAAACATTTTTAAATTCGAAAATTATGAACCTGTATGAATTTGCTGCGATGTTACGCCACTGAACACCTGTGATATTACTGAATCTCCTTCAGAAATGAACGCAAATTGAGAGAGATAGAAAAAGAAATTGTTTGTTGGAGAATTTTCGTTTTTCACCAATTGTTGTTTTTTGGTATAAATTTAATTAGAGGAAGTTAATTCGTTTAAACTCAAAACTATCAAAAATACTATGGGGTGCAAAAACTTCCTTTTAAAAGCGATGTAATATTTAGAGTTAATTTATATAATTTATTTAAAAAGCCTAAATATTAAAAATAATAAAAAATCGCGGTCTTTTTTTTTGTTGGGAAAAAACTGAATTATAAAAAGCGGGGGTCAAAAAAGCCAACACTAGTTTCTGGTGATAAAAATGTTCCTTCCCCCGGCGGCGTTCAATTAAAAAAGAAATAAAAAACCACACATCGAAAGCTTGCTAATTAAATAAAATATGAAATAAATAAAGGTCAATTTCGACGAAAAAAAGCGTGTTAGTTTTTGTTAACTAATTATAGCTCAAAGCGTATATTTTGAAATAATTCGCAAATTATTCCTCGTAAATTGACATTAACACGAAGAATTAAAATAACTTCATATCATAGACCAATTAACTCGCGATTTTACTAATTAGCCAATGATTTTGTCAATTGTACGAAACATAATTGTGAATTAGATATTGAGACGTCTATTTGAATTAGTCCGGGGAGGTCATTTGGGGGGTCAACGATACGAATCCTCGACTAGGTTCCTTAACAACACGGGGTTTAGTTCAATTCAAATTATATTAAAAGAGTTAATTATCACCAGAGATCAGCGTTTTCTAAACTAATAAGTAACGTTCGCGTTTTTGGGGGTCTGGTTCTAACTTAAAATTGGTGGTTGGGAGAATCTTAATCTACCTTGGGCATGTCCCGGGTGAGGAGCCTGTGATGGTGTGAAGTCGCAGCCGGAAGCGGAAGTGCTAAAGCTCTGGGGCAAAAAGCCGGGCGGCGGTGAAGATGGGGGCGTTAAGTCATCGGCCAATGGTTGGGTGCCAGTAGCAGCCGAATAGAAAGCCGCGTCTGGGTCATCCGCCTCGAAGAAGTAACGCGACTGTTGTTGGGAATCCGACGCGCATGATCTCATAAAATCCTCGATATCTCTTTGGGCATTGGGTCCGGCGAAGGTCATGGTACGGACTTCCGGTTTGACGATAAACTGTTGCGTCACGCGGACAACGTTACCGTGTTCGTCCGTGTCTTCGTATTCCTCGAGGTCGTCGTTTGTGGGGGGAATTTCTTCGAACTGTTTCAGAAACTCTTCTGATTTTGAGTCCGCGTCTGGTCCTTCAAATGTTTGGGTCAGAATATGGGGTTCCGAAAGGACGTGTCTTTTAACCGTGCGAGTAATAATGACGTTACCCGACTCGTCTAAAGATTGACGCTCCTCAACTTCTTCTTCGCCGGTTGAAGTGTTCAGGGCAGATTTTTTTAAGAATTCTTTGATTTTCTCTTCGGTTTCGAAAGTGGCCGAGCCAGCTTGTTCCGGGTCGATAACTACGGTCCGTTTGACCTTACGGGTGATAACCACGTTGCCCTTCTCGTCTACCGTTCTTACTTCCTCGATTTCCGGGGATGGTTGAGGTTGGTCTTTCACCGTCTCCCATATGGTTTTTTGTAAGTTAACGTCTATAAGGTCATCGTCATCTTGAGGAACGTATTTTGACGCGTTTGATGAAGAGATGGTGGTGGCCGTGGTAGCCGTAGTTGTTGTTGTCGCGCGTCTCGGTGATAATGGTGGTCTCTCGGCTACCGTATCCTGGGTTGACTCACCCTCGCTGAAGGAATAGCTGATTTTCGTTTCGGGTTCCGTCGTATCCGTCCCGGAAACCATGGTAGCCGATTCTTCTCCGGATGTTTGGACGCTGTTGACGCTGGATGACATGATAGAGTCTGTTTCGAATTGGTAGGTGGCGTGAGTAGCGGTTGAACTACTTGGTTCCAGGGAATCGGTACTGGATAACATACAGTCACCCTTGGATGAGGCGTCTATTACTAGATCCGTTTTATCGCTGCAGAGAATTTCGGCTAATTGACTTTGCAAATCAGTTTCTTTTTTAGATAAAGCGCGATGACTAGTATGACTTAAACTGTTTTCGGAGAATTCCTCCTCGTTTTCAATGTCTTTCACTTGGTACAAGGAGTCCTGCATGGCCGATTTTAAATCGTCGAGGGAGTCGGCTTCTTGCGATTCTTCTCTCGTGGAATCCTTTTCGCGTGCCGACTTTTCTCTAATGGAATCTAGGTCTCGTGGCGATTTTTCTCTTAAGGAATCTTTGTCCATTTCTTGGGACTTTTCGCGCAAGGAATCTCTGTCGTAAAAGTCCTCCTCTTCTTCGAAGTCTCCCTCGTCGACGCCTTCTTCCACGTCTTCAACGTCGACGTCCCTTAGAGATTCCGTATCGTATTGCGTCGCCGTCGACGCCGAGCTCTTTGGCAGAGAATCCCAACTCTCCAAGGAATGCCCGCTCGTCGTGCGTTCGGCTAATACGTGGCGGGGGAGGGCCGAAGTCGTCGGAGGTCCTCCGAAGTCCTGTAGAGCTTTGCCGCGGGACGACGCCATTCTTTCTTCGGGCGGCGGTGGAAATTCGCGATCCTTTTTGGGCGAGGGGCTACGATCGACTAGGCTGCTCTCGGTGCTTTCGTTACTGGATAAAGTACCGGATCTGTGCCTCTTCGGAGCGCCAGCGTCACCACCCTTTTCGCTTGTTTCCTCCAAGGTAAATTGTTCGACGTTCGTTTGCGCTTGTCGAATAATTTCGTCGATTTCAATCATACGTTTCTCGTAATCATCCGAGTCGTTCGACTGAACGTCGCCACCGTGTTCGTCTATCATCGTACCACTTTTAACCGTTTCGCTCGCTCCTTCTTCGATTTCCGAAAGTCTAACGCCGGCGGAAGCTTCTAAAGCTTCCAATCGCTTCCGTTCTTCTTCGGCAGCAAAGTCCCTCTCGATTTTTTCGAATTCCGTTAAAGAGCTAGCGCTAATGTCATCGTGTTCCCCGCTTTTTGATCGAATAGGTATACGTTCGTTTCCGGAATCGACGGAAGACGATCCTACACTAGATTTTCTTCCCATGGCGATCTCCGCTTCGAGAGATTCGAATTCTTGAAGCGAAGAGTTTGACATGTCATCCGCTTCGCCACTCCTACGGAATAACTTGCGACCCGCTAACGTGTCATAAACCGGTATATTTATGGCGGCTGAAGTGGCCAGGGCTGCGTGGGCCGGATGGTGGTGATGTTGTTTTAAACTCTCGACTTCAATTGTGTCCTCGTCTTCTTCCTGATGGGTGTAAAGCTCGTTATAGCTGGGAGTGTTTTCGGGTATATCCTCGTCCAATTCGCGTTCGAACTGCATTCCGTAAGCGTAAGGGGCTTCCGGTAAATCAACTTCGTCTTTGTCGCTACCGATTTCCATCGCTTCGTCGTTCGAAGTTAAGTCCGCGTTGAAGATAACGTTCTCGTTGATTTCCCGGGTGTAAGCCAAATCGCTCTCATCTCTGTATCGATCATCTTCCGGTGAAGTATCGGTCAACTTGGACTTGGTAGCGTCTGATAGCGGGGAAGAGACTCTGACGGCGTCTTGCTCGCTTTCCGGTAGGCAGCTTTGATCGTCGACTGGCAAGGGATATTCCGGTGGCGGAAATCCGTTACTATCGCCGTTGGTATCGTCCTGGTTTTCGAAATCATCTTGTAAGTCCGATTCCGGTAAGCTAGGATGTTGAGCGGCTTTTAAAGATCCGTGAGAATATCTGGCGTCATCGACAACGCCATTCGGGACATCGTCTTGCATCTCAGTTACGTCTCGCATATCGTGGACATCTTGATCCGATGAAATTGACTCGGTGAAATCGTCCGCGGTGACCGAATCCAAATGCCGTCGACCTTCGATGGGACCCAAATGTCCATCGGTGGTAATTACTTGATTACTTTGTTCGGAGCTGATTCTAACTGGAGGTTCCGGTGGAACGTCTCTAAGATCACTAACGCTTCTACCTCTAAATTGGTTACTTGGCACTTCATTGACGAAATCGTCGGAGACATCGTATTCCGGGATGTAATCGACCTCGACGGGTCCGTTGGCTTGACTGTACCAAGCCGGGATCTTATTGGTCGGTATTTGGGCGGTTGTATAAACGTTGGGTGATGGTACCGTTGCCACGTCCGTCGAAGTCGTCGTATAGATCACTGTTTCCGTACTTAAAGTACTTTGGGTGACGGAACTCTCAGAGACGGAAAGGGGTTCGTCTTCTCCGAAAGTAAAAGGCGGGTCTAAAGTTTCACTATCATCTTTACTTAAAGTTCTTTGGAATTCCTTGGATTTTTCTTGGCTTATTGGAAGTTCACTTTTCTTCCCGCGTGTTGGGCTATCTACCGTATCTTCGGAAGACTCTGAAGAATCGCTACCCCTTCTATCCGATGGCGGTCTGTATTTATCATCCTGTTGAGGTTGTCCATGGTAGGACATTCCCCATCCTAGAGAGCCTGTTTCATTGACTCCACCGCCCATTTCTTGCCAATCCTGCATGAATGGTACTTCGATTCCGGATCTAATTATGTCAACGGATATTTCCGTGTCATACGGTTCCCTGAGTACTCCGGATTCATCCGGAGTCGGAGTTTCGACGTCACGCGTGACTAAATCCATTTCGAGTTCTTGGGCGGATGGAACTAAAGTTTCGCTCGTTTCGGAAGATATTTCCAGACTGGCCAAATGGCCGGAACTTTCGGAATCAACCGAGTATGCCGATTCTCTCGAACTGTGGGTGACTGAGGAACGAGCCGTTGCGAAGGAAGGATCTTGAGAAGACGCGGCCGTGATGTAGGAAGCGTCTTGGGAAGTGGCGCACGTCTCATATTCCGAGGCTTGCCCGCTATGGACTTCAAATTCGGACGAAGTTGGTCGACTTCCTCTGGGAGTTTTGTTACTTTCCGAGGTTTCGAAAGATTGGTAGTGACTTTCATTCTCTCCGGAACTGGAGTAAGACTCGATGTCCCTGGACGTACGTTTCTCTTTGGGTCTATCCTTCTTTGGTCTAAGGACGACATTTTCAAAGGACACTCTTTCTGAGCTGTCCGTATGATCGGGGTCGGTTTTTAAGGATGATTTCGGTTGGGTTTGTTCGAACGATTCGGAACTGAGAGATTCCGAAAACTTGGCACTAATTGAATGTCCCTCGGATTCGGCTAATTCGGCCATATCTTGAGCGATGGGTCCGCTAGCCATCGAGAAACTATAATGTCGCGATTTTAAGTCTCTGTCTAATAACCTTAGGTCTTGGAAGGATCGTTCTTCGATTCCTTCCACCAGGTCTTCGTCGGAGATTTCCGACGGGATATGCATTAAAGGTGGTCGTTTAGAGACGGCAGTTTTAATATCGTCGACAATCTTCTCGGCTAATAGTCTGGCTTCAGCTTGTTCGGCCTGAAGGTCGAAATCCGCGGTAGCTACCTCATCCCCATTATCCTCAAATTCGTGTTCCTCTTCGGAGGTATCATCTTTACCTTCTTCACCCAAATCTTCTTGAAGTTTGGCCGGTAAGTCTATCATTTGAGATATCTCTTGGTTTTCATCCTCCTCGCCTTTACTCTTTTCCGATATTTCCGGGGACTCTTCATCGTGTTCTACGAGTAATTGGGCTTCTGGTGGCATAGCCGTGACTTCCTCCGATATCCCTTCGTCTTCGGAGTCGTGAAGACTTTGGACTGGAGCTTCCCAAGTCACGTGCTCGGCTATGACCTCCGTGGCACTTAACTGCTCTTTAATTATGAGTGGTTCATCAACCACTATAAAGTCCTCCTCCTCGTCTTGAGGGATGGCCGCATCGGGCGTTTCTTGTCTGTAGGCGTGTCCACCGTCAAATGATTCAGACGTTAAAGACAATCCATCAGGGGACTGTTGAATCATTTCGGCCGCTTGAGCCGGGTCAGGATGTACAACCATACTGGCGTCCGAATCACTCGATTCCTGTTTCTCTTTAATATCAACGACCAATTCCTTCCTCTCGGGTGACCCACGGTCAATATCCTCTTCCAGTTCATTAGTGAATATCTCCGAACGTATCTGTTGGACGTAATTAACTTCCCTGTCAATATCGGTGCAAGAAATAACATCTTCGCTTTCCTCTCGCGAAAGTGGTTTCGACTCCGGTATGTTTTCTTCCAAGCTTTGATCCAGTTCGTCCGAAAGTATCTGCGACTTGATACACTGTTCAATTTCTTCGAAACAAGCGCCGCCACCAGAAATTGCTTCGATCTTCTCGGGACTCGAATCGGCTAGCATGTCTTTAATTGAGCTACGATCGATTGAAGACATGGGAGACGATTCTTGGAGGACTAGTGTTTTTCTAACTACTTCGTACGGACTTCTTGACTCCTGGTCAACAGGAGGTTGGGTTTCCACGTCTTCTGGAGAATGATCAGAATCGTCTATAAGTTCAGCCCCAACGAAGGCTGTATTCTCAAACGCCATAGCTGGGGCGCGTTCCACGTAACTGGTATCCACGTCAGACTCCATCGAGGTCTCCGAAGGAACTGACGAATCCGTAAAGGTACGGGAAACGACTGTCTTACGGATAACGAATGGTTCAGCCCCGCTTTCATCCGTTAAGATATCTTCCAAGGGCGATTTCAAGGCCACGCCGCCTGCCCCGGTGTCAAACTTATCATCGTCCGAATCTTTATCGGAATCTGAATCTTTACCAAGGTCAGAGGGGTCACGATGACCAATGTCCGAGGGGGATATACCGACGGGGAATTTAGTATCGGGAACCCGAGGGTAATCAACCGCGGGAGATATATCGGGGGTTTCATTAACCGGTTCGGGTGGGGATGGGCGCGTATCAGGGCCCTCTTCGAGACCAACAGTTTTTCGGGGGGTTATGGGGGGACTAAAATGCTCTTCATCATCCGAAGTTTCTCTTTGCTGATCTAAATAAGTTTAGTAAAGAAGCCAAGTTAGTAGTTTTAAGATTCACGCGAAATCTCTACGATTTTTTTTTCTGCCAAAAAAACGTACGTACAAGTACCACCATTGTGTAACGATTACGCATTCTCAAAAAAGTACTGATCCCAATTAAAAATAAGTCAAAGTAATTAAACATATCCCACAGGTGCTTACGATATGTAATAAACATTTTTTATTTTTTAAATTTAAAGTTCGTACGATTCAATTTAATTACGAACTTTAATAATTAAAAAATAATTACTTAAAATCATGAGTGATAATAAATGATGAAAATTTGATCAACTTTAAAGGGAAATTTATTTGGTATTTTTTCTTTCAAGCAAAACGAAAAATAAAAGAGAAAGAAATAAAATAAAATTAAAACTGTTTTTGCATGCGATCACCATCTGCACGACTAAACATAATAGTCTTATAATTTTTTCATTAAAATTCCATAAAATTTCTCTAAATAATAAAATTATTCACAACATCCTTTTTATAGATAGCGGAAAGATAAGAGATAAGATAAGGAGTTGATCAAAGATAAAATGAAATTCGACCGTAAAATTAAAAACATTTAAAAGATTTTCTAATAGTTAAGAAAACAGATTTGTTTCTTAAAGAAAAAAAAGAAAAACATTTTTGCATAAAATAGCCACCAACAACAGCGTACAATAATAATTACGTGTGCGTAAAATTGCATTAATTGCGTTAAAATTATCCCATCCATGCAAGATATATATTTATAAATACCTCACCGAAAAAACCATCAGCCGAAAAGTGCCAGTTAACACTCTGCCACCACGTTATTTTAACGAGTTTTTAACAATAATTTTTTTCTGAAGGCCAGGGTTTAACGAAGTCTATAACACGATTACTAATTTAATTTTAATTAAATCGCGGTATATTCCTAATAATTCGAGAAGAGAAATCAGAAATTTGTGCGAGATAGATTTAAATGAGGAGTAGTAGTTAGGTAAGATAGTCGTGGGTCTAAAAACGTCAAAATCGGTCCAAAACGAACCGATTCTGAAAAACTTTTTAGCAACCACGTGGGTGTTGGACAGGGTGCATTAAGATCTAACTTATTTTATCAGAGATTTTAACATCAAAAGCGTCTAAGACTAGATAGATAACACATTATTGTAGCAGGGTGGTATCTGACACTTCCCCAAATCTTTCTTTCAACCAACCAACCACTTCCGGTATTTTTTTAAACATGATTTAACTTCCGCTATAGCCTAAAGAGCTTTGCCATGACGTCATACGTAGAATTTTTATCCCTGAAACTTATATTTAAGCCAACTTAAGTTTTCAAAGCATTTTTGTTTTATAGAAATTGCGGCAAATGAAAAAGAAGAATTGCATAGTGATGTGCGCGGTGAGAAGCGAAAAATAAATTAAATATTACTAACGCTTTCTTAAACTAATTAAAGGGATAGTATAGTGTGTGTAAAAAGTGTGAAATGGTGCTCTTTAAGACGGGCCTCGTATCTTAAATTAACTTCTACTTTCTATTAAATTATTGTAATTTGAAATTTACAGCTTGCGAATAGAGAAAAGGAATTGAAAACCCTTATTATCCGCTGTTACAAATGTTTTTAAATAATTTAAAAGCAGTGTAGTGAAGGTTTAAAACTACGGGTGTTGCATAGAATTAAAACAGCATGATTTTTTTTTTCATATTGCTTCTAAGCGATTTTGGTTTTTGTGTGTCAAGTTTCAACTACCTTGCGCAGAGTCTTGCGTGGTACTCCGAACTGTGCCTGGTCTCAAGGGTAAGGTCACCTCCGAATCGGCCAACGTTTGTTTGACGTAGACGTCGATGTAAGGTTGAGGTTTCGCTTTATGGAAGTCTTTCGACAAGGCACTTTGACCTTGAGCATCAGCGGCGGCTTCCAGAACGGTTTCGGTATCACTATGCACGCTGGATTTGGCGCTACTACCTTCGTCATCGGTGGACCCTGAGCCAAAGTGGACGTCTCTTTCGAGAGCGTGCATGGCCACCGATTTGACCTTGGTAAATTGACGCGTCACCCCGTTACCATCGACGACTCTATCGTCGCTACCAGACGGAGAGGCGAGAAACTCGTCAATATCAGGGGCTTCGTCCTCCGTTCTGACCTCTAAGAGGTCGATGTCGTTTTGGGAGACGTCTAACTTCTCCAGGAGACTATCGAGATCGTATCTTTCGACCTCGGCTTGGTCGTCTAAGGAATCGCCGGTGGACGAGGCGCGATAGAAGCCCCCTCGTGACCCCGCAGTCTGCGATAAGAGACTATCGGCTTCCAGACTGCCCGCGACGTCCTCGAAATGGACGTCGCTTCGACGGGTGTTTGACGTGGTCATGGTGGATAGATCGGACGGAATGGGGCCGCTAGACGCGTAAACGGTGGAAGATAGCTCCGAACTAACCTTACTAGTTTGTGGAATGTTTGAAGACATATCCGATTGAGGAAGGGAATACCCCGAGGACTTGGATCGCGATAGGAATGTACTACTACTAGATTCGAAATGACCATTACCGCCGCCACCGGAAGTAGAGTCCCTTTGAGGCGGGATTCTACTAACCGAGGTTGACAATTGGGTACCAGGGTCGCCTTCCCTCAGTTGGGTGATTGTCTCGCGACCCCCGAAAGATACTGAACGCGAAGATCCCGAGGTTTTACGCGTCTTGGACTCCGAGGAGCCTAAATGCTCGGAAAACATGGCGTCAGAATCCATCCCTCTTTCCCCCACTGTTTCGTTAACCCAACGTTCTACGTGAACGTTCTTTTGACCGCTAGACGGTTCGCTAAACATAATGCTAGGTTCGCTGATGAATTTGATTTCTTTGGTCACGGAAGAAGGATCGCTTGTTTTAGTCAGAATGGTCTTCTTGGTCAAATGCGCTTCGTGGTCCTTTTCGGAAGTTGTTTTCCGAGTAATTGTCGAACCGTCTGCTAATTTTAACGTTGTTTCGCTTCCGGCTTCATCGTGGAATTGGACCATGTCGGGTTCGCGAAGTTCCGAATCTAAATCATCCTTGGAAAGTTCCCGGATTCCGTATTTACTAACCCGAGAATCTCTCCTAGAAGCTGGTTCTTCCACAATACCCTGAGATTCTGTTGTAAAAACGGACGAAGATTCGAGTAGTTTTTCGACTACTTGTTCTTTGTCCAAGTCCATCCACGTTGATTGTTTTTCGATGTTTTCTTCGATACCGTCTGGCGAAATATCCGTTAAACGATTCAAGGAATCGGTTTTGAAAATAACTTCCTTCTCGATGTCTTCCATAAACTCATCCGGGGACTTGTCTTCATCACCATTTTGACCTTCGTCTTTTTTCTTCGTCAACTCTTCTAGTTCTGCTACGGCTTTTTCCATGGTTTCGACAACCTTGGTGACTCCTCTGCCGACGAGCTCCGTTATTTTCTTATCGACGGCTTCGTCCTCGACTTCCACTTGGTCTTGAAGTTCCACCAACTGTTTCTCGACTTCTTCAATCATCCTGGCCCGGCTCTCCTCGCGCAAGGGGCTAGACAGTCCCGCCGAGTAAAACTCGGGTTCCTGACTAGGGATTCGGATGAAGCTGGTTTCCTCTTCGCCGTAAATTGGCGAGAAGTCGCCAGGAACTGGCACCTCTTCTTTGTAAACGGGTGACTCCAAGTCGGGAGAACTCTTGTTGGACTTGATCATCTCTTCGTACTTAGACAGGTCCCTGGGCGGTCCCATTTTAAATTCAACTTCCTGGTTAAACTTCTGGACTATCTCTCCCGTTCCTATAGGTTTACCTTCCACCTTTCTGGCGACTTTGATAGTTTCCGCTTCGGGTCCAACTGCCTCGATGTTTTCCATGATACCAGCTTCAACGTCCTCCAAGGTAACTTTCTTACCTCCCCTGATATTAGGATCTGTTCTCTTATATTTGGATTTACGGACCTCAACGTCTTTCACCTTTTTAGCGGATTCTAAAACTTCTTCGTCGACTTCCGGTTTAGGTTGATCCATCTTTTCTTCGTCACTTCCTCGTCGTCCGCGTTTCTTTTTCTCCATCTCGCCGTCCTTGGAGAACTCGAAAACGACTTCCCGATCTAAGGCGGCTTGCTGTTTGAGACTAGTGACGCTAGAAGGGGAAGATAAACTCTCTCCTTTGGACGAAACGACCTCGAGAACGGGAGATATTTGAACTTTGACCGCTTCAACCACGCTATTATCGTCATCGGCGTCGGGTCGTACTCTGTAACTTTCTTCGGAGCCGGGCGTTTGGGCCGGAGCTTCATCCTCAAAGAGTAGTTCCTTGGCAGCCTTATCTTCCTCGACCTCGATGACCCTTAGGATTCCCTCGTCTTTGGGTTCGTGGACCGATTCGGTTAAACTGATTGTCCTAACGCGTTCTTTCTTATTATCATCCGCCGATTCTATTATTTCTTCCTCGGCGGAAATGTATTTGTCGGGTTGAGTTTCCTCCGCAGAAACGAACTTATCCGTCTCCCGATCCGAGCTACTTCCGGTAATGGTTGGTACCTCGGGTATTTTTATTTGATCGGAGACCGGTGACTTGGTAGTTGAGCGTTTGGGTTTAGTTTTGGCCGAGGAAATTTCACGTTCGTCTTCCGTCGTTGAAGAATCAGACTGAATAGATTTAGTTTTAGGTTTAGTTACTTTCTTAATTGGTAATTTAGACTCTAACTTCCCCGCGACCGATTCGGCTAGGTTTTTACTCGATTTGACTAATTTAATATCTAAAGCGGCTCCCTTATCCGTGACCATTTTGGCAGTATCTTTAGCGACACCCTTTCTGGGAACTGCTCGCGGACTCGTGTCCGATTTAGCGCTAACTAAGGCGGTTTTAACTTCGGTTTTACCCGTTTCTATGGAATCTTTAATCCCTTTTTCAACGGTGCTGGACCTATCCCCAATTTTTTGTTTGGCTTTTGTGGCCGCGTCGCCACTGTCCTCGGAACTACTTATAGATTTACCTAACCTTCCTACTACTTTCTTAGACTTATCACCGATGGACTGCGCCGTAGTCGTTCTGGTTTTGGAAAATCGAGATTCTTTAGTTAGTTTTTCAGTCGAACCTTTTTTGGTATCTCTTCTAAGTGTCGAGGTAGTTTTCGAGTCGGGTGGTGTGGCTGATTTTTTAGGAATACCCGACCTGGTGACAGAAGACCTGGCTGAGGGTTTTGGTGACGAATCGGGGGTAGTTCTGGCGCTACTATCTTTCTTAGGGGATGCCCTAGTTGGCGTTCGTCTAGGAGATTCTGATTTTTGAGCGGTATCCTTTTTAGGGGACATTGAAGACCTCCATGGACGGTTTTTCAAGTCGTCGTCTCTACTAGTTTGTTGACGAACGCGTTGAGGTTTCTTCGTAGTTTCGGGTGATTGTGAAACGCGAGTTGAGGACTTCTTCCTTATTTCCGGCGATTGTGACGACCTAGGGGTGGATGCGGTTGACCTAGGTGGAGTTATTCTACTAGTAGCCGGTGACTTTGAGTCGCGATTTTGAGGAGGTGACCACGAAGCTCTCCATGGTCGACGTTTTAATTCCTCCTCCTCCGAAAGTTCTTTCCTGGTCCTGGTAGCTCTGGTTTTGGGTGGTGCCGGAGATGGTGATGTACTACCGGAATGACTACCATCCTTTTTAGGGGATGGCGTGCGTCTCTTAGCCTTGGCCGCAGTGGTACTCATCATATACCTACGCGTCTCCAAGGGAGCTGGACTTAACTCTTTCTCGGAACTACTTGTTCTACTAACTCGTCGACTTATAGCGGACGGAATGCCTTTAGTTTGACGAGTAAAACTACTTTTTTGTTTTCTAAACTTTTGTTTCTCGGGTTCGCCTCCGGGAGTTCCCGATTTGGCGTCTGATTCTTCGTCACCCGTTTCGGATTCTGTTACATCTTGCATGCGAGATTCGCTTAATGATTCTATTTCGCTACTCTCGCTGTGGGTAAAGCTACGAGACATGAAATCCGCGATGCCGTCCCATTCGGCGATGGTTTTTAGAAGATCTTTTAACTCCATGACGTCATCCTCGTCGACTGTCTCGGTGTGTGGTATGTCATCAATGGTTGTCGTTCTTATTTTGACTAATTTTCCTTCCTCGCTAGTCTGAGTTTCTTCGGTTACCGTAATTACTTTACCGTCATTATCGGTAATTGTACGCGACAATGAACGAATTAAACTAGATCTTTCCAAACCTAACTCTTTAATTATTTGATCCAAGTCAAACTCCTCGCTGGATTCAACAATTTTAGTGGTAGTCACGCCGTCTTTTTCGATTACTCTCGTTGTTGTCATCCTACCACGGTTATCGGGTTTAGTTTCGTCAGTCACTGTCACCGGTTTCCCGTAAAAGACGATAATACGTATGATGACGTAGATGACACTTTGCGTACAATGCTCAAATTCCGCGTCATCTAGCTCCTCAGCTCGGAATGTTTGAATCAGAGGTACTCCGTCTTTCATGGTAGTTCGGTAGGTGATTAGGGTACCGTCTCTATCGGGTTTGGTTTCGTCGACAATACTGGTCACCCTATCGTTTATAATGACGCTTCTAGTGACGCGTCGTACGGTTGTTATGGTTACCTTATCCATTTCGCGTTCGTAATACTCCTCAAATGGGAATGTCTCCTGTTTTTCGTGACCATTTTCAATAGTGGTACGATAGGTCATCAATTGACCACTCTCATCTTCCTTAATTTCGTCAGTGACCGTAGTGACTTTACCATTGACATCAGTAATGGTACGAGTCGACTGACGAATCATCAGTTGCTTCTCACTGAATTCATCACCATCTTTCTCGTCTCCCTCAATTGATATTCCTAATTCACGTAATATCTCCTCTAAGTCAAAGTCGTCGCTTGATTCGATGATTTTCGTGGTACGAACTCCATCTTTTTCGATGGTACGTGTACAAATGACGCGACCGCTATTATCCGGTTTAGTTTCATCCGTAACAGTTACCGCGGTTCCGTGAACGATTATAATACGAATGATTTCGTAAATTATACTATGAGTGTTGTGTTCGAATTCTCGGTCGTCTAATTCATCCGCCGAGTAAGAGGTGATTAACGGTACACCGTCCTTCAGAGTGGTACGGTAAGTAATTAACCTGCCTTCGTTATCTGGTTTAGTTTCATCCATAATGGTTGTTAAGGTTTCGTTTATTAAAACGGTTCTGGTGACGCGTCGAATGGTCGTGATTTGAACCTTCTCGGTTATAATTGAAGTCTTTTTGACGCCTGGTATGTCAATACCTAGTTCTTTGATTAATTCATCCAAGTCAAAGTCCTCGCTGGATTCAACAATAGACGTGGTAGTTTCACCGTCTTTTTCAACGGTTCTAATTGTCACCATTTCATCATTTTCATCGGGTTCTGTCACGTCAATTACGGTAACAGGTGTGCCGTAAACCACAATGTACCTCGTGACTTCGTAGACAATAGTAACGGTGTATTCCTCATACTCTGTTTCATCAACTTCTTCGGCCATAAATGTCTCTACCAATGGGCTGCTACCTTTCTTATCTGTGGTTCTGTACGTGACCATATGTCCTTCTTCATCCGGTTTAGTTTCGTAGATGTAGGTAATTGATTCTTCGTTGATGACGCATGTTCTGGTCACCTTTCTTATGGTGGTGATGGATATTTCTTCGCTGGACATTAACGACTCAGTGGTCCTGCTCGTTGCGATCGACTTTTCTTCGTCTTCGGGTTCATCCAACCCCAATTCAACCAAAAGTTCATCGAGATCGAAATCTTCAAACGATTCGACCGTAGTCGTCGTAATAACACCATCCTTTTCGATAGTTCTCGTTGTCACCAACTTGCCAGTTTTGTCAGGTTTACTTTCATCTGTCACCGTGACAGGTGTTCCATCAACTACGATACTTCTAATGACTACGTAGGTAACAGTTTCAGTCACTTCCTCATACTCCGTCTCGTCATATTCTTCAATCGGGAATGTCTCTGTGGATTTTTTACCACCTTCAACCCTGGTACGGTACACGATTAATCTATTTTCGTTATCCGGTTTGGTTTCATCGATAATTGTAATAAATTTTCGATCGATTAATACGGTACGCGTAACGATTTTGTGGGTAATTACGACGACTCGTTCTTCTAATTCGATTAACTCTTCGTAAGGGAACGTTACAGTGTTCGATTCACCGTCTTTAATCGTGGTACGGTAAGTGATCAATTGACCCGTTTTATTGTCTGGTTTGGTTTCGTCGATAATAGTGGCAATTTTACCATCACTATCGATTATGGTTTTGGTTTTTCGCGTTGTCCCTTTTTCAATTCCTAATTCTTTGACCAGTTCACCCAAGTCGAAGTCTTCAATCGATTCGACAGTCGAAGTTGTGGTGACGCCATCTTTTTCGATGGTTCTCGTCGTTATCATCTTACCAGATTTATCGGGTTTACTGACATCCATAACGGTTACAGGTTGACCGTAAACAACCACAGTTCTAATTACTTCGTAAGTAATAGTCTCGGTGATCTCCTCGAATTCGGTTTCGTCAACTTCTTCAACAGGTATAACCTTAGTAGATTTTTTACCATCAGCAATCATAGTTCTGTAGACGACTGTTCGACCTCTTTCATCTGGTTTTGTCTCATCAATGACGGTGGTTGATTTACCGTCGAGTTTAACTACTCTCGTTATCCTTCTAATGATGGTAATTAAGACTTCCTCTTCAATTTCCTCAACTTCGTCAGCTGGGAAGGATTCAGTTTTTGATACGCCATCCTTGGTTGTCGTACGGTAAGTGATTAACTGTCCATCTTTACCGGGCTTTGTTTCGTCGGTAATTGTAACTATTTTACCATCTTCGTCTATGATTGTTTTGGTAACAGTTTGAACTTGACTGTCCTCAACCTTTTCTGGCTTTTCAATGCCAAGTTCTTTGATTAGTTCATTAACGTCAAATTCTTCGATTGATTCCACAGTTGAGGTCGTAACGACACCATCCTTCTCAATGGTTCTTGTTGTTACCATCTTACCAGATTTATCGGGTTTGCTAACATCCTTGACGGTTACCGGTTGACCGTAGACGATTACGGTGCGAGTAACTTCGTAAGTGACGCTTTCAATGACGTCATCGAATTCAGTTTCGTCATATTCCTCAGTCGGTATGGTCTCCGTTGATTCTTTACCATCTTTAACGGTTGTTCTGTAGACCAAGATTCGTCCATTTTTGTCCGGTTGCGTGTTATCAATGATGGTTATTAGTACCTCGTTGATTCTCACAATTCTGGTAACTTTGCGAATAATTGTTACGGTAACTTCCTCCTCTATTTCCTCAACTTCTTCCGTAGGGAAGGACTCGGTACGAGATACACCATCTTTGGTTGTAGTTTTAACTTGACTTTCCTCAACCTTTTCTGGTTTTTCAATTCCAAGTTCTTTGACTAGTTCACCAACGTCAAATTCTTCGATTGATTCCACAGTTGAGGTCGTAACGACACCATCCTTCTCGATGGTTCTTGTTGTTACCATCTTACCAGATTTATCGGGTTTGCTAACATCCATGACGGTTACCGGTTGACCATAGGCAATTACGGTGCGAGTAACTTCGTAAGTGACGCTTTCAATAACGTCATCGAATTCAGTTTCGTCATATTCCTCAGTCGGTATGGTCTCCGTTGATTCTTTACCATCTTTAACGGTTGTTCTGTAGACCACCATTCGTCCATTTTTGTCAGGTTGCGTGTTATCAATGATGGTTATTAGTACCTCGTTGATTCTCACAATTCTGGTAACTTTGCGAATAATTGTTACGGTAACTTCCTCCTCTATTTCCTCAACTTCTTCCGTGGGGAAGGACTCGGTACGAGATACACCATCTTTGGTTGTAGTTTTAACTTGACTTTCCTCAACCTTTTCTGGTTTTTCAATTCCAAGCTCTTTGACTAGTTCACCAACGTCAAATTCTTCGATCGATTCCACAGTTGAGGTCGTAGCAACACCATCCTTTTCGATGGTTCTAGTTGTTACCATCTTACCAGATTTATCGGGTTTGCTAACATCCATGACGACTACCGGTTGACCGTAAACGATCACGGTGCGAGTAACTTCGTAAGTGACGCTTTCAATAACGTCATCGAATTCAGTTTCGTCATATTCCTCAGTCGGTATGGTCTCCGTCGATTCTTTACCATCTTTAACGGTTGTTCTGTAGACAACCATTCGTCCATTTTTGTCAGGTTGCGTGTTATCAATGATGGTAATTAGCACCTCGTTGATTCTGACAATTCTGGTAACTTTGCGAATAATTGTTACGGTAACTTCCTCCTCTATTTCCTCTACTTCTTCCGTAGGGAAGGATTCGGTACGAGATACACCATCCTTGGTTATGGTTCGGTAAGTAACCATTTGACCATGATCACCTGGTTTAGTTTCATCACGGACAGAAACGACTTTGCCGTCTTGCTCAATAATGGTTTTTGTTGTAGTTGAGGTTCGAGTTACGGTTTCAGTTGTTTCAGTGGTTTCCTTGCTAGGTTTCGCGTCTGTGCGGCTAATTTCCTTGGTTATAGATTTCTTGCGAGTAATTTCTTCTGTTGGAGAAGATATTTCGGATTTGATTTCCGAAGTTTTAACGGTTTCTTTAGGTTTAGTGTCTTTTGTAATAGAATCTTTGCGAGATATATCCTCGGTGATAACTTTCTGAATTTTTGTCGATTCTTTAGGCTTAATGTCTTTAGTTGTAATGGACTCTTTGCGAGTCACTTCATCGTCTTTAGGAATTGATTTCTCGCGTTTAATATCTGGTTTGACTTCTTCCTTTGGTACTGATTCTTTACGTGTAATTTCAGGTTTCGCATCTTCTTTAGGGAGTGATTCTTTGCGCGGGACTGGTTTGATCTCTTCTTTAGGTACAGGTTCCTGTCGTTTGGTCTCTTCCTTCGGAACCGACTCCTTTCGTGTGACCTCGGGTTTAACCTCTTCCTTAGGAACCGACTCCTTCCTTGTGACCTCGGGTTTAACCTCTCCCTTAGGAACCGACTCCTTCCTTGTGACCTCGGGTTTAACCTCTCCCTTAGGAACCGACTCCTTCCTTGTGACATCGGGTTTAACCTCTTCTTTAGGAACCGACTCCTTCCTTGTGACCTCGGGTCTAACCTCTTCTTTAGGAACTGACTCCATCCTTGTGACCTCGGGTTTAACCCCTTCTTTAGGAACCGATTCCTTCCTTGTGATCTCGGGTTTAACCTCTCCCTTAGGAACCGACTCCTTCCTTGTGACCTCGGGTTTAACCTCTTCCTTAGGAACCGACTCCTTCCTTGTGACCTCGGGTTTAACCTCTTCTTTAGGAACCGACTCCTTCCTTGTGACCTCGGGTTTAACCTCTTCTTTAGGTACAGACTCCTTCCTTGTGACCTCGGGTTTAACCCCTTCTTTAGGAACCGATTCCTTCCTTGTGATCTCGGGTTTAACCTCTCCCTTAGGAACCGACTCCTTCCTTGTGACCTCGGGTTTAACCTCTTCCTTAGGAACCGACTCCTTCCTTGTGACCTCGGGTTTAACCTCTTCTTTAGGAACCGACTCCTTCCTTGTGACCTCGGGTTTAACCTCTTCTTTAGGAACCGACTCCTTCCTTGTGACCTCGGGTTTAACCTCTTCTTTAGGAACAGATTCCTTCCTTGTGACCTCTGGTTTAACATCTTCTTTGGGAACCGATTCCTCACGTGTGATCTCGGGTTTGACCTCTTCCTTGGGAATTGACTCCTTTCTTGTGACCTCCGGTTTGATATCTTCTTTGGGAACCGACTCCTTCTTTGTGACCTCGGGTTGAACCTCTTTGGGAACCGATTCCTTTCGAGTGGTCTCAGTTTTAACCTCTTCCTTAGGAACCGATTCCTTGCGCGTAACTTTAGGTTTAACCTCTTCCTTAGTGACAAATTCTTTACTCCTCACTTCCTTCGTAACTTTCCTCGTCACAGTGTCAGTAACACTTCGTGCCGAAACTGTTTTTGGTTTCTCAATTCCCAATTCCTCAACTAGATCAACGACGTCAAACTCCTCGGTGGATTCAACAACTTTTGTAACGGTCTGACCATCCTTTTCGACCTTTCTAGTGGTGACCATTTTACCGGTCTTATCCGGTTTCATTTCATCGGTGACTATTACTGGTTTACCGTAAGCAACGACGATTCTAGTGACTTCGTAGACAATATCTTGGGTGTACTGCTCGTATTCCGCGTCGTCGATTTCTTCGGCCGAGAATGATTCCGTCACGGGTTTTTTACCATCTTTTACCATGGTTCGATGAGTTATCAGACGACCTTGCTTATCGGGTTTCGTTTCGTAAATGCACACAATTATTTCTTCATTAATTAACACCGTTCTGGTAACTTTACGAACGGTGGTGACGGTAACGCTCTCCTCAACTGGAATCTCTTCCTCGAAATCTTCAACTCCCTCTTCTTGTATTGTTTTACGCACGGTTGTCAATTGACCATCTTCGCCCATTCGCGTCACGTCTTCAGTTTTACCAGTAACGATTTCTTTTTCTAGTTTTAAGAATTCTTGCATATCCAATTCCTCGTCGGGTTCAGCTACGCTAGTTGTGGTGGTAACACCGTCTTTGGTGACGGTTCTATAAGTGACTATTTCGCCTTTCTCATTTGGTTTTGTCTCGTCAGTCACTTTGACAGGTTTTCCATCAATTGTTACGGTCCTGGTTATACGTTCCACGGTTTCCTCTTCGTCAGACTCAACTTCCTCGGCAGGTAATGATTCGGTCTTGCTGACACCATCAATAATGGTAGTACGATAAGTAATCAACCGTCCTTGCTCATCTGGTTTAGTTTCTTTTGTAATTGTGGTAACTTTACCGTCACCATCGGTAACCGTTCGAGTTGATTTTCGTACCGTAGTTGGTTTGTCCCCTCCCATTTCTTTCACCAACTGTTCAACGTCAAATTCCTCTGTAGATTCAACTACAGTTGTCTCGGTCCTGCCGTCTTTAACTACAGTTCGGTAGGTGACTAATTTTCCCGTGTCATCCGGTTTAGTTTCGTCAGTCACAGAGACTGGTTTACCATCTACAACAATGGTGCGAGTTAATTTACGAACGGACGTTTGTAATTGCTCATCGACTATTCCTTCAGCTGGGAATGATTCGGTTTCATCGACGCCATCTTTAGTGGTCGTGCGATAAGTCGTTAATTTACCAGATGAATCTGGTTTTGTTTCCTCAACTATTGTAGTGACCTTTCCATCACTATCCGTGACGGTTCTAGTCGATCTGCGCACCGTGGTTTGTGGTTCTTTACTAATTAAGTCCTGCACAAACTCATCTACATCTTGTTCGTCCGGTGATTTGAGTTCGGTTACTTCCTCAACACCATCCCTTACTACAGTGCGGTAGGTTACAATTTCACCTTTTTCATTTGGTTTGGTTTCATCAGTTACTGTTATATGTTTTCCACCGATCAACAAGGTTCTGGTCTTTTTACTAATTGTGGTGGATTCCTCTAATTCTTCAGCAGGGAAGGACTCAGTTTGTTCGACACCATCTTTAATGGTTGTTCTGTATGTAACCATTTTACCTTGTTCGTCAGGTTTGGTTTCATCAACGATGGTGGTCTTCTTACCATCAGTATCGGTAATGGTTCGAGTCGAACGACGACTTTGAGGTCGATCGCCAATTACCTCTTTGACAAATTCATCCAAATCGAATTCGTCCGCTGATTCGACTACTGTTGTCTTTTCTGTACCGTCTGGCATTACTACGGTACGGTAGGTGACCGTTTTCCCACTGTCATCCGGTTTAGTTTCGTCGGTGACGGTAACGGGTTTACCATCAATGATGACAGTACGCACCATCCTTCTAACTGTAGTGCTTTCGGTAGTCTCTTCGTCGCCTAACTCTTCAGCCGGAATGATCTCGGTCTTTTCCACACCATCTTTGACAATAGTTCTGTAGGTCATAATGTTTCCTTGTTCATCCGGTTTAATTTCATCGTGGATCGTTGTCACTTTACCATCAGTACCGGTAATTGTTCTTGTAGATTTGCGTACCACTTTGGGTTTATCTAATCCCATTTCTTTCATAAATTCTTGCATATCGAACTCCTCAGAATCAACGACCTTCGTCTCCGATACCCCATCCCTAATTATTGTACGATAAGTAACTGATTGTCCAGTTTTTTCATCAGTTCGAGTTTCATCAGTAACAGTTATTGGTTTACCATCGACGGTGATGGTTCGTGTCATTTTGCGAACCGATTTCTCTTCAGTATCCTCATCCGGAACCTCCTCAGCTGGGAAGGATTCGGTACGCGAGACACCGTCGGTAATTGTAGTTCTATAGGTCATCATACGACCATCTTGGTCCGGTTTAGTCTCATCCCTAATTGTTGTCACCTTACCATCACTGTCGGTGACAGTTCTGGTTGAGGTTCGCACCAATGTAGCTTTATCTAGCCCTAATTCCTTGATAAATTCCTCGAGGTCAAAATCATCAGAAGATTCGACTACCTGGGTTCGTTCAACGCCATCTATAACTACCGTCCTATAAGTCACCATTACCCCCTTATCATCAGGTCTGGATTCGTCGGTGACCGTGTAAGTTTTACCATTAATAACTATGTTACGCGTTAACCTCCTAACGGTAGTATCTTCAAAGCTTTCTAAATCGGGTTCCTCGCTCGCGGGGAAAGATTCTACCTTCTTAACCCCATCCTTAATTGTCTTTCTATAAGTTATCATATGACCTTCCTCGTCTGGCTTAGTCTCATCCTCAATAGTTACAGATTTACCATCACTGTCAGTGACAGTTCTGGTAGATTTACGAATAACTTGGGTAGTTGTAGTGGATTTAGTATCACCGAATTGCTTAACAAATTCATCTACGTCAAATTCCTCAGACTCTACTATCTCAGTGGTTTCCTTGCCATCCTTAACTATTGTTCTATAAATAACCTGATTGCCCTTATCGTCTGGTTTAGTTTCATCGGTTACGGTTACGGGTTTGCCGTCAATTACAATGGTTCTTACAAATCTACGAGTTGTAGTGGTAGTTTCTAAAACCTCTTGGTCATCCTCCTCCGGGACTTCGTCGGCCGGGAAGGATTCAGTATGTTCTTTGCCGTCTTTGATAACGGTTCGGTAAGTGACCATACGACCTTCGTCATCCGGTTTAGTTTCCTCAGTGACTGAAGTAGGTTTTCCGTCGACTATAACAGTTTTTGTAACCTTACGAGTGGTAATTGTACTTGAGGAGGTGAATTCACTCGTTGGTTTTTTGGGTTCTGTTTTTTCCGGTGACGGTACTTGGCTAGTGGTCAAAGACTGTGGTGTGGGTTTTTCGGGAGAGCTTTTTTCACTAGTAGCAACTGATACTGGTTTCGACTTATCAGGTGACGACTTTTGGCTAGTAGCAACAGATCCTGGCTTTGATTTTTCGGGTGAGGACCTTGGGCTACTAGTGGCTGATTCAGGTTGCCTTTCTGGTGATGAACTTTCAGATCTCTCCTTAGAACTTCCCCGTTTGAAGAAGGATTTTACAGTTTTGCCAATTGATGTTTTAGCCTTTTCCAGTTTTTCAGGTAAGTCCTTTGGTTTCTCACTTGGTTTAACTTCCTTGGGTTCTTTAGTATCTTTCTTAGAAACAGATTTAGGTTTTGAATCTTCTGCCTTTGATTCTTTTATATCAGTAGGTTTAGCTTTCGCATCCTCTGGTTTGTCCTCAGTATCTTCTGGTTCGTCAAGCTCTTCAGCGGGGAAAGATTCAGTCACTTCTTTGCCATCTTTAACTGTGGTTCTATAAGTGATCATTTGACCCTTCTCGTCTGGTTTGGTCTCCTCGGAAACCGTAGATGGTTTACCATCAATAATTACGGTCCTTGTCACCTTTCTAGTTGTAGTTCGAGTTACTTGTTCAAATTCTTGGTCCTCGTCTACTTCTTCAGCTGGAAATGATTCTGTTTGTTCTTTGCCATCCTTAATAATAGTTCTGTAAGTAGTTAGTCGACCTTGATCGTCTGGTTTAGTTTCTTCAACGGCTTCTATTGGTTTACCATCGACAATTACGGTTTTTATGATACGACGAGTTACAATTCTACGAATAGCTTCCGGTTGTCCTTCATCTAATCTTGGCAAGGAGTCAAACTGTTCTTCAACTTCGCGCGTAAACTTATCATCTAAGTCCTCAAAGCTTTCTAATTTGGGTTCCTCACCCTCTGGGAATGATTCCACTTTCTCAACCCCATCTTTAATTGTCTTTCTATAAGTTATCATACGACCTTCCTCATCAGGTTTAGTCTCATCCTCAATAGTTATAGATTTACCATCACTGTCACGGACAGTCCTGGTGGATTTACGTGTAACATGGGTAGTTGTGGTGGATTTCCTATCACCGAATTGCTTAACAAATTCATCTACGTCAAATTCCTCAGACTCTACAATCTCAGTGGTTTCCTTGCCGTCCTTAACTATTGTTCTATAAATAACCTGATTGCCCTTATCGTCTGGTTTAGTTTCATCAGTCACGGTTACGGGTTTGCCGTCAATTACAATGGTTCTTACAAATCTACGAGTTGACGTGGTAGTTTCTAAAACCTCTTGGTCATCCTCCTCCGGGACTTCGTCGGCCGGGAAGGATTCAGTGTGTTCTTTACCGTCTTTGATGACGGTTCGGTAAGTGACCATACGACCTTCGCCATCCGGTTTAGTTTCCTCGGTGACTGAAGTAGGTTTGTCATCGATTATAATGGTTTTAGTAACCCTACGAGTAGTGATCCTACTGGAGGTGGTGACTTCACTGGTAGATTTCTTTGGCTCCTGTTTTTCGGGAGATGATTTTTCAGTACTAACAACTGACACTGGTTTCGACTTATCAGGTGTCGACTTTTGGCTAGTAGCGACAGATCCTGGCTTTGATTTTTCGGGTGAGGACCTTGGGCTACTAGTGGCTGATTCAGGTTGCCTTTCTGGTGATGAACTTTCAGACCTCTCCTTTGAACTTCCTCGCTTAAAGAAGGATTTTACAGTTTTACCAATGGATTTTTTTGCCTTTTCCAGCTTCTCGGGCAAATCCTTTGGTTTCTTAGTTGGCTCAATTTCTTTGGTGTCTTTGGTATCTTCGGTATCTTCCTTCGATTCAGCTTTAGGTTTGAAATCATCTGTCTTTTCCAAGGCTTCTTCGGGATCCTTCTTAACTGTGATTGAAGGTTTAGAATCTTCTGGTTTTTCCATAGTATCTTCCTCAAGCTCTTCAGCAGGGAATGACTCAGTCTCTTCCTTTCCATCTTTAACAGTGGTTCGATACGTGATCATGTTACCTTCATCGTCTGGCTTTGTTTCCTCAGTAACCGTAGTAGGCTTACCATCGACAATTACTGTCCTAACCACCCTTCGCGTTGTGGTTCGGATTACTCTTTGATTTTTCTGTTCCTCATCTACTTCTTCAGATGGGAATGAGTCTAACTGTTCTTCGATACTACGCGTCATCTTAGTATCTAAGTCCTCAAACCCGTCTAAGTCGGGTTCCTCACCCTCTGGGAATGATTCCAATTTTTCAACCCCATCTATAATTGTCTTTCTATAAGTTATCATACGACCTTCCTCATCAGGTTTAGTCTCATCCTCAATAGTTATAGATTTACCAGAGCTGTCACGGACAGTCCTGGTGGATTTACGAGTAACATGAGTAGTTGTAGTGGATTTCCTATCACCGAATTGCTTAACAAACTCATCTACGTCAAATTCCTCAGACTCCACAATCTCAGTGGTTTCCTTGCCGTCCTCAACTATTGTTCTATAAATAACCTGATTGCCCTTATCGTCTGGTTTAGTTTCATCGGTTACGGTTATGGGTTTGCCGTCAATTACAATGGTTCTTACAAATCTACGAGTTGTAGTGGTAGTTTCTAAAACCTCTTGGTCATCCTCCTCCGGGACTTCGTCGGCCGGGAAGGATTCAGTGTGTTCTTTACCGTCTTTGATGACGGTTCGGTAAGTGACCATACGACCTTCGCCATCCGGTTTAGTTTCCTCGGTGACTGAAGTAGGTTTGCCATCGACTATAATGGTTTTAGTAACCCTACGAGTAGTGATCCTACTGGAGGTGGTGACTTCACTGGTAGATTTCTTTGGCTCCTGTTTTTCGGGGGATGATTTTTCAGTACTAACAACTGACACTGGTTTCGCCTCAGGTGGCGACTTTTGGCTAGTAGAGACAGATCCTGGTTTTGATTTTTCGGGTGAGGACCTTGGGCTACTAGTGGCCGATTCGGGTTGCCTTTCTGGTGATGAACTTTCCGACCGCTCCTTTGAACTTCCTCGTCTGAAGAAAGATTTCACAGTTTTGCCAATTGATTTTTTAGTCTTTTCCAACTTTTCTGGCAAATCCTTTGGTTTAACTTTCTTGGCGACTATGGTATCTTCCATAGATTCGTCATCAAGCTTCGAATCTTCTGTCTTTTTCACAGTTTCTACGATATCTTTCTTAATTTTGATTGAAGTTTTTGGATCTAATGGTTCTTCCTCTGTATCTTCTGGTTGCTCCTCAAGCTCTTCAGCCGGGAATGACTCCGTCTCTTCCTTTCCATCTTTAACAGTGGTTCGATACGTGATCATGTTACCTTCATCGTCTGGCTTTGTTTCCTCAGTAACCGTAGTAGGCTTACCATCGACAATTACTGTCCTAACCACCCTTCGCGTTGTGGTTCGGATTACTCGTTGATTTTTCTGTTCCTCGTCTACTTCTTCAGATGGGAATGAGTCAAACTGTTCTTCGATTCTACGCGTCATCTTAGTATCTAAGTCCTCAAACCCGTCTAAGTCGGGTTCCTCACCCTCTGGGAATGATTCCACTTTCTCAACCCCATCTTTAATTGTCTTTCTATAAGTTATCATACGACCTTCCTCATCAGGTTTAGTCTCATCCTCAATAGTTATAGATTTACCATCACTGTCACGGACAGTCCTGGTGGATTTACGTGTAACATGGGTAGTTGTGGTGGATTTCCTATCACCGAATTGCTTAACAAATTCATCTACGTCAAATTCCTCAGACTCTACAATCTCAGTGGTTTCCTTGCCGTCCTTAACTATTGTTCTATAAATAACCTGATTGCCCTTATCGTCTGGTTTAGTTTCATCAGTCACGGTTACGGGTTTGCCGTCAATTACAATGGTTCTTACAAATCTACGAGTTGACGTGGTTGTTTCTAAAACCTCTTGGTCATCCTCCTCCGGGACTTCGTCGGCCGGGAAGGATTCAGTGTGTTCTTTACCGTCTTTGATGACGGTTCGGTAAGTGACCATACGACCTTCGCCATCCGGTTTAGTTTCCTCGGTGACTGAAGTAGGTTTGCCATCGACTATAATGGTTTTAGTAACCCTACGAGTAGTGATCCTACTGGAGGTGGTGACTTCACTGGTAGATTTCTTTGGCTCCTGTTTTTTGGGAGATGATTTTTCAGTACTAACAACTGACACTGGTTTCGACTTATCAGGTGTCGACTTTTGGCTAGTAGCGACAGATCCTGGCTTTGATTTTTCGGGTGAGGACCTTGGGCTACTAGTGGCTGATTCAGGTTGCCTTTCTGGTGATGAACTTTCAGACCTCTCCTTAGAACTTCCTCGCTTGAAGAAGGATTTTACAGTTTTACCAATTGATTTTTTGGCCTTTTCCAGTTTTTCGGGCAAATCCTTTGGTTTCTCACTTGGTTTAACTTCCGTTGTTTCTTTAGTATCTTTCTTAGATTCAGCTTCGGAATCTTCCTGTTTGTCCTCAGTACCCTCTGGTTCTTCCTCGACCTCCTCTGCCGGGAATGATTCAGTCACTTCCTTTCCATCTTTAATAGTGGTTCGATACGTGATCATTTGACCTTTATCGTCTGGTTTGGTTTCCGAGACGACTTCAGTAGGTTTACCATCAACAATTATGGTTTTCACGACACGACGAGTTACAACTCTTCGACTAGTTTCTGGCTGTTCTTTATGTATACTTGACAAGGAATCTAACGTTTCTTCGACCTTACGCGTTAACTTATCTTCTAAGTCCTCAAAGCTTTCTAATTTGGGTTCCTCACCCTCTGGGAATGATTCCACTTTCTCAACCCCATCCTTAATTGTCTTTCTATAAGTTATCATATGACCTTCCTCATCTGGCTTAGTCTCATCCTCAATAGTTACCGATTTACCATCACTGTCAGTGACAGTTCTGGTAGATTTACGAATAACTTGGGTAGTTGTGGTGAATTTCCAATCACCGAATTGCTTAACAAACTCATCTACGTCAAATTCCTCAGACTCCACTATCTCAGTGGTTTCCTTGCCGTCCTTAACTATTGTTCTATAAATAACCTGATTGCCCTTATCGTCTGGTTTAGTTTCATCAGTCACGGTTACAGGTTTGCCGTCAATTACAATGGTTCTTACAAATCTACGAGTTGAAGTGGTAGTTTCTAAAACCTCTTGGCCATCCTCCTCCGGGACTTCGTCGGCCGGGAAGGATTCAGTATGTTCTTTACCGTCTTTGATGACGGTTCGGTAAGTGACCATGCGACCTTCGTCATCCGGCTTAGTTTCCTCGGTGACTGAAGTAGGTTTTCCGTCGACTATAATGGTTTTAGTAACCCTACGAGTAGTGGTCCTACTGGAGGTGGTGACTTCACTACTAGATTTCTTTGGCTCTTGTTTTTCAGGGGATGATTTTTCACTACTAACAACTGATACTGATTTCGACTCAGGTGGCGACTTTTGGCTAGTAGCAACAGATCCTGGCTTTGATTTTTCGGGTGAGGACCTTGGGCTACTAGTGGCTGATTCAGGTTGCCTTTCTGGTGATGAACTTTCAGACCTCTCCTTAGAACTTCCTCGTTTGAAGAAGGATTTTACAGTTTTACCAATTGATTTTTTGGCCTTTTCCAGTTTTTCGGGCAAATCCTTTGGTTTCTCACTTGGTTTAACTTCCGTTGTTTCTTTAGTATCTTTCTTAGATTCAGCTTCGGAATCTTCCTGTTTGTCCTCAGTACCCTCTGGTTCTTCCTCGACCTCCTCTGCCAGGAATGATTCAGTCACTTCCTTTCCATCTTTAATAGTGGTTCGATACGTGATCATTTGACCTTTATCGTCTGGCTTGGTTTCCGAGACGACTTCAGTAGGTTTACCATCAACAATTATGGTTTTCACGACACGACGAGTTACAACTCTTCGACTAGTTTCTGGTTGTTCTTTATGTATACTTGATAAGGAATCTAACCTTTCTTCGACTTTACGCGTAAACTTATTCTCTATATCCTCAAAGCTTTCTAATTCAGGTTCGTCACCCGCGGGGAATGATTCTACCTGCTCAACCCCATCCTTAATTGTCTTTCGATAAGTTATCATATGACCTTCCTCATCTGGTTTAGTTTCATCCTCAATAGTTACCGATTTACCATCACTGTCAGTGACAGTTCTGGTGGATTTACGTGTAACATGGGTAGTTGTAGAGGATTTTCTATCATCGAATTGCTTAACAAACTCATCTATGTCAAATTCCTCAGACTCTACTATCTCAGTGGTTTCCTTGCCGTCCTTAACTATTGTTCTATAAATAACCTGATTGCCCTTATCGTCTGGTTTAGTTTCATCGGTTACGGTTACGGGTTTGCCGTCAATTACAATGGTTCTTACAAATCTACGAGTTGACGTGGTAGTTTCTAAAACCTCTTGGTCATCCTCCTTCGGGACTTCGTCGGCCGGGAAGGATTCAGTATGTTCTTTACCGTCTTTGATGACGGTTCGGTAAGTGACCATGCGACCTTCGTCATCCGGCTTAGTTTCCTCGGTGACTGAAGTAGGTTTTCCGTCGACTATAATGGTTTTAGTAACCCTACGAGTAGTGGTCCTACTGGAGGTCGTGAATTCACTCGTGGTTTCCTTTGGTTCCGGTATTTCTCTACTGATCACCGACTGAGGTGTGGGTTTTTCAGGTTTCTGACTAGTAGTAATAGCTCCTGGTTTAGCCTTATCAGGTGACGTTCTTTTGCTAGTAGCGACAGATCCTGGTTTTGATTTTTCGGGTGAGGACCTTGGGCTACTAGTGGCTGATTCTGGTTGAGATCTTTCAGGTGATGAACTTTCAGACCTCTCTTTTGAACTTCCTCGTTTGAAGAAAGATTTTACGGTTTTTCCAATTGATTTTTTAGTCTTTCCCAATTTTTCAGGCAAATCCTTTGGTTTCTCGCTTGGTTTAACCTCCTTGGTTTCTTTGGTCTCTTTCTGAGACATTGGTTTAGGTTTGGAATCTGGTTCGTCTTCTTCCTTCTCGGCTTTAGTTGTAGTTTGGGCAGCTCCCGGTTTGTCCTCAGTATCTTCCCGTTCTTCCTCAACCTCTTCAGCCGGGAATGACTCAGTGTGTTCTTTACCATCCTTAATTACAGTCCTGTATGTAATTAGCCTACCTTTCTCGTCAGGTTTAGTTTCCTCGACGGCTTCAGTCGGTTTTCCATCTACAATAACAGTTTTAATGACGCGACGAGTGACAATTCTTCGAATAGTTTCCGGTTCTTCTTCATCTTCCGGTACTTCATCGGCTGGGAAAGTTTCAGTATGTTCTTGACCATCTTTAATCGTGGTTCTGTAAGTGACCATTCGTCCTTGGTCATCTGGTTTCGTTTCCTCAACGACTTCAGTCGGTTTTCCATCAATTATAATAGTCTTTACGATCCTTCTAACCACGGTTCGTTTAACTCTTTCCGGTTGTTTGTCAAGTACTTCCTCATCTTCCATTTCATCGGCCGGGAATGTTTCGGTGAACTCAACGTCATCTCTGGTAGTCGTACGATAAGTCATCAAACGTCCTTCGTCATCTGGTTTAGTAACTTCAGTAACCGTTGCTGGTTTACCATCGATAATGGTGGTTCTCGTCATCCTTCGAGTTGTTGAACTTGTGGTTGTACTGGTAAACTGTTCCGTGTGTTCAGCCGGGAATGATTCAGTTACCTCTTTACCATCCTTTATTAGAGTTCGGTAGGTGACTAGCCGTCCACTGTCATCTGGTTTAGTTTCCTCAGTTACTTCCGTTGGTTTACCATCTACAATTACCTTACGGATAATTCTCCTGGTAACTGTGCGAGTAAATTCCTCCGGTTCTTCTTGGACGCTCGTTCTATAAGTGGTAGTCAAACGAGATGTTTCGTCCGGTTTGGTGTCTTCAACTACGACTCTAGACTTGCCATCTACAATAATTGTTTTTATCACTTTTTGTTCAGAAGTGGAAGTGGTGGTTACAACATCAACCGCGTCGGTTTTAGCGGGTGCGTCAAGCTCTGGAGTGCTAGTGCGGCTCGATTTCGCACTCGGTTTATCCGGTGCAAAATCGGGTGTGCTTTTTCCGCTAGACACAACATCGACAACATCAACGGGTTCCTGTTTGGGCTTGGTGGCAATATCTTCGTCTACTAGACTAGATTTGCCACTCGGAGTGGTGGAAGTAGTCTTAATTACTTCCGGTGCAGTTTCGGGAGTGCTTTTGCCACTTTCCTCCACGGGGCTTATCGATTTGGCCTTTTCTATTTTAGGTTCCTCATCTTTTGGTTTGTCCGATATTAATTTCTCAAATAATTCTTTTGGTTTCTCAATTAAGTTCTCTCTTAATTTATCCACGACCCCCTCCTCAGGTTCAACCACCATTGTAGTTTTAATTGACTCGGGTTTATCTTTATCTTTGGGTGTAACTAGTTCCGGGCTGGATTTGCCGCTGGAAATTACCGATTCGGGTTTGTACAGTACTTTCCCTTCCGGAGTGGTAGATTTTGGACTAGATGGTGTGGTTTCTGGCGAGGCCTTGTCATCGATAGCGGGTTTCTGGTCCTCCTCAACTCCAAGATCTTTGGGTTTCTCTGAAGACAAGACCTCCTTTATCTTTTCAACCATCTCCTTGGGTTTATCCAGAATTTTATCAAGGACACTTTCTTTGGGTTCTGTTGGACTAGCGATTGATATTTTAGGGCTGGTTTTACCACTAGAAGGAACGGGTTCCATTTTTTCAATTTCTCTATCCGGTGATGTTTTACCGCTGGAGATAATAGACTTGGTTTCGGTCTCTTTCTCTGGCGAAGTTATACCAGAAGCTAATTTATCGGGGCTAGTTTTACCACTAGCGATAACTGAATCTGCCTTTCCAATTTCGCTAACAATTTTTTCAGGTTTTTCTGAAGATAAGGCCTCTTTTACCTTCTCAATCATTTCTTTGGGTTTATCTACAATTGTTTCCTTTAACTTATCAATGACAGTGTCCTCCTCCGCCTCTCTCTCGTCAACTTCATCGGGTTTAACTTTATCCGGAGTAAATTTACCACTAGATATAACTGATCCCGGTTTCTCAGCCTCTTTATCGGGTGATGTTTTACCAGAAACTGACTTATCAGGACTAACTTTACCACTAGAGACAACAGACTCAGCCTTTTCAATTTCGGCAACGAGTTCCTCGGGTTTATCCGTAGATAAAGCATCTTTAACCTTCTCAATTAGCTCCTTAGGTTTATCTAATAATTTCTCAAGAACAGTGTCCTTATCTTTCCCAATCTTTTCAATTTCTACGATTTTATCTTTATCGGGTGAAGTTTTACCACTAGAAATTAGAGACTCCGGTTTCTCAACCTCTTTATCGGGTGATGTTTTGCCAGAAACTGACTTATCAGGACTAATTTTACCACTAGAGACAACAGACTCTGCCTTTTCAATGTCGGCAACGAGTTCCTCGGGTTTATCCGAAGATAAAGCATCTTTAACCTTCTCAATTAGCTCCTTAGGTTTATCTAATAATTTCTCAAGGACAGTGTCCTTATCTTTCCCAATCTTTTCAATTTCTACGATTTTATCTTTATCAGGTGAAGTTTTACCACTAGAAATTAGAGACTCCGGTTTCTCAACCTCTTTATCGGGTGATGTTTTACCAGAAACTGACTTATCAGGACTAATTTTACCACTAGAGACAACAGACTCGGCCTTTTCAATGTCGGCAACGAGTTCCTCGGGTTTATCCGAAGATAAAGCATCTTTAACCTTCTCAATTAGCTCCTTAGGTTTATCTAATAATTTCTCAAGGACAGTGTCCTTATCTTTCCCAATCTTTTCAATTTCTACGATTTTATCTTTATCAGGTGAAGTTTTACCACTAGAAATTAGAGACTCCGGTTTCTCAACCTCTTTATCGGGTGATGTTTTACCAGAAACTGACTTATCAGGACTAATTTTACCACTAGAGACAACAGACTTTGCCTTTTCAATTTCGGCAACGAGTTCCTCGGGTTTATTCGAAGATAAAACATCTTTAACCTTCTCTATTACCTCCTTAGGTTTATCTAATAATTTCTCAAGGACAGGGTCCTTATCCTTATCTGGTGACGTTTTACCACTAGAAATTAGAGATTCGGGTTTCCCAGCGTCCTTATCAGGTGATGTTTTACCAGAAACCGATTTATCGGGACTAACTTTACCACTAGAGACGACGGACTCGACCTTTTCAACTTCTACAACGAGATCCTCGGGTTTATCCGAAGATAAAGCATCTTTAACCTTCTCAATTAGCTCCTTAGGTTTATCTAATAATTTCTCGAGGACAGTGTCCTTATCCTTATCTGGTGACGTTTTACCACTAGAAATGAGAGATTCGGGTTTCTCAGCGTCTTTATCAGGTGATGTTTTACCAGAAACCGATTTATCGGGACTAACTTTACCACTAGAGACGACGGACTCGACCTTTTCAACTTCTTCAACGAGATCCTCGGGTTTATCCGAAGATAAAGCATCTTTAACCTTCTCAATTAGCTCCTTAGGTTTATCTAATAATTTCTCAAGGACAGTGTCCTTCTCATTCTCAACCTTTTCTATTTCTACGATTTTATCTTTATCTGGAGTAGTTTTACCGCTAGAGATAACAGACTCGGGTTTCTCAACGTCCTTATCGGGTGATGTTTTACCAGAAACAGACTTAACGGGGCTAATTTTACCACTAGAAATAACCGACTGGGCCTTTTCAAAAACTTCGGGTTTATCTTTTTCTGGGGTAGTTTTACCACTAGTTGTGACAGATTTAATTTCCTTCTCAACTTCCGCAACGACTTCCTCAGGTTTTTCCGAAGATAAAACATCTTTTACCTTCTCAATTATCTCCTTGGGTTTATCTATTACAGTTTCCTTTAATTTATCAAGTACGCTGTCCTGATCTTTATCTGTACCAGTACTATCTTTGGGTTTATCCTTATCAGGAGACGTTTTACCGCTGGAGATATACGATGGGGTTCCTACAGGGGACGTTTTACCACTAGATTCAATAGATTTAGACTTAGTGCCCGGCTCTTTCTCTGGAGTGGTTTTACCGCTGGAGATAACCGATTTTACCTCCTTTTCAAGATCAAGTTTATCTTCAGGTTTATCACCAAATGTGTCCTTTATCTTATGTACAATCTCAGTTCCTGTTTCGGTCACAGTGTCCTTTAATCTATCAAGCAAACCACGTTTTTCACCTTCAGGACTAGATTTAGAGCTAACGGTCTTAGTTCCGTCAATATCTCCGGGAACTTTCGGTTCAGGCGATGTATCCCTGCTAGACGTTGGTTCACCAACTGCAGATTTTTCGCGGGTTAGTTGTGTTTCTGTTTCAGAAACGGTAGTTTTAACTGTTGAAACAACAGATTTTTTGGTTTCAGGTTTACTAGAATCAGATGGATCAGAAATTTCGTATAATTCCGGCGCGGATGGAATGACATCCGGTGACGACTGTAAGCTGGAAATTTTATCAACGACAGAACTTTCAGGTTCTTCCTCGATTTCTTCAGCCGGGAAAGATTCTGTATGTTCCTTGCCATCCTTCATTGTAGTTCTGTAGGTAATTAACCGCCCCTCGTCATCTGGTTTCGTTTCTTCAACTACCTCAGTTGGTTTACCGTCAACAATGATAGTCCTAATAATTCTACGGACAACAGTGCGTGTAATTGTCTCGGGCATCTCGAATTCTGGTACTTCATCAGCTGGGAATTCTTCGGTCACCTCCTTACCGTCCTTGGCGGTGGTGCGATACGTAATTAGACGGCCATGTTCATCGGGTTTGGTTTCATCAGTTATTGTAGTTGGTATACCATCAATAATAATCGTTCTGACGAGTCGACGAGTCGTTGTCCTAGTCACGTGGTGTTCAGTTTGAGATTTTTGTAGATCTGTTGTCTCTTGTTCATCCGGAGAAGACTTTTCACTAAGTACCTCTGATTTTTCAGTTGGTTCAAAAAATTCCTTAACAGTTTTGCGGATTGTTTTTGTAATTGGCTGAACCTCTTCTGGTGTTTCCTCGGCTGGGAAAGATTCTGTATGTTCCTTGCCATCCTTCATTGTAGTTCTGTAGGTAATTAACCGCCCCTCGTCATCTGGTTTCGTTTCTTCAACTACTTCAGTTGGTTTACCGTCAACAATGATGGTCCTAATAGTTCTACGGACAATAGAGCGTGTAATTGTCTCGGGCATATCGAATTCTGGTACTTCATCAGCTGGGAATTCTTCGGTCACCTCTTTACCATCCGCAACGGTGGTGCGATACGTAATTAGACGGCCATGTTCATCGGGTTTGGTTTCATCAGTTATTGTAGTTGGTATACCATCAATAATAATCGTTCTGACGAGTCGACGAGTCGTTGTCCTAGTCACGTGGTGTTCAGTTTGAGATTTTTGTAGATCTGTTGTCTCTTGTTCATCTGGAGAAGACTTTTCGCTAAATACCTCTGATTTTTCAGTTGGTTCAAAAAATTCCTTAACAGTTTTGCGGATTGTTTTTGTAATTGGCTGAACCTCTTCTGGTGTTTCCTCGGCTGGGAAAGATTCTGTATGTTCCTTGCCATCTTTAACAGATGTTCTGTAGGTAATTAAACGACCTTGATCATCAGGTTTCGTCTCTTCAGTAACGGTAGTTGGTTTACCATCGATAATGACAGATCTAACAATCCTGCGAGTTGTAGTTTTAGTTCTGGTAGTAGTTTGAGTTTCAAATTCATCTTGTGGTTGTGTTTCATCGGCTGGGAAGGACTCGGTGACCTCCTTGCCGTCTTTTACGGTAGTTCTGTATGTCATTAGTCTACCTTGGTCATCTGGTTTAGTTTCTTCAATTACTTCCGTTGGTTTACCGTCAATAATTATTCTCTTAATTATACGACGAATAACAGTTGTTTGATCTATACCAGGCTGGTCATAGTTTTCAAGGTCTTCAGCTGGAATGGCCTCGGTAACCTCCTTACCATCCTTAACTGTGGTTTTATATGTAATTAAACGGCCCTGTTCATCAGGTTTTGTTTCATCTACTACTTCAGTTGGTTTTCCATCAATTATGATTGTTCTAATTATTCTTCTAACAACGGATCGCTTGGTAATAACTTCAGGTTCTTCCTCAAGCTCCTCGGGCGCCTCCATGAACTCATCATCGAATTCTTCAGGAGCTTCTTCGAATTCTTCATCGTCCGGTTCCTCAGCAGGGAAGACCTCAGTTCGTTCGACTCCACCAATAATAGTTGTTTGGTACGTCATCAAACGACCTTGGTCATCAGGTTTAGTTTCTTTCGTCACGGTGACGGATTTCCCATCAACCATGATGGTTTTGATGATTCTACTAGTAGTATCCTCAAAGTCGGGCTCAGCTAGCAATTTAATTGGCTCGGGTTTTAATTTTGGTATAGATTCAAGTACTTCTATCGGTTCGGGTTTTAATTTTGGTTTAGATTCAAGTACTTCTATCGGTTCTGGTTCGATTATCTCTTCTGGCTCTGGTTGTGGCTCCATTTCAGGTTCCTCAACTAGGAAAGATTCAGTTCGCTTTACGCCATCTCTGGTGATTGTCCTGCAAGTCCTCATCCTTCCAAAGTCATCCGGTTTGGTTTCCTCAATTATTTCAGTCGGTTTACCATCAACCATTTCAGTCTTCACAACTTTCTTGACACCGTCTTCCTCTTCCGGTTCAACGTCTTCCTCAGCCGGAAACGCCTCGATACTTTCAACGCCGTCTTTGAATATGGTACGATAGGTCATTAAACGGCCTTGATCGTCGAGTTTAGTTTCCTCTGTAACGGTAGTCGGTTTCCCGTCAATTTGAACGACTTTAAACACCTTACGAGATACTGGTGTTGTCTCGGGTTCGGCTTTAGGCTTAGGAGTTTTCTGAATTGGCTTTTCTTTCGGTTTTTCAACCTCAAATGATTGCAAGAACGAAGTTAAATCGTCTTTTATAGGCTTAGCAACTTTGGGTTGTTCTTTGGGAACAGCTTTTCGTATTTCGGTTGGTTTCCTAGGATCCGCAGATTCTTCACCTTCTGGGAAGGATTCCGTATGTTCAACTCCATCAGTTACTGTAGTGCGGTAAATAATAGACCTTCCTGATTCATCTGGTCTGGTTTCATCAGTAATCGTTGTTGGTTTACCATCAATAATGGTGGTTCGAGTCACTTTTCGAGTTGTAGTTTTGGTGGTGACGACGTCATCAGGTTCTCCTTCAATGTCCTCAGCGGGAAAGAACTCTGCGCGTTCTTCACCATCGATAATTGTAGTGCGATAAGTAATCATACGACCTTCATCATCTGGTTTAGTTTCTTCAATTACTTTGGTTGGTTTCCCATCCACCATTATGGTCTTTGTGATCCTACGGACAATTGACCTAGTAACGCGTCTCTCGTCGGTCTCCTCTTTCACCTCCTCAGCTGGAAAGGCTTCCGTGTGTTCAACACCTTCAAATATAGTGGTCCGATACGTCATCAATCGACCATGCTCATCTGGCTTAGTTTCTTCAGTGACTTGCGAAGGCTTGCCATCAACCATGACGGTTTTGGTACTTTTTTGGAATACATGACGCGTCACATCGGGTAATTCATCATCGGGCGCTTCATCAGCTGGGAATGATTCTGTAAGTTCTTTACCGTCAATAAAGGTAGTTCTGTAGGTAATTAATTGACCTCGCTCATTTGGACGAGTTTCCTCGTAGATTGTAGTTGGTTTTCCATCAATTACTACCGTTTTTGTAACCCTTCTGACAGTAGTTCTAGTCATTTGTGGTTCGGGTTCCGGTTCAGATTCGGCTTCCTCTGGTTCTGAAAAATCTGAAGCTTCCTCGCTGGGAGGTTCCTCGGTCACAAAGGTCTCCGTATGTTTGACGCCATCTTTGACGATGGTTCGTTTGGTTACAAAGCGACCAAAGTCGTCTTCTTCGATTTCATCGGTGACTTCAGTGGGTTTACCTTCAATCATAATGGTTCTCACCACGCGTCTAGTTTTTTCAACGGGTTGCTTAATCTCAATTACCTCAGCGGGAAAAGATTCCACACGTTCAACACCGTCTTTGAAGATTGTACGATAAGTCATCATACGGCCTTGCTCGTCTGGTTTCGTTTCCTCTGTAACGGTAGTTGGTTTCCCGTCAATTTGAACAACTTTAATAACTTTGCGGAGAATCTGGGGTTCTTTTTGGTCTACGGGTTGTTGCGGTTGAGTTTTTGCTTTCTTCGGCAATTTATCAGTCTTGACCAACTGATCCAGTTTTTTGTCTACCGTTGGCTTGCGTTCAAGCTTCTTCGGTTCTTCCGGCACTTCATCAACTGGGAAAGTTTCGGTACTTTCAACTCCATCTATTATCGTAGTTCGGTAGGTAATTAATCGCCCGTGCTCATCCGGTTTCGTTTCTTCCATTACTTTGACAGGTTTACCATCGATAATAACGGTTCTGGTAGCGCGGCGAACTGTTCTACTTGTAAGTCTAACAGGTTCGCTTTCTTCCCCAGGGAAAGCTAAACCAGTTCGATAAGTAACTAAGTGTCCCTTATCGTCTGGTCTAGTTTCTTCCGTCACTGTAGTAGGTCTACCGTCTACAATTACCGTTTTGGTGACGGTTCTTGAATCTTGTTCCTCAACAACTCTCTCTACCGCGGGTAGAGACTCAGTGCGAGAAACACCGTCTTTAACCGTCGTTCTGTAAGTCATCAATCGACCCAGTTCATCCGGTTTAGTTTCTTCGGTTACCTCTGTAGGTTTACCATCTACGAAGATGGTTCTAGTAATGCGACGGACCGTGGTTCGTTTAAATTCTTCCGGTAAAGATTCCTCGGGTTCTTGCCCAGCTGGGAACGATTCCGTATGTTCCTTACCATCTTTAATCGTGGTTCGGTAGACAATCAAACGTCCTTGTTCATCTGGTTTGGTTTCTTCCGTGACTGTGGTTGGTTTACCATCGACTATGATTGTCCTGGTAACTCTACGCGTCGTGGTACGTGTAATTTGGTCCATTTCCTCTGGTTCTTCTTCAACGTCCTCCGACGGGAAATATTCTGTTTCTTCTACGCCATCCCTTACAATGGTACGATACGTTATCAAGCGACCGTTTTCATCCGGTTTAGTTTCTTCGGTAACCTGTGTAGGTTTTCCATCTACCATAATAGTTCTGGTACCAGTTCGATAAATGTGTTCAGTTTTTGGAACGATTTTCTCAAAATCTTCTTTAGTTTTGGAAATAAACTCTTTACCCTTCTTATCAAATTCCTCCATAATTTCCTCAGTGTCTAGAACCTCATCAACTACCTCGGTAAATGGTACACCGTCCCTAACTGTGGTACGATAAGTTACCATATTCCCATCCTCATCAGGTTTAGTTTCCTCGGTAACAACTGTCTCTTTCCCATCGCTATCTATCATTGTTTTAGTAACCTTTCTAATTTTCCTCAAAATCCTAGTTGTTGTTTCTTGTGGCTGGTCTGTCGTCTCATCAGTGGTAGGTTTAAATTTTTGATCTAACTCTTTACTAATGTCATCGGGTGACCCTTCATCAGCCGGGAAGGCTTCAACTCGAGAAACCCCACCTTTGGAGGTAATTGTTCTATAGGTAATTAACTTTCCAGTCTGGTCAGGTTTAGTTTCCTCAGTGACGGTACTTGTGGTGCCATCAGTTTCGGTAATTGTCTTAGTGATTCTACGAACTACAGTTTGTGTTACTTCGGAGACGGGTGTGGTTTTAGAAACTACGGTACGACGCGTTATTATTTTATCAGACCTATCATCGTCATCGGATGACGAGATTTCTTTGTAAGTTTGACTCATTTCGCGCAAGATTTTATCAGGATCGTCGCCAAACCCGGCCGTAACTACTTTTTTAATATGTTTCGGTAATTCCTCAACTTCATCCGCGGTTGACTTAACAATAACTTTCTCTACATTAGCATCCGCTCTCGAATCCTCAGTAAAATAGTCGCTGGTAGGGCTTCCATCTTTGGACGAATCGCTAGGCTTAACCTCCTCTAATTCCTCTGGTTCCTCAAGATCTCTAGGGGAGGATGACCCATCCTTAACCCTCTCATCCTTTTCCCTTATCAACTGGTCTAATTCCGCCTTAGTTGTCTTAGTTAACTCACGACTCGATGGCTCGAAACAAGAGACGAATGTCTCTTGGAACCCGCTTTCCCTAAATACAACTACATCCTGTTCGGTTTGACGCGATTCCAGGGTTGAGACTTCTGTTAAAGAGTCGACCGACATGGCGCTAGGGGCTCGGGATGGTTCCGTACTTTGGATTTGTTTGGGATGGGTTTCGGAAGTGGGAGATTGCTCGGTTACCTCTATCGGGGACTTTTCTACCAAGGACTGTTTCTTTTGGGTAGTGGTGGTTGTGGTGAATTTAGAACTGATCTTTTCACTTGGGCTTTTAACTTTTTTGGTTGGGACTTTTTCAGTTGGGCTCTTAACTGATTCGGGACTGGAAGTCTCCTCAACAACCGGGGATAGGTCTTTCGTGTCTAAAGTCGCCGCGATGTCTAACAAGCTACGTTTCTTTTCGATGGGCTTGGTAGAGGTGGACTTGGGAGCGTCCTCTACAACGCGTTCAACTACTTTCGAAGGTTGATCGTCTTTGGAGGTAGCTAACATCTTAATATCCTCATCCTCGGATCTAGGGATGGATGGCCTCTTCCTAAACCCAAACTGATCTACCTCCTGGTCTTCGATCTCCCCGACAACGGTGGTGGAAGTGACAGTCGAAGTGCGAGACACAGTTACTTGACGACTCTCTCGCGAACCCATACCTGAGATACCTGAGAAGTCTTCCGTCAGTTCCCTCATTATTTGCTCTTCGCCTTCCAGCGATTTCTCGCTTCGTGCGTCATCAAAGTCGAGGTCATCATCCTCGTCTTCTGTCGCTTTACGAGACAAATCTCTGGCGATCTTTTCCTTCAATGGCATCTTTTCAAATTCTTCCATGGCACGCTCGGCTCGCTCAGCAACTGATTCTGTTGTAGCTTTCACCTTCGTTGTTGTTTTTTCAACAGTTTTAAAGGGTGCTTTAGTTTCATCGGAAGGTTTGGATACAAGCTGGGTAACTTTCTGAACGACCATTTTAGTTCCCTCAACTATCTTCCATGGTTCAGTATCCTCAACAACTCTAGTTTCACTAGTGAACACAGTTTCAGGAGCCGATTCGAAACTAGTAACCTCGCCTGGTTCTAGATCCCTCCCTATTCTAGTAACTTTTTGGGTTGTTGTTTTTATATCCTCAAATCCTTCCCCAGTTTCTTCGTCACCATGTTGAGTCATACGTTGACGCATTTCTTTAGCCCTTTCCTCAAAGTCTTTAAGAGCCTCTTGAGGTTCGCCTGGTAATTTCTTGATGATGGTTCTGGTGATTCGAGTGACTCCTGATCTGTCCTCCTTAGTTTCTTCAGTGACGGATTCATCTACTCTGCTCTTAAGGGCCCTAAACCTATCTTCCAACTCTTTAAATTGGTCTTCAGTCTCGTCATCGGTGCGTCTGATGACAGTTTTTGTTATTTTATAGACGCCAGTTTGATCTGGTTTATCTTCGATTATTTCCTTCGGTTCCTCAGTTTCTATATCACTTTCATCTGAAAAGTCCTTCTTAACTACAGTCTTGGTGACTGTGGTAGGTTCTAGAACGCTACCAGAGACTATCTTGGTGACGCGACGTACTCTAGTGACTGTTTCATCACTGGAATCTACATCTTCGGTCTTTGACAATCGATCCCTCATTCTTCTCTCATGTTCTTCAAATTCTTTTGTAATATCATCAGGTTCTTCAGTTGTGATAGTCTCTGGCACACCCTTTTTAATAATAGTGCGAGTTGTTCTGATAACTCCGCTTTCATCTGGTTTTGTTTCCTCGGTGATTGTAGTAGGTTCCATATCAGGTCCGGACAGTGTCTTGGTCACTGTCTTACGGACTGTGGTCACCATGGTTTCACCTAAATCTTTGGTCATACGTTCTTTCAACTCTTTAGCTCTTTCCTCAAAATCTTTGGTTTCATAATCGGGTTCGTCTACCGGTACACCCTTTCTGCTAACAACTTTGGTTTTAGCTAATTGACCAGGACCAATTGGTTTAATTTCTTCAACTACTCTCGTCGGTATAACATCAGATCCTTTAACAACGGTGGTAATCTTTTTAGTTACCGTTCTGGTTTCATCGACTACTTCTGGATGAGATTCCAAATCCATGTCGACTACCTCAATGGGACTGCTCGATTTGGCTCGTTTAAGGGACTCCTTATCGACAACAACGTACCCTTTGGTCTCAACTTTGGACATAGTTATTTCCTCATCATCCGGTATATCATAATCCTCAATCTTAGCTACTTTCCCCTTCTTATCAACTAGTTCCTCATCGACTAAAACAGCGTCAATTTCCTCCGGTTCTAAGTCAACCGTTCTATCATCCATGGAGATGGATGGACTGTCCTTCAAGGACACCTCGTGGACGCGTTCTTCGTGACCTTCTTCCATCTCCATTTCAAATATTTCTAGCTCGTCATGATGGTCGGTCTTTTTCCTAGCTTGTTGTCTCGCGTCAATAGCTTGTCTTTCCATCTCAACCCTAATGCTAGCTTCTTCCGCGGTGGTTATTGACCTACGCGGTTCCATTTCATCGTAAGACCCCGTTTTGGTTTCCTTAGTCACCGTAGTAACTGTAGTAGTTTTCCGAGCAGATGGCTCCTCGTCTTTAGTGTAAATTAATTCAGTAGGCCTACTGGGTTTAGTTTCATCCAAAACCTTCCCTTCCTCTTTCGGTAGTTTACCCCTTTCCCCAACTCTCTGACTATCCTTAACCCTACTTGTGACAACGGTTTCTTTAACAACCTTTTGGGACTCATCCGATCTACCCATGACCTTTGTTGTTGACGTGACCACCCGTTTGGTCGTCGTTGACCCATCGACAACGATCCAAGATTCATCCCCGGTCGAAGTTTCAAATCGTTGATCGCGACTACTTAGGCCTAACCCTTGAGGACCTCGAGTATCCCTGGCCTCCGCGATCTCGTGATCGTCAATAATATCCCAATCATCGACGTCCTTACTAACTCCGGCCATGGCGGAAGTTAACGTAGTTTCGGCTGTGATTTTGGTGGGTTTTTTGTCGCTGATCTTTGAGGACGCGTCCTTTTGCTTACCCTTTTGTTCTTTGGTCGTGGTTTGTTGGATGTGAGTTGTAGATACCGATGATATGTCAACAAAATCTTCGATTCGTTGTTCGGGTCCCGAAGACCTGACTAGCACGCGTGCTATCTCGCTCTTATCCGGACTATCTTCGTCGTATCCCTTAACAGTTCGAATGTCCACCGATTCTTTACCCTTTTCAGTGATGGTGGTTGCGATAACTTTCCCGGAAACTGTCGGAACGCGAGTAGTACCCTCATCACCCGTTGGCTGCTGTCTGACCTCAACTTCCTTCAACTCTTTCTCCATGATTTCCATTGTCTTTTTCGCCTGTTGGATGTCTTGATCTAATTCTTTCCATAATTCCGGTTTATCCTCTCTCGTAACCGTCGTGAAAGTACTTGTCTCTTCGGTTTCGCTACGTTTGGGACTGCTTTCCTTCGAGTCAGTCCTCAAGTCCGAAGCGCCAGTTTCGCTTTCGTCCGAAGTACTGTCCTTTTGGAATTTCTTCAAACGATCTTGGAAACTCAAGGATTCCTCCACTACTTGACCATTTTCGTAATCTACGCTAGTACGCGTTGTTTTGGTGGTAGTTGAGACGACGGGCTGTACGACGGGTACCGGGGAATCTATGGAAAGTCTTTGGAAGAAGTTTTTCTTTTCGGCGAAACTAAGTTCTTCTTCGGGTGTTAGTTGGTCCGAGTCTTCGCGTGGCTTCTTTTGGCGGAGTTTAACTGCACCTGAGGTTTAAGAGGGTTTTTTTGTTTGGATTCAGGTTTTAAAACTTCCTTCCCCTTCAGAGGATCCTGACCTCAGGGTTGCTACAAAGTACACATCTAAGCCGAAGATGATTCAGTTCTATTTAGAATAGAATCAATTACCTTCCCCATGACCTAACTTGAATTAAACCCTGGGAAAATGTATAATAAGGGCTCCTAGACCTTGGGTGGCCAATTACGCTAAGAATATCAAAGTCCTGAATGATTCCTGTAGCAACCCTGTCGTAAAGCTCTGTCCCAACTAATTCTAAATAGCTATGGGGTGACCTAGAACTCTACAAGTCGTCAACTACTGAAGTTTGGAGGGAAGTATGACTTTAGTTCTTTCATAGATGGATGTTCTTGTATTTTATATAAAATCAAAATTTCGTATCAAAACATGCTGGCCATTGCGCAATTGAAACTTGAAAATCAAAAATCAAAATCAAATCTTCAGCAAACCAACATAAAATTCTTCAAGCTCAATTTTGGTAATAGACGATCGTCGTTTTCGATAATAATCGGGTTATCAAACAAACCAAGTTCAAAATCAAACTGGGTTTTCTTCGCTTTTGGTTAAAATCATATTAAAACAAAAGCTACGTGGTAACGTTATTCAATCAATATTCAGCATTCGAAGCTCTTTACAAAAATATATTAGAGGCAACGTAAGGAACAGCAAAAATAAATTTATAATATTCAGGATTATTATTGTTATAATTCCATGCTACGTGAATGTAATTGTGTCGTGTGAAACGTATTTTTCGATGGCAACGTAAAATATACGAACGCGATTTAAAAACATAATCAAAATAAAGCTTTACATCGATTAAATCGTAAAATTAATTACGATTCTAATCGAATAATCGATTAAGAGTTTAAAATAATCGATTAATATTAAATATATAAATAAGGCGTCGCGTTTAAGCTAGGTATAGGCTAGCTGATCCCATGCAAACTTGCCCTGCTATATAAGTTGCGCATTATATATTTATTTATATATACCACCAATTTTTCTTTCGGATTTTCATTAAATTACAATTCTTAGTTTAATTAAACAAATTTTCATTGGGATATTTTCAAAAAACTGTTGGTCTCATGTGGGTTAACGATTAGGCATAGCAAGCCGCAAAAAAGTACGCACAAAATTTTCTGATATCTTACGTAAGGTGATTTTACAAAAAAATATATATATTCTTTGGTAATTTTTGTAAAAATAAAACCGAAGCAAAAAATTGTACCACAAAAAATAAAATCCGGTTTTACCGAACAATTTCTTTTTCGATATCTCAATTTGCGACATTTGATTTAAAAAATATATAACGAAATGCAATAGATGAAGATAAAATAAATGTAGAAGAGATAAATATATAGAATAAAAAATTAACCGTTCAATGTGCCTAATATTTAATACGGTGATGATACTCAAAAATATTTATGATAATTCAAACAACATGCTTATAACGATTTTTTTTAAAAAAATACTAACGTTGGTAAAAAGTTGACTTTCATGCGTGAACAAGATATTTTGTTTTCGGGGATTTTGTGTGTTATTTGATAGTTGTAATTCAAGATACAAGTATCAAACATTTGGTTAAGTTACCAAAAATTAACCGCCTAAATTACCGCTACATTTTTTTTGCATGCGGTCAAAACTAATTGAACGGTACTAATTTCACAACATCAACCAAATTAATTGGGTCTGATTTTTAATTAAGGTTGATTGACTAGTCGTGAATTTAATCATTAATTCCCATGATTCTTAAATTATAATCGTTTTTAATTTATTATATTTCTGAGAATTTGTGACTAGATTCACGAACGCGAACTCAAAACTCTGATAAAATGATTGAAATATTTAAAATACGGAAAACATCTAACAATAAATTAAATATGAATAGGTAATTGAAATATTCCATTACCTGTGACACCATCTCCTCCGTCCTGGTACTTAATACTGGTCCTCGTGGTCTTCTGTTTGACGTGTCTGACCATTCCAGTTTCATCAGTTTCAGTCCATTCTGTTCGTGAGGAGATAATGGTTAAAAGTTAAGCCTTGGTTCGTACTATTGTAATCAGAATAATTTAACCAATTATTTAAAAAAGATTGTTAATGGTTAGTCAAAAAGCGGTTATTTAGGAAAGGAACTAAGGTTTAAAAGTGTCAAAATTACCAAAGTACTTGATTACTTTTAATTACTTGGCAAAAACTCGCGAAAACGCGACGCGTCTTGACCCGCCACGATAACGCGACATTGTTGAATTTCGCGATCAGACGTCAGAGAATTCCTAGCTTTGATTGGCTGATTTCCTTTTTAAGGATTTGAATTGGAAACCGCGCCGGTTTGATGGTACGCATTTATACACAGCTTCGTAAATATCTTGAAAATACCGTGTAGGCTTATTAGAAACCTAAATATTTATTTCACAATGCAAAAAAATGTATGGGAGGATATTTCTATGGAATTTTGGGTTTGATTGAAACCAGTTGCACAAAAAAACAGCAGCTTTCCATGCTAATGGGGTATTACTTCAGGGAACAAAATCATTGGATTAGGGGTTTGCTGAAATATACATACGCTTGCCAGTGCTGCACTTGCTGGGACGTGGCTTCAACTTCCTGCGTCGTTTGCCTGATGACGTGTTCTTTTCCTTCTTCATCGGGACAACCCAGCGGTCGCCGTTTGAGGCCAAAAACTCTTGAAGAGATAGTAATTCGCCTTCTTCCTCGGACCCAGTGAAGTATTCCGTATCTGTCAGCGCTTGTTGAAGGCCAGTGTCCCTTGTCGCTTCCATAAACTCGACTAAACTTTCTGCACCGGTAGCGGTCATCATTTCTTCAACATCAGTGTGATTGCCTTCGTCTTCGGCTACTTCAGGATTGCTGAGAATATCTGGACTGTTCAGAATGATTCTGGGTTGAATTTTGCTCAACTGGCTCAAGGCGTGATTCTGTCCATACGCTTCCCCAGCCTTGACAACATTCTCTTCCGGTTCCATTTCGTTTACAATAACTTGACGTTGTTCGACAGCAGTTTCGTTATCCGTAGCAGAAGCTTCCTCTTCGTCGGTGGGCGGAGCTTCTTCGTCGACCGATTTGACCTTATCCAGTTCTTTGGCGCTGACATTTTCGTTGAAGGAAGGATAATCGGCCAATTCCACGTCAATTACCAAATTGTCTTCATCATCGCTTCCACCTGATATATTCTCGATGTCGGTTAAACCTTCATCCACTTCGGGTTCCAAACGTAACTGGTTCGCGTTGGGTAAGGATTGACTTCGAAGACGTTGGGGGTTACGGGTAAACCCGGGAGCTTGGGCCTCGGAATCGCTAACTACTATAAAATCTGTATCAACGTCCGACTCCGGATTCTCTCCTTCAGCGAGGAAGACTTCATCCTCTTCTTCGGTTTCGGGTCCTTCCTCGGGGACATCGACGTACAGCATATCTCTATTGACTATATTCGGTCTTTGTATCTTAGGTCTGAGATTGTCTCCCTCGACGTCGGAAAGCGCTTCGTGATCGGTGTCCTCCGATTCGCTACTGATATCAACAATTTCAACGGTCTCACCACCTACATCCTGTTTCACGGTATCATCGGATCCCACAACGTCAGTATTTGGGGGACTCGCACCCAAGATAGTGGGCTCGGTTTCGTCGAGCGCTCTGAGTCTCTTCAAGGCGGACCGTTTCTTAATGATAGTCGAGGTTTTCGGTCTGGATACAACAACCCTGGCTACGTTTTGCGCAGCTATGAATTTCTTAGTTGTAAGTTTTGACGAAGAGACGACTGAAGAGCTTTGGTCAGTGTTGATTACGAGTGGTCTTTTCCAAACGGGGGATGTATATTGTCCGTGGTCTTCTTCGTCGCTAGACGCTTGGAACTCTTCGTTATCAGTTTTACACTCATCGTCCTCGGGTACCTCCGCATCGTGGTCTTTAAAGTCCGAAGATTCCTTGTTTATTTTGCAATCAAAATCGAGATCCAAGACGAGTACATCCTTATGACTATACGTGGTTGGTTTATCTTCATCCGAATCGCTAGCATCCATATCTTCGCAATCCGTCAAGCCATCGTTGTTTTGATCTTGAACATCCAGTAACTGTCCAAACGAGGTCCGAGCCTCGAAATCTTTTCTACTAGATATTATTGGTGGATTGCTCGTCTCACCCGCCTCATCGACCAAGTGTAATTGATCATCGTTGATGTTAGTGGCCATATTTCAAAAAACTAAACGTATATACAGTATACAAAGCTAACGAACAAACTGATTGATTGAAGGGTTGGAACGGTGATGAACTTATTCTTGTTGGGTATTTGGAGTTGAGGTGGTGGTGGTGTTCCGTTCGGTAGAAGTTTGTGATTCTGAAATTGAAGTATTGGTAAAGGACATATCCGATTCGGGGATGGGAGTTTTCACCTCCGAAACTTCTGGTTTTGCGTTTAAGGATATTTCTTCGAAGTCGCTTTCGGCACTACTACTACCCGATATCGAGATACTAAAATTGGTATCCGAAATGGCGGAAAGGGGAGAAGGGAGGTGAAAGCCTGTTGTTTGTGCAACTGGTTGATTTAAATCGAGGGGAAGTTTCATATGCAACCCAAACGCGTGGGTAGAAGGAAGTACTTGTTGCGAAGCTCTTAACCTTAACATAGCGATACTACGATCGGTCAGTTCGTAAGTCATGGCATTACATGTGTTATCTTTGCTCGTCTTTTTAACAACTTCCGTAATAGGCCTACTTTGAGAAGATTGACTCTCTCCTTCTAAGGGAAGGGGGCGCGTATCGGGTGAGGATATTACCTCGCTGATATTCAGCATATGATTGGAAAGCTCAACCAGCTTATCTACTAAGATTCGTGTACCGGAGACGGGGACGTCCGAGAGCCTTCGACTCTCGACAACATTCTCGCGTTCGACATTAGGTATCTTACCTTTCCCTGTTTCTGATGTCTCAACGACTTCCGCTGGATCTACTTCCTCTTTAGTTTCGGCTAACGACGATGTTTTTAAAGGCGAAGAGCCGACTGGTACGATACTATCTTGCGATATTTCAGTGTCGCTCTCCGAATATTCCGGTTCAGATTTTAAACTGGGCGAGATCGACTTTAAAACCACTTCCGGTACGACAGGGGGTTTCGAGACTTTTCCGCTCTCTTTGTCAGTCTCAACCTGAGCCGGGGTTGGTGTTGTTTCGTCTAACGTTTCCTCCTCTTTAACTTTCTCCAGTCCCGCTTCGACCAAACTTTCGCGACTGGAACATATCTCTTCGACATTGGGTCGGAAGTCATCGTCATCAGTACTGCTACTATGATCGCTAGCGAAATCGAAGGTGACTTGCGGAACAGCTTTCTTCATTCGATACTGATCTCGACTGGATTTGCTTTTCAGTTTTCGCTGAGTCGAATCCAAATCTTCGACAAATTCACCCTTTTCTTCGGATTCCAAGTCGCTCGACATCATTTTGGTTAGTGTTCCCGTTGGTTTGGAGACTTCCTCGTCTTTACTCAGGGTTTCGTCTTCTTCTTCCGGTTCGTCGATGGTGGTACGTTGAGAATCCGGGGCGGTGGTTCTATCTGTAATTAGAATGCGGGCAAGGTCTTCCTTAAGGTGCTCTTCCTTCGTTTCCGGTTCGAAAGCCTCATCAGGACTGACCCTGACATCGGCTCGAACCTCCGATCGAGTGACTAAAGTCGGCAGTGGTAATTCGGCGCCCAAAGATTCGTTATTCTCTAAAATACTAGGGGTGGTTGCGATTATACTACCTTGTACTCCTTCTTGAGGACTTAATTTCGTCAACGTGTTTTCCGCGGATGTTGTCTTACTTGGTATCACCGTTACTCTTTCCGTTTTAAGGACTTTCTCTTCGTAGTCGATAATTTCAAGTTCCCAGGTGGTCATTTCGGACTCAACTTGATCCATCATGAAGACAATCTCATCTTCAGTGGCGGCACCCACGGTTTGGTAATTGCCAGTGACTAGGGCCGTGTTCAATTTCTCGTATTGATGCTTGAGTCGCTCTAGACTCTGGGTCATTTTGATTGGATCTTTCGGGGATTTAGAACCAGTTCGGCAACTATCGGCCGATTTATAGCTACCCGTATCCGAATCTTCTAAAGAGAAAAATCTTTCGGTCGTTGTCCGACTGGATGACTCGTCCAAAGTACCTTCTCGGCTACCATCTCCTCTGGGTTTAGTTTCGCGTACCACTATAAGGATATCCTCTTTATCCTCCGTTGAGTCACGTGGCGTATATTCCGGGAAAGTATTCGTATCTGAATGACCGTTTAAACTCTGACTCTTTCCCGATGGTGCCATCTCGGGCGGGCTACCATTGGCAATATCAATATCTAAAACGATAGCCGTTTTGGAATGAAGTTTTACTTGGATGTCGCGTAATGGGGACAATTCCCTTTCCAATTCTTGTATGACTTCCTTGGAGGACTTATCGAAAAGAGGACTAACTCTATCCTCTTCTATTTGGATGTCGGATTGATGGTCCAGTCTGGCCGTTTCAATGGTTAGACGAAGATACTCGACTTGTTCTTGGATTTCTGGACTCAGAACGCTCGGGGTCCCGTCGGAAAAATCATTGGATCCAATACCGAGCTGTACTACAATAGGTTGCGTTGGTAGGCTACTTGGTTTGGCATCCTCGGTCAGTGAAGCGTCAACGGAGTAGAGTAAGTCGTCACCTCCGTAATCCGGACTAATTCCGCTGGTACCACTTTTGGAGAAGTCACTCTCGTCGACTTTATCCTTGAGACTAGACGTGGACTTTAAGAAAACTTCTCCTCTGTCGAATGACTCGTCAAAACTGACCGATTTTGGTCTGGAATCTGAAAATTCTTCGCTGTCTTTGGTCAACCTGAAGAGAGAATCCGGTCTGGACGTTGCTGAGCCTAAATCGGGACTCGGGGGTTGTTTATCGGTAGGGGTCACGAGGTCAGCGATATCCGAGAAATCGGTTAAGCCCCCGGGTTCTAAAGTCGCGTCCGAATAGGGGCTGAAGACCCCTTCGCTCGTTTCCGTTTTATTGGTCGCGAAATTATCTTGGGACGTAGCGATAGGTAAGCCTTTGAGACCCAAATCTAATGGACTGCTGGCGGTATCGACTTTTAACGGAGGTATCCCCGATTCTAATGGACTAGTGGCCGAATCGCTCGTAGTTGAATGAGGATCCATTTCTCTGGCAGTATTGGTATCATCCGTTTCTATAGGACTACTGGCCGTATCTGTCGTTTCTTTCACCTCAGTTTCGGTCGCGGTTTCCGTTAGTTCGCTAACCCTAATGGGACTGGTGGCGGTATCCGTAATTTTGGCCGTGTCCTGGATGAATACCCGTTTGACATCCTTGTCCAATATCTCCCCCGATTCGGAACTCCTGCTAGCTTTGGCGTCGACGACTTGGTCTCTGATTGGACTGACCGTGACGCTGGTACGTTCCGAAAAATCGTCAAAGTCGGACGAGATTAAGTTCAGTTTACGATCCCGGAATTGCGCTCCGCCAACTTCTTGTTCTTTGGCGTAGCTCTCGTCGTGGCTTTTGGACGTGGTTTCGAATGACGTGGATACGTTATCTTCTCCCGATAACGGCAAAGGACTTTGAACTGACACTTCTTGGTGACTCTCTGATAGCTCGGCCTCAATTTCTTTGGTACTACTGTAGGATACTTTGACGGTCGATTCCGTTTTAAAGTATAAGTCCAGGGTTTTACCATCGCCCGGATCGGGTACAATAAACTTGTTCTCCGAGGCTTTGATTTGATTGACACCTTCGCCTTCGATTCTACTTTCAATTACAAACTCTAATTGCTTGGACGTTGATGGCTCGGACATATCGGACACTGAAGGCGTATCTCTGAAGGTGACTACCTTTTGCGTACTCGTACTCGTGGGTTCAATGACTGAAATTGGACTCAAACCCACATCGACTCTTTGGCTATCCGTACGCGTTTCGCTCGAGGAACTTGACTGTTCTACGGATACGGGTAACGTGGTGGTCCATTGACTAGAAGGCGTTACATCTTGACTAGTATCTTTTGGCGACTGCGAAATGGTAAAGTCCTCTTGGGAGGCGATAATACGACTATTTTTTAATCTTTCTTCGCCATGATGAAGATCTTCTTTAAAAGAAGTAGGTGGAGGTTTCCCTACGAAGCTGGTAGACGGATAGGTTCCGGCGGAAGTACTGGGTCCAGCTACTGATCATCCGTTTTAGAGAAGGGGAAAGGCCATAACATCAACAGTATCATTTTTAAATAGATACCCGAACAATTGGGCGCCACCACGGATGCTTCAATTACTTTTGTATTTCAATCGTACCAACCAAAATAACGTCATTCATAAACAGACATACCCCAGGGACCCGTCTCCTTCTTCTAAAGCGAGACATTGTCCCACCTTCTAAAGGTAAACCTTAATTAACTCTTAAACAACTTAAATAACGTAAGTTCAGTTAGTCTATTAATAGACTTCGGACGGCGTCTTCTCAAATTATTATGAAAAACGTTTTCGAGCCACTAATAAATAATTTGGTATAATATAACCAACAAAATAATCATTCCAAATTAATCTACGATTAATTAACATAGTTAAAAAATGCGACTATAAAAACTCAACGGTTTCCATATTAGGAGCTATACAAACACAAGTAATGCCATGCAGTGTCTTTGGTTTCTTATTGTCTTTAAAATCCCCTAACAACATACGAATGGTATCAAATAATATATTTACACGAAGGGGTTTTTTGGTCCATACGCTATGGTAATTTTTCTGACAACATCCACGAGTTCATGAGTCATGTATATCTTACTACCGTATACGGATCAAGCATTAATATATATAGTATATTCATGAATTAAATATTTAACTTCATGATTGTCGAAAATACAGATATATATTTTTACCAAATAAATTTTATAATGAGACCATGAATCAATAATGATTTATTTTATGTGCTAGAAGTGGGTTATATATATAAATAAATAAGCGTAGAATTATTACATAGAGAGAGAGAGAAAAATGTTACAAAAAGTATTTTTTAGCGATAGATTTAACATGATTAGTTTAAATTTAAATTGAAAGTTAATTATTTTTTAGAAGATAGATCTGACTGTCAGTTTATACGTCTTAACTAATATCCCTGACAATTTATATTAATTAATTTTAATTACTAATTTTGGCAGTGAAAACCCCCACTTAAAGCACAAGAATTATAACTTCGAACAGATTTTTTTCTACTGACAGACATCGATTACAGCCATATAAGCGAGAAAGTAAAAAGGCATACGTATATAAGAAGAAATAATTTCTCTACTAAAATAATAAAGAGCAACTTAAAGCGGCATGCTACAACTTGAAGCGAAAGAGCTCGTATTGATATGTTTAGGACAACACTTACCTTGCGGTCAAATCTAATTAGAGTTAATTAAATTAAAAAACAGCACCCCTAATTATAGACGCGATTATAAAATGAACGGTGAAATTAGTCGAAAACTTGAAATCAAGTTTAATTTTAATTTTAAGAACGGTTTTGTTCAACAGAAATATTGATTTACCCTCGCTAAGCCTAATCTGAAACTTTACCCTCACTAAGCCTAATCTTAAACTTTGCCCTCGCTAAGCCTAATCTGAAACTTTACCCTCACTAAGCCTAATTTGAAACTTTACCCTCGCTAAGCCTAATTTGAAACTTTACCCTCGCTAAGCCTAATTTGAAACTTTACCCTCGCTAAGCCTAATCTGAAACTTTACCCTCACTAAGCCTAATCTCAAACTTTACCCTCGCTAAGCCTAATCTCAAACTTTACCCCCACTAAACCTAACTTTAAACTTTACCATCGCTAAGCCTAATCTAAAATACTGACCTATTTAAGGCCAATTTGAAATAATAACATCCCTAAGCCTAAAAATAGTAATCCATAAATTTCGACTTTTCCAATTGTTCATAATATAACGCGTCTATTAATTGCTGCGTTGTCCAATTTCTGACCATTGGAATATAACAACGCCAGGGGTCAATAAAATAATAAATAAAATCACTCTTGAAATAGAAAAAAGCACAAATATATTGTACTAAAGGAGAGTAAATATTTTTCCCTAACTTTTAAAGTGTTTCAATGAAAGTCTATCAATCGAAGTAATGATGAAACTTTCGCGCAGACACACACACACACACCCAAAAAAAGTAGTAAATTTTAAAACATCCATTCGGGTGGTGGCAAGAGTAAATCAACAAAGAGAGAGATAGTGTGATAGAAAAAAGGGAATTTTCAAGTGAGAGAAAAAAGCTTAGCGCAAAAAGCAGCAATTTCTTAGCCCAAAAAAAAAAGAAATTGTAAAAAAAAAATTATTTATGTTACGGAGAAAAGTCCAGGGTTGGCAGAAAGCTTGTTACACGGAAATTTCATAAAAAATTCCATGGGGAAAAAAAAATAATTAAATTTTGGTTTTTTTAAATTTGCGTAAGAGAAAAAAGCCAGAGGAAATAAAAAAAATTAAAAATGTGTAAGGATGGAGTTGGAATAAAAATTTGAAGAATAAAAAAAGATATTCAAAGCTTTGTTAAGAGTGTCAGGCGCTCTCAAAATCCAACCATGCACTCTGCAGTTTCATTTTATACTTGAAACTTTTAACTCTTAACTGATTTCAGAAACAAACCATTAATGAATTAAAATAATCGCGATATTAATTGCTTTTTCCCGAGGGAAAATATCAAATACGACCAGAAGTTTTCGGAGGCCGATTTTTTTAAAGATTTATCTTAATTAAAATTAAATTAAATGAAACGTCTTCTTACCTTATAGGTTAATTCTCTAAGATGGTCCGCGAAAATAATTTAATTGGTCTAAAGTTCTAGATGTGTTTTTGTTGGGAGAAAAATAACCTTAGCCTACTAAATTAGTCCAAGACAAAAATGGGATCGAAATTATTATATTACTATGGGTTCGTTCACGAGACCCTAATCCAATTATTAAAGACCGTTGTACCTTTACAAATGTATAAGTTTTTTTGGGCGTTTTAAAGGGTACGTGAAATGTTATAGATATTTAAAAAAATGGTTTGTTTCATTTATCAGTCAAAAGTTATTTATGAATTTTATAATGATAAGGTGGTTAAAACACTGCCGCTTTACGTTCAGCTCTTTCCGAAATAATTTTATATATTTAAATTGATTTAATTAAAATTAAATTAAATATGGCCTTATAATCAGGCAGTAAGCTAAAAGTACGGAGGTTTTTTTTCCCGATTGATTTTTTTGATGTTTTCTATCAAAGATTCATTTGTTTACCTGCTTCGTCCGAGTGCGTCTTGACTTGGGGTTGATTAAAATCGCTTGATTTCATATCCGTAGTAATTGTGCTAGAAAGGTTGGCCGTAGTTGGTTCCGTTTTCTCGTCTTCCGGTAGACTAGAGACGGATACTTGACTGGTATCCATCTCGGCTGATGGCCAAGTTTCCGACTCTAATTGTTTCACTAGTTGGTCGCGGAAATCTTGGGTACCATCGCCTTCTACGGTGAAAAATGCCTCATTTGAATAATTGGCCAAAAATAGGCCTAAATTTTGAAGGTCGAATTAAAGCGATCGTGTACTTAAATAGAGTAAATTCTGGGCTTTAAAATGAGACCAAGTAGGTCAAAATCGGACCAAAATTAAAAAGGTTACGAACGATCAAAGTTCAAAGAGTAAATAAAACTCGACCTTCAAACGATTTCCAAGTTTTAACATACACCGAAGTAAATAATATCGGTTTAGAAGTACGAAACTAACCTTGAATAAGAGTCGCCGTTTTAGTGACGGTGACGACTTTTCTGACTGAGCCGTCATCCATGACTTCTCTAGTTTCAACCCGAGTGGCGTGGACGCCTTCCGGCGGTGGATAGCCACCGCTTGGTTCTGCGTTACCATAAAATGACCTCTAATTGACACTTTTGAAACCCACACGAGCTGGGATATGAACTTAATTATGCGCATGCACACTTAAGGGAAAGTTTAAATTCGAGCATATGATTGGTTAGGATGATTTCCTTAAATTCCTTCTTTTATTTGAACCCGATGACCTGACAAAGTCTCGTGCATAGTAATAACAGGCTTTGGGTTGATATTAGGGAACTTGGTTAAAGGGTTGATGAAATTACGTTTAAAATGAAGCAAAAAGAGTACGGGGGTGACAAAAGAGTGCGATTTCTTTTGTACCTTTATCGTCTCTTTCTGCCGGAGAAGGGGGAGGAGTCTTTAATCCCTTTAAGATCCGTGCTTCTCCTGTCATTAAACAGAAGGATACACAGAGTAAGAGTCCACGAACCCCATTAGAGACCAGTGACATTGTCAAATATATAACCGAACATATCAATCACCACCATAGAGAAAAGCGGTATACCACCCTTAAGCCTAATTAATTTCGTAAGCCTCTGTCATCTAATTTACCTTGGAGCACGTCATCTGGTTCCTCAACGATAGGAATAGGGCTAGGATTATCTTGTCTACCATCGTTACCATCAAGTTTTAAACTCTGAGATTCTTGGGGAGGTGTCGCGTCATCCAACAAGGAGACCAATTTCTTGATGTCATCTTCCCTAACCGCGGAAGTGGCTGATGACTTCTGAACGAAATCATTCTGTTCCAGTTCACTGTCCGAGACGGGGAAACTGACCCGTCCTTCGTCACTTTCAATTGGCTCGTTTAACAGTTCGTTAATGTCAACTTGAGGGACGGAATCCTCGGTTTCTTCCAAAGATTTCAACAAACTAGAGATTTCTTTCGAGGATCTGAGTCGGGCCTTTTTCGTACCACCATCAACATCCTTGCTGTCATCGAGGTTACCATTAGTTTTAGGACGTCTGGTAACTTCTTCCTCAGTCTTTGTCGTCTCTTCAATATCCCCAATGACGTCATCGTGGTCTTTTTCATTTCTATCGGATATGAAGTCTAAAAGTTCGCTCGGAATCAAATCCGACAGTTTGGTATTGCTGGGTAGCGTGTCATCCGCGTCTAAGACTTGGCTACTGGTTATCGTTTCAATGGGACTATCCTTATCTTCGGTTTCGGGTTTATCTGACGCGAATTTTTCAACAACTTCCGGGGGTTGTTGTTGGGGTGGTACTGGTTCTTCGGATTTTATATCGTAAGATGGTAAAATGATGAAACTATCAGTTGATTTTTCCGCAATTGCTTGTGGGGCGTCGCCTTTCTTAGATTTTCGTTTGCTTTTGCCTTTAATTGGGGGTAAGTAATTAACCTTACGGTATCTTGTACCATTACGTCAACAAAGGGTTAAAAAATTCGCTGAGCCCATGCTGTTAATACGTTTGAAGATAAAACCACGCGGCCAAAGAAGATAGTTACCAAGTAGATGACGATTTAGCAATCAAAGACGACGTCATATCGTGTCCATGATTGCGTAAATGTCCAATATTGTTTGTTAAATAGGTCATTAAAAGAATTTTACAGCCAAAAAATCAAACCCCTTCAAAATACAATCAAAAATCTTTCTGGAGTCTTTGTGTTAACAAAAATTAACATTGAATGAAGATACGTTTTAAAGCAGGACACAAACTGAAGTTGTTATTGAAGGAAATGTTGAGGGTTATATTAAGAATAAGTACTCGGACATTCGGGCAAAATGTTAATGGTTAGTTTTTGGACATTTTGAACAACGTTTATATAACTCCCGCAGTTTTGCACCAATAAGCGATCCCCGTTTATATTGAAAAATTCCGGCATTTTTTCAAATGGTTAGTTATGCCCCAAAAAAACCACAGAATAGAAAAGTAGTGTCACTTTACCTTTGGATTTAATTTCAACTGAATCTGGAAGATCTTTGCCGTGAAGTGAGCCGGATTCGCTGCTTGTTTCCGCAGCGGATTCCGCTTCCTAATTACCGAAATTAAAATTAATTACGATTAAAGATCATTACACTAAGCGTGAATTATAAAATTCGCTATAAGCGTTAAATATACGCTGTTGCAGTCTGGGAAAACGATCCCTTATAAGAATGCAACAGTGCACATAGACATCTAAACTATATTACAGCGCAGTCACCAAACTCTACTGAACACTGACTAAACTGGATTGGTATAAGTGGATAAAGTAATTGGGGGAGATGGTAAGTTTTTTGGATAATTGGATAATTGCCACAGGGAGATAATCCAACCATGCTATTTCTTTTTGGAATTGTTAGAACCTACCTCAACGTCATTCAGCCTCTGGTAAAATTGAAAATTGGTGGTACAAGTAAAAGAAGGGAGGATTATTTAGGCATTAACTTGAATTAAACTAATCAATCTCAATTAAAATTATTCGTATTTGCTAATCAATAAGGAGTTTGGTTGCCGCGTAATTGTTTGATTTAAGTAATATTGTTAATTAAATTATTAAAGATAAAGAATGGTAATTACTTTTGTGGTTCGCACCTTCGTCATGTCCTGTTCATCGTACGAGACATCGAGGGTTACATCTCGTCTAAGAGAAGCGTCTCGTGATGGACCCAATTCCTCTTTGAATGCGTCAAATCCTGAACAAAAGAGAGAACAGAAACCATGACGCGAATGAATCAAAATAAACATATCTACAATTTCGAAAGTGAACGAAAATAGTAATAGTTCAATTACTTACCAGACTGATCTAGTCTGACTTTGGCAACCGCTTTCTCAACTTCGTCAGTGAAAAGTTGAACGTTGAACATGCATTTATTTACAATATCCTCTCTATTAATTTTTCTCAGAGCCTTGTCTAAGTTATTGCCTGTTGGAGAAAAGAATTGCTGGCCTCTTTTCTATAATATGAGATGATTATGCGCAAGTACTTACCGGTTCCCTTTGTGCCCGCTCTCTGCATCCATATCCTGAGCATAACGAGAGCTTGTTGCGTTGGATCATCGGGACATTCGGCCTTAATTTGTTTAATATCCGTTTCTTTGATATCTAATTGTAAGGCTAATGGAACCCAATCGTTGCCTAACTCTCGGGCAATGTCGGATAACCTCAAATCGGCTCTGTGGATTAGTTCCGGTTTGGCTAGACCCGTTTCTTCCACGAAACCGTATTTCTTTTCTAAGGTGATTAGTTCAGAGGTCAATACTGCCGTACCATCCGCCTGTCACGAAAGAAATTATATCTCATATCAACACCAGAATGTAAACCAATATTAGCCAACAAGTACAAGGACACGTACCTTGCAGACTTCTGGTAATACGATGTTAAGGTTGCAAATAGGTATTTGTGGTGGTTCGCCTCTGCCGACTTTGGGTTCCCTCATGAAGGCTATCCTTCCTAATGGATCTTGGTGCGGGTCTTTGACGCGTATTGTAAATGGTAACCTATTCTCTCTAAAGGCTTGGAAGCTCAGTTTTAGTTGATCCCCTGACTTCGTGACGGGTATCAGGTTACCGGCAAACTCGAGGAATTGCGTTTTGCTTTCCAGGACCTTATTGGGGACATTGGAGATTACGTTTCGATGATGGGGGACAGTATCGAAGAAGTACTCACTTCGACGTCTCGACTCTTGGCGACTTCCGTGAAATGTTCCTGGTGTTCTAGCGTTTTATCTTCTTTGTCATCCGTCATGCAGAAGACTCGAAGTTCGGCTTCCATCGGATCGGGTCGTTTCGAGAAGACTACAAATTTGGCCATGAACGGGACGTGAATAGCTTCTTTGTACAATTCCGTCGCGTATTTCGTGGCTTCGTTTACTTGTCGACAGTCCATCAACCAGAATCTAATCGTACATTAGCGCCCGTTGTATTAGCCTCTGCAGCCTTCTCTACTGAATGGTCAGTTTAAACGCGACAATACACCACTTTGGCATTACCTAGGGCGCCACAGCGGGCTACTGCGAACTAGTACTTATTAAGATGGGCAGGGAAAAAAACCGCGTGGGGTTGCGCTTTTGCTAGTAGGGGTAACAAAGAGCAGTTTCCAGTCTTTCCCCTTGCGGCGCTTCGAGCGCGGGGCATCGGGCATGCGCGCAACAGAATGTCGAAGTGGTGTATTACCTGGCTGAGACTGTTGTGGTGAATGAAACGCAATCGTTGACAAAGGTCAGCGGGGTCGATCCCGTGACGTCCTCCCATTGCGCTTTCGTTGTTCCTCCTGAAATGCAAGCACCAACAAAAACATATCATTAATAAACGTACTAGTTTGACCGACGTTAATTATCAAAAAATTTAATATAATCAAAAAACAGCATTTATATATTTTAATAAACTGATTTTAGCTTGCTGAATATATATAGTAATTTTGATTGAATTTAAACATAATTGTGCAATAATTTGATGGGAAATTTAAATGTAAAGAAAAGGTTTGCGAGTGTGTCAGCGAAAATCAGCAAACTAAAAACGGCAAATAGCGCAATTGCTTAATCGCGATTAACCCAATTAATTAAAGAACTAGTTCTAATTAAACCTGATCCTCGTCCAACATTACCACCAATCCCATCATTTGCTCCGTATAAATAACAAAATGAAATATATTTCAATTGATCTAAATTAATTTTCAATTGTTTGGTCAGAAACCGATTAGCGTACGTAATTAAAAGTTTAATTGCCGACCAAACTGAATCGCTTACGCTAAATATTAGATATTCGTCGTAAAATTAAAATGATTAAATTTGTACTTACCAATAAGAATTTAAAAGTTATTGGCGAAAAACGGAATTAAAGAAAATCATATAATAGAAAGAATTTTAACAGATAGAAGAGAAAAACGAAAAGAGCCTCTTATAAAGCTGCTGCTGTTGCTTGCGGCGGCAAGTAATTAGTGAGCATAGCAAGACGGCGGCAATTATTGCAACACACTTTGATTTAAATCAACCAAGCACAAAAGCGCTGAGTTCATTAGAAACTTTTAAGTTATTAATTAGTCTGTCTTGTGCGAGTTTAATTCATTTAAAATCTTTTCTTTGACAAGTGCACTTGATAAAATGGAATTATATAGTTATTGCCTAAGTTATCAAGTGCGCTTGCAGTTAGTGCTTACGTTTTCTGACCAAGCAATCCCTATCCTATAAAAAAACACCAATTCTGAGCTAGACAATGACTCAAGCAAGCTCTCTACAAGCTACTTAATTACAACGGAGATATTACGGAATTTCTAACCATATAAACCTAAGTTACTCTAGACAGCAAATAGCAGCAAGGGTTGCCACAATTCAAATTCCATGACATTACCAGGGTCTATTTCCCGTGACCTTTATCCGAGGTCAAAAGTTGCCATGTTTTCAAACAAACCAAAGACATTTTCCCAACTAAAATAAACTCTCTGGTATTTTTGTGACATTCCCAGACTTGTGGCAACCCTGAATAAGAACACTAAGGGCTTTTGAATTGGGTAAAACTCCGTTCACACTTGAGGAACACATTCGCTACTTGTTGAATAGCGAATAGGTCTATTTGTTTGGTTCAGCGTGAACAGAGTCTCTTAACAACGACAAAGGGGCCTAATTCTAACGGTTAACTAACTAATCCCTTACAAACTAACTAATTTCCAAGCTACCACGTAGCGATACGAAACGACCAATCAACAAGCGAGCGGGATAGTGAAAGGATTATGTACAGGGTGTTACTAAAAGACGGGAGACAGACGAGGGGGGGTGTGAAGCGAAAGAAAGAATACACGAAAAGAATAAAAAAGTTTGAAGAAAAAGAAGTTAGAAAGTGAGAGACAAACCTGACTTTGTAATACCTGTTATGCTACACAACAACCTCAAGGTTGGAGCGTCACCACTATATTGGTTTATCATTCCTTTTGTAGCGGCTTGAGGAACCGGGATCGTCAAAGTAATTGGTTTATGGAATTTACGACGGCGTGGTTCCACCGTCACGATCGGGCTGACCGCTACGCGATTGCCCAGCAATTTGGCCACCAAATCTGGAGATATCGGTTGCGCCTAAACACCCGTTTAGAAAAAAAGATAAAAAAATGGCAAAACGAAAAAACATGGTAAGAAACAGTGAAAACCACGCTTTAAAATTGTAAAATACAAACAATATAAATTTAATATTTCATGCTTTGAGAATTGTTCAACTTTAAAATTGACCCAAGGAGCTGGTTCAACCTTAGAACCAAAAAATACCTACAGAATTCAACTGGTTCTAAGGAAGTTTCAAATTTACAAAAAGATTTTAAAAGTAACAAAAACGGCAATAATTCACAAACCAAACGCAACAATCCACGTACCTTAATTCGTTTAGTGTCGTTTAGGTTAAGTAAGCCTAACCAACCACGTTTAAATATAAATTAAAATTAACTAATAATTATTAACCGAAAATTAGAATAATAATGAAATGATGATAATAAGAAACCAATAAGGCGGTGGTGAAATTCAGAATCAGAAAATAAACCAAGAAATTAAGCAAATAGAATAAATAAATAAAATGATCCACGCAGGGCGTTAAGTGTTAAGAATGTTAATTAATTGATTGTAGTTAATTAAGTGGCTGGAGCAGCGAGCGAGCATTCAAGGAGAAAGAAGCAAGACTCAGACAGATTTGTTAGATTTCAGGAAGAAGCCTTTATTTAATTGTTTTTACTACAAGAATTCCTTTTGTTTTTTTTTCCGAGATTGTTTTTTCTTTAAATACAAAAATTTTGGCTAACAAAAAACGCCAGTTCGTCGTACGTTATTTTAAAAGAAAGATCAAAAATACTTATTTTTTGGACTAGCCATAAAATAAATTAATTTTAAATTAATTTTCATATCAAAAGCTTCGTTCCCTCCTTGATTGCTGGCTACTTTTGTCAAAACCACTTTTGAGTTTTTTCTTAATTTATTTTTAATTTATTTTAGGGTTAGTTTCTTTTCATTTAGGATTTTTTTTTTTTGGTTTTCGTTTTTGAAAGAAAATATTTTAGCCCAGATTTTATGCAAAAATATTACGGGAAATTTATTATATCGCCAAGCATGGGCCCTCTTAATTATAAATTGAATTTAAAGGACCCCGGCTTGGAAATGTACAAATGATTTTTGCATAAAATTGGCTGGCAAAAGCAAAAAGTGAGATTTGTACATACCATACTCATTCTGAAATGAAAGTTAAATTTATGTAAAGCGAAAGGAGGGAATGTTTTAGTTCATCCTAATGAGAGAATGTAGCGTGACTTAAAGGGGTTTGGAAGGTAGAATTATGGTTAAATTGGGGTCAAAAGGTTAAATGAAGGAGAAGGAAAGGTTCCTGAGTCACGGGGCCCTGATTATCTCTATATTGTCACGTGGTTAGGGAGGTTGTGAAATTGGGATAAGTTTAGGATATGGGATTTAACATGGGAACTATATTTGTCAATTTTAAACTTTGACAAATATAGAGAGAATGGGCAGTTTTATGGCATTAACAGCGGTATAACTATGGTAGAATTAGCACGAGGTGTCATCAGAATGAATACGGTTATGAATATGGTATCACAAAATATTTAAAAAGCGTTAATTAACAAAGTTAGTGATTAGTTTTTTAAGCAATTAGTGGGGGATTAAGAGAAAGAGTGATTAAATAAATAAATAATTAATTAAATTAATTAGTGTGCATTTAATGTAAATGGCTCCAGGAAGGTTTCTTCCCATAGTATTAAAAATACACATTTTCATGTTATTGTTTTTCGTAAATTTCAGCTAAATGGACTCGTTAATGGATATGACTTAATTAAAATTAATTAGAGTTAATTAAACCTACGAGAAAGACACCCTGGACCCTGCACACTCATGCACACTCCCACACGAAATGTTTTAATCGTTTACTTCAAATTAAATTAAGGTTTTCAAGGAAAAACAAACACCAAATTAAATATCAAAATTTGCAAATTCTAATCAGCAGAAGTTCATAAACTAGAAGTTAATTTGGACCGGTAAATTTCTTTTTTCATAACTCGAAATGATTATTAAAATGGACTTATTTTTCTAATTTCAGAGGCAATTAATTATTTACCGCAAAAGTTGATTAGTTAACGCGACTATAAATTCCTTGAAAACCTTAGTTAATTGAAATTAGCGAATGTTATGTTATGTTATGTATATATCTATTTACAATTACACTTATTTACATCAACTCCGCGCCGCGAATGTGTGTTAATTTATATTATAAATATTTACCCTGTTAAATAATACTGAAGTGAAATAAATAAATAAATAAATACTAATATCATGATAATTTAAATTATGTTAATCACGACACAATGATAATTAATAAATTAGTAATATGAACTGGCAACACCTTTTGTTTCTTAAATAAAATGTATGCATAGTTTAAGAAAATACTGGGTATGGCAAAAATATAAATATTTGTTTTTAAAATAAATATAATTAAATCTAATTAAAATTCTATCGTAATTAAAGAAATCATTTGAATTCATGTAAAAATAATCATGATAAAAATCAAAGATTCCCTTTTTATTTAAATTTAAATCAATCTACGAAAAAGGATCATAATTAGCCTTAAATTAAATTTAATGGCACATGACCTTTTGACCTCAGTTTAAAACTAAAGGTAATATATCTATATTTACACGAAGATATCTAGCTAGCTTGCAAAATGAACTGAACTAATTTTCCTCAAATTTTAAGCTCCATGGGGGGTTAAATAATTAAATCTAATTATCACATTTAATTTAATTAACAACCATAATTTAATTATTAATTTTCTGACTAGAACTATTCTCTCCCAATGATATTGAATATGATGTATGGCACTTTTTTTTACGTTTAACTAATTATCGAATTTTTAATTAAACTAATCACGAATCGTTAATACTTATTATATGACAAGGCATCTGGGTTTATGTATTTGTCTGTCAGCTAAAACCTAACTAGTGTTACTCACATAAACACGCTTAATTAAACAAACCCAATTCAAAACTATCACTAACTAACACTACGTCTAAAACTAAATAATGATATTTTTAATTATATAATTATTGTAGGCACTCATTTTTTCCCCCAAATTCATTTGAAATATTACTTATTTAATTCTACGTTCAGACGGTTTTTCTTGTACTTTAATTAAAGGGTTTTAAAATAATTAAACGTTAATTTTAATTATTTACCCCGAGTAATGATTATGTATTTATTTACCGGTATTTATAATTTATGTACTGATTGGACGATACACGTCACGTGTTAGATCATTAATTACATGTTTGACCATAAATAACGTATCAACAAGAAGTATAACACTGAGCAACACCAAGAAGTAATGTTCTAGTTCTAAACCAAAGCCCCAATGTGAACAAGCCTCAATTTTTTCGGAATCTTAGAATTACCGCGAGTGTCATACTTAATGTTCTAATGTTACTTATGGTTACGAATGTTTATGTAATATTTCACATGAAGGAAAAAAGATTAGCCTTGGGCCATGTCCTGCTAACTAAATCTGCAAAAAAGCCACCGGATCTTTTGGGTTTGGGCACTTTTTTCTGCTTTCGACCGAATAACTTTTTTAGGAATTTCGGGTTCCTATTGTGGTTGTTATGATTATTAGGGTTATTTGGGGAATCTACCGCGGTGGTCCCTAAGTGTTCTATGCTGTTAGCGTGGGCCATGGGGTTGTTATTGACATTATGCGAATTGTTGTTATTGGAGCAATGATTGTTTACCTGAAGTCCGACTTTGATCTTCTTGGTCAAGGCAGCCTCGGGGAAGATGGCTTGCACTTGAGGTACCACCGTAGAACTGACCATTCCTCCTTCGGGTCCTATGGCGTGAACTTCTTGTCGAATACGCGTCACGATGGCGAAATATTGAGGGAAATCCGTCGTCAAAATACGCGTGATGCGATTCGTGTTCAGATCGTCCAAAGCATTCAGATCTGAAATAAGCAAAAAGGACACGAAGAAAATGTTCGTTATTTGTGTGTTTATGTACAGTTGACGAATGAATTAACTTTAGGTTGAAATGAACAAGTGTTTTTACCTTCGCCTTCGAAACTTTCATTTAGCACATCCTGGACAGCTTCTTCGGAAGCTTCTAGAGTGTGTTCCCGCCAATTTTCGCCATTATCACTCCGTAAAATAGTAATCTCTCGCTCTTTTCCACGCAAGGACGCGAAATGAGGAACCTCAATTATAACTGGCCTGTAATTAATGAAACACAACCGATTGCATTAGCAAAAGAATACCGGGACATCGGTACAAGTACGAGGACAAAGGAACATCGGTACAAGTACGAGGACAGAGGAAAATCGGTTCAAGTGCGATGGCAGAGGGACATCGATACAAGTAGGAGGGCAGAGGAACATCGGTACAAATCGATACAAGTTAGATGAAATAGATGAACGGTAATTACCCGAGGAACTTGGCTCCAGCTGGTCCAACCTCCAAGATACGAGAAGCGCAAGCCTCTCCCTCCATCAATGGAGGAGGATGAATTAGCTTCTCCTTACGCAGATATCGGCAAGTGATTCTCATGGGCATGGCGGCTTTACGCGGCGGGATGATCACTCGGACACCGGAGTGACGGCATCCTCTCATCGCTCCACCGCGAGCGTCCACCATAAAGCTCACCAGGAAACTAATCATCCAAACATGAACAATAACCACATTTTAATCCCTTAAGACGCTACAAAGAAGTCTTGAATGTTGAACTTAAAAAGTTTAATTGTTAGTAAAGAAACATGCTGGAATTGGTTAGTCGAGAGGTACTGAATAACCAGTACCACCCATCCTAAAATGGTCAGTTTTCCCTCCAATTAACTAACTGGTACACTTTCCCTTTGTTGGCTCCGGAAGTTAAAAATTGAGAATTTTCAACATCAAAAGCGAGTATAGCAACAGTTATTTAAAGAGTTTTGTCTGCGCAGCGAAAATTGTGAGTTGTAAAAACTTTGTGTAAATGTTTACACAGATTTGCGAAATATGTTTTTGTAATACACTTATAGCGTGAAAAATGTTTTAACTTTGTGTAAATTTATTACAGTTATAGGATGAGTGGTTAGGTTTTGTGAAAACGTATTTTTGGAATCCAAACCAGATGTTAATTCAAATGGATTATTTTTCAGATGACATAGCGAGTGATTACTAATTACTAAATGGTTATAGGCCTAAATAGGTTTCGTTTTATCATTGGGATTTATGGTAATTATGATGATAAAAAGGGTAGAAACTTACGTCTTCCATTTTAACTTGCTAGTAATTTGAGAGGGAGAAATCCAGCGTGCATTTGTTTGTTTGTTTGTTTGTTTTGGGGGAAAGAAGGGGAAAAACAAGGGCCACAAGATTAGAAGTTAGTTCAGTAAATAAATAAACACAATCTTCAGCCAATGTTTAACTCTTTTTTTAGAGAGAAATTTAAAAGTTTGTTTTATCTTCTATCAATTTGGCAGTTCTTGAAGATATTTTTGGTTAATGGACCAGCCCGGGGTTAAAGGTAATATCAGATTCGAGTTCAATACATTAAGACCTACAGAATGAGACCAAGTAGGTAATATCGGAACAGAAATAAAGAAGTTAAGTCAAACGTTACAGGGCTTGTAACTTTAATATTTATCGGTCGATTTTGACCTAACTGGTCTCATTTTGTAGCCAATTATTCAAATCTGAAATTACGTAACCACGTGGCATGTCCTAAATGTTAACTATCATGGCTTAATACAAAATCAACACTAGATAATTTAGGTAAAACTGGCACTCAAATTGTATATTTGCAAAGCAAATATTGCAAATTTCACTGTGAATCAAATCAATAATGCAAAACAACAACACTCATGCTTTTTTTCAAAATTCAAAACAACGCAATGCAACCTAATTTAACACTTATATTGAAAAGTATGGATAGGTATGTGGCAGCCATTTATAAAAATACAAATATCTTAAAGCCAAATTCAATTATCTAAAAATAGCCGTAAGATACTTGCTTTTCTCTCTAAAAGGCTATGCTTTTTTAAGCGCTACGCGTATATATCAAAAAGGCCATAACTTAAAGAATTTCACTTCACAAATGTGAAGACGTATTTTAAGAATTTTGAAACTAAATCTATGAAGTATAGACAGAGAGAGACATAATTGGTACTACACGCTGGTACGTAACCTGTAGCGCCACATTCCCATATAAGCTTTGTATGGCAATGCCCGGAAGATTTGACCTCGCAACAGTTTACTCGAAAGTTTAGAACCGCAAATCAAAGGAGTTCCTCGATAAAATAGTTTGCTAAATCAAAAATGGGGGAGGGGCCTTTCAAAAATCATAATAATTGATAACAAAATATCTCCGGGGCGGATTCGGAACAATGCGAACGCGACTTCCTTATACCTGATTTCAAAAATAAACCACGTGACCCAGATCAAAAACACACAAGTGATATCAGACATGCTTAAAGTACAATTTTTCTTTATTCTTATGTGTCTTTTTGAACTGAACCTAACTGAAATGTCATACTTCACTCTCAAGATGTCATTGTGTGGTTATAAATAATGCTAAATTCAAATTTCGGTGTCTCACTCAGAAACAATAATAAATCCAAAATGCATTGAAAGATAATTTAGAGGGTTTCAACTTTGAAAGCTTACCCAGCATGGACCGGAGCTCTTGAAATGTCAATGTTGTCAGTAGCGTAATTTGATGAAAATCCAGATTCGTAATTGTGGGCATGTTGAGGAGATAAATGCTCTTCTTCCTCCGTCAGGGGTGCTGTCAAAATGATATGTCACATTTTATAACTATTGTAAAATTTATTGGGGATTTTCATAGACATCGTTTATGAACATTTTGCTTAATTACTCGGGCCCTGATTATTGTAACCCCAAGTACTTAGTACTGTTGGAAAGGGGAAAAATAGGGCTATGACATATTCAAAGGATTTTCCCGTATCTCTTATAGGACCAGAGATATAACACTCCAAAGTTTTATAAGTTTGGAGATCGCGATAGTGTTTAAGCGTCTTTCAATTTAAGAAAGTTCTTGGTTTCTCCAAGCACCTCAAAGAGTATATATATTAATAAAGATACGTACCAACATCATCTCTGCCATGATCATGCGCTCTTTCATCTTTGGTGACGTCAATAGGTAGCGAATCATCACCGAGTGATTTAACTTCGTCAGCGCTCAAGTATCGGAATGACTGATCACCCATAATTGTATCTTCACCTGCGTACCGGTCAACAATTAACTAAACTTAATTAACACTCGTTTAATTATTTAATTAATTAATTAGACTAATTAAACCCTTAATTAACGATTAACGCAAATAACACGGAGCCGCACGCAATCATAACAAACTCATAAGCCAAAATAGATTCAGACAAAAATAAATCCAACACATACGATATCGTTAATTAGTCTTTTAAGATACCGATATTGATTATTTCAAACCATATTAAATTTCGTTCCAAGCTTCGTGTTATCGTATTTATTTTCTACATTTATTTTTTTTCTATAATTAATTTTAATTGCAAAAATTTATAACTATATTTTCCAAAGTTGTTAATTACTTCTGGGGTGGTAATAGTTATGAACTTTTGCTTTGTAAGCTAAGCTAACACAGGTTAAAGTTCACCCAATCACCTATAGAAGAATTCTTTTAAGAAAAGACAAAAGGTACAGCCCGAATAGATATAGAAAACCAATCAGATTTCAGAGAACTATGACGTCAGGGGACAATATGGCATTTTATTGGGTCTACGTAAGTTAAAATGGCGTGTCTTCAAGTAGTACACTTTCCTCGTCTATTCGGGCAAGAACTCTTAACGTAAAACGTATTACGTGTAGGTTAACTATGTAACATAGTAACTTAGACGTATACGTACGCGTTAGGACCCTAAAAACCCTCAAAACGTGCTTCTAGAAGTGTCTCGTTCGTTCAAAAGTGAACATCAATTATTATCACTCTACATACCACTACGACTAACTAAACACACAAAGGATGGAAGTGTTACAAGTGATAGTGAAAGATAATAGTGAAGGTAAAGTGAAAGTGTAAGTAATGCAAAAATCGGAGACAGAGATTATAAAAACAATAAAACCCAAAAAGAGGATCAAAAAAGAATTGAAAGAAAAAAGCCAAAAAGCTAGCGGATGCAGCGGTGGATTCTCATAATTAACTTGATTATTAATTAAACTAATTGTTTGATTGATTTGTTTGTTTCGTTGGTTTAATTGTTTTGTTAATTGATCTTGGACGTTTTAACTTACGGTGGGACTGCAAGTGGCCCTCGTAATATGGTAGATAGACATGCGTCGCGTGAGTAGGTTTCCCAAAGAGAGCGGATTCTTCAAAGTCCTCACCTACACACACGGTATAACAGAGGACATCGCATCAGATAGTACCCACCATTAGATAAATAACATCCCTTTATAATGCCCGGCCAATCATATTCATTCGTATAAGAACCTAGGACCAATCGGGGAAAAGCTAAGACTCCAAATAGTTTGGTAAATAAAGGTCGTCCCATGCTAGCCAATCATCTTCATTCGTATAAAAACCTCCGGCCAATCAGGGGAAAGCTAATACGAAATTTAAGAACCTCTGGCCAATCAGCGAAAAGCTAAGACGTAATTTAAGAACGTAGGGCGAATCAAGGTAAAGCTAAGTTGAAATAGTTTAAGCAACCCATATATTCCTAATTAATTGCCCTAATTACGCCCCTAATTACCGAGTTGTTATTCACTTCTAAATTTTCGTTTAAATTTAAACAGCAAGAAGCTATATTAGCGATAGATTTCTTTGTTAGAGCTAAACAGCCGAGGCGTTAATTATAAAATAAACTAATTAGAATACCTACTTTATATTTTAATTATTTCCATTTGTGATAATGAATTTGGGGGTCAAATTAAAAGACTTCAAAATTAAAAGTGCTTTAAATAATAAGACAGAAAATAACTCGGAAAATGGAAAGAAAAATTAGAGGAAAATTTTGTTTTGATTGATGCAGAGTAATGGAGACCCAAGGAAAACTTCAGTTTCTTAAAAATTGGTAAGCCTAAATTCATCACACCAAAAAAAAATTGGACTATACTCTGTTCATTCAATCGGGTAAATTGTTTTTATAGGCCAAAGCGCAAGATCTACTTTCTCATAATTACAGTGCACTAAAACGAGGTAATGCGGTGCATATGCAAAAATGAAACTACACTAAGTGCACTGCGTTTAACTAATTTCTAAAACAATGAACAGAATTCTAGTCTAATTTATATTAATATTAATTAAATCTAACCGGATAAAAATAATAAAATTAAAACAGAAAAAAATTCCTGATTTTTTGTTAGTAAAAAATAATAAATATTTATTGTTTAAAAACTAGTTACAAAAACTAGTACTAAACAATAACTAAATAAAATAATAAATAAAATAGGACTAATTAAGGCGTCTATGATATCCGTTAATTATTGAAATTAATTATGGATTAAATGCAATATAAGATTGTCATAGACGCCGTACTAATTCTAAAATGGAATGTTAAAAATAAGTAATAATTCTCTTGGTTAATTAAATTAATTAAAATTAAGAGAAAAATAATAGAATTTAAATATATTTTAAGCGCGTAATAAGGTAGAGGTAGTGGTGGTCGTGAGATTGCCTAATTGTCCTAATAAACCTGGAGCTTTTCTTCGCCTGATACTATAATATCTAAAGCGGTGGTCGAAGGTGAAATATGGAATCAAGATTACAGTACCTCCTTCGTCTTCGGAATCGCTCATGAATGTCTCTTGCATCGTTTCGGGAGCCACAACGCGGTACTTTTCCTCAGTTATGGTTGTCGTGGTTGTGGTGACGATGGTCTCAGTGACGACCTTCAATGTTTCGACAACGGAAATGTAACCCAAACGCTGGGCGATCGACAAGGCAGTTTGTCCTTGCTGAAATACCAAGGACATTCAAGTCAGGGAACGTAACTTAAACACGATGTAACTTTGGTTCTATAGCATTTAGACAAAATCTGAAGGTACCACGAGAAACTACACAATCAGTAGAGTAATCCCTCCAATTATCATTATCCCCGGGCTAAATTACCCTCACGGTAATTGATTCAAGATTTAAGTATACAATATCGCGGATTATGTAATCACTACGAGACATTGAATTGGTACTTACATTAGTAGTAGCGTTGGGTGAAGCTCTGTGTTCCAGGAGTAGATTAACGATGAGTGTATGTCCCTGTTGGGCAGCTTGATGCAATGGGGTGTAACCGTGGGAATTGGTCGAGTTGACATCAGCGCCGTGTTGCAACAGGAATCGGATCATGTTCAATTGACCAAAATGACAAGCCACGTGTAAAGGCGTGTAGCCCGCCTTGGTCGGAGGGTCGGTTTCCGCGCTGTTCTTGACCAAAATGGCCGCCACGTTGACACGATCTTCTTGCGCGCATAAATGTAACGGAGTCAAGCCATTCTGCAAGTACACGAAGTATTTTTTGGAATAGTCCTTTCCGATAATGAACTTAAAGCGCGAGCTCCCTCTTTCTTAACGGCGCTTTCATCTAGCTCAATTTTAACACTATCAAAGTAGGACAAGATCACGCTTCAGGCGCATATCGAAATGGTTGAGAAAGACTAATACGAACGCGCTACTAACTTTTTTAAATATATCAAAACCACGGAGTAATAAAGAATGGAGTAAACTTTAAGTTCTTACCTTCGCTTTGGCATTGACGTCGGCATGATGTTCAATTAGAAGTGTGGTAATATCAGTATGTCCTTCTTGGGCCGCCAAGTGTAACGGGGTGAACCCGGCCTTAGATTCGGCATTAGCCTTGGCGCCATATTCCAAGAGTGTGGTAGCGATGTCCATTTGGTTCTTTTTAGCCGAAATATGTAGAGGGGTGTAACCATTCTTGGCTACAGCGTGAGGCGAAGCTCCTTTGTCCAATAAGAGTAGAGCAACGTTGACGTGGTCGTAGTGGGCAGCCACGTGTAATGGAGTGACGCCATTCTAATTAAAAGAGAGAAAAAAATACACACGATGCTATACTGGTTAGGCTTAAGAAAAATAATTCGGCTTCAAGTTAATAATAATAATAATTCGGCTTCAAGTTAATAATAATAATAATTCAAGCTTTAAGTTAAGATAGGAGCAATGGACTCACCTTTCCTTGGGCATCAACTGGCGCATCTTTTTGCAAGAGCAACCTGGCCACTTTGATGTTGCCGTATTTTGCAGCCAAATGCAAAGGAGTGAATCCTTTCTGCAATTAAACGTAAAACAAATACCCCATTGTATAACCGCAACAAATAGATCCACCATTTAAAAAAAATAGGTTTAAAAATGCGCGGGAGCTGTAGACTTACCTTAGTGGTGGCTGTAAGCGAGGCTCCATGGTCCAAAAGGACTGAAGCGACCTCTTCTTGCCCCTCTTTAGCGGCAATATGCAATGCGGTATACATATCCTTGGTGGTCGCATCCACGGCGGCTCCGTGTTGCAATAGCAACCCGACAATATCTACGTTCCCAAGTCGGGCCGCAATATGCAAGGGAGTTTGCTCCTCCTGTAATGAACGTATTAACTTAACCTTTAACCCTTGACCCACGAAAAGTGCGTAAAAGACACTTACCCTGGCTCTAGCATCCACATGTGCTCCGTTTCTGAGCAAAATCCTTATGATGTCAGTTTGATTGGCTCGAGCGGCCAAATGTAACGGGGTTTCACCCCTGACTGTCGGGACATCCGGGTTAGCCCCGTGTTGAATCAAAAATATGACGATATTCATGCATCCCATGAATGAAGCCACGTGCAATGGTGTCAATCCAGACTACAAATTTGTTAAATTTATTTTAAAATGAGAATCAGAAGTATACGAACGTGAAGTATAGGCGTGAGACGTACTTCGGTAGTTGCTTCGATGGAAGCTCCGTGCTTGAGTAGCAATTCAATGACCTTGATACGGTTTTTCTTGCAAGCAATGTGTAACGGAGTAAATCCGTTCAAAGCACGAGCATTAGGGTCGGCCTTACGATCCAAGAGTAACTTGGCGACGCGAACGTGACCGCAATGAGCGGCAACGTGTAACGCTGTCAGATAATCAACTGTGACGTCATCAACGGGCGCCTTATGATAGAGCAGGATTCGGGCGCTATCAACGTGATCGCCTTGCGAAGCCATGTGTAAGGGAGCCAAACCGTTCTTAGTTTTAGCGGTAATTGGCGCCCCCCTTTCTAGAAGCAAGTCAACGACTTGGTCGTGTCCACTGCGAGCGGCGCAGTGCAAAGGCGTAAGACCGTCCCTGGTAGAAGCGTCGATCTTAGCATTCTTCTGAACCAGGAGATTAACCATGTTCGATTTTCCCCATTTGGCCGCGACGTGTAACGGAGTAATTTGGTGCTAATAAAAAAAAACCCCTGATATCTAACCTCATCCTTCGAACTTTGCTGAGAAGTTAAGTAACGACAATACGAATGGTTTCTACCTTGGCGGCAAAGTTGCAATCAGCTCCCTTTTCCAAAAGTATGGTAGCGATATTTTCGTTTCCGTAATGAGCGGCGATATGCAGAGGTGTGAATCCGCTCTTGGAGGTGACGTCCGGGTTGTGGTCATTTTGTAGTAAGAGGGCAGCCGCCTTGCAATCGTCCTTTTTGGCGGCTATATGTAGTGCGGGCAGTCGAACCCTTCCTTTGGCGTCGTTCTCGAGGAGGACGGCGACGACTTTATCGTGTCCTTGTTGCAAAGCCACAGCCAATGGCGTGAAACCGTCCTCGGTGGCCAAGCTCTGATTAGCTCCGTTGACCAATAGAAAACGGACAACGGTGTCGTGGTTTTCTTGGGCCGCCATATACAGTGGAGTAAATCCGTTCTGAGATTGGACATTGACATTGGCGCCATTTTGAACCAGAATCTTGACCACTTCTTCTTGTCCAGCGAGTGAAGCGATATGGAGGGCAGTGTTCCCCTTCTTGGTGGCCGCATTGACGTTGGCTCCTCGTTTCAATAATTCACTCACGACGGCCACGTGGCCTTCTTTCGATGCCAAATGTAGAGCATTCAACCCATTCTAAAATAATGTCCGTGTCCCCAAACCCATTAAGTCGCGTCATAATCGTTGATTCAGGGACCTGTCAATTGTAATTAAAGTACTTACAGCGTTACTGGTGTTGATATCAATGCTCCCCTTCAAGTATTCGAGAACTTTATCCAAATTGCCTGCTCGGGCTGCTCGCAAAAAACTCGCGTTGCCATCAGTCTGATTTAACAAGAAAAAAAAATTCAAAATAGTTTTAAAAATATTTTTCTAGCATATACTCAATCACTTAAAAGTTGAATCACGATATTAACAAAGAACAGTACTACCCAAACAAATAGTTTTACTTCCTACGAGATTTAACCTTCGACCTTGTAAACACACCCACATAGACAAAAAATAAAACGACTTGGGGCTCTTCGCAGCTCATCCCAAAGATGAGACTCAAAATAAGGATAAAAACGTTTTGAGGGAATCCTATAGATACAAGCTTACCAAATCTGGTTTCTCCACCTTTGCCCCCACCACGGGTGTCTCGCGAACCTCAAAAATCTCAATAGTATTTTCAATATTTTCTACTTGAACATTCCGTTTAACTAGTACAGGTATCTCACGGACCTGATGATGAACATTGTCATCAATTACGTTCTGATTTTCAACATTCAGGTTATTATTCCGCGGTCCACTCTGAATGTAGTTCACGACCAAATAGACGCAAGCGCAATTAAGTAACACGAAAAACGCCAAAATAATAAACGGACCTTGTCTAGAAAACAACTCAAAAAGAATTCTACAATAATTAAAATAATCTCCATTTTGAGATTCGAAAAGCTACGCTACTACGCGAGTAGTTTTAGCAACGTTAAACCCAAATTAATCAATAGAGCTGCACGATCTAGAAGACAAATTAATCAAAAGATAAACCTGCACGCGCTAGAAGACAGCGCTCGCGCTGGAAGACAAGATAAACGATAAACTTGCACGTGCTTGATGACAGTTAAATCAAAAGATAAATCTGCACGAGCCACTTTAAAAATAAATTAAACTACAACCCGCACGACACGAGCTACAGATATAAATTTTCAAATCAAAGGATGACAGTTCGATGCCAATAAAACATTTTGACGGGGGCCGCGATATCCGTTTAACATTTTAAAGAACACTGCACTGAGAATTAATCCAAAATGAGTCTTGCATGCACCCGTGGCGTATTATGATGAAACCAAAGACGAAAATGAGAACGCATCACCCGCACCTGAACACTACCTTTAACACGACTATCGCTTTCGGTACAAAACGAGTAGATTAGCATCTAAAAAGGTTAGGTAGATTAGATCGTGGGTTCAGTTAAACAACTGCATATACATAGGCGAGATTAGATTTAAAAACCGATACGCTTTTCAAAAACGCTTCTAAACAATAGGAGCTTTCTAATTTTGGGCGTTTGAAATTCATTCCGTATAATGAATTCATCGGTATAAAAAAAGAATCAAAATTATTTATATCATAAACTGAAGTTCGACCGCGAAGAGATAGATAAGATGTAGTTATCTAAGCTGTTACTAATGTGTTTAGCAATGTTATATTAGTTGTCAATTGATAAGGTAGAATAATACTGTGGAATTAGTTCATCGATAAATGTAGTATTTATCAGTTCAGTTCAATTAGGAGCGTACCTCAAAACTAGGCGGATGATTACGCGAGAGTAAAATCGTGTAAGTGTAAAGTAGATTTTACAAGCGATTATTGAATAATATAAGGGTTCGGTTTAAATTGATTTCTGTAATCTAAACACGGAATAAATCATCTATATTTAATTTATACTGTTATAAGTGTAGATGGGTACATCAACAAGGTGTCGCGTGTACACTAGTTATAGGTTTCAATGCCGAATATTCATATTTTGACCTAAATATCACTTAAATAAATAAAATAATACACCGGTTGAAGCTAGATAACACTACACCTATGAACTAAATAAATTAATTTGTAGACTAAATTTGGAAGGGCAGAACCACTCACATTTCAAAGCTAAGGTCAAACCAATCTATGATATTTTATTCTATAGGGCCGGTAAATGAAACAAAAAATTCATATACTTTTTAGGCTTAGCACCCCATAGAAAAAGCATGTAGTGTTTGGAAGTTTACTATTTCGAATAACTTAAAAAGTACAACGAAGTTACGTTTCGAAATACTTTTAAATTGATAAGTAACTACTCAAGATGTGCCTTAAGAAGTTAAATTAAAATCATCAGTAAAATAACCCCACTATACGCGACAGTACCAATAACTTTACACCTCAAGTAAATAACATTTGAAAAACAAAAAAGGAGTAAATAAAAAAATTGGAAATAAATCTAAATTCAATAGAGCTGTCAACAAGAACTCCCATAGAGTTAGTTAGCTGCAAAAAAAAAACCTGGCAATACGTCATCATTCTTTATTCTAAGGGTAGATTCTCTTGAAGGAAAGGAATCGAGGTCTATCGATTTTGAATCAACGAGCGCTAATGTTAGAAAAGGGCGCCAGCTAGCACACACTCTCTCCTCTCTTAGTCTCTTGACCACACCCTGAATCCTTTCTGACAGAGTAAAAATAGTAAACTCTACCCTTACATTCGTATCTACGCCTTGGATAGTTTTTTTCTAAATTACTTTAAAGATATATGCATGGGACAGCTTGTTTATTTATTTTTTTTCCTTTTCAGATGTAAACATAAACAACACAACAATATACATAAGAGGTTCCTAATCATTAGACGCTTCAGTAGAATTTTTTCAGGGAATTTTTTTTTATTTTTTTTAAAAAAGGGGTTCTTCCCAGTTTCCCATAATTTCCAATTTGCATAATTAAATTTTTGCGTTGGAGTTTTATGTTTTGCAAGGGGAATGTCACGCGCGTGGATTTAGTTTGATTTTCTGTAATAAGGGCTGGATAATTTTTGAAAGTGTTAGACCCCTCGATTTGCTTCAAAGGATGAAACCGTTAAATCGATTTTCTATTTTTTTTAAAACAATATTTTTCAACTAAATTTTTTTATGTTTTTTAAACCTTACCCTAAAAAATTCTACCAAAGGTAAAGTGGAAGGAATTCTATGGGATTTCAAAGGGGTCTTCCATAAACGTGTACGCATACGTATAAGTAGAACAAGGAGTGTCATATAAATCAATGTATTTTCAAGGAAATTTCCATGGATTTTTAACATGTACACGAAAGTGTAGATTAAACAGGGAGTGTCACTTAACTCAATGTATTTTCAAAGAAATTTCTTTGAATATTATTAACGCGTACGCGTACGTGTAACCAAAACAGGGAGTGTCATCTTAAATAAACGTATTTAAATTCTAAAGTAATTTCCACGTATATTTATAAGGGAGTATTGCGTAATACTTGGAACTGAGAGGTCACGTGATAAGAGTGTAATCGATTGCAAGCTTGAAATGGGCACGTTACATATGTTCCTTAGGAACCCTTTCTAATACATTGCCAAGGCCCAAGGTGTGGCTCACTCTTTTGCAATTTCAAACATCGAACTGAATTATTTGATATTACAGCGTATAGAAACCTTATATACGGATTAAATTGTACGCAACCAGATGGGACCAAAAATCAAGACAGGGATAAAATTGATGGCGTAGCACCGCAGTAAATTTTAATCCGCGGATCGATATTATCCTAGATTTATAAATAGATCAAAGCCAAGCAACTGTACACCTACACCAATCTCGAATACACCCTGAAATAAAAACCCCTAAAATCTCGCGATGAACACCAACCATATCATATACGGTATCTTATTTCAAAAAGAGTGAACAAAGCCTACGCCTATTATCCAATGTCAAAAATAACCACACGGTTGCCATGACAACCGTATATTATCAATGGAGAAATTGACATACTAAGCCTAATTCTAAATAAAAAGCGTTAAGCCTATTTTAAAATAGTAAGCATTATCAAATAATAATAAAAAGCCAACCAAAAGATAGAAGAGAGTAAACATTGTCTTCTTACGGGTTGCCATGACAACCGTATTATATATCAATGGAGAAATCTACCAAGCCTAATTTTTAACAAATGAAAAAGAAGCGTTCGTGAAGCCTAAATTGAAAGAGATTTTTACCTGCGGTTTAGGTTCCTCTTCAGCGACCATGACAAGGGTCTAGTTATCATTCCCCGTTTAAATTTAATTTAGATTAATCAGGACAATTACCGAGCCTGAATAGGAAAGAGTTCTGTTAAGCCTTAGTCACCGGCCGGTTTCTATTATTATTTTTATTAAATTTATTTAAACTATTCTGTCTACAATGCAACTCAAAGGAGGAGACGAAGAAGACAGAAAGGGAGAGAGATTCTACACTAGAACCGAAGTTGTCGTTAAAATCCAACTATTATGACAAAAATTTGGAGTTTAAACTCTCAGTTTTATGTTAAGTATTTTTGGGAAACTCTGAAAGATCCGGAGATCTGTCGCGTTCTGTACAACAGTGTTGTATGATATGGGATTGCCAGTTACCCAGCATTGCATTTCGCAGACGCCAATATCGATTTTAGGCCTAATTTTTTTTGTACTTCGCGAAACGACGCACGCGCGTTTAAAAGGCAATGCGGCGCGCGCGGTCCCCTTTAACCTAAATGAATTAATTCAATCAAAACATGAACAATATCGAGTGACTTACATAACAGTCTTAGGAGGTTAAGAGCGGAAACTAATAAAAACTCTATTGAATATTCATGTTATAATGACGCAAACGTGGACGAAGCTACGATATCAAAAAGAGGCAAAATTTTGGCGCCATTGTTCCGGCGGACTTTTATGTAAGGGGGAACGTATCAAAGGGAGGTTAGGGTGGGATTGTGCTTAGAATATATGGGACGGATATGCATGTATGCACCCAGAGCCACCAAACCCAAGTTTTGCAGCGTTTAAACCCATGCTGCAGTGCTTATATAACTTAACTGTTGTATAACCCACTGCATTCATACTACCAGCATGATCAGGAACAAATATATAGAAGAGGGGTGCATCAGGGTCTCTTTATTTTTATTGGTAGGTGCTTAACAGTGACGAGGAAAGTACCTACTAATCAATTTATATATTCCCCTTACCCATTTTTAGCACCATTTTGATTGAATTTTATATTGATTATGATATATCATAAATGACTAGCTAGCTCTCTAAGCCTCGGTTGTTTAAACAGCCATATTGGAAGGGTCCATAAGGGTGTTGAAAACGGAAAAGAACCAGATGGTTAAGGGATGATTCAATTAAGTGACTTTAAATGGTTATAAGTCATTGATGAATTTGGTTCGGTGCAAGTCATATTTTTATTTAAACATGAACGGTTGACAAACTGTAGGCTTAAAAAAAATAGACGTAATTAAGGGTCAAAATAATTAGCACCATAAGGTCAAGAGGTGAGGAAGTGAAATTAAGAAGGTGCACGGTTAAGCTCATATACAAAAGGTTTGCTCGCATCCATTAATCTTGAGAAAAGGACAACACGGAAATGCCCCAAACTCTTTAAAGGATATATTTTGATAATATTTCTTCTACTCTAGGGTTGGGCCTTGGGTATGATGGCATATGACCTTTGGGGAAAAAGCATCACAGACAGGAAAACGATTCCCCATTCCATTTAACCATAGATCTTCCTGTATTCCACAATCGTTCGCCACATTTGGCAAAGAGCCCACCAAAATATTTTCAACTACAAAAAAAAAAGGACAGAAGTACCAGCTAGGGAACAGTCCAAGACTGGAATCGTAAAGCGGCGCACTCCAGCTGGTAATGGATAGAAGAAGTTTCTTTGGGGCTTCCTACATTTAAAACGGGAAACGCGATGACCGAGGGGCAAATCACTTCATCGCTATTTGGTTGGCGAGTAGCGAACGATTTAGGTGGAACAAAATTTGACTAAATGACAGTCTATCTGACGTCACTGTCTATACGCAATGTCTATTTTTAGTTTCGTAGTATGAGGTCTACTACTAAGTAATTACTTAGCGATGGGAGGAGAAGTGTCCTTCAAAGCTTTGCCAAAAGCCTAGAAATAATAGATTTTCTTAGATCTGTTAAGAGATTCCGAGTTAAGACTGAAATGAATTGAGTTGGAACGTACATTTAAATTGTATTAAATTTCTAATTCGTAATTTTGAAGTATTTCACGTTCGCTTTAAAAAGCGCTAAATTTTTAAAAACCTTGTCAAGGACGTCGCCGCTTCTAATTACACAGTTTTCCGCGTCCTTCAATTAACGTAGCACGTAATTAAGCATACAATAATTAACATATCTTAAAAAACAAAGAATTTGACACATTCTACAGTTCCTAATAATCATGAATCCTAAAGTCACGTGGCGTTAATAAATAAAAACAAAATTGTGATCACGTGGGGAAAAGATGTTAAACATTTAAGATACAAACAATGAAGATAAGTTCAAGAAACTTTATGTTTACTGGTAAACAAATAAATAAATAAAACCACGAAAAAACTGTAAACCACCCCAAAAAAATAATTCTATCTTGACTGACTTTGTTTGAAGTTATAGTGATATAAAAAATGAACATGGAATACTTCCGGGGAAAAATAAATTATGTATCCCGTTTTTTTCAAGTTAAGTTTAGAGCTATGATAACAATGGAATAGAGAGGGTTGTGAATGAAAATAAAGTTTTTTATTGAAGGAGGCCTAGTATGGGATATGCATCTTCAGGTCCAACTCATTCACCCTTCAGGTCCAACTCATTCACCCATGAATAATTACATAGTTAAAGCTCAAACTCCACAAAAAATATTTTTAAAAAAATTCTTCTTTTTTTTCTGTTCAGGAATTTAAAAAAAAATGTTGGATACGGAAGAAATTACAAAACAAATTAAAATCAAGGATGAATTTAATGAAGATTAATTTCTCTAATTACTTTAAAAGAGGATGAAATAATAAACATGTTAATTGCTTTAATTAATTATTTCCTTAAGTTTAAATAACGAAGCATAAATTCTGTATTGTACAACAGAATTCAAGTGCTCTAAAAATGTTTACATGAGTTTAAGAATTTTGAGATTATAATTTAGTAAAGACTGATTGATAGCTGTCATATCATAACCCTCCCGTGACTACAATAAAACCCGCCGACCCAGTCAGTGACGTCACAATCAAATGAACCGGGTGAAGGCGAAAGCGTGCCGAAATATAGTGGGATGAACAGTTAGTTCGTTACCTGTACGGCAGGTGTGCTCAATCAAAACTAAGAATAGTCAGTTTAAGTTGACGTTAAGTAGAAAGGGATACAAGGGGTTCGTTATCCTTTAGAGGTAACCCCAGGTAAGATTGACTAATAGTCAATGGTCTTACCGGCCCTGAGGCAAAAAAAATCACGATGGCGAAAAAGCGAATCGAAACCAGTATGCCAGGTGCAGAAACAAAATGTGTTTAATTTTAGTTACAATGTAAGATTAAAGTTAATTGTTAATATTATCACGATACAATCTTACTTAAATTATACTCTACGTTTAAGTTGACTTATTTTAAAGAACCCGTCTCGGAATTTGTCCTGGGTTTTAAAATAATTCAAGTCCAATTGTTTGAATTTTACTTTCCAAAGTTAAATGGTTCCACTACATTCGAGGGGTCAGACACTCTGCCCTAATCTTTAAAAGCCCTATATCCTTGAGTATTGAAGTTAGATAGTTAATACCCCCTCTAATTGCAAACAACGGTAAGTACTGTTAATGTTTCCAAAATCAAGAAAAAATAAAATTAATAAATTTTAACTTTAAGTTTAAATTAAACCCTTGCTCAAATGACAGTGGCAGCTGCAATTGAAAAAACATGTATCTTAATTTATTTATTTTTTATTATTAAACGATTTTCGTGAATGAATTTATGAATTTCAATAAATATTTAATGTTAGTTAAATTTGGGTGTTAACCATAACGACATAGGTCAAGAGGTCACGGCTATATATGTATAGACGAAAGAAAGGTATCGAAGATTTTATGGCTTCTTTGTAGCTTTGTCCGTATTTTTATGGTGTTTCATAAAAGACAAGGATGGCGTGTAATATTAACACCGTATAGGATTTAATGTTATTTGAGATAAAGACTGCTATGACGACAATATATTTCATCCCAGTTTAAATTTGCATTATTATTTAAGGATATAAGGTGTAATTTTAAATGAGGTTGTTAACTTAGTACGTGTTGCATTTATGGCTTGAAAAAAAGGGGCGAGGTTCCAGTAATACGGGGCTTCGATTAACCTTTGACATGTTATAGAATCACCTTAAGATCTGACCAAGCAAGGTCCAGCCGAGAGTCAAGCTTGAATTTAAGCTTATGAATTTATACATTTTTAGATACTATGGTCAAACGTTACCATCCTTCATGATAAGACGTTCGAGGGCTGACCATGGGGTCAAGACTGGTCTAATCATTTTAAATCTAACCACATTCTTGGGGTCCATTAACACTTATAACTCCTCTGACAAAGCAAAGCTCTCCATAACGTTTTACAACCTCTACATGTCTACACTGATAACGTTGAAAATTTAATGTGGGCTGTAATCGGTAGGTAATCTATTATTACCGTTCACACCTTGAAAAGGTACACGTTTCCTTTCAAATAATAATCTAAGATAAGGTTGGGTAGACTTCCTCGAACTTATGGAGGTACTTATCTCTTACACCGAAAGGGGTTAACTGTCAATAAACCCGATAAGGCTAATTAATCTTAGGAAATGATATAAAAATGTACCCTGGCAACGGATATGTACTGACAAAGATGGACTATACGTCATAGAGTAATTACCGAGGGGAATCTCACCACCTTCAAGTACAAGCATGATTAAATCTACCCCTCTAATTTCAATTTCAATAAAACCAACATATTCATTAGCAAGCTTAAAGGTATATAAATTTCCATGGAAATTACAGCGAAATTGTAACCAAATTAAGATTAAAAATTAACGTTTTCCCCCCAACTAACCTTAAACAATTAAATTCCAAAAACCAAATACATAAAGATGTTTATAAACCAAAAAAAAACTCACCAAAACATCCCCAGAAACCATTCTGTATTTTCTTATAGCACAACCGTTAACAATTAAAGTAAACACTCACTCTTAACACTTAAATAATCACTAAAATTAATATCATTTAAAATCCGGAAATGTTTAATTAGGAACTAACTATCCTCCGTATGGGAGAAGACCACGAGCATCGTGTCCGCCAAACCAACGAGCAATTCTGACAGACAACTGGGACCCAAGATAGTAACCAACAAACCCCAATGAGTTGAGAGAGTGGCTTCGCTCGTGAGCCAAGCTTTTTACAAACAAGTCTTGTACCGTACTTTTCTCCCCTCCCGAGTCACGCTACAGACTTTTTCAATGCATAATAAACTTGCCAAGGGATGGAATACGTTGGCCTTATCTCGAGATACTCGAGATCTTCCCTACCCTATAGTATAGTAGTGTAGCAGTTTTCATGACCTAAGCCTTGGTTCCTATGAATTTTTTTTTCTTTCTAGGCCTATATGGGTTTCTCTATAGTGTACACGAAATGTGTGTTGGCTCGCTTTTTCTCCACCGGCTGGGGCCTCACTTGTACCAGTACAAGTATACGAGACATATTTCCCGCGTGCTACCAGATGCTGTCCTCTTCTCGTTTAGGGTATCAGCTAGCCGAGGCCCTTCCTTACCCAGTTCTTTTTACGAGCAATTTTCCGACTAAAATCTAGTTACAACGATGTAAAAGTTATAAATATAATAATGTAAAGTGATTGTAAATCATTTTGGAAACTCAAAAGAAGTGGTTCACCCCTCGATTGTTATTACGTGAAGTTACTAAATTCGGTCCTGAATTTTTTGTCAAGCCGCTCAAATACTATAATAGAATCCCCCAACCTATACATACCTATAAATACTTAACGATATCCATGTAACTATGAAACTACTTCATCAAGATAATAAAATTCTGTGAGATATCAAACTTTGTTAAAATTTTTGGATGTTGTTTCCAGCCGAGATCGTGACCATATTTTTTTATTATTATTTTAATCAAAATACATGGATCATATATAATTTTTATATTTCACGTTCAAACTCTGTATTTGCTTCCCATTGGGTCAAAAAACCTGCAGGAATTCATCTCTGATGGATATAAAATAATCCAGATTTCGAAGCCAAGTTATTTATTTACATAAAATAATTTGTATCTCAAGTTAAGGTATCGCTATCTTATCTCAGGTATTTTTTTTTCTTTTTTCTGTAAACAAGTTACTTCACGGAAAGTTGATCTCTGAGATCTCTCTCTCTCTCTCTCTTTCCCAAAAAAGGGGCGGGGTTTATGACCTGTACAAGATGCCCAAATGATTCGCGATTTCCGCTTTTGTCATTTGTCAATAAAAAAATAATTTGGCTTCTAGACTCAAAAATTAACTATAATATTAATTCAGGGTTACCAAAAAACGAAATTTTCTAATTTAAAAACATTTCACGATGTTTTTCCTTAATTAAAAGATGTATTTAATTGATATTATATGTTTAATTATGGTTAATTAAAGTCCACACCCAAAAACCCCTTTAAGTAATATGTGGAACTTTCCCGCATTACACCTGTACTTTTCGGCAAGCCCACAAACAGGGGTTTCTAATGTACAAGGTGAAATTGTCGCCGACTAGACGAACCTTTATTGACTTCTTGCAGCCTGCCAGTACTTATAGCTCCGTTTTTTTTTCTTCCCAGCTATACTATTTAAAGGGCCTTTTACAATATTACTTGTCAGCGTTAAAAAGGGCAGGAAATACCCTTAAAACCCTCACGAAACTGAGCCAGAAATAAAACTTAAGGAGCGTGTCGGTTTATCGAGCTGAATTCGCTGTTATTAAAAGAGATCGTGGAATTTTTCTATGAAAAGAGTTTTTAAGTACTTTTAATAGGGGACCGCTGCGAATTTTGTAACATATTGAACGCAATTTTAAGGGATTTTTTTATTTTTCAGTGGTAGGTTTGGATCAATAGAATTGGGTCTAAAATGAGTCGAAACGTTACCGCCATCTATAAAGTTAGTTTCAGTATATTATTTTCAAACTTTGTGATATTAATTTTGTAGTTATTTAATTAATTTCCCATTTATAATAATTATTAAATTTATTTATTTTATAAATTAACTCTAAAATTTTAATATTTTCGATATGGATTTGATTTATTTTCTTTAGTGACACTAGCCCTTTAAATATTATCTCGCGTAACTACCCCTTAACGAGGTAAAAATGCCTTAATTCCCTTAAGGCCCGCGAAAAATCCCCAGAAAAGATAATTAAATTAGGTTTAGATGATAATTCAAAAATCGATCTTCATTCCTAGGCAAATAAATGAAGCCTAGGATGGATGGATGCATCTTTCCAAATGACCTTAATTATCATTTAAAAACTCAATTAGTATAGAGTGTCTCGATAATAATAAGGGCAGTCAACGATTTCCCTGAGAGGCCCCTAAGGGCAGTAGAACCAGAACGTCCGCCATTTGGGAAAATTCGCGAAACGTCATCCGTAGGAGAAATCGGGAGAGGATACGTTTCCATGGCAACCGGGCTCCCAGCCAAGAGAAAAATGGATGAAAATGAACTCGGAGCACGCGGAATAGCGCGAGGATTTTGCCAAGTGTAAATGAGATGGTTGGGGACTATTAAACCTAATTTTTAAACACAATTATACCATCTAACCAGCGCTATAATCCCTTCATTATCACTCAACCCTCGTAATTCGAACTGCGAAGTATTATAAAATTAAATATTCCAATTAACTTTATAAAAAAAATAGAGATTCTCTTTCACCGCAACTATCTCATCTTAGGGGAACATACGGAGTAAGGAAATTGAAAACATTTCGCAAGGGACAACGTTACTTCGCGCTTAACTTGTCGCACGCGTTTGAATAGAGTTTTATAAAGGACACTTTAAGATGGCAATGCACTGAAGTTCAATCTATAAATATCTAGCGCGGAACAAAGCTGGGAAGTTTCCGATTCGGGGGCCAAAATTACGATTCTAATTTACATACGAGAATTGAATACGGAATTACGAAGTACGCCATTCCACGAAAGGGATCAATAAATCATAGGATGTTAACACGGATTGCACTTGGATGTGTAATATTGAATTAGACTTGTCTGGACATACACTTTTACGTAACTTCTAAGAATATTATATAATCAAGGCTTTCGACTAAATGAGCCTCGCCTTAACCCCAATAAAATAAACAGTCATCAGTTGATTACCAATTTAAATAATTAAATAAAAAATAACTTTTGAGTGGCTTGGTTATCCCAAAATAAAATAAAAAAATAAAAATCAATGCCAATTTGGCCGAAAAATTACAAGCCGTAAAAAGACTATGTTACTCTATTGTAACTATATCTAATTCATAGAAACATTCTCCATAGAAAAATTAACCTACAATTTTGAGGCTTGATTTTTTATAAAGAATAATCTGATATTTAAAGAAAAGCAAGCCGCTAAAAGACTATAACAGTATAATAAAATTACTACTGAAATCTATATCAAATTCGTAATAAATAATTCATCCCATGAATATTAATTAAACAAATATATTGATTACGATCATAAACAACCAAAGAAGACGAAGAAGACACGCCAGTAATTAAACTAATTAAAATAACATATCTTAATCAGGCTCACGTGACACATTTAAGTGATTATAAGACTCACCTTATGCTTATGCTGAGCAGCACCCATATCTTTGGTCGCGGTAGGAACAACTTCCTATAAGCAAAACATGACACACACAATTGTCTTTTAGTAAATGAATTATATTCCAAAAGAAATGGAATATTTTTCTTTATATCCAATAATTCCTAATTTTTTAACGGATTTCTTTTAAACACCGTGCACACTTTGATACGCGAATTCACCGCCGCTTAATTTAATAAATATATTTACAAAATAATTAAACGAATAAATAAATAAATAAATTAATATTAAATTAAATATTAATATATTTTAATTATAAAACGACTTTAGATTAAGGAGGCTGGATTATATTTTTTTTCATTTACTTCTATCTCTTTGCATAAATTATAATAAATATGATTTTTCCTCGCGTTTGCAAAAGTTTTATTTTTCTTTTTATTTTTGCAAAAATTATGAATTTTAATATTAAATTTTAACCAAGCCCTCCTCAATTTTTAAACTTTTGGCAAACGCGGTCGAATTCGAATTCGCTTCTAAAAGTTTTATGTGACTTGCTTTAAGCTTCCACCAAAAAATTTTTCACGATCTTTTTTTCTTTTTTTTTCAAACTATAAGCCCCACCTGCAACCCTTATTTCGGGCCTCAACTAAGTACTGAACTAGCGGCAAAAATGTTTAGGGTACGTAAGCATTGGATTTTTCAGATGAGATAATTGAGAAATTATGTTTAATTTGCAATCATCTCCTGTCAAGGGTTGAGGTGATTTAGGAGGTTATAGTTCAAATTGGTATAAGATATTGTATTAGTTAGGTAGGTATTTGTATAGATGAGGTTGAAAGCTACTAATTAAGACAAAAACGGTCAAAATCGGCTGGAAATTTGTAGAGTTATTTGGGTTTAAAGTATAATTGTCATTGGAAATTATATCTGATTTTAATTAAAATGGTTCAAATTTAATTTCGTAAATGGAATAGATATTGAATAGTAGGGTATGTAAATAGAGCTGGATTCACGCTACAAATCAAGCCAAATAAGGTCCAAATCGGACTAAAATTGACAAAGTTATGGCTACCCAAATACAAAAATTTTCATTAAGAAATTATCGCAGCCTTAACCATCTCATCTACAACGTTTTCCTCCAACCAATGTAGTTGTGTTCTCGTGCACTCTTGCCAGAAGGATTTTTAGAGGATGCACACAGTTTGTAGTTGTGTAGTAGATAAAGGTCGCGTTCGTACTAGGCTAACTATAAATCCTAAATATAACCTGTTGATCCCAAACTAAACAAAATTCAGGTTTACGATCACGAAAACTTTCCCTTCCCGAGGAAATTGACCTTCCACCATTTTGGTAAACCACGCTCACGTTTAAAAGAAAAATTTAAAAAAAAAATAAAATAAAACCAAAAACCACCTTCTATGATTGGACCATAAAAATATTAATTCAGTAGAAACAAATCCATAAAAAAATATTCGTGATTAAAGTTAAATATGTATGAATTAAAATCTCCTTGTAATTTAATACTGCCCCCAAAAAATTATGAAATTTAATCCTTTAACTTCTAGTGCGAATAGAGCTTCTTAATCTTTTATAAAAAAAATATGAATTGAAATTTAAGCAGACGAAAAAAAACACAATAGTCTTCTCGAATAGCATCCCATCATCCCATGCGGGTGTATTATCATATTTCAAAAATTCTGAATCAAATAAAAAATAACCCAAACCACGTGATCACAAAACGATCAAAAACTTAAGCCTAACTCAAATCATGATGATCACGAATAAAACCGGGTCGTTAGATAAATTCAACGAAATAAATTCAAGTACATTTTCAATAGATTAGATTCAAGTGTGAACGTATAGATAAATAGACGGAACTAGAAAATGGGAAGTAATATAGAGAGACGGAACTAGAAAAGAGGAAGCTCAAGAGCAAGCGAGTAAGCAAGCATCATCCCAATTTCCAGATGGGGTTAGCGCCATACACCCATAGCGGAGGATTAGAAAATTCAAATATTAAGTGGGTGTGATGCTTGTTCAAAGGCATACGATGGAATACAAACTCTTGAAAATTTCAGAGAGGGGGGGTTGGAATTTGTTAGAGGGGGGAGGAGAGAGAGAGAGAGAGAGAGAGAGAGAGAGAGAGAGAGAGAGAGAGAGAGAGAGAGAGAGAGAGAGAGAGAGAGAGAGAGAGAGAGAGAGAGAGAGAGAGAGAGAGAGAGAGAGAGAGAGAGAGAGAGAGAGAGAGAGAGAGAGAGAGAGAGAGAGAGAGAGAGAGAGAGAGAGAGAGAGAGAGAAGAGAGAGCATCGCGTCGAGTGATAAGAAACGGCGGACGAAAATAGTCAACTATATTTAGATTTTCTAGACACACTCTGTGACTAAAATCATGGTACTTCCTTCCTTTTTTCCTATAGAATTGAAAGTAACTGTTTTTACCAAAAAATTATTAGGGGGTATTGGCACTTAACGTTATCTTTCCATTGTGTATAATAGGGATCTGCCATTTCCCCTAAATAATAATAAAAACGGGAATCAATTGTCTATATTACAAGATTAGAGTATTTATTCAGATGAAAGAAACCGCGCCATAAGATTATCATGATCCTTAATATGTTTGTTGTCTGGACACTTGAGGTCCAACCCCCCCCCCCTCTTTCCTTGTGGTGGAGGATAAAACTGTAATTGTTAAAGGAGAGTAGGAGACACAATGGATGGTATTAGGGAGACTAAAGTCCTTAACCGGATGAAGGACCTTTTTCAAGAGGACACCGGAAGAAAGAACACATAAATATATTTTTATGGCTTAAAATAAGAATTGTTTTTGAAGGAGACATTTTTAAACCAGTATTGATACTCAAATATCTTATGTTAACAATCAAAATAATGTAATATCAATGATCAAATTCCTTTCCTAAGTCAATTTCATTCCACAAGGAAATTGCAATAAGCGCAAAGGTACCCCCCTAATGTATTTTCAACCCTAAGACTTAATCGATTTCATTGCAACTTTAAAATGAATCTAGAAATTGGATCTTTCAAAAGCAAACACTCCGCGAAGTTTCTTTCCCCACTCAATCACTCTTTAAGACCCAAGAAAAAAAGGGGTGCGAGACCCGATAGCAATTTTTAGGTTAAGTTGACACTAAAGGTCTAACCTTATTCCAATGTATTTGAAAATATATGGGAAATACAGTATTAAACCTTGATGCAATCTCAACTTCGGATCATATGGTCTCCAGACATTATTTGTGATTTTGATAGCGAAAGTAATTTTAAAAATAAATTTGAGAATTTGGGGGGGGGGGTCGAGATTAGGGACATATTCTTGGGTGTAGACGAATTAATAATATTAAGAAATATAAGGGTTTTTAAGGCGCGCTCGAAGAGCAAGCAAGAAGAAGTCGCCATCTATTTTAACCAAATGAATTTAAAAGACAGGGAAAAAACTGGTCTTGATGTCTGTCTGTCTGTCTTTTAATATTATATAGAGATAAAACCAACATTATCGAACGTAGTAAAGGCCCCCAAAAAACCGTGACGTGTGGGGTACGTAGCTCTAGATAGTCAAAGGATAAAAAAATCCCTATTAATGGACACCGATGACCCTTTGACCTTTAGGGAAAAAAAGGTTCATTTCTCTTCGCTCGACCTTATTCCGACTGACATTTTCAAATAGATACGAATCGTTTTTTGGGTTGCTTTTAGTGAAAGGACAGAGTTTCTCCGTTATAATCTTAAAAGTGGTCAATTTTCTATTGAAAAAATACTTTTTTCTATTGAAATTTATATCCAATTCAAGCTTGTAACTTACTATAGATAGCTTTCACACCTAACGTCTTTGTCGAAATGTTTCTAAGGAAAAAAAATATATTTTTTGTGGTACTGAATTTGGTTTTGACATATCGTGATGATTTATATTACTAGAGTTCTATATTATTTGAGTAGCTTGGGAAGAACTTAGAAGCCAGCACAATCCGCTATGGAACTATACTGTAATATTAAAGATTTGACAGACAAAGAATGTGAAATAATTAACCACCCTAAAAAAATTCTGCAATAAAAACAAAATACCTTAACAAAAAGGATATTACAAACTTGGTAAAAAAAAATAATAACAATTCTAAACCAAAAGAATAATTTAAACAAATCTTTTTCTGGCGTCATATCAAAGACTCTAAATCATTTGTTACCCCCCCCCCCCAAAATGTGGGGACCATTATAGGGGAACTTTAAGGGGCTTCGTTGGGGGAGATAACCCCATAGCTAAAAAGGAACATGGATCGATCAGAGAGAACCCCACGACGACAAGTTAACTTGAAAGCGAAATTAAACCTGAAACAAACCCCCCCCCCCCCCACACTCTTCCCCGAATCTCATCGAGGTCCTCTTAACGATGGGTCAGAGGAAGCGAGAGAAGGGTACTTCCGGAGAAAGCGCGGAAAGTAAAAACGGAAGTAAATCAATTGAAGCGTCTAACACAACACGTTTCGATGCGTTATATTATTAAAGTAAGGTTTGCCTGTATAGTGTTGATTAAAATTTAATATTAACAACTGGTTCCCATAGAAACTAATTGAAAAGTCGATTTAGTCTAGAAAGTGTTTTGATTAAATTAAGAGAAGTTTCAAAACATACAAGCATTTTTGACGTTTGACATTTTAACATCACGATTTGCGTGTGCGAAGTAAAGAGAGTCCATTATAATCAGCTTAACACTAAATGTTAAAAGTAAATTATACAGAAGTTATCAAACGCGTCCCCTCACCCTTGACTGTCTATATAAGTAGTCCATTTAATGACTGCTGCGTTTCATATTTGATAACTTTACATTTCTTGGTTTGGGAGAATTTTATCAACCTCATCCGCATGTCTGGATATCGATTTCGTTCCATGTGGAATAACAGAAGTTAAAAAGAATAAATAAAAGGCATAATAGACTTGAGGCTTTGAAGTTTCCGAGTGACCAATCACAGCGCGTCTACCTCTATTATTCTTTTTGTTTTCGACGAAACGCAAGACTTACAATTTTCGAGAGCGATATGTCTAAAAAAGGGGGATACCAAACACGGCGAGGCGTCTTTCTTTACACGCAGTTATTCCTTTGGATGTAAAACACGCTCAATACAAAGCTGCTAAAAACGCGTAATTATATAGTGAAAGGATCTTGGAATTTCGGTGTTAACAGGCGATTTAAGATTACATAAATATACGGGATTCAAAGGTCCCTAATTGCATAGAGGAACGGACTTAAATTTAATGGTAGAATTAGACCTAAATTGCTCCGAAATTTAAACGGTTAATTACTGAAATTTTCAATGTTAAATTACCGCGATATTCAAAGTTAAATTACCTCGATATTCATGGTTAAATCACCAAGATATTCAAAGTTAAATTACCAAGATATTGAAGGTTAAATCACCAAGATATTAAACGATAAATTACCAAGATTTTCAACGATAAATTACCCAGATATTAAACATTAAATTACCAAGATATTCAACATTTAATTACCCAGATATTCAACGATAATTTATGAAGACAAGTATAAATGGCGTGGTACATCCAAATGTTTCGCCAATATTGGAAAAACCCCGGGTCAAAAATATTTCGACTTGTTATAATCGTCCTAACCTTAACCATTCTTTACTATTTCTTCATAAAACCTACTCCAAGCAAGCCAGCAAAATACGTAATTCTATCATGGAATGACGTACTCGGTTTCGGTTACCCTTGGTTAAGCGGTAATCTACTCGAGAACGACACCCCCGGTCTACACCCAGATTGCTTTTTCACGTTTGACAGAAGTAGTTACTACCACATAGCCGATGTGGTCATTTTCAATTGGATTTACGTGGAAATAAATGACATTCCGTTACGTCATACCAGACCGACCAATCAAACTTGGGTTCTATTTACCGGAGAATCACCGTGTTACACTCAAATAGCCATCCTGGAAGAGCTAGAGGAACAAATTAATTTCACGAGTTCCTACAGATTGGACGATGACATACCATCGCCTTATGGTCACTTCGAAAAGATACGGACGAACACGGAGGTCATTGAAAATGACCACGATGAACTTAATAAGAATGGTACGATCATTTGGATGGTCTCCCATTGTTACACCGAAGGAAAACGCGAATACTACGTCAGGAAATTAAACGAAACTATTCAAATTGATCAAATCGGAGCTTGCAATAAGAAAACGGTTCCGAATTGCGGACGATGTTACGAAAATATACTTAAATGTTACCGGGAATTGAAGGTACGTTGTTTTAGTTTTGTGCTCTTTAGGGCTGGAAAAATTATTGTTCCCTCCTCTTGCGGCTGGGCGCCTTTTCCCAGTGTGACCAATTTGACCAAGCAAAACTGTGTTATGGCCGAGGCCATCTTGTTTTTTTCCTGTTCGAGGGGTGGACCACTTATATTTTTTATAGCTACTTCTTCCTTACGCGTAAATTAACTAATTAATTATAAAATGAATTTTCTCAAACAGAACTACACATTCTATCTCTCAATGGAAAACTCAATTTGCAAGGACTACGGAACAGAGAAGTTGTTCTTCGCTTATCACGTCGGTATGATTCCTATCATCTTCGGTGGCTACAACGTCTCGCTGCTTCCCGAGAACTCGTACATCAACGCGATGGACTTCGAAAACCCTCACGATTTGGGCACGTACTTGAAATACTTATTAGCTAACCCTAACGAGCTCAGAAAGTTTCAAGGATGGAAAAGGACCCACAAATTGCACGTGAGCGCCAATCCGGGCATGGATACGGTTAGAAAAGTTTGCGACTATTTACGCGATCAAAAAAAGGTCACCAGGGTCAAAAGAAATCACGTATGGTGGTGGTATTACATCAACCCTTGTTTCAAATGGTACAGAAATACTCAGAAATTTGTTAAGACCGTCACCGGACAGTATGAGCAATCAGAATACGATCAGATGGTTGCCAATCACGCTGGCGAATTTATAGATGAATTATAATTAAAAAATAATTATTTAGCTTCACCACCTAGTGCTAAGAGTGAAGGTGAATTATTAAATTTAAAATATATCTTTTTAAATAATTTATCTTGACTGGTCATTTATCAAATAAAATATTTTTCTAAAATAATTTATCTTATTTTAATAAGTCAAAGGTCAATTTTAAACCACGTAACACACTTTTAAATAACCAATAAAAATTCACGCGACCATCGCAAAATAATTGAAATTAACGAAGAAAAAATACCAGAAATAACTTTGCGCGAGATTTTAAACTTGTGTCAAAGGTGAAAGGTTACCTGTTTATGGGGATGATGATGGTGCTGTTCTTTAATTTCGATGTGATGGGGTCGGTTAGGTGGTGCTGCCATTCGGACTGACGCCACGTCCACCGGAATATGAGATACAAATTGAGTCATTTTTAATTTTTAATTTTAATTTAAACTTGGGGTGTCCAAAATTATTATTACTTAACCGCTGACCATTTATTTATCGATACTGATATGGAGCATAAAACCGGGCAAAGCGATTAAGCGATATTTAACATGGAAATATATATATACGTTAAGGGGACAAGGATACGTACGTACGTCGTTTTGTATTTTCAAAATGGGGCTTCTAACCCAAGGAAAAAACCCGTGACCGAGCGAACGTCAGTCTAATACCAAAGCCGGGGACCCTCTGACTGACTCAAACATACTCTTCTCTGATCGGAAGCCCAAGAGCACGCCTCAATGCAGATGAGGTAGTTTAGGTAACGAAAATCAATTCGGTTTCTGCCCCAATTGTAACTGGTTCAGGGAAACTATTTGTATAAGTGCAGCCATAATAATCCTCTTTCAAATAATACTTAATACTTGGGGTTAGAACAACAAGGGCAAAGGTATCGCAAATATAATCGATACACCTTAACAATCCCGTCTACGAATTTTCCCATCCATTTTGGAGGAAGGTTTCCTCCTCTCACTGCCTCTAAGAATCCCTCCTCTCTCTTTCTCTTTTGCCCCTGCGCCTAAGGATTATAATAAGAGAGCCCTGTTCATACGCACCCCCTTTTTCCAACCCGCTAACACCTTAACTCGTCGTTGTATTCATCCCTAGAAGAAAGCCCAAACACTTTCAATACAATGCGATATAATAAGAAACGCGACAGGTTAAATTGATAGTTCAATGAAAGTAGAATCTGCGTCGTTCCCACGGTTAAGATGGGAATCAGATATACGAAAAGGATCAAATCATACGGAGAATGCAATGAGGGCAATGCTAAAGTCTGGGATTTTACGTACTAGGTTAATGATTGGTCCGTTGGTCTGTTAGGATTATCGGCAAAAATAAATCGCATGCGACACAAAACGAAACTCAAACCTTTCGTTTCAATAATGGCGTTTTTTTCGGTTATGTTTACATGTTTACCCGCTTATGTCAATGTGCGTGATGCGGAAATGGTTTAATATTATTATATAGACTAATGTTTAAATAAATAATAAAATTAATCTATTTCGAAGGGTAAACCACTACATTAACCCAATTTGAATTAAATGTACCTCTGTAATTATATTAATTAAATATTATATAAAATTAATTTGCCACTTCTGTGTATATTTGTACGTCTTGAATATATAGGAAGTTTTTTAACAGATGTACAATTTCACGGATGGTGTTTTTTTTTTTTTTTTTAATAAAAACAACACTTCTCAAAAAAGCTTGAAAAAATAAAACAAATTGCAATAAAACTTAAAAAGAAAAAATTATTCTTTATTCGAAGTTATTCAGTTAATACCTACAAAGGTAATGAGTTTATTTTTTAAAAGTGCCAGAGTCTAGCCTGTATCTTCCTTTCCCCTAAGATCTCTTTATTGTCTTTTTACCCACAAAATACCCCGGAATTTGTTCTCTAAAATGAACACAAGCTGTTTCGTTTCCATACCAGCCGTTTTACATCACAAACGAAATTTCCCCAAAAAAAGAACAAACAAGTTGGGAAAACCAAAATATTACCTCTCCGTGTCAAGAAGTCAATGCGCTCCATAACAAGAATAAAACTTCAAAGCTATAACCCGATTACGATTAGCCCTTTCTTTGTGATCTAATTTCTACCATGATGCTTTCTTCTATTATAAAATTTAAACCTGATTATTTAAACGTGTATTTAACTTTCGGCTCACTCTGAACCGTTAATGTCCTTCATTACAGACACGAACATCAAAACCCAAAGTTTACTACACCTCAGGTCTCAATTATTTACTCTTTGGTTCACTACGCCTATAGCGGATAATACTTGATTTACCCGACAGAGTCCAGACCTTAGCCTTCTTCACGAAATCATTAGATCAAGGATTATTCTATATACAGATGTAGTATAGCTCAAGTAATATATAAACAGCCATTTCAAATAATAATATTAAAAACTATCCTTGGAATATTTAAATGAAACAGAGCTTTAAAGCTACAAAACTACAAAATGCATCATAATTACGAAAAATATTTCCACATATTCACTTTATATTATGGATAAAGGGAATATTATAGTTCTGTAGGATGACTTTACACATCAAAACAAAACGAACGTATTACTCCTACGTAAAATATTAATAGACAGGCAAGGATTCATACCATTAAAGAAGGAGCGCAATATTATCCATATTTTCAATTCATATACAGAGAAAAGAAATTATTATGTTTCTGAGAGGAGCTTCCCATTTTGGTTGTTGTTTTGAAAAATATATCGCAATGCACGGGCCTTGATATATATAGGAGGCAATGAATGAAATATATCACAATGCACGGGCCTTGATAGATATAGGAGGCATTGAATGAAATATATCACAATGCACGGGCCTTGATAGATATAGGAGGCAATGAAGGAAATATATCGCATTCACGGGCCTTGGTAGATATTGGAGGCATGATTTAATCTCTCTCTCTTTGCACGAGAGGTTTATCTTTAATATTTAAATAAATATAATTATTTTTAATTATTTTAATCTTCAATAATTAACATTAATAATAGTTACATCGTTTAAAATAAAGTTATACCTATTATTATCTCATACTTTGCTAATATTGACGTTTAAAGTGAAGGGTACCCCTCCTGCCCGCTTCCTTCAGATTTTGGGGTATATATACTATTCGTTTCCATTATAATAGTAAGGAAAAAGCGCAATTGCGAAAACCTTTGGTGGCGATCCCACCTTAGGGAGGCTAGACGTTTCTCGTAACCCTAGCTGATCGCCGCGTATATCCTAAAACCAAACGATGAAAATGGAGTAGAAGCCAATGATACAGATTGGTGTCTATGTGGAATAGACGGAAGAAGGTTGGTGGTGTTTAGAAGCCAGTATGTACAGACTGGTGTCCAAGTGGGATGGACAAAGACCAGAAGATGGTGGTGATTAGAAGCCAGTACGTACAGACTGGTGTCCAAGTGGGATGGATAAAGACCAGAAGATGGTGGTGATTAGAAGCCAGTATGTACAGACTGGTGTCCAAGTGGGATGGATAAAGACCAGAAGATGGTGGTGATTAGAAGCCAGTATGTACAGACTGGTGTCCAAGTGGAATGGACGAAGACCAAAAAAAGGTGGTGATTAGAAGCCAGTAAGTACAGACTGGTGTCCGTGTGGGATGGACAAAGACGAAAAGATGGTGGTGTGAGAACTCAAGTAGAGGAGCCATTTCCGTGTCTGTGAAAGCAGTTCGGAAATGGCGAACACGTTTGCTCCGATACGCAAACTGCGAACGCGGTCACGTGGGTGTGACAACGGACAGACAGACAGACAGACAGACACACACACACACACACACACACAGACACGGCCGTTACAGAACCTCTCCTGGACTACGTCACACGGAGAGGTAAAAAACCCAAACCCTTCCAAGTCTGATAAATGAGGATAAGAATTAAATACGAAACAATTTGAATTTAAAATAGCCAAATTCCCTAGCTAATAAATTAGGCCTATTTTTCCAGTGAAATAGACCAAATAAATTAATTAAGACAAATTCGAAAGAATTTTTATCGAAATCCGAATAAGTTGCAACGTGGGGAAGGTAGCTTTTTAAAAGCTATTCCACGGAAAGGGGGGGAGAGAAATTCCACGTTGTCATGGCAACCAGACTCTGCCATTCTCCATCCATTGGAGAAATTACAAGCTAAGCGACAAGCTACGTTGGTAGTAAATGCATCTTTCCCCTCAAGTGAAACTGAAATAGATAAAGGGGCTGGTTTTTCTTTTTTCCCGGAAGTGTTTGGTGGTAGGATTCAATTAATATTTTGGTTATTTCCTTCTTAAGTATAGGAAAATGTTTTTAGATAGGAAATAGTTTTAAGGTAGGAGGAAAACCACTATATTATGGAAGGATCATACTACCTCTTGAACAAAGTTAATCGTGCAGCTTTCACTGTCCCTTTAAGAGTCATTCCTTGTTTAGTTCTACACTAAAAACAAAAACCCGAGCGAGTTTTATTTTTCAGAGCACGTCAATCCAGAACAAACGTGATCTTGAGAATAAATAGTCGGAATCAACATAAGAAAGGGTCAAATTTCCCATAGAAAAACGCTTTTTTTTAATCTTAAACTCTATCCCTTCTAAGGATGTTGGTATCTACTATAGAGTAATGGCAGCCCATTACCTTTGCACTGTATTAATCTCATGAGGAAATAACACGGGGTGCCATTAGCCTATATCGAAATAAATTAGTATCCGAAAGGATGCTACAGTTTCGTACTCCCATTAAAAACGTACATGTATGTACGTGAGTAAAATAAAGGCGTAGGAATACCTAATGTTAAAATATGACAGAAAAGAAAATAGTTCTTTATAAGAATGAGGTGACGTATTCGGAGCTTTCAGTAACACCCTATCCCTTGATGAAGAACCCTGGAGAGTGTTGGATAATTGCCTTTTTCTATATTATCCCCAGTTATAACGAACTATACAGAGTAATATAATGTTCGACCCCTCATTGGAGTTCTTGGGAAGCTTATCTATAGTCCTGTGACACTAATGGTCCGGGGGTTAAACCCCAGGGTATTACTAATTTGGGGGAGAAAAGCGAAGAAGAACCCGACCCTTAATTCTTCATATAAATTACATCTAAGACTATAATATTGCGCTGGTCAAGCCCAGCCTAACTTTATAAGGATTAAATGATCACGTACGTGTTGATGCGGTTTTTTTTAGGTCTACTTAATTTGACCTATTTTTCTTATGGGATTTATTTCGATAAGGGGATTTAAGCTCGATACATATTTTTATACGATGACTGTAAAGTGCACTGCGCGCGATCTCATTTCCGAATAAATATAATCTACTTCCGACGGATCAATAGTGAAACCATTTGGAAGTAAACAAAATGTAAACGATTTCGAGTACTCGCTCCAAATATCAAAACGAGAATTTATTTTTTCGAATTTTCAAATAAGAGGTAAAGCACTTTGTTTTATGTAACTCCACTTTAAGTATTAAACAATACATAATGCGCAATAGATCTGCGCAAGAGACCCTTTTCAAAAGGGGGGGGCAGAGTACTTATCGTCTGTTTGAGATGGGGCATCTGAACCATGCAGGGTGGGAAATAAAAAAGGATTTTTTTTAAACTGGACATTAGGCCAGAGACCTCCTGGCCTGGAATGAATAAACTGGTCCATGACCAAGGATCAGAGCACGTCGTCTGCTAAACTAAAGAAATGGATAACTAAAATATTTGAATTTATGTCTGGACTTCGGTTACCCTTAAATTTTCTTAGTGGTCCCGTGGAACACTGACCCCTCCCCCCCTCCAATTTAATTTTTAAACAACAATGACGATATCTGGACACAAGGATGCTACCAGTTCTGCACCAATGTCCGTATTGTTTGGAAGTTACATCATGTTGTCCATCCACATGTATTTCGTCTCTAGGAAACAAGCTGCTCAACACACCAAGCTCCATTTCACCCCCCGACTTTTGAGCAGGGTCTGTGTCTATAAGGATGCATTTACCAAAGTACTACATAAGTAACACAACTGAACATGTTAACTTATGTACAGCAATAAAATTCGCTATGGGTTTTTATAAGTATGTCAAGGCAAGAATATAAATTGTTTTAAACGACACGAGAGAGGGGCTCCCCAAAGACGGGCTAAATATAATGAAAGATAAACTAACTGGACTTTATAATCATAATAATTACGAGTGGAGAGGAGAAAGAGACTCGTGGGAGTTTATGCTTAAGTGTGATATTCGGGACGTCTTCTAATTAACGCTTCCGAGACTAATAATTTAACGACTTATAAACCTTGTAGGGGATGTTTAAAGTAATGTATATAATGCCTATAAGAATTTCAGGAAATTCAGCTTCACGCTGTAATAGTTCTAATTAGATAAACAAATATTTAGATCGTTCTTGGTAAAAATAAAAGAAAATAAAAAATAATAACATAGTCTATTAGTTCCTTGGAAATAATTTAAAGGAAATGAAATGATATTATGAGAAACACTCTTAGCTTAGCAGCTCAAGTAGTATATTTTGTTAGTCATAAAATTAAATTGTTGTGTTTATATACTTAATTAGCTCCAGTATTTTTTAATTACTTTAAATTATTTTAATTATAATAGCAAATTTTAAAGAATGCATATATAACTATATATTTATATTTTGGAAGATATTATGTAATGCCATGATCGCACGCATGCAGAGGGTGGTAGAAAACCTTAAGAATTAATATGCATCAGACAGGATTGTGTTAACATGAAAAAGCGAGCTCGCTCTTTAAATTTAGGTTCTATTAAAACCGGTTGCTTCGCTTGGCTATAAAATATTTTTCTAGATAAAGTTAAAAGGGATTTTTCTTTTTCATTCCAGACATAAAAGTAAAACGAAAGAGCTACTTTCGAATTCAAGAATTTATATTAGCTTGTTTTATATGTCGCGTGAATTTACATCCGGGAAGACACTCTTATCATTTTAATCGCGGGAATGGGTACTTTCACTCTTGGTAGCAACTGATAAATCATCATTTGTACAAATAAAAACAGTCTATTTTAAGAGTGCAACCGATTTATCGTTCAGGTATCAAAATAATTTAATTACTTTTGCATAAAAGCAACTGATAAATCATCATTTGTACAAATAAAAACAGTCTATTTTAAGAGTGCAACCGATTTATCGTTCAGGTATCAAAATAATTTAATTACTTTTGCATAAATTTCTTTATAATTTTTTTCATTCTAATTTAACTTAAAAAGGAGAGAGAGAAATTAAATTAAACATGTATTATTTAAATCGAAAAGGCTTAAACATCAATTTATTAAGTAAATAATGACGAAAACCGCGGTCTACACCCCCCCCCCTTTTCAATCCACTTGTCAAAAATTTACTTTAGGTTATTCAAATATTTGACTTTCATTTGGAATCGGTTAAGCTCGCAAATTTCTACCGCAAAAGGGTCAATATTACCTAAACTCGTCCCGAGGAGGGATAATGAATGAATGCCTCAAAATGGGACAATATTTGTTTACAGCATTACATCCTCCCTTTAATTGTATTTAAGCAATTTGCATATTTTAGACGCACCCATGTATTTAAAATGTATAACAATAAGTAGAGATAAAAATCCACGTACATTTGGTATAAATTACAAAGAGGAAAAATTAAAATAACGAGAGAGGAGAGAAAAAAATTCGAAATTTATTTCTATATTAGTCACGAATACGTAGTCGCCCGCCAGGAGGCATTTTTTAATAATTCAAGGTAGACTGAGTACTACACTATTAAAAAAACGAGGGGTAATTAACTAACGAAAGTGGGAGTAGGCCTAGAAAGTAAAGAAATGTGTTGGACCTTATTTCACGTGGTTTTTAGGTGACTTCCTCGTGATATTTAAGGGGATCCTCGTGCAATTATCCTACGAAATGCACGTGTAAAATGTCGAGAAATTTGAGAAGATTATCTCACGAAATGCACGTGAAAAATCTCGCGAAATTTGAGGAGATTATCTTATAAAATTCACGTGAAAAATCGTTATAAATTTGAGGGGATTATCTCACGAAATGCACGTGAAAAATCGCTGTAAATTTGAAGAGATAACTTCACGAAATGCACGTGAAAAATAGCTATAAATTTGTGGAGATTATCACACGAAATACACGTGAAAAATCACTTGAAATTTAATGAAATGATCTCCGGAAATACACTTAAAAATTCCCCCAAAACTAATTTCTTTGCTGGCCAAATTAAACGACTTAATTAATTAAACTAAGTGATTTTCCCCTTGGTTAATATAAAAAGTACTCAAAACCTCCCTGTTGTGCGGCAAAAATAAGAGTGAAAATTACTCAATAGTTCATAGAACAATAGAAAAAGTTCAGTTGACGGATCATATAACCATCACTATACCACCATCTAAGCTAGAAACAAAAAAAAAATGGTGTAAAAAGCTGGCTTCATTCAACTTAGTTGGAAAAATCACTCTACCATAGTTCCGGACCCCGATAAAACATTCTTTTTAGAGATACACCCTAGCCTAGCTGTTGCACGAAACATTCCGACCATTAAAGGACATAATAACGGAACGGTTGCTTGCTCATAAATAAATTATAACACGCAATATAACTCGAATTATAATGCGTTCAAAATAACTGAAATTGAGTTGACCACTTTATATTGCTATATAATATATAAATAAATTAATATTTAATTCTTCTAAAAAAGGTCATGGGAGGGTTCAAATTCCGCTCCCATTTCTTAATTAATTGCTTAAGAATGTGTCATTATAAAATAAGATCAAATTAAAATATCTAGAGTATACATCATCATACACGATCATGACCCAAATACAATAGATTATTTAAATATGCATATATATTTAGATCAACTATTTAGATTGGATAATTAATTATAATTATTTATATTTGGGGGGTCAAATTGGGGTCATTCATTGTTTATTTGTTTCGCTCTAAATATTAAAATTATTTCTGAGAACAATTGAGGGTTATTAACAGACATTGAGTATCTTGGTCGGTTTGACTATCGGGGTGAATTAGAGCTCTTAAAGGTTATGAAAGAATGTATACAATACACTAGGAATACACACACAGCCAATAGGAATCATTGCGCCTTCATAATTTTGACGTCTTTCTAACCACAATTTCATTGGTTGGTAGAAACCTTATATAATTCGTCATAGTCTAGCTCCTCCTTTGAAATCCGCCTAGATACGTATAAAAAGGCAACACAATGATTCCCAGTATTTGTATGTATTCCTAAATATACTAAATTAATTTATAAGAATTTAATTTCTAACGTAACCTCGTTTAAAATAAATAATCCCCAATTACGCAACAACACAAGCCCTTAATAACTAAACGCTAAACCTAAAAAAAACGTTCAACTATTATTACTAGGTCAACCGGGGATGAATTTATGAAATACAATATAATATAATATAGTGTACTTCCTGTCTAAGAAGAGTTAAAAGGTTTCTATATAGAAATCTTCCCTCTCGGTTACAAAACTAAGCCTTATCGGGTAAAATAAACACCTTATTATTTTACGACACCCACTTTATAAATTAATATAATACAATCTAAGAAAATAAATTCCAACAACGTATACTATTCTTCTAGAAGTTATAACAAGCTCGAAAAGGGAATTTTACGCAATTTTATAACACTTGATAAGCCTTATCGCCCCCGTCTAGTTGACTTTCAAAAACCCAGAAAGAATAAAAAATTATTTCCCCAAAAATAATAATGAAATGAAGTCCATAATTAAATAATTAAATTCACTGTCTAATAAATAAATGAACGAGAAAAAATAATTACTTCCACTAGGCCTAATTAATATTAGATTGTAATTCAGATAAGGAAGAAATCGATTCTTTAATAAACGAGGGGCGGTTCACGATACTGAAAGGGTACATATAATAATCGTTTCGTAGTGTTTTACCCCCAAATCCAGATCCAGATGAATCTAGTTTAGTAATTTAACATTTTTTCTTTTTGTTACTCAGGGAAAGTTGTTTTTCTAAAGATATATTAGTCAAGCTACGATGATGAGAGCATATTTATAAGTTTTGGCATGACGATATAAGATATATGGAGTATGCTACTGTGCTATTTTATTCTATGATATAATGATGGAAGAATTGGTTGGGTCCCTTTTCAAAGAGAGAGCGAGAGAGAGCGGTTAACGACACCCACGCCTCAAAACACCAGCGAAATTCTATACTGGTTCAAAGGCGATTTAGGACAACAACATTCAATTCGTACAGAGTAGAAGATGGAAATTACTACCGCAATATTTGTTAGATTTATTGGATTAATATTTAGCCATGCTTGTCATATTTTTTGATTATTTTGTCTAACAAAATATAACCATAACCCACGCTTTCTTGTTTAGTCTATTGTTGCATATACTGTATAGACTTGTGACATCCCCCTATTCCATATGATATAATTTGATACTATAAAAGGCGGAGAGTGCTATAGCTATGGATTTATTGGATCATTTATGTTTTGAAGTTTGTTGGGTTTTTTTTTAATTAATTGTTTTAGTAGACTATAGACTAGACATGATCTAAAGTGCTATTTTGTGGCGTGATGTCACTATAGTGACGTCATTCATTATACAATTCCGAATTATTTCACCATTAGACCCACAGGGTCAATTAAAAAATCACCCAATTAAAGTAATAAATAATAATAACAACAATTATAAATTTGAGTTTAATAATACGTCACTAATTTCAAAATACACGTGCATATTAAAGAACCGGCTTCTAAGTAACAGAGCCGGCGTTTTTTTAGCGCGGCCATAACCGCATCTAACATTCCCTAAAAATTGCCTTCCCAGACGGCCGACCAGGTTAACAAAACATATCCAGGTAAGGCAATATATATTTTTTACCTGAGCCTGCATCACCTGGATCTCATCGTCGGTCTGTTGATCATAGCTAACAGCATCACCATTTTGGACCACACCTTCCAGTACGGCCATCGCGAACGGAACTTCACGATTAAGTCACTTTAAGAACAACTTGTAACTCGACGAAGAGTGGCACACTTATAACCTGATCTTGAAGAATCACTTATACCCGAAACCCTTTTGGTAACTTAATTCATAACGCGGGAAACGCATCCATTTGCGTATAACAACTTCTATGGCCAGCAACAGGAACCAACTAAACTACACCGAGAGGATTTTTTTTTTATTATTTCAAAAACTAGTACTTTTCCTAGAACTTCTACACGGCTGGCCAGATACTATGCTATGGTAAGTAATATAGCGGGCGGGAGTCTGTAAAAATTCATACCGTAAAAGTGAGAACTTTTTCCATCTACGAGTATAACGTTGCCAGCGCCTCTCTTTTAAAAGCCTCAAATACACGTGGGCGAATTTGGCGAGGATCAACAGGTTGTTTAGTTAATTCGTTCTTAATTAATTAATGGGGCGTGTTAATTTTTGATGATGGCTTAAGATGTGTCGAAGGTTTCACCAGTTTAATTAAGTTAAATTTTAAGTTATAATTTCGCGAATTATAACTTAATTCAACAATAGATGGTGTCGATCGTTTTGGCAAAGGCCGCTTTCATTGTTCTTCAGTTCTTTGATAAAGATCTGAACCGAATTGAACTCCAGAAAAGACTCGTCTCTGACGAGTCGTCTGCTAAATTGCTAACTTTACTAAATAGCCAAGGCTTAGGCTATTTTTTTATTATTTTTTGTAAATTTTGTTTTTCAATCAATTATGTTAAATTATTAAATATTATTAGCTTTTTAAATTGGTACCGAAATATATTGAAACATTTTACAGGCGGTAGAATGTCTAATTTAGATGAAGACAGTGTATTTTCAATGGACTTTGAAGTTGACTGTGTTGATGACTCAAATTATTCACCTATTCATCATATTTCGCCTAATCCTGAACAAACTGTCAATAATCGTGGTAATTGTAGTCCATTTAGTTGCCCAATTTGCAAACAAACTTTCACCAGGAATGGTGACATGCTTAGACATTACCGTAAACATACTGGTGAAAAACCATTCAAATGCACCGAGTGTGGTGACGAATTTAGGAGGAAGGATGACATGACGCGTCACGTGAAAACTCATAATGGCATAAAACCCCACGAATGTCCTGTTTGTCAAAAAAAATTCAGTAGAAAATATGACATGGTCAAACACTTATTAGTTCATGCTGGTGTCAAAGCTCGTGGGTGTCCAACTTGTGGCTGCCCATTTTCGCATCGAACAGTTGGCAAGGGACACCATGATGACCATTTTACCCCCATAGTTAATAATCACGGATGTCCCGAATGCGAATTAAGTTTCAAACGTAAAATGGATTTGAATAAACACATAAAAGAAACACATCCTGAATTTTTAACAGTTGCCAGCATCGTAAAATTAAAAACTATAGAATCAGATAATAGGTATGATAATACAGAAAGCAGTTCATCAGCTTCCAATGACAACAACAACACTGAAAAATTAGATCATAAACCCAAGACAACCTTTAAAACATCTCAAAAGTCTCAAAACATCGATGACAAGAAAACTAGACAAGAAGATACAAGGCCTTTTGAATGTCCAGAATGCAGCGACCGTTTTGGACGTAAAGGGGACATGCAACGTCATTTAAAAATACACATGGGTGTTAAACCTTTCCATTGTCCTTATTGCGTCAAGAAATTTGGGAGGAAAGAGGACATGTACCGTCATACAAAGACACACAACAAAAATAATAAATTTACATGCACATTATGTGATGTTGGTTTTGGGAGGCGGACAGATTACGCCCTGCATATGTTGGATCATAAAGAGAAATAATTCGTGTATAATTTTTCTAATTGTAAAACTACTCAAACAGGCTTGGAAGGGATGCTTTTGTGTAATGCATATTTGCAATAAAAATATCACAAAGTTCTTTGAAAGATTAAAATTCCATTTTATTTTCATAGTCAGCAGAAGTGTTTTCGATAACTTTAGGTTTAAATTGAACATTAATTAAATGAACCGACTAAACAAAATAATACAGAAACATTAGTATTTCTTGATTGCAGGATCTTCGGTCATTAGTAGCAAAACCCAAACTATCATTTCAGCAAGGCTAGATATTCATTAAGAAACTCTGTTTCTTCTTGCATATCCAAATCCAAATATTCTTCCTCTTCTTCCGGTATGTCGTCGTGAAGTCTGTCCACCGCGTCCCTTAACTTCTCCCTCTGTTCGACACGCGAGGTTGATGGAATAACTGGATCCAGGGCCAAGCCAGCCACTAAGGCTTCTTGGGCCTCAGCTAGAACTCCATTATGCGCCCTCAAAGCGTCCTCGGATTTGTTCTGATCAAAGCCCATGCTCAACAGGATGGCCACTTGTTCATCGTCAACTGGTGCCAAGAGTTCTTGCTGGTCCTGGAGAATTTGGACGGCCAATGAGATACTGTTGTCCGCTTGGGCCAAGGCATCCCGCGCCCTGTTATGGTTGTATCCCATGGTTAATAACTGCTGGTGTAGATTGGGTTGTACCCAATCTCCATTGATAGTCTTTCCAAGAAGGTGTCGTTTACGGTTTTCCTCGCGTTCCATTCTTTCTTTAAGCCTAATTCGTTTCTTTTCCTCTCTGCGTTTCAGGATATGATAGACTGCGTTTTCTATATTTCCATTAGCATTCCTCAAGGCCAAACGAGCTTCGGCGGTCGAATAACCAAATGAAATTATCTCGGCTAACTTCTCGTCATCCACTTTCAAGGATTCCAGCTCTGACGAGACGTTCTTTAAAATGTTCTTGGCTTCGGTTGTCCGTCGTTGATGAAAGGCGCATATTCCTTGCAGTAAATGCAATCTGGCAATGAGAGCCGACTCTTGGGCGTGTCCGCCTTTAATGGCTTCTAATCTTTCCATGTTGGGTCCGTAACTTTTGACGAAACAGTCACGGCAAACGCTAAGCCTTCTTTCAGCGTCAGGTAGGTCAGTGACGCTCCCGAGACAGAGGTAGCACCAAACGATATCCAGATTCAACAAGGCGTAGTTATCCACGCTGGTTAGTATGGTTGAATTGCATTTGGAAAATTCTCTGTCGGCTTCCAAGAAGAATGGTAAGGCATCGTTGTATTTCTTTGATTTCATAGCTGAACGACCTCGTTCATGTAGCGTCATAGCTACAGCCAAGGCCTTACGTTCAACAGCTGGGATTTTAATAGGACGTCCTTGCTGATCGGCGATTTGTAGGTAATGACCACCATCGACGTCATCACTATCTATGGAAGACAATAATTCGGCATCATCCTTGGTCTGCTGCAAATTGGTGGTCAAAGCGTCTACAGCCATTGTTGCAGTTTTCTCAGAATTGAGGACCAAAATGGTGGATCCCGCTTTGATTTGTACTTGGAACAACACATCCGTGTCCGATATCAAACTGCCCTTGTGTATCAATTTGATTCCGGATGTATCAACCTCTTCGGACAGTGTCTCTGTTGACAAAATCTGCGATGCCTTTTGCTTCAAATCTCTCCCCTTTGATGATACGTCAATTTCCAAGACATGCTCGCTGTTCTTCTTAGTTAACCCAACGAATTTCAATTTTACAAGGACTAAGCCAGTGGGAGACGTTAATGGAGTTGAATTTCGTCTAGCTGCTAACTTATGCAAGGCGTGTCTTCTTAGCTGTTCAAAGGCTTTCCTGACAGTTTCTTCTTGAATTCCCAACTCTACGTGAAATCTATTTACCAAGTCATCAGGGTAATTACCAACATCCTGAGAACTTTCTTGATCAGTGTAAGGTAGTAACCATAGTTTAATCTTCTCTTCATTAAGTTTGTTTCGAACTAGGGTAATAATCGCTTCTTGAATCGAGTAATCTTCGTTTAAATTCAGATCCGTCATATTTAATGTATATTAAAACTAATTTTTGACCCTAACTTTAACATTAAAATTTAGCAAGAACCGTCTCCGAACGTGTCAAGCCGTCAACTCAACCTATTTCAAGTTTGGACGCAACATTTCGCTTGTCATTATCAGCTGTTTCGAGTAGGTTCCATGGTGGGAAACGAGAGCGGAAATAAACACTGATGTTATATCGCGACATCTACTAGGAAATTTTTGAACTAAGGAAAACCGCGAAATTCAAACGAGAGATAGGCCTTAACAACTGTTTTTATACAATTTTAGGCCTACCAGCGGTGTTTTTTGTTAGGATTATTGGAGAAATCGCTAAGGGAAGATGAAACGTAGATCCCAGCATCAAAGCGCAAGTCTAGAAACAGAAGCGCAAAATCCATGGACAGAATTTGATCCCAGAAAACGAGGGGGAGTATTGGAAAACTAACGTAGTTCGCGTATTGGCTGCGAGCTCATTCTCACAAGCGGTGTAGAGAGAGCCGCGATAGGTACACTGAATTATTTACTCCGCGCTATTCAACACTTCCAAGTACTTTACTTAAGTACTAATTAATTATAACAAGTATCTTACAGACACGGAAGTGGTCTGGATAAAAAATAGAGATGTTGTTCTACGCTTAAGAAAAACATAAAATAAAAAAAACGTGTTTCGCCAAAACAATAATCAATCAAAATCGTTCTCAATATATAAAAATTAAAAATGCAAAATTCGGACAAGGAAATAAATAACAACAAACGGGCATCTTCCACTAAGCATAATTATGACAGATTGGTCTCGTCGCCCGACGGAGGAGCGGGAGGAACTACTCAAGATGAAGTCAGTACCTTTCCATCTCTGCACTCCATTTCAAGTAAGTACTTCGCTTGTTGATCTGCGTCTTTTTGGCTTTTAAGTATATGAAAGGGGGTTAAAGGTTAAATTCATGATTATACTGGAAACATAGTCTTTGAATGTCTTGTTAGACGCAGAAAGTCAGTCAACATTGTGGTTTGAACTTAATTATAACGCAGTAAAGTGAAAATGCAAACCATGAACAAGCGGGAGTGTATTCGGGATTTTGTACCCTTACTGTTTACTGATTTAGAAACAACAGAGGGAAGGCATAAAACCCTAATATAAACCATTATAATAAATACTTTAGCCTTAGACTGTATTGTTTCTATTTCAAAAAATATATTTGAAATACCATGTTGTGTTGTCGAAAATGCCGAGCTGTTTAAAAAGGTAGTGGTTGGTATACGATATTTAGGTTAAACTTTTCGGAGTGAAGTCAATTGGATATGACCGAGTTATGATATATGTACCGGTATCACGCTATATACCCGTTATTATTACGTCAAATGCCATTGGAAAACCATGAAACCATTCATTAGGCTTAACGTAGACTAAAAACATAAGGGAGTTGAAATAACGCGTATGCTGGTTATTCTAGGTTATTCTTCGAGGTTTCAATGCGGCGCGTATACTTATATGTATAATTTACTTATGATACAAATACTAATAAACTTTAAGTAAGGCGAGGTTAGGTTCATGAAAGCTCAAGGTTTTGTTGTTTATGTAAATATAAATGAAGGTTATTATGTACATGTAGGCCTACCACCCATCCATGAGTTCTGTTGGACCATGCAAACTTTGATGACTTTTTGTAGGTTAAGGTTGGTATAATATTTTGGGAGTCGCAAAACTTTCTAGTTAGTACTGTATTTACTCTTTAAAGTTAATATTCGTGTACAACTGAATCCATCCAACGTAAGTCTAAGCTTTAATAATTCTTGTTAAGTAGTAAAAGCACTTCAAAACTGGCTTTGCGTATTAATTGAACTTGCATATTTGTCATTTACTCCAAATAACTCATTGATTGATTCACGAGTTTCGCGAGATAAACCAATAAGGTATTGGGGACGAAATTGATACGGTACAGTTAATTCACAACATGATACCAAAATCAAAATTGACCTAGCCTATTTTGACACGTTAGTAAGTCTATAAAAGCAACAAATTTGTTGGGTAAATTTAATTTCAAGTCCCGGGTTGAACCGTTGAAGCGAGAGAGAGAGGCAATCACTGATTGCGTTGAAACCATACGGGATTTCCGAGTTGGGGAGAACACGACACTACTATCCCAATTAGCCTCATTTTAAAAGTATATCTAGAGAGGGGTACCAGCTAGGGGGAAGGCCCCCTTTGGGTATAAGAGAGGGGGGGAAGTGGGGAGAATGCAACGGAACTGTCAAGTAAATTTCAAGTCCCTGACATCCTGAGTTCGTTTCGGTCCTGACAGAGACGCGGTATCTTTTTAAAATTTAAACCCCATCTTTTCGAGAAGTATGGTGGTCGAGAACATCCTAAGGGTTTCACGACAAGAAAACTTATTGAAAGTGATGGAGAAATAATAATAATGTACTACTTGTAAGCATAAGTCAATGATATCATCCTATAAGTCTCCGATGATTTTACAGCGACTTGGGAAAAAAGGATTTTGAATTAAGCCTCGTTAAAGACGAACCAACTAACATTGCATACGTTTTTGTAATCAGCTTGAGTTGGTTAGTACAATAGACCATGTTGGTCTTTCGTTATTTCCCTGATGCCAAGAGACAACGCCAAACGGAGCCCAAGTTCCACTACACTCGGCGGGAAGCAAGCCAACTCCCGCCACTTCCCTCTAGTGGGGCTTTTTGGCGCCAGGGATATAACCCAAGAAGACCCGTGCTATTAGATACAGTCTTCCGGGATTGATCAATAAAAAATAAAAATAGAAATAAAATAGTTTGACAAACATTTCCAAGATTTACTTAGGAATAAATTTCAAGAATCTTTTTTTTATGTGCGGTTTTTGATTTCGAAAAAGGCTTTGGTTTTTGAGGGAAGAAGGACTATTTTCTAAATGTATTTAAAACGAAGAAGAAGAAGGAGAAGATAAAAAGCTTTTATAAACAACAATGGGCATCAGAAAGGGTTGTAAATCAAGTAGGTCCCTAAAACATAACACTAAAAAAAAAAATACAAGTGATTCTAAGAAAACTATAGACAACATCAGATAGAGTAGCTCTTTTTTGGGTCTTTATGTTCAAAGGACATTGCACTTCTCAGTAGAATAATAAAACTGTTCTAGTTGTTCAACTATTTCCGGAATGGGGGGCGAAGGGGGAGGATGAGATTACATAAAACATTATTACAATTTTATCGTTATTGCCAAGCAAGATCTTAGGATGTAAGTTACTTTGCGCAAGAAGGAATATATTTCATCTCCAGAATTTATTATTGGATGACCCCCCCCCCCCCAATATGATATGACCTCTTCGATATCTCAAAATAACTTTTATATCTGATACTGTACATCAATTTCAATAGTATCGTAAGAAAGCAGATATTCCATTGAGTAATCGCACCAAGTTTCAACACCCTAGTATAGCTTAAATAAAGTCCAGAAAAAACTTATGAAATCTTAATCTTACTTTACTAAATTAATAATACCCTTGCTAATATTTGATTCCTTACTAAGTTAAATAATAAACACTATTTCTTCTTTTATATACTTCGTTTAAAGAATACTCCTATCTCGCGAGGTATTATGGGAAGATTGTCTTAAAGTTTTAAACACTTTTAGAACGTTTCCTTTATTTTCCAGACGGTTTTAATATTCCTAAGACGTTTGTTTATCTCTAAAGTTTCAGAGGGGATTTACAAATTGTTTAAACTGGTTCATACCGCGAATTCCTAAATTTTGGGAGAGTGAAAAAGGTGTTTTATTATCCGCTTAGGTGTTTCCAATTTTAAATTCAAATTTGGTTTAAACGAAAAATGAAAAATAACAAAGATAAAGGTTTCAGACGGAACTTCAAAGAAAATTCAAATTAGGAACAGTTAATTAAATTTTGATATATTAACTTCAAGTCTATAATAATAATTTAATTTTATCTCGATAATATTCACCAGGAACTTAATTATAATATAAATTAAACTATAGTCCTTGAGCGGCTTGGTTTTCCCCAAATATACCCAGATAATTCATGAAATATAAATGATATTAATATTAATCGGGGTTATTTAAACATATAAGACTTATCATAAGTATGTCAGATTTAGTTGGGGGCAAGGTTTGTTTGTTTATTTACTTCATTGTTAAATCGTTAAATCGCGTTTCATTTTTTTTTATTATTTATTTTTCTTTCATTTGATGCCGCGTTGACAAGACCTACTTTTTTTTAATAATCAGAAGCGCAGCTAAACAAAGATTTCCTTAATTAAGTCCGAGCCTGGTGACAGAAGGGTTGACAGAATTGCTTAACAAACGAAAAGACGCGCAAAAAAAGGGTTGCAAAATTAATCGAAAGCTTCAACTCTAGTAATATCACTCCATACTTAAATCTCCTTGTTTATAACATAAAAGACCGAAGAATTAACCAAGATTTGAAAGATAATAAATTTCCTAAAAAAATTTTTACGTTTTTCTTAATGAAGAGGAAACTTGATTGGAAAATAAATTATTTAAACTCAATTATTTCGAGGTGTAAATTAAACTAAGGGTTAAGGTTGTAAAATTTACAAGGCCAAGGCTTAAATTAGGGTAAAGAGAATTTGTACTGTTTTTAAGTAAGATAAAAGCTGCAAGGAAATGTTAATTGCCACTAGCACCCTTTCTAAAAGGGGGGAACACTTAATTCAAGGGAGGAAACACGATTCTGCAAATGTTTTTTGTCTTTTTTTTAGAAAGAACCCGAGATCTTCTTAAGGAGAATAAAGTTAGGCTTAGCTTCTTAAAACCCTAATTTCCACTTACCGTTAGCTAAGAAAGAATCTAGCTTCTAGAAAAGGAGATCTTATATTACCTTGATCTTAAGGAAAAGAGTAAGTCGGAAGTTAAACCAGAAACGCTAAGTTTCTACTCATTAGTACAGGAAAGTAAATCCTTCTAATAATGTACTTTCTCTATAAGATGAGAGTAACATTATTCTAGATCATATTTATACTTAGTACAATTCTTAATTGCTGCGTTGATGATGAAGGCGTAGGTCAAAAAAGGTCATTTATACAAAACAGGGACTGAACTGGTAGTTAAACTTTTTAATTTGAGTAAAGAAATTCGTTTTCGCATCGGCAAATATTGTATATGACGAAGGGCTAACGAGTGGGAAGCAACCAGACTGTATTTACATAAGATAGTGTGTATTTTGGCCCCTGTTCCACAATTTTACGAAATTTAAATTCCGTTTTCTCATTGTTTAAATAAGGTATTTTAAAATTCTAGAAACTCTAGTTTTTAGTTTCCCATTCTTACACGCGTAAAATTACGTATTGGATCAAAATATCGCCGTCGCAATGCACGATGGTCTTTTCTAACACCGCCTGAATGCAGCATGTAAGTTAATATACGTTTTACAAGCGTGACACATGCCGTACAACAGCGGCTCTGTTTCTTCAAGATATCGGTATTGGTTTTGGTCTTTTGGAGCAAAAAAAAAAAAAATACCTAAATCTAGGTTGGGTTTATATTTGGTGGTTCCTTTATTTCTTTCAGACCATATTTACTAAGCCTATTTATCTTACAAAAGAGAACGTCTGCGTAGGAGTTTTTGGGATTTGTTTAGCCCTAAGAATAGGACCCAAAAATTTCAAAGCGAAAAGGTGGTATGAACACTTTCAAAATTACACCTTGGAGAAGAGACGAGATGGAGTAGATTTCTTCATGAGACACGCACGGCGATGAAGATCTCCCCGAGAGAGAGAGAGAGAGCTGCCACCTAGTGCCATTTAAAAATCCTAAGGTAGTTCTTACGAATTAGCCGCTATTTTTAAGACACAGGTGGCATCGTCGACGTTTACCAAAACCCCCTGTGGATCCTGGGAGTACTCGGTTGCCGTTCCGTAGATGGGGGTTTACAAACTACGTATTATAATTATGTAGATTTCTACTCCATCTCGCCTCTTTCCTCTAAGATTACGACACAAAGGGTAAATTTAGTAAAACCAGACCTAACCCAGTTTTCCGTAAGGTTTGTAACTAAGTTCGAGTATTATGGCTTCCCTTAACGATACGAATTACTAATTACAAGAAAGTTGCAGGAAGGGTATTGTGTATACATTATGTAAAACAATAGTGTCATTAGGATATATATATCGTAAGTACCAAAGGAAGTCATTAGGAACGCTTTCAAACAATTTTGATGGACTACAATACGATCACTAAAACCTTTGTGATGGTTTCCACTAACTCGTAATACATACATTTAATGATTCGCATTACTACTTAACCATATTTAAATCATGGACTTTGTAGTTCTTAAAAGGACTAGAGAGTATTTAAAATACCAAAGTTTATTTTCGTTGAAACTGCGACCCACAAGGTCACAAAGCAACCTATATTTTTTATTATTATATTAATATTAATTTTACTTATCGAAATTGGATTTTAATTTGAAATCTCATATCTGATTCTTTCATTAACCTCACGCACTCGTTCGAAAAGAAAGATGAATGAAATATTCAGATCAACTTATCTAAGTCTCATTGGTTCCCTAGAGAGATGGGAGGGGGGAGGAGGGGGCTGGGACTTTTGTTCGATTCGTGCACGATCCAATATAGGAAACTAGATTTTAATTATTAATCAAGGCATTCTTCGCGCTTCTTTTGATTGTATATAAGAGAAATCAACCCGAGAATGGAGCAAAATTTCAATAGAAAACACGTTAGAAGTCTAACGCTTCTTAGATTGTAACAGCCCCAATCGTACAATCTGTCCTCGGCACGTTTCTATTATTCGAAACCAAACATAATAGGGGCAGAACTAAACTACTGAATAAAAGAATTTACTCGGCGGTCAGAAAAAGGCGCGAAACGCATAGTTTCTTTCTATGGGATTGGGTATGGCCCCAAACGAGATCAACTTTTCTTTCCCCCTATTACTAAATGACGTCAGGGAAATAATTAACCATTGTGCGCCTGCGCGTCATCAATCGCTATAAGAATAAGAGTTTCTGGATACTCACTCGCCTACGGGAGTAATATATCTCTTTTGCCTGGACTAGGGACACCTAGGAAGGAACCCATGGGAAACACAAACCAACTAAATAAATTGGAGGAATAGTGCATGCGCAGTATATGGTTTTCTACTTTAGATTTGGTGGTTCCTTCTTAGATTACGTCCAAAGAATTCAGCTACTGAATTTCTTATATTATCGTTTTCCAATATGGTATAATTTTTCCATTTAATCAAACTGGAAAAAAATATTCGGTAACTGAATTTTGTCGATATCGAAGAAGAAATTTCGACGCAAAAAGGGCCGTGTTTCTTTTTTATAAAACGTTGAATTTCGCAATAAATTCAATCGTTCGTTAATTTTAAATTAGATTTTATTTTACAGCTGGTTTCAAATAAAATTCTTCAGGGATTTTTTATATAAAGTTTGTCTAGGAATACATACAGATAATTGGAATCATTGCGTATGGCCATTTTCTCAACATATCTATGGGGGATTTTGTGTTTAGACCTCGCGTTGCTATCGGCCAATGAAATTGCAGTTAAAAAGACGCGAGAATTACAAAGCGTGAAGGATAGTAAGTTCTCAAGCGTAGAAGCTAACAAGAGATATATGGGGGCACAAAACGATTCCTTTTAGCTGTATTTATTCCAGGTCTGTCAAATAAATTGGCAAAGTTTCTCAAATTAAATAACTTATATTCTTTTTTTTCTCACGGTTTTAAAAAAGTAATTGCAACGGAAGTTCATAACCAGATGTATTATTTTATGTAATTTTTATTAAATACTGAGGTTGTATTAGAAAGAAAGGGACTATTTTTGTTCATCATGTTATGGATTTCAAATGAAATGAAACCCAGAGAAAATTCTTGAGCTGAGATTTCACATTCCTCTTATATAACAGAACAGAACAGAACAGATTGGCCCAAGGAATTCTGGGAGACATTCCATGGTATTATATATCGATTTCTAGAGAAACTAATTCTATTTTTCTATATGAGGTAAAGACAAAAATAAAGAAACCGCGGATCTGTTATGTGTAACTGTAACCTTCCGCCACAATGTACTGTTCTACTCAGGGAAAATTATTTTCCAGCCATTGAGTGATGTGTAATAGTTTCATGGATAGAAAAAGCTGTCTTAAATCCCTTGAATCCTAAGGTATAATTCCATGGGAAGGATACACAATCGAAATCAGTCACTTTGCAGTCAGCTGGACTAGTCCCTGGTTAGAAACATCGATCCAATGTATATATTTGCTAGATCGATTCCGGCGGGTTCAGGGAGGACCAACTGTTCGAATTTGGAGTTGTTAAAGGAACCCCCAAATTATCTAAAGAAATTCTAAACAATGGTACTAAAAAATTTCTTAGTATCAGAAATACTTTGTGGGCGGGGCTTAAGAACTTACGAGTCATAATTCTGACGTGTTTCTTGGTAGCTAGGTTCCACGCGCAGCAAGATAAATTATTCGCGACGTAAAATTCGTCATACATGATTACTCTAGATAGCTCCTCCCATAAAATCCGCCCAGATAAATTGAGAAAAACAACTACACAATTATTCCTAGTAGCTGTATGCATTTTTGTTACTTCGCATACAGAAACATTATTAATCCTATTAAAAACCTCCTCTGCAGCTATCTGATCCGTTTTCCAATTATTTATTTATTTATTTAACTAATATATTTTTATGTAACATAATAAATGGGCACTTATTATAATTTAAATGCGCTTTTTATACGTTTTCCATTGCAAAAACCAACCCCAAAAACTATTTAACGATTTATAACAATATAGCTATTATTCTAATTTAACGAGAATACGAAATAATGAGACAACAATCTCTCAAAAAAGAAATGAATAGTCTTTCAAAAAGGTTTAGGCTTAAGGTAGATAAAAGAAAGAAGAAAAAAAAGATGTTCCCAGAGCTAAAATAACCCTTGCAAAAGAAAATCGATGGTCCACCCCCGAAAAAATGTGGATAAACTCATCAAGTTACCTTTTCTCCCCTCCCCCACCTCTCCCTCTCCTCCTCATCTTTCTTCACAGATGCGCTACATTATAGTATTTGAGGGGTTTAGTTTGCATCGAAAGTAGCCTTAAAAAACGCCGTTTTCAACGGGAAACCAAGCCCCTCAAGAACTACTTCTTGGATTTCTTAGAGGAAGGAAATATTTGGAAGTAAAAATAATTACTTGAACATACTAAGGTAAGCCTTGGTCCGTGTTCATCCCCAAGGCTAAATAAGAAGGCGAAAAAGTATTAAGAAATTTTCAAAGGGACGGTGAAACTATTAAACTGACCGCTAAGATGTTTATAGAATGTATTCATTAATCGTACAATCACCGCGCCTTTACTTAAAGTTCTTAGGGACAGAATTAAAAAGCGGATTAAGCTAAGAAAATCTTACACTTTTTTCTGTTGTAGTCCTACGGGTAAAAATTATTGTCTCGTGATTTTTTTTAACTTTAAAAAAGTACCCGGTATAATTCTAGAGGGCCGGTAGGCCCTTCTATTCTAGAGGGCCGGTAGGCCCTTCTAGATAAGAACCCACACCCTCCCGTAATGTTAAAGAAATAATTCACAGATTTTAGGCTTAGCTTCCCATAGAAAAAGCATAGGATTTTTGGTGGTCCACTCCATCGAATAACTCAGAAACCACTGCGAAGTTAAGGTTCGGAACACTTTTGAATTATCAAGCAACTATTGAATGTTGAACTTCTGAAGTTTGATTAAGAACAATTTAGTCTAAGTATTTTATTTTAATTAATTTATAAATCATGGTAAAACCGTTACATATATTACACTGTTTTCATAGCATTTTGTTCAGCCTCCATCGGGTTTGTGGCGCATAGGATAACGCGTCTGCCTATGTAGCAGAAGATTGCAGGTTCGAGTCCTGGCAAGCTCGGTGTTCATTTTTACAGATCTTTTATTCAACATAAATGAAATAATCCTATAAATACAACGTTTGGATAATTTTTTGTTAGAAGTCCGGGCTTGTGGCGTAATGGATGACGCGTTTGCATTCGAGGCAAAACATTGCAGGTTCGAGTCTTGGAAAGCTCGTTATCTATTTTTGATGAAGAATCTTAGTATATATAAGGGAAAATTCTTAAATAACAAACTTTCAATGAAATGTGCGCGTGCTGGCGCGTGGTTTAGAAATAACTTTTTTTTTTAAATCTATACAAAAAGGTCAACTAAACTTAATTGATTCACCAACCGCCATTTTATATGAAATAAGTTACCACCCGCCTATCTATGGTGAATTAATTAACCACCCGCCTAAAAATTGTGAATTAATTTACCACTCCCCTGCCAAATGATTTAAAATTTTAATCTTTCCCATAAAACAAAGAGAGGCACTTGGAGTGAGCCAATATGCTCACGAACATCTTACTGGAACATCGAATTAATGACGTTTGACAAGCATATTATTATTTTTATAACAGATTAATACAAATTAAGGCTGAAGGAACAGATATTATATAAAAAAGACTTGGTTTGCCCAAGCCTTAAAAACAAAACGATAAGAGTTTTTCCAGTTGTCTGAAGCGCGGATATTTTTTTTTTCTATTGAATTTTAAAGACAATCCGTATTTTACTACTCTTTAGAATTTAATTCAATCACCTGATTTTACTGCTAATGGATTAGTTTCCTATAAATTAATTGAAATAAAAAATTACTTATCTCAGATTTTTCAACAACAATTCCATTTTCCTGAAACATTTTATCATGCATTAATTATTTTGAGGGATATCGTGTAAATTTAATCTAATTGACTCTTTCTTTTTTAATTTCCGAAAATTTTCCTTTCAAAAGGTTTTAAACACATCAAGTTTTCATAATGTTGTCAACTAAATAGCAACTCAACCAACAATTCTAAAATCTTCCCCACAAGTACTGATATACACAGTTGAATAATTGTGACTGTGCTTAAAGAAGAAACGAACACGTTTATCAAATATAAGAAAGGTGATACAGCCCCCTTTTGTATTCGAAAAGACCGCATATAATACATTATTAATGAGAATATTAATTGAAAATTAAAGTACGTTCTCCATTGAAAAGAAAAAATTTCATGATAAAATGTTTCAGGAAAATGGAACTGTTCTTGAAAAATCTGAGATAAGTAATTTTTTATTTCAATTAATTTATAGGAAACTAATCCATTAGCAGTAAAATCAGGTGATTGAATTAAATTCTAAAGAGTAGTAAAATACGGATTGTCTTTAAAATTCAATAGAAAAAAAAAATATCCGCGCTTCAGACAACTGGAAAAACTCTTATCGTTTTGTTTTTAAGGCTTGGGCAAACCAAGTCTTTTTTATATAATTAAAATAGGTCCTATTCCCGCCTTGGTTAATAGTATATTCTAAGGGTAAAATACACAACAGCTGCCGAAACTCTCCAAGAGAAAAGGCGCCAAATTATGGCGGGAAATTGGACTTGACTTCACCGAGCTTACACGAGTTGTCATCTATACAGCGCGCGCTACACTCACAGTGAACGATTCAATCGTAATATGCAATGCATTTAGACCTAACTTATATATATATATTCTAAATATAGCTTTGCGTTATGTTGTAATCTCCGGGTGAAACCTCATAATGAGAAAATGGGAAACTGTACTTCCTTTCCATTAAATGATGCTTCCCATGATATAACCGCTATACGTTGACAGGTTATGGAGAGCCCAGGGAATCGTTACGGGTCTGTATTAATTTAGGGGTCAAAGGTTACGCGTTTATTTATGATTAATCATTATACAAGTTGCTGTATACTTTGTTACATAATTTATATTCTAAAATGTTTTGAACTAAGCCTAGTTTGAACAAATAGGCTTAGGAGCCGTTTGGGTCTGTATTAATTAAGGGGGCAAAGGTCACATACTTATAATTCGAGTGACTCTGTACGACCTTTTAAATACGTTAAGACTAATTTGTAAAATAGGCTTAACAACCGTCCCACACGGAATTCAATTTAATTTATATTATAAACGAAATAAAGTAACTGTTATCAACTTGACCGCACATTGACAGACGTTTCGTCTGAAAGATTAATCCGCTGAAATTGGAAGGTCGCGATTTGGCAGCAAAACTCGGCCTCTTTTGTACAAATTTCTATACTAGCCTCTTAATGGGCTAGAGATTAAGCCTTGGCCTTTTCCCATTCGAGTATCTATAGAGAAGACCGATGGATTCCATCGATCTTAAGTGATGGGCTCCCAAAAGCACGCCGTCCCCTTTATTTTTTTCATTCTTTATTTTTTTTCAACCAATCTACTATAAGTACCTCCAGAAGGGAATTATTATAATTCCCTTCTGGTACCTCCTAAAACGAAGGTACGTCATCATAGCAGGAGAAAGCTCTTTCTATGAACGGAAACAAAAGTGCTTTAACCACCCCGCTATGGATGGCTATTAAATCACACAAAAGGTCAAAGGTTATAGCTAATATTACTATATGCCTAGTTTACTTTATTACCCCGCGATTACTGGTTCATAAATTGACGCAAAGGCTTAACGGGTAATTATATATTCACAAAGCACGAGACATATTTTAGAAATAATTTCCCGAGGCAATTATAAATTTCAAATTCAAAAAAGGCTTAAATATATTTTTTCGAGTCAGTTGTAAATTATTATTCGAAAAAAAGTAAAGTTAGCTTCACCCCTGAACATCAGTGTATTGCGGGTTCTTCAGGGGCCATAGGATTAACATGGGGTTGTTTACCCCTGTAAGTGGGCTGCCCATCATATATATTTATTTGATTAAATTAATAAATTTAATAGTATAATCAAATAATTATAAGAAATTCTTTCATAACCTGTCAAACTATTTCATTTACCTTCTCTAATTTTTTACGGAAGGCACTGAGTGCACTCTGGGTAATATTTTTTACACTGTCATCTTATAGCCAAAGTGCGAGGGGATTTTTTTCCTTCTCTATTTCCCAAGAGATGTTCTGTGCGGGTCTCAAGATTTTTGCTACGCAAACTGAGTGAGGATCAAGAAAAAAAATCCCAGAACTTTTTTTCGCAATCCCAGCCAGGATTTTTTCGCTGGGATTTTGATCAATATTATAGCGCTGGCGAGGAAAGGTGTACTTTGATTCCCAAGACCGTCTTGAAGAACTTCAAGGGTTCAAACAACCCGGCCGGAGTGTGGAGTGCTAGGCCTAGATTGTTTTACGAATTTACGTTATGGATATAATAATCTAATATTCACGAGCGACACCATTCCCTAAACACGTGACATTTTATACAAAAAATTTCAAAAGCGCGTGCAATTTAAAGAAATCAAAAACAAAGGCTTAAAGAATATTCACAAAAGAGCGCGAGAAATAATCTATTATTCACGAGCGAGACTATTTCCTAACCACGTGACATTGTATAAATTTTCCAAAAAGCGCGTGCAATTTAAAGAAATCAAAAACAAAGGCTTAAAGAATATTTTCACGAATTCAAAATTCAAAACATTAGGCCTACTCTATTATAATTAATTTTTTAAATTACGTATGCGTCTAGGTTTATCAAATTAACTTTTATATAATTTGAAACACTTTCCTTGTTGGAAAAGTAGTTAAAAATTAACGCGATTTTCTCATTTCTAAAAAGCGGGGGTCAACTTTTATGTGAAAGGCTTTGGTTCTAAATTTACGAGCGTCCTACGAAAACAAGCTCCTAAATCAAAGTCCCTTCGTTAATTTTTAACATCAAAAGCTTCTTTGCGTCCCCGCCCTGGAATAATATTATTTTTACTCGCTGTTGAAGTAAAAATAATATTATAAATTCTTAAGATATTTTGACGATTCCCCCGGAAATAAATCTTTTACAAAACACAAAACTAATTATACTGAAAGATTCTCATAACTAATTAATATAATTATCCTTCAAACATCTGCGAATAAAAATTAAGAAAAATTGGGTCAAATAAAGTGGAAATCATTATGTAAATGCAAATCCAAATTAATATAATTCCAAAGTTACGACACTTACAAAGATAGACGTAATCGTAAAGTTAAATGACCAACGCTTTTCACGGATTGGGGTGCATGGTATAAGGCATTCATTCAAATTAGTAAGTGTCTCCCGAAATTCGGACGCCATCCTTTTGTTCCGGGACAAACTTTTACGTACATTAACACTTGACTCTAAATTCAACGCGTTAATAACCACACTATACCCTTTACTTCACTGACAAGTAAAATTAGGCTAGAGCATCTTAATTAAAATGATTCCGCGCGCGAACAAAAGCTGTCACGTGCATTTTCATTTAAGGGCTTTATTTATTCAATCAATAAAGTTTAACGCGTGCGAAGCTATAATTCAATTGATTTTAATATACTAACCGCGCCCGGTTTTTCCATTTCCCTCGAGGTTAACTATTAACGGGGATAAGTTGAACTAAAAGTCGACTGATCCGATTTCTTTGTCTTTATCATTTGAAGAGGTCCCAAAATATCCGGATAAAAGGTTCAGAAAACCCCTAATTTAATTTAAAAGGGTTAATTTTTTTCACCCTGGGTTATTGATCCAGGGTCACGGGGGAATAAGATTTAAATAATTAATGCATATATTAAAGCTATATATTACTTAAAACTTTAATATTTCGGCGTTGTTTTCGTTCTACAGGCGAGTCTTTGATAGCTTTCGCCGCAGTTGCTGCAATTCTATTGGCAATTTTGGGTTCCGGAATTTTTGTTGCTTATCGACGCAACGGTAAACGCAAGAAACTATACGAGGAAGTACCAGAGGAAGGAAATCGTAGCCGGAAGTCCAGTATGAAACCGAATGACCCAACGCTCTACGCGTAAGTACAAAATTACTCGAAGTATACAACAACAAACGCAGACTTGTTTCTGTTTCATAAAAATAAACAGACAAACGTTGAAATTGAAAGCCGCAACAGATAACCCTTTAGAGCCCTAGACGAAGATCTCTCGTTTTACAAGAAAAGAAATATTAAACCTTTGAAGTTTAGAAGCTATTTCTTTTGGCGGTTCCGTTTTTATCACCGGGGAAATAATAAAGACCCTTTTGAGGGGTCCACTAAGAACTAACAAAAATAAAAAACTAGCCTAAATTCTTAACAAAACCTTAGTATAAAGACGGCCGTTCAAGTAGTTGTTGCTCTAGAACATCTTTTCTCCATTAAGAAGATAACTTTCATACCATCTTTTTTTCTTCTTATGAAATGAAAAAAACATCTGATCCTTTTTGACGAGAGCGATAGTCCTATGACATAAAAAGCCGGCACCAACATGAATCGGTTTAATTCTACCCCGAATGTATTGAAACGCGATAAAAGGGCAAGAGATAGCAGTAAATTTAGAAAAGAAAAAGAAGAAAGCATTTTTTAGAAGCCTTGAGGTGAATTTCTAAACGTGAAAAACTTGAATAGAATATTTCTTCAAAGGAAATAAGGAAATAGCCCCACGGTAGGCCTACTTTTGAAGGAACGCCCCTTTTTTTCTCCCTTACCAATTTTGAAATAAAATTTTTGGTTTCTGGGTTTTGCAGGCAAAATCGAGTGATCGATTTTGTGGTGCCCAATATACAGACAGCTATGGCGCCCATTTCCAGTCCTCAAGATTCCCTCTCACTTTCATCGGGATCTTCGACGGACATCCCGCTATGGGCTAAATTGGCGCTACTAGACAATACCGGAAGTCAATCGTCGCTCGTGCTACCCGGTGAGTTAATGAAGGCAATCAACACCCGACAATTTGCCTTGACCCCTCCCTATCTTGCTTTAATGACAAAATGGGAGTTGTTTTAACTTATAAACTTCTGACGATTGCAATTCTGAATTGGTCGGTTTTTATTACCTAATAATAAAGACTTTATAGACTACTTTGAACCGCGATAGATTTAAAATAAATTTCCATCGTATTCTCAATAGCTTTGAGTAAACATCAGTAAGAACAGGAATACATACAGGTACTAGGAACCATTGCGGGTCGGGCCTGAGAACTTACTATCAGTCACGTCTCATAATTCTGAGGTCTTTCTAACTGCCATTTCATTGATTGGTGGCTAGGGGTTCAACGTGATAGATTATTCGCGAGGTAAAATTCGTTATGCATAATGATGCTAACTAAATACGCCTAGATACGATGAGTGAAAATACAAGGCTACATAATCATTCCTAGTAGCTGTATGTATTCCTGGTGATAACAATAACAATAATACCCAAATTGTTCAACTTCAATGATTGAATGCGTTGAGTGTTAAGGGGTATTCACGATGTTGACATAGCAATAATTGTACTTTAATTATCTCTTATAAAGTGAACACATAAACTCAATGAAACGTAAGAAAGAAAGATTTTTTCCCCATAAAGGACGCAATTACATTCGGTTTACGCGACCCAGAATTAGGATTCTATTATGTAATAAAGACCCTTCCTTGTTGGATTTATTCCATTCGAATGAAATGACAGAAACAGGAAGGACGAAACCACGCATATTGTCACTTACAAGTGACCAATTTACTTCCCAATACTTGTTTCCCCACGGTTATATAAATATCTGCAAGTATTATTCAAAAGTTCCCGGAGTCCTTGACCATTTAAGCTATTTTCAGACGTTTCGATTGAGGACAGTTGAAGATCGCGAGGATGTCTTCGAGACAGGGTCAAAAAGAGTTGGGCAACTTATTTAGTTTAGATCAAATTCCTCAACAAAAAAAGGAGCTTGAGTTGAGGGAGTGAGATAGAAAACCATCCAAGGCCTAATAGGTGAGATTGGTCAGACAATGACCTCTCACGTACCCGTACTTCTTTAGTCTCCCTGCAACTAAGAGCTATATAGAAACATCCCTGAAAGATAGACAACCAAGTTTACGTACGAAACTATAGCGTATTATCATAAGTTCATAAGATATTCGTATAAGTTTGTCACTGGTTACAAACTGGAAGTCCTGCAAAATTAACACCGAGTGTAGGACTTCAATTTTATAGCTTGTCGATCCCGAACTATCTCTCAGTAAGTCTCTAACATAAGTAGCATACTTATGGAAGATATCTTATAAACTTATGGTGTTATGTAGTATTTGGCAACAGGGACTTCCCACGAGGGCCAGACTCTATTGATGACTATATATTATACGGAATATAAATAATTTTTCTTTCGTGTCTCGCGCTTTCGAGGCTTGTCCGTTTTAGGTGGCATTAACCCGGAACTGTACAGAGTAGGAATGGATGAACCGGAAGAAGAGAATACATTTCCGGATGGCCACAAAGGACGATTATGGCTCAGTTTGCACTACGATCCGGCTTCCGAACGACTTTCCGTTAAGGTCTTCAAGGCTAAGAATCTACCCTCGAGGACTTGCGGATCAGTCAATAACTGCGATCCTTTCGTCAGGTATTTAAGACGCTAATACTTAAATTCACTTCCGGTTTGAACTCCCGGAAGGACTCGGGGTGATTTGCCCCTCGTTCCATTTGCTTTCAATACATCTTTAATTCAATGGTTTGACCTTATTGATGAACCATATAGGAACCTAATTCGGAAGCCTTCAAAACATATATTCTTTACTGATTGTAACTAAATAGAGTTCCTAACGACCTCCTTTTTTCTTTCAACCCTAATGATGGTCGCGTTTCTTTCTTTCGAACCTTCCAGAGTTTGAAATAAGTACAAAGTATGACGTAAAGTATTTAAAAATAACCTCTAAGTATTGACGTCATTCTGTTCCTCAAAAAAATAAATATTAAAATTTAATATTAAAAAATACTTGTAAGCATCTTTAGGGTGGTAATGAGGTCTAATTAACACCCTTAAACTAATTAGAACCTTGGGGACATAATTTTAAGGGGTGTTTAAAAAGTTACGCTTCGTTAATTATGAAACTATAATTACGTAAGGAAAAAAATAGGTCTGCTTTCGAAGATTAATAGTTTTAACCCTAAACGCCAAACTCCTTCAAGCTAAATATTACAATAGCCCCTCCCACTTTTCATACGCAATTACCGGTCAAGCGTTTCCGCATTCTCAACAGATGGTCACGATGGGGCCCCCAACACAATAACCCTTTACTGCCAGGCTCGCTAACGGCTACTCCAATTTATTATAAAACTAAGAGTGCGCTCGCCGCTGCTTCAAGAGATATTCCGTGGGATAAAATGTCCTCGACACTTGCCAAAAGCGGGCTCTAACGGTACGCTATGATCGATAGGTACACCGACTTAAAGTATGCGAGTACCCGAGACTACGATCAGTGAAAAGAAAGGGTTAACTAGCCTTTGGTAGTAGTGACAAGTGACACTAGTATAAGATGCTCTATAGCTATATGTAGGCCACTCATCTTTCCTGTTCCATAGAAGATGGAACGACTTTTAAAATTAACATCTTTTAAAAGGCGTTGAACTTCGTGTCAAAGGTCATTGGTTAAGGTTTAAAATTCAAATTACCTAAGGGGCATTAATTCTGTATGCAAATTTCGCTGTCTACTAGCTGGACAGACAACGTTATAAAATTCGCATTAGATGAAATTTACCAGAGAGAAAACATAACATTACGAATCCTTTTATCCAATTTAAAAAAAATATATATGTCTAGGAGAAAATTCAATCTTGAAACGAGTAAATATTTCATCGAGTAAAGGGTTAGAATCCTGTGTTTCTAAGGTAGTTACGCTCAGCTCTACGTGCACCTTGAATCCATTAAAAATGAATTTAGTATGGGAGTGGGACAACAATGTAATGTTGTTTTTTGAAGTAACAGATTTACTGTTTTCTTTAAGAATGGGCTTGAAGAAATTTTATTTTAAGTTGATCCTTTTCTAAAATATATTTAGGGGATTGGATTCCTTATTTTATTTGTCTTACTACAGGTTGTCTTTGATTCCCGACGAAAGACGTTATTTACAGTCTAAAACGAAGAAAAAGAATTGTAACCCAAAATTTGACGAAACATTCGTGTTTCAGGTTAGTTTAAGGGCAACATTAGGTGACGTTTAAAATTAATTAACCCACGATTTAATTACTTAAATCTAATCTAAAGATTCCAGTCAAAGCTATGGAGGAACGAACTCTTAAACTATCGGTTTACGACAACGATAGAGGGAAACGTCACAACGTCATTGGACACGCGTTATTCCCTCTTAAAGATTTGGATTTGACATCCAATGAAAGCATCGATATATGGAGGGATTTGGAGTTCGAAGTTCAAGAAGTAATCTATTCTAAGATGCCATAATTGGAAGTTTAAGTCCCTACTAAAATGTATTTTTTTTTTTGGTTATTGCAGACTCCCTCCGATCTGGGCGAACTACTGGTCAGTTTGTGCTACAATCAGAACCTGGAAAGACTGACCGTCACCGTTTTCGAGGCCAGACATCTCAGGTTTCCTGATAACACGCCACCACTCGGTAAGTAACTCCGTGAGCGAAAGACAAATATCATATTTAATCGAGTTAGGCTTAGGTAGAAATATATTCTATGACGTTATCGAATTTCGTCGGGGTCAATAGGTCAAAGCGCCCCCCCCCCCGTTTTCCAAGTCAGAATAAATATATAAGTAGTTATTATTTATGATAAGGGATAACTATCAAATTTCGCAGTGGTGTTTAGTGCAATATTCATAGAGAAATTTGAGTGAAATAAATTCATTCTATAGTATGATATCGAATAACTGTCAAAAAGAAGGAACCTTATTTTTCGAGCACTTTCTTTAAGTATAAATTGACATCAAAGAAGACCCTTAAAGAAGATCCCCCCGTCATTCAAAAAAGTCCATTGGACATCTCTTTGACAAATATCTTACGCAAATTTTTAGGTCATCTAATAAATCATATACGTCACCCACCAAAATTTTCTTATCTTTCAAGCTCGCGATCTCTTAATTAAGTACTTAAATGAAAAGGGTGGGATGGTACTTACAGATACGTACGTCAAGGTGACCTTCATGATGGAGAACAAAGCGGTCAAGAGTAAGAAGACGGCCGTAACGAAACGCAGGTCCGATCCCAAATACAACGAGTCATTTAACTTCCGGGTCACCGCGGATGGCATACATAATGCCAGCGTCATTTTGCAAGTCACTGTGGCCAAGGCTAACGGAAAAGGTACGCGTAGCTAAGCCTAATTTTATTCAAATGACCTATTAATTACCGTCCGTTACCTTTATTAGATAAAGTCCTTGGAAGAGTGGTGCTAGGCTCTTACATGTTCGCACGCGGGAAGGCCAATTTTCATTGGAACGAAGTCATGTCCGCGGGACACCGTCAAATACGTCATTGGCATAAATTATCGTAATCGCGACCTTTTGACCCTCTCGGGGGGGTACGCGGCGTTCGTAATTACGTATACCGAGATGCATTTTGAATTAAAAAAGGTCACCAGGCTTAACGAAAGCTTTCTTATACCCATCTTTTTGGATTCCGATTTTTTCATTTGGTTTTAATTTTCGTTTTCTAAAAGGAATCCAGGCCGCTACCTTAATCGCTATTAAATAATCGCGATTAAAGTAATTAAATCCGCGAAACTTGATCTTCACGTTTGAATTGAACACGATACGAGTTAGGCTTAGCGAAAGAGCCACGTTGACCGTAACACGGACGGATACTGTTAAAAGAGATAGAAGGAATTTTTGGAGAGAAATTATGACGTAATTTCGTCTACTAGCGCAATACGAAAATATAAATAATATATAAAAATGGGTTTTCTAGATGATATTTCTCCCTAAAATCAAAGTATTTTCGATGTAACCCTATTTGTGTAATTGCGAAATTTATCAGAGATGATCGAAATTAAAATTTAAAATTAACCAATTAAACCAAATAATTTGGGGGCAGAATATTTTGAAATAAATGTCTACACAAAAACCAAAAAAAATATACATATATATATTAAGGAACCCCAATTGAAAAATTAAATTAGAAAAAACAAAATTAATATTAAATTTTGAGGAATTTTAATAGAATGATGTAATTAGATTAATTAGTAATGATTTAATTAGAAAATTTGGAAGCGTGCGATAAGAGTTGAAGATGAAGATGGGGGGTCGTTAATAAAGGTTGTAGAAAATAAATAGAATTTTGTGTACGAGCTATAATAGATCAAATATATAAAATGATAATTGCAGTCTTAAAATGGACCGATTTCCGGGTAAGAAATAAATGTTTTTGCATGGAAGTTCAACCATTTGAAGACTGTAAACGTAATAAATCATGTATCGAAAAACCAGCAATTATAAATTAATAGAATTGTAAATATATGAAATCATAAATAAATAAATACATGTTAGGTTGAAAAATAGTTGAACATTTAAATTAAAAAAATCCTACAATATTAAAAGTTTATTACCTACTTACAACTTAAATAAATTAAATAAAATAAAAGATAGTAAAGAGTCTTAAGCCTAATGGTCATCGGGACACAATTTACCTCTTAGAGATACAATGTCCTCCATTTTAAAGCTGGTTTCCGTTCATGAACCATTTCACCCCAATGCGTGGTTTGTCCATGGCCATATGACGCGGTATAAGGACCCGAGACGACTCGTCCGATGACAGCGTCCTGTTTCAAGTGTCCTTTAGCCAGTACGGTCACTACGATGCTAGTATCTTCAAGATACGCTTGAGGAACGATGAAATGGTACGATTGGTTATAAACTGGCGTTTGGCAATGAGAAACGGCGGCAGTTCGCTCTGTTTTAACTTTTTCTCCGCTGCACATTAACGTGATTTTGACGTACGTTTGAAAGTTGTCTAAGACGTAGCGTAAGTCTGTTGTTAACTAATATTCGGTATTCGGGGAGTACCGAGCACGCGAGTATACACTTACCCGTGTTTACTGCCATAGGTATTTTCAATGGATTCAGAGCGGTTTGGTCTAATCTGAGATTAACAGCTCGGTAAATGGTTACCGTTAACCTGTCCTTCTCGGGCAAATAAAACAAGGACACCAAGATCTTCCCCAAATTTGAAATAGGCTTAATCCCAATTAATTAAAACCAAATTAATTTACAATCAAATAATTAAATTTTAAAAGGAAGTTAATAACTTACCAAGGACATGGGAAGTAATGGAAGATTGTATCTTTTATTATCGTTCAGTTTGACGTCCGTTAACGGAAGTAGGACATGTCCAACCGCATCGTGTCTCCCTTGTCTTTCGTAATCGTAAAGGGATAGTCGCAAAACCCTTTTCTGTAACTGTTTCTTTTTATGAAATTGGAAACTAAATTCTTCTTGGAAATTAGGATTATTGGCGTTTTTAATTGTCCTTGAAAGACGATTGGTTTTTGAAGGAAGTAAACAAACTTTGACGAAACTGTCAAAAGATTTCTTAGCGCTTCGAACCGGTAAATCCGCGGCTCTCTCCAGAAAGACGCAAAACCTAACGCGACAAGTAGGCCTACTTATTAAGTACTCTTAAACTCCATGAAGAATAAAGTTTGGCTTGCCTGCAATCTTTTTCCGAGTAAGATAAGGAAAAGATCAAATGTCCATTGTGGGGTTCCCTTTCGGGGACACCGGGTTCCTTATCATCCGGTATGGAATCAAGGGCTTCGTCTTGACTGGTATCGCCTTCTTGGAGTGTCTCTAAGACACTGGCCACGTCACCGAACATGTGGTGACCGTACGATGATGAGGCGTCTGATAACATGGAAGACGTTGATTCCTTACGCTCGTTTTGGTACCCCGTGTCGTCTTGCGTTAAGTCAAAGGAATCTAAACAACAAGGACTTGTAGAACTAAACTGACCCCTTAATGATGCAAACCAACGACCCCGAAGACATAGAGGAAACGGCCCGTTCTTTCTTGGGTCAAGGTTAATTCGAAAACAAGGCTAAATACTTTGCATCTTAAAGGACGATCTCCTGGACTTGGGTACGATGAATTCCCTGGCTGCGATGTCCTCGGACAATCTACCCACGCGTTTACCGTGATCATTGGTCTCAGTCCAAGTTAAGGGTGTTTTATCAGGAGGACAGTTCTGACAACATTTGCAGCACCACATTATTACCTTACCTACGCAATAAAAATAATTGCGTTACGTTTATGGAATCTAACTGAAAATGTTACGCGCAAATGCAACCATCCAAAGCTGTTGTTTTAAAGCTAAGCCTGATTTATGACGTTGCATGTTGTTTAACTACGACGCAAGTATAGGCAACATACGCGATTCGTCTATCGTCACGCAAGCTTTAGATGGCCTTTGACAAAAATGTATTTCGCTATTTTGATTCGTGTAATAATAATTGGTGACATTCCCTTTAAAATTAAAGGATTAAATTATGACCCGCTTGAACTTCACCTCGAAGTCCATGACGCAAAGACAATGGGTCTAACAGTTGCCGTAATTAAAATTTTGTTGGTAAAAGGAAGTTCTATATAATTCAAACTTATAACTAGTAATTTTTATGAAAAAAAAAATTTCTATGATAAATTGTACTACTTCGTAAGTTGGTTCTGGTTTTTACTATATAATTATTTTGACAAAGGAGGCGATATTTTCGGTTGTTATTATCCAACCCCTTCAATTATTTACAGCTGAACAACTAAACAATTGATAATAAATAAATGAACTGAAAGAAATATGGAAGAGTGTGTTATTAAATATATTTGGAATAAATAAATAAATAAATAAATAACTTTTTCAAGATCAGATAACAAAATCTGAATAATTAGGTCATGAATTTTAATTATTTAAGATAAGATTCTTTTACAGCAAGTTTATATTTTTGTGATAAAAGTAAGTCGCGAGGGATTGAAAAATGGAAAACTTACCTTCAAATATTGCTAATTTAATTTTCAAAACTAATCAAATTTCAATTTAAAAAATAACGCCGGTGTTCTATTTCCTGCGTTTAACAAACGTACAATACTTTGAGTAGTGTTACTTGGGGGGAACAAGGCGTTATGCGCATGCGTTAAAAAACGGTTTTATATCATAAAATGATTTATAATAATCAGCCTGTACAAGCTGTTCACGACTACACGGTATTTTATAGCCGAAAAACTGAACTAGTCGGATAAAACACACCTGTTGCGTTATTCGAGAAGAATTCAAATAATAATAAAAAAAATCTACCTTAATACTAAGAAATAAATACATAGGTAAAAATTATAAAACTGTACATTTAAAAAAAGATATTTGCTAAATAAAAGTATTTACCTTAACTTACCTTGATTAAATATTGTAGAAAGAATGAAATTCATTCCAAATTGGGTTTTAGTTGAATTTCAAAGAGGCGTTTTCATGTGACGTCAGAAGGGATTCAAAGCCGCCATTTTGTTTGTTTAAATATTTGAGTTTTCTCGTTATGGATTAATTATACTTTTGACATAATTGGAGATTACCTTGATCCTAATTAACATCGTTCTATGATGAATCAAGTCATCATCGTATGACAATGACGAACGGAAACGAGTTGAATTTCGTGTCGATTTAGAATATGATCACCAAACCGGATTGAACACCGTACAGTAGCTCCAAATATTTGTGCGGCGGAAAAAATTTGCAATTGAAAAAAAAAAGACAGACATCGATATAGTACCCGCATAAACCCGTATTATATTGATTATTTATTTTGTTTTAAATTAGAAGTTAATAAATTTGAAGTAACTTACCATATTTTTTTATATTTGTTTCGGGAAGAAAGTCAAACGTGATTGTTGATTTGCTAAGTGTAATTTAAATCGGGGTCATTAGGGTCAAATATAAATTAAAAACAATTAATATGTAATCAAACTTACGCTGTTTTCTATTGGCTGCTAGAAAATCCCGTCACCATGGAGAAATATTCATTGCGACTCCAATAAAATTATTCCATGTAAAAAAAGAAAAATAAATTGTCAAATGTAAATTAACGTCCTTGGAATAATTTAAAGTTGAGCTAAATCATAATTCAGTTCAGACAATGGTATCGAATGACGTCGATACCTTTATAGTTTCATCACGAATTTTAGCCACGTGCTATAAGTCAAATATTACCTACGTACCTAGGAATTAAATGAATGATATCCAAGGAAGGGTCCTTTATATAAATCTTCGGATTGTAAGACAACCAGGTTGGGCATCGCGTAGATAAAACCATCATCTTGTATTATTATTATTATTATTATTATTATACGTCTCTTTGTTCAGAGGACTGAAAAATAAAATATTTAGAAATTAACCATTTTGAGGGCTTATCAGTTTACACACCTGCTTACTAAAAATACAAACGGTTCATTACGTAAAATGAATAATAGACCACGACGTCGACAAGTTTTACTTTGCATTGAAGACAAAGTTATTTCAAAGTATAAATAATCGCTTTATAATACTGACAGGTTATATGGGTTATCACTTTCCTTTTTTACGGGTTATTTGAACAAATTATCAGGTGAAATAATAAATGAATTTGACTAGAAATCCAATGCATATTTACGCTTGGAATAAATGTTTATCTCTATTGTAATTTAGTATAGATATTTGAGCTGCTAAGCTGGGTATTCCAAGTGTATTTATTAACCGTAATAACGTACTTCTGGCAGTTGTTTATGTTACAAATAATAACATATATACATGACAACAGTAGTGGAGCTTAGAATGATTCAAATTTCTTTATTAAAACATCACTTTTTCATTGTTAAGCTGACTCCTTCCAAGATTGTAAATAATCTACTTGGGAAAAATTGGAGTAAAATTATGGGTGGGTTTAATCTAGTAACCATAGACCATATGACGCGAGGGGTTGGTAACCTTTAAGACCAAGTGGAGTAAACTCAATAGTTACTTGTTCTAAAACCTCCACTGCTCCCTAAACTAAGTCCCCAAGTACTTGAAAACATTAACCCGGAAAAGCGTAATTAATTACAATTAAAATTACACCTCTATCCTAGTAAGATACTATCGCAAAATTTCCCAGGATTACTATAACGCTTCCTTTACAGCGCAGGCGCGGATTAGATAAACAGTTTTTGCCTGTACGGGATAAAGCGCGCAAAAATACCTAAGGCACAGGTGAATTAAAAGCGGTAAGCCGAGTATTCAAACTCCAACGTCACAGTCGGCCTCGCTAAACCAACGCGTTTCCAAAGCAGAGTTATACGCGTATTGTGGCCTCCCTTCACGCGTCACGCGAGAAACGACTGGGATATATACCCCGGTAAACTATTCCATAGTTAAGTACTTCAGCAGGAATTCATTCCCTGGGGTGGTAGTACCGAAGCAAAGCTCCAAGTACCGAGAAACGGTACATATTCCTTAAGAGAATCAAATTACTTTGAAGGAATCATGTCCAATGTGTACTAATGAACGTCGAGACATCTTCCAATAATACTTCCACTACCACCAGTACCACCACCACCACCCGAAACTGGATTACTTCAAGTACAGAAGGGACAATTTTTCTATCAGTAACTCTCGGAGTCATCCTAGCAATCATGAGTCTATGCATGGTAATTTTATGTACCTGTTTGGCCAGGAAACGTCGACGCAACCATCATGACGCTTTGATGAAAAAGACGAGCGTCTTAAGTACCAAAACGACCGATCCGTGGTTAACCGGGGTATTGGCCGAACAACCCATTGAGTTTGTGGTACCCAATACTATGTCCTGCGCGGAGACCACCGAGGAATCAGTCTCGGAATCGGACAATCTTTATAACAGATCAGATAGGGATTCCAGATTTAGGAAGAGAAGTTCGGTCAACTTCTTCATAAGTCCAGATGAGATCGAGAAGGGAATGTACGTCCAAGAAGAAGAGAAACCGGTCAAGAAACGTTCCTTATTGGCCGGACTCGGTCGGGTTGGCTTCTCGGTTCATTACAACGTTCAGAGACAATTACTATGCGTTCGGTTAATCGGCGCTACTCAATTACCCAGCGCTTTCGCTAAGGATACCGCCAATCCTTTCGCGAAGGTGGTATTACTACCGGACAAGAACCCAAAGTTCTTAACCAAGGTACAGCGTCATACGGTCAACCCAACGTTCAACGAGGTCTTCGCGTTCCCGTTGAAGAAAGATTCCGTAGACGGAAAAGAGATCAAAATAAGCGTTTTCGATCAAGATAAATTTAATCGTAAAGTCCTGATTGGTTACGTCCGATATCAACTTAAAGACACGGGCATCAACGCGAATACGTTCGACGATTTAAATACCGGGGATATCTGGAGTGACTTGAGCCTCGAAATGGAAGATGTAAGTCATATACTTCACTATTTATTTACTTCTGATAAAAAACCTAAGCTAACTGTGGTTGAACGGACTCGAGTACGACTATACTTTTCATATACGCAAAAGCATGTCATGTACTTGGTTAGTTCAAAAGCAAATAGGTCAACAAATAGGACAAACAAACCAACAACCTAATCCCGGGTTCTAATTTAATGACAAGAGAATGATTAAAACTGAATTTCGTAATTAACTCGTGACATAATCTTTAAGGGATTAAGATTGAGATAGTTATTTGTGGGGGGGGGGTCACTAATCCCATACTAAAGTTATTTAGTATTAGATAAGCTAGCGTTATCGAGGGGGCCCTCACTCTGTTCATCCTCTGTCGCGGTTAAATTTACAGTACACTCCCAAAACAGGTGTGGTTTACCCCTCGAATTTTTGGTGTTAACGGTGTTGCCCTAAATAGGTTCGCCTGTACTGCTATTTCCGGGTTTTTGTGTATTTAGTTTAATGCCTACTCTGGGCCTAGATTTATGGTAGAATATTTTAGCATCGCTAGTTCAATGCAATGATGGTACAGTTCACTTGGGAAATTAGTTGAGGTTATAATTTTAAAGACATGGTGGTGCCAATAGAATATTTTATATGCACGGCGTCCTAAACACCCATTGTTTCGAAGTAAATATATCTAACCATGTAACAGGGTAGACAATATATGGAAAATATTACAATACTATTGTAAATGAAAATTATGTTTCCCGCATGACAAAAAGGCACGTGACTTCTTCCTACATTAAAACGTACGCCATTGTAGTTGTGCTTCAGATTAATACCACTCCATCGAATTAAACGAAAGTTGACAAATGATACCTTAGAAAATACGATTCGTTTGATAATTTAGAACATATCTACTTCTGCTGAGGGATACATATTTCTAGCCTAAAAATCACGTGTTTGTAAACGCGCGTTGTTTCGAACTAACATCTGTGATAAAAACGTGATATGATGACGTAAATACTCCGGATATTTCATACGATTGCGAAATACGTACCTAATTAAAATCATATTAATTTTTCGTATTATTTTAATCTAATTTAAAGGCTAAATCGGGGCAAGGAGAGCTGTTATTTTCATTGTGCTACAACCCAGAGTCAACGACATTGACGGTACACATTTTAAAAGCGAAAAATGTCGAGGAAGTTGGCGAAAAAATTAACAGTAAGTCTAATTAACTAATTAACCATTTCATTCTTATTAATTAATTAATATTTTAATTCTTTTATTAGATTTATACGTCAAAGTTTCTCTGTATGTTCGTAAAAGACTTGTGCGCACCAGAAAAACTGGACCCAAAAAGTACCTGCCGACCGAAGTGGAATTCGGCGATACCTTCAACATTGTCTTACCATCCTCAGCCCTGACTGACGTTGATTTAGTGGTGACCTTATGCGGCAAAACCACAGCTCGTGGTGTCGGAGGCAAACGCGTCTTGGGGCGTACCCAAGTCGGAGCCGATTGCACCAAAGATTCGGGGAAATTACACTGGCAAGATATGTTAGCTAGTTTGAAAAGTACAGCGGCTCAATGGCACGCGTTATCAGAGACATAAACTGATTGATACCTAACAATAATATCGAAACTCTTGGCAATTTGTTCCAACGTAATTGCCACTGAAGTTTCAAGCATTCATTTTTAAATCGTTGTCATTCGAGGATGGGTAGTTATTTACCTATCTTAATGAAAAAGGCGGAGTGTTAATTAATGAGTTAAGCCTAATTAGATTATTTCTAAGCAATAATTTAATATTTATATATATTTATAATATTTTCTACTCTATCTGAAAAGTTTTTATACGAAATTGTGAAGAAAAAATAAATTGAAAAAAAAAAATCTATTAGATATTAAAATAAAAATATTGCCTATTTTTAAAAACTTTGAATTCGTCAATTTTTAGGCCTAAAATACACCTGAGCAATTGAGGCAAACCATCCCGCTCAAATACCAAATGACCTATAAAAATCATTAATTAATTTGGTCCAACCCGAATGATAATACATTTGTTCTTGAAAAAACCCCATTCAAATTAATTTATTTCGCCATGAATTTAAAACTAAAATTCACATCTATAATTTTTTTAATTTTGCATATATTTACTCCCAAATAATTACTGGTATAAAATTTGTACCATGTTGTACTTAATATATATAAATAAATTTCTCCTGGGCAAACATTTCATAAACCGGTACAAAAATATGTTTGATAAGTTTTCAGTACACTGGTTTCGGTAAACTCCCTTATACAGTACACGGAAGGGCAGCACATGCGCAATACACTCCCACTTAACAACGCTAGTTTGTGTCGCGTTCAACCCAGCCGATCATACAACAAGCAAAACGCAATTACGCAAGATTTTCAGTACCAAGTATAATGGCGGCTTATTATTACGGTGACGTATATGACCCGGAAGTCATACGCTCGTGCGGTCTGACTGTCGTACCATTCAGTGTTCATTTAACTTATTGCATTGGTAAATAAGGAACACTTCCAAGTCATTTCTAGTGTCACTGTTCAAAGTAATCACCTCACTCCGTTTCCATCGTTTCGTGAATCCAATCCACAAAATTGGACACTTTGGCGTATATGCCGAATTTACCTTTCTTCCCGCAACCTTCCCCGAAACTGGTGACTCCGTAAATGGCCCACTTCTTGTCTTCGCGGTATAACAACGGTCCTCCACTATCCCCGGCGCAAGAATCAACCCGACCTCGTTTATATCCGGCACACAGCATATTGTCACTGATAAAGTAGTCCTTGTAGACTTGTTTACAATCTTCCAAATCCACAACGGGAACCTCGGCTTCGTGGAGGACATCGGTACCGTACAAGGCGGTGTTACGTCGCTTACCCCATCCTAAGATGAAGGCTCGAGTCTGTAAGGGCATTTCGCTTCCTGTTTCCGGTAGACAAGCCGGTTTGACGTAATCATTAAAGGTCAAAGGGTGACGCAAGCGAAGTAGGGCGATATCGTTGTCAACCGTATCGGCGTCGTAGTCCGGGTGGGGGATGGATTCGTCAACGCGGATTTCTTGCTCGGTACCATCGTTTTCGACCAAGTCATGTTCACCGGCGCGAATGAAAAGGCGTTTTCTAACGCAATGGGCAGCGGTTAAGATCCAGTTGGGAGAGATAATGGTGCCACCGCAAAAGGCTTCCTTGTACCGGTTTAGAATGATGACCTTAGGTCATAAATGGGTTAGTTCAGTAAGAAAATACTGAAAGGGATTGTGGATAAGTACCTGCCATGGCCATCGTCCCTTTGTCGTTTCCCGTCCACCAATTATTCTTAAGGACATTTCAGAATCGGGAATTGATGATACACCACATGTGGAATGGTACGGTTCCAATGGGTCCAAGTTATCAGTATTGGTGTTTGCTATAACAATGATTTAATTTATGATTAAATAAAAAGCGGCTTTTGGATATAAAAAAAATTGGTAAACCTACCGACTGACTTGACGGACTTGGGCTTTCTCGGAGATGGCTGCTCAGTGGGTCTTCTTTTCTTATCGTTAAAAATATCTTCGCATTGGCTACCACGATCGTAACAAAATGCGTCCTCTTCAATGGCACTATTGCCGCAAATTCCTTCGAACTCGCACGTCTTGCGTCTCTTAGTCCGGCAATTCTTACTGCAAGGTGACCATTCGGACCAGGAACTGTAAACAACGGATCTCATCCTAAAGATCTCTTGAAGGTCAGCCGGTGTCCGTCCTTTTTGAATGACGACCGAGGTGTTCTCCAGAATAACCGGGTCGGGTTGCAAAGGACACCGTTCGCCGCGACATGGTCGTTCCTCTTTCAGTATACTTTCGCCGCAAACCTCCGAGACGCATTGCCGCCAACGTACTTGTTTGCAACGCCGAGTGCAACGACCCCATTGTGACCAGTCCCCGTAGATATTGTTCAAATTACGTTGGTCCAAATGGGACGATAACGGCGCGATTTCTTCCAATTTTTTCGGTACGCCAATAGCGACCAAACCATCACGTTTTAACTGCAATTTATTTAAGAAATTGTTAATAAAACGTAGAGGTATGGTGTTATATAATCCGTGACGGTCATGGCTACCCAAGACAAATTGTACAATTGGATCCCGAGCGTGTAAGGTCTTATCTATAGTAACGGATACTCATGGGTAATTTTCAAATTAAGGTTTAAAATTGATTTAATATGGTTGATATTTCTTTTCTTTAAAAGTTTGCAAGTAGTGATTATTCTTAGTTGCTAATTACATTAAAATTAAGGTTTTTGACCCCTTAATAGTTACCATTGTTAGTTAGTTACGAAACATAATAATAATAAAATGTATTGTAAAGAAATAAATATTTGGGTACTAGTGTTTACCACATCCCCAAAACACCTGTTGCTATGACGCATGCGCTAACGGTACAAGCGCGTAAAAATATGTTTTTGTGGAAAATAAGAGTACGGGGCAAATCACTATAGCGTACAAAATAATTAATTGAAATATTTGGAGGCCTAGTTTTGCAGTAAACAATTTCATCTCGCGAAATTTTTATGCAATTTCACGAAATAAGATTGAAAATAAAAAAAGGGAAAGTATCACAATCACTCAAGAAGTAATATTAAATTAACTGAATAGTGATTTGCCCCTCGTAAAAATAAACATGATGGCAGAACCCTGCCTTTGATTAAACTAAACTCAACCAGAAAATTTTGCAAATGCCATTAACAAACCCACTAAAATCTAACAGCAAATATGACGTATCTCTAAAGGCTATCTTTATAAAGTTACTTATTTTTGACACTATAGTAAAATAATCTTATACTGAACATCTTTTGGTGTCATGGCCCGTCCAAAGAAATCCGGGAAACTATATATATATATTTTTCTTGCAGAGATAACATATTTAGAAGTCATATGGTTTGCAACAAAAATGTGTAACTGGGGGTTGCTATGGGAAAAGATCCAGACGGGATTAAAGATAAAGAAGAGATGAAAAAATGTTATTTATGAGGGTATCCTCAGGATAAAGGACATTTCTGTTACAATTATGGAAGGCTAAAATCACGGACTATAGTAATTAAATTAATTTAACAAATTATAGATTAGATTTAATCGAATAAAAATGGTCGATCGGTAGAAAAACGATAAAATAATTGCGCAAGAAAAAAAATTAATTAAACGGTTACGCCTATATATATTTCTAATTAAATTTAATTTAATAATAATTATAACACTACCAACCTCTCGGTTCTTATTTTTCCCATGATTTCTTCCTCTAATCTTACGCGATTGACACAAAGAAATATTTATAATTAAGACGATTAATAAAATGGTAATTAAAACTGATCGATTCATTATAATTAAATTAATATTAATATTAATATTTAAAAATTTGGAACGAGGAGGACTATCTTAAGATGACAGAGCGCTGTACTACGAAGAGATGAAATGCCATCAACTAACTCTATTCCGTCCCCGGGTCTAAGATCTTGATTCTTGAAGAAAGAAGGATGGGCCAAGAAGAAAAAATGGGCCACACTTCTAACAGAGCCTGACAGGGGGTTACAAGGGGTATGTAGCCCCAAAAAATCTCCTCCCATAAGATTTCACGGACTGGGGCGGGATTTCATTTTGATACATCGGATTTTTCGCTAAGAATTTGCGCTGTACAGGTGGATGCAGAGATGAAGTTTGACCAAAGGAATGTGTGGAATCGGACACGAGTGGGAAGATAATTTTAGATTTTGTTGAGTATTGTGAAATCCCGTGGAAAGAATAGTTAAAGTTTGCTCTAGGGTGAATTCCATGAAATCAGCTGTTCACCGTTTATTTCGTGGAAAAAATCTTGTGAGATTTCAGGGTTAATTTATCGGTGTTAAAACTGTAATTAGAGAAATTAAGAATTCATCCGAAGAAATTGACTATTAATTATAAGTGACTAACCCCTCTTACGAGTATTGATCCTTTCAAGTGTCCGACGCCTTCTTGGGAATGTTTTAAGTTAAAAAGCTAATGTAGGAGGAGGAATAGCCATAAATCAAATTGGCATCTAACTATCAACAAGCCAAGGATGAAGAAATCACACGTCCTTACACTTTAAGGGTCACACTATTCCTCAATGTTTGCTCATAGGTTTTAAAATTAATACGCGACACGTGCGAATCAACCAATCAGTGTTGTCCTTCCCTATTCCCCCATCAGGTGCGAAAACAGTACAATACAATCCACCATGCATCTTTATATTTATAAGGAAAACACCTCACCAATTACTACTTGAAACTTAGAAGCATTCCACGAGAATGACCTTAAGACGTTAAGGTCGTACTGGAAATTCGATATCAATTCGATATAATCAAATTTAACGCAATATATTACGACAGTAATTTTGTTTAACCAATGATAACTGATCCAGAATGAACCAGTTTGATATACGCCAGACTTAAACTGCTGAAATCTCCAAAAAAAAAAAAAAGTTTACAAAATTGTATTTCAAAACAAATGTATTTATATTAGATTTTTGGTAAGATTCTTAAACATAAAAAAAATTCCATCTAGAATTGGAATTGGATGTTCCAGGGATGGGAATAAAAGGTTTCTCGAAATCTAAGGGGATGTAAGCAAACAAACTATCTTCCAAAGCTCTTAAAAAGAAGTTGGAATAAAAATGAAAAGCCACGAAGAGCAGAGCAGCGAGAGAGTCGAGAAGAAGAAGAAAGAGGCGTTAACGGTTCACACAAAAGCAAAGTGCACGTGTCGAAACGTGGCTTTTGTACACCAACATATCTTAATGGTACCTACACATCCATAGGTACATACAACGAGCCCCAGATATACCTACACCTGAATACATGAAGAAAATGGTCCCCCCCTTAACAAATATTTTTCAAATGTCCTCTTAATTATATTTAAAGCCAATTTTTAGACTTAATTTTGGAAGGACATTCTTTAAGTTTTGTTTCAACTTAATTATGTTTATGTAATGCTTCCAGTCATTTGTGAGTGCGATTCAAACGCTATCTACAACAGACTGAAAATCTTGTATAATTCGGTTTGATTCAGTTCCATACATGCAGGAGATGCTCCCGCAATTTACTGGCAACCATGAAGCGCATGCGGTTAAAGTTAATTAAGAAAAGGGTGAGGAAATTTATCTAGCTCGGGCCCGCGGAATACTTCCCTATTGGCCTTTCTCTCCTAATAAAAAAAAAAAAAAAAAAATTTATCTAGCCCATTTAGTGAACGATGTCTATTAATTGAAGAAATATTGTGCAACTATCACTTGAATAAACCACGTGCAACTATCACTTGAATAAACCACGTGCAACTACCACTTTAGAAAAACTACCGTAAGAATAAGGCGCGAAATGACAGTCCTAACCGTTTTCCCGCCTTTCTGTCAGGATAATCTTATATAATTCGACCATGTCACTTTTCATCGCGCCAATCTGACTATCCCAGTAGAAGGAAAGTTTATCTTTGGAGTCAATAGACGTGGTCGAGCCATTTCTTGGCGCCAAGCAGTCTCTGGACTCAGACTATGGGTGTGGCGTGGGTTTGACACGTGAGGCCAGGGACACTACCTAGCTTCTTATAACAGGTGAAAGAAACGTACGTACGGTCGTCTTCGTATGGGGTATGGAATAAAAGATCTGTATCGAATAATAATGAATAGTCGTTGACAGCTCGGTCCACGTGGAATGAGCCACCATGGTGGGCCAACTTAGTGGGTTCCCGAATAGTGAAAAGAGGAGGTGAAAGTACAGATAATGAAATGGAATGGTTCCTACTGTAGCGGTGGCTACTTGTACAATGCTTGAATGGATGGGTAACTAAGAAACAAGTTCAAAGTCCTCTATGGGTCAGTTAATGAGCTTTTAGTAAAAATTGTACTTAAGCATATATAATTATATGTTTTAATTCGTTTAACATTATAATTATATTATTGGCAAAAACTACGCATCATTTAAGATATTTACCTTTCATATTTTGAAAAAACCGCTCGAGAAGAAACAAGTAGTCGCATATAGACGCAATGAATAAACCCCTCCCAAAAAATTATTTCAAAAACAAAATTCATATTTTATTCAAAAATAAGTTTGATTTACATTTCAGTATAGTAATTAAAAATAGTATCATATCATAAAAATTGGCAAGATTTACTAATTAAAAAAGAAAAATGAAATGAAATTAAAGTAGAAAACATTTTTTTTTTCAAGGTTTAGGTGGAAAATAGACTTTCCTAGTCAAAGTATAGGTAATATATGGCACTTGTTTCTTTTTATCCATGTTGGCGTCAGATGGGACGCAAGATTCAAAGCCATAAGCTACAAATCTATTAACAACGGTCATAATTTCCAATAAATCACAAGAGGCGCCATATTGTTCCAAAGCTTGACATAAACCCTGAACAAACCAGGAACCATTTGAAGTATTTCTCCAAGAATAAAACCCTGAAATCCAATTTACTATAATTTATTTAATTTAACATAAATTATTGGTATTTACTATTTAATATTTAAAAACTAACCAGGGACTGTGGAATAAGCCACAAAAAAATCAGCGTGTGTTGGAATTTTGCAAACTGAATCAGAGACAACTCTTTCTCCGTGTTTAATATAATGTCCTTTGTCTAATTTATCACCTTGACAAGCTTGGATAAAGAACAATTTCGGTTTTCCAGCTAATGTGGGACAAACATCCCCTCGGAATGGCCCAAAAAGCATTTCAGTCGATATTTTATTATCTCTAGCATAAATAATCCCTTCTTCTCCGTGTGATAAGAAACACACAACTAGACAATCATTATCAGAATGATTTTCTTCCGAAACTGAAGTAAGAATTTGATTTGATTTAATTTACATTCAATTAAAATAAATAACTAAAACCCTAACTAATTACCTTCTTTGACAATTTCCAAAACCTGACTGGCTTTCAAGTTATAATGCAAATGAACATCAAAATCTAATTCCCTAAAACGATGATACAGTTTTTCCGCATCTAAGTCAGTTCCGTTTCTTACATTCAAGCCAGTATGTTTGTCAAACTCTTTATGATTAAATATCAAGCATTTTCCCCGATTTTTGTGTTTCATGTAATAAATATTGCTCTCCTTTGAGACTGGACTAGTTGTTATAAATCTAGTGGTTCTACCAAATGCTCGGCTATTGGTTAATTTTAATGATTTTTGTTAATAACTTGTTAATATTTTAATTATTTTTAATCTCAGTCTCACTCAAATAATGTTAAAGCATCCACTTTATCTCCAGAGCCATTAACATCACTTGAATTTGGTTTATTATCATTATCCAAGTCCATTTCAGCCATTTTTGAGCGTTAAGGCTTAGTTTACGAGCTAAAATTATAGGTAATTTGTTTGTCAGAGATAAGAAAGCGGAAATTTATGTACCTTTGTTACATCATCCCATAGCAACCCAAGTTACCCAACTAAAACACCTGTTTATCACTATAATCTTAACTCGCGAATAATTAGGTTATTAATTATTGTATTATTCATAATTAGGGTTAGATATAACATTATTATAAATTTTATCTGAAGAAATTATAAGAAAAACGATTTAAAATTCCCGCAAATATATTTTTTTTTAGGTTATTAATGAGGCCAAGGCTTAGCATATTTCAAAATTAAATCTCCTATTCCATTTAAAGTTTGGCTTATTGAACATTAAATTTAAATAAAATATATTTGTTTGTTACTTATAGTGTAATTGAAATTAAATCTTACTTAAAATTGACGTAATTCTTATTTAAAACGTTCGATTTGTTCTTTCTTAGAAGTTAAGTCTACCTCTTCCCTTTGTTTTAAATGTCACGTGGTTCATTATGGTATAAGCAGACGACAATTCTACACATCACTTTCCGAGAGATCGTAAGTTACCTAATTAACGATTAAAATTAATGTTAAATACGGCTGCATTGTCTTAAAATTTGTGCAGAATTAAAAACAGGATCAAAATGAATGTGGATGAACTATTAAACTACAAGGTAAATATAAACCTATTGTTTTTAAATCTATTTTACATCATTTTAGCCAAGGCTTAAGAACATGTGTGAAGTGTAAACTTCGAAATGTTTGTTTACATTGTAAATAAGCATGGTATTAACGTGTTTACTGTTATTATGAAGCTTTTAAATTAATTTCCAATAATTATAGACAGTATATAGATGTTAATTCCTACAAAGTACATAATTATTTCATAGTATAAAGAGAGTTTTTAAGAAGTAAGGCTTATTCCTACATCTAGCCTTCGAGGGAACCAAAAAGAGCTCATTCTGATGAGGAAGATGAAGAAGATGAATCCTCCAGACTGACCAAACCAAAACCTAAAAGAGAGCGCATCATGAAAGTCCCCCAATCAGAACCAAGAATTAAAAGCATCCTCTCAGATGAAAAGAAAAGCAACAGAAAACCATCACCCGTTGTTGTTGTTGAAAAACCAATTGAAACAGTCACTCCCGAGTTTGTCTTAGAAACTGAAGCCCCTGAAGTTGACGTATTAGACGAAACAGTCCTTAAGAAACTCATTCTTTCATTTGAAAAGAAGATATTAAAGAACCAAGAACTTAGAATTAAGTTTACAGATACCCCTGAAAAGTAATTAAACTAAACTAATTATTTAGCCTAATAATTAATTTAACTAACATTGATTATATTTTAAGATTCATGGATTCTGAAATAGAACTAAATGATGCCATACAAGAACTCCATATAATTGCAACCCAACCTGATTTGTATCACATTGCCGTTGAATTAAACGCAATTACCAGCATCTTGGGGTTACTTAGCCACGAAAACACTGATATTTCAATTGCAATTGTTGATTTACTACAAGAAATGACTGATGTTGATACCTTAAATGAAAGCCAGGACGGAGCAGATACCTTAGTGGATGCTTTAGTAAGATTTCTTGACTTTTTGAAAAGTTAACGGTAAATTTACAAAAATTTTCGATTTAGCTTGAGGGTCAAATTGTGGCGCTTTTGGTCCAAAATTTGGAACGTTTAGACGAAACTGTGAAAGAAGAGAGTGAAGGGGTTCATAATACATTGGGAATTATTGAAAATTTGACCGAATTCAAACCGGAAATATCAGTAGAAGCGGCTCAACAAGGCTTGTTGTTATGGATCCTTAAAAGATTAAAGGCTAAAATGCCCTTTGACGCTAATAAATTATATTGCAGCGAGATTTTATCAATTCTTTTACAAAATCAAGAAGGTAAATATTAAATTAATTAATTAATTAATATTATTAAATTTAAGTACCTATTAATTAATTAATTTATTTTATTTTGATTTAATTAGAGAACCATAAACTTCTCGGAGAGTTAGAAGGAGTTGATGTACTTTTACAACAATTAGCTGTAATTATTAACTAGTTTAAGTTAGATTAAGGAAAGAAATTAAATTTAAGTTTAATATTTAATCCCTAGTACTTTAAACGCCATGATCCTTCTGATTCCGAGGAATTAGAAATGATGGAAAATTTATTTGATACATTGTGTTCCGTTTTGATGTACGCACCAAATAGAGAGAAGTTTTTAAAAGGGGAAGGTGTTCAACTGATGAATTTGATGTTAAGGTGTGTTCTACAACTCTTAATGTTTGTTAGAAGTTTATAATACGAAGTATGTAATGCAGGGAAAAGAAATTATCCCGTAATGGCGCCTTGAAGGTCTTGGATCACGCCTTAAATAACCCTGAAGGAACGGATAATTGCAACAAATTTGTTGATATTCTTGGGTTGAGGACAATTTTCCCTTTGTTCATGAAAACACCCAAAAAGAATCGTAGAAAAACTATTACAGTTGAAGAACACGAAGGTTCCATTCATTTCTATTTAATTAATATAATTGAAACTAATTACTTCAATCTTTAGAACATGTTTGTTCAATTATTGGTTCCATGCTTAAAAATTGCAAGGGAACTCAAAGACAACGTTTACTAAATAAATTTACAGAAGGGGATCATGAGAAGGTGAAATAATCATCTATTTTTTAAGTTAATTACTAATTCCCAATTAATAATTAATTAATTAAATTAATTACTAATTCCCAATTAATAATTAATTAAATTAATTACTAATTCCCAATTAATAATTAATTAAATTAATTCCCAATTGATAATTAATTAAATTAATTCCCAATTGATAATTAATTAAATTAATTCCCAATTAATAATTAATTAAATTAATTCCCAATTAATAATTAATTAAATTAATTCCCAATAATTAATTAATTAAATTAATTACTAATTCCCAATAATTAATTAATTAAATTAATTACTAATTCCCAATTAATAATTAATTAAATTAATTACTAATTCCCAATTAATAATTAATTAAATTAATTACTAATTCCCAATTAATAATTAATTAAATTAATTACTAATTCCCAATTAATAATTAATTAAATTAATTACTAATTCCCAATTAATAATTAATTAAATTAATTACTAATTCCCAATTAATAATTAATTAAATTAATTACTAATTCCCAATTAATAATTAATTAAATTAATTACTAATTCCCAATTAATAATTAATTAAATTAATTCCCAATTGATAATTAATTAAATTAATTCCCAATTAATAATTAATTAAATTAATTCCCAATTTATAATTAATTAAATTAATTCCCAATTTATAATTAATTAAATTAATTCCCAATAATTAATTAATTAAATTAATTCCCAATAATTAATTAAATTAATTCCCAATAATTAATTAAATTAATTCCCAATAATTAATTAAATTAATTCCCAATAATTAATTAAATTAATTCCCAATAATTAATTAAATTAATTCCCAATAATTAATTAAATTAATTCCCAATAATTAATTAAATTAATTCCCAATAATTAATTAAATTAATTCCCAATAATTAATTAAATTAATTCCCAATAATTAATTAAATTAATTCCCAATAATTAATTAAATTAATTCCCAATAATTAATTAAATTAATTCCCAATAATTAATTAATTCCCAATAATTAATTAAATTAATTCCCAATAATTAATTAAATTAATTCCCAATAATTAATTAAATTAATTCCCAATAATTAATTAAATTAATTCCCAATAATTAATTAAATTAATTCCCAATAATTAATTAAATTAATTCCCAATAATTAATTAAATTAATTCCCAATAATTAATTAATTTAATTAGGTTGATCGTTTAATGGAACTTCATTTTAAATATCTGGAGAAAGTTCATTTAGTTGATATGCAAATTGAGAAAGAAAAAGCTGTATGTTAATTAAGTTTAATTGGCTTTAAAATAAAGTTAATTTGTTTTAAATTAATTAATTAATTAATTAATTTAGGAAGCTAATGATAATGATCAAGATGTTGATCCTGAACAAGAAGAAGAATATTATTTAAGACGTTTAGAAAATGGATTATTCTCATTGCAATTGGTGGATTTTATTATGTTAGATGTTTGCAGTTCAGGACCACCAACAGTAAGATTAATAATTTTAACTTTAATTGAACTTAATTTAATTCTAATTCCTTTTTAGATTAAACAACGCGTCCTTCAAATCCTAAATTTGCGCGGAGGTTCCATTAAAACTATTAGAAACATAATGAGGGGTAATTAAACTAATTATAAAACTAATTAATTCCGTTAATAAGTCCTTAAATTAACTTTAATTATAGAATACGCCGGTAATTTGGGTGACGCCAAAGATGATGTAACAAAGGAAACAGAGCAGCAGCGCATTTTGCAATTAGTTGATAGATTTTAATTAATAAAACCAAATCAATTGTGTTGTATATTTTTTGAATTAAAGACGTTTTTCATTTGAAAAATTTTATTCTAATTTATTTAATGTTAATTATTTCAGTTTGTTTGGGAGGGAGGGAAAGTAAAAAAACATAACGTGTTAAAAAAATGTGTTAATTAATCAATAGAAACATTAATTTAGTTAATATTAAACGATGTCTTAACTGTTATTTAAATAGAGAGTTTTGCGACCAATCTTAAAAGGGTCTTGATTATCATAAAGAAGCATCGTTTGCTATGAAAATGTCGCCCCATATCAAGATTGAACATTGTTGCGCAATTGCATAAATTAGGCTTAGCCACGCTTTCAAGTTTCTAAGCCTAATTTATTAGAATATATTAAGCTATATTCCCCGAACTCTCTAATACTTGTCATGGGATTTTTAACTATAATTATTAATAATTAATTAATTAATTAAGGTTTAGGGGCAGTAGGTTTGTTCATAAAATATGATAACCTAGCCATAATATTATCGGAGCTATGAGTCCCCAAATAATCCATGCGACCATGTTCCCAAGCGCTCATATCCTGGTAATTACCAATCTCGGACCCAGGAATGGTTAGTGGTACGACAGGAGCCGCCTCCTCAACCTTATCAGTCGTTGGATTGACCCCTTCCTCTTGCGGTATCTGATCATGCGTCGCTAAGCCTACCTGCTCATCAGATATCACCAAATCATCCGGGTTCATCTGGACAGCGGACCTTCTCCTCGGTCTGTCCAGGTTGGCGTCGGCGTAGACGCGGAATGACGGAGGCATGGGTAAGGATTCCTTCCTCTTGCGCGAGTTTGATGGGAAGAATTTCAGGACGTCGTTGGCCGAAGTGTATTCTTGTTTGTTGACAAAGTCATGGATTTCCTGGTTCGGTTTAAAGATTGTTGCAGTTGTTGTTGAAGCATAAAGATTAATCAACTAACCTGAGAGAATAATGGTAGGACGCGTTTAGTGAAGATTTCCAACCAATAATAAACGAACTGAGCGTAAGTTGGATGGACATTGGAATCAGGAGCCATTTGACCAGTGGAAGAATGAAACTGGACATTAAGGGGCTTATAGGAACCGAAGAAATTGACTATTTTGACCTGACTTCCAAATCTATGGATTTATCATTGTTAAATTGGTGTATAGATAAAGTACACAATTACTTACTGTTTGAAAGCCGGTTTGTAAGTATAACTGACGTTAGCCATCAAGTTGTACAAGAATGGTAGTTTCTTGGAAATATTACGGGACCAATCTCTAAAGTACATGTTAAGAACTCCTTGTTCGCCACCGTCGAAACTATCCTGGCCTTCGGCGCAACCTAACAGACTCCAGAAAGTTTCCATGGATGGTTTGTAGACAAAGACGTCGCTGTTAAAGCAATCGGGCCAGCCGATATCGGGAACGGCGGATAGTTCTTCCCTTTCAAAGAGTTCGTCGCAATTTTGTACAACCTACAAGAATACAACATATTCCTCAAGGTCTAATCACGTCAGAGAGGAAGCTGACCGTGAACTTACTATAGTATTTGGATCCAAGAAAACACCTTTATCGAAGTTTTCGATTCCCCAAATTAACAGTTTGGTGAAAGACACTCCTAAATCGGGCTGTTCCAAAAGCGCCAAGCTTGTAGTACCAGGGGACTGCATCATGTCCACGTTCTCAACATTGTTGTAAATTGTCGATAACAAATATCTATAACAGTTGAAAAAATTTTGAAGATCTTATTTCGGACTTGACTTGAAACAAGGACCTCACCTCATATGTGGACTAACATCCTCAGTGACTAGTACAACCAAGGTTTTGGTAGTTCCACTAAGCAAAAGTGAATTGCCAAGTACCATGCATAGCATGGCGGTTTCGTTATCAGTTGCCAAAGTAACGTAGGCATGGTTAGTTTCAATGTCGTCGTATTCTTCATCCTCATAATCGTCCTCAAAGTAGCTTTCCTCGTACTGTTCAACGTGTCCCTTGGTTGGAGAACCAGTCGGGTACTGCGTTGTTTCCGATATTGGCATTTCTGAATTCATATTATTGTCTTCCACTTGGGATGTTTGTCTTTGACTCGCGCCCCAAGCCACATTTTCCATTCTTCTCGGACGACGTTGTTGGGGTTGTTGAGGTACTTTGGGTGCGTTCGCGTCCGTAAAAGTGCTCCAACTATTAACTGCTTCAACGGATTCATTGCTAGAAGTACCATTACTCGTAGAAGTTCCTACAGGAGGTGCCGTACTTTGAGATTGTTGTTGATTCTGAGGACTTGTTGAAGACTGATGATGTTGACCTTGTTGCTGACCTTGTTGGTGCGCGTGTTGTGGGACATTGCTTGATTGAGGTTGAGACCGGGGCTGAATCCAAGATTGTCCTTGTGAAGATTGTTGCGTTTGTTGGTGTTGTTGTTGGGTCGAAGATTGACCTTGAGAAGACGACTGATATTGACCTTGAGATGATGGTTGCCCAGTGCCGTGACTTTGGGGATGCCCACCTTGATTTTGTTGCCAATTGTTTTGGTTGTGATGAGGGAACTGGTGAGTTTGACCGGGAGCGTAACCTGACTTCTGCTGAAGTTGTGTTGATGTTGGTGGACTTTGATCTTGTCCAGCTTCCCCGTTTTGTTGAACCTGTTGTACTTGCTGCAAAGTCGCTGGCCTTTCCATAACCGGAGTATCTTGATTTGGTTGTCCCGTGACCTTGGGCGTATGATCCACGTGCTCTACGTGTTGAACTTCGCACAGTGTACAAGGCGGAGGTGGTAATTTCGCCGCTTCCTCTTCAACAGTCGCGCCTTGAGCCATCCCGGACACAATATGGTCCATGAAGTTACGTAACACCGTCACGTAAGTCAACAAACTCTTACAACAATCGCAACGCCCGCAAGGCACCCCTGTACGTTGAGGTCCACCCACCATTTGTTGAAGGACATTCTGAACGCTGTTACTAGTGCTGATGGCGCGTTGGGCTGTCCTAGGAACCCTTTGTCGATTCCTCATCATTCTTAACGTGGTCCCCTTCTCAATTGGATGAACTACTGGCAGGTTAACAAGTGGAACGGAAGGGTCAGCCGTCTTTGCAGGACTAACTGGTTGGGACGTCGATTTAGGCTTAGCATTTTCAGCTACGATGACAGGTGGGGTAACAGAAACTTCTTTAGGCGGGGATTCCCTGACCTCCGCCACCCCTGGGGGGACCGTAGAAGCCACCGAAGCAACGTTATTGACGGTTGAAGATGGTGGTGGTACTTCATTTGATTTCGATGCCGTGATCTTCTTCGAGGATTTTGAATTGGTGTTAGGATCGTCCTTTTTGCTTTTACGCGTAGCTTTAGGATCATCTTTCGTAGTATTAGTCTTAGCTGCCGTTTTAGTAGCGTTAGTAACTTCCGCTTTATCCATAACTTCCGCAATATCCTTCCCGGAAGTAGAAGGCGCCGACTTCTTCTTCGGGGAAGCCTTTTTCGAACTGACCTTGGACGATTTTTTAGCGGCCGCGTCACTCATAGCATCGGTTGATTTTTTAGGGGGACCTTCATTATGGTACAAACTTAAGCCCTAGCTCGCAATTACCCCGATTTTAGCGCAACTTACCATTAAGACGTTTTTCATCCAATTTCGATGTTGTCGCGCTTGATTCCTTCGACGTAATTGAGACTGAAGCCGATGTTTTCGCAGTTGGAGCCGATATGACGGGAACTTCCATGCTTAAGAAAGAAACCCGACTTAAAATTATGACGCAAACAAGGCCGCCCAGTGTTTTTCGTAATATCTACTACATCTTATTAAAAATTAGCCTTGTAAATTATTTCTCGGATCAATTTTAAATAGTTTTTTTCCGAACCTTGAAGACGATAGGCCGATTTTAAAGCACCACCCTCTAAAAACGGTCTTATCTTAAAGACCGAGAGAGAAATGTTTTCTTATCTAGAATTGATGTTTTTAACATGAGCCTTGAAAAAATTATCTTTCTTCGTTTTTTCTTTCATTAACTACACACTTCAGAAGTTTTTAACGGTGGTTCGAATGTACTTTTCGATTAATATATCTCGGATTTTTATCGGGTTTTACAAATTATTAGGGAGTTGTGATTATTAGGTCATTTTTAGGTCAAAATGTTGGAGGCTTATTGGCCAGGGTGGTGGTACGTTTATCATAAATATTATGTTACACCTATTTAAGTTAGCTTGACTAAAATAGACATATTTATATTTTTAAATCGACTTTAGTATTTTTCTCTCTAGTTTAAAATTGTATACATAAAAAATAAAATAAAGGTAGGAATAAATTGAATTTAAAGATTATAATCTTCTACCGGCTTCTTCAACTAAATAACCATGCACTTTTACCCAAAATTTCATCGTGACTCCAATTTTTACGCGTTCAAAAAATCGAAAATCAATTTACCTTTCAATAAAAATTGTAATCACCCGTTATTCCGTACGTCTAATTACCTCGCACGTGTTTTAAATACTAATTAACACTAAATAAACCGAAAAAACTGCTTAAAATAATTCATTAAACAAAACTCAAGCAAAGTTTCATGGCTACACATGCGGCATTTCTTTGCGTTATGGTTTACTTCGATTTTCAACTTAAAGAACCTTGGATAGCGGTTTATTTCTCAAACGTATAGTCAAGGACGAACCCATCCGTTAGATGTACACTGTACTAGTCTAGTAGCCAGAACTGTTCTGATAGAGAATTGACGTCTATGGTTATAATACACGAAACCCCAACACCCGAGGAACTAAGGGAGATCGGGGGTCAAAGAGGTCAAATTTTCCAGAGAAAAAAACTAGGCACCCCTCGAAGTTCTTATAACGAAAACGCCTGGGGGGGGGGGACAAACGGGGGTGGGTGGGTAAGGTTTTCTTAAGTCGGGTTCCTAAAATGTTGTTTACTACTTAAGGAACACTTTATCCGGTCATGATAAGAGACGAAAATAATTGTAGATAAATTTATAAGTTCCCGTCCGTCCCATAGAGATTTAACTTTTCATTGAAAACCACGATGAAATGAGGTTCAAAGTTAAAAAGACTAAAAATAACAATAATCATCTTTATGCCAAAAACCTGACTTGGTTTTACCTGGTTTCGACGGCAGTTTCCGGAAGGATGGTTGATCCTTCAGTGGTAACGGTGTTTAAAGAGGGTTCCAGTACAGGTGTACCACCGACACTACCTGGTCCATCAGTTCCTCCAAGAGGAAGTGGCTCGGTACCATTTTGCATAACTCGATCTTGGCGCTACAAAATCCCGGGAATCTATGGGCAGTAATACAAAGTCCGTTTAATATTTCATCGACATTGAAACAAGGTCGTTTGTCCGTCTTTCGTCGGCAGCGCCAGATAGAAGCGGTGCTCGGCGATTAATAATCGCGACTCGTCCTTCACTGAACGAGATTGAATTGAAGAAGATTCAAATTTCATATTTTTCTATCATAGCGGGAACTATTTTTTAGATAAGACAAACCCACGTGCAAATACCACGTGGAAAAATTTGGCGCGCGAGATTTAAAGAGATTGCGTAATACGAGAGCCCGAAGGCACGTGGGCGCACATCAATTAAGCCTCGTGATAACGCGCGTTTATTTCACCAGGGGTTGCGACCTGAAGCCAATATTGCTCCCGCCCCATTACTGAGTGGTCATTAGTCGATGGTCAATGACCAAATTCAAGTCACGTCAATGGGCGTTTTAAAAAAACCATTGTGGTTTAACAAAAACATTAAGGTCAATCGGGTCATCAGGTACTTGACCAGTGTCCTGGGTTAAGGAGGAGGGTAACGATTTTCTTAAACCGGACACAAGAAACTTCCGGCACACGCTAGATATTTCCGATGGAAGTATTTTACAAGTACTTAATTTGTATCGAAAACAAATGAAAAATCTGAAACTATGACCCTAAAATTTAGGCTTTTATGAAGCAAATCGATGATGGAAAGTGAATGTATCTCGCGTTTATATTTTATTCTGATTATTGAGAGGACATTTGTGTGTGTGTGTGTATGTACTTGTAGAGAGAGTTAGTTCCGGCGAAGAATTCGGGCGGAGTTTAAGTAGGGGACATTCGTGTTCCGCCTGGAAGGAACCAAGGGGGGACATAATAAAAGGGGAAGTTAAAAAACTTCTGGTCGGAAACATGCGTGGGTGTTATAGCCATTAAAGGGATAGTATAAAAACTGGGTTTTCGTTACCAATACTTGAATAGAATGTTCTGTATTAATTAATAGGATCCCGAGATACTGGAAATTTGTTTGTTATTTTGTTATTAAATTTTAAGAATTTTCAGGAAGTACTTCTGATATTATTAATTAAACAAACTTTGGTGTCACTTTCCCTTGAAATCTCCCTAGACTCCCATACTCTAGCGAGTCCATCTCATAATGAACCCTCAACACAACCTAGATTGTTCTAAACACTCCTCGTAATATCTTTGCCGGAGACAATACAAGTACTCATTGCATACTGGAATTGGGATTGATACAACGATATGAGCTTGGATATATTACACAGAGAGAGAAGGGGGGAGAAAGGGGACGGGAACATTGGGTAACTTGACACCGCACCACTACGACTCTGAGCAGAAAGGCACCAAACCCAACGCTGCGGATTGTCATTCCGTTTTTCGGAACCAAACCGCTAACAACTCCTGAAATTAACCAACCGACTTGCGAGTAAAGATGCGGGTTTAAGTTTGAAAAGACTTTTGAAACCATTGTTTCTCTCTCGAGTATATCTATTTAAGTTTCATCCTTACTTAATTTAATCGAAATTAAACTAAACGAAAACGAAAAAAACAACTTCATTGACGAGTCAGTCGTTATCATGAGTAACCCAGCGAGTAACTTGGCGGAACGGGCGCAGAGTGGAAGACCCATCAGCGTCTTAAGCGGACGCGGGAGTCAAATGGGTAGGAGAACACCAACAGCTTGGACCACCGCTGATGAGAATGTCCCTGATGGTAGCGTCAGGGATTTGGAAGCTTTCGAAAGGGACGATGTCCAGTTTGCGACAAACGCCCAATCTGATGTCGTACCCGAACCAGAAAGATCTGGATGTTGGCACTCTTTCACCAGAGGAATTCGGGGTAAATATGTCTTTATTACTTAAGGCTACCCAAACCATAATAGGTTGGTTATACCCTTCAAAAATTGCTTGGGGTGGTTTTTTAAAAAGTCTGACGCATTGTTGTATGTACCTACACCTAAATTTGTATGGCACAAATACCCTGGAGGTTAGGAAACCTTATTGTAGAGTAATTGGTGGTATTTGTAATGATCGCAGGGCTCTGGTCAACACGTCAAATGAAAAAAGGAATCGAGGACAGAGAATGGATAGTCAGGACAACACTGAGGGAACTTCTAGTTTACTCCGTGTTCCTGACCATCCTGTGCGTTCGTAAGTATTTGCGACAACAAAGAATCCCGTAATTAAACTATGTCCTATCATACTTCCATTAATGGACTTCTTCGATTAATCTCTCAAATAAGAGAAATTAATTTAATGAAGAAGATATTTCGGGATATCTAAAAGTTCAGCTTAGCGTGTCCAAGCGTGACCACTCCGTTGGTCAGACTACTGGAGCGTGAAAACTGCGCAAACGGTAGTCCTTGGCATTATTTTTGGTCAGCGATTAACTTGGGTGTGGTCAGTTTTATCCCCAATAAATCTGACCATGGTCAAGTAAATTAGCTATATATAGAAAATGTAACAATGTACTGATTAGAGTTTCGGTCACGCTTGTTGACCACAAGTATAATTAGCTAATGGAGTTCGAAATCTGTGCCAAATATGAAAGTTTAATTAGCCTTAAGTACGTCACGTATTTAAATACTTTTACCAATTTTGTGATGCAATTGGTTTTAATGGATTCCCATTCCATATTTAAAAAAGATATAAATTATAGTTTATGAGTGACTTGATGAAATGTTCTTTCGAACTTTAATTAATAAACTTAATGCAATTAGTAACGTTTGGAATGGCAAGTCCAAACATGTACTATCAAACGAAAGTGCTGAGCGAACTCTTCCTCGATTCAACCTTTCCGAACGGCGCATCCGTCAAAACATCGACGCAAATGAACGATTTCTGGGGGGTACGTGACACTTTACTCTTGACCCGTGACCTCTATTAACCTATACGTATCGTGCCTACCAGTTCGCCCAATCAGCCATGGTGGACGGGCTATACTGGGAACACTGGTACAACAGCAACGTAACTACCCCGGACGACAGGAACATTCTATTCGAGAACCGACTTCTGGGCTCGCCCAGGTTGAGACAACTTAGGGTCCTGAATGATTCTTGCAAAGTACACGAGGATTTCAAACGCGCCATCGCCCAGTGTTACAATCACTATTCCCCTCATATTGAAGACCCGAGTCCATTTGGACTCATGAATGGCTCCGCGTAAGATTGAAACAAGTATCAACGTAAGGAGAACTAACTCTAAGACTGGTAACTTCAACCCTAGATGGTTTTACCACACCGAAAAGCAGATGAACGGCTCGAACCATTGGGGTTTATTAGCCAGTTACAGCGGAGCCGGGTCCTTTATGGACCTGGGAATCACGAAAGCGGTTGCCAAAGAAAGAGTGAAAGAATTATACGACAATTTATGGGTGTCCAGAGCTACCAGGGCCGTCTTCCTCGACTTTACCACTTACAACGCGAACTTAAATCTATTTTGCATCGTCAAGTACGCTTAATTAAGCAAAACAATTTGATATTTATAACAAAATTACCTTTTTTGGATATTTCAGAATTTTGTTCGAGTTTCCAGCAACGGGCGGCATGTTAACCTCTTGGACATTCCGTACCGTTAAACTAATTCGTTACGTCACCACCATGGACTTCTTCGTCATGGGTTGCGAGGGGCTATTCGTTTTGTTCATTATTTATTACTGCATTGAAGAAGCAATTGAGGTATCTCGGGAGTGTCCCTCTAGTGCAATCTAGGTAAAACGAAGTTAATTCATTATTTTAATCCAGATTAGAAACAACAAATGTTCCTACTTTAAATCCGTCTGGAATATCTTGGATCTGACAGTTATTTTCGTAAGGATTGATAGAGTTATTTTAGGCTGACGCACCTTTGACCTTTGATGATCTATTTTTAGATTTCTTTGATCTGCATATGTTTTAGCGTTTATCGAACCATGATGGTCGATAGCTTACTTCGGGGTTTACTGGAAAATCCGGACATTTTCGCTGATTTTGAGTTTTTAGGTTTTTGGCAAACGCAATTTAATAACATGGTTGCAATTGCCGTTTTCTTCGCTTGGGTTAAGATTTTCAAATATATTAGTTTCAACAAAACTATGACGCAACTCTCCTCAACATTATCCAGGGTAAAGCGATTACTTCAGTCGCTTTAAACATTAACTAAGTACTTAAATTACCTTTCAGTGTTCCAAAGACGTGGCTGGTTTCGCCGTTATGTTCTTCATTGTGTTCTTCGCCTTTGCCCAACTGGGCTACTTGCTCTTCGGGACCCAAATAAACGATTACCGATCATTTACTCGCACTATGTAAGAATGGTACTCAAAAAATACCTGCTCGAGAACTGTCCTAATCGCGTGCAATTACACCCGACAGTTTCACGCTGTTACGACTGATCTTGGGTGACTTCAGTTTCACTGATTTGGAAGCGGCCAACAGAGTTTTGGGACCTTTGTATTTCCTTAGTTTTGTGTTCTTCGTATTTTTCGTTTTGATGGTAAGTAATGGCAGGTCTGAAATTAGTATTCTTTAATTGGTTAGCACGATTACATTGGGGGCTGTTTCAAATCGTAGAACATGTTCTTGGCAATTATCAACGACACTTACGCCGAGGTCAAAGAAGAGATTGCCAACCAAAAGAATGAGTTCGAAATTGGCGATTATTTCAAGAAGGTATTGATTGAATAAATTAATTTCCGGTATGACTTAATGATGGTCATTCGTTTCATTCATTTTTAGGGATACAATAACATTCTGACGAAACTGGGCAAAAGAGACCATCTCAAGAACATGGAAAACGCCTTGAAGATGGCTGATTCCGATGGTGATAAGAAACTAACTTACGACGAAGTCAGAAAGAAGCTGAAGGAGTAAGTAAAACTGTCAACATACTCAGAATGCCACGAGTTTTTTAAATCTACTTTAAATTAAATTTCAGGCAAAACTTTTCGGACATGGAAATCGACATGGTCTTCGCCAAGTACGACTTGGACGGCAATTTGGAACTGGATGAAAATGAAATGCAACAAATGTTCTCCGATTTGGAAGGCGAACGCAATAAACTGGACTGGGAAATAAAGAAAGAAGGAACTGGACAGTTCGACAGACCCGATTCGGCCGCCGAAGAACATCATAGCGGACCCGGAGTGTCCCTTGACGATTTCAACGTGTAAGTAACGGCATTAAAACGTAAAGGATATGTAATTGCGTTTAAGTAATTATCCTTTAACAGCTTATCAAGACGCGTGGATCGTATGGAACATTCCATCGGGAGTATCGTCTCCAAGATTGACGCCGTCCTGGTCAAGATGGAAGCCATGGAAAGGGCCAAAACTAAACGCCGCGATAACATGAATAAGATTTTGGATAGCGTCAACCAGGTAAAGTACTCAATATCCCTAGATCTATAAGACTTATAATCTGACCGTTTGACCTTTGTAACAGAACAATGGCCTAGATGACAGGGGGAAACGTCAAGAAATGGAGAAGAGGGTCAGAGAGGAGTTGCAAAGATGGGATTCGGAGGCATCTCTTAATTCACCCCAAGCTCTAATGGTAAGATAACCTTTTGACCTTCAACGATTAAATCTAAATAAACCCCTTTTCAGAAACTCCCTCACAGTGGAACATAAACTAAACCTAATTCATTTGTTGAACATTAATTCAATTTGGTGCTAGACTTAAATAGATTAAAGACAAAACCCTTACAGTAGCTAATTGTAGAATAAATGTACAAAATTAAACCGGTAGCTTAAAAATAAGGGTTCAAATATAGATATTTTTCTCTTGTTAAATCTCAAATATAAACTATAGTTATAACTAAAACGTGATATTATGTGGCGAATACTTAAAGAAATATGTAATACGTGCACTTGGAGATATTCTCCGTTGCAAGCTAAGAAGGGACCAAACCGTACGTCACTGTGTTGTTTTAAACTAGGTCCTTAGTAATTTATTATTTTTATATTATATTATATTTTTGAGTTTGATTAAAGTATTAACTTTGGTCACGAGTTTGAAATATTTATATGCTAGTCAAAACAAAACAATAATACGAACTTGATTTTAAATTAATATTTTTTTGATTCAAAGTTTGCGTGAGAATTTTGCTATAATCAATCCTCTTTATTGTTTAAACAATATTTTGTGAATTTAAACGAATATCAAAAACTGGAATCTCGAGATTTAGATATCACGTAAATTAGTGTTGTATAAAAATAAATAAATAAATAAATTGCGAATCTCATAACTATCAATAAGAAAATTAAAAAAAAAACTAATTGTCATTATTTTCGACCCAAATATTTTTTAACATTAAAGATACTATTTAAAAAAAAATGTTATATTATTTTTTTCAAAAAAAAAACAATTTATTGTAATTTAAAAACAACCGATATTGTAAATGTAATCTCACCATAAATTTAAAGTTTTTTTTTCGAGATACGATGTAATTAGTGTGATTCAATTAAAAATAAAACTTAAAAAAATTAAATGGCCTTATCTTTCAAAGTTCAGTAAGTTATTTTTCTTAGGAATCTACAATCCGCTCAGATACTATAAAGGTATTTAATAATTTAGAGCAAAACCAAGGTACTTAAAGACTACACGATCTTAAAGTTATTTTTCTCGCTAACTGCAAGCCGCTTAAAGACTATAAAGGTATCTAATTTAGGGCAAATCAAGCTACTTAAAGACTACACGATCTTATTTTTTTTAGTGAAATCTAAGAGAATAAAATGATCTCAACGAAACTTTCTCGATAGCCCCAAATTAGCAGCCGCATCTTCACGCTTTGTTAATCGATGGTTAGCGTTACGTTACGTTTGACACAGAAATAATTTTTGGCGATTGTTTTTTATATCTCTTAACACCGAAAATTACTGTTCCGCTTAGGAGGAACGAATCAGTGGTTTATTCCCTCCAAACGGAACTTGGAATTGCGCGCGAGTAATATTTACATCCCCCTAAAATAATTTTTATTTTCTTTTTGTTTTGCGAAAATCTATATTTATCGAAAACTCAAACAAACAAAACATTAACGTTTAACAAATACTTAACCCTTTTGTTATGTTAAGCGTAGTAAACAAATTATTATTTAATAATATAACTTAAATATGGGACATTATTTCCATAAATATTTCTTTTTTTTTTAACTTAATTGAAAAAATAAATTTATTTTTTATTTTTTATTTTTTAATTTCAAAGTTTTAATTTTCTAATAAACTTGTTTTAACGTTGATATTTTAAAGTGTTTAGCCAAGCGTTTATGTATGCTAAAGCTAAAGTTAAACTAACTCGCAATCTAGGAAAGGATCTAAACGAGGCTTTTAAGCTTTTAAAAGTAAGTTCCAAATAAGATTGAAAGAATTACGTCGGGCCTTTCCATGATAAAACCTGTTCTTAATTTTTATACTTGACATGTTGTAAATTCTATAAACGATATCGGCTTGACTTTCAAGTTTAGATCTTTGTCGAGGATTAGACCTAAAAAATAAGATCTCTTCCTGGTACAAAATATTTTCGTTATTTATGGTATACGGATATCAAGTAATTTTCTAGCGCTTAAAACTATTAGTCTCAATTAAAAGTTTAACAACTTTAACCCATTCTAAATGATACGCTTGAATAGGTGTAATTTTAAGTGTTGATCGTAAAACACCTTAAAGAAAATCAAGCCGGGATTCAGGATAGAGTTACGTGAGAAACTTTGACGCAATCAGCTATTCCCACGAGTTCCCCAACAGAATTAATAATTCCCATGGACCCCCGACATTTATTTAATCCTATAGCACTAAATCCCTGGAACCCCCAACTTCAATTCAATCCCGCTGTCCTAAATCCCTGGGACCCCCAACCAACTTTTATACAATCCTGCAATCCAACCTACCTGGGACCCCCAACCAACTTTTAAATAATCTTGCAATCCAACCTACCTGGGACCCCCCAACCAACTTTTATACAATCGTGCAGTCCCACAACCCAGGGACTCCCAGCTTTAATACAACCCTATAGTCCAGGCTACAACCCTGAAACTCCTCAATTTTATTCAATGCTTAATTGGGACTCTATAAACTGTAAACACAAGTGAGTCGCACCCATGCTAATTAATGAAATTTGAGTCTATAAAAATAGACGTAGTAATGATATACAGAAGGGCTTAGACGTAAAGAGATTAAGGGCAAGGTTGTCATTGAAAATCCATTTTGTTTTAGACCAGGAGAGAAAAGGTCTTCGTAATAGCGGGGACATGCAAGGATGATTTAAAAGGACTGTGGTCACGGAAATATGACAGATACCCGCAGCACCGCTTCCTTCGTAAAGAACCACCACAATGTTTTTCATCTAAGAGGAAATTAAAGAGCACATATTCGGTTTTCTCTCGAAGAATATCAACCAATAAATCACCTTGAATGAAAAAGGCCCTACTAACCTTGATTTACGACAACTTAATTATTACAACAAAAAATATGTATTCTAATATTTTCTGAATAAATAGAATTACTGCAAACAAAATTGTTGTTATAAACAATCAAAAATTGTATCCAAAAGCAGTTGTTAACAAACAATCAAAATAGCTAACCCATTTTTGTTTTTAAAAATGTGTATAATTTTGACCTTCCTATAATAAAAACAGAAATAAATTATACCTGAATCTTCCAGAAGTTATCTAATAAAAATATTTAAAATTCAATAGCACCCAATTTTATATCAAATAAAGTAAATTATCGTAGTATCTTCAAGAGGTTATTATTTCAATACAATAAAATTAAACTAAAATTAACTTCAGGATACGAATTAAGTTTAATAATACAATATTTAAAATCAACCCATTTTATATAAAAAAAACCTCCAATCGTCCTAATTTCCCATATAAATTTATTATGAAGAATTACAAAATTAAATCGAATAATTCGTTGGATAGATCCGTTTTCTAACACTTTAAAAAAGTACAGTACTTGCCGGTTGAATAACCATTCAGAATGAGGCCCGTTACAAAATTTATTTAGGTATTCATACGCGGTCTACCTCATTAAAATTAATCAAGGGTGATTCTCCGTCCTTCAAAATCGAATCAATCTCATTCGGGGGAATCTTTTGAGTGACCACTGATGCGAGAAGCGAGAGAGCGCCCAAGGAGTTTTGTATAATTCTCGTTAATTCACGGTGGTTCCTCTTAAAGAGTCACGTGACCGCGACTACGGGTATAGGCGGAACTATAGGGCCTACAGGTAGGGATGGGGAAGTTAAAACTAATTCTAGTTTTCTATAGAAGGAAAAGATAAGTTTGTACTTAGGTAGAGAGGGAAGACGTTCCGAGATTCATTTCTCCGGAAGATTTCGGGACGACAAGTCGGATTTATTAATTTACATCTGAGGTATTTTAGGAACACTGTTGGATTAATATTTATCGTCAAAGAAATGCGAAAGTTTTGATTGGAAAAAAGGATTTAACTTCAATTGCGTGTGCTTTTTAAGGATTTCTTATACTTTTCACAAGACGTTTCGTTATGGTAAGTTATAGCCCAAATGGGATTTGTAAATCTTAAAGATTATATGTTCATTAGTTGTAATTATGATTCCCTTATTAGTTTCGGCAACCCTTGTTCATTTGCGGGGTGGCTTCCTTAGTGGCCATAATCTCAAGCCCTGGTCAAAGTCAACAACAACATCGTAGCGTCCATCCCAACCATAATTACTTCCCAAATGGCACCATGATGCCCCGAAGTGCCACCGTATATTCCCCTAAAATTAGTAGCAGCGATTGGGACGAACATTGGACGGCCGGTTCAACCCATCACCCAACCAGCGTCGACGAGAGAAAACAGCAACAATTATTCAAAGTAAATTTGACCCTACAACTATTTTGAGGGATCACCTCTTGACCTTTCTTCCTTCCATTCCCTAGGTGACGGAATGGAGCAGCAAGATGGAGGAAGAGCAGAATGGCCGTCCAGGACCAAAGTACACTGTCCCTCGCATAGCGCATAACCCTCCTCCGCCCCCTCAGTTACCTTTACCCCAAGCAGCTGCCTTAGCTAGTGAAGAAGTAGGACCAGATTCACCCGAACATAGCTACGAGGAGGAATCAAGTACGGCTGGTTCGTTTAAACCACCCAGATGCGCCGAATCAGGGCGGTACTACTGCAGTTACAAGGAGGACTACCCACAGTAAGTAAAACCAAGAATTCATACATCGAATAGGTATATTTGTGCCCCCATATCTCCCTAGTTAACATCTACGCGGGTTTTGTGGGCCGGGCTACAGACCTACACGTCATGCCTCACAACTCTGACGTCTTTCTAGACGCGATTTCATTAGTTGATATCAACGCGAGGTCACGCGCGCGCAAGGTGCAACGTTAGATTATTCGCGAGGTAAAGTTACCCATAAACCCGCCTAGATACGTTGAGAAAATGTCTACGTGATGCTTCCTAGTAGCTCTATGTATTACTGGCAAAAACAAATACCTAAATGGAACTATCGGTTCCTGAAGTCATTTTTACCGCGAGGAACCGATAGACAATTGCAAACAACAAGTCTCTCTCTCTCTCTCCTAATGACATGAGAGGTATTGATAAAATAGTCCAGGGCGGTGCTAGAGTTCGAACGTGATGGTCAGCTGATTCCGAAAAAAAGCTATTTCGAACCGCAAACTAGTTCTAGAGTATTTTTTCATTCTTTTTCTTGCAATTTATTTCTTATCAATGTTCTGACATTTTCAAAAATGAAGATCTATAGGTTCTTGAGAAAGTTTTAAGGTAATTTTCTCATTTCGGGGCCCGGGGGAAGGGGCGGGAAGTCAGTTATGAACGGACTCTAAAGGCAAAATCAATCAAGTCAAATCGTTTACGTGTATAGGGAATAGCGTGCCAAACCTTCCCCGCATGCAGATGATTAAGGAATGTAAAATATTTTATTTATAAAGCGGTTCTGTTTTTATATACCTCTATTGAATTTCGATAACAATACTCAGAAAAAAGTAGTAGCAGAAGAAAATATTTTCTTCTGGTAGTAGTAATAATAATAATAACAATAGGGTTAGGAAAAACGGTTTCCCAAACTAATCGATATATTTATATTTATAGAAAAATAATAATAAAAAAAATAACCAAAGAGTTATAAATAAACGGATTATAATCAGATTAAAAATAATTAATTCAGCGAATTCTATCAAAAAAGCGATTAAATATAATTTAATTATTTGATATATTATAGCATAAGATATGTTCCATAAGTTTGTCACTGGTAACTTAGAAACTGGAGCTTGTTATGAAGTGCATGAAGTAGGTCATAGATTCGAGATAAAGCGAGGGAGGCCTGGTTTTATAGCAGTCAAAGGCTTAGTACTTATACTAAATAGGGGGAGATGGACTGCAAAATTAATTAACCGAGTGTAGGACTTCAATTCTCGCTTCCGTCTTTTCTACTAGAACTAGCTCGAGCTGTAAATCTCTATCATTACTAAGCATAGGAAGTGTCATACTTGTGGAAGGAACATATCACTTATAAACTTATGATTATAGATATACTCAGTCAGCGGTTTATCCCAAAATTATATTTTCAACGCCGCTCAGAGACTATCTAACCCTCTTTTACCTTCTGACTTTGAAAGAACTAGAAGAAAAAACATCAAAAACGATGCATTTTCTAATTCTTTAATTAGGGCTGCTCCGAATAAATCAAAACCGTAACCCTAAATGCTTGCACGTCAAAAATCGTGTTTGGAATAATCGAAGCTTGTAACTCGCTGACTTTAAGCGTATAAGCGAGCGCGTTAACTGGGGCTTATCGACTGGCGAAAAGTACAATCTTCACGGTGTAAAAACAACATTATTATTAGATGTCACGGACTTAGGCCTAACCATATGCTAGCAACTACACGCTCAAATAGATACCAGGAAAAAATAAATTAAAATTTAGCCAAAATCTTGTGTCACTTTGCATCTACCAACGTGATTGGAATATTTAAATTTCTGTATTCTAAAGGTCAATTTGAACTTGAAAACCGTAGAATGTTCTATCTTATTCTCTTATATTTAAATAAATGTTTGATGTTAAAAATCAATTCTTTTCAGGGACGTCGTGACCCAAGTGACCAAGTACTTAAAATGGCCCCTGGAGAAGCTATTTCGCGACTTAAAAACGTCCAAACTACCCAAAATGGCGGAATCATCTCAAGGAACTTTGGTCTGCGATTCATTAACGAGGGTAATTAGGCCCGGTTGGGCTAAGAATACCAATGGAAAATGGCTCGTGGTAATCAATACGGAACAGTACCAACAATACGTCACAGAAATTGTTTGCAGGTAACGAAATGCAATTAGCCTTTAAGTACTATTCTTCGTTATTAATAAATCGATTTAAATCTTAAGGTACGACGGGGCATTTTGCAATTTCATTCCACCATGTTACCACGCCACTTGTCAACAGCGGTACAACACCCAATTTTTATTGGTAGTTGACCCCATCAACCCGTACAAAGGTCCATTTATGTCGCAGTTCATCTTTCCATCTTGTTGCGTATGTCATATTCCCAACACGGTTAAAGTTTAAACTTCAAAGAAGAAACAAAAAGGCTTCATCATCACCACCACCGAATTTTTAAAAATTTAAACTATTTATAATAATAAATAAATAAATAAATATTATTTAAATGAAAAAACTAATAAAATCGTTGCGAACGGCTAGGGTACTATTTAAGTCTTTTTAATATGCACACCTACAATATTGTTTTCTGAAAACGACAGATGTTAAAGCGTGGGAATTTTTCTCCCCATCGTGGGAAATTGTACTTAAGTCTTTAGGCACTGGAAGATACGTCAAATACATCTTGCCATACATAAATTATCGAATATCAATTCTCGCAGACCGCGAATAATTCGCCATTTTGTTGAGAAAGCGCCTAAGACGGTAGACAGTTAAGAATTAATGGGTTAAGGAAAGAAACTTTTAAGAAATGATCCAGTATACTTTGTCGAAAAAACTTCAAAGTTCCAGTCAAATAACAATGGAATACGTTAGAAAACGGGCGAAAAAGCGACGAAGTTGTGATAAAATTAAATGGGGTACCGTCTGTAGAAGCGTTTTTTTAACAATATGCTTTGCAATTTGTATGTATCAAAACATAGCTTACATCCAATTGTATTTGCAATTCTCGACAACCGTTGATATTTACATCGACAATCCTATGACAATTGAATCACCCGGTTTTACATTATGCAAAGTTAAATACAGGTAAGTATTCATTTGTTTAAGAGGTTTTAATTTAGAGTTAAATGTTTAATTACGTATAAAGTTTCGATAGGGCCAAATTTTGCAATTTTTTGAAAAAAGATAGATGTCATACTAGAACTAACAACGAACTGGTCAGTTTAATTTTTTTTAATTTAAATATTTGTAATTAATATTTTACGTCGCCACTTCTAGATGGAGAAGGCTAGAAAATTACTTGTTAATTTAGACCTTGAAACTTTGAGATCTTTGGAAAGTCAGTTGAATTCGTCCTCATTCATAATGATTTTAGACGCTGTCAAATTCGATCAGTTTCCAATAGAGTAAGAAAGATATTTTATTAAACAATTAAAGGGAAGGGGTAAGCCACTTGAGTTTAACAAACGCAAAACTAAGTTGTTTACCCCTCGGGTAATATTTATCACAACAATATTAAAGTTTCTAACCAAATTTCTACAGAAACAAAAACGACTTCTTTTGGTCAAATCGCAGTTGTTACGGTCTCAACACTTGCTGGACAAAACCGGACTTTGACAAATTAATTTATGACAATACCTTCTGTAAGAATTAATACATGTTTAAGTTAATTAAGCGTGAAATTTAAGTCATTTTCTCGCGCAGCTTTTTATGGAAATTTGCATTTTAACTCCCCCGAAAGTTACCTGCAATTAAGGGAACAACATTTGGCGGAATTGTACATACATAGCCCCGAAGAGATACCGTTTAGAACGTTGGAAAAAGTTTTAATGAGACCCGGGATGTATTATTCAGTTCATTTTTCATTGGTAATCAAATCCCGGTGATTAATTAGTTGCTTAATTAAGGACATACATGCAATTAAAACTATATATGTATATTATAGAAGGAAATTAAATTTCTCAAACCACCCTATCAAACTAATTGCCGAAATTATACGCACGATTGGTATAAAAATGGCGGAAGTGGTCCACTCAGCATGGAAGTAATTGATTATAATTAATTTTGTTCGATTAAAAAATAATTTAAATAAAATGCAACAGAATTGCTTCTTGGAATGTTTTCGAAACGCTTCCCTTCGCAATTGCGGTTGCATCGCCAATAAACTACCCATATTTCAACACGGCAATAAATGCGCGGGGAAAATTAATCAGGTATTCCATTAATCAAGGTTTAATTATATATATCTCAATTAAATTTAATTTATTTCATAAAGCATAGATGTAACGATATGAAAGATAAGGAATACGATAAATGCAAAAAATTATGTCGTACGGATTGTTCGTAAGTTAATAAGCAGCATTTGATAACTTAATTAATTTCCGATAATTGCTTTTTACTCAGAATCAAGACTTTTGACTATGAAATGGTTGCCGATTTTCTCTACGAAGATAACGTAAGATTAAATAATTAATTAATCTCTGAATGATTCAAATTAACCTTGATTAACTTTAATTTAGGGTATAAGCAAACTTAAAGAGTAAGTTATAAAATTAACCCTAGTTGATTAATCCTAATTAAAATGTGTACTCGTACAGAAAGGAATTAAGTTTCAGATGCACAATGAACCGACTTGAAATCATGCATTACGAACATAAACCTCAAATCAAGGTATTTTCATAGAAGAGGGTCTCTTTTTAAGGTTGAAGTAATAGAGGCTAATTATAAATTTTTCTTAATTACTGTTTAGGACGTGGAGGTATTATTCTACGTTGGGGGATTTTTGAGTTTATGGTTGAATCTTTCGATTCCGAGTATCTTCCAATACGCTTTTAGAACGGCTCGATTTGTCCGCGACGAAATAAAACATTTTATCGATTCTCGAGCTAACCATAATAAATATTAACCCTCGAGAGATCAATGGGTTCCAACAGGAATAAATACAGTTAATGGGAATCCTAGCGTAGTCATTTTCTCAATATATCTAGCCTAATGAGCTAGACTAATCAAAGTATTTCGGAGGATTTTGTTGGAAGAACTAGCATATTATGTTCTGATGGCCGGCCGACAAAACTCGCCTTGAAATTACCACAGGATATATGGGGGCGCACAAAGATTCCTAGTAGCTGTATGCATTCCTGGTTCCAACAACAAGACACGAGAACAAAATTGTAACTTTTCCCAATTGAAAATAAACTTGTGTCCACTAACCGAATCGTATACACACAATAAAGTGTTTCAATTTATTTAATTCACCCATGAATATGTAATTACGCTGATATTCATTCCTGTGACCGAAGAGATACCTTATAATTTATAGTATTCATGAGTGGCTAATAAATAACATTCAAAAGCTAATTGAATAAATAATGATTCGTAGCCCACGAATGAACTACACGTAGAAAAGTTACAAATATTAACAGGGTTCGTACCGATTTCCCTGAGATTTCCAGGGTTTTTTCCCGTGTATTTCCCCTGATATTTCCAGGTTTTTTCCAGTGTATTTCCCCTGATATTTCCAGGTTTTTTCCGTGTATTTCCAGGTGCAAGATCACCTAGTAACTGATGGTGTGTTTGTGTTTATTCAGGGCAAACTTACTCAAGCCTCACAAATTTCCTTAATTTCCCAGACTTTTACTATAGAAAATTATAAATTTAACTGAGTTTTCACCTAAATTTCTATTGAACAATTTTATTTCCCTGATATTTCCAGGTTCGTTTGAACCCTGAATAAGTACTTGGGGTATAAAAATAAATTCTTGTACTTGAAGTCGACCGTAAAATTAAGATTGGGGCAAAATAATAGGAATATATTGTAGTAGGTATTTCGCGTGACAAAACAGATCGTTAAACGTTATGCAAAACTCTACACTGTACAATTTCAGGACAGATTAAGTAAGGCCAGTACTCGGACAGCACGTGTTTTGAAAGCGAAATTTTTCCAATTTACTTAAAAGACGGGGAACGCTGTTTTTACATTTAAATACTTTCTAAAATGAGCGTGCAAAAATCGGAATAAAAGTCTTATTTTGTCCCAGAAAGTGTTTTTGATCCCAAGGAAGGTTTTCAGGCGAGACATGTTGCTGTGGATTTTTCTACTTGGATTTTTTAAAGTCTACGAATCTACTGAAGATAATGGCAGGTAAGGAAAGAATAAGATCCATCAATTCATAGGTTACTATAGTGATAAGAATATTATACATGTCATTTAAATATCGAAAAAGGTGCGAAAATTCCCAAAAAGATCCAATTGAAAATATATTACCTTGCGATTATAAAAATTTTAAAGTCCCTACTTGGAATGGTAACTAATTAACATTAAGTTAATCATTTTAAATTGTGGTAAAGAATTGAGCGTTCCAGGTCACGCGGTCAAGGTCGAAATTGGCTTACAAATTTACGATATTTACGATTTAAATGATGAAACTATGGTAATGTTTAAAATATTAAAATTTGGGTTTAATCGGAATTTGATTAAATTATATTAAATTAATTAATCAGGACTTTTACATTCATTTAATCGTTAACGAAAACTGGACGGATCAACGATTGAAATTAAACGTCAGTTTTCTCGGACATCGTCCTATCCTGCTTCCCAAAGAAGTGGCCAATAAGTTATGGCAACCCGATATATTTTTCGAAAATAGTAAATATGGTCGATTATTCGATGTGGCCATTCCAAATATAAGCTACAAACTCTTGCCATTAACTGGACAAATATATAAATCCGCCAGGTAAAGTAGTCCCCCATTAAAGAAAACAAAAAATAAGCATAGCGTGCTTCTCGTAATGAGCTCGACGGACAATATTTTAATTAAGATATTGCGGTTGTAGGTTTGCTTTGTCTTTTAATCTATGTTTGGTGTACAGGTATTTGCTGAAAATAAGCTGCGCTATGGATTTGCATTTTTACCCAATGGACACGCAAACGTGTACCGTCAAAATTGCTCTGTGTTAAGTATTTTCCATTTTAATTAAACATTATGTTCCTTATTAAGCTTGAATGAAAAAACTTCGTGACTTAGAACAGTTTAAGTAAGACTCATAATCAAGGTCCAGCCCAAACCGCTTGACCTAGAAGACTGAAATTTTGTAGGGACTTTAGTCTTAAATAGTAGAAACGCGCTAAGAAAGATTTGTCCAATTCACCGCTATCTTGAAAAATGGCGGCCAGAAATGTAACAATAAAACCATATTTATGGAATAACGTACATAATTTTAATTTTAAAGAGGTCACGTAGGTAAACTGCGCGCGTGAATTTGTGAGGGTTAAAAAGAATAGTAATTTTAGTGAGCACCCCCTCGGAAAAGTGTACGGATCTTGCACAATTATTTCACAGAAAACGTAGGCCTAAGTGTTGAGTGTAATAAAATTTTCTTTAGTCGCGACCCCCGATGACCAAGCGGAACTGACCTGGGTTCAGAAATCGCCCATGGATTTGAAAACTGACATAGTTTTACCGCAGTTCTCAATAGCTCAAACATCACTGTCAAAAGTAATAGATCCGTGGGAAACCGGTAAACTTGACCCAAAAATAAAACCACCTCCGACTATTATTAAAATGACCTTTGACATTACAGGAAATTATACGACCTTATTGGCCAGTTTCACATTTAACCGTTACATCATGGCATCATTGGTTAATATCTACATTCCGAGTATTTTGGTGGTCTTTCTATCATGGTTGTCATTTTGGTTGGATGTCGACACGGTACCAGCTAGGATAACTCTAGGGGTTACTTCTTTGTAGGGGTCAATTAGTAATCTTGACCCAGGTCTGTTAATTTTAACCCTGATTAATTATTGTAGGTTGACGGTAGCGACCCAAGTTGTCCAATCACGAAGTTCCCTCCCACCTATCGCCTACATTAGCGCCTTGGACGTCTGGCTTTTCGTATCGGTCAATATGGTATTCTTGACCCTGGTAGAATACGCCGTGGCGTATTATTACACGTATTATTTTATGAAATCCGAATCACCCTCGGTTTGGGTCAAAATTAGGGATAGGGTAAGTTTTCTCCGTGAGAAAAATTGTCACGATGTCACTAGAGAATTATAATTATAATTTTAATCGCAGTTAAGTCCAAAGAAGAAAGTTCGTAATTTCACGTCACCTGAGCAAAAACAAGTACTTAAAACGTTAAGTAGCGGTAAGGACACACCCCCGCTAGACCGGAGTACCGAAATAATCCCACCAATCTGCAAAGCGGACATAAATTTAAAAATTAAAAATATTTCTAACTTGGATCATATATGCCGATACCTTTTTCCGGCGGTTTACTGTATTTTTAACATCGTCTATTGGTCATATTGTCTTTCTAATTAATAAAAAAATTAAACGATTCAATTAATAACAACAATCTAGAAGTTAAATTGAAAGGCGTAATGATAAACTTAACTTATCTTAAACTGAGAGTGAAACCAAAATGAAGAAATAAATCAACTCGTACGTCAAGAGTTTGACCTGGAAAACTTGAGAAAATTAGTTCATATAAAAGATAATTTTGTCTTAAGGCTAATATAAATAAAACGTATATAGAGAGATAAAAATTTGCTGGTTTTATATTAACAATGTACTTGTCATACAGGCGTGATGCATATAAAAGTGTGTGCGTGAGGCGAGATATGACGCGAGAACGGCGGCGTTGAAGCAACCAACGTATGTATATAATTAACTTCATCTACACACGCTTCTAGATCAACAACGCGCGCATTCCCTACCCTTGACTCAACATTATCATACAACCGGCGACGAGGAAAGTTATTTTAAGTAGTTATCATTTTTATCTGAAGAAACCCAAACCGGTTCGGTCGGAAGAAATTACATCAATTTCTTACTTCACTTCTTATTTGGTAATCAAGAAACTTGTACGTACAGAATTAAGGACCCAATTTCAATTGATGCTAACACGCGTTTGAACACGATGACTTTGTAAAAGGTAAGATAATTTTAAGTTCTAATACATTAGTAAGAACCTTAAGCATGTATTTCTGTATACCAGCGTAAGTTCATAAGATATGTTCCATAAGTTTGTCACTGGTTACTGAGATCTTGTCACGAAGTGAGTGAGGTAGGTCATAGATCCGATTTAAAGCGACGCCTGTCAAAGGCGTAGTACAGACTAAATAGGAAGATGGACTGCAAAATTAACCACCGAGTGTAGGACTTCAATTCTCGCTTGTCGTTCTACGAAGCATAGGTAGTGTCATACTTATGGAACATATCTTATAAACTTATGGTCCCAGAATACACGCAGCTAATTTTAATACAACTTTTCCATCGGTTCGTTGAAACTAGTACATGTTTTACATAATTACACCTGCATTACGAGTACCTAGTTAAATACCAACTGGTTATGGTTTCGTAAACAGCCAAGCGTACATCTACAACCATCATTTTTACTATTTTTGAAAACATCTAGCTTACATCTAGTACCATAAAACAACTCTTTAACTTTATTAACTATACAGGATAGTTTATATAACGCGCCTGCCTCATTATGCCACGGACATGGAGTCCGAGAATTTTACTGGATGACAGAACTGACCATGGTTGGAGTTGGGTCATCGCGGTATGCTGTTGTCTGGTCACTTTCGGGACATTCGGACTTAACAGAGCGTCCGGCGTTTATTACGTCGGAGTTATTGAATCTTACGGCGTCAGTCGGGAAGTGGCATCGTGGCCTTTTAGTTGTTGCGGGGCTGTTAATTGTTTTTCTGGTATAATTATTAGGATGAATGCTAATTATATAATTAGCCCGTTTTTAATTACGAGTTTCCGGTTACAGGGTTAATAAGTGGATTTATGTTCCATTTCCTAACGATTAGACAAGTGATATTTAGCGGCGTGGGTTTGTCTACTTTAGGTCTATTTTTGTCCTATTTCGCTAATGACATTATTTGGATTACTGTTTCGTACGGTGTCGTCTTTGGTAAGTCTAACCATAAGTAAATAAACAAGTCCGAATAAGTCACAAACATCATGAGAATCTAAATTAATTAATTAAGGTTTGGGCATCGGTTTCACGATCGTTTCAATGCCACTAATTATCAACCAGTACTTTGTACGGCACAAAACCAGCGCGACGGGAATCTTCTTAGCAGGTGGTACGCTGGGTTCTTTCTTTGTACCACCCTTAGCCGAGTACTTTTTGGAAACGTACGATCTAAGAGGGACATTCCTCCTCAGCGCGGCCTTACCGTTACAAGTACTGGTCTTCGCGTGTTTTCTCAAAGCCAAACCCAGTAAAACCCTTTCACGAGTGGCCACTACCACCACCGTGACTAAACCGACTTTAGAAAACAACGAAGTAATAGTCGAATTTCGAACAAATCGACTGGACAAAGATGACCAATTACATAGTGATACGGAAAATGATCCATTAACATCCTCATATGAAAATGAACACCGCGAAGAAAATGGTCAATTGACCACCAACAAAGAGGTCAGTTATCAGTCAGAAAAACAGGAACAAGTAACGCCTTTACGCGTTCAAGACCATGCAGAACCGACACTTGAACAAAATGGCAACCAATTACATGACGATCAAGTTTATCAAAGCACCACGGTACAATTACAGGAGAAAACTGTGAAAGAAAAGTTACGGGAAGTCGCGATCTTATTGAAGAAAGTTTTGACAAACCCCATGTTCGGGATAATCACCTTTTCAAACGTGTCTTGTCACTTTCTGATCTTGACCTTCAGTATGATCACGGTTGATTTAGGGTTAGATAAAGGTCTGGAACGACACGAAGCCGTGGCCTTAGCGTCGGTTGTCGCGGTTCCGGAACTAATTGGTAGATTATGTTTCGGATGGGTTTCGGACAAGGGGTACGTCAGTCGAAAACATTTGTTAGTGACGGCCCAAATCTTCGCGGGGTCATTGTTATGCATCATGACCTTGACAAACGATAAATACTTTTTATTCACCTTGTGCGGTCTATTCGGATTCGCATTGGGTAACGCCTTTATTTTGATAAACGTGTTTTATATGCAAATTATGAAACCCGAGGAGCTTGGTTTAGCAATAGCCATGAAGCATTTCTTCACTGGATTTGTATTTCTTCTCAGACCAACTATCACGGGTAAGGTTTCGTTTGATAATATTAAGCCTATCTTTAGGACCACCCAAAATTCTGTATTCTTCGACATTTTAATATTGGGTGTTGAAGAAAGAGGTAACCATAAGTTTATAAGATATGTTCCATAAGTGTGACACTACCTAACTATACAGTTTGTAATGCTAGAGACTTACAGCTCGTGGGAGCAGGACAAGCGAGAATTGAAGTCCTACACTCAGTGGTTAATTTTGCAGGACTAATCCTATTTAGTCTATACCAAGCCTTCACAGCGCCTCACCAGACGTCGCTTTACCTCGAAACTACGACCTACGTCACATCATCAAGCTCCAGTTTGTAACAAGTGACAAACTTATAGGCATATCTTATAAACTTATGGTTCGGTTCTACCCTGTATAGAGTTTCATTATTAATAATTCTTTATCTATTTTAGGTATTTTCAGAGACGATATTGGTTCCTACAGTTATCTACTATGGATGTTGGGGGCCTTATCAATAAGCGCGGGAGCTCTTTGGAAAATTGAATCTTATTTACATTATAACAGGACAATCAAAGAAGTTATTAAAATAAGGAAAGAAAAATCTAATTCCAAATTGATTAAAGTTACTCCTTAGATTTGTTAATTCTTTTAATTAAATCCCCAACAAATAAATATATAAATTATTTATGTAACTTTGGGGTAGTTTTACCACCAAAATGGCGGCCATAATTTAACTAAAAAAAATTATCTACACCCTTTATATTTAAATCTCCCAAAATATATATATTTAAAAAATATTAAACTTGGGGTTAGTTTTACCACCAAAATTGAACTAAAAAAACAAGACCCACTGACGCCATATTGGGGGTGTTATACCACCAAAATTGAAGTAAAAAAACAAGACCCACTGACGCCATATTGGGGGTGTTATACCACCAAAATTGAAGTAAAAAAAACAAGACCCACTGACGCCATATTGGGGGTGTTATACCACCAAAATTGAAGTAAAAAAAACAAGACCCACTGACGCCATATTGGGGGTGCTATTAAGAAATTATTTTAAATAAATTGGGTAGACAAGTGTTCATTATCTTTATTTCTTATTAAAGATTATGCCAAAAAACAAACAAATAATTTATGAAATATAACTTTATACAGAAATATTACAGACTGCTAAGGTTTTACAGAGTAATTAAGTTCAAACTAATTTTAGGCATTAAACAAAATTAAGAAGTTCAACATTCACTTCTTTCTACCACCCCCCATGGCTAATAATTGTACAATCCGAATAAAAATGTTCATGGTATCCATATAAATGGAAATAGACCTAAAAAAATTATTTAAATTGCTTTAATTTTGAACTAAATCTACATTTATCATTTTAAACTTACGCATTAACTGGATCAAATGGTTTCACAGCATAAACGGGATGTGTTTCAGCCACCCTGACAATTCTTTGAGTATCATAGAGTAAAAATCCACTGAACAGTACAAGACCACCGTACATGGCAATAGAATATAGACCAGAGCCTAGTACAGTCGTAGCTGGTAGGAACATTGAGCCTAAACGAATATTTTGGACAAAAATAGTCCAACTAATTAAAAATATCCACTTGATTGTAAATAAAACCCTTCTTAGATTGTTTAAGGACCCAAAATGACCACCCCTTGGACAATAAAACCATCAGAACTTACCCAAAGATGAGGCAAAAACAACTCCGAGTCCTATGGCAAGTGGTCCACCCATATTGAGAAATTTATCGCTAGGGGCGCAAACAGCAACTGCTGAAAGACCAGAAACAACTCCTGCGGTGTAGAGGGCGGCCTTCATGATGATAGGACCCCCCAAAAGGCACAAGGGGGCCACAACGGCACCCATAACACCACTATGCAACATCCAAGCCATCTGTTTTGTTCCAAATCCTTCAGAATACGGAATAGAACGAGCTAAGATCCCGGTTCCCAACATGGCGGCAAAGGTGGCACCAATTGCCAACCAAGAGTTTCTCATCATCAAGTTTAACATGGCTGGGGAACGTAAAACTGCCGCGGCTGATGCAGAGGTAATTATAATACTCCCACCAAAATACATGTATGTTGATTGGATCCTGCTTTTAACATACTCTGGCCATAACCTAATAACCCGGTAATTAAGTTAGCTTGGTACTAATTAAAAAATAATTACAATTAAACTTGCATTGATTGCTCAAGGATTCCTTGTTTGTTGGACAGTCCCAAGCCATAGAAACACAAAGCTCCGATCCCAAGTGCAGAGGCACCGGCTAAAGCAGCTTTTCCCATATTTAAAGCAGTACCTTGAGCTGGTGCCATGGCCATTTCCTTTAATGTCCTTCTTCTGGCCGTTCTACTAAGGGTGCTTCTACTGTCATTGGAGATACATTGGAATCTAGCAACCCACGGACTAGTTTTGCTTGATTTTTGGAAAGTAACTCGGCCAACTGTGGAACTTAATTGACTCTTAGCAAACATCCCGAACGCGGGATTCGTGCAGAGTTTTAACACCAACATCTTTTATTATTTCTGATAAAGAGATTGATTCTGCCGAAATAAATACCAAATATTGCATAAGCCCAAAAGAATTAGACAATCTACTGAATCTAGCAATCTTTATTGCAGCCAAGGCTTAAGAAGATTTTATAAAATTTCTAACTGAAGACGTAGATAAATAGTTTATTAGGATAAAACCGGATCAAATTTGGGTTTAATAAAGTATTTTAAAGTTAATAATGAGAATATAAACATAATTACCTGTTCTTAAAAGTAATGTAATGAATTTTAGAAAGTCAAAAATCGTTCGCAGCTACAACTTTCGAGAACTTTCTGCAATTATGCAATACAGTACTGTTGCCAGCTGATTGGTGGAGATTTCCCAGAACGGCGCGCCGCCCGTTTGTATAAAAATGACGGGGGGGGATAGAACATTCGAGGAATGCAATCTTCCGCTGGACTCGAACAGCAACAAACTAAAATCAAGCTAGGTTGTTTTAAACTAAATAAACTGCCTTAACTTTTAAACTTTGAACTAACTATGCCTGAAAACTATTAATAGATCACGAATCTTAACAATTAAGGGTGCTTAGGTCATTTGGTTAGTTGTAGGGTACATTTTTCGAAAGTATACATATAGCTACTAGGAATCCTTGTGTAGCTACTTTCTCGAAACGTATTTAGGCGGATTTTGTTAAAATTAACTCGCTTAACTTCAAAACTTGAACTAGATATGCCTGAAAACTATTAATAGATCACGAATCTTAACAATCAAGGGTGCTTAGGTCATTTAGTTAGCTGTAGAGTACATTTTTCGAAAGTATACATACACCTACTAGGAATCCTTGTGTAGCTACTTCCTCAAAACGTATTTAGGCGGATTTTGTTAAAATTAACTCGCTTAACTTCAAACCTTGAACTAGATATGCCTGCAAACTATTAATAGAACACGAATTCTAACAATAAAAGGTGCGTGGGTCATTTAGTGAGTTGTAGGGTACATTTTTCGAAAGAATTCATACACATACTAGGAATAATTGTGTAGCTACTTTCTCAAAACGTATTTAGGCGGATTTTCTTAAATTAAACACGTTTAATTTCAAACCTTGAACTAAATATGCCTGCAAACTATTAATAGAACACGAATTCTAACAATAAAAGGTGCGTGGGCCATTTGGTTAGTTTTAGAGTACATTTTTCGAAAGATTACATACAGCTACTAGGAATAATTACGTAGCTACTTTCTCAAAACGTATTTAGGCGGATTTTTGTTAAATTAAACTCGTTTAACTTTAAAACTTGAACTAGATATGCCTGAAAACTATTAATAGAACACGAATCTTAAAAATTAAGGGTGTGTGGGGCATTTAGTGAGTTGTAGGGTACATTTTTCGAAAGAATACATACACCATCTAGGAATAATTGTGTAGCTACTTTCTCAAAACGTATTTAGGCGGATTTTTGTTAAATTAAACTCGTTTAACTTTAAAACTTGAACTAAATATGCCTGCAAACTATTAATAGAACACTATTTCTAACAATAAAAGGTGCGTGGGCCATTTGGTTAGTTGTAGAGTACATTTTTTCGAAATAATACATACACCTACTAGGAATAATTGTGTAGCTACTTTCTCAAAACGAATTAAAGCGAAAGTTCTAGACAAACTTGGCCTCGCAAACAATCCAAACTAGCAAGGGAGGCAATTAAAAATGTAATCTACAACCGTAACAACTCTCGCCACGGGAAGGCAGACCCACGACTTGAGAGTCACCTGTGGGGGAGAGAAAAGGGTTAGTGCGCGACACCTGTAGGGGGAAAAAAGATAAATTAAACATTAGAAATGCAGTAATAATAATATCATAAATACAACAAAATTAATAACAACAATAAAAATAACACTAATAATTATTATTATAACGCGATACCTGTGGAGTAAAAATATTAATAAATTATACATAATAAAACAATAATAATAATAATGCGACACCTGTGGAGAAAAAATATAAACAAATTATATTTACGCAATAAAAAATAGTAAATAAATACACATTTTTCGATAAAAATTCATTTTTTATATTATTAATAATAGTAAAGATAATTAATATCAATCATAGTAAAAGTAATATCGATTTATTCACATCAAAATCGCGATTATTTACGGCAAACGCGTCACGCGTCAGTCACAAATTCCCCTCCCCCCCAAAAAGTCACAACAAATAACAAACATATAGGACAAATAGACGCAAAGAGCAAAAAACAATGTTTAAACAGATATAAACAATGTCTTTACTCTTGTTTTATCAAAATACTTAAAACTAAAAGGCATTAGTAAAGGGATCGTATGTGGGCACCTACTTGGGACCCAACTCCCACGGTGATGGGAAGTGTGCAGTGGGTCCCGTTGTCCCATGTTAGTAAAAAAGATAGTCAAGGAAATGACCCCAAACCGGAAGTCGACCAACGTTAGTGGAAGCCCCGCGGAATGGGGGCCCACCCAATAATAATAATTGTACCAGTACCACGCGAAGATTAATTACGTACACGGACAATTTATTACTGAGTGGACACAACACAACACAATAAACATAAAGTAGACCATTTAAACCCTTATTCAGATTTCCCATGGTTATTAAATTCAACCAATAGGAGATCAAAAGGATTGAAATGTTCTATTTGCCTCGCATTAGGAGGACTGAAGGTCTCTGATGAGCTTTTTGGGGGGAAAGATTAGTACAATATTAAACACTTTAAAATAAACTTAAATAATGGTTCGAGTGTACAAGTCTGGTAATTGGAACTTAAAAAACAGTTCGCGATTAACGCAGTCAGGGACAGCACGAAACCATGGTAAGTAGTAGGTCCTGGCTAAGATAAAAAAATATGTAGGCAAGATTCTTTCAAATCATAAAGAATGATTCGTCCAAATCAAGAGAGAGAGAGTGAAGAATGGGAAAAGGTAAATTGGAGAAGATAGAAGATGAATCGATAAAGAAGAACGATTCACCGGAAGTTCTCGATGATGACTTGAGAGTAACTATACATAGTTTACACGCAAGGAGGATTCATACCATTTGCACAAGAAGACCAAGGCAACTTAAGAGTGTAAAATATCAGACGATTTTACACACTAAGTCACTCGGTCTCCTTGCGCGAATGGTATAAATCCTCCATGCCTGTAAACTATGCATAACTACGATCGAGACCCGACTACTTTCTCGATAACGCGTTTACTAACCGAACCGAACCGAACCGAACCGAATTACTCTACTTCCCCTCCCGCCGCATTTTCCCAAAGAAATTGACACAACAACAAAAACAACTTGAAGAATGTATATTATTTTTTTTTCTTTGTTTTTGAAGAGTTGACAAACTTAACATCTTATTTTATTTAAATATATCGACGTGTAGAATGAATATTTCAAGCGTAACTTATATTGTGTCTCAAAGACAAACGACGTGCTGTAAAAAACATCCTAAATTCTATCCTTAACATAACCTAATTAACCTCTGACCCCAAACCTCCGCAGAACAATTAGTTCTTAGCATTGAAGGCTCAAGGTCAACGGGTCTAACACTAAATAACCTATAAACCTTTCGCTTTGTAAACGACCAAATTTCTCCACCCAGGACCTAACTAAATGGGACGGCGTACTAAGCTAAAAACCCCCTGTCCTGGACTTTGAAATCCGGAAGTATACGCAACTAGGGTTTTAAAAAAACACAAAATAGCTCAACCTAAAATTCAAACTTAACTAACACGTGACCACACTCCTAATCTGACTAGATTAACCCTTGGCGACCCCAGTCACGTCAGGTGCTCATGCATGCACCCGGAAGACCTAGGCCCCGCAGGCACTAACTAAATAAATATACACTCCTGACAAATAAACCAATCTGAATTCGCAGGACCTAGGCCTAGCTGTTATAAATAAACTAAGCCTAGGTAGTTCCTTTGAAGTCAGATATGTTTAAAAAAAACCCTATTCTCATGGCCTAACGAAAGTGCAAGCAAGGAACTTATTTGGTCAAAGACTCACGGTACCCGACTGTTAAGACGATGTCCAATCCAAGGTGTCCATAGTTTCAGGTGCAACATCAGTTTAAAAGGTCCTGCGAAAAAAAAGTTGAATTAATCAAGAGTTCAAAGGAGATGGTAAAAGTCTTCAACGCGTCATGAAGGTGGATTAGTCTCAGCACTCCAGGTATTATTGATGACGTTGTTGCGAGTTTTTTTTTTTTTTTGGTTTTATTTCGCGTAATTTAGATAATAACCGTTGCCATTTCAATAAATGGTTTAAATTTGAATAAAACCTAAATATTCAATTAAGTACCTTGCAAAAAACCCTCTTGGGCAAACACTAATTACTAACTACTACACCTTGTACTTAAATTAATTTAACCATAACCATAGAGCGGATCCAGATGGTCCCCTACAAGATGACTTTGCCCCAAGAACTCCAGTTTAGGCTTGGCGAAAAGTAATTAAGAGGCATTCTCAGGGCTAGATTTATACGTGCACTTATAAATCTGGCCCAACAGAATAGCCACTGCCAAGCTCAACCCGGAATTCAAAGGGAATGTTACCTTGTAGGGGATGTACGGGAGCCGCGCTATTTAAATAGACTCGACATAATGGTTGAACTCGTCCTTGAAAAAATTAATGAGGACAAAATACGCATTACCTTATTGGACGCCCTGGTCCATAGGCGTGTCCGGAATCCAGAATCCATTTTTTTCGCATCCATCAATGATATAAGTGACTAATTAGTATCGTTCGCCAAGGGGTGGGACCAATCACCTTTTAAATTTAATTAAAATTATTAAAATTCTTCTAAGAAATAAAATTTTTGATTTTATTTTATTCGCGTACGATAAATTTAATTAGCTTTAAATTAAATAAACCTCGATTAAATAAACTTCATTAAGCACCGGCAGAAAAGAAGCCAATTGCGTGAGGTATGTCTCACTGGTTGGCCGAAGTAATTAGGGACAAACAATAAATTCTATTTATTTCGAAAAATAAAGTAATAAATAATAAATAAACAAATAAAAATTAAATAAACAATAAAATAAAATAAAAAAAATTAAATAAACAAAAATAAAATAAAACAATAAAATAAAATAATAAAAATTAAATAAACAAACCAACAATAAAATAAAAAATAAACAATAAACAAACAATAAAATAAAAAATAAATAAACAAACAAAATAAAATAATATACAAAATAATAAAATAATGAAAAACAAAAATAAATAAATAAAACAAAAAAATAAATAAAAGAAAAATGAATAAATAATAATAAAAAACAATAAAATAAAAAATTAAGTTTAATTTTATTCGCGTACGATTAATTTAACTAAGTTATAATTAAATAATCCTTGATTAAATCTTCATTAATGCCGTTTGCTATTGCCATGGAGTAGTTTTATGGGAGTGAAAACGAAAGTTCATTTATTATTGCTCCATGGTGGAAGACTTAAGCCTTAGACGCGGGAAAATTAACAATGAGAATGACGTAACGAGGCCTAACTACTACGCTAAAATGGCGTCGGTCCTGCCGGGATCGGAAAAGAAGCCATGGTTGTCTCCCATTCAAGGCTATGACTTAAGCCTATCGAAAATAATGCTAAGCTAATTACTTAAATCTATCCTTTCAAAAAAGCTTCATTCTAACCCAATTTTATCTAAAAACCCTTCTAAGATGCCTTAGTGTTTAACCCCCGGCTAAAATTAAACTAATCTCAATAATTAAACGGGCTAAAACTAAAACAAGATGGCCCCGGCCATATTAACGTTTTGCCTTGGCTAGCTAAATTTATTGTAAGGTGACCCCGGCCTATATACTTTACGGTTATTTTTTCTTTTAATTATCAAATATCATTCCAATTATGAACAAAAATAATCTAGCTTGATTTTGGGTTATAGATTATGAAACAAGTAAATAACCAACTTCTGTCCTATGAAATGGAACAATTTTCTTGATATTTTTGTTGCAAACCTAATATTTGTGGGATAATTGATGCGTTTGGGTACTAAAATTATTCATTGATTGCACGCTTATGCAATATGCAATATGCAACAAGCGCTTAGAATTAGCCCCGAGTCATGTTCTCTTGAAACTTGAAGCAATAGAAATGAAGTAATTTGCATAAGCCCTAAAGAACAACGCTAGACGGGACACGGAAACGGATGGTGGAGATAAAGATCCTTTTTGTTTATGATGTACTAAGCGTTAATTAATCAGAGAAGCTGGAACCGAAAAAACTTACAAAAATCTCATAATATTTGTGCCAAAAAAGTTAATTTAAAAACAATTTTATATATTTTAATTTAGTATAAAACAATTTTAGAACTAAAAATGGGGTTGACGGGACGCCCAGCCTGCCAGCCAGGGTCGGACCAATACTTTTCCGAACCTCTAAAACGCGCGAAACTAAAAACTTAGTAAGGAAATAATTTATAAATAAAAATGTGGTAGAAGGTACGCCCAGCCTGCCAGGCAGGGTCGGACCAATACTTTTCCGAACCTCTAAAACTCGCGAAAGTAAAAACTTAGTGAGGAAATTTTTCTCAGATTCCGCGCCTAGAACGAAAAGTTTCACTAGTGCCATCGTCCGGAGAAAACGCGAAGCTTGATCTAGGTGAAACAAAAATGGCAGGCCTGAGACCTGTAGCATCAACGGCAGTGTATGTGACGTTTAAACTTATAATTAAGTGCCTAATGAAAATTAGTACTCGAAATTTTTTGCAATGAATGAACCACAATTTTCAGAAGAGAATATTTTCAAAAATGGTAAGTGTTGAAAACCTAATCACCCTAATATTAACCAGATTAGTTATGTAAACTCTTAAGCCTTGGTCATAACACGAGTATAAAATTGGTCATACTGTTTTGTTTTGTTTAGTACCTGTTGCTCTCTCTCTCTTGTGAAAATTGCTACGAGTATTACACATATTTTCCAAAAGATCCTACTGAAAAAATTCGAAAAGCTCTTCAGTCAAACTTTAAGGGAAATGAATTCACACAGTATGGAATTATAAACGAAAAAAACTCTTGTTGCTTTAAAAAAGAGTCTAATTTAAAAGTAACGAAGATTGGTTTGAAGTCAACCCTTCTTATCGATTCTTGGGGTGTTCCCCTGACGGTCTAGTCAACGATAATTTGGTCGAAATGAAGTGTCCAGTCATTGGTGAAAAAGGAAACTTAGAAACAGTCCTCAAGAAAACTCCTTACGTAATCAAGAAGGACAGAACATTTTCTTTGAAACCCAAACAAATGTATTATGGGCAAGTGCAACTTAGTTTGGCCCTTTTAGGACTTCAAAGTTGTCATTATGTAATTTATTCAAACTGGAAGATGATTGTTTTGTTATATGTGCCTAAAGACCAAAAATTTATTAACAATCAATTAACCAAGATTACAAATTACTTATTTCAAAAGGTTTTTTTGCTTATTTTAATTACTACATTCCAAATTATTTGAAATGGAAAAATAATGGAGCAAATAAGGCTGAAGTGATATTTTTAAGTTCCTTAAAATGTGATAGAATCTTACAAATTTATTAAATAAAATTGTTTTACAAAATTTCACGAGTCTTGGGTGCATTATTCATTTGCATTTTTTTTCACGGGTTTTAGCAAGCTTGGGAACTGCGTAAGAGTTAATTTAAAATGATTTGAGGTCTGAACTTTACTTATTCCAAACAAAGCTGATAGAGCGGTGAATGAAATGCCAAGTTTTAGTTTCATGAGTGTCAAAAATACCCTATCTCGAGACTCGTAGTTTCCCCCATTCTTGGCCCTCTCTACCTTATTTGTCCATGAAAAAGGGGTATGAATTTACTGTTAATATTTTTAATGATTGCATCAAATAGACCAGTACTCTTTAATCCTGTTAATGAAATTATAGAGGGGGCATTCAATATTCCATTAGAAGCATTAACATAACATGTATGATTTTCCAAGGTGTTGACCATAATGCATTTACAGGGTTGCCACGGAATATTCAAAACCAAATTCCCTGACTTTTCCAGGTTTTCCCTGACCTTTTTCTGAGATTTTCCCTGACCTTTTCGGCCGAAAGTGTAAATGTTTACAGCACGTTTTAAGTGGTGCTTATAATTAAATAAAGTCTCTACATTTAAGTTTTCCAATGTATTTTTCACACCAAAAAGATTAAGAACCATTTTCACCTAAATGATTAAGAAAAATTTTATCTAGGATATAAATAACAGTCTGAGAGATTTCTTTAGAGAGCATTAACTTTACAAAAACAATTCTAGACATTTTTTAGGATTGCTCTAGAGTTCACTCTGTGTTAAGAGAGGATGAGAAGAAACTTTCATTACTCTTTCAATAAAGACTTATCCCCAGAAATTTTACCTACTAAAATAAAATTCCCTGACTTTTCCCTGACTTTGCTGAAATTTTTCAAATTCCCTGACTTTTCCCTGACCTTTTTGGCCCATTTTCAAATTCCCTGACCCGTGGCAACCCTGATTTATCATTGGGGTTTGGAGTGGTGCATTTGTCGGTCGTAGTTTCCTCGGTAGTTTGTTGAACAGCATCAATCCCCAATCTTTCAGCTAGAATTTCTGCGTCTGCTGGTCCATTTATTTCAGCTGTTTCACTTGCATGCAAAGTTGGAGATTGTGAGAGCTGATTCCTTTTTTTTTCAGTCTTTCCAATCTCCCATTAGCCTTGAACTATTGTTGTTGATCATGTTTCCTTAACGGGAGTTTTTTGGAAGGAACAGCCAAAGGTCCAAGTCTGGGAGGGTAACTTAACTTATCTACAATAATAACTCTAATTATAATTGGTTTTAAATTAATATTATACGCTTAAAACATACCTGAATGTTCATATTTCGGAATGAAGGGAGCAGACAACCATGGACTTGGTGTGTGGTTTACCCATTTTTAAAGCTATATCCCATTGTTTCGACAATTTAACGTCGCGCGGAAATTGGTGAAAGCGGACACCTCTCATTATTTATACACCCATACACGCTGCAGTATTTAACCATTGTTTAATTACGTTTAAATAAACAGCAAATCTGACAAAAACTAGCCAAATTATCGTTGAGCAGATAGTTGAGTTGTTGATTTAATTTTATAATTATCTTTGAGCAATTCAATTTAATTAACTTTAATTAAACCATGAGTATGTTGATTGCGTTTGTCATTAATGGTATCGCCGGAATCAAGTTACATTTAAACACCTGATTAAACTAATCATCGATCATCCACCTTGCAATAGGCAGACTAGACGGAGTTCGCAAACTTCGCAGTCTATTTATGACATCTCATGTTGCCCTCTATTGAATCTCTCAACAACTATCGTTAAATTTATTACTTAAATAATATAATTTTTTTTAAATATAATAATCATATTAGCTAATTATAATTATTTAACTTTAAATGAGTATGTTTCATTGATTTAAATCGCATTGCTAAAAATTATTGGCGGGCGCTAGGCAGTCATTCTCTCTACTCTCTCTCCTCTCCCACTTACAAAATCCAGCCGCAGCTGGTTGCCGCGCGTCGGGAAGGGGAGGGTGGGTGGGGATCCACAAACTTCTACCTCTCTCTACTCTACAGTCTAACTTAACTCGGGTTTTGTACTAAGCAAGCGTGGCTTCGTGGTAACGCGCTCGCTCGGCCGTCTTCACTGACGTCTCGTATGGATTAGGACATGGCAGGTTCAAACCCCGGCACCGACGGGAAAAATAATTTCAATTGAAATTAAATACGTTACGCCACCTATGAGGTGTAAGGTGAACTACGGATGAATTTCGAGTCGAAAATTCGCGGGAAATTTGAAATTTAAAAAGTTTATTTATGAAGAATCTTATTATGCGGTTACACCAAATCCAGCCAGCCGTCCAGCCAACAGAGGGCGGAACAATAGTTTTCCAGCTCTAAAGAGCGGCAAAACTAAAAAATTAAGAGCTAGTTCCCTGTAATGCTTACCTACTAGCTGGCGATCTAAAATGCCGCTTAAAAACTCAAAACGAGCCTAACGAGGAAGACAGGGGGAGGGGTTTAAATAAAAGAAAGCCCAACCCCCTTTAGGCGAACTTAAAAACGCCCGCGAAAAATAACAGTGACGTAATGAGGCCCGTTTCGGCAAAGAAGCAATGGCGGCCTTCCTCCCCACCTAACAGAAAAACTTTCATTGTCTACCGCGAGAGCGGACATATTGGAATCCCACAGGCTTCTACATTACTACTATATTCTACCTTAGATGCTAGGTAATTTGAATAAAAAAAACCCGATTTATTTTTATACCCGTACTATTAATTTAATTAAGTTCAAATTAAATAAAACTGTTCATTAATTAAGCTTCATTAAATCTCGGCTTTATAACCCGAAAACTTTCCCAGGACGCGACTTAATAAATTTCCAAAAATAAATTACACGCATGCACCGAGAATATTTTAAAATATAATTAATCTAAAATATATTTATACCGAGTCAAAATTAAATAAATCCTGATTGTCTCATTAAATTAACACTAAATCACTTCCATCAAGTGACCCACCCTACTACCCTAAAATGGCGGAGGGCTGCCGCGATCGGGGAAGAAGACATTGTTATCTCCCGTTGTAGGTTATGACTTAAGCCTAACGCAACAATTAGCGGCATTAACGAAAACAATACTAAGTTAATTAATTATTTCTATCTCTTAAAAAAATCTTCATTCTAACCCAATTTTATCTAAAAACAGTTCTAAGCCTTAGTGATTAATCCCTGGCTAAAATTAAGCTAATCTCAATAATTAAACGGGCTAAAACTTAAAAATTAAGAGCGAGTTCCCTAATATGCTTACCCCGTCAAGAGCCGGCTAACAAAAAGGACGATCGCCGCGCTTTCGTCACCCTCGTTAACACAATGGAAGAAGACGACCGAACCACCGGCCACCGCGTAGGGGTTTACATAAAAGAAAGCCGAACCCTCCCTTTACGTGAACTAAAAAAATAGTGTCATAACTACAGTATAATTATGGGTTTCATATTAAGCCTAAACATTTGGCTTATACGTCATGGCTAAAGTTCCAATCATAAGAATACCTAAAAATACACCTTCCCTGTATATCCCTTGGCTCAAATTAATCTAATATCAATTATTTAAGGGGCTAAATTGATAATAAAAAAAAGAGAGAGCATCTTACCTTGACAATAGGTCGAACAGCAGAAGACGGCAATTAAGAGGCAGGCAAAGAGTGCAAGGGCTGGAAATAAGAATTTTCAACGGGACAGTATCTTTCTTACAGTTATTGGACACTTGTTCGCTTGTTTTTCGAAAAAAAAAATTACAAATTTCAATTATTTATAGACCAATAACTTTAGGTGGTCCACTGGACAAAAGTGGAAAAAGTATTTTCTTATTTCCGCTCCTGCACTGGCCGCATCACGGTGCTAAATGAATACACTTGCGACGAGATGAAATAGGCCAATGGGGGGAAACGGGGGAGACCACTTCAAGTGGAAACAAAGCTTATTTTTAAACTTATAATTATATATTATTTTTAATAAATGATAGTTTTAATAATTTTTAATGCCAAAATATGGTTTTAGCTTATAAAATTAACGAAATAAAGAAAAGTTGCAGAAAAGATGGCCTTAGCCAATAAGAATGTCAAACTGGCGCGCCATACAATGAACCAATGAAAAGGCGTCGATTCGCGCGCAGTCAGTTACTTCGTCTGCAATTCTTGTTTACCGATAAGGAAACCCGTAAATATTTGTAATTTAATATTATAGAATGAAAAAAAAAGGGATTTCCTATCTATGAAATTGGTTATAGGTGTTTTTGCGGTTCGAAATTCGTAAGAATCAGGCAGATTGACGGCGATTTGTACAGCGCAGCGGCGCTCGCGCAAACACCAAGTCCAAACTCCCAGCCCTTTAAACCACGTGGTTAAGTTTGACAGCTCGTTCAAAAACAAAACAAATGGTAAAGGATAACCTATTTTAACGTTGTGCGTGCGATTTTATGTGATTAATTAATGAAGTGATTAAATAATGAAGTGTTTAAAATGAACTATGTAATTTCTAAACTTATATCGGGAATAAACGTTGTTAATGTTGCCCAATGTGTTGAAGAATTAATTTTAAACTCTGTTGCATCGCTTTTCCATTAGATTGAAAAGAATCGATTTGCATCTATTTCTGCGAGCAAATGTAGGATATCACACTAGTAACTTAAGTGTCATAATTTGTACGATCTTTCTAAATACAGTTTTAGAGGCGAAATGATGTCCAATTCGAGTTGATTGAAAATATATAATCATCTTCAATATCCACTCCAGTCTTCGTTTCTCTTTGGAAAGAATAACCGCGAAATTTAAATGTTTATAAACACATGGTTCACATAATCCACTGTAATTTTAATTAAATAAAATTATACTTTTCCATCGCAATGACGCTATATTTTTTTCTAAGAAGCTTCATAATTTATGCAGGAAGGATTATGGTGAAACAAAATGAATAAATAATAATAATAACCGTATAAAAAATTGGATCTACTTGTAACACGCGATGGGGAAAAAAGGTGGGCTAGAAACATTAGGGTAATTAACAAAACGCATTACAGTCTGCGCCAATTTCATTTAACTTAAGAGCTTTACCACGATTGTACAATAAGTTAAATAACACTCTGAAACAGTTGCTCGAAGGTAACGTGCGATACACCTCGCCTCAATTGTGACATAAACTTTCGGATAATAATTATAATTAAAAGTAAGTTGAAAATTTTATTTTCTATTATTCTAAATGTTTACCAGCAACAACCTAAGTAAGTAAAAGTAAATATACCTTGATCAATTCCATTGTCTTTCATTTGCAAAAGTAAATAAATACCCCTATATAGTTGCATTAATTTAACGACTACCCGAGTTGTCAGTAAAATCAATACAAAACTAATTTAATCATCTAGATTCGTTTATTGGATAATTTATGCGACTAATATTTGCATTAGAAAGAAGGTATTTGGTAATAAAAAAGTTAAACCAAAAATAAAGATATACGAGTGCCACTTTTTCTATAATGTACACGTTAATCCCCTGAGAATTGTCATGAATTCGCGTGATATCATTTTATTTAGTTCGCTTCTTGTTTGCCGTAGATAACCTACGTGAATAACTTTGTTTTCGGTTAGAGCCGCTCCCATATCTTTGTCGTATTCCACAAGTAAAGGTGGTTACCCTGTTGTTCCTAAACAATTCTTGGGCGGGCGTTGATATCAAAATGATTAATCCGACCTATTATATAATAATTACCATTTGGTATCAATTATTACAAGAGATGAGTGCGCGAGATTTAACCGATTTAATTGCTGATGAAACGGAAGATAATGATTTGACTGATGATAAAATACAGCCAAATTTCTGGAAGGTAATATAAAAGCTATAGGGTTGCGTCTTTCAAAGTTCCCAGACGTTTCAACGTTTTCCCTGATCAATTTGAGTTTGTTGAAAAGTCAGAAATGTTACTTCACTCTAGTACAACTATAGGAAAAAATTTTTCTGACCCCTATAGTTTCAAATTCAGTGACTTTCCCAGGTACTAGCTGTACTGTGGCGAAATAATTTTGGGGTTGTTTCTCCCTAGAACTAAGTGATTAAATTTAATCGCGCACTTGATCTTAATTAACTCTCAACGTGTATGGTTAAAATCAGTGATATGCCATAATCACGTTTCCCCTTACGTTTTCATAATGTATAGTTAAATATTTAGGCGCCTAGAGAAAGAAAGAAAGAAAGAAAAACAGCTAGAAGCCATATATTAATTGCAATTTTTTCTTAATGAATTATGAATCACGCATCATTCAGTCATCCAATCAAGGCAGAGCTCGTGCTCGGAAATCAATAACTAATTTGTTAATTACGGCGATTAAACATTAGAAGGTTTTAAATCAAATAAGTATAAAATATAGGTGAATTAATTTCAGATGGCGAAGGCAGTTATGGAACCGACGAAGCTGAATATGACTTTGAAAGTGGTCGCTAATAGCGTAAGTCACGAATTAATTAAGTAAATATGGTTAAGTACTTCGAAATCCAGGTACAACCCAAGAAGGGGAGAGTTTAATATTGAAAGAACTGGGAGTATTTGCCCTTTTTGTGGTTGCGTATAAAAACGGGTGAAATCAGACCAAACGTGACCGGAAAGAGACTTACATATTTTTCTTGACAGTTCTTTCCATACGTTACGATACTTGAAAAGCCACCGGAAGACATAACCTACTCCGGACCAGCCATCGAAATCCTGCAAGGATTAGCGCAATCCATTGGATTCGGGTACGTTGACCTTGGAAGTAATTGTCTTTATTAATTAACGCGAGTTTCACGCAGATACAACATCTCGAAGGTGACTGAACAAGGGAGGTTCAGCGCGAAAACCGGAAATTGGTCCGGAGCCATGGGAATGCTTGCCGCCGATGTCAGTAATAATTGCTATAACATGAATTTGTAAAATATGACCTTATCTTTTGTCTCGCAGAAAGTGGATATTGCCGCCATGCCATTTATGATAAACATGCAGCGGTACAGTTATGTTTGGTTCACGCCCCACGTCATGGCGCAGGACATCACCATACTGGCCGCCCAGAAAAAGGGCGAAATAATCAACGAAGTCAGTTTCACGGCGCCCATGGATTTGGACGTTTGGTTGTACGTTTTTCTGGCCATCGCAGTGGCCATATTGTTGTTCTATTTCATCAGGGTGGTCGAAATGAAAGTGGTCAAAAATCAACGGGCTAGTTTGTACCTTTTGGCCAAACACGCCGTACATTTCTTGGGTGTCATGGTCGGAGAAGGTTTGTTTGACTACGCTACCCATTAAGATTTGTACGAATTAATTAGGGGTTTTACTAATTAGGCATAACGGAAGTGGCCTGCATCTTTGAATCGGAGAAAGTCTTAGTTGGATTCTTCTGGATTTTCGCCATCATTGTTAGCTACTGGTATCAAGGGTTTCTAAGTTCCAATATGGTCTTGGGTGACGATGACGGTCGAATCAATACAATGAGTGATTTGGCTGAAAAACAAGAAGTTCGACCCGTTTTGATTAAAGGAACATCAGTCGCCAGTATTTTAGAGGTCAGAGTTCGCCTAGGCCTAATTTGACCAAATAAATGCAGGCTTAGCAAAATGTTCTCGCATTTAGAATTCACCCGACGAGGACTTTCAAGGAGTGTGGAGAAATATCGAGACACTGGGGGAAAACGAGAGCATCGTGTCTGGTAAACAGATCTACGGTTTACCGATGTTCAAGGAAGTAATGAACCAACGAGTGGCCATCATTGCTGGAAGAATGTCTTCCGATTTTAAACTAGCCCAACAATGCTCTCATCTTAAAGACGGCAATTTTTACTTCGCCGAGGAATCCTTCTTCCCGCATTTTATCGCTTTGGCCGGCAAAAAGAAATTGAACAATTCGTTGAAATTGAAAATCAGACTCAAGTCAGTAACCCGATTTCTCTCTCCCCCGACGTTGCGTTACTGACACACCGATTTAATAACCTTTTCAGAATGAGATTACTGGACGAAACGGGGGTCATTCCCCACATGTTTAATTTGATTAAATATAAGATGCCAGTATGTTTAACGGAGGAAGCCGATACTAATTACAGCGCGTTAGACTTGATCGCCCTGATACAAGGAGTTTGGTTACTGATAGCGGGATACGTAGTCGGAATGTCCATCCTTATTATCGAATTCTTCCTAAAGTTTTCAAAGGTCAATGCTCAACGTAGTCATCAACAGTTGCAGAGACATCGTTCCTCTCAACGTCGACGTACTCTGGATTCACCAGCGCCTCCAACGTAAGTACCTTAACTGTATTTATAATAAATTCATTTTTGCCCCCTATCCTACCCTGTCCTATAGCTACGTCATCTTTGGATGGATTATTTGCATTGTTTAAAACTTAATTGACGCCATATTTATGAAATTATAATAAACACCGTGAATTATTTGAACATTTTCATAAAACAGGATTCGTGGATTTTTGACGCATAAGTCAATTTATAGCTGGCAAACCGTAAGTCTACACTCATGCACCCAATTGTCACTGTGAAAATGGCCGCCGCGTTTCAATCTTAAAAAAACACGACCCAATAGTTAAAACCCCCTTTTCTAAGATCGCAAAGATACTACGATACAAACACCCCCGCGCTGGAAAATGTTAATTAGTACTTATTACAATTAATTATTTAGAAATTTAAAACTATTTATTCCCTTATCCCGACAGACATCTATCTACAGCTCAACGCGATTACCTGAATGAAGCTGTCCCACTCGTTCTTGGGGTTAGAGGTCACGAGAGTTCGTACGGCCGTCGGAGATCAAAGACTTACAATTTTTGGGAAATCGCGTCGAGCACTGAACCATTTGAATACGATCCAGCGCAGGAGTACGAGGCATTCATCAGATTTCGATACCCAAAATACTACTAAGGCCATACCTCCCATACCATAAATAATCATCAGATTTCGATACCCAAAATACTACTAAGGCCATCCCTCCCATACCATAAATAATCATCAGATTTCGATACCCAAAATACTACTAAGGCCATCCCTCCCATACCATAAATAATCATCAGATTTCGATACCCAAAATACTACTAAGGCCATCCCTCCCATACCATAAATAATCATCAGATTTCGATACCCAAAATACTACTAAGGCCATACCTCCCATACCATAAATAATCATCAGATTTCGATACCCAAAATACTACTAATCATTATAACCCCCCTTATGTAATATATGTTAAATAATTATCACCCATCACGTGTTTGCGTGACGTATTTCAATTTCTTTTTTTTAAGTAATATATTTAATAGACAAAAATAAAACTTCAACCATGATTTTTCGTTTTTAAATTTAAACTTGAAAAAACTTCAACAAGATATTATTATATTGATTGTTATTATTGGTTATACTTACTTATTAAAAAGTTATTTACTTTTGCGCGTATTATTTGTTTATTTGTTTATTTATTTATTTATTTTAAAATAAGCATTGCATGGAGTTGCGTAGAAATAGAAGTATCTTGACCTCTGTACTAGAACGGTCAAGAACTGGCCACTAAACTAATCGACGTTTTGTCCAGATTCTTCGATTGATTAGAGGAGATATTTGTATTGGCGTCAGAATGATTACCATTTATGGATAATTTCTCGGAAACGAGATGACTCAAACCGGAAGTATCTTCTACTTCCGATAAAACTTCGTCCAAAGCTTTGACTAATACTCGGGCGTCTTCCATATTAAAAACCATGGGTGGTTTGAATTTTAAAACATTACCATATTTTCCTTCGGTACTAATTAAAATATATCGTTGCTTCATTCTATATAATAATTAAATAGAAACAAATTAACATAAAGTTAATTAACGGAAGTAATGACTTTACAATTTAATTACGTGTTCCGCTTCGGTAATCGCGGGTTCTTTCGTTTTTTGATTTCTCACTAAGTCAATTCCGATAAACATACCTTTCCCCCTTTTAACGATGATTAATTAATTAACTTAAATCTTAACTACTTTAATTAATAATTAATTACCTAACATCGCCAACAAGTGGATGCCTGGGCATTAAATCAATCAGAGCGTTTGTCAAGTAATTGCCAATTGCAATTGCATTATCGCGTAAGTTTTCCTTTTCGACGACGTCAAGGACAGCGCTGGTTATTGCCAACGACACCGGATTGCCACCGTACTGCAATTCACTGATATTAACAGCGAGTGAAAATGGTTTTCCCGGTAAAAATTTAAATTAACGTACAGTATTGAAATATTCGATTCCGAGGTCTTCGAAACTACGGGCGATTTCTATTGTTGTTATAACAGCAGCTACCGGGTGACCATTACCAATTGGTTTCCCGAGACAGACGATATCGGGGACTAAGTCTTTAATTAATTAAAATTAATTATTTTAGCTAATTAAACACGCGTCAATCTATAGAGAACAATACCATCGCCGTATTGTTGGAACGCCCACATATGGCTTCCAATTCGACCAAAACCAGTTTGAACTTCATCCGCGATGCAAACTCCGCCCGCTTCTCGGACATATCTGTATTGATTGCAATTCTAAGATAAGGTACTTGTAATATTTTGAGTGTAGACCGTGTTTCTTTCCATTAATTCAAGAAAAGAAGTGCTCAAACAACATAAGGGTTGGACGACGTCTTGTGTTATATCCCTGGCGCCAAGAAGAACCCCTAGTCGGCTACCCTCCCTAAGCGTGTAGTGAACTTGGCGCCAGGGCAGGGTACCTCCGTAAGTCATAAATGGAATAGGTCTATTAACGTACTTGTAAACATTTTTCAAGTAATTGTCCGGTAACACTACTTGTCCGCCGCAACTGATCATGGACTCAGCTAGAAAGCCGGCAATCTTTCGTCCTTTGGAGTGAGCGGTGTCAATAAGTTTCTTGACTTCGTCGGCGTACAACTGTCCCAAATCGGCGGCGTCACCAAGTTCGGATCTCTGGTACATTCCCCGGTAAGAGCAAGGCAAAGGGGCCTATTTGTACACAATGAGGCCACGGTTGGTACATATGACGTACGCGTCGATTATGGGATGGGGGGGAGGTCAAAGGTTAGTGGTTAACAAGAGTAATTCATTCACCACGTGAACCCAGTTTTTCTGTCGGCCGTTTTTCATTTTCAAGAATTTGTACGGGCTGATGTCAGTCATGGAAGTAAGGTGGCCGTGATAAGCTCTGACGGTTTAATACATTAAAAATGTCAGCGGGTAATTAAGAATAATTACGGTAATTTAAGTAATTACCCATCTAAAACGATGAGGTCTTTATGGCCTGTATGTGCGCGAGATAATCTTAAGGCTAAATCATTCGCTTCTGATCTACAAAGATATATTTTAAATAATTAAAATCTCTTAAACTAATTAACATATTCATTAATTACTATAACCCAAAGATTTGTCATAATCTGGGTCATCTCTGGTTAAAATTTCGTAACCCTAACCCGCGGCAATTCCCAGAAAAAAATGACTTTAAATGTATATCCTCAGTCACGCCCATAGAAATAACATTAGCGACAAGTTGATTTAATATATTTAATTTCTCCTAAACTAATTAGCCGATTACTTAACCGCGATAACTAATGTATATGTACTAATTAGTAGTATATTTGCACAAAATTTGGTAGAGATATCTCAAGCCAATTTTGAGAAAATTGGATTTTAGTGTGTCGACCGAAAACCCTTTTCGTTAATTATAAATGACCTTCGATGTTTGAGCTTGATTTCAAAATAGATTATCATAAGCCTTTAAATCCAGTCCCTGAATAAAACCAGTTTTTACCAAAACGGGAAACTTTATCTAAACCATGAATCTATATAACTATGAATATACAGCTCTATCATATGCCCTTTCTATCATGTCGATTTGGTTTAGGTGTTACCCTACTAGCTTTGACGCGTTTTGCGTAGCTCTAGTAGCCAATCACGAGACAAGAGGAAGTGACGTTTCGAATTTACACAACCCCGGACTCCCCCTCCCTTCTCCCGCTCCTAACTCTAGCAGGCACGTGACTGATGTCTCCTTTCGCTAAGCCCCGCCCAAACCTTATCGAGAGGTTAGACAGCGTAACGCAGCTGTATATTCATAGTTATATAGATTCATGCTAAACGTTTAAAAAATAGATATAATTCTCATTTACGTCAATGTGCACCGTCAAAACAATTATATTTGCGATTAAGGTAATCTTTTAATCTCTTTGACGTAAAAATATCTTTGATAAAAGAAATACAATCTATTTTTGTTGTTCCATTAAGATAAACGTTCAACAAAAACCTTAAATTTAATTTACAAATCTCCGTTCAAATGATAAACTTATACAAAACCTCAAAAGCTGTAAAAATTCTAAAGCCTCCGATGTATCTTTTAAAAACACATTACCGCTATACTTTTCGTCGGGAATGCATATAGTTAATAGGAATAATCGTGTCCCCCCCCCCATATCCCATTTCCATAGTTTCTATACGTCGGGTTTGAGTACTATACGTCACTACTACGTAATGATTCCTAGTAGGTGTATGTATCCCTGGGAGAATAATAAACTCTAGGGGGCTGAGTTTGGAACGAATTTAGGTAGAGTGAGAGAGTCCGATACAAAGTGAAGTGGACGAGGGGTAAATCACACCTGACGATGGGTGACCCCATGTCCACTATATTTGAAAAATAATCCCTTCAGAGTGGTTTACCCCTCGGAATTTGGCGGTGTATGGTCGTTTTGATAACAGTTTCGTTTCTGTTGTTTAGCGAAAGATAAAAACGTTTTTGGAAAAATGAAGGACACTTGTCGAAAAAAGAGACGCGGTATCGTGTTTTCGACAGAGTAGGGGTTAAAAGGTCAAGATGAGTCGATCGTTGTTGATATTATTATATTATTAGTGATGCCTGATTTTCAATGGGATTATTTAAAAAAAAAAATAAAAAAAAACTTGTATTTTTACCCCGAATTGACGAAATAACAGACTGAAAGTTGATTAGGGAAATAACTGGCCAGTCTTTGGGCGTACATGACCAAGTTATCGTGCAAGTAACGACTGTTTGTGCTTAAATTCGCCATTTGTCTCGAACCGGCGGCTACGACATGCGGGTGACAGTGTCCCACTGAAAAAAATAAACAAATAGACAACTTGACTTCATCCTCTTTAATAATTTTATCAATTATTTAACAACAATTGATAATTTACCATGCGCGACGTTATTAATGCAATCCAAGTATCTTTGACCTTTTTCATCGTACATATATTGACCTTTGCCCCTAACGATTTTTATGGGGTTCGATTTGAAAAAGAGCGTACAAGAACCCCTAGAAATGAAGTTAAATAATATTTTTTTTAATATCTTCTAAAAATATGCCATCGAATCACGTGATTAAAGAGAGTTGAACAGATTATGTATGGAGGCCCTTAATTGATAAGAAATCTATTAGAATGCGGGAAAAGAAACAATAAAAAACGGAGAGAGGTTCTTCCTCTTTGTCAAAGATAAAACAATTGACATATTTAAAACATGTTTGTTTAGTGATAATTAATGTTTATCTTTAAACAAACAATTTTTTCTCGATTTCGAAATAGAGAGTTTAAGCTACTAAATCATAGTTTCAACTAAAGATGGTTTTGTCGGTCCCCCAGTGTTGCCAGGCCGTTGGTGAGTCAAGAGACATAGATATAGTAAACATATCTATGTCAAGAGATTGCAGAGAGAGAAAGGCTAGCAGTTCAGCTTGAATCACAGATGGTCTGACAACACTGCACTGAAGCTAATGGTGAGCGAGATAGAGGGGGGGGGGGCGTGGGAATTTTCTCTAGCCCATTTATTGAAAAGACTAAAAATTCCCGCCATAAATGAAAAATAAAAAGTCGACTTTAGGTCTAGTAAAGTTTCGATTTTACGTTCGCAGTTGCTATAAGTGTAAACGACACGATAATGATGATGCGTGCAGTTAGTATGTTTATATCTGAAGGTCATGCCTACGTGTACATGTATATAGAAACACTTTCTGGGTCAATTTGTGTCCAAACCAACCCGGAAAAAAGGGGGCGGGGCGAGGGAATCAATTCCCAAAATATATACGAAATTGCTAGCTTAGGTGTCGAATTGATTTATTGATGGATTGTTACACAAAAAAAGTGTCCCTGCTGCTTTATGGTTCAATTATTAGATGAACATTTTGATTGGTTAATAGAGTTTAAGTATTTTATCTTTAACTCCCTCGGGAAATTTTGCTTCTATATAATTAGGTACGTTGAAAAACCATCCATAGGCAAAACCTGCTTTACATTAAAAAGGTTTCATCTATTCCGAGAACGGGTTGTCAAAAAAATTCTTATATTATAAATGATATATTACTCGCTTAATTAAAGTTTTCACATTAAAATTTTTTCCAAGGTTAGACAATCGTATTTATGCACGCGTACAATAATTTACATGGAAAGTATTATAGAAATTGAGGAATAAATTTTAACACATTAAAAAAGATACACGGAATCCCTTGGAAATTTGGAACTCACCCAATAAATGTTTTACGCAATCTTAATGTTTCGTCTCTAGGTAACTCTTCCTTTACATCGCTGTCGCTATGACATTCATTTTGGGACATTTTAAGTTAAATTTAAGTTATTTAATTATTTTCTAATTAACGGTTAAACAATTAAAACGGGATAGAGCCGCGTGGGTTTCGCTCCGAAAGCGCGAGCGACGACGGGACGATCCGATTCAGGCTGATGTTAACGCTCAGCTGTGAAGCCGCAATAGCACGCGCGCTGACAAACGGCGGGAGAAACGTCGCGCTCTCCCCCCTTTCTCTCTATTGCAGCACTAGTGACGTCACGAAACTTCCACAACCAACCACATAGGGCACCGCATTAATAGGGTTAAAGGGCGAGTGTCATAAGTTTTATTTATTTTTGGAAATGAGCCATTTCATTAGACAAGCATAATTTAGAAATAATCTAGGGAGAAAGGAAACAGATCAATTTTCGGTTTGTAGAAAATGATAAACGTCAATAATACGGCCACGGAAACCAGCCTAATCCGGAAAAACTAAGTTAATGAGTTTATGCTAATGAGATGTGTTTCCAGCCCCTATCAATAGCGATTACAAAACCTAGAATACATCTGTACTAAACATATACGTGCTTCCATTCTTTACAGCTGTACAAAACTAGTTTTGAGAAATAATTTGCATATACAATCTTTTGATAAACGCCAAAAAACAACACCACGTGGCTTTGTTTTTAGACGAAAGTGTAATTGAATAATAAAATTAATGAACACTGATGAAATGTAATCATTGTAACATGATTAAACTTAAAATTATGAATTAGAAAATAAATTGTATTTTAATTTACGCGCGATGTTTATGGACAGACAAGATAATTTGAAAATCATTAGCCCCCTTATATACTATTAGTTATTGGGTGCACTGGCGCCATCTATGTTGAAGCTTTGGAACTATTCCAATGACATTTTAAAAATAAAAAATTATGAATTAATTATTAATTAATTAATTGACAGGGGTTGTTTCAAATATTTGTAAACGTGAATATTTAATTTTAGGATGTGATTTTTACTTAATTAAAATAGAGAAAAAATGGTAATTTGATATGCAAATTAGGTTTAATAACGCAGGTATCGCCATCTATTTAGAACGCGGGTAAATTAAATAGAAAAAGTTGTCAAAATTCCGCGAAAAGATGGAGGAGACTGGGAAATTAAATTCTTTGCGGGAAAAATCGAGGAAAAGGAGGCTTTTATTGGCTAAACAAGTAAGTTTTAATCGTGATTAAATTTGATTTAAATAGGAACTAAACTTTAATCTCCTATAGTTTGGGGCCGAAAGCGTCGAAAATTTGAGGGAAATATTGGGAACCAGTGACAATGCATCTCCGAAACAAGCCAAGTAAGCGCGTTTGTCACTTTTAATAGCCTTAATTAAGTTAAATTAATCTTGATTAAACTATAAAGGGATACTACCACGAAAGAAGAAGAGCCTAAACAATCGGAGGAAACAAATTTGGAAGCGAATATTGAAAGTTTAAAGAGTGAAATTGCTCTTGAAGGAGAAGTTCATACTTATAAAGATTCCAGTACCTTTTTAAAAGTAATTAAAATTAATTTCCTGGTTAAATATTAAACTAATCAATATTTAAACGTATCAGGGAACTCAAAGTGCCAACCCCCATAATGATTACTGCCAACACTTTGTTGATACTGGTCAAAGGCCACAAAACTTTATCCGTGACGTTGGCTTAGCTGACCGATTTGAAGAATACCCAAAACTAAAAGAACTAATCAGATTGAAAGACGATCTGATCGCGAAAACAGCCACGCCCCCAATGTACCTCAAATGTGACGTCAAAACATTTGATCTGCGTGAATTAAACTCCCAATTTGATGTCATATTAGTTGAACCACCCTTGGAAGAATACCAGAGGAGTCAAGGGGTCACAAACATGCAGTTTTGGTCATGGGAGGACGTAAGATATTAAATAAAATAAATATTAAACTTAATTGGCCTTATTCCTGATCAACGCCACCGAGGCGTAGCGGCGACTTTTGGAACTATAATAATACGGTAGCCAATCAGAGGTGGCGCTGGAGTCGATGGACTCTGATGGAGATCTGTTATTTTCTATGTTTTGATTATTACCGCTTCAACTTCAAAAAACACGTTTTAACTAATTATTATTAACCTAATAATCTCCAAATAGACCAAAATCGAATGAAAACTTACTCCGAAAGTCTTATTTCATAATATTAGACAGAATAAGAAAGGTAAAATCAACTTTTAATGCTTTTGAAACCATATCGCTTGTTAAGCCTTGGCTAGGATCCATCGACTCCACCGCCACCTGTAATTGGCTACCGTATTATTATAGTTCCAAAAGTCGCCGCTACGCCTCGGTGGCGTTGATCAGGAATAAGGCCAATTACTCACCGCATTTAATTTTTAAATTAATTAGATAATGAAAATAGACATTGAGGAAGTTGCTGCACCGAGATCATTTCTATTTTTATGGTGTGGTTCATCTGATGGTCTTGATTTAGGGAGACAAGTACATAAACCAGACTAAAACTAATTAAAATCTTAAATAATAATTAATTAATTTTCCTTTAATTAGTGCTTAAGAAAATGGGGTTTCAGACGTTGCGAAGATATTTGCTGGATTAAAACAAACATTAAAAATCCAACCAACACGGGAACAAAAAACTTGGAACCTAAAGCTATATTCCAACGTACCAAGGAACATTGTTTAATGGGGATTAAAGGAACAGTACGACGTAGTACTGACGGAGATTTCATCCACGCTAATGTAGACATTGACCTAATAATCGCGGAAGAACCACCTTATGGAAGTTTAGAAAAACCCGAAGAGATATTTCACATTATAGAACATTTTTGTCTAGGAAGACGTAGGTTGCATATCTTTGGACATGATACCACAATCAGACCGGGTTGGTTATCAATTGGACCCGAGTTGACCAATAGTAACTTTAATTCCGAGACTTTTAATGGTTATTTTAATAAGGGACCCCAGGATTATTTGACAGGGTGTACCGAACGTATCGAAGCGTTAAGACCCAAATCTCCGCCTCCTAAAGGAAAAGGGAGCGCCGCTGGGGGCAGTGGGTCATCAAGGGGGGCTGGGGGAAGGGGTAAAGGATTCGGGGGAAGAGGTAGAGGACGCGGACGTTAATTAAACATCATTTTATTACAATTAAAACTAAATAATGTACGTGAAAACTAATAAACTTTCGTGTAAAATTTTCAATAAAATGATTTTTTTCAAAGATGCTTAATTGCTGCATTGATTTCAGATCATTTTTATGTTAAGAAATAAAGTTACGTAAAACAATAATAATAATAATACATATATATTTGTTTGTTTGTTTGTTTTTTTAACAATAAATTTATCGCGAGGGTTGCAAAAGATTAAGCTATAATTAATTATTTAATTTACAGCGTTTAAGACTAAAAAATTCATTAGTTTCTTTCTTTCTATAAGAAGTTGGGCTCAAAAATTAAGTTAAGAATATTATTATTAAGATTTCCTGAAGCATATGAAATAAGCTAAATTATTAATTAATTAATAATTAGGCCAAAATAATAATAATGACGGAAAAACAAACTGCGCTGATTAACTGACACAAAAACACGTCCAGTTTATAATTTACTCTCAAGAGAAGTTAATATTTAATAACCAATTCAAATTTGATTTCTTCGACGCGTGTGTTAAGTTTCCCTTTATAATTTTTCGCACCTAAAGTTTGTTTTCATCGTTATATATAAACTCGTGGTATTAATATTATTATTAATTATGGCATCTCGTCAAACTCAAATTAGGAATTTTTCGCTTAATCCATCAATTATCAGTCGTTTTCAGGTAATCTCTTTGTAAATTGATCAATTTCCAAGGGTTTTTACTTCTTTTTTCCATGGGAAAAATGTTCAGTTGGCCTAAATAGGCTTAAATGCGCTCAAACCTTGACTAGAGATGGTCCCATGATAAGCCTGTATTTGTTTTTTATTTTTTTGGTGATATTATATTTTTCTTTAATAAATCTTTGCTTGTTTTTTTTTTTGGATGAACATTTCATGGTTTGTTGTTGGTAATTGTCAATATTAAATGCTGCGGTTATTTGTTTTTGGTACTCGACGGTACGTGTCTCGAAATACGCCCACAAAACAATCCCCCGATAAAAATGATACCAAAAAATGCCAGAGCTACAACAATGAAGTAATTACGGGCCGGAGAATCGACAACTTGACGTAAAAGTTCCTCAACTGATTCAGCTGGAGATACCTGATACATTCGTTCGTTCATTCATTGAAGATTACTTACCCTTTAAATTGGCCATATGTCTAATCAGCGCCACTAGCGGATGGTCTGAAAACTACTCCCATAGAGTCTAGGTATATTTAAGCGGGTTTGCAGAATTTCCGTCAGATGGCGCGGCGTTCGAGCCACCTGGCTATGATTCTGCAAACCCTCTTAAATATACCTAGACTCTATGGGAGTAGTTTTCAGACCATCCGCTAGTGGCGCTGATTAGACATATGGCCAATTAAATTAAATTAAGAGATTAATGGTAATTACTTGGGCCGCGTATTCGAACATCTCCATTCTTTTTGATAAAGTAGTTTTGCATTCTACTGTTAAAGTAGCGCTGCCTGATTCGACTGTTGCTAATAAACAAGATAACTCTGCAAAAGTAATATGAAGAAAAACGGATGAAATTATTAATTAGTTAATTAATTGTAAATTAATTAATAGACTAATTTACGTCGTCCATGACCAGCAGGAACGTCGGAACAATAATGTTTCAAATCTTGTACGCAAACTCGATATAATAAAGGATCAGAATGTATATCCGCCTTTCCTTCAAAGATATAACGCGCTAATTCTTTTCTACACGCTTCATTTGAGATTGCCTTTTCTTGGAATTTCATTTTTAAACATTCCTCTTTGTCGCCTTCGTCGCGACATTTCTCGTGAATCTGTGTGGCGCGCAATTAAACGTATTAATTAATTAATTACATCGCTAAGTAATTAATTAATTAATAACGGTATACTTCTTCGGAACAAGCTTTGACCAAAACGGCGTCAAGTTGGACATCCCAACCGGAGTCTCTCATGACGCTCATAACTTCAACATCGCACATTTGCGATAATCTATTTTTCCTGTATTCTTTTTTTAAACAAGCGATTACCTGAAACGTTTAACGAGTATCTAATTAAACCCCCCGTAACTACTCAAATCGCGTAATTAGCCTTATTCCTGATCAGCGCCACCTACCCATAGCGGCGACTTTGAGAACTACTATAAGCGGCAAGCCAACCAGAAGTCACTAAAATCTGGTGACGTCACTGACGGGCACTCACGGGGTCTTACCAAAAATGACGTCACCAGATTTTAGCGACATCTGGTTGGCTTGCCGCTTATAGTAGTTCTCAAAGTCGCCGCTATGGGTAGGTGGCGCTGATCAGGAATAAGGCTAATTAAGGGCCTTAATTACTTTTCCTTCGAAGAGATTATCCTGCACCTCTTTATCAATAATTTTACTGCAAAATTTGGGTATATCGTCAATGCAGGCTTTTTTTAATCGAGGATTTAATCGGTAATCTAAATTTTGTTCTATTAGTCTTTTAATGACTAATTTTCGACAAATTGGTTCCATGGCCGTGTTTAACTTATTGTCTTTCAAACAATAAAGTACTTGCGACAATTCAACGTCGCTACAAAATTTTTTAATGGACGCTTTGCAATGATGCATCAAATAAGAGTCAACCGCGTTATCGACCATTTCGACTTTTTCGCGGTTGAAAATTATCTTATGACAAGCGATTGATAATTGCTTTTGATGATCTTTAAGACATTCTTGCATCTAAAGTTAAAGAAAGGGCAAGGCGCTCGTAACTTTGAAGCAAAACGCGGTGACTGGTAACGCGTCACAAGTACCTGAGATTCGCCAACGTTAGTATCGGGACAAAACTTTTTTTGATCATCTTTACACGCTTTGTCTAACGATGGATCTAATAAAATATTTTCAGACTAAAACCCGGAGAGTTTAATTAATTAATTAATTAATTAACTTAATCATGATCCAATTTATAAATTAAAGTTTTTACTCTTTGTAAAAGCTCAGCTCTAAGTTGACCCCGACAATCTTTCGAAATACGATTACGTCTATTACTTAAGGTATCATTTGTTACGATACCGCTTAAACAAGTTACAACATCCGATCTAACGATTAAATTAAAGTTAAGTTAAGTTAAAGAATGATGTCCCCCTTGAAGTTGACTTAACCATCATCATCAGTAGTTACACCTACACAGATATCCAATCACGCAAGATGGATGGATGTCCGGCCATTTTGAATTAGTGCATGGATATCTGGATAGGTATAACTACTGATAGACGCGAGACTAACTTAGTTTTGACCAATTTGCAAAAGGCTAAAACGTCTTTTTTACACGCTTCTTTGAATTTGAAAGTAAAACGATAATCTTTCAAAGTAATCTAAATATAATGAAGTAATTAAGTGAAGAAGGAAAAAAGTTTGAAATAAATAACTTGGTAAATAATTACAAACCAGTTGAAAATGTTCAACAGCAACTCGACATTTTTGCGTGTTCTTCATTTCGGGTGTGTTTTTGTGCGTGATTAAACACTGGATCAAGTCACCTTGATCGACGTCTTTCGCTCTCATTTCCTTGCAAAAGAGATTAAGTATCGAATCGCAAGCTCGATAAAGTGGATAATTCAACTCCAAATGTTCAGCTTCTTCTTCGGTATAATTTGAAACGGCGTTAAAACATTCCTTGCTCTTAATATCCTTCAATTTTTGTTGCAAACACGTCAATTCCTGTCCCCTATCGACATTTTCGCTACATAACCTAGAAAGATCTCCTAAACATGGTTCCTCAATTTCGGGTTGAAGGTCGACGCTCGCGGCGCGTTGTCTCATGACGCGCTTTAATTCGTAGAGACATTCTTTCTCCAGCTAATTAATTAATTACATTCACCATTAATTAATTAACAAAGGTATGGACACCTATCTTCTAGGGTTGGTAACGTACTCGAACATTTTGATCTGGATGATAAGCGTATCGATAAAGACACGGTAAAACAATTGGACCACGTTCAGGGTCCATTTTTGAGGGTTTATCATGCCACTCTTTTTTCGCGTGGCAATGGACTTCCGCGTCTTTTTGGCAAGATTTGTATAACATGAAATCTAATCTATAATATTTAACGATAAGTTCAGTTTCTTTTAAACCCCAACTATCACTAATTCCTAATTACTTGAAATCTCTGGCTACAAAATACTGAATTTGAAGTAAGATCTCTTTGCAACTTTCCCTCATATTAGGAGAGTCAATGTGGTCCATTAAACACGATAAAATTCTAAGAGTATTTTTAATTTAAGGAGTGAAACAATTTGAAACTCAGTTCAATCGATTGATTGATTGAATTAGCCTTATTCCTGATCAGCGCCACCTACCCATAGCGGCGACTTTGAGAACTACTGTAAGCGGCAAGCCAATCAGATGTCGCTAAAATCTGGTGACGTCACTATCTGGCACTCTCGGGTCTTACCAAAAATGACGTCACCAGATTTTAGCGACATCTGATTGGCTTGCCGCTTACAGTAGTTCTCAAAGTCACCGCTATGGGTAGATGGCGCTGATCAGGAATAAGGCTAATTGGTCTTACCGTCCTTGACCAGGACTGACATCGTTACAAATAGAATTAACTACGGGTTCGCAAGCTTCTTGGAATAAAGGATCTACCTTCCAACTTTCCCCGATATCAACTTCTTTCAATAATAATTCCACCTTATTGTTTAACGTAAAAAAATAAATCATCAAAGTTTCCTTCCTACAAAGCTACAATGAATTTCAAACTGACTTCTCTTCGGCATTTATCAGAAATTCTGTTTCCCGTCTTCCTAGACGGTCTAGCGTGCGCCATTAAGCAATGAATCGTTTTCCCACCCCCTTCTAAGTGTTTACAGAAATTGATAATGTCCTGTTCGCAGGCTGACGCCAAATCAGGTGTGAATTTATAATTTTCCATTAAGGCTTTACGATGGTCTTTCATCTCGGCTTGACATTCCCCTTCGACGGGGTACCCTTTCCTAATTGCGTTTTCGAGACATAAAAGTATTTGGGCCAATCGAAATTCCCTTCTTTCCGAAGTGTCATCTCGACAATGGTACATTTTAATGTCTTCCCGACAAGCTTTAGCCAATCCTCTATTGACTTTGTAGTCCTGAACGACTAATTTCTCTCTTTGAAACAATTTATCTCGACACTTTTGAAGGGGTTAAAAATAAAACTCTTATAATAAACAAATTCGGAAGTTTAAAATATTTCATACTTCCGAACTCATCTCGCGGTCCATTTTGTGTCTCATTAGACAACGATAGACCCTTCCTTCCCCAGACATGACTCGACTACAAAATTTCTCTCTATCATCGCGACAAGCGAAGAATAAAGGACGATCTAAATGGAAATCGTCACTTTGAAGTTCGGCAACTCTTAATATCTCGTGCCGACAAGCTGGCTCCAATTTTTCAGATTTTTTTGATAAACATTCTATGGTTTTGCCTTGACTATGCGGAGCCTGTTTTACCCAAAATTACTTAAAAATTTTGAATTCAAAGTTGATTACAAATGTAATTTTTTACATTATCAACGTCGGAATTAAGCCTTCCACATTGAAATTCTGATATGTCTCTTTGGCAGGACGTTGTGAATTTGTATATTAAGCGATAATCGCTAAAGACAATAGCTTCCATTTTTTTCAAGAAACTTTGACAACTCTCTTCGGTCGAGTTGTCAGTGAATTCCATTAAACAATATAGCAACTGGCCCTCTTCACCCTTTTTAGCGTGACATTCTGGGTGCTACGGGCAAATATTTTCAAGGTATTACACCCGTGCATTAAGTTGGTTCAAACAGGAACTTATACCCATTCTTGAAGTGGGCCAAAAGCCATATGCCCTATACTGCGATGTGTGGGGTAAAAGAGGGTAAGAGCGTAATCTCGCTCCACACCTTGATTTATAGCTGACAACACGTTACCATAAGTTTATAAGATATCTTCCATAAGTTTGTCATTGGTTACTGAGAGTTTGACATAAAGTGACGTAGGTGAAACGTCATAGATTCTCGTAAAGCGACGCCTGGTTAAGGATGATTGGGGGAGATACGAAATCTGAGAAAAATAGGCGCGCTAACTGTGGAACAGTTCAGGTCCGGTAGAACGCTAAAAAGGGGGGAGGAATACTCGGAAAAATGGCAGACGAATCACGTGGACCGCCCGCCACTGTTCCGCGTATTCCTCCCCCATTTCTAGCGTCGCACGGACCTGAACCATTCCACAGCGCCGCGAGAGCCTATTTTTCTAAGATTACGCACCCCCCCCCCATCATCCGTGGCCTGGTGAGGCGCAGTCAGACTAAATAGGAATATGGACAGACCGAGTGTAGTCAATTCTCGCTTGTCATTCTCGAACTAGCTCTCAGCAAGTCTCTAGCATTATGAAGTATAGGAAGTGTCGTACTTATAGAACATATCTCATAAACTTATGACGTTTCTTATTTACTTAGCATTAAGTCAAAAGTTCAGAACACTCCCCACCCAGAAAAACCGCCTGTAGGCTGCAGTAGTGCAGTTTCTACTGTAGAAGGGAAAGTTAACTATGCAACACCTGTAACATAACACTTTTCGTGACGCAATAACTGACGTTTTTAATGCCTTGTTTGGTTCATCCCATAATGGGATGCCATATTGGGCTGGTAAGCCGCCAATTGGGCTTCTTTTCTAATATATTGGCTGGAAATTGGTCAGCTTATAATTTATGATCAAATAAAATGATTTCATTTTGCTTTTGGGTTCTATAAATGGTGTTATTATGTAATATGCATTGAAATTGCTAAAAGAAAAACTAATTCCAAATTTTCAGGATTAATTTTTTTCCTTGTTTTTGGGCTGGATAGTCTAGTTCTTAGTCAGTTTTGGGCTGCTTTTCTAAATGTCAATTGGCGGTTTTTTGGGGGTTCAAGATTTTCAATCTGGCATCCCTGATTATTCTCATTTTTACCCCACTGCCCCCCACACATCACTTGAGTAACTGGCCAGTCTGGCCCAAGTATGCCTTTCAAGAAAGGGTATGACTTCCTGGTTAAAACTATGCTAATGCAAACACTACCTGAACCAATAGTTTGGCACATATTTGTTTAGCTGTAGCTTCAAATCTCTCATCTTTTGTTAAATCGTGTTTATAACTCCAAATTATCTAATTATATTTATGATAAACTGTAAAGTTAACATTTGGGACACTTAGGGTCTTAGCCATAAGGCAAACTCACGTTTTGACATTGGTTGTTTAACACATTAACTCTCTGTATCAAAAAATACAAATTATAGGTTGATTTTTTTTTCCGGTTAAATACAAACAATGAATAAATACGAAGGAGATAATAAAGCGGTACAGGGACTCACCTTGACATTTTGAACGCATTCGAGCACCTCAAAGTTGTTAGTTAGCGAAGTTTGTTCACAGTGTCTAGTAATGTAATCTTTGCAAGACTTTGTTTCGGCTAATAGGAAAGTGGGCGCGGTAACTTTGGAATTAGTGTCTAAAGATTGCACCGGACTTCGGTTAATATTATTTAGCCCAACTCCGATGGAATTGTCATTTTTGGGCGCAACAACAGCCGAGGAAGCCAATGTTGGAAAGAACGTTAAATACACTAAGCCTTGGACTATTCCCACGATTACCATCGTTGTCAAGGGCAAATCAGCCCTTATTTTTAAATTATTTTCTATTAACATTTTATTTACGGATGGAATTAATCATTAGAATTTAAAATATAAACTGTTACGGCCGCGTAATTATAGTTTAATTAACATTAGATTAAAAACACGAGGGAAAACCCACGATAACTTCAACACCCGCCGATGAAAAGTGATGAATTTGCATAACAATCGGATATCGTGGATGACGTCACTTTGAACTTTAACCCGGAAACCGGTATCAAAGGTCAGACTCAGAGCAACGGGGCGTCCGGCTGTTGTTTGTTTACGTTAAAATGTTTTTAACGTAAATAAAGTAATTAATTACGTTAAATAATAAATCAAAGTAACTAGAACGTTAAGTTTTAGTGGGTTTTCCTTTTGACTATGATCGAAAAACCAATGGTAAGGGGTTTACTTTTAATGGAAATTGGGTATTTTAGGCTTAACCTTAATTAATTAGTAATTAATATTTAGATGAATAAGTGGGCTGTTGTTTGTATAATTGGGACCGTCATGGGTATCATGTACCAATCCGAGGTCGAAAAAGATCTATGGACTGTTAGTAAATCCGTTAGGTTAAATGCTAAAACTGATGATGCCATTAATTTTGTAACAGCAACTGATTACATGAGCAAGGCAGGTTAATAATTAATAATAAGATTAAGGGAAATTAATTATAACTTAATTTAATTATAATACTCAGTGGTTCCCCTTTGCATCACACGTAAGAGAAGCTGATGGTAGACCTTTAGGAATAGGCAAAAAATATCACGCAATATATGACATTCCCTTTTACGGTAAAATGCATTGCTATTATCACTTCAGAGCTTAATAATTACATAATTAAGTTAATGACGATGTTAATTATAGGTGAAACTAAAGCCCTCTATAGAATAGTTGATTATCAACCACTATCAAAAGCAGTTGTTGAAAGTGAGGGCATTTTGCGACCTCGTTTAGAATTCAACTTCCATCCATTAGACAAAGATGAAAGCAGAATGTCCGTTACGATATCTTTTAGAAGACGTAGTTATTTATTTCAAGTGAGATATTTTAATTGATTGGCAAGTTAAGAACTTAATTAAACTATAATTATATTTAATTATATTTTCAGTATCTAATGGGCCCATTTATATATTTTGTCACAAATCAAAGACTCCAACACTCCTTATTCGTACTTAGAAGTATTACACCCTTTTAAAAGACGGACTTTTCTTTTCTCAATCTTAATTTTTCTTCCTTAGAAAACTTTTTAGGGAGATGTTTTAATTGCCATTAATTAAATGGGCAGCCTTTAATTAATTAATTAAATAAATAAATAAATAAATAAAAAATAATAATAGCCTTAGCCCTTTTTTTAATTAATTGGCAATTAATTTCCTCCAAAATCATTAAATTAAATTAAATTAAATTTAAAACTTTAAAAATTAAAGTAATTTTTCCCATAATCTGGATTCTTTCTAGATCTTCCGACACGTCCAGTGACACTAGTCAGCAATTATATAACAATGTAGGCGCGATATTAACTTAAAAACGGGTTTTTAACCAAATTAAAATTAAAATTAATTTGTAGATTAATTTTATACACATGCAAGCTTGGAAACTAGATTTTAGAAAAATGTCACGTAACATTGATTGCAACAATCTTGTCAATTTTTTATATACAACAAGTCACTGTATTGTATTTAAATTATAATTAATTAGTCTACTTAATTTTAATTAATTAATGTGTGTAAACATGTGTGGAAAAAATAATGTCATTTTTAAAGCACAACTGTGATTTCAAATACAACAAAAAAAAAAGTAAAACAAATCCTGAATCTCAATAAAATGTTTTATTCCCAGCATTAATTAAGCCTTTTTTATTTAATTTTAATTATTTTTAATTATTTTTCATAAATAGGGTATTAATACTCCATGTTATTTTATCTTGGAGTCGTTGACGCAAGGAGCTGCTGGTAAGCGTAATCTCCAGGTTACTGTTAGGCATATTACTCCTTGCTTTTTTCCAAGACGGTTTAGACGAATAACAAGTTGGTTGGCGGAGAAATATTGTTTTACTTCGAAACAAATCATATGTTAGGACGATAAGAACGTCGGAGTTAGCGAATTCACTCCCCATCCTCGCATACTTTATTGAGAAACTTCGTCTGCTTATATTTTGACTCCACCCACAAATTCTGTATATAGCTACTTCTAGAGATCGAATTTGTGGGTGGAGTCAAAATATAAGCAGACGAAGTTTCTCAATAAAGTATGCGAGGATGGTACTAGAGGCTAAAGCTACGATCCGACGTTCTTATCCCATAAATCGGTTTTTGGTTAGGATAAAATAAATTCATGGTCAAAATTGCAGTAGTATAAATAATTTATTGATCAATTTTTTTTTCTTTTTCTTAAAAACAAACATTAAAAACAAACGTGTAAGATGTTTACAGTTTAAATAAATCTAATTTAAATAAAACCTGTCCTAATTATAAACGATGAGTTTTAATTTGAAGAGAAAAACGTCGGGGATGAAGAGCTGAGAGATAACCGGCGCGAAACATTGGCACTTCATGTAAACGCGTTAAAAACAAACAAATAAACAAAGAAGCGAACATTGAATATAAGACTAGCAACATGAAAACGTAACATGATGGACAATTTACGTAACAATTAAGGGTATAGGTTGAAATATTGAAAAGACCCGTAAAAGTAGAACTTCAACAATGGCATTTTGAATGGTTAAAATTTCATAAAACAAAAAGTCAAGTAGGGACCTAAGACATTAACGTACATCCCGCGTCATTCGTAGACCCATAGAAAACAGTTTGAGATCGGCTGTTTAGGCCGTAAGGGCATGAAGGACAAGTACTTCTAACCATAAGTCAATCTCCAAGAAGAATAAAACCCATAAGTAGAATACTTTCCAAGTAGTTGCGAGTAACTGGTACTTGGGTTCTCGAAGTTGTTGGGAAAATGGACTAATCTAGTACCTAACCTGACGCAAAGATATACCTACAGATAATTCGAAGAGTGATCAAGTAATTCAAGTCTAATAATATCCGTAATGTCCGTGTCCATGTCCATGTCCGTAAGCTGGTCTATGGGCGTATGGGGAGGCGTACGCAACTGGAGCGGCCTTAGCGACGATGGGAGCCGAAGCGTAGGCGTACGGGGCAACTGATTTGTAAACGGGAGCGGCGGCGTATACGGGAGCCGTTCTATAAACGGGTGCGGCAGCGTAAACTGGAGCTTTGATAACAGCCGGGGCAACGTAGGCCGCAGCTGGTACGACGGTCTTAACTGGGGCGTACGCCTCAGTACCGGCATAAGGGGAGGCGATGACGGCGGCGGCTGGAGCGCTGGCAGCGGTACCTGGTTCGTTGGTCTTAACGACAACGCGGAATCCTAATTCATCAGCGATGTATTCGACGCGTCGAGTGCGACCATCAATGTCGGTGATGGTGTACGCTCCCTTCTTGTTTCCCCATTTGTCCCCGGTTTCCCATCGTCCGTTGGAAGCCCCTAATGGATCCACGATGTCGTAGTTGAAGGCGTAATTTCCATGGTCCTTTCACAACAAGTAGTTTCAAGTTAAACCCAAAAACACCTAGCGAGAAGCGTTATGGAATGATCAACTTACGTCCTGCGTCCTGGATTGTACGCTCTTACCACCGCTGACAATACCAGCGGATACGTAAGAAATGGCCAGAGAAACGACAAGTATCTTTTGATAAAACAAAGATAGTTTAAGTCCAATAGTACAAGGAACACTGTTCAATTCCATGGGTTTTTTTTTGTGTTCTGTAAATGTTTTCAAGAAATCTTTCAACGAACTTGTACTACCGCTGATTTAGCACCTTATCGTACATCCCAGACGTTTGTTTTCAAGTACACGTTCGAGGAAAGACTTCGACGCGTTCGTAATAACATATCCATCCAATAAAGAAACCATGGAACCGAATTCAACTAATCTACAATACAGTCGCGTTCGACTTGGAATGGACAAGTACCTGAGCAATCATGATTTCCTTCGCGTTCTTTCGAGCTAGAATCTAACTACCACGAGAGAAGTGAAAGTTGGAAGACTTATGAAGTTGAAGATTAGTATCCCGGGGTTTATATAGGTTACCAGGAACGTTCTGGTCATTATTAAACAGTCGGTACAAAGGCGCGGCTATCTCTTCACCATACGCTTTTTCACCTCCCGCCCAACCCGCCTCGCCCTTCCTTCCTTTGGCACCACGCGAAGAACCAATCAGAGACTACATTCTAGAACAAACCGTTAAAATAATCTCGACCTTTTGTTTTCAGTCACGGAAATAATGTCCAAGAGAGAAAAAGATAGAGAGAGAGAGAGAGAGAGTGAAAGAAAAAATCCTTTGTAAGCAAATTTTCACCCCTAACTCTTAATGTAACGCTCGCTATCTTATAAGGTGGTTCAAATCTTTCCCCTAACGTAACTAAACTCCACCTCTTCTATTGTTCGACCTTCACCCATATATTTATTTCTTCAGATTTCTCCTTGTTTGGGGAAAATCGCGAATTCGAAAAGAAAAAAAAAAAGATTTGTTTTCTTAGGTGAATTATTGTAACGATATGAAATTCCAAGATTGACCCACTAGTTGCCCACCTAGGTTACTAGATTTACGTAATCAATTCGAGGGGTAACTCGCTTAAAGAGGGAAATGAGCTGATTCATACGTTGTCCAATTCAATCTCATTTCCAAGTGATGTCACCCTCGCATCGATAACTTTTGAAATACTTGTAATATATCAGAATAATTAACATATTGGACTTGAAACATTCATTGTGAATTCCTTCCAAGAACAGGATGTTAAAGGTCAAAAAAGGTCAATCAGGGTTTATTAGGAAATATATTTCGAATCTGGTTGCCGGATTAATAGACTATACGATACGCTCTCGAAAACAATGCGGTTTCAAACATTTCGTAAGCTTAAGATATGAACTAGCCCGGATATGTTGTCATAAATGTAACTTTTGTCTTCACCCACCCACTTATGAATTTCCGATTTGTAATTTAATCACGTCCGGCGTTTACGAGAAACGAATCCCTTGTTTTATCACAATTAAAACTTGTCAAAGTCGCTACCGGAATCCGTGTATGATGGACACTTGAAAATTAGAAACGACGCCCAACTGTACTTGCTTAATTAGTAACGCTAGCTAGGTATCAGTAAGCAACACCTTTCCAAGGCTGCAAACCAAGAAGCGTAACATTACCAGTTATTTCTCTCAAAGCTTAACATCGTCAAACAAATCTATTGTTTCAATAGGTAAAGTATTGTTTGTTATAGAACTTAGCAGAAGTTAATTTTGAATCTCAGACGTACGCGGCCATTCAACCCTTCAAACGCAAAACTTTAATAATTCAAAGCATTGATCTTATCACCACGTAGCGCATTGGAGAGGACCACCCTGGTTCGAAAAGAATGTGTTTATTTACCTACAATAATGCCTAGAAAAAAGGGAGAGGTTCCTAAACAATACCTACGAGGTAGAAAAATTTGAACTCTGCTTCATTAGTTTCTTCAGTATAGACTTAAATTGATACCAACAGGGTTAAAACAATGTAAACTAAGTTAATTACTTGGTAGTAAAGAGGAAGGTAAGCCTATAGCGTGTTCCCTTTTCCCTCGGACATTAATCTAAGACCAATCTTTAGGTTTGGAATTAAGTACTCTGGTTTCAATCGCGCCCACACGCGAGCAAGCTAGCTGGTCACATCCTCGGGGTTGTTTGGAGACTGGTGTTGAAGGCCACGGCGGAGGAAACTGGGTGCTCAAATAAATACCACCCTGATTCAGTTATGGCAATCGCGAGAATAATCGCAATAAGACATTTCATTCTTTAGGGTGTCATTAAAATTGACCAGGTCATTCATGAAGCCACGCGCGTGATAGTTACGGGCAGGTGCAATGACGTAATGGACGGACCCGCCTTTTTTTAATTCAATTATTTAAAATTAGGTAATTACATTACATTGTATTATTCGTTAGTGGTCATTTTCCCTTCTCAGCTGTATCCAACCAGTCTCGTAACAATTTAGAGCGGGCCAGACAGGCTTCGGTCACTATTGTATATATTTCTTTATCATATTCTTTTGTTAACTAAATACTAAATAAAAACATTATAATTAAATATACTTTTTTTGTATATACGCTTTTGTTAATATAGGAGTTTTGTAGATACCTTTTTTATACAACAACTGCACTGAACTGGACTTCAGAAATCCGGAACTTATTTTATATAGTATGATATCGAAACAATGGGTCATTAAAAGCTCTTAATATTTTTTTTTTACGATAAAAAGTTTTTGAATTTTGAAATAAGAAAAAAAATAGAGATAGTAAATAAAAATAAATATATTATTAAAATTATTGAACTACTTTAAAATATTTTATGAGTACATGATTGTTGCTAAGAATTTAGGAAATAGACTTCAAGAGGTCTATTTTGTTTGTAAATAAATAATTTAGTAATAGGAAACCATATCGAATTAAAGTAGAATTAAGAATTGATAAGGGAGAAAACTACACTTTACTTTCAAGAGAATCATTTACAATCTATTAATATCCAATACGACTAAGTTTCAAACCCCTAATTAGAAAAAAAAAAACGAAAAACATAAATTGCATGAGGCCCTTTTTGTGTTAATAATAATAAACCTTCAAACCATTCCATTGTCTTTAAGCTTACAAACACGGAAAAAAAAATTTAACATTCCCGAATTTCGGAAGTTTAAATGGTTTGGTCCCTATCGACACGTAATTAACTTAGGGAAAGTAAAAAAAAAGAAAATGTAATCTAAAAATAGTTACCCCGATATCATAATTAGTAAGTATTATTCAATTGTAATATTTAATTTAGGCCATTATAACTTTAACCTATCATTAAAATATAAACTCGTCTATTTCTTTTCAGCAGGGAAATGAAATGTTTGGGTGGAGTTACCAAGATTTAAGAAAATGTGTATTTTCAAGATTCAACTGTCGCTATGGTTACCAAAGAAATAAAATGGTCGGACATTACTAACAGCTATAGTTGGTAAACCTAATTAAATTAGTCTGAAAATTGTCCGACCCCTCGAATCTCTGGTTTGGTCCTTCTAAATGATATTATACTTTATATTCTTTATTATTATTCTTATATGGAACGGAAATTCACGATACTACCATTATATAAAGTGTCTTAAGTGTTTTCCTTTCGTTGTTCAAAAGTGCCGGTCTATTTTATTATTATTATATTATTTTTTTTTGGTTAAAAAATCTTTTGAGTGTGTTATGTTAAAAAAACTGTTTCCCTTTTAATCTAATTCAATTTATTTGATGGCCTTGTTGTCAAGTTAGAATTATGTTCACTCGTTTTCCGCTCTTTGTGTATGAAATGAAATTGAATTTAAATTTATCTATTATAAATTTTCAAATTTTCAAAAGAAATAGGCTTATCGCAAAATGATTTAAACCAACTGAACTGATTTTTCAATGGAGATAAATAGTTTAATTTATATAAATATATTTTTTTTAATAAATTTTAATGTCCACTTGATAACCTTGAGTTTAATTAACATCGGGATAAAATTTAATTGTATCAAATTTTACGACGAGTGTCTCGATAATAAAACAGAATTTGTAACAATATTATAATTAAAATGCCACCCAGTGACACCAAAGGGGTAAAATAATTAAGAAATAATGTAATCTTCAATCTCAAACTCGTAGTGACTTTACCCTTTATCTGGTAATAAAATTGATAAACCTTTCCAACAAGTAAAAACTGATAAAATAAAAACCCGAAACCAAAATTCTAATTAAATAAATACCCCAATTAAAATTCCCTATACCCCATAAAAATATATAAATTATATTTAATTATTTAAAATTTACGACCGTGATAAACTTGTAAGGTCAAGAACGGATAATATGCAGTATTTCTTGTCCTTGGGGGTCAGTCAAGTTTCTCATTTTGCTTATTAGTGGTCTGACAATAAATGCCCGACTAGGTACGAAAGAAATCTACCTATAATTTCTAATTTCTGGTTAACAATTAATTCTCCTAGCGGGGTTTGAAAAACCAAAAAAATTAACGGTAGCTGCTACCCACAGGATACAACTTGTAATAAATTTATAAGGACATTGGAATAAAGGTAACAATGGATTCAAAGCTCCCCTAGTTATTGTTTCAAAGAATGGGTAAGAGAAAAGCAATTCGTGACTTTACGGGTTCGTTTTAAATTGTTTTGTTGTTAATCACTTTCTACGCTCATTAAAATCTAGCGACTCATTAAGAGGTTTCGAGATATATGGTACGTAAGTAATGTACGCGAATTATTACGTACGTGTTTGTAATGAAGGACATTTAATTAAATGTAATGAATTAAAATTGATTAAATTAATGATAATTATATTTTTATATGAATTGATATTGGGATCAAGAAATTTATACCAAGAGAGATGGAGATAATATATTTGTGATTTTTTTAAACAAACATTCAGACACAACAATAACACCTGTTTTAAATTTTAAGACAATTCAGATAATTGGCAATCACCACTTTCTAAGCTTTCGAACTTAACTTTCTTGCCTACCGATGTTTGCTCCGCACTTTTCTTGAACTACTAACTCGTGTCCCACTTAAACCGTGACTTTATGAGGTAACGTTTAAAGCATTATTTATATTCGGACATTGAACAATACCGAGCTTTATCTTATGTCTCTTGGAAAATAACTTTCTCTTTCAAATTTCTAGCCTAGAGACTGACAAAGTTCTTAAGTTCGCGAATTCTTCGTTAATTGGGTTTAAAATTAAAATGAAACCTTGTCACCCCATATACCTTGAAGGTCTGAAACTTAATTAGCATTAAAAATAATGATAATAATATAGGACTAAGAAAATTCCTCAAAATTTAATATTAAATACTTAGTCCCGAACCCTCCAACTACTATTACCCGGAGCTGTAAGGTTTATTGCTCGTCATCCCACACGGAGCAAAAAAAAAAAAAAAAAAAAATATATAATGAAAATTATTCAAATAAAAATTAAAATTATCAATGGTTTAATTAGATTTAATATAATTAAGAATGCGATGTGATATGACCTACAAATAATTATCCTTGTATTTAAGTAATTTAATTTCAATTCATTGTATAATTATAAAGAATTTAAAGCGCAGTTGACGAACATTTTTTTCGCACCGTTTTCCAAAAAAACACTTGTACACAAGTATTTATTAAATTTAAAGACCAACTCACGAATTTTTAATAAGTAATTAGAACACTTCCGTATTCTGTTACATTTTTCCCCCATACTCATTCAACAATCAAAATGTAAGAAACAACTTAAACCAAACTATCTAAGAATATAAGATATCATTTGGTATATTGAGGTTAAGAAACCAATTTTCATTGCTTAATCTCTCTAATACAATAAGATTCCGTTAAATTATTTAGACCTATAAAGAAATAAAAAAATTGAGTTTCATAAAAAAAATCGTGATGAAGTTCTTATAATTCTATCTCGTTTCGAAATCTTATAGTTTTCATTTTAGGCTTAGCGAAGATAAGAGGGTATATAGACACCCACCCAAAGTTCACTATGGGTGCTATTAAGTCGAGGGCAACTATGTTACTTACTTTCGAAAATTCGAATAATTGTATTAATTGGACGAAATGACTTTTAGGACGCAAGTTGGTAATGGTTTTGTTTGGCCCATTGTTTTTTTGTATCCACTCAAGCGTGAAGTTGAAATTGGCACCACACGCGATCGTTTATGAGGTCTATTGAATCGTAGAACTATTTATTTTCTTACAAAAGAAGTCAACAGTAGCATTTTGATTGCAAAAACGCACCATTTTCAGATTCGAAACTCCCGCGTTTCAAACCCACGTGACCAACACCATAGGACGATCGTGCCATCTATTGACTACAAAACAAAACACGTTTCCCGCCAATTTAAATTTATTTTCATAGCATCGCGCCATCTCTCGACTACAACACAAAACACGTTTCCCGTCAATTTAAATATAACTTCATGACATCGCGCCATCTATCGACTTGAACCTAAAACGTTTCCCGCCAATTTTTGAATATAACTTCGCGCGCGTACGCGTTTGTAAACAAATAAACAAACACCACAAAAAGACACGAATAATCCCGTGTTATCTTTTTATTATCAATGTTTTCTTTACATCGCCTAACATTTTGAACTATTTTATAAGCGAGGCTTATGTTATTTATAATTTCTTTACATTTACATAGAGATTAAGTAAAAAGAAGGGGAGAAGAAAGGGTACCTTGGTCTTCAAACGTAACTGCGACGAAAATAGTTGAAAAACAAATAAGAAAAATGTGTGATAAACTAGATGACAATAACTTTCGTTTCAACCTTTCCCGGCATAATTAAATACATTTAAAAAAAAAAAAAAAAAAAAAACGTAGCTGCATTGTTAAAATAATTAATACTGTTAATATTATTTAATTTTCTTCCTGAAAAAAAGGGGGGGGGGTTAAATTAGGCTTAACTAGAAATAATTTGACGGAGAATAATATTATTTATAATTCTTTCTTTCATCTAGTTTACCACCACACGACTGAGATTAATAATAATAATAATAAAAAAAATTGACCTAGGCCTAATATTAATTAATCTTTTAGGACATTTACGTATGAAAGACTTGTATGTATTACGTATTGTTCTTTATGATTTTTTTTAAACTTGTTAATTATATTAACAAATATCCTTGGCATTGTTCCATCACTCGTTAAAAAGAAAACGAACACTTCAGAAAAGAAAGATAGACATAAAACAAACGGGGAACAAAGAAATTAATCACAATTCCGAATTCCCCCTTTCCCAATGATGACTGATAACTTGATAAGTCTGTTAGTCACTGATAATTTCAATTTCTTCCTGTGTTTAGTCAGGAGTCTAAATGCTTTTCTTTTTCTTAACAGAAACGGGGGGGTTATTTGTCGGCACTACTCTTTTTCTGGGAGATTTGACGTTATTGACATTGGGGATTGTTTTATAATTAGATTTTGTAGAAGAAATAGAAGAAGATTCCGTTTCATTTTTTAACGGATTTTGTTGCAAGTTTGAGATGTACTGCAATTGAGTCGCGGCTTGATTATCATTGGATTGACCGCGAGATGTCAAATTTTTGTACAATTCTTCGCGAGATACATTTAATAGTTCAGAAATGTTAAAAGAATCTTTTGGTGATGATGACGCAAATTCATCATTATTTATTTGTTGTTGTTGCGGTTGTGGTTGTTGTAAATTACTCGATGTTGAATCTCGGGAGTTTGTATCAGTTTCCAATAAATTTGGTAAATACTGTACCACTTCGTTACCAGTAATATCTCCTTTAGGGAATCGATAAGAGTCCTGATTGATTGATTGATTAAAGTCTTAATTATTACTTAAATTACAGCCCAAAAATCAAAGTAATCCGCGTTAAATTTAATTAAACGTTACCAAAGGTAAATTATTTCCAGGTACTGTATCATCAGCACCATAGAGCTGCGTGAATATTTAAAATTTAATTCTTAGTTAGTTTTAGTTCGCAATACAAAAATTAATGTTAATTAGCCTTATTCCTGATCAGCGCCATCTACCCATAGCGGTGACTTTGAGAACTACTGTAAGCGGCAAGCCAATCAGATGTCGCTAAAATCTGGTGACGTCATTTTTGGTAAGACCCGAGAGTGCCAGTCAGTGACGTCACCAGATTTTAGCGACATCTGATTGGCTTGCCGCTTACAGTAGTTCTCAAAGTCGCCGCTATGGGTAGGTGGCGCTGATCAGGAATAAGGCTAATTAATAATTACGTAACTATTAATTATATAAAAAAGGTCTTACCCCCAATAAAGTATCGAAACTAAAGGCATTTCCAGATACTTGTTCAGTTAACCAATCTAACTCGTTATCAACATTTTCCACGTGATCGGAAAACGCGGATCTCAAAGATAAACATTAAAATTATTATTTTTACACGGAATTATAAACTTTTCGTTATAAATAATTAACTGAAAACCCATCAACAATTGATTGACCTTTGTCCTCTATTAAGGAAAATTTGGTAGTTAAATAAAATAATTTAGAAGGTAAAAAGAATTAAGAAAAAGCCAGGTGAAAGAGAAAAGGTAATTGAATTTTGAGGTATCAAGTCAACAGAAGGAAACAAAGTGCTGATGAGATTCTTCATTTAATTGATTTGATGAATTTATATTTTGGAGTCTTTAATTATAATTACCTTTCGATATCATATCTTTTGTAACCGGGACTTAACAATGAGGAACTAAAACATACATAACCCAACAAAGGGAAGAAGTTTTTCGTCAAATTTATGACGATAAAGAAATATAATATTGCAAATAAGTTATCAACAGTTTTCAAGGAGCCAGAGACCGACAAGTAGACCATAACTTAAACTCAACCCAATTTCTTTCCTGCAAAAAACCCAATTTCTTTCCTGCAAAAAACCCAATTTCTTTCCTGCAAAAAACCCAATTTCTTTCCTGCAAAAAACCCAATTTCTTTCCTGCAAAAAACCCAATTTCTTTCCTGCAAAAAACCCAATTTCTTTCCTGCAAAAAACCCAATTTCTTTCCTGCAAAAAACCCAATTTCTTTCCTGCAAAAAACCCAATTTCTTTCCTGCAAAAAACCCAATTTCTTTCCTGCAAAAAACCCAATTTCTTTCCCGCAATAAACCCAATTTCTTTCCTGCAATAAACCCAATTTCTTTCCTGCAATAAACCCAATTTCTTTCCTGCAATAAACCCAATTTATTCTGCAAAAAAACTCTTATTTATGAGACTTTGCTTAAAATAAATTCTCCCCTTCAAATTATTGCAAAATATATTTGTAACTTAGATTTTTAGCAAATAATTTTCAAGTCCCTGGCCCCTTTCGTAAAATTGGTACATAAAAACAGATCGAGACTTATAAAACTGAAGAAATACAGTACTGAAATGACTCCAGCAGAAGAATGAATCACGATCATGCTAACTGTAACGATAAAACTTACAAAGATAGTTGAGCCGGGTCTGTTAAGGCTACAGTCATTTTATCCCTGTCATTAGTATTATTGACGCTTGAAGTGGAAGGCGTGGCCTCAATTAAATCGGGAACAATCAGAGTTTGTGGGGTGGTGGTGGTGGTGGCAACTAAAGGAACGTTTGAAGGACAAGAGGCGGAGCTGGTTTTGGGGCTAGAAGTACGTTGCATTGTTTCATTTTGTTTTTGATCTGTATTAGAGTTTTCAGTAGATTCCCTCGTTTCAACCAAGTCATTTAAGGACAATGCGACTGGGCTAGGAGAATTCAGAAATTCATTTTCAAGTACTTCATTCTCCGATGGCGACATTAAAATTGTGTTTCTGATAGAAAGATTACAACATTTTTGAGTACCAATTTATTTGGGTAAGCTTATTCTCTTACGTTGGTGTTTGTAATGGAACAAGTACACTGAGTGGTTCCATAATCTCGTCAGTGTGTAAAGGACTGTCAATGGATGGACTATTGACCAACGGTTGATCGGGAACGGGACTTTGTTCAGCCTGAAGAGAACTACTTTCTAAAACTTCTTGATTCAAGAGATTTGGGTCAATAGGTGAAGAAACCGCTTCAAAAACGTCTGAAGGGAATTTCGCGTCTACTAATGAATCAGTGACGTCCCTGATAACTGGTCCACCCATATTACTAGTACCAGGAGCCTATTCCATAAAAATGGTCTTTAATAAAGACATTCAGTCACTTTGTAAGTGGTCCAAGAACTCTAAATACTAACAGAATACTGTCTGGACAACCTAGACAACTTGGGTATGTCTGTAGAGCCAGAATTAGCGGAAGTATTGGGCGAAGAACTATCGTACAACATTAAAGGCAGTTTTCTTTGTACAACATTGATATTTCTATTTCCCGGTTGAACTAAGGTCACCAAGAAATGAATCAATTTCTCCACAACTTGTTGCTGTTTCATGTGTTTTTGTCTTAAAAAGGCCACTTCCCTCCAAAGAGATTCATTTTCCCGTTTCATGCTATTCAGTAAAGAATCTACATTATCTTGCTTGCCACGAATGGCTCTGACATCAGTCAGAATCTCCCTCATAACTTCCGCATTTGTCCCATTTAAATTATCGCTAGTGGAGGCTGTACCAGTAGCTGGTCCACCTCGACTGGTAGAAGTCTAAGAAGAAAAACCTTAAGTACTTAGACAAAAGCGTAACATTAAAGATACAATTTGAAAAAGAAATGATGACTGTACAGGTACCGGAACTTTGCGTTTTATGTATTCCAACAACTTTTCTTGTCCCTTCAAGAAATACTGATGATAAAACTCCACCGTATCTTTCTCAGTTTTTAAACCACCTTGATCAAGGTTCAACATTTTTCGAAACCCATCTAATTATATTTACAAATCCCAGAAATTACTAATAATTCAGTTCAGTTTCTAAGTAAAAACAGGTTTAACAATGCCTTATCACATATTAGACTATTGCCATATTCATATTCATTTATTATGGGTAGTTTTCAGGCTAGAAGGATTCATATCATTTACACAATGAGGCCAAGTTACTTGGACAGGGTTCGTACAACTTTTGAAAAACCAATTTCCCTGAGATTTCCAAGTTTTTCCCCCATATATTTCCCCGAGTTTTCCAGGTTTTTTCCCCATATATGGAGTATCCCATGGAGGGGATGTTAAAAAACATTTTTTCGTAATTACTCTGCCCATGTTTGCCGCAACCCCAAGTACTTAGTATCATTGGAAGGGGGACAATAGGGACTTGGCAATTTAGGCTTAACTCCGCCCCCAGCGCCATTATGGTAGGTTTTTTTTAACAGAATGAAAAGCTATATAAGCCTCTCCTCCTAGTATGTTTTTTAGCACTAGTGGAAGGTAGCCTGACGTTGCATGACGTAGTACTGTCAAGTCCCTATTAGGACTATAACTTTGCTATAAGATACTCAAAACTAAAAGGACTTACACGCAAGTACAGTGTTAAATAACATAAGTGATACACTAATATAAGTAAGACAATAATAATTAGTGAGACGCTATAAGTAACATAATAACAATAAGTGAGACTGTAATATAAGTAACAAAATAACAACTAGTGAGACGCTAATATAAGTAACAAAATAACAATTAGTGAGACGCTAATATAAGTAACAAAATAACAATTAGTGAGACGCTAATATAAGTAACAAAATAACAATTAGTGAGACGCTAATATAAGTAACAAAATAACAATTAGTGGGAGAAAATATAAATAAAATAATAACAATTAGTGAGAGATAATATAAGTAAAATAATAACAATTAGTGAGAGATAATATAAATAAAATAATAACAATTAGTGAGAGATAATATAAATAAAATAATAACAATTAGTGAGAGATAATATAAGTAACGAAGTAACAATAAGTGAGACGCTACTGTAAGTAACATAAAAACAATAAGTGAGACGCTACTATAAGTAACATAATAACAATAAGTGACACAAGTTTCCATGAATTTCATTCTAAATTTCAGACTTTTCTGTCAACTATTTATTTCCCTGAGCTTTCAAGGTTTGTATGAACCCTGTTGGAGGACAAAGTTATCTGCATTTTTGTCCTCCAAATAGCCTGGAATCCATGTGCATATGGTATGAATCCTAGTTTGAAAACTATTTTCTAAGTAATTCAAGTCTAACATAAATATTTGACAATTTCCAGCTTTAGGGACTTGAAAGAACTTAATTTTTTTTTGATAAGGCACAGTTAAGGCTACTTTTCAGAAACTTACACATATTTAACTGCCTTATAAAGCTGGCCATGTTACTGTGTTTAAAATACATTGGCAACAACTCTTTGGAAAAACGGGTTTGGTCATGAATAAAGAAACTCAAACCATTCTGAAATTAATATTGACAAACATATTGTAATTTGATGTGCAATATGAAAGTCTTCTTGCAAATAATTTGCACTTAAAAATATAATTGTAACACTTGGGAATATATTATTTTGACAATTTCAAAATAGGAGAAAGGAGGATGACAAGTTGACAATGACAACTAGCTTAATGTTAATTGAGTTTAGTCTATAGATTGAATTGAAATAAAGTGGTCCCAAGTCTATATTAGGCAAGGAAAAAATTTCTACCATGTATATTTCAACTATAGGCATGAGTAATAAACACCCCTACACTTTGGGAGGCTAAAAAAATTGTGGAGGTTGGACTTTAAAATGTAAAAATATAAAAATAGAAATCTAAAAGTCAAATTTTATCAGTTTGAGTTTGACTACAGCTGGATGTCAACTGGGAAACCTTAATATTTTTATAAAAACGTGACGCGTATTCATTCAAGAACTAGCAACTCATCTATAATTACAAATATCCTAATTACAGTACAGTATTCTATGCATTGATTCGATGTTGAAACCTTTCCCCATCCCCGGGCCAAAACAGGAAAGCCCTTGATACTCTGAATCTCTAAGCCTTGGCTATAGATTAAAAGGAGGAAATTTTATATTACCGAACTCCAACATATTAAATCGTCGCATTTAGGATCCTCAACCAATTTCCATAATTTCGTCAAGAAAGCGGGAACACTTCCCGTCCCTCCTACATCCGTCGAATGCATAATTTAATTAAAGAAATTAAGTTTACCGGACATTTATAACAACACGTTTAACGCAAACCGCTACCGAACAGCCTACTGCGTTTGTTGTTTTGCATTTGGAACCATAGATATAGTAAAACTATAAAGGGTCCCGAATGAAAAAGTTACGTAACACGAATGACGTCATTTAGCCTATATGTCGGAATTTCCTCATTCCTCCGGAAATGATATCAGTACCGGCTCTTTACTCTCATTGGCTGACAAAACGTAAACAAACTTCCCAATTGGTTATACTCAGGGGGGGGGGGGGTAAACTTTGACATTTGTAAGCAGACGATAGGTCCCCGTTTATTTATTCATCGTTGGTGATGAAATTTAGTTAAATTTATACTTAAAATGTCGTTCAAAAGCGTTTTAAAATGGTTGATAGTATTATTTTTCGGTATTTTAGTTCGGTTATTATGTTTTCAATCGTCTCTACACGAGATTTTCGTCAACAGAATCGAAATTTCAACGCCAGTAAATGCGTGGAAAAGAGGTGATTCTTAGGCCTTGGCTACCATTTTTTGACATTTAGATTAGATATTAATCCCGATTAATTATTTTAGTGACCGAAGGTGTTAATTTACAAAATTCAAAAATATCCCCATACTCTGGTGACACTTTTCACGAAGTTCCGTTAGCTTTATGGGTTTATGCCAAGTTATTTAAACACATACCCACATATTTCCCCATTTTATTTATGGTAAATGTTAAAATTAAATTAATTACAATTAAGGGATATATTTAAATCCTATATTTTTAAAAAGGTCAGTGACATCTTAACTGCGTTACTACTAGCATGGAGCTCAAAAATCTATTCCCAAAATTTGGTATATCTTAAATAAACCTTTTTCAGTTAATAATCTTTAATTAAAATATAAATTAATTTAATTTAATTTAATTGTTATTAGTTAAAACAAGAATCAAAACTCAAGGTCCCTTCATCGTTTAAAACATTAACTTTAAGTACAACTAGCATCATTGACATCCCATTTTATGTACTTTGCATGTAAGCAGTTTAATTATGTTTTAAATTAATTTATGTTAAATTTAATTATTTAATTAATAAATCTAGCTATCTATTTTCGCCATATTCCATATTTTCCTGCGTTGGTCAAGCAACAACTTCATTAACAAATTTTATTCTAGCTTTAGTTTTCTTATCAGTTGCTTCCAGTAAGAAATTAAACAAACTAATTTGAATTTATTTAAATCTTTCAAGCAATAATTATACTGTTCCTTAGAAAATTGGTTCCTAGCATCTGTATGTCTTTCCATTTTGAGTTACCACTCTATATACCCTCTTATTTTACTAGTCCCAATGTTAATTGGAATTTTAAATGATGAAAATTCTGGCAAAGTTAAATTTGGTCTAACTTTTACGCTAACTGCAATGGCTATAGTTGGGCTACTATATGTCTCTAAAGAATATATGGGAAATTGGGATTTCCTTACAACAACTTATGGTTCAATGTAATAAAATTAAACTTAATTATAATCTTCCAAAATTAATAATTATAATTTGAAAATAATCACAGATTAACTGTACCAGATTTGACCCCAAATATTGGTCTATTTTGGTATTTTTTCACTGAAATGTTTGACCAATTTCGGGTTTTATTTCTCTGGACATTTCAAATTAACGTGTTTATCTATGCCTTGCCATTGGCTATAAGATTTAAGTATGCTTAACTACCTTTTTTAATAACCCTTAAAGGGAGGGTGAAGTAGAAAATCAAGTGATTTTTTATCGATTCTTCTACCAATTTTAAGACCAGTCTGCTTAGTGAAACATTCAGGAAATACAGATTCCGAATGATTTTAAAATTATTTCAAATTAGGTTCAGATTTAAAGGATAATTTTAAACAAGGACTGCCGACCAATCACGTAACGCCCTGCCTTTTTGTTAACAAAATTATCGTGGCACGTTCCATGTTGAATGAAATTTATCAGGAGATTTGATAAAATTCGCGCGCAACGTGATAATCATGGCGCGAGACATGGAACGTGCCACGAGAATTTTGTTAATAAAAAGGCAGGGCGTTACGTGATTGGTCGGCAGTCCTTGTTTAAAATTATCCTTAAAATCTGAACCTAATTTGAAATAATTTTAAAATCATTCGGAATCTGTATTTCCTGAATGTTTCACTATGCAGACTGCTCTTATAATTAGTAGAAGAATCGATAAAAAATCACTTGATTTTCTACTTCACCCTCCCTTTAATTAAAACTAACTAATTTATTGTCAGAAGGGAACCAATGCTCCTTCTCTACGTCCAATTGTTTTTGATTGCCATTTTTAAATCATACCCAAGTATTGGTGACTATGCTATTCCAATGGCATTCCTCCCTGTTTGGAAACACAACTTCCCGTGTAACTATCATTTATAACATTGCCAAGAATGTTTTAAACGCGTTTATCTTAGTTTTAATTAATTATTCTATACTTTTCAAGTCATGAGACAAAGTTTTTTAGTTGGTTGCATTCTAGCGGTAACTTCAGTTTTGGCACCATTATTGTGGTATCTCTGGATCTATGCGGGGAGTGCCAACTCGAATTTTTATTTTGGAATAACTCTAGCCTTTAATACGGCCCAGGTCTGGAATTTTTTTCATCCCGGGCCATTTTAGTCTAATATTTCTAATAAACAATATTCTCTCTCTCTCTTTTCCCCCCGTTAATTATCTAGATTTTTCTAGTAACTGATCTGTTATTTGCTTATTGCAAACGAGATTATCATTTGGCAAATGGAATAGAATTGGATGAAACAGGTCAACCACAAAGATTAGACTTAAAATAGTTACTGCACTTTTGCAGTAATCAAATTATGAGGAAAAAGTTGAATATTAGTACTTCATTTGTGGCACAAAAATGAAAGTATTTCTTACAAGATAGAATCTTAATCATTGTTTTTCATACGTAATTAGTTACATTAACATAAAACTTGGAAATGTTTAGAGAAGTATAATAAATATTCATTTGCAACAAAAAAAAATGGTGTTTTTATTGTAAAATGTGTTATTAGATTACTAATTTTCTCTAAAATGATCTCAAACCTGTTAGAAGAACATAATCTGACCCCTATTGAATCCCCCGACTTAAGCCTAACGTAAAATCTGACCCCCTATGACCTATATTAAAGACAAGGCTTAAGCCTAATCTGACAACTGTGACCTATATCAGTTTAGAGAAGTATAATAAATATTCATTTGCAACAAAAGTTGTGTTTTTGATTGTCAAATGTGTTATTAGATTACTGATTTTCTCTAAAATGATCTCAAACCTGTTTTAGAAGAACATAATCTGACCCCTATTGAATCCCCGACTTAAGCCTAACGTAAAATCTGACCCCCTATGACCTACATTAAAGACAAGGCTTAAGCCTAATCTGACAACTGTGACCTATATCAGTTTAGAGAAGTATAATAAATATTCATTTGCAACAAAAGTTGTGTTTTTGATTGTCAAATGTGTTATTAGATTACTGATTTTCTCTAAAATGATCTCAAACCTGTTAGAAGACCGGAATCTGACACCTATTGAATCCCCCCGACTTAAGCCTAACGTAAAATCTGACCCCCTATGACCTACATTAAAGACAAGGCTTAAGCCTAATTATATCAAACACAAGGCCTAAAGCTAAGATGCTGTATTATCCCCCTCAAATTGCAGTCATTCATCTTCAAAATTAGGCCTATCTATTTAGTTTCTTGAATTAATTTGAATGTTTATTCTAATTTTAATAGTTTTCCTATAATATAAATTAAATATAACTTACGTTTTCCTTGAAAATGGCGGGAACGGGAGTTCTGTAGTCACGTGATCAAATTTAAAAAAATCCTTAAGTGTCGCCATCTACGGATAAAAAGTAAGGCGGGAAATTCGAAATTATTTCGAACACGATTCAAAATCGTAAAAATACGTCACGTAACCCATTTTTAATTATAAAAACGGAATCAATAATAGATTAAAACGTAACAAATTGTAAAAAACCATTTTTTTTAATAAGATTAATTAATTTGCAAATAAATCTGAAAAAGCTTCATTCTCTCAAGAATAGAGATGAATTTTGCTATCAGCACCAGCCGATAATATCCATGGTTGATTTGGATGAAACTGACAATCTAAGATTCCCATATCATTCGTTACTTTATGACCTTTTAGAACTTTGACGGGAACAATTAAAGGATTTTGAAGCAAATCACTATTAAATAAATTAAATTTAGCGTTACTTAGAATTAGAACTAAGAGATGGTAACTTAGGTACTTACTTGTAAACCATTCCGTGTGAAATAATTACGGAAGCATCATCACTAGCTGAAGCAAAAAGAGGATATTTACGATGCATTGTTACTTGTCTAATAGCTCTTTTATGATGACGTAAAGTTTTGTAAGGTTTAACGGAAAGATCCAAATCAAACCAACTCAATCTACAATCAAAACTTCCGATAATTACATGATCACCTAAAGGGGGAGAAGAATTAGATAACAATCAAAATTAATTAAAGTTATATTTAATTTAATTAATTATTAGTTTACTTACCATTGGGATGAATTGCCATTGAAGATAACCACTTGCAATTGCAAAGCAATTTCTTAGTTTGAGCTTGTTTAAGCAAATTGAATATTCTGACGTGACGTTGAGTGGCAACAAAGAAATAAGGTCGGGTAGGATGGAATAAAACTTTCTGTACCAGTCCGTTTGTTTTTGCAAATGGAGCAGTCGATGCTCTGGTAGATAAACGATGTACCAATACCACTTGATTGGTATTAGCAGTCGTGACTGAGGCCAAATAATCACCCTTTGATTGCCACGTCACTTGTTCAACTAAACTAAAGTGTTCTACGGTGATACGGATTCCTTTATGGTATTCTGGATCATTTAATTGAATTGATTTCCAAACTACTGATGTTTTTGAAGTAACTACGGAATTAATTATAAATAATTAATTTAATATTAATTATTTTAACCTAATTTAATCTAATATACCATTACCCTTTTCTTCCATTTCATTAACTTCAACCGAGTCTGAAACCGCTTGCAAAGCAGTATCAGTATCATTCATGACATTTTTACTTCCAACACCCGGATTTACGATATAAATAAAGTTTCCACTGTAATTATTAAGATAATTAAGTTAATTAATATAATTTAAAGTTGTAAATACTCTTAAATTAAATTAAACTCACGAGGTTACAGCTATGAGACTAACACTCGAATTAGGACACCAAGCGACTGTCCTAACAATTTCATCAAATTCCAAAACTTTGACGCAACGTCCAGTTTGAATTTCCCAAACTCTGACTGTTTTATCATTTCCTCCAGAAGCGAAAAATTGTCCGGATGGTTCAATAGAAATGGAGCGAACCATATCCGTATGTCCTTCATAAACCAGAGCTAATGTTGTCGGGAAAGGTTGCAAATCTCTGGGTTTTGGTAGCTTGGGAATCAAATCTTCGGGATCTACGTTAACTTTCATTTTAATTTGTCTGGGACAAAGATAAAGATCCAAACAACGTTCGAAACGTTCTTGGGTAAAGTGTTTGTAACCAGGAACCAATCTTAAGCTGTCGTATTTCTTAGTTATGAAATTAATCTTTCTCATTTCAGGGTCAGTTTTCTTCCATTTTTCAATTTCAGCTTCGTTCATTAAATATTCCGGAGGAGGGTTGTAACTCTCTTCGTGACCAGGAAGTTTAAGTTTAGGTGCGGGAATATAACGTTGCATTCTCCTGCTGATCTCATTCTAAATAATAATTGATTAATTAAATTAATTTAATTAGCCTTATTCCTGATCAGCGCCATCTACCCATAGCGGTGACTTTGAGAACTACTGTAAGCGGCAAGCCAATCAGATGTCGCTAAAATCTGGTGACGTCATTTTTGGTAAGACCCGAAGAGTGACGTCACCAGATTTTAGCGACATCTGATTGGCTTGCCGCTTACAGTAGTTCTCAAAGTCGCCACTATGGGTAGGTGGCGCTGATAAGGAATAAGACCGCTAATTTAATAGAAATTGTTTTTAATTAAAATTAAACACTTACTTCATTTTCATCTTCCCATAATGGATAAAACTTTTTGGGTTCCTTCTTCGGAGGTTCAGGCTTCATCCAACCCATTTTAATTGCGTGAACCATTCTAGAAACTTTCTCTTTCTCGTGTTTTGAAGGAATAAAAGATCTTTTATGTTCGGGGCGATTTGTAACTGGATGAATCATTGTTTTGTACGTAAAGAAATCTTCAAATGGCTGAAAAGAAAATTGTTTAAAGTTATGATTAAGATTATGTAATTAATTTTAATTAAATACCTGATAAGGATCAAAATTTCCATCAGGATATCGCCCTTTTTGTATATTATTAATTAATTCCAAGTCCTCGTCTGTTAGAATGACGTCTTGTCCAGTTTGAGGGTCCCTAACTGTTCTCCAGTAGTTAGGGTCATCCATTTTCTTAATAAAATCATCAAGTTCATCTCCTTGGATGGGTTTAATAATTTTCTCTCCATCCCAATCGTATCCCAAATGGGGATAATCATTGTACCAATGTAAAGGAACATTGCCAATTGTGTTTCTTAGGTCCTGAAGTTAATAAAGGTTACATTATGGTTGTTGAAGATTAATTTAATATGTATAGAACAAACCTCTTCATCAGATGAATCTTCTTCATATTCATCTTTTTGAGGTTCCTTTCTGTCTTCGGAGTTATTTTCCTCACCATTTTGACTCGTTAAAGACTTATCTTCATTGTCTTCAAGCTCACTTTCTTCAATGTCGCTGGATTTTCTTTGAAGAAGTTCCTCAACATCGCTATCTGTGTGCATGGAGGAAGCATCATCATCATCTTCATCATCTTCTTCCTCGGAGGAATTTACATGAACTTCTAGACTAGATGTTCGGGAGACTCCTTCAGAATCATCTCCGCTATCCTTAGGCATTAATTAATGTCAATATTTATAAAGATAATTAGCGTAATTAAGTCTTAAAATGCTAAGCCTACTTCGCTGGATTCGCCTTCTTCGTTTTCTAGATCGGAATAGACGCTGGAATCATCGTCGGATTCAGTAAAATTGGTCTGCATGTTACGCGCGATTTTCGTATTTTAATAATTAAACTTTTAATTGACTATAATTAGTTTTTAAGAGTGTTTTATAATTACTTAATCGCAAACCACGTGTACATGCACATGCATAAGCAGACGATCATCCGGTATAGAATATTTAAAAATTATTTGCTGACCTCTAGTGGTTTATAGCTCTAAAACAAATAATTAATTTTAACTAAAATTGTTATTCAATTTAAAAACTAAATTGGAAACTATATAAAATATAAATAAATTTTCTGTATATTATAAATTAAATAATTAAAATTTAAAATTTTACATTAATTGGCGCGAAATTCAATTCAATTAAACGCATGCGCGATAGAGTTTTAATTAGATAGAGAGTAAATTTTCTCATAGCATCCCTGGTTTCCTGGAAAACAACGACATATCCGCATCCGATAGAGAAGTGAGAGGTGATTCCCAACTTCAAGGAATTTCTCGGATTACCTTTTTAAAGGAAAATACCTTTCTCAAACGGCATTTCCTCTTCCGGTTCTTAAATAAAAGTTAGACGAATAGTTTTCTCAAAAAGACTTTGCGGTTCCTGGAATTGTCCTTAAAATTTTACGTTTCTTGAGAAAAGTTGAAAAAGATGGGTAACAAAATTGTGACGTTTACGGAGGAACAAATAGAAGATTATCAGGTGAGAAAAGTTTATTAAAATAATTCAATAAGTATAATTTTAATTTTTAAAGATCTCTAATGAAATACAATCATAAATATGTAACCTTTCACTTAAAATATTTTATTAATGTCAGTTTTTGGTATTTTTCATCATAAAAAATAATTTTAAATTTATAATATATCTCTTCAGTTTCAATTAAATTTAATGTCATGGGCGATGAGCTTAAACTCCAAAAATAAATTAAATAAATTATTTTCAGGACTGTACATTTTTTACAAAGAAAGAAATTTTACGGTGAGTTTATTTCAAGAATATTTTAAAATAAATTTGACAATAAAGTTTATAAGGGCGGGAACATTTTTGAAATCATAATAGCGGCAAAAAGCACATTATCCTAAACAATATAATTTCTGGTTACCAAGCGGTTTAATAAGGTTGTTTTTCAAATCAAATTATTACCTTAAAAACCGGTTAAAACGATATACTTCTAAGTTTAAATAAAAATAAGCAATGAGACTTTTTCTTAAAAACCAGAATAACCTAGTTATATCGCACCATGTGATAAAACTGCCAATAAAGCGGTTATACTCCGTTAATTTTGAAAAAGTCTAGAATGAATGAAAAAAAGATAGAAATAAAACCGTAAAAGAGTCAAAGGTCAAACGGGATAGTGCCAAAAATATTTTTAAACTAAATTTCTTAACAATAATAATACTTTAAAGATTTCACGTGTATTTACAAAAATAAAATAAGAAATACAGGCGTAAATCCAATACAGTTTTAGTTTCTTTTATCAACGCCAGTTCAGGTAAAAGGATTATACTTTATTTTTCACATCTTTCATCCCTTACGCACGGAAAATGTAGGTAGTTTTCATTTTTTTTCCTATTGAAGATATACTATGGCTTCGTATAAAAACATACATTCGAGGGGGTAGATACTCCGGAAGTCAATGTACACCGTAAAGCATGTACCGTATGTAGTACCGTAAAGCAGTTACACCCGAGTTCACTCGAGTATCTACCTCCCTCGTTTGATTCCTACATTAACCACGTGTTCCAATTCCGAAAAAAGGGAAGGGGTGAAACGCAAAATTGTCTATTAGAAGCTCATAAATGTAAAGTAATCTTGAGGGGAAACACCTTTCATTTTCTTGTTAATATTAAACAACTGGCGTTGGGTTACTTTAAGATATGGGCTTCTATCATCCATCCAACTTTGGGTGGTGATGCTATGATCTTCAGCACGCGATGACCTCCCTAGAGACATAACCACACCCTAAGACTATTAAATCAAACACTATACGTACGGTTATTGAGGGCAAAGCTGCCCAACCTGAACCATCTGCTTGCTATGTACATATCCTAAATTTCTCCTATACTGAGTAATAGCAGATACCACCTTCCACCGCGTTAAGGGTCTATGCTGTATAACGTAGGGTGACATTACTAGGATAGGGATCAGAATTTAATATATATTAAAAATTACTGAATATAAAATTAGGTACAATAATTATTTTATAATTAGGTTAAGAGTTATTTGTTAAAAGTAAAATAATTTAGTATTAATGAGATATTAATAATTAACAGAGTACAAAAACGATTCAGAGAATTGGACCCTAAAACTGTACCCCAAGTTATGACGGGAGACGAAGCTCACACTGTCGTGGTTCCTTTGGAAAGGGTGGAGAAAATGCCCGAATTAAGGGTAAGATATAACCCTATTTCCAAAGTGTGGCCCTCGCTTTCCTTTTAAAAAGCTTATATAAATTACGTTGAGCAAATATTACAACAATCCCACGCGGTTCTTAATAATTCAAACAAACGAAAACAGATATCGTACCTTCCCTCCTACGCGTTTATGAACTTTAGGAAGCACTTTGAAATTTTATTAACAAATTATAATTTAAATATTAATTATTTGTTAAACAGGAGAATCCTTTTAGAAAACGTATTTGTCAAGTGTTTTCCCACGACGGCAGCGGAAATATGACATTCGACGATTTTCTCGACATGTTTTCCGTTTTCAGTGAACAAGCTCCCAGGGATATTAAGGTGGTCTATGCTTTTAGAATATACGGTACGTTGGACGTTAGTCAAACGCAGTAAAAACCCAGATTTTATCCCTCAAGAGGGGTAGTTAGGGTTGTCGTCTTCTAGACCTAATGCGTACATTCAACCCTAAAACCTTAATTTCAAATTTATTCAATTAGATTTTGATGGGGACCAGTTTATCGGGACAAAGGACATCGAACAAGCCGTGATTGGATTAACGGGGACCGAATTAAGTCCAGAAGAAATTAAATTAGTTGCTGAAAAGGTCTTGGACGAAGCGGATGTAGATGATGATGGGAAATTATCATTTATGGAGTTTGAACACGCCATTTCAAGAGCGCCTGATTTTTTGGGGTAAATTGAAGCTTATATAATTTGAATAATCATTAAAATTAGCATTAAAATAATTTTTTAACATTCGCCCCTGTACGTTTGTCACGGTGCTTCACCTTTAAGCATTGATGCATTGAGGGAACAACATTTCTACAGGGGCTACGGGAAAATACATGGGGAGGCAATACCCTATAAGCGGGCTTCCCTGGTTGAACACCGGTGTAGTGCGTGATAAGCATACCTGCAGGGGCTATCAGTTTATTACGCGTTTATATTTAAATTATATTAAATTAAATGTATTTAAATCATATTAAACTAAATAAATTTATCTTTCTTGGGTTTTCAGATCTTTTCATATCAGAATATAAAACTCCCGACCCATCATGACGTCATCTCTGAATAAACCCAGATAATGTTTTGTAATTTACAAAAATACCTTTTCGGGTTCAATATTTCTCTGTGGAAATTTCGAAATCGTGTAAGACCAATGGTCAATATTCAAAAAATACGCAGAATGTTTTTAAAGAGAGAAAGAAAGAAAAGCAACTATCAAACATATCATGAATAATTGTCATAATCTTTATAAATAAATAAATAAAATAAAATTATTTAAAAACTTACTTTATTTGAAGAATTTTGGCTCCATTCTTTGCTGAAAAGTTTACTTGATGTTTAAATAAAATAACGACAACTATATTATATTTTAAAAACAAATTTAATATCATTTAATTATAAGTTTTTCTTAATTATTTTCTTTTTCCTTTATTACAGGAAGTTTTTTTATTTTCGTACCAATTTATTTGGAGTTAATTTTTGTTTAGACGTTTGTTCAGTTTATGGTTGGTGGGAGAAGGGGAGGGGGCGGAGTAACGGAACGGATTAGGGGAGGGGCGGGGTTTGGTAATTTTGGGTTTTTTTTTTTTATTTAAATGTACAATATGGAAGCCTATAGAATTCCACGGGTTCCTAAAAATTATTTCCAATTTATTTGATGGGAAGAATTTTTAATTTTTATTTTAATGTTTCTTATTTCCCCTTTTTTGTTCTGTCAATATTTGTTTGTTTATACAAACATTAAATATAAATGACGTATGCTTGGAGGACGAGCAAATTATAGTATTTTTTTTTTCCTTTCAAAAAAAAAAATTCAATATTAAATTAAAATTTCTATAATTGGATAAATTATTTATTAATTTATTAATTAGCGAGAACTTGCTAATTTTTTCTTCTTAATTCCAGTTAATTTTTAATAATATTCAAAATATCCATTTGTTTATTTATTTCTCGTATTTTAAAAATATTTTACGCGTAAATGGAATTATATTAAATTAAATTAATTTGAACATTAATTTAATTTTTAACTGGAATTATTATCCAATATAGATAATTTAATTAATTTAATTGATGTATATAATATATTCTTTTATTTAATATAAAAACAAAATTATAAGCTTTGGAAGCACCATTTGCTCTTATAAATTAATTTATTATCATCTTGATTACTTTTTTTTTAATCACGATTAAAACTAATTTATTCTTAATCATTCCGCTGCTGCTATTGCACAAATCCATTTATTCGGAATTAAAACAAACGAAATATACTTAACTTAAAAAATATCAGGTCTCAAGTATTTATATATTTATTAATTAATTTTAAATGAGCGATTAGTTAGTTAATTAATTAATTAATTAATTGACTTTAATTAAATATAGGATAAATGTCAAAAAATAAATTGACGTGGGATAAAATAAAGAATATGAGATTACTAACTACTAAAATAAAAAAAAATAAAAAAAATAAAAAAAAATAAAAAAAGAAATAAAAGAAATAAAAAAAAACAAAAAAAAAATAAAAAAAAAATAAAATAAATAAAAAAAAAACAAAAAAAAACTACTAAAATAAAAAAAGAAGATAACCTATGTATCAACGTAAAATAGAAGCACTACCAAAGGCAGGGAAACCCTCCCCTGTCATTGTACCTAGTCTTGAGTTACGTTGATGAAAATGGGTAATTAATTAACTAAAATTAACTTAATTAAATTGGAGTAATACTACATAGGGCTTTATAAAACTTAACATTGAATAAACTACAAATAAAAAACAAAAAACAAACATAATAATAAAAATAATTAAACTATCCCCGATTAAATTAAATATCCCATAAAATATTCATGATGAATAGAAAATTCATTCCTATCAGAATCAGACTTTGATGACGTAACATTAATTCCTCCATCACTATAATATTTTTGGATGCTTCAAAAAACGTTTTTTTTTTTTTTTTTTTGGACTTGTTCGAACATTGCTTTTTTTTCCTTAAATTTCAATTAAATTAATTAAACTTAATTAATTAATTATTTATCCGAAATATTCTAAAACTAATTGAATTTAACAGGTCCTATATACACCATTATTTAACAATTTACAATTTTTTTTTAGCAATAATTTCTACGAAAGTCAAAAGTTTTCAAATTCAAATTTTATCCAAGAAGAAAAAGAAAAATATTTAAATATTTATTTTAATTCCTAAATCTCTAAAATTAATTAAAATTTTAATTTCTTAAGGCTAGCTACTGAATAAAAATTTTAGTTAGCAGATAATTTAATATAAATTAAATTTAAACTCTCCTAAAAAATCTGTATACTGGTTTATTTTTATTTTTTTTTTCACATTAGTTAATTAGTTAATTAACTACAACACGTAGTAGTTATTAATTAAATATAATTAAAGATCTGGTCCCAGATTAGTGGTATTTTGTTTTTATATAGCGTTTCATATCACAATTAAATTAATTAATTATTACGCCAGCCTAATTATAATTATTAAAGAAAGAAAGAAAGAAAGAAAGAAAATGTAGCAAAAAAAAAAAAAAAAAAAAAAAAAAAAATTAATTTTAAAATTAATTTGAATTTCTTTTTAAAACTTGGGTTCTTTTTTTAAAAAAAAATTTAAAAAGTTTTAAAAACTATTACCTCAACCCAATCTTTCCTCTGTATTTAAATATATAATTAATTAACTTAATTCAAAATAAATGAATTTAATATAATTAAAAGCTCACGTACGAACTAGATTAAATTAAATTAATATTTTTTTTTAAATTACGTATTTTTAATTGAGATTCTTCCGCCTTTATTTATTTATTTATTTATTTTACTTACCAAATTAGGTCAATGTTTAATTTGAGCTCGTAGATTTGCGCTGGGCTTTTAAAATTAATTATTCGTATTATTTTTTTAGTTAATTATCTCTAAAGTGGGAATTAACTTCAATTAAGTTTGTTCTTTTCACGCATTGAAACGCGTTTCATCTTCCCTGATAATGTTTTCAAACATTCGCGTGAACTCTCGATAGATAATTGATGTGAAACTCAAAAACCTGCACATTGTTTTTGAAGAAATAGTGTTTGTTTGTTTGTTTGTTTATTCATTTATTTGTTGTTGTTGTTGTTGAAAGAGTGGTCAAGGGGTGTTGTTAAAGTTTCGTTTGCTTTAAGATAAGTTAGCGAGAGAGAGATAGAGAGAGCATTGTTTGTTTGTTTGTTTGTTTTGTTTGTTTTTCAACCAACAATAATAAAGATAACGCCAATAAGGACGCCCCCTCCAATGAAGAGCATTATTAGAATGGAAATGACGATACACGCGTGATGCGTCGTGCTAGCTGGACCACTCTCTCCACTTTCTAGCACCTGAAAAGTCGCCCAAAACAACATTTTTTTTCTAGGGCTTTAATTGCATGGTGTATGAATGTGGACTTAAAAATAAAAATTGCCTATCGCAATTTGCTGTTGCGCAATAGCAAAGGCTTAAGATATAGTATAGCCTGTACTGAAAAGTGACAAGGTAAATTGGGACCGTGAAGTGATATGTAATGTCACTGTATCGCGCATAAAGCTTTGTTTTTTACTGAGAATTTGTTTATAAAGTTGACCCCTCGCGAAGAAGAAATGGACTGAAGCAGGGGAAAAACGGAATCCGTCAAGGGAAAAACCGGACTCGATCAGGGGGGAAAAACGGACTCGATCAGGGGGGGAAAACGGACTCGATCAGGGGGGGAAAACGGACTCGATCAGGGGGGGAAACGGACTCGATCAGGGGGGGAAAACGGACTCGATCAGGGGGGAAACGGACTCGATCAGGGGGGGAAAACGGACTCGATCAGGGGGGGAAAACGGACTCGATCGGGGGGGGGAAACGGACTCGATCGGGGGGGGAAACGGACTCGATCAGGGGGGAACAACGGACTCGAGAAGGGGGGAACAACGGACTCGAGAAGGGGGGAACAACGGACTCGAGAAGGGGGGAACAACGGACTCGAGAAGGGGGGAACAACGGACTCGAGAAGGGGGGAAAAACGGACTCGAGAAGGGGGGAAAAACGGACTCGAGAAGGGGGCGAAAAACGGACACGATTAGGGGGAAAAACCGACACGATTAGGGGGAAAAACGGACACGATTAGGGGGGAAAAACGGACACGATTAGGGGGGAAAAACGGACACGATTAGGGGGGAAAAACGGACTCGACCTGGGGGAAAAACGGACTCGACCTGGGGGAAAAACGGACTCGACCTGGGGGAAAAACGGACTCGACCTGGGGGAAAAACGGACTCGACCTGGGGGAAAAACGGACTCGACCTGGGGGAAAAAACGGACTCGACCTGGGGGAAAAAACGGACTCGATCAGGGGGAAAAAACGGACTCGATCAGGGGGGAAAACGGACTCGATCAGGGGGAAAACGGACTCGATCAGGGGGGAAAACGGACTCGATCAGGGGGGAAAACGGACTCGATCAGGGGGAAAAAACGGACTCGATCAGGGGGGAAAACGGACTCGATCAGGGGGAAAACGGACTCGATCAGGGGGGAAAACGGACTCGATCAGGGGGGAAAACGGACTCGACCTGGGGGAAAAACGGACTCCACCAGGGGAAAAATGACTTGAAATGGGGAAAAACGGACTTTAAAAGGGGAATAAAACGGATTTGATCAAGGGAAAAACGGACTTGATGAGGGAAAAAAATTACCTCCCAGTAACTTATTATTATAACTAATTACTAATTTTGGAAAAACAACATTTGTTTCTGAAACATTGCCAAAAAAACCAGGTATTTTTTATTTTCAGAGAAAACTTGTAAGAAAAAGTTGGTTTTTATACTTTCTCTTTTTTTTTTATGAGATTGATAATTAAACTTAATTAAAACTAAATAATGACGGAATTAGACAAACCTGAAGTCCAGTAGTTAAAGATGTAGTTTCTAAAACAGGATGAAGGTCATCACAGCTACTAGAAACAGTTGCAGCACCTAATTAATAAAACTATCCAATTAGCAATTATTACTAATTAGATAATTACGACGCTAACACACCGGTTGGACAGAGAGTCAGGTAATCAACGACGGGACCCAAAACTGGATCTCTATGGAGGGCCAAATCCAAATCATGAACTGTCATTATTTCACTAAAAAAACAAAACAATTAAAAAAATTAATTCATGAAATTAATTATTCAATAAGAACGTGATTAATGTACTTTTCTAGGAGTTGCCAACTGTCTCTTTCTTGCCAGTAAAGCGCCGTTAAAGAAATGGGGGAAGACTGCCAAGACTTTTGCGATGCTTTCCTAGTCAATAAAGATTGCTCCGATAAACCCGTTTTCACAAAACCAAAATCATCTTCTTTGTTATATTCTAAAAAGGATTTAAACTTGGTTATTACACTTAATTAACAATTAATTATAGTTCAATTAACAATTAATCGATTATAGTTCAATCAACAATTAATTGATTAGAGTTCAATTAACAATTGATTGATTATAGTTCAATTAACAATAAACTGATTATAGTTCAATTAACAATTGATTAGAGTTCAATTAACAATTGATTGATTATAGTTCAATTAACAATTAATCGATTATAGTTCAATTAACAATTAATCGATTATAGTTCAATTAACAATTAATTGATTATAGTTCAATTAACAATTAATCGATTATAGTTCAATTAACAATTAATCGATTACAGTTCAATTAACAATTAATCGATTACAGTTCAATTAACAATTAATTGATTAAAGTTCAATTAACAATTAATTGATTAAAGTTCAATTAACAATTAATTGATTAAAGTTCAATTAACAATTAATTGATTAAAGTTCAATTAACAATTAATTGATTAAAGTTCAAATAACAATTAATCGATTAGAGTTCAATTAACAATTAATCGATTAGAGTTCAATTAACAATTAATCGATTAGAGTTCAATTAACAATTAATCGATTATAGTTCGATTAACAATTAATCGATTATAGTTCGATTAACAATTAATCGATTATAGTTCGATTAACAATTGATTATAGTTCAATTAACAATTGATTATAGTTGAATTAATAATTGATTAGAGTTGATTTAACAATTAATTAGACTTGAATTAACAATTGATTAGACTTGAATTAGGTTAATTACCAAGATCTGAGAATAAAGGAAAGGTATGGAATAAGTGTCTCGTTAGCCTGAGTTCTCTATCAAGCGTATGAATGCTGGCAATGAGGATACGGCACATTTGTTCCAATTTCTGTAACTCTTTCTTGGACAAAGATTCGGAGCTTAAAAATTTATAACAAATACAAATTTCTAATATTAAGATATTTCTTCATTAATAATTTAATAATTAATGATTTAAATGAACCTTTTGAAAGCTTGCGAAAGATGCTTTTGACAGCTAGCGATATCTTGAAGGGCTTTTTGTCTCAATTCCGCCATTTCTTCTCTGGCAGCCACCCCATCCGCGTTGCTCCCCACTGACTGGACCAAATGACGATACTCGCATATTGTTTGGTTTAATTTATTAATTAACTACGATTAAAAACCTCTTCTCATTAATTGACCCAAAATATTTAATTAACTAATCAAAGGGAAAAGCGTACTTTTAAAGCTGTAGTAGGTTGCTGCGGACACCCGTTAGCGGTGGTTGAGGAAACTGGAGAATCTCTACAAGCATTTGTTGGTGAAAGCAGGACATAGGGTAATCCCGATTTGGAAGTGGCTTGTTTCGCGAAATTTTCATCAGCCTGTGCCGCCGTCGGTGAAGATGGAAGACTGTCTTTGGAGTCTACAGGATGGCTCATATTTTTGTAAGATACGGGAGAAGTTTAAGCGATACGATGGTAATGAAAAGAAATCTAAGAACGGAAAACTGGAAACGAAAAAAAACGATAAGCTAAGCTTTTACTACTATAAACCTTTCAAACGCTTATTCAATACGTTAAAACGACATTAAATTAAATTAAAGGCGTCAATTTCAATTTAATTTTACGTAAATTGACCTTGAAATGTAAGGGGCTTAAGCCTACATTTAGGGGCAGATATTTTTTCCCAATAGCTAAGCCTCGGTTTTCAGGGTTAAGTCAGTGTAAATTTTGAAACTTACCTTTCTCGGACTCGAAGACTTTTCATACATTTTTAATTTCAATAATCTCTTGTAATTGTTTTCTCATCAATTTAAGAATTAAATCGTCGTTAAGTGTCAAATAATTAAGAAAATAATTCATAATTTTCGATAAAAAAGAGTTAAAGATAGAAATTTCAAGCGAACTGTATCGCGGTGAAGAAGAGCGGAAGGGGCCAGTAAAGACGTCACGTGACCATAATCGACGAATAAGAGAGAAGTTGGCCAAAGTCATAACATAAACAAAACAACTTAAGCCTAATAACAATAATTGAAACATTTCAGGGGGTTAATTAATTAATTTATTTATTTTTAATCAAGAAAAACACCCTTTTTACAAATAATAATATAAATTTATCCACTGGGCGCGTATTGTCGAGTTAAACGATCAAATTCTTGTTCCTAAAATTGATTAAAACATTAATTAAAATTAATTAACCCATAATTAAATAAGGAACCTTTATCAATAATCTCTTGTTTTCTCTTCAATTTAAGAATTAAATCGTCGTTAAGTGTCAAATAATTAAGAAAACAATTCATAATTTTCGATAAAAAGAGTTAAAGATAGAAATATTTTAAGCGAACTGTATCGCGGTGAAGAAGAGCGGAAGGGGCCAGTAAAGACGTCACGTGACCATAATCGACAAAGAAGTTGGCCAAAGTCATAACATAAACAAAACAACTTAAGCCTAATAACAATAATTGAAACATTTCAGGGGGTTAATTAATTAATTTATTTATTTATTTATTTTTAATCAAGAAAAACACCCTTTTTTTTATTACAAATAATAATATAAATTTATCCACTGGGCGCGTATTGTCGAGTTAAACGATCAAATTCTTGTTCCTAAAATTGATTAAAACATTAATTAAAATTAATTAACCCATAATAATAATAAAATAAGGAACCTTTACCTTATTCTGATAATCTTTAATGAAACTATGGCTATTATTTGAGTCTCTAAGTTGACTCAAATATCGGTTACTGACTTCCGGAGCTTTCCCCATATGTTGCGATAATACAATCATGTTTATTAAAGTTTCAGCATTGTTTGAATCCTAAAAGAACAAAGTAAACTTAAATTTAGACATGATAAACATGATTAAATTAATTATACCTTTTCCAAAGCTTCTTGTAGCAAAGGTTCAGCGTCCAAAAACTTTCCTTGGGCCATTAGAGCGCTTGCTTGACCATTTAAAAGTAAAGGTGTCGAAGCGCATTTATCGGAAAGTTCTTGGAAGATGTAATAAGCCTCTTGGAATTTTTCTCCTCCCTAAAATGGACTTGAAAACTTAATTATTTATTATATTAATTAGTAATTAATTTAATTTAATTACAATGGCCAAATTAAGCCAAGCTTGGGCTAATTGAGTCAAAGTCGCATCCTCGTCCTTTTCTTGCATACGTTTTATTTCTTTCCTAAATTAAATTGATTTAATTTAATTATGTATTTAAATTAGATTTAATTAATGAGCCTTATTCCTGATCAGCGCCATCTACCCATAGCGGTGACTTTGAGAACTACTATAAGCGGCAAGCCAACCAGATGTCGCTAAAATCTGGTGACGTCATTTTTGGTAAGACCCGAGAGTGCCAGTCAGTGACGTCACCAGATTTTAGCGACATCTGATTGGCTTGCCGCTTACAGTAGTTCTCAAAGTCGCCGCTATGGGTAGGTGGCGCTGATCAGGAATAAGGCTAATTAAGGGACTTACTTGGCCAAATCCACTCTATCTAGTTTAAGGTAAGCTTGCAAGATTAACGCGGAACATTCCAAGCTATCAGCTTGTTGCAAAACTCTTAAAACAGTTTCAAAATTCTGTTCGTGGAAATAAATACTTCCGATGGTGATTAAGTGTGTTATGTTGCAAATATCAACACTCTTTGCAACCTCTTTTTCAACATCAGCAAGGATACGATCTCTGATATAATAATTATAGTAATTAATAAGAGTTGATTGATTTTAATTTTAAATTAATTTAAATTAAGGTTAAGTACTTTCGGTTGCGATCTCCGGAGAGAAAATCAGCCAATGTTCTAAGATCTTTTAATTCTGAATTATCACCTGGTCGGATTTCATCCAAAACAACGCCAAATTTACGTTGAGCGATGTACGCTCTGTACATGAAGATATCCCCCTCCAATTTCTCAGGGGAGGAGTTCTACAGTTATAATTAGTAACATCATTAACACCAATTACCGAGATCCCATTTTATAAATCATCAATGTTTACCTTTAATTTCTGAGCTTCTTTGATGCATTGTTGGAAATTTCCGATGTAAAAGGCGTTTTTGATGTCAAATAAAGGATCCGGTTGATTTTGTTGACTTGACATTTTAATTTAATGCAGATTAATTAAATTAACGTTACAATCACAACTTGTCGTCCAGAAAGAAAAAAATTCTGACCAAGGCTTAGCGTATTAACTACTTTAAAATGGTAAATCCCTGCATAAATAAATCAAATTATTTATTTAATTATCCTCAGATATACTTAAAAATATATGATAAAGGTTTTGCTCAAAAAAAGTCTTGAATTATAATTATTAAAACAAATTAAACAATTACCGAGAGGTATCCGTCATCCACGGTACACGTCACATACGCAGTTTTTGCATTGGAATATTCCATGGAGGTGTTTTATTGGAGTGAAAATAAAATCCCCATTAAAACTGCATTAAATTTTTTTACGTCTACTCTAATATTGCTCGATGGTACTAGCAGCCAATGGAAAAACGGCATTAGTAACCTATATCCACCAATCACGAACGAGAATAGGAATAGGAACTTAGCGACATCTCTTTTGAAATGGAACAGTTTTAAACTGCTGAGCGCTAATTCTTGGATCAAGCTTAACCAAACACGCGGGACTTGGGGATTTTGGATGTATTTTCACATGAAAGGGTAAAAATTAACGGTAATTAATTTAATCGGGGTTATAGTTTAAATTTTATCATAGATGGGCACCATTCCCATTTACTTTTGAGCGCTCATCAAGGCGAAAATTTGAATTTACAGTTTTGGCGCGAAAACGTAAAAACTGTTAAACAAGTGGAGCAAGACAACATTTTCTCTCTCCATTTCAGCCGCGTTTAGGCTTGTTTAATGCTAGTAAATAGTGAAGGGGAAACAGTACTTTAGGAAAGATCCCTATAGTTTCGATCTCTCATCGTTAGGGGGCGCTACTGCCTCTATAGTTTCGATCTCTCATCGTTAAGGGGCGCTACTGCCTCTATAGTTTCGATCTCTCATCGTTAGGGGACGCTACTGCCTCCTTAACTTAACATATAGGGCTGAGATCTATTATAATTCAATTCAATGCTGTACTAACTGGCGCAAAGCAGCAAAAACAAACATTTTTTGATGAACATTAACTTACTTTTCTTTCCGAATTTTGCATAAAATTTTCGACTTGCGTTTTATTCTAGTTGAATTTTTTTTCCTTGACAGTAAATGATAGTAACAGAGCGGCTTTAGGGGGGCTTAGCCTTTTGGTTTTGCTGTCACCAATTTTGAGATTTCTCTCGCTTTTAGAGGGAAGTTAACACGAGTGTATAGGACGGTTCATTCTTAAAATGGATAGAATTTAACGATGTTAATAACGAATCTCTATGGGGATTTATCTAGTTCTAAGGTTGTAGAGTTACGGGGGTTTCCTGCCGGCGCTTAAAAGGCTTTCCACAAAATTCTAAAATTCACTTTTCAAATCCCAGGGAACTAGGGGACCGGGGATCACTGTTTTGAACCATTACAAAGAAAGGCGGGGAACATTGAAACGGAGAAAACACCTGATTACTTTCCCTAGATTGGCTTTATCTCTTAGACAAAATATAGACTTGAATTTTAGCAACCCTCTAAATTGAAAAGGTCAGAGAACTCTTACCTTTTCTCAAAGACTGTACCATAAGTAAATTGATTTAGGCCATAAGTATGGAAGAATGCGTCTCAGTCCCAATTAATCCAGTGAAATTATTGAATTCACAGTTCCTTAACATAATGAGTACACTCTCACACGCTTGGGGTGCTCTTGTTATTCTATGAGAGTCAACATACCATCCCAAGTGCGCTTGAAACAAAACTTGTATAGTACTCAGTTCTTCTTACGTGTCCACTTTTGTTAGAGTCTAACCCTTAGCCGCTGTAAGCTGCCAATAGCTCGAGTGTCCAATGATGGAAGCTGATGACCACCCGGAGGGAGAGGAGTGGGGGGGGGTCGCGGGGACAACACCCTTCTCACCTTTCGTCTTTCGATATCAAAAAAGGAAAAGGGAAGAAAAGAAGAGTGAGATAGAAAAAAAATAAAAAAAATAGAGAAACGCTTTGTCACTTTGACATTCGGACACTAGGCTGACCCCTCCACCCTTTAACTTTCACTCTAACTTGTCAGTACTATGAAAGTTAAGGATTTTAGGCCTTTTTTCTTAGATTTACTGTCGGGTTAGGGTGATATTTGTTATCCTGGAAAGAAGTTTCCTTCTCTGACCTTTCTTTGGGGACAGTAAGGACAGGACACCACCTTAAGGCGAAAGAGGTTGAGGTTGAAGTTGTATTAATCAATAATATAGGTTTTAGTGAAAGAAAGAAAATAAGATATCAGTTTAGTTTCTCTTTAAACATTTTTTCTTCTCCTCGTATTAAATTGACATCGGTTAAAAAGTGTCGATTTTTCACGCGGAAATCTCTTTTTCAAATTCTTTGACCTTAGGCCAAGATTTTTAAGGACCTTTCTTAGGTTTTCGCCTTTGCCTTAAAAAGTTTCTTCTCTTATATAAAAGTTTGAGGTATTTAAAGAGACAATAGGGCTTTTTGATGTTTTGGTTTGCCAGGAATTGTCTTGAAATTTATTCCTTTTGTATTTTGGTTTAATTACTATTGTTTTTGATGTTGCCGCTTGAACGTTTTTTAGTGTTGATTATCATCAGTCAGACAGAATTTTTTATTATTTTTTTTTTGATAGAAATAGACCAAAAATTTATATTTTTGAAAATAAAAATTGGTCTACGAAATTCGATCAATATATGAATATAGAAAAATTTGGGTGTCCCCCCGAAAAATATGATAAAAAAATAAAATCCTGAAAAGAAAAAAGAAAAATGCCTTTTTGGCCTTAGTGATTTCCATCCCCGGATGGTTTTCATCCTTAAAGGACCCACACACACACAAAAAATGCAGCTAGGGCTAAGGACAACTTTTCCTGTAGTATAGATTCTACCCTTTTTTTTCTCCAAGGGGAAGAAGTGTAATTTCGCAGATTCTGGCTAAATGGCTTGGAACGTTACGGACCTCCTTTATTTTTAACAGCAAAAACCTCGTATCTCTCGTATAAATTAACCCTGAATTTAAAGCGTTTTTGCATTAAGGTTCTGGGAAGGGTTGCCGCTTTCCAGCTAGCCGACACTATTTTCCGTTTTCCTTTTCCAGAGTCAGGGGCGCAACCCCGAGGATAAAATTCAGGAAGCCTACCCCCCTCCGTTACCCCATCTCCCCTGAAATGCAGGCGAGGAGAGAGATCGTGGGGGTAAAATATCTAATGATTAATGATATAAAAGCGACTGGAAATAGCTTTGACGTTAGACCTCAGGCTCTCTTAGCCTTAGTTAGGCCTAAGGCTAGCCTATTTATAAGGTTAGAACCCCCCCCCCCCTCTTTTTATAACCGTCACAGACTACGGAACTTCGGGGGTAATTTTTGGACCAGAAAGAAAGAAAATATATAACGGAGTAGTGGTATTCCATGTTATCTTTCCATAGAGTTTAATGCGGTTAAAAGCATTGAGTTGTCATTACCGTATTCTTATATATATATTAGATATATTTATATATGTACTATAATGATATCAAATTATCCCCCCCCCCCAAAAAAAAATAAATAAAATGTTTTATAACTCATTACTGATATTAGAGAAGTGGCGACAAAATGGTGCCCTGTAAAGCAGCCTAAGTACTGACGTTAATCCCCAAAGGAACCCTTTATTTTTCTTCTACATATCTGGGTGCCATTTTGAAAGATGGCCGCCTATTCAAACCAGCTTTTTTATTTATTACCGTTTACTTAAGAAGTTAAGAGTGACGTCACTCAGACTGCAAAAATAGTTTCAGTTTTATGGTATAGGGGTTTGGGCTGGTCAGTCAGGGCTTCTAATCCATTTAAAAATAAATTCATATTCAAATCCATCCAAAAATTTTATTCGATTTGATGGAATAATAAATCAGATTAATTCAATAAATTAATTAAAAAAAATAAAATTTAAAATAATCGGGATATAAATTGAAAAATTTTGTTCTAGTCCTTTGTTAAATTATTATTTTTTTATTTTATTTTGCCTTGAAGTCCTTAAGAAAGAAAATTCATTTCATGGTTTAAAACCCTTTAAATTCAACCCTTTTATTCATTGTTAGAGGACGTGAGGGGTGAGGGGCTTTCCCCCCTGCACTCGAAAGAGGCTTTGTTAGAATGCAAATGATTTTAGTGACGAAAGAGCTAGCACTATATATTCTTCAAAGTCCTTTAAAATGCTAATTTAGTTTTCGACCTCTTCTTTTGATGGAATCACAAACACCTCGGGAAAATAGTTTATTTTTTTATTTATTTTCTGGGGGATACGGTTTTCTTTGAATTAAAATATTTCTTAAATATCATTTGATTAAAAGATCGTAGTTTTAAGTGATATTTTATAAAGAAATGAAAATGAATTTATTCTTCAGTTTTTTGACATATTTATTTCCGCGTTCGTGTCTTTATTAAAATTATGGAGGGTTATTTTTTTCTTAAATAATATACGCGTTTTGACATTGAAATAAGAAAGGAGTTAGCAAATATTTCATCAAGGACTTTTATTTTCGCCGCAAACCATGTCACACACCACACAAAAAAAGAATAATAAAAATGTGCAAAACAAGAAAATGTCACCGAGAATTTTATTAATTTAATCAAGAATATTGGGATGAGAATTTTTCCCTAATTTTTGGCATGATTATTTTCACGAGGGCTACATGTTTTAATTTTAAACTTACAGTTACATATCGAGATTTAATTTATTTAACATATTGAAATAATTGGCACTATTACGATGACAATTTAAAATTACATTATATTTATTATCCTATCAATATTCTTGGGTGAATGAAATAAATTCCGATTCTTTCGTGATGGTAAAGAAAAGATAGCGTTATTTTAACAATTTTATTATGTAAGGTAGATAGCGCGTAAATGCAATAACCCTAGTTTTAAACTTATTACAGAGTTAGTTTGGGATTAACAGCGTTTATTTAGTTAGTTTTGATCAACTTATCCTTTTAGTAAGATGAAAAGAGGGTGTAAATTCTCCGCGAACTTTGACCCTGGATGGATTGTCGTCGACGTAACGTTGCGTTAACTGCAAGGTTTTTTTATCTTTCAGTTGGAAAAACGTCAAAAGTGTCAGGAACTCTGCTCGTTTAAAAAGAATAGCTCCCTTTTGTTATAAAAACCATCCGGATCTGTAGAGAGATTAAGTAATTATATTAATAAATGATGCTGATGGAATTTTTAGGGTTTATGGATTTTAAAGGGGAATTAGAACTTCAGGCTGTAACATTTCCTTCGAACCCCGGTCATAATTACCCAGAATTAGAACTAAAAACCCTAGTTTCTAGTTTGAGTCTTTGAGAGGATACTTATTCAAATTAAAGACTACTTAAAAATCCTTTCATATTTACCAAAGAGTCCATGTTCATTACGCCGCAATACAACATCCAACCGAACTGAATAATGATTCCTCGTACTGGTTACTTCAATCACAACTAGTGAACTGACCCTTTAGTAGTCTACCATGACCTTTTATACCCATTTTAAAAAATATAAGTATGAGCTTCTAACTAGGAAGGGCTGGAAATATCCTCGGAAAGGAAGTTTTTTTATGAAAGGTCCCCAATATTTGGTTCAGTTCGGTTCAGTCCGGGGAGCTCTTACATGGTCATTGGATTTACGGATCTAAAGGGAGCATTATAACTTCATGTCTTAGGGTGTATGGATTTTGAAAGGGAGTTAGAACTTCAGGATGTAATATTTCCTTCGGACCCCGGTCATAATTACCCAGAATTAAAACCAAAGACCCTAGTTTCTAGTTTAAGTCTTTGAGTGGATACTTATTCAAATTAAAAACTACTTAAGAAAAACCTTTCATATTTACCAAAAAGTCCATGTTAATTACGCCGCAATACAAAATCCAACCGAACTGAATTACGATACTAGCCACATTACTCGTACTGGCTACTTCAATCACAACTAGTGAACTGACCCTTTTATAGTCCACCATGACTTTTTATACCCATTTTAAAAAATATAAGTACGAATTTCTAATCTAGGAAGAGCTGGAAATATCCTCGGAAAGGAAGTTTTTTATGAAAGGTCCCCAATATCTGGTTCAGTTCGGTTCAGTCCGGGGAGCTCTTACATGGTCATTGGGGTTTATGGATTTTAAGGGAGAATTATAACTTTAGGTATAGTTTGGGTTTATGGATTTTAAGGGAAATTAGAACTTCTGGTTGTTAGGTTTTAAAATAATTTTGAAAGAACTTTATAGCTTAACCTCTCTATCAGGGATGTTACTCTGGTGGAAGCGGGATTGTTAGAGGTTGCCAAGGACGACTAAGAGATGGATAAACGAGATAAAAAGCATTTTAAAGGTCAGAAAAGCCCCAAATTTGAAGGACAAATATTTTAAAAATAGTTTAAACGTAGGCGTAAATATATCTTATTAATAAAATTTAGTTTCCGATATGAGTTAAATTGGTTCCCCCGACTTTTTTCCGATTTTACAAAAATAGTTAACACTTCCGGATAAATTTTGACTGAGAGATTGAATGGGGGAAAAAAGAAAAAGAAAATTACAATATAAAAATTAAATCTACTCCCCTGAACTGGCGCTAATTAATTTATATGGCAGGAAAATGGGCGCGCCCATACTTCGAATTTAAAGGGATTGTGAAAGATCCACCGAGGTTTGCGTTTATATATTATACTTTATTGAGAACTATTCTAGTTTCATCCTGACTTTGATAGCTCGAGCTAGTCCTTCAGAAGCAAATTCGAGAGAGAGAGAGAGAGAGAGAGAGAGAGAGAGAGTGTGTGAGAATTAAAAAAAAAATTGAAATTAAAATAGACTGAAAGTAAAGCGACTAATTAATCTTTTCCCCTTTGGTAAAAATCAATTGGCTTATTAGCAAATTTTTGGAGACGAATAGGGAGAGAGAGACGTCTGGGGCATGCGATCAAGTTTTAATTATAGAATCAACGCTGAGAAAAATGAATGGTTTTAATTTCAGGCATCAAGTTTTTATTTGTTTCCTAATTTTTTTATTCTCTTCTCTTTCATTTGAAGTGATGAAAAGTTCAAAGTTCAACTATAAGAGGGGTGGGGAGAAGAAGGGGTTTTTGTTTTAATTAAAGATTAATTAATTAATTAATTTATAATTTTTTTAAAAAAAAATAATTTATTTCTTAATTATAAACAATTTTAATTTAAACGACGGGTTAATTTTTATTTCCGAGGGGTACACCACTGAAATCTTTATTTTTGAATATTTTATTTATCAACTTGCGTTCTTCATTAGAAATACACTTTATTTCTATGATATGTAACATTAGATATTCATCCGCCAAAGCCATAGATAGAAAAAGAAAAGGACGAAATAGCCATTTATAAACTTCTTTTTTTTTTTACTTATATATTATAGTATATATAGTGTGTACATATATAGAAACGCGGTTCGATATATTGTTTCCGTGTATGTAAAATTGGAACTTTTTGTAGCGGTCGTCCTAAGAAGTCGGGCGCCTTTTTCTTCGATATTTTTGCTATTGTAGACTACTTTAGAAAGCATTGCAAGGGAGAGAGAGAGAGAGAGAGAGTAGGACGTTGGGGGAGGGGGGGAATGTCCTCCTGGGAGTGGCGAGTCCGGAAAAACGTTTTCTTTACGATATGTCGGACTAAAAAACATTTTTCGATATATTGGTTTTTTTTTTCGTCCTTGTTTCGTTCCGTAGATTGTATTCTAAAGAACTGTCTTGAATAAGTACTTGGAAAGGACTTTCTTTTTGCGTAGTGAGAACTTGTCTATTTTCTTAAGTACTTAGACCTACTAGAAGGTTTCAGTTTAATAATTTATTTATTTATTTCGAAGAGGTATAAGAGCTCTAAAAACAAGAGTAATTTCTTTAAACTCACGAGGAACCCCGACCAATTATTTCACCAACTTGACCCCATTGACCTACAGTTTATTATACGTATGATTTCGATCTCCGTGCCCATGGGAGAAACTACACAATTTTTTAAATATATAGGTGTGGATGGGAGGGGTGATATATAACATTACACCCATGGTGATGGTGCCTCAATAAGAGAAGGGTGTAAAGCTCACCCAAAGTGCTGGTGTAAATTTCTTCTTGATGTCTTCTTTTTTTTGACGTGGGTTTTTAGCCACATCTTATGATGTATATCTAGGATGAAGCTATTAGTTTCGCATGGCTTGTAGTAGTAGTAGTAATACCAAAATTTTCGTTCGTAATTTTTTCGTTTGTTTTTGGCTTTAATTAAAGGGGCTGGCCGGAGCAGTTGGTTAGCATATTGCTTACCCGCCCACCGCGACGGTGGCGCCATTAATTATGGCGCAAGAGCTGGGGGTTTTCCCCCTGAACTAAGGGCGGTCTCCCCCCCCAACAGCGCCGGTGAGCCCCTTTAAAAGGAAGGCAGGCCAGTATCCTAATTGCGGCTTAGGCCGTTGCGAGGATCAGTACCGCAATGAGGTTCGTGCTCAGATACCGCAGTTCTTTTTCTTAGAGTTAGTTTTTAATTCAAATAAAATTTAGTCAAACGATCCGCGATTCTATACGTGTCAATGGTGGAGTGGTTGTCTCATCCGCCTCAAATTCGGAGAGGCCCGGGTTCGATACCGCGTAGGTGCGCCGAAGTTTTTTCTGCTTTCTAGTTCAAATTGACAACTAAATTAGCTCAAATAGCGTTCATCAGCGTGTGACAGTGACAGAAAGATCTATCGTCGAAGATGGTCAGTTCCCAATGAAGTCTTGTCTAATTAAGATAGTGCTCACACACAGAAGTTATTTTTCTATAGTTTGTTTTTAATTCACATAAGATTTAGTCAAACGATGCTGTCATGTATATGTATTTGTTGTGTAGTGGTTATCGCATCCGCTTCACACTCGGAAGGACCCGGGTTCGAGACCACGTGGGTGCGGAGAAATTGTTTTAGACTCGTTAGTTTAAATTCAATACTAATTTAGCTCAAAGAGGGTTCGATACCGCGTAGGTGCGCCGAAGTTTTTTAAGCTTTCTAGTTCAAATTGACAACTAAATTAGTTCAAATAGCGTTCAGCAGCGTGTATCATGGCGCTGTTGGTAGCGCCTTTGAATGCTGGTGCCTGAAAGATCAATCTTCGAAGATGGTCATTACCCAATGAAGTCTTGTCTAATTAAGATAGTGCTCACACACAGAAGTTAATTTTTTATAGTTAGTTTTTAATTCACATAAGATTTAGTCAAACGATGCTTTCATGTGTATGTATCTGCTGTGTAGTGGTTATCTCACCGGCTTCACAAACGGAAGGCCCCGGGTTCGAGACCACGTGGGTGCGGAGAAATTCATTTATGTTCGTTTGTTTAAATTGACAACTAAATTAGCTCAAAGAGATTTCATAATCGTGTATCATGGCTCAGTGGGTAGAGCCGTTGAATGCCAATGCTTAAAGGATCAATCTTCGAACTGGTCAGTATCCCACAGTGGATCAATGCCCGGTGAAGTCGTGCCCAAAGAAGCTCGTGTTCAGATACCGTAGTTATTTTTGATAGTTAGTTTTTATGTCAAATAAGACCACTTCACACTCGGATAGTCGCGGGTTCGAGACCGCGTAGGTGCGGCCAAGTTTTTTGTGCTCTTTAGTTTAAATTCACAACTAAATAAGCTCAAAGAGAGTTCAAGATCGTGTATCGTGGCGCAGTTGATAGCGCCATTGAATGACAGTTCCTGAAAGATCAATCTTCAAAGATTGTCAGTACCCAATGAAGTCTTGTATAATGAAGATAGTGCTCAGATACGGAAGTTATTTTTTTATAGTTAGTTTTTAATTCGCGCAAGATTTAGTCAAGCGATGCCCCCTTGTATGTGTATCTGAGGTGCTGGTCTGCTTCAGAGCGTATTGACATTTGGAAATGTCACGGATATATATATATGGGCTATTAAGGGGTACGTGTAGAATACGGGTTATAATTATAGCTCTGTTAAAGTTGGCGTATCACTTAAGTTTTCTGTACGATGGATGTGGCTACTATTACGAGTTCCGACCCTTGGGTCATCTTGTTTTAGTCTCGTTGCTATGGAAACGAAGTTTACGATCCTTCTCCTTTTTCTTTTCCATCCTCCTCATCTTGAGCTTCCCTATAGCTCCATCACGCGCTATCATTTCCCTCGACGTTGGGACGCGTCTTTTTTTTGTTATTCAAATCGTAACGGTTAATGAAAGAATGTTAGAGGTTGCGTGATAGAATATAGAATTCTCTGACGTTTTTTTAATACCTTGGCGTGAATTAAATGGGATAAGATGAACCGCGGAGGCTGAAAGCTTTCCACCCTTATCTGCCAAAAAGTCTTCTTATACCAGATTTAAAGGCTCGTAATGTACAGATAGGTGGCTACCCAGTGTACCAGTTTTTTTTTTTTTTTTTACTTCAAACTTTTATGTATTTTAAAGCTAGGGTTTCTTATCATCATACTATACTATGCTGGTACAAGAAGAATAGTTCCTTCCCCAAGTTTTACGACGTTTAGTTAGCGCCGAGTATTTTCTTTCTCTCTTTTATAATGCTTTAATTTTTTTGTTCACATTTTTTGAACCAAGGCCTAAGATTAAATTAAACTAATTCTAACTAGGTTAAAAGACGATGGTTTACTTAATAAATGACAAGGGTAACTATATACCCCTTTTTTCGTTATTTTTTAGAAACAAACTCTCGATTCCTTGGGTAATATTTATAAAGAAATGGGTAATAGTTTTAAAGAAATGGTTAAGAGGTATAACCGTAGCGTAAAACAATCTGAATGAATCGGACTCAATCGTCATTTGCAGAGAGAAACGCCGTCTCCGGTGTCATTAACTACGCCCATATCTCCATCTTTTTCTTATTCTACGTCATCAAGAGAACAAAAAATAAAAGCTCTTCTTTACTAAATGGATTCCCAGGTAGTCTGCATGCGCGCGGTGCCGGTTCCTGGTTCGTTCCCTCATTAGGTGGGCTGTTCACTATCTATCACGTTTGTCACGCGAAACCTCAATTCTCTCTCAGTTGTGAACTCGCCATGATCATCCACATTCGAGGGGCTATTCACTTCGGTGAGGTATCCGCTATACTTAAAGAATTAGTTTTCATTTGAATTTGGTCGTTACTTGGGAACTTCCTTTCAATTAAACCCAATCAAATTTGAGTTAGCCAGTCATTAAGCTAAGCTAAGCTAAGCTATGCTAAGCTAAGCTAAGCTATGCTAAAGTAAAGTAAGCTAAGCTATGCTAAGCCATGCTAAGCTAAGCTAAGCTATGCTAAGCTAAGCTAAGCTAAGCTAAGCTAAGCTAAGCTAAGCTATGCTAAGCCATGCTAAGCTAAGCTATGCTAAGCTAAGCTAAGCTAAAATAAGCTAAGCCATGCTAAGCTAAGCTATGCTAAGCTATGCCGTTCCCACAGTGTTGCCAGGTCGTTGTTGATTCAAGAGATTGCATAGAGAAAGATCAGTAGAGAGTGGGGGGGGCAAGTGTTGCCAGTTATTTGCAAATGCAATTCAATCGCTATCAACAAGAGACTATATAGTAGCTTGAAGTATTCTGTTCGATTCAGTTCAAAACTTGAAGGAGATGCTCTCTATCATTTCGGGTTCAATAATATGTATATATATATATTGAAATATGGTTTATTTTAAAAATTGTCACGTTTAAGATGATGAGATATGGGTGGGTTTATTTCTGGAAGGAGCTGGGTCTCGCGACAAAAATGATACCGTCAAACTTTTTTTTTCTTTTTGTTCAGTTGGGTGGAAATATGTTTCAGGCTGTAGCTATAGGTCGCCCGTGAGATGTTTTCGGTTTTTCCACACCGGCTTTTCCCAGAACACTGTATTTCTCTTTACTCCGAGAAGAATGTCAGTTTTGGGAATAAGAAAATGATACCACCACCAACAACAACGACAACAACGAAAGAGGATAACCATAGATATCTTAAATATCACCTTACGTAAATATAGAAAGAAATAGAAAGATTTTTAATTAAAAGTTTAATTATTCATATCGGGAATAAATACAGCTCTAATTAGTCTGACTCTTACCAGCCACAAAGTACGTTGAGTGAAAATGGCTACGCAGTGGTTCCTAGTAGCTGTATGTATTCTTATAGATAGATATTACGATCGGATGTCCCCCTGAATTATTTATTAATATTGAGATATTTTATTGAGAAAGAATAGATGGTTTTCGATATCTATGAGAATTCTATAGGGGTACCTCTCTCGCTCTCAGTAGAAGTGCCAGTTTGATGTAGAGGCTGGTCGCGTATTCGTAACTGGTGTCTAGAGAAATAAGTATTTTTGGAAAAAGAATACGACCAAGCTTTATATCTTTGAGGACGGTCAGGACACTCCGGAGGGATGGGGGTTGGGGAGGGAAGGGTTAGGTCGACCGTCCTCGTCACAAAGTGAGACAAACAACCGTTTTATCTCCTCCGACCGACCAACGGCTATCTTTCCACCTACATCCCTCCATACTCACTCTCCACCTCGACTTTTCTTTCTTTTCTTTTAGGTCCCCGTTCGCATTGGGACTTTTATTATGTCGGTCCCAAAATTCAGTTACTGACTTCAGGAATTATTCCAAAACGAAATAAACTCGGAATCGCGTTTATAGGCTAAACTTTCCTTTACTGGTAGATTATTCCATTAATTTCTGTAGTAAAGCAGACACCACGTGGTCGAGGGGGTTACCTTCTTGGGTTATTTCTCTCGCGCCAAGAAGCACCGATAGAGGCAGCGCAAGTCGGCTAGTCTCCCGCCTGTGCGTTGGTTTTCCGCAAGAAATAATGACTTTGTATCTAGGTTCTCTAGAAATTTTAAAATGAAAGAATCGGTAGTCATGATGAAGATGTATTCACGAATGGATTGATTTTGGGAAAGACTATAAGAAAACGTACTTACTCTCTATAATATATACCGATATTTTTCGTTTCTATCGCGGAGGGGGTCACGACCTTACTAAGAGCTTCCTCATTCTTTTTTTAAGCTGGTACCCCTTTTAGGCCGAGAGTACCATGCACCACCGCCACCACTATCCAAACTTACCGTACTTAACGTCCCGAGTACTTTTCTCAGTTTCTTTACCTATCTACTATAGTATCCACTGCTGCTGCTGGTATAGTGAAGTGGGGTCAAGTTTCTATACTGTTTTCAGGGAGAGCTAGGGTTAATGGCTTTACTGTGATGGCCACGCAGTCTTTCACGTCTTCTGACCGATCGACGCGCTCAGTAGTTTTTTTTTTACCCCCCTCTCTTCATGCCTTAATATATCTGGCCATACTGTGTAGTAGTTTTTAACGTTCATACTTTTTTTTGCTACTATACCGAAAATGGGGGCACATACCCTGTTTACCGCGGTCGGTCTAATATTTTTGAAAACAACGCGTCAAGTGGTGGTGGTTTTGTTTTTGTTGTCGTGGTGGTAAATTTTGAACTGAAATATAGGGGCTTGAGAATTTTTCTTAACCCCTTTCTTAACTTTAACTGCGCATGCGCTTTAGGGTTGCCAGTAATTTGTTATTAGAGCATCTGAGGGTTTGGGAACCGAATCGAACAGAATTCTTACAAGGTTTTTATTCTGTTGAATTGCAATAGCAAGGGTTTCCACGCTTAATTTTAAACGTGCAAGGTTCTGAAGTTGTAGACGACAAGTTTCTCAAGTTTTTAAAATAGTATATCCCCGTTTTTGAACTTTAACCTCTGGTAAAGAAACATTACATCTTGCCTGTATATAAAATAAAATCGAAAACACGTTATAAGAAGTCACGCTTATATATTATGAATGGAGATTATTTTTTCTTCTTCTTGATATTATACAAAGTTCATAATGCGATGTAAATACACCGAAGAAATTGGAGTAATTTTAATCTGATGAGGATAATGGAATTAGTTTGAAAGATGTTTTCTTTAGATGATGGATATCGATTAATGTAAGGTGACTTTTTCTGGTCAGACGAATCAAGATAGATTTATTATTAATGTATTTTTTCTCTTCCGTTCTCCGCGCGGCTGAAACGGAAATTATTCCCTCATTTTTTTTGTTCAACTCCAAAATCGATACAACCTTGTAGTTTCTTTAGTTTTGCAATGAATGATTTCAATTATTCTCTCTCCGTCTTACTTTCTTCTTTCTCTTCGGGTGTACTTGTTCCCAATGTTGGCTAGATGTTGTTTAATCGTCTTTAATTTAAGTTAATTAATAGACAGATACTCCATATTTTAAATATTCATCTTTAAAATTTGTTAGGGCATTTGGTCGGTATAGTCATTCTTAGTCATAATTCTTTCGTTTCGGACTTTGCGTAATAAAAACTGACATTTATCCATCTATTGGTGGGTGCAATTTAAACGAGGTTTCCCCGGTTCCGTGAAATATCTACCCTGGGGGCTGAGTAATAATGCCATTAGTTTAGAAATGGGCCCCCTAAAACCTTCTACGGGTCACTGGGTACGTACAAGATCGACCCTTCCGCGTGCCCAAAAAACCTCGAATAATGTATCAAACTATCCGATTATCGAAGCTCTATATTGGCCCCCCGGAGAGGATCCAGGTTTATCCCGATTAGATAGCGGAATTTGAATTTCCCCTTTGCCAGTGACCGTACGAGACGCTTAGTGGAAAACCCCTAGTTATTGGTTAGCCTGTAGGCTTATAGGTTATTTCTAAATCCGAAGCGAATTTTATATTATCTATCAATGCCTTAACGTTGGGAGGGCCCGATTGCCCTGGACTTTTTTCCATATTTCCTAGATCCTTTTAACTAAAGCCATATAGCTTTTAAGAATCATAATAATAAGGAGATATAGAGGGGGGCCCGAATATAGTCTGCCTATTTGCATCTTATGAATGGGGCTTTACGCGCACCCCACTATTCCTACGGGATCCATTGGGGTCCCAATATGAAAGAGTACGGTGCGTATGGGCTTCCCTGAATCATAACAGTCGTTAAAGGCCCATTCAGACTCGAGTAAAATATTCCCTCTTAGTTACAGGCTATTTCTTAGAGGCTTATTTCGTTTCGTTCGCGTTGGTACTTTCGTTTCCCTATTCAGACGCCATAGCAGACGCCTTAAGACGAGTCGCCATTTTTTGAGCCGAGACTTCCAAATACTAAATTCGAAATAACAAATACAGCGCTCCAATAATTTTGATACTTTTCATACGAAGTCTGCTAAACTGTCAGAGCTCACTGCATCACGCGTCAGTAAGGCACGATCGAGCGAGCTTAAACCTAAGATTTTTAGTGTAGTCTGAATGGGCCTTTCAGGCTACTTTATGGGATTCGCGCGCGCTAATATGAATATGAAAAGAAATATTCCAGCCCCTTCTACACGCGCATGTATATACTTAATCGTCCGCCACGAATTTCCGGTGCTGATGCCCAATTTGTACCCATCGTGTTTTACAAGGACAGAAATTATGTTAACACCCGCGACCATATATATCAAAATATACTGTGTTGTAGTCTTTAAGCCCCTAAGGTTTTCCCCCTTCCCACCCCAATCCCAAAATTTTTTTCAAGAGCTCAAATACTACATTGCCAAACTCCCATTCATTCAAAATTATATTTCAGACTTTATGCATAATTAAAATAAAATTTTAAGCTTTTTGAACTTAATAGGGGCCAAGTAATTAAGCAAAACGTGAACAAACAACCCCCTCCAGAGGAATAGCATTAGACTATACTTTGCAGGCTCATAACTCTGTGTCTACTAGAGATAAGGGGATGTCCAATGAGTATGTTATAGTCCAATTTGTCCCCCACCTAAACGTACTAAAAACTTTGGGCTACGACAAACAGGGGCCGAGTACTTAAGCAAAACGTAAAGAAACAAACCCCTCCATAGGAAATGCATTAGACTATACTTTGCAGGCTCGTAACTCTGTGTCTACTAGAGATACGGGGATGTTCTTTGAGTATGTTATAGTCCAATTTGTCCCCCATCTAACCATACTAAAAACTTTGGGCTACGACAAACAGGGGCAGTGTACTTAAGCAAAACGTAAAGAAACAAACCCCTCCATAGGAAATGCATTAGACTATACTTTGCAGGCTCGTAACTCTGTGTCTACTAAAGATACGGGGATGTCCTTTGAGTATGTTATAGTGCAATTTGTCCCCCATCTAACCATACTAAAAACTTTGGGCTACGACAAACAGGGGCCGAGTACTTAAGCAAAACGTAAACAAACAAACCCTCCATAGGAAATGCATTGGACTATACCTTGCAGGCTCGTAACTCTGGTTCTACAAGAGATACGGGGATGTAAATAATGAGACCTTGACACAAATGTTCGGATAATTATAAAGGTCTTTACATATCCCAAGCAAATAAAAATAAAAAAAAAACTTCCCGTATTCGAACCTGTGGCCTTCCGGGATTGAGGCGGATGTGATAACCAAGACACTACAGATATGTTATCATTTGTGAGCGAAAAAACAGGGCCAAGAAATAAAGCAAAACGTGAACAAACAAACCCCTCCATAGGAATAGCATTAGACCCAACTTTGGGGGTTCGTAACTCTGGTTCTAGAAGAGATACGGGGATGTCCTTTGAGTATGTTATAGTCCAATTTGTCCCCTATGCAACCATACTATAAACTTAGGGCTACGACAAACCGGGGCCAAGTAATTAAGCAAAACGTAAACAAACAACCCCTCCATAGGAATAGCATTAGACCCAACTTTGGAAGCTCGTAACTCTGGTTCTAGTGGAGATACTTGGATGTCCTTTGAGTATGTTATAGTCCATTTTGTCCCCCATCCAACCATACTATGAACATAGGGCTACGACAAACAGGGGCCAAGTAATTAAGCAAAACGTAAACAAACAACCCCTCCATAGGAATAGCATTAGACCCAACTTTGGAGGCTCGTAACTCTGGTTCTAGTGGAGATACTTGGATGTCCTTTGAGTATGTTATAGTCCATTTTGTCCCCCATCCAACCATACTATGAAATTTTTTTCAAGAGCTCAAATACTACATTGCCAAACTCCCATTCATTCAAAATTATATTTCAGACTTTATGCATAATTAAAATAAAATTTTAAGCTTTTTGAACTTAATAGGGGCCAAGTAATTAAGCAAAACGTGAACAAACAACCCCCTCCAGAGGAATAGCATTAGACCCAACTTTGGAGGTTCGTATCTCTGGTTCTAGAAGAGATACCGGGATGACCTTTGAGTATGTTATAGTCCAATTTGTCCCCCATCCAACCATACTATGAACATAAGGCTACGACAAACAGGGGCCAAGTAATTAAGGGAAATGTTCAAAAACATGCCATTGAAATAGCGTCACACCCAACTTTAGAGGCTCGTAACTTTGGTTCTACTAGACATAGGGGGATGCCTTTTGAGTATGTTATAGTCCAATTTGTCCCCCATCCAACCATACTATAAACTTAGGGCTACGACAAACAGGGGCCAAGTAATTAAGGGAAATGTTCAAAAACATGCCATTGAAATAGCGTCACACCCAACTTTAGAGGCTCGTAACTTTGGTTCTACTAGACATAGGGGGATGCCTTTTGAGTATGTTATAGTCCAATTTGTCCCCCATCCAACCATACTATAAACTTAGGGCTACGACAAACAGGGGCCAAGTAATTAAGGGAAATGTTCAAAAACATGCCATTGAAATAGCGTCACACCCATTTTTAGAGGCTCGTAACTTTGGTTCTACTAGACATAGGGGGATACCCTTTGAGTATGTTATAGTCCAATTTGTCCCCCATCCTACTGTGCAAAATGTTTGGGGTTGCGTCAAACAGGGGCCGAGAAATTAAGCGAAAAGTTCAAAAACATGCCTTAGGACTAGCGTCACACCCAACTTTAGAGGCTTTTAACTCAGGTTCTACTAGACATAGGGGGATGTCCTTTGAGTATGTTATAGTCCAATTTGTCCCCCATCCAACTATACTAAGAACATAGGGCTACGACAAATAGGGGCCGAGATATTAAGCAAAATGTTCGTCAACGTATGGTATCGTCTCGCTTATTGTTATTATGTTACTTATGATTTTAACACTGAACTTTGTTGGCTCATAACTCTCGTTCTATAAGAGATACGGGGATCTCCTTGGGATATGTTATAGTACTCTTTGCTCCCCATACAAGGATTCTTTAAACTTAAGGCTACCTTAATATCGTCGTCAACTTATTTTTTTGTCTCACTTATTGTTAAAAGGTTACTTTTGATTTTTGAAAATAAACTTTGCAGGCTCGTAACTCTGTTTCTACTAGAGATACGGGGATGTCCTTTGATTATGTTATAGTCCAATTGGTCCCTCATCTAACCATACTAAAAACGTTGGGCTACGACAAACAGGGGCCGAGTACTTAAGCAAAACGTAAAGAATCAAACCCCTCCATAGGAAATGCATTAGACAAAATTTTGGAGGCTCGTAACTCTGGTTCTACCAGAGATACGGGGATGTAAATAATGTGACCTTGACACAAATGTTCGGATAATTATAAAGGTCTTTACATATCCCAAGCAAAATCAAGAAAAAACTTCGCGGTTTCGAACCTGTGGCCTTCCGGGAGTGAGGCGGATGTGATAACCACTACACTACAGAAAGGTTCTTATCATCGATCGAAAATACAGTGCCAAGTAATTGAGCATAACTTGAACAAACAAACCCCTCCATAGGAAATGCATTAGACTATACTTTGCAGGCTCGTAACTCTGTGTCTACTAGAGATACGGGGTTGTTCTTTGAGTATGTTATAGTCCAATTTGTTCCCCATCTAACCATACTAAAAACTTTTGGCTACGACAAACAGGGGCCGAGTACTTAAGCAAAACGTAAACAAACAAACCCCTCCATAGGAAATGCATTGGACTATACCTTGCAGGCTCGTAACTCTGGTTCTACCAGAGATACGGGGATGTAAATAATGAGACCTGGACACAAATGTTCGGATAATTATAAAGGTCTTTACATATCCCAAGCAAATAAAATAAAAAAAAACTTCCCGTATTCGAACCCGTGGCCTTCCGGGATTCGGGCGGATGTGATAACCATTACACTACAGATATGTTATCATTTGTGAGCGAAAAAACAGGGCCAAGAAATAAAGGAAAACGTGATCAAACAAACCCCTCCATAGGAATAGCATTAGACCCAACTTTGGAGGTTCGTAACTCTGGTTCTAGAAGAGATACCGGGATGTCCTTTGAGTATGTTATAGTCCAATTTGTCCCCCATCCAACCATACTATGAACATAGGGCTACGACAAACAGGGGCCAAGTAATTAAGCAAAACGTAAACAAACAACCCCTCCATAGGAATAGCATTAGACCCAATTTTGGAGGTTCGTAACTCTGGTTCTAATAGAGATACGGGGATGTCCTTTGAGTATGTTATAGTCCAATTTGTCCCCCATCCAACCATACTATAAACGTAGGGCTACGACAAACAGGGGCCAAGTAATTAAGGGAAATGTTCAAAAACATGCCATTGAAATAGCGTCACACCCAACTTTAGAGGCTCGTAACTTTGGTTCTACTAGACATAGTTGGATGCTTTTTGAGTATGTTATAGTCCAATTTGTCCCCCATCCAACCATACTATAAACTTAGGGCTACGACAAACAGGGGCCAAGTAATTAAGGGAAATGTTCAAAAACATGCCATTGAAATAGCGTCACACCCATTTTTAGAGGCTCGTAACTTTTGTTCTACTAGACATAGGGGGATACCCTTTGAGTATGTTATAGTCCAATTTGTCCCCCATCCTACTGTGCAAAATGTTTGGGGTTGCGTCAAACAGGGGCCGAGAAATTAAGCGAAAAGTTCAAAAACATGCCTTAGGACTAGCGTCACACCCAACTTTAGAGGCTTTTAACTCAGGTTCTACTAGACATAGGGGGATGTCCTTTGAGTATGTTATAGTCCAATTTGTCCCCCATCCAACTATACTAAGAACATAGGGCTACGACAAATAGGGGCCGAGATATTAAGCAAAATGTTCGTCAACGTATGGCATCGTCTCGCTTATTGTTATTATGTTACTTATGATTTTAACACTGAACTTTGTTGGCTCATAACTCTCGTTCTATAAGAGATACGGGGATCTCCTTGGGATATGTTATAGTACTCTTTGCTCCCCATACAAGGATACTTTAAACTTAAGGCTACCTTAATATCGTCGTCAACTTATTTTTTTGTCTCACTTATTGTTAAAAGGTTACTTTTTTTTTTTGAAAATAAACTTTGCAGGCTCGTAACTCTGTGTCTACTAGAGATACGGGGATGTCCTTTGAGTATGTTATAGTCCAATTTGTTCCCCATCTAACCATACTAAAAACTTTGGGCTACGACGAACAGGGGCCGAGTACTTAAGCAAAACGTAAACAAACAAACCCCTCCATAGGAAATGCATTGGACTATACCTTGCAGGCTCGTAACTCTGGTTCTACCAGAGATACGGGGATGTAAATAATGAGACCTGGACACAAATGTTCGGATAATTATAAAGGTCTTTACATATCCCAAACAAATAAAAATAAAAAAAAACTTCCCGTATCTCTCTGTCTAATGTGGCTTCAGTGCGGGACCTAGGCGTTTTTATGGATGAAACATTTGCCTTTAGCACCCATGCTCAACGCACCGCCAATCGTATAAATAGCATTACTGGGCTAACGCGACGGAATTTTTGCCACCATTCGCCAACTATCATGCGTACAATTTATAATTCCCTGGTTTTACCATTAATTGACTACGCTTCTGTCATCTGGCGCCCTCCTCGAATTACGCAGCAATCTCTACTCTTAAAGGCCCACAATAGATTCACGAAGGTCACAAAGGGATTTAGCCACCACTCCCCTGCTACGCGTGATGAGCGACTCCGCCTACTTTCCCCGTCTCTTAGACAACGTGTTAATGATTTGGTCCACGTATTCGATATTTATAAAGGCAATGTGCACACTGACATGTCTTCACTATTTCTCCCGTCAACTAATCTACGCACCAGAGGACATCCTGCTAAACTGGCGAAACCAGTGGCGAAGTCCTTTCCTAAAGCTAGTCACTTTACCGCAAGGGTCATCAATGATTGGAACTCGTTACCTGAGGAGTTGTTATCATTGGAATCTTCTACCACTTTCCGTCACAGTATAACGGCTTGGATCTTGGACAACGCCTGACCTTAAGAATTTAATATTTTTCGGTTCATTTGTTGTACCTTAATGCTTTTGGGGGGTTGCACATAAGTCAATTTGGCTTAGCAACCCTATCCCTCCAATAAATAAATAAATTCGAACCCGTGGCCTTCCGGGATTCGGGCGGATGTGATAACCACTACACTACAGATATGTTACCATTTGTGAGCGAAAAAACAGGGCCAAGAAATAAAGGAAAACGTGATCAAACAAACCCCTCCATAGGAATAGCATTAGACCCAACTTTGGAGGTTCGTAACTCTGGTTCTAGAAGAGATACGGGGATGTCCTTTGAGTATGTTATAGTCCAATTTGTTCCCCATCTAACCATACTAAAAACTTTGGGCTACGACAAACAGGGGCCGAGTACTTAAGCAAAACGTAAACAAACAAACCCCTCCATAGGAAATGCATTGGACTATACCTTGCAGGCTCGTAACTCTGGTTCTACCAGAGATACGGGGATGTAAATAATGAGACCTGGACACAAATGTTCGGATAATTATAAAGGTCTTTACATATCCCAAGCAAATAAAAATAAAAAAAAACTTCCCGTATCTCTCTGTCTAATGTGGCTTCAGTGCGGGACCTAGGCGTTTTTATTGATGAAACATTTGCCTTTAGCACCCATGCTCAACGCACCGCCAATCGTATAAATAGCATTACTGGGCTAACGCGACGGAATTTTTGCCACCATTCGCCAACTATCATGCGTACAATTTATAATTCCCTGGTTTTACCATTAATTGACTACGCTTCTGTCATCTGGCGCCCTCCTCGAATTACGCAGCAATCTCTACTCTTAAAGGCCCACAATAGATTCACGAAGGTCACAAAGGGATTTAGCCACCACTCCCCTGCTACGCGTGATGAGCGACTCCGCCTACTTTCCCCGTCTCTTAGACAACGTGTTAATGATTTGGTCTACGTATTCGATATTTATAAAGGCAATGTGCACACTGACATGTCTTCACTATTTCTCCCGTCAACTAATCTACGCACCAGAGGACATCCTGCTAAACTGGCGAAACCAGTGGCGAAGTCCTTTCCTAAAGCTAGTCACTTTACCGCAAGGGTCATCAATGATTGGAACTCGTTACCTGAGGAGTTGTTATCATTGGAATCTTCTACCACTTTCCGTCACAGTATAACGGCTTGGATCTTGGACAACGCCTGACTTTAATAATTTAATATTTTTCGGTTCATTTGTTGTACCTTAATGCTTTTGGGGGGTTGCACATAAGTCAATTTGGCTTAGCAACCCTATCCCTCCAATAAATAAATAAATTCGAACCCGTGGCCTTCCGGGATTCGGGCGGATGTGATAACCACTACACTACAGATATGTTATCATTTGTGAGCGAAAAAACAGGGCCAAGAAATAAAGGAAAACGTGATCAAACAAACCCCTCCATAGGAATAGCATTAGACCCAACTTTGGAGGTTCGTAACTCTGGTTCTAGAAGAGATACCGGGATGTCCTTTGAGTATGTTATAGTCCAATTTGTCCCCCATCCAACCATACTATGAACATAGGGCTACGACAAACAGGGGCCAAGTAATTAAGAAAACGTAAACAAACAAACCCCTCCATAGGAAATGCATTGGACTATACCTTGCAGGCTCGTAACTCTGGTTCTACCAGAGATACGGGGATGTAAATAATGAGACCTGGACACAAATGTTCGGATAATTATAAAGGTCTTTACATATCCCAAGCAAATAAAAATAAAAAGAAACTTCCCGTATTCGAACCCGTGGCCTTCCGGGATTCGGGCGGATGTGATAACCACTACACTACAGATATGTTACCATTTGTGAGCGAAAAAACAGGGCCAAGAAATAAAGGAAAACGTGATCAAACAAACCCCTCCATAGGAATAGCATTAGACCCAACTTTGGAGGTTCGTAACTCTGGTTCTAGAAGAGATACCGGGATGTCCTTTGAGTATGTTATAGTCCAATTTGTCCCCCATCCAACCATACTATGAACATAGGGCTACGACAAACAGGGGCCAAGTAATTAAGCAAAACGTAAACAAACAAACCCCTCCATAGGAAATGTATTGGACTATACCTTGCAGGCTCGTAACTCTGGTTCTACCAGAGATACGGGGATGTAAATAATGAGACCTGGACACAAATGTTCGGATAATTATAAAGGTCTTTACATATCCCAAGCAAATAAAAATAAAAAGAAACTTCCCGTATTCGAACCCGTGGCCTTCCGGGATTCGGGCGTATGTGATAACCACTACACTACAGATATGTTACCATTTGTGAGCGAAAAAACAGGGTCAAGAAATAAAGGAAAACGTGATAAAACAAACCCCTCCATAGGAATAGCATTAGACCCAACTTTGGAGGTTCGTAACTCTGGTTCTAGAAGAGATACCGGGATGTCCTTTGAGTATGTTATAGTCCAATTTGTCCCCCATCCAACCATACTATGAACATAGGGCTACGACAAACAGGGGCCAAGTAATTAAGCAAAACGTAAACAAACAACCCCTCCATAGGAATAGCATTAGACCCAATTATGGAGGTTCGTAACTCTGGTTCAAATAGAGATACGGGGATGTCCTTTGAGTATGTTATAGTCCAATTTGTCCCCCATCCAACCATACTATAAACTTAGGGCTACGACAAACAGGGGCCAAGTAATTAAGGGAAATGTTCAAAAACATGCCATTGAAATAGCGTCACACCCAACTTTAGAGGCTCGTAACTTTGGTTCTACTAGACATAGGGGGATGCCTTTTGAGTATGTTATAGTCCAATTTGTCCCCCATCCAACCATACTATAAACTTAGGGCTACGACAAACAGGGGCCAAGTAATTAAGGGAAATGTTCAAAAACATGCCATTGAAATAGCGTCACACCCATTTTTAGAGGCTCGTAACTTTGGTTCTACTAGACATAGGGGGATACCCTTTGAGTATGTTATAGTCCAATTTGTCCCCCATCCTACTGTGCAAAATGTTTGGGGTTGCGTCAAACAGGGGCCGAGAAATTAAGCGAAAAGTTCAAAAACATGCCTTAGGACTAGCGTCACACCCAACTTTAGAGGCTTTTAACTCAGGCTCTACTAGACATAGGGGGATGTCCTTTGAGTATGTTATAGTCCAATTTGTCCCCCATCCAACCATACTATGAACATAGGGCTACGACAAACAGGGGCCAAGTAATTAAGCAAAACGTAAACAAACAACCCCTCCATAGGAATAGCATTAGACCCAATTTTGGAGGTTCGTAACTCTGGTTCTAATAGAGATACGGGGATGTCCTTTGAGTATGTTATAGTCCAATTTGTCCCCCATCCAACCATACTATGAACATAAGGCTACGACAAACAGGGGCCAAGTAATTAAGCAAAACGTAAACAAACAAACCCCTCCATAGGAAATGCATTGGACTATACCTTGCAGGCTCGTACCTCTGGTTCTACCAGAGATACGGGGATGTAAATAATGAGACCTGGACACAAATGTTCGGATAATTATAAAGGTCTTTACATATCCCAAGCAAATAAAATAAAAAAAACTTCCCGTATTCGAACCCGTGGCCTTCCGGGATTCGGGCGGATGTGATAACCATTACACTACAGATATGTTATCATTTGTGAGCGAAAAAACAGGGCCAAGAAATAAAGGAAAACGTGATCAAACAAACCCCTCCATAGGAATAGCATTAGACCCAACTTTGGAGGTTCGTAACTCTGGTTCTAGAAGAGATACCGGGATGTCCTTTGAGTATGTTATAGTCCAATTTGTCCCCCATCCAACCATACTATGAACATAGGGCTACGACAAACAGGGGCCAAGTAATTAAGCAAAACGTAAACAAACAACCCCTCCATAGGAATAGCATTAGACCCAATTTTGGAGGTTCGTAACTCTGGTTCTAATAGAGATACGGGGATGTCCTTTGAGTATGTTATAGTCCAATTTGTCCCCCATCCAACCATACTATAAACTTAGGGCTACGACAAACAGGGGCCAAGTAATTAAGGGAAATGTTCAAAAACATGCCATTGAAATAGCGTCACACCCAACTTGAGAGGCTCGTAACTTTGGTTCTACTAGACATAGGGGGATGCTTTTTGAGTATGTTATAGTCCAATTTGTCCCCCATCCAACCATACTATAAACTTAGGGCTACGACAAACAGGGGCCAAGTAATTAAGGGAAATGTTCAAAAACATGCCATTGAAATAGCGTCACACCCATTTTTAGAGGCTCGTAACTTTTGTTCTACTAGACATAGGGGGATACCCTTTGAGTATGTTATAGTCCAATTTGTCCCCCATCCTACTGTGCAAAATGTTTGGGGTTGCGTCAAACAGGGGCCGAGAAATTAAGCGAAAAGTTCAAAAACATGCCTTAGGACTAGCGTCACACCCAACTTTAGAGGCTTTTAACTCAGGTTCTACTAGACATAGGGGGATGTCCTTTGAGTATGTTATAGTCCAATTTGTCCCCCATCCAACTATACTAAGAACATAGGGCTACGACAAATAGGGGCCGAGATATTAAGCAAAATGTTCGTCAACATATGGCATCGTCTCGCTTATTGTTATTATGTTACTTATGATTTTAACACTGAACTTTGTTGGCTCATAACTCTCGTTCTATAAGAGATACGGGGACCTCCTTGGGATATGTTATAGTACTCTTTGCTCCCCATACAAGGATACTTTAAACTTAAGGCTACCTTAATATCGTCGTCAACTTATTTTTTTGTCTCACTTATTGTTAAAAGGTTACTTTTTATTTTTGAAAATAAACTTTGCAGGCTCGTAACTCTGTGTCTACTAGAGATACGGGGATGTCCTTTGAGTATGTTATAGTCCAATTTGTTCCCCATCTAACCATACTAAAAACTTTGGGCTACGACAAACAGGGGCCGAGTACTTAAGCAAAACGTAAACAAACAAACCCCTCCATAGGAAATGCATTGGACTATACCTTGCAGGCTCGTAACTCTGGTTCTACCAGAGATACGGGGATGTAAATAATGAGACCTGGACACAAATGTTCGGATAATTATAAAGGTCTTTACATATCCCAAGCAAATAAAAATAAAAAAAAACTTCCCGTATTCGAACCCGTGGCCTTCCGGGATTCGGGCGGATGTGATAACCACTACACTACAGATATGTTACCATTTGTGAGCGAAAAAACAGGGCCAAGAAATAAAGGAAAACGTGATCAAACAAACCCCTCCATAGGAATAGCATTAGACCCAACTTTGGAGGTTCGTAACTCTGTGTCTACTAGAGATACGGGGATGTCCTTTGAGTATGTTATAGTCCAATTTGTTCCCCATCTAACCATACTAAAAACTTTGGGCTACGACAAACAGGGGCCGAGTACTTAAGCAAAACGTAAACAAACAAACCCCTCCATAGGAAATGCATTAGACTATACCTTGCAGGCTCGTAACTCTGGTTCTACCAGAGATACGGGGATGTAAATAATGAGACCTGGACACAAATGTTCGGATAATTATAAAGGTCTTTACATATCCCAAGCAAATAAAAATAAAAAAAAACTTCCCGTATTCGAACCCGTGGCCTTCCGGGATTCGGGCGGATGTGACAACCACTACACTACAGATATGTTATCATTTGTGAGCGAAAAAACAGGGCCAAGAAATAAAGGAAAACGTGATCAAACAAACCCCTCCATAGGAATAGCATTAGACCCAACTTTGGAGGTTCGTAACTCTGGTTCTAGAAGAGATACCGGGATGTCCTTTGAGTATGTTATAGTCCAATTTGTCCCCCATCCAACCATACTATGAACATAGGGCTACGACAAACAGGGGCCAAGTAATTAAGCAAAACGTAAACAAACAAACCCCTCCATAGGAAATGCATTGGACTATACCTTGCAGGCTCGTAACTCTGGTTCTACCAGAGATACGGGGATGTAAATAATGAGACCTGGACACAAATGTTCGGATAATTATAAAGGTCTTTACATATCCCAAGCAAATAAAAATAAAAAAAAACTTCCCGTATTCGAACCCGTGGCCTTCCGGGATTCGGGCGGATGTGATAACCACTACACTACAGATATGTTATCATTTGTGAGCGAAAAAACAGGGCCAAGAAATAAAGGAAAACGTGATCAAACAAACCCCTCCATAGGAATAGCATTAGACCCAACTTTGGAGGTTCGTAACTCTGGTTCTAGAAGAGATACCGGGATGTCCTTTGAGTATGTTATAGTCCAATTTGTCCCCCATCCAACCATACTATGAACATAGGGCTACGACAAACAGGGGCCAAGTAATTAAGCAAAACGTAAACAAACAAACCCCTCCATAGGAAATGCATTGGACTATACCTTGCAGGCTCGTAACTCTGGTTCTACCAGAGATACGGGGATGTAAATAATGAGACCTGGACACAAATGTTCGGATAATTATAAAGGTCTTTACATATCCCAAGCAAATAAAAATAAAAAAAAACTTCCCGTATTCGAACCCGTGGCCTTCCGGGATTCGGGCGGATGTGATAACCACTACACTACAGATATGTTATCATTTGTGAGCGAAAAAACAGGGCCAAGAAATAAAGGAAAACGTGATCAAACAAACCCCTCCATAGGAATAGCATTAGACCCAACTTTGGAGGTTCGTAACTCTGGTTCTAGAAGAGATACCGGGATGTCCTTTGAGTATGTTATAGTCCAATTTGTCCCCCATCCAACCATACTATGAACATAGGGCTACGACAAACAGGGGCCAAGTAATTAAGCAAAACGTAAACAAACAACCCCTCCATAGGAATAGCATTAGACCCAATTATGGAGGTTCGTAACTCTGGTTCAAATAGAGATACGGGGATGTCCTTTGAGTATGTTATAGTCCAATTTGTCCCCCATCCAACCATACTATAAACTTAGGGCTACGACAAACAGGGGCCAAGTAATTAAGGGAAATGTTCAAAAACATGCCATTGAAATAGCGTCACACCCAACTTTAGAGGCTCGTAACTTTGGTTCTACTAGACATAGGGGGATGCCTTTTGAGTATGTTATAGTCCAATTTGTCCCCCATCCAACCATACTATAAACTTAGGGCTACGACAAACAGGGGCCAAGTAATTAAGGGAAATGTTCAAAAACACGCCATTGAAATAGCGTCACACCCATTTTTAGAGGCTCGTAACTTTGGTTCTACTAGACATAGGGGGATACCCTTTGAGTATGTTATAGTCCAATTTGTCCCCCATCCTACTGTGCAAAATGTTTGGGGTTGCGTCAAACAGGGGCCGAGAAATTAAGCGAAAAGTTCAAAAACATGCCTTAGGACTAGCGTCACACCCAACTTTAGAGGCTTTTAACTCAGGTTCTACTAGACATAGGGGGATGTCCTTTGAGTATGTTATAGTCCAATTTGTCCCCCATCCAACTATACTAAGAACATAGGGCTGCGACAAATAGGGGCCGAGATATTAAGCAAAATGTTCGTCAACGTATGGTATAGTCTCGCTTATTGTTATTATGTTACTTATGATTTTAACACTGAACTTTGTTGGCTCATAACTCTCGTTCTATAAGAGATACGGGGATCTCCTTGGGATATGTTATAGTACTCTTTGCTCCCCATACAAGGATACTTTAAACTTAAGGCTACCTTAATATCGTCGTCAACTTATTTTTTTGTCTCACTTATTGTTAAAAGGTTACTTTTGATTTTTGAAAATAAACTTTGCAGGCTCGTAACTCTGTTTCTACTAGAGATACGGGGATGTCCTTTGATTATGTTATAGTCCAATTGGTCCCTCATCTAACCATACTAAAAACGTTGGGCTACGACAAACAGGGGCCGAGTACTTAAGCAATACGTAAAGAATCAAACCCCTCCATAGGAAATGCATTAGACAAAATTTTGGAGGCTCGTAACTCTGGTTCTACCAGAGATACGGGGATGTAAATAATGTGACCTTGACACAAATGTTCGGATAATTATAAAGGTCTTTACATATCCCAAGCAAAATCAAGAAAAAGCTTCGCGGTTTCGAACCTGTGGCCTTCCGGGAGTGAGGCGGATGTGATAACCACTACACTACAGAAAGGTTCTTATCATTGATCGAAAATACAGTGCCAAGTAATTGAGCAAAACGTGAACAAACAAACCCCTCCATAGGAAATGCATTAGACTATACTTTGCAGGCTCGTAACTCTGTGTCTACTAGAGATACGGGAATGTCCTTTGAGTATGTTATAGTCCAATTTGTTCCCCATCTAACCATACTAAAAACTTTGGGCTACGACAAACAGGGGCCGAGTACTTAAGCAAAACGTAAACAAACAAACCCCTCCATAGGAAATGCATTGGACTATACCTTGCAGGCTCGTAACTCTGGTTCTACCAGAGATACGGGGATGTAAATAATGAGACCTGGACACAAATGTTCGGATAATTATAAAGGTCTTTACATATCCCAAGCAAATAAAAATAAAAAAAAACTTCCCGTATTCGAACCCGTGGCCTTCCGGGATTCGCGCGGATGTGATAACCACTACACTACAGATATGTTATCATTTGTGAGCGAAAAAACAGGGCCAAGAAATAAAGGAAAACGTGATCAAACAAACCCCTCCATAGGAATAGCATTAGACCCAACTTTGGAGGTTCGTAACTCTGGTTCTAGAAGAGATACCGGGATGTCCTTTGAGTATGTTATAGTCCAATTTGTCCCCCATCCAACCATACTATGAACATAGGGCTACGACAAACAGGGGCCAAGTAATTAAGCAAAACGTAAACAAACAACCCCTCCATAGGAATAGCATTAGACCCAATATTGGAGGTTCCTAACTCTGGTTCTAATAGAGATACGGGGATGTCCTTTGAGTATGTTATAGTCCAATTTGTCCCCCATCCAACCATACTATAAACTTAGGGCTACGACAAACAGGGGCCAAGTAATTAAGGGAAATGTTCAAAAACATGCCATTGAAATAGCGTCACACCCAACTTTAGAGGCTCGTAACTTTGGTTCTACTAGACATAGGGGGATGCCTTTTGAGTATGTTATAGTCCAATTTGTCCCCCATCCAACCATACTATAAACTTAGGGCTACGACAAACAGGGGCCAAGTGATTAAGGGAAATGTTCAAAAACATGCCATTGAAATAGCGTCACACCCATTTTTAGAGGCTCGTAACTTTGGTTCTACTAGACATAGGGGGATACCCTTTGAATATGTTATAGTCCAATTTGTCCCCCATCCTACTGTGCAAAATGTTTGGGGTTGCGTCAAACAGGGGCCGAGAAATTAAGCGAAAAGTTCAAAAACATGCCTTAGGACTAGCGTCACACCCAACTTTAGAGGCTTTTAACTCAGGTTCTACTAGACATAGGGGGATGTCCTTTGAGTATGTTATAGTCCAATTTGTCCCCCATCCAACTATACTAAGAACATAGGGCTACGACAAATAGGGGCCGAGATATTAAGGAAAATGTTCGTCAACGTATGGTATCGTCTCGCTTATTGTTATTATGTGACTTTGACACAAATGTTCGGTTAATTATAAATGTCTTTACATATCCCAAGCAAAAAAAAAAATCTTCGCGGTCTCGAACCTTTTGCCTTCCGGGAGTGATGCGGATGTGATAACCACTAAACTACAGATATGTTATCATTTGTGAGCGAAAAAACAGGGTCAAGAAATGAAGGAAAACGTAAACAAACAACCCCTCCATAGGAATAGCATTAGACCCAACTTTGGAGGCTCGTAACTCTGGTTCTAGTATATATACGGGGATGTCCTTTGAGTATGTTATAGTCCAATTTGTCCCCCATCCAACCATACTGTAAACTTAGGGCCACGACAAACAGGGGCCAAGTAATTAAGTAAAACGTAAACAAACAACCCCTCCATAGGAATAGCATTAGACCCAACTTTGGAGGCTCGTAACTCTGGTTCTAGTATATATACGGGGATGTCCTTTGAGTATGTTATAGTCCAATTTGTCCCCCATCCAACCATACTGTAAACTTAGGGCCACGACAAACAGGGGCCAAGTAATTAAGTAAAACGTAAACAAACAACCCCTCCATAGGAATAGCATTAGACCCAACTTTGGAGGCTCGTTACTCTGGTTCTAGTGGAGATACGGGGATGTCCTTTGAGTATGTTATAGTCCAATTTGTCCCCCATCTAACCATTCTAAAAACTTTGGGCTACGACAAACAGGGGCCAAGTAATTACTCGATCCCCAGGTTTTTGCTATCGTTGGATGGTGGGCAAATGGGACTATAACATATTCAAAGGACATCCCTCTATCTATAGTGGACAAGAGGTACAATGCTTCAAAGTTTAATGTGAGGCTCTTCCTATTGGGGGGAACATAATTTACAAGGACTTAAAATATAAAAGATTTTCAATGTATATGTATATATATACGTATCCATACTTTGGTAATGGAATCGGAATTTAATTCGGCATTTTTAAATTAAAATTGGAAAGTAAATAACCGTATGGCGTCTCGAGGATCTTTTAACTCGTGGCTTTTGTTTAAAGAATGAGAAATTCGGGGATATGGACTATATAGGACAGGTGAATATGATCATACCGCAAAGCGCACGCGCGTTGCCCAAATAACTACGAGTCTCTTTCCGTCTTTATCCCCTTAATTACTTACTAGCGCGCTGACGCTCTCCGCGGGAAGAAACATTGGAGAGCTTCAGAAAAGACAGCTTACGAATATGGAGGACAGCTGCTAGTGCCATTAATGAGGGAGGCAAGGACAGGAAAGGACATAACCCATTCGTAAGCCTAGACGCGTTTTACCCTTTTCTCCATCCCCCAATTGAGACTCATTGAAGTTTAAGGGAGAATTAGTTCGGGAAAGAGAGAGAGAGAGAGAGAGAGAGAGAGAGAGAGAGAGAGAGAGAGAGAGAGAGAGAGAGAGAGAGAGAGAGAGAGAGAGAGAGAGAGAGAGAGGTGTATCCCTCTTTTAGGTTGGCGCGAGTGTGGAAAATATCGCCAGAGAAGCCAGGAGTAAGGGCTGCGCTCTAGCGGGATCTGCATGAATTAACCGGTGAAATATTAATGTGACAACAGCACCATGGAGGAAAGGGATTCTCTCCCCCCCCCTCATCTCTCTCTTCATCTCAAGTCCTTGCCGACATTAACTCTTCTCCGAGTTCAGCTCTTTCTCCGTACACCTTTCTAATTCCGAGCTTCCATTCAATACCGAGGGTTAAATTACTTCCAAGAAATTACCGTCTTTTTGATTTCATAAAAAAATTTTTGGTTTTTTTTTAAATTTCACAAGATATGGTTTTTTGTTTCACGACAATTTTTGTATTTCACGCGACTTTTTCGAATTTCATCAGATTTTTTTTAAATTTCACGGGACTTTTTCGGATTTCACCCGATTTTCTTCGTGACGAATATTTAGTGGCGTTTTAAACACGTCAATAATTCAAATTAAAACTCAAATTCGTAGAAATTCTTCAGTGGTTTAACCCTCGACTCCCCGCGAAGAATGCTTGGTTGGTTGAGAACGTAGGAGAGACGAACTCCTGAATAGGGAATAGGTGCCTAAATATCCTTCCGCCCATCATCTCTGAAGGGATTTAACCGATTTACTCCCTCCTATTCAGAAGCGACATTTTTTGGTGACTAACAAGGATGCTCTCTCTCTCTACCTTGTGTGCAAATTTTACTTAAAGTGATAGTGAAATGAATTTAAAATGACTAAAAAGTATACATTGTCATCGCAGCACGAGTAGGTTTAATATACCTTCCCTTTGAAAAACGAAGAAACATCGGGGAAAAATTAAACTTGGACAAGGACAAGCTGCCAGGTTGGGGGAGGGGGGGTTTAGAACCATGCCCCTTTTGTTTCTAATAAATCAGAAAAGAACGAAAGCGTGAAACAGAACCCTTATTCTCTCTGTTCTCTTTTTTTTCACCCGGTTTTAAACGAGGAATCTGCAATCATAAATTTGCATAATTAACTAGACAAGGATTGGAACGATACGTTACCCGTTCGTTAACTTGTCCAGTATAGGTTTGTAAGAGCCGGAGCGGGGAAAAGGACCACTTTAATTGGAAGTTATAAAACCGCACCGCGCCCGTTTTAGTTTCAAGCTTGTTTGGACTTTGATTGGCGTAAAGTGACAGCAGATCTCCCCCTCCCTTCCCATAGCTCCACTGTCCTTTAGTTAGTAGCGTCTCTCTCTCTCTCTCTCTCTCTCTCTCTCTCTCTCTCTCTCTCTCTCTCTCTCTCTGTAGTTTGCGGTAGCTTTGTTGAGCCTTGCACTTATATCAATATAAGTTAGATATTAGTACGTTTGTCCAGTGATCACGGAGTTAGAAATTATGGAATAATGTAAAGGTGTTATAATAAGGCTGTACCCAGGTATATTGGGATGGTTCTATGGGGAATCAATTTTGAGTCCAAAATGTAAGTTGTGCTTGGAGTAGTTTATGGATGGCCATTTTAATTGAGAAACTGAAATTCTGATTTCAATGATTGCTAATTTATTTAAAAGGGTTATCTCTACCACATTCTAATCATAATTTGAAAACGGTGTACCTTAGTAAGATAGATTTTTAATTTGAATCAAAATTGATCACCCATCCCACTGACCTATAAATAACTACGCTCCCTTTTTGGAATACCCTGTATATATTTACTAAATTATTATTCTGTTAGTATAAATTAATTATATAACTGGACGTTATTAACTAATTAAATCATTGTTTAAAATCAAAATATGTAATTCCCACACTATTCTCAACGCTATAATCTTACCTTGATTTTTAGTATGGTAAAATAGTACCTGGTATCAATGGAGGATGGATACCATGGTGCAGATACGTACCCTAAATGGTCTCCTCCCTTTTTTATGATGGATCTTTTGCTATTATTATTTTTCTCCTACGTTCTTTTGGGTACTATCCGTGATTTACAACATTTCTGCCTCCCATCATGCATCTGCGACGTTTTATTTTTTCTCTCTCCTCTCTCTCTCTGTTCCGTAACGACATATTCTACCTTTAGTTTTGATTTAGAATATCTTTTAGGGGTCGGGGTAGAAGGGGGGGATGTGCGGGGCAACTATTTTGATTCTTCATTCTCTATCTTTTTCTACTCCTAGTTGTCTGCTTATGGACTGCAATTCCGTATTTTTTTTGGATGGGACCAATATTGCAAAAAATGAAAAATGATAAAGTTTTGATCGTTTTCTTTTTTTTAAAGGCTAAAATGTATTAACTCCAAATTTTCCAGGATTTTCTTAATATGGAGAAATGGTTTTATATTGTGACGTCCTAATTTTTATACATTCAATTATACTAAATATGTGGGTTTAAATATTAATATGGGAATTAGGTCTAGAAAATAAGTTTATATTCAGTTGCACAACCTCTTAAGTGTCTTACCACACGGTTCTGGCGGCCATATTGGTGGTGGGTTTTGGCTTTCCTTTTTGCATTGAACACACCAATATGGCATTTTAAATTATCTCAAGAATCTTAGCTCCTTCCCCCCCCCAAAACAAACCTCTTTATAACGGTAATTTTGACTTAAGATATTTTGGCATCAAATCTGAACGGTTTTTCCTTGCCTGCATCGCTTGCTTTATATTGAAAGCTATTTCGCTTTATAGTAACATCGTAAAAAGTAAAACATTTCTTTTTTTCCGTCAATATATTATTTATTAAGTATTTACCATCCTCGCAATTCGAGTTAACTCTTCAATATTCAGGAGAAAAATGGAGTTCATTACTATCGAACTTAATATTTCAAAAGAGAAGTTCTAATTTATCATTTAAATTTAATTTTTCCCAGTCAAAAAGCTTTCTGAAAAATTCTATACTCTTCTCTTCTCTTCTCTTCTCTCTTAATAAAATATTTTTAAAAGAGTTAGACGCTATTTTATTTATGATATACTGCGTTGAAACGAAACGGTTTGCGAAGAATTTAGGCTTAGGAAAAATGAACTGCTATAAGTTCCGAGAGTAAAAAGTAAAAAAAGGTTAATTTATAAAAGACTTGTTAATGAATAAGTACGCCCTTACTATTTCGTTCAGCTTAAAACTAAAACTCTGGGTGTATTTAATAAAGAGAAACTTTTGATTTTTGAAAACGCGCCAAGTTTTAGCCGCGTCGCCAATCAAATTTATTATATTCTGCCCTCACCTTACTTTTTTGATTTATTTGGAAACCAATAGCATTAATTTTTAGGAAATATGTCCAATATTCGGACATTAAGCTTTTCGGAGATGGAGGGTTGCTATGGCAACGTCTTTTTTGGCTAGAAATAGAAGCACACCGCATTGACGCTCACACTCTTGGGGAATGGATGTTAGTGGTCCGTGTCTAGCGATGGAATTTGTCTCCACGCGCTTGGAACCCCTCTGTAGGATCTCGTGGGACCTTTTCCGAACGGAATGGCTGGCGCGAACCTCGACCATGCACCACACCATGCTCTATATATATATATATTTTCCCGCGCTTTTTACTTCATCCTTGTTTGTCCCGCGGGAATTAGCCCCCCCCCCCATTCTCGAGCCGATCGGTTGCGGTCACATTTCTTCCAATAAAAAAATAGACTTTAGATTTCTATTCTAGATTATTTCCGCAAAGTCTGCATGTGAGTTGTTCTGATGATTTCTTTTTGGGGCTAGACGTCTACGTGTTAATTTTGGTAGGAAAGCTTTTGGGTATTGGTTTCGGGTTGAAATAGAATATGGTATTTGTAAGCGAGCTTTCTTGGGGAAAATTGAACAAACTTTGATAGTTTGATCTACGTCACTTTGAAATAAGGCTTCGAAAATTATTGGGGAGTTTTAATTTAATCGCTTACGAGCAAAGAAACAAGTAACTTGATGGTAAAGCGATTTGGGTATCGGTTTCGGGTTGAAATAGAATATGGTATTTGTAAGCGCGTTTTCTCAGTGTAAAATTGAACAAACTTTGATGGTTTGATCCACGCCAATTTGAAATAAGGCTTCGAAAATTATTGGGGAGTTTTAATTTAATCACTTATTAGCAAAGAAACAATTAATTTGATGGTAAAGCGATTCAACCTGCAGAATGACGACTACAACGATGGAATAAATTTTTGTTAGTCAGTGAATGGATTAGGAAGTACTGGTGGGGGGTTGTGGTGTCTTCTTGTCTAGCTTATCCGAATGGCTTTAAGGGTTATTTTATCTTTGAATAGGATGTCGTTTTTATCCATTATACATCTGTCTGGATTTTTGGTGGACCTATTCTTTCCAGGCCATTGAGTCACGGAGGGGGTAAAACCGTACACCGATACGGATAAGTTCCGTAACGCTTGACTTGGATAAGAGACGACCGTGTTTTTGGTTAGGCTTAAGATTTTTGGGTTTTAGCAAAGGGAACAGTCATGTCATGGACTGTGCGAACGCGATGAAGGAGACTAGAGGAGATATAGAGGATGGCGGTTCAGTTGTCCAACGTGGTGGTGGTGGTACCCGGGTAATGTCCGGCTCATTTTCGTCGCGCCCAACGCTTTTTACGTCGTTTTCCAGGACCCCTCGCGCGCCTTTTTACAACCCTAGAGTGCTTTCCGCCAACGTCGCCGTCGAGTTAAGGGCTTTATCCCCCCTATATAACTGCATGGTCAAGTCTGATGCCGGCGGCCGAGCGTGCCAACTTTCCCGCCCTTTTATTTTATTTTGGCGCCCGTTTGATTGAACGCGGCAATTACTACCAACTCGACTCTCTTCGTCACTATTAGGGATAAAAAGAATATAGCTCCGTACAACTCGGATCCCCCGAATTTGCTGCTTAATTTTATCCACGAATATTTTTGGATAAAATCATTCCGCCTTCAGAAGCCTGGCGTTAGAAATTGTTTTAAAACCTTTATGGGATTGTACACCCTAATATTCATGGGAGAATGTTAAAAATTACAGCGTGGTTGGCGCGAGAATTTGTATTTTTTATATTCTTCAGTGCGCGTGCTCTCGCGCGGTCAATCGCTACGTTCAACTTATCTTAGTTAATGAAGTGATGATAGGGGAAGGAGAGATAAAGGGGTGACGTCTTAATTAGACCTTATATTCTCATCCGACTTTGTCAGTATTGGTTGGTTAAAGTTGAACAACTCGGTATACTGCATGCAATAGCATGGCAATAGTCACCAATTTTCTTCTTAGCGCTGGTGGCACGCAATTTTCTTGGACTGTAAACGGGAAAATATCGTCTTTCTTTTTCTCGTTCTCGTTCTTTGATAGGGAAATAAATTCCGTGGGGCAAATCCCCTCTTGGTCGTTAAAAGGGGTTGGACGCCTATTTACACGCTACCAGTCTGTTTGTCTTGATTACTATAAGGTTTTCTTCCGCAGGTTTCTAGCGCATTCTGCCACGCAGAAAAGAAATTGGCTTCTTAGCCGCTCTAAAATGTCTTGGACAAAATTTATTTACCATTTTCCAAAAATAGGAAAGATAAAAAAAAAAAACGCGGGAAAAGTCAATATTGGCGGGAATTGGATTGACTGAAAAGACCCGTGTTTACATACAACACGTGATCGCCTTTTATTATCCCCTCCCCCCCATCTCGCGCCCTTTCATCGCGAGATCACGAGACACGTGAATTTTAAGAAAAGAAGACGATTTCGATATAGATTACTTTCAAACTTCTATACGAGGTTGTTAAAGCACGTGAGAATTGTACTGTTAAAGGCTAACAGCCGTGTCGTTCTGTGTTTGTATGAAATTGGTCCAACGATATCTCGCGCTAAAGCGTTGGCGAAATCCACTGACTTCTCGACGACAAGCCATTTGAAGGGAGTTTTTTTTTTTTAAAAAAAAGTTGGAGAGCCGACGTTACCGGAAATTAAAAATAACGTGTAACGTGAGGTTATAGATTATATATATATATAGGAAAAAAATATATATATATACTGTGTATATATTTGAGAAAAATGTCAGGCGTACGTACTACGTACACCTCTTATGCCGGGCATTGTTTGCCAAGTGACGCTAGGCTATATAGCCAAGTTTCAGTCACCGCGTCAAACAAAAATCAGAACTTTCTTTTCCCAAGAGGAACTTAACGGCGAAAGTTAGTGTCTTTCCGCCGGGTTCAAGATGTTCATGTATACAGAAAAGTATCGTTGGGGGTTTTTTGGGTTAGGTTCGTGTTTAGCTAGCTTGCTTCCAAGTTAGATGAAATTTTCTTTTTGGGCAGAAAAAAATATGTTTCTATTCGAGCCTGGACAACTGTGGATGGGTGATAACTTTTGGAGCAACTATAAGCTCTATTTCCAATCCAGGATTTTTGTTGTATCTATAGGCTATATTGTTTGCGTTATGAAATTTTTTGTAGAACTTTCAATTTGAATATTTTCCTTGTGTACATTTTTATTTGAAGTTCAGGGTTCATACAAACCTGGATTTGGAGAAATTGGGGATATAAATAGTTGATAAAAAACTCAGGGGAATTTTTGAGGTTTGAGTACGTTTGTTCCGAAGGGGTTGCTTCAACTATAATTTGTTATTACTCAACATAAAATCTAATCTGGAAAACTCAGGGAAATATATGGGAAAGCACCTGGAAAACTCCGGGGGAATCAGTTTCCCAAAAGTTGTATTAACCATAAAATTGTATAACGAAGTCGGTTTGTTTGTAGGTTACTTTTTAATTTCTCGGCGAGTGACGAAGATGGGCCATTTATTATTTAAACATTTTGAGGAAATTTGAAATTGAAAGGCGCTTAAGTATATGCGATTTTGATTCCAAAAGAGGGGCGCTATGCCGACGCTTATACTTGAACTGAAAAGTTGTAGACATTTTTTTTTAAGTGTGTCATTTTAAATCGCTTGTTTATTGTAAAAAAATAAGAAAGAGAGAAATATTTCAAGATCTCTTTCTCGTATTTCAAAGAGCTCTCGATCGGTTCTTCTCTGTCGTCCTTTTACGTAGCTCAGTCTTTTGACAAGTGATCTAGTCTCTCTTTCGCTCTCAACTTCTTCTCTTTTTGAAAATAAAAAAACTCACCGGATTTATATTCTAGAGTAAGGAGTTTTGTAGAAAATTCATCCTTTCAGTTCCTCTCTCTCTCTCTCTCCATTTGCTTTAAAGCGATTCTCTCTCTCTCTTTCTCTTGGGCTTCCTTTTTCTCTTCCATCTTCCTCCGCATCTAGCTATAGCTCTTTTTTTAGAAAACGTTAACGTGAAATTCTGAAAGATTTTCTTCGGGGTCTGTTTGTTTGTTTTCAATTTCCGAATATATGTATGTATATATACATCGTACCACCGGATAGAAATACTCTTTCTGAAATTTAGCCTACGACCTCTTTTTTTATCTCGGGTCAAAAACGCGTGAAAAGAAGGTTGATGGGGCCGGTTTTTGAGAGAAGTAACGTTTCATCTTTTTGTAGAAGGGTAGTTTTTAATTTCTTGAGCTCAATATTTTACAAGAAATATTTTAAAATTAAATTGATGCGCTTATTTGTTAATTTGTTTTGGTTTTTCATATACAAACTTTTATAATTGGTTTTATTTATTTGAAACTGAACTGAAAGTTTCGAAAAACAACTTAAACTATTTAGAACTAAATTGTTTTAAAATGTTTCGCTGTATTATAATGTTACTGGTTCGAATTTTCAAATGAAGTTTTTTTTTCAACTTTCAAAAAGGTTTAGATTTCTTTTTATTTTGGGGGTTATTCCCCCCTTAGTAGTAGTTCATCTCATTCCAAGAACTCAATGGGATAAACCTTATTTTAAATGCAATAAAAATCTGAATGAGCTAATTTTAAACGTACTGATATCTTGATTTGAAACAAACACGTACGAATATTCGCTGTAAGAAAATACGGTGTTCTTACTGGATTTCTGTTCTATTTTTGTTTTTATTTTGTTTGTGGATTCTGTTTAGGCTTAAATGCATGGGTCTTCGCCTTCAATTCGAACAGGGGGGACTGGGAGGGGGGGGGTAGAGAAAGAATGATTGGCTCAGTCGACCGGAAAAGCTGATACCCCAAACTGCAATTTCTCAAATAAGAACTAGGACACTTTCTGGGATAATGGTATAAACTGACCCTCGTTGATCGATATTACACGATTGTAATTTTGGTTTTTCTGAATCTCGTGTGTACTTAAAATTAATTCTAAACTAAAATTAATATTAATATTAATTAACATCAGTTTTTATTTTAAATGTAGAATATATTGGCATGGAAAGGTTAATTAATACCATATTATTTAAATATAACGCGTAATAATTAAATATTTTTTCAAATATCTCATTAATTTTTCACTAAAAAAAAGGTGAAAAATATTGCATAACAAAGCCACTTTTTCCAGTTAAATTACCTTCTTAAAAAGAAATGAGAAACATTATTCATTTTCATTTGAAAAACATATTTTTTCTTTTTAATAAAGCATTTTACCTTCTCGCCCATTCCGTCTTTCCACTACTTGCATCTTTAGTTAAAAAAAATAAATAATTTTTCTTTGTTAAGCCTAAAAGTCCCTGAGTTTGGCGGAAGCATAAAGGTTTTTCAAGTGATGTTTAAACTGATACGTATATACGTATTTCGTTTCCATTTACTAAGTATACCGAGGTTAAAACGGGCGCGGAGTGATTTATAATACAAATAACACGTAGATTACAAGTAGTTCGGCGTAATTTCAAAGTAGAATTGAATCAAGCAGGAAAACGAGTTATTTTTACTCCAGAATAAAATAAAAATTTAAATAAACTAAACCAATTTAAAGAATGGCGGCTCGGATAAATTTGGACCCCTTGAAGAAATTTAACTATAAAATACATCGTTGCCATGACAACGGCACGGTATTTTTAAAGAAATATTTCTTAACCTTGTTCGTTTACTAAAATGAAAACGATTGAAGCTAAAGGTTCTATGAAATAAATTCACTAGCATATTTTCTTCCCCTTTATTCATTTCTCAATACTTACGAAGAAACCTTACGTTACTTTGCACTTCAATGCATTATTCAATCTGAGCTTACTTATAATTTTGATTATTAATTAGGCTAAGTTTTTTATGGGCCTAAAATTACTTTAAGTTATTGATTTCTGATTAAACTTTTGGTAGAAATCAAAGTGGCTTATAGCAGCTATTTTCGGAATCGCTAAATCGATTTATTTATTTATCTGAAGACGCTTAAAAAAGAAGAAAAAAGGTTCTGTTTTTCCAAATTTTAATTTCCTGTATAGTATTTTCCCTGCTAGGCAATCGTCCTATTCATACGTTTGTGTAAAATGCTAGGGTGTCCGCAAGGACAATTTATAATACCTTGGCATTTATGCATTGTCAGAAATTATAGCTCAAAATTGTTTACGATATTTTAATTATCATTATTATTATTTTTATTTATTTTTTTGATTATTTTCATTGTAATGGCACTACCTTTATCCTAGCAATTCAATATTCTATTGGGTGAAAACCCCCCTTTCTCTATATCTGTTTAAAAGAGTGTATGTATTCTGTTTTTTGAATCTTCCTCTTTGTGATTGGAAACGTAGGGACAAATATCGAATTTGTCTCGGCACGTGACTCTATGCTCCGCGAGGAATGAACTGTTCGACTTCTTCCATTTAATACCGGGAAGCCCGCGTGACATTCTACGTTATTACCATAAAAGTATGTTGTCTTTTATTGAAGGGGTCGCGATGAACAGGAGGGTTAGATCATAACGTGAAATCTTTTTTTGAATACATCTACCTAAAGATACATCAACGTTGGTAGATAGATAATACAGGGAGCCCAGCAAATCCCAAAATATTTTTTTAATCCAAATATAATTTTCAAAATCCCAAATATTTTTTTTACTCCAAAATCTTTAAATACAAATTAATTATAGATAAGCATTTTTAATCCTATATTTTCCTATAAATACACATATTTTCTATTATACAATATCCTATAATTCCAGAAAAAATTACTATTTTTCCTATTAGTAATTTAAAATTTGTTTGTGTAGAAGAAATATATGTAATATTTAACAATTACAGACCGGGATTCGTAGCATCGAAATATTATTATTATTATTAACTAAATATTAGGTAATCTTAAATTAAAAATTAATTTATTAATTGGAATTTTTTCTTTATTAAATTTTAATTATGTTAATGAGAAGGGATAGACGAGACAAAACTTATATTCCTCTTCCAAAAAGCATTTTTTAAGTAAAAATAATTTTCAGTTAATAAACTTTGGAGAGACTATACGTTTAATTAAGAAAGATATAAATTAATTAGTTTGGCTCGAGGGGACGGAATATAATTAGCACGTTCGTCTAATGAGGTGTCCATCGTCTTGACATTTAATTTTATTTCTTGACCACTGAAACTTCTTCTTAACACTTTCTTTTCTTATCTCCAAAGTTAAAAGAGGATCTAGAACTCGCTCTACTAGTAGCTGTAAAAAAATATAAAGACACGAGTTCATCTCATTCCACGTAAGTCCTATATTCCTTGGTAGGCTTACATTTATAAGTTGTCGTTGTATACTCCATATGGGATGTAAGGTTTCTTTTCTTTGGGGGAGGGGGGATGGCTTGTTTACAGGGGACCCCCTTGAATCTAGCTTGAAGCTTTATACATCAGAAAGATTCTCCCAAAACGAAATTACTTTATTTTTTTTTAAAAAAAGTTCTACAAAGTGTCAACGAACGGGTGTGCCTCCAATATTTTGTTATTTTCACTAGTAGATCTCTCTCTCTCTTTCTATCTCTCTCTCTCTTTCTCTCTCTCTTTTAAGATGGATTTATTTATTGAAAAGACTTATTTGACCTTTCAACTCTCTTTGATCTTGCTCAACGCCTCATTGAAAACAGATTGGCTGGCTGGCTCGCATCCTTTCGTAAAACGATTTCAATTGAGGAATTGATTGGTTTTTAGTTTTTAATTTTATTTTTCGAAATGGTTTTACGTCAATATGACGTCATTGATGAATTTATTTCAAAGGGTGGGCCTAAGGCGTAGGCGCACGCTTGTCTATTAATACTTTTCAAATCATTTATTTTTTTTAGTTGTATTTCAATATATTATTTTCGTAACATTTAAAAATATCAAAGTTTAAATATAATTAATTAAATTAATGGGTATAAATTCATGACATATCAGTGAATTGTTATTTTTCAAATATCATTCACTAAAAATGACAGATTCTTTGTAATTTCATGGAATTTCACTGAAAATCTCTTATATTAAAAATGATATAGGTCTTTCGGTCTATTGGCCTATTTTTTATTTGTCTATTCCGTGATAACGCGCATACCACCCCCGCGTAATGTTTCCAATACGAGCCAGACAAGTCTGTCTATACTCCCGAACCACAAATCAAAAATATTCGCCTTCCCCTATACCGTATATACCGATGAAGAAATATCATTACGAAAACAGTGGCCTGCTTGCTATATACGCTTCTGTCCGTACCATGGTCAGTAAGGAAGCCTTAAGGGTAAGGTACACTAGGGCATAATCAGGCTAAAATAGATCCAGATATGGGGAGAACAGAGAGAGAGAAAAAAAAAACCTTTCAGAGAAATAGGCTAAAATTGGACAGTGTCGTTGGTTTATAGATAAGATAGTTGAGGTCAGAAAAATATATCTATTATAAGTGTATGAAAATTTGGGTATGCAATTTAATGTTCCATGACAAATGTCTTTGAATAATTTTGACTCAAAAAACACCAAACCCCCTGCATACTGTAGATATTTACAACCATCTTATCTAGTAGGATTTTTTATTGGGGGAAACGGTAGCACCCAAATCTCATTTCTTCCTCGCTACATCGCCTTCACGGCAAAAATATCGGACCCATTTAGGGAATAGCTAGCCCCTAGTACGCCATTTTCCCACCCCAATCTATAGGCAGTGAGTGACCAGTGGATGGGGGGGGATTGCACCCACGTGGGGTTCTCTCCGCACTTCGTAATCGGCCGGCCGTGTCTAGCGTTGCAGCCATTGAAATAGGCCATATCCCCACTCCCTCAATGCCTGGCAACACGTGGCGGTGGCCTTAGCAAGTTTTCGTGGGGTTGAACCCCCTTACTGTCTAACAGTGGGGTGGGGGCAACCACAACCCAACCTGGGGGGGAATGGGACGAACACACACACACCTGTCAATAGGATAACCCCCTGAGTTTGAAGTTACCCCCTAATATAAACCATAAAGGTATATAGCAACACTTAGACGATTGAAAAATCAATACTAATTACTTCAGTATATAGCTCAAGCATTTATTGTTGTCTCAATACCGGAAGTCTTCGCGTACTGGACAGTATACTCACGAGTAATTGGTTTTTCTCGTAGTATTGTTAAAGTGAAACTGTAATAATTATTTTGTTCTAGAATAATCCTTCGTTTCCAGTATCACTTTACTTAACAAGCTTTTAATTATGTCACTAATTATTACTTAATTTTCAAATTTAATTCTGGTCGGTTGAACCAATGAGGGTATACTGTCTACCCTAGTTCTTTGGTTGAACCACGTCGTTCAAAATTTCCACTCAGAGTTAAGCCCCTTTTTTTGGCCCATTAGGTTTTCTTAAGTACGTAATTAATTTTACCTTCGTTTATTCAGAATTAATAATAAATTAAAACAATTGCCAACAAAAATTTTAGTTTTTTTTCTTTTATTCCCTCTTCACTTTTTACGTGTAATTTTCTAATACGTACGTTATTTTATCCCAAGAAATATTCGATGAGCGTGAGAAAGTCCAACCGGTGTGTTGTAAAAGATATATATAGGTACCCTTATTATCGGTTATCAGGTATAGAGGTGGTCCCTAGTTCGGACCCGTCACTCAATGACCAATAAAGATCGGAATATATACAGACGACCTCCCTTCAACCCCCCCCCCTTTGTAATATCGGTCTCATCACAGATGGACGCGTATTTACAAAGCAGGCTGGGCCAGTTCTCACAGATCAAGAATTCAAACCCGATAGAGTATTTTCGTATAAAACACGTGCTAATACCATACCCCCCTTCCACGAGGTTATATTTAATGTTATGTAATCAGGCTCGAGATTTTCGTATTAAAATTACCCCATCTTTGTCCTTCCCACGTGTCTGAAGCGAGCGATTATGATAGATCATTTTTTTTACCTTCTGTTTAGGGTTTTTGAAGTAGTGTACTGATGTTAGGGGAAAGGGAAATTACGGGTTGGGTTTTATACATATAATTTTACGGTTTAACACGCGCTGCATTAATTTCGATTAATATAGTTCCGCGCGTGCAATTTTTCTCCACGTTTAAATAAATAATAAGTAACGGAGGGATTTCCCGTTCTACGATGAAAACCTTAGATTTACGTTGGACTTATTTATTTTTAAAGGCCGGTCACTTAAATTTACCGTGTGCAACTGGAATTGAGTTGACTACTTACGTCCGTGTACTTATGGGTAAACGTAATTCGTTTATCGTGCCTTACCTTTATTATTTAAATAAATGCACTCCTGTTTTGGTAAGGTAAATTGAGAGATGTTTTATAATATATGATAAATATTATCGCTTTAAATATTAAGTTTTCCAATTGTTTTCCTTGTTTTTGATGCATATTTTTAGTATTAATGTAATAGGGGTAAGCCAACATTTAGGCTGAAACCACCCCATGTTAACTCTATGGCCCCTGTAGAAATGTTGTTCCTGCCGAACTTCGGTGTTCGCAGTGAAGTCACCGTCCAGGGTTATGTTATTTCTGTATTTAAATTTCAAACTGTGTGATTTGTGTTAAACCTGAACAACATATTTAAATTTAATTTATATTCCCTTTAAATAGTAGTTTTGGGTCGAGGGGCTAACCACTCCGGTTCCCAGTGACCTCATTTTGTTTTGGCTAATACAGGGGTTTTTGGAGGAATATTGTTGGGAATTCGCTAAATTCTCTTATTTTGCATATTGAAATTATCATTATGATCTTTATCTGATATTGTGGAATTTATTTTAATTTCAGGTCGTTATTTGCCCCAATGACGTCATGGGCTCGTGGTTTAAATATCTTCGATGGGCCACGTTTTGGCCATCAGCGAGGGATCAAGATTTTGGCGGTGCAGTGCACGCCTGCACGGAGGATCGCGGGAACCAATCACGTTCTGACCGACTAAAATGACGTCACGATGGTTTCCAAACGCGTAGTGACTCCGGTTTACTTGAAAAACTTTTGAACTTTTGTGTGACCTTTCAATTTCGCGACGTGATTTTATGGTTTTCTACGAGTTCATCGGAATTCCAAAAGAAACGAGTGAGTACCAAATGTTTGTTTTGCGCGCGCATTAATAAGCATACAAGTCAGAGCACTGCGTCCCATAGTCCCTTTCCTTATAGTCTGCGAATTTTGTGGTGCGCATTAACAAAGTTTCAGGTCTGCGCAGAGCGTTGCGTCCCATAGTCCCTTACCCTAATCTGCAAATTTGGAGGTCACCTGACCTTCTCGAAGGCCACGTTGAGCTATCACCGAGGGATTATCTACTTTGAACTTTGTGTGAACTTTCAGTTTCGCGAGTAAAATTTATCGTGTCATCTTTCAGTTTCGCGAGTTAGGGTTATCGTGTGAAGTTTCAGTTTCGCGAGTTAGGGTTATCTGTGTATGAACTTTTCGCGAGCTACGGTTATCTACGAGTTCATCAGAAGACCAAAAAATATTTAGTAAGTATTATTTATCTTCGAATTGGTTCTATTGCTAATTATTTTGCACGTAAACCTATAAAACATTTTTTGGTGTTAAACAAACTATGAAAAAAAAATCCTTACCCACAAAGATGCATTTCATCTCAAAGCAATCTACAATAAGCGTTAAAACTAACCCCCGTATATTTGTAAATAACAATATAGTAACGTAATTACTACCGCATTCCCATCATGAGACGTGGAACGATGTTTTCTAACCGCTTTTTACGGCTTCTTCAAGAGGTTACGCTTTATTTTTATACATACGTTATTGCAATCTTAGATTGGGTTAGATATCGCTGGCGAAATATCGGTTTCCTATATAAGAAAATGACACCACTTTTAAGATTGCTTAATCCCTAAGAGAATGTTTAGCGAAATAGGTTTACTCAGCCTCTTAGGCCGGCGATAGCGAAGGATACCCACTTTTGTTGTTACAACAATTTCGATCGGAAATAGAGATAGTCCGCCTTTATTTGGCGCCACTGTCATTGGTTGGGTTAATTTAATACGTGAGATGGTTGAGTGAATCGAAAACAAATATTGCTAGCGAGTTGTAAATGTGATTACCAATTATTTCTACTGTTTCTTATTTATCTATGGAATTAAACCCCCTATTGAAGAGAGTCGAGTTTTAATTTCGCATTCTCCAACCATCTCATCTACGTTTAACCAAGAATCTCCGCTGCACGGGGTAATAGCCATTCGCGTAAAAAAAGGCTTAGCTTTTGAAAGACGTAGAGAGATAGAAACACTTTTTGGTTTTTTATACCAAAGCCAAAAAGTATATGTACCGGGTCATTCCACGAATTAGCGATCTCACGTTCTTTGACCGTGCACTACACTTCCTTTTCCCCACCGTATTTTCCCTTTTAAAATCCCTTTTCCCAGTTTCTCTGGACACTAAAAGGGGGAAATAGAGACATGGGCCTTTTCCCCTAGATGGCTTTCTTGACATGTCTTGCCCCGCGAGAGGAAAGAAAAAAATATCTCGCGCGTGAAACCGTACCATTCTAGTTTTCTGATTGGCTCTTTAGATATTTGGCGCGCTTTTCCATCCACGAGGAGAGAGAGAGAGAGAGAGAGAGAGAAAGTATAGGGGCAGGAGATCGTTTAGATATTTTTGCCTGATTTGTGTTTTATAGTATTTTTTTGTCTTTATTTTTCTTTTTTTGCTAAAGTTGTTTCTCGATAGCAGTTAGAAAATATTTCTTCTTTTGCTATCTTAATTGAGGGCAATTTAGGGTAGCTTTTTTAACCCCCCTTTGGTCCCCCCAATTTATATAATTTTCAGACCAAAACTTAATTTTTAATAATGGAATATAAATAAAATAATCAAAATAATATAAATACAGATAAAAATGATATCTTAAACGTTAACTCGCTTCAAATTCAAATAGATCCCGGATTGAAAGAAATATGTCGACCAAAATACCTGTACTGTTTTTGCTATCTGAACCTCTGTCCCTCTCTCTTTCTCTGGTGGCTCTCTCTCTCTCTCTCTCTCTCTCTCTCTCTCTCTCTCTCGTACCATTTCCACGTTGTACCTTCACCTTTTTTCCTTAAGTGCTCCGGGGGTCACGAGCCCCCGAAAGAGAAGCGAAGAAATATCAAGATATGGAAAGAGATAGAAAAAAAGGCCGGAAAATGATATTAGATTTGGGAAGCGATGCTTTGATGCTAGGCAGTAGGAAAACCCCTGTACGTTGTAAATGGAATTCCTACTATGAGCTGACGATAGAAACTAAGGCGGTGATTGTGATATTTATATCTATGGTGGATTGCCTTTTCACGTGGTATAAATTCATCTTGGAAATAATGAAAGAGGTATAACTATATTCGCGCGCGACCTCGCTCGCGCCTTTTTTATTCTTCGAGGGGTCCGGCATTCCATAAATGTTTTTGATAAAGATGTTTACGGATGGTGTGTTTTATAATGGTGTCCTTCCCCTTCTGTGTTTTATTTCTTTTTTTGCGCGCTTCATAGCGGTGATCTCGAGCGCGGCCATCTGTTTCTGGCTCGCGAGTGTTTTCCCGCCAACCCATTAAGCCTAATGGTCACTCTCAACGCCCCCTCCCCCACTCCTCCTTATCATCTCTTAGGCTAAACTCTCTGACCATTCATCTTTCGATATTTTAACTTTGAACATGCAGGATGTGATACAAAAATTGGTCGGTATAAAGTTAACTTTGAGGTGATATTTTATCATTTCGGACGTATTTCTTTGTTAAAATTGACCTCTGACCTTTTGGATCCCGCCTAAATGATTAATTTAATTAGAATCGTAAATAAATCCATCGAAGCGAAGATAAAAAATTATAATAAAAATTGCAATAAAAACTCGGGGATCGTATTTTGAAGGGAACAAAGCATAATAAAAAAAACAGCGTAAATTTTACGATTGATTACCTTAAGTTTTAGTGTTCGCGTGGAATTTGTTAATGGAATTGAAGGCGCTGGAAATATGATATTTTCGTTACCTTTTTCTTTGCATTATATCATATTATCTTCATTAATCATTTGTTAGCTTTATGGAGGATCCCTTTTTTTGGATGAAAGTATCATTTCAAATTGGAATTCTTTGCCTAGTAAAAAAAACCAAAAAGCTATTAAACCAAAGGCCGAATTAGACATATTACAGTTTAAATTAAACCTTCCCTTTATTGGAATTTAAATATTATTATATTATATTATATTATATTATATTATATGTATTATATTATAATTTTTTTTTCTAAAATTCATATCCTTAAAGGCTGGTTATTGAAACATGACATGTCTCGTAATGAAATGGTCTATACTGGAAAGACGTGTCGTTAAAATGTCATATTTTTATGAATTATAAAACTATAGGTTTGATTTGTAGCGGAACTGAGAATGTTGGGGTTAATTCCTTCGGAGAGGGCCTCTTTAAAAAATTATTCGCCCACGCGGAGGGCTACCAATTATACATACCCAAGGAAAGGGAGAAAAAATAGGGCCAATTCTATTTCTAGCAGAAAGAATTTGCAATAACCTTGAAATCAGCTACAACCCTTAAGTTTCGCAACAGTCTGAACCAGACTTCCTTACTTAAATATTATATAGGTAATTTCTAAGGGTATTTCCTCACTCCTCGATCTTTTGCAGCTGCCTTTAAAAACAAAATAGAATATGGACGACGGGAAATCGTATAAACATCCGATGCCGACGCCATCTTTATTGCTAGCACATTTAAATCGTTTTCCTTCATCCCATATTTACGGAATTACCCAAACCAGCATGCAGCTATTTTTTAGCCATAGCCGTTTTTTGGAAAACTACCTTGAAATGGTTCTCCTGGGGATACTCCCCAAATTTCCTTATTTTCCTCCCTTCCCTCCTCTCTCTCCAGGAAACCATTCCAAAATTTCCTGGAAGGTACAGACAGAAAATACTATAGTTTCCTATATATTTTTGTGTGGAAAACAATCCACCAGTTTAAGATTTAGAATATTCATGATACATTTAGTTTAAATTCATATAACAATCGAGGAATTTCTGGGAATTTGAAAATTTTAAAGTGGAAATAGGATATGCTTTTTTTGGTGAAGGTTCCCATGGGGGATTTAAAAAGTTATCAGTCAAAAATGTTGATGAAAGGGACGATTTCTGCTCTGACATTAAGAGTGATATTATCGTCTATGAATATAGAACTGGTAAAGGGGGTAGGGGGTCAACTCGGGGGATTGTTACCCCCCCCCCACTTCCCATATCATTAGTTCCTTCCCGTCTGAAAGACCCCTTGCTTCCCTTGAATTGCTCAGGGATTATTCACCATAACCCATCGCTAAGCCTTTTGTCTATTCAAGTTTACACAGTCAATTCGTACGAAGCTATCACGTCTAATTTCCCATTTATCCAACATTTTATCCCTTTCCCTTAACATTTCTCTATTACATCAATGAAATTGAACAAAGCCAATCACTTCCCCTCGTGCGCTCGCGATTTCTCGCGATGGTGTATTTCGATTTTTAATTCACGCGCCTTCTACTGCCCGCGTGTTTTATTTATTTTAAAGGCGGGTTTGATTTAGCTCGTTAGGTTGATTCGAAATGGTCCATTCGTTTGAGATGGGGAATAAATTTCATCTTAATCAGACGACATTGCAAAGTATTTCCTGTCGTATATTTCTTTTGATTGTAAATTTTTATTTCAAGCGAGTTTCTTCTTCAGTCAGCTTAAGCCTCGGACGGTAACTCGATATTTAACTAAAAACAAAGTTATTATTTATTATATAGGAAAGTCTTATTATTTACCAACGGTATAACTTAAATAAATTAATACCAAAGTGGTCATTTGTTATTGACGTACAATTGCGGGACTCTTATATGTCAACACCGAGGGAGTGTTTACTCCGTTATATGTTAAATGTAGGGTTAAGAAAGGAACGAATAATTTCTGATACAAAGTACCTTACCCCTTGTATTCCTTATCAGACGGGTCAAGAATCAAGTTGCCCTTCTTCTGACTGGTGTAGGTGGAGGGGGGGACCAAAGACTCCAATATACTGTAAGGTGAATCTCTCTCCTTTTCGGAGAAGAAATTTATATGGACCCCTTTGAATTAGTAATACGAAACGTCTGCTATTTTACCTCCAAGTTGGCAACGGTAAGGAAGAAAGGAAGGCCTATGGGGCGCGCAATGCATGATGGTAAGGGCAAGGAGTACCCGCTTTGGCAGACCTATTATCTCCAGTCCTCTTGCTCCCATGAACGGAACGGAATAGATTTATATTTATGAGAATCGAATTCTGTCTCGATCGAATATGGTCGCTTGGCCTTCCTTAAGTATAAATTAACCAAAGTTTATAGCTTTCTCTCCACAAAATAGAAGAGGTTAAAGGTCAACTGAGTTGTGGTTTAGTTTGTTTGTTTGTTTAGAAATGAAAAAAGATATTCATTTAATGTTATATATATTAATTAGTAATTTTATTTTCAAATATTTTAAATTATTTATTTTTCTAGATTTTTCAAATGAATAATGGAAATTTTGGGTTATTATTTTGTAACTGATTTTTATCTCTCCTCGTGTCTGATTTACCTGTAAAATTTTATTGGTTTATTTCGAGGTAAGATATCGTTCTTGGAATATCTCGTGCTACAATGTTTTAATCGCGAGTTTGTACTAGAGTTAAAGGCGGGTGTTGTCGAGTTTATGTTCGATTTTAAGTCGATGCTGCTCCGGCTTCGAACTTGGTTGATTTTAAATCCGGAAACGTTTTGATACTCAACTCTGAATTCTAAGAATTAATTCCACGTGTTATCTGATCCTTAGGTTTCGTAGAAACAGAGTCTAGACTTTTATTTTTACCAAAAATTACTTAAATTGCAAGGATTTTATCGAGACTATGTTTAGAGGTACGCTATGAGTTCATTTAAATATTTAGTGAATGTTGAATTATTTTAGAAACTAATTGAGATTTCAGTTTCGTTTATCTTATTTTGAGTATTATTTTAAGTTAAATATTATTATAAACTTTAAATAAATTCTGTCGTGGACTCGGCGGTGATGTACGAACCGGAAGAGTTTCAAGATATTAAGGACCTAAGTTTCCACTTGTTTTGGAAATGTGTTTAAGGATGTCTGAGGACGCAAGCTTAGATTTGTATTTCAAGCCACTAAACTCTGACGTTAATGGAAATTGGATTATGTTGTTTATTTGGAGAAATAGAATGAAATTATTTATTCGTTTTTCCAGATAAATACTGAAGTAACATTAATTTAAATTGAAATTAATAGTTTATTTTGTCCTAAACTCGAAAATTTTGCAAAGAACCCTCTTTCGTTTTTCTTTAAAAAATTTATTAATTTATTTGGGCGCCTATATCAGTTCGCTTTTTCTTTGACCCGCACCCCTTGAGGGAAAGAGAAATGCGCCATTTTGTGGGGAAAAGATGGGGGTAAAGATGAAATTGACCGCTCGTGGGTCAACAATCCATAAACATAACTGCGACTCTTCTCACATCACAAGTAACAAATAATAATAAGAAAAAAAAAACAATCCTTAACATAAAAAAGAAAATTGCCCGAACAGAATAAGATGAGGTGGTTTAGGCGTTTTGGAATTGTTTGAATTAGATGGAAGGAGTTTTAGTAGATAGGATGGTTAAGAGACTACTGTTATTGTATTGGATAATTTCAAATGAATTTATCACATAAAAGATAACTTAATCGTATTTAAATTTAACTAAACTATATTTAAAATTTCTAAACCAGTTCATCTAGCAACTCATACTCGTAACGGGAGGGGGGAATCGCAAAAGGGGGAGTTGAAAATCGGCAAAATAACGGATAGAAAAATCTTCATCTGGCCTATAAGCCCCGTTCACCTTATCCCGTTTAATATAAAGAAAAGGGGGAGAGTTCCGTCTGTTAAACGCGTTAACCCCGCTTTCATCCTTATTCCACTTTCCTGTCTGAACTCTGAACCCGAATCGATATTATTCTCTTCTAAAGCGAACTCTAGCGGTGGCTCTCGGGGTCTCTCTGTTCGGAGCGTGTATTGCGCCTGCGCTATTTAATCCCATTGTAGGCAGGCGCTAGTAGTTTCTTCACGGTTTAGGAAGGCTCTACCGGGCCTGCATCGCGCCATTTAGAACTCAACACTCAACCGAGGTTCGCGTTTCGCGTTCGCCTCGAGGACGTGTAAGTTCGTTTTTGGAACACTCTGAATTATAACGTACTCTGGATAGTAGATCAGCTACCCAACATCAACTCGCTTTGATCTAATTCCGTAAAATAACCCTTTCAATTTTGCAAGTCGGTGCTTTTAAAACCCTTCGACACGAGCCTAAGGCTCATTCTCCGTTTGGGTTTTTGGCAGTCGCGAAAATTTTCCCCGGTCAACCAAGGACCGAAGTTCGGCTTCACCGTCAGCTAGTTCTCTCTTTCTCTCTCTCTCTCGCTCCCTCTCCCTCTCGCTCTCGCTCTCTTTGCTGCTTGGACATAGACTCAAATATATAATACCTCGCTTCCAAATTTGCATTTGTTAATTCGTGGTGGTTATTGGTCTATTTATCAACAACGTACAGGTACGATTTTAAATACTTTTTTCCTAAATTTTTAAATTGGTTTGGTGGCGTTTATAAAGATTTCCTCCTGTATTTGGGAAACGTTGAAGACCTGTACAAAGGCTTAAGGAAAATGTTTTGGTTGGTGTCGTGATGTACGTTACCTGGGGAATAATTTCTATACGCGATTTATAATTGTTAATTTGAATTCGGTATTTCCGGGTTATTTCAGGAGTGTAATATAGTTCTGTAGTTTCAAAGAGTTATTGTTATGTAAACTAATCAAGGAAAAGGAATTCAGTTTTGATTCTTTTTTCGTTATATTTAAATTAAGGTAAATATTTTAAGGAAATATATTGTTTGTTCTTCTTACCTGCGTGTTGGTTGGTGTAGGCTGTTACGGTGTCAGGTGATACGTACGAGTATTTGTATTAGGAATTTGTAGGTTGACATTCCTTCCTTGTATTCTATAAGGAATGTAAGGAAAAACTGTCCTTGACATTTTTTTCCTGGATATAGCGATGAGTTTGATAATTTGAAATAGATAAAGGTGCTAGAGAAATTAATTGTTAACTTTAACTGCAGCTTCAGGGTTGCCATTAATTTGTGTGAGAGCATCTCCTGCAGCTTTGGAACTGAATCGAACAGAATTCTACAAGATTTTCAGTTTGTTGTAGAGAGCGGTTGAATTGCACTGGCAAATGACTAACAACATTTGTTTATTTAAAACTAAATGGTGCATATGTAGCTAAGTTTATTGTTTATCAGATTAGGAGCAATATGTGTTGGAAATGTTTACTTCTCGTGATGGATTTCAGTTAAAACTTTAGGGTAATGCTTTCAAAAACGATGTTGGAATGGTTCAAGCGCTAGCTATACTTTGCCTGCAGGATATAATTACTTTCCAATTTTTTTCTCTCTTGATTCTCTCTCTCTCTCTCTCTCTCTCTCTCTGATGTTCAGCTTGTAGCTTTTTATCTCCCTAATTTTTTACTCTCTCTCTCTCTCTCGCTCTCTCTCTCTCTTGTCTCTCTTTAGAAAGGATTTTATATTTTAGCACGGCTAAACTTACAAGGAGATAAGATATAGGAAGGCTTAGTTTCAGAATGACGGTGTTTTAGCCAAAGTGGCTGGCACATAATGTTCTGATGGAAAATTGCTCTTACGTCATTCCCATACGTTAGGAAATTAGGTTTAAATTTGCCGTTTTAAATTAAACGATCAAAAATAAATTTTAAAATATATAGTTATTGATTTGTACTGAAAGGAAGTCATAGTTTTCCAGATATTGATCATTGTAGATAGAGGTAGAAACGGAAGGACATTTGAAAACAGAATGTCATTAGAAGAATATTAAGGACTTGAAGTTTAAATTAGGGTTTTAAATTAAAACCATTTCAAAAATTTATTTAAAAATATAATTATATATATTTGTATAGAAATGAAATTATAGAGATTCGGATATTATATTGATCCTTATAGAAGCGGATGGACATTTGACAACAGAATGTCATTGGAAGAATATTAAAGACATGTACCATATTAAAGGGTATATACATAAAGAGTATTTCTGCGCTCTCCCCTGAAGGGGTATATACAGTATACAGTCGCCATTACGGGAAACGCCTAATGAAACAAGTATCCAATATAATATCCAAAAGTGGGTGTGTGTGCATGTAGTGAGTCTCGTTGCAGGCTAAAAAGAGTTCGAAACCCCCGTTTCAACGCGTGTCAAAACTGTCATAACCAGATGCCTTCTCGGACTATAGCTTAAAACGAAAGAGAGAGAGGAGGGGGGGCAGTAGGGGCGAATTATTGTGACCCCCATCAACGAGTCTTTTTCTCTTCCGCTACCTATGAATATATAATTGCTAGTCGATTTATGCTAAGTGATTATATAGCAGAAAACAACGCGTTACAACAAAACATTGAAATGGAGATCTCCATGCAGAAACATTATATCCTTAATTTGCTAAGCTAAGGGATATATTTATATAGTTTTCCCCTTCAATAATGATTTTCTAATGATATCTACGAAATGGTTAATTACATTAATTAAAAGAGATGGAATTATATTATAAAACTAATTTTCTGTGTTTCTTATAGATATTTTGCACGCACTAAAAGGGATAGGGAAATTTTCTTCATCGCTTCTTATCTTTAATCGCATGCATGCTCTTCAGGGTTGCCAGAAATTTGCGTCAGGCTTTGCATGTTTGGAACTGAATCGAACAGAATTCTACAAGATTTTAGTAGCGGTTGAATTGCACACATCGCAAATGAATGCCAATGTCACTTTTCAGCGCACTAACTGAGTTGTTAGTGTAGTTAACTTTCTTATTGTCTCTTAGATTATTATATTTATAATCAGATTACGTTTTTGTTTTATTTGGTACAATGAGTTAATAATAAATTTGGGGTAGTTTAGTATTTTGTTTTCGCAAGAATACCCCCAAACTCGAGTCCCAAAATTAAAATTCCTCTTTTTAAAAATGAAACCACAAAAGCACGACGAGAAAACCAACCAGCGAGATGAAAAAGCAACTATTTAAAACTCTTTACTTATTTGGTTGGTATTATGATAAAGAAGAAAAGTGAAATTGCACGTGACATCTGTCTTAGAATTTAAGAAACGAAAAAAAAAAAAAATAATAGAATCATTTTTCTGTTTCTTGAAAAAATAAAAATTTCTCTTCTTTTGGAATTATTTTGTTTTTTATCTTCTCTTTCCGATTTGTAGGGAATTGGCCATGGGGGTTTAATAGGGGGGGGGGGTCGATGGGGTTGGGGTTGGGGGGCGTTTCAGTCTCTCTCGCTCCACTGGCAAATAGAAGGGCAACCCCGAAATCCTTTCTAGCGTGCCAAAAGTTTTCAATATGGGGCCCATACTACCCCAGATAGGCCAGCTCGGGAAAGATGCCAATTTTCCCATTGTTTGGGGAAAGAATTTCTCTTATTTTTTTTTTCTATTTTTCCGTGATCGTGTTCGCCAGCACTTGTACTTGAAAGAATAGTTTGGGATCATGGCGGCCAATTTTAGGGGGCATATTATCCCCTTTACCCTCCCCTCTCACCTCCCCCCAGTTTCAGATGACTTTAAAAGGGATAATGAAACTACTATTTTTTATTTTGTTTTCATAATTAATAAAGTAGAGAAAATATGGAAAAGCCGATATGTTATGTTGGTAGTGTTAACTGCTCCTGATTTTTTTGGCAACGTGGATATATAAAATAAATATGCAAATAAATAAATATATAAAAAATAATATATAAATAGTTACATGAATTAATATCTTTTTGATTGTTCAAAAATTATATTTATTTGCGATGTTCAATGCGATTTCGAAATTAACCCTTTTAGTAAAATAGCTTAAAGATTTTAACAGTACATCTTATAGAAGCCCTTGAAAATGCTGGAATAAAAAATTGAATGGAGCATTTAACACTTAAATGGAAAGGATAGAGGAGTGGGTGAGCATCAGGACTTAACGTAACGTACAAGTAGCGAGAGAGCAAAAATTTTCGGCTATTCCCCGTATTTTCTTTTTTTTTTCTGATCCCCTAGTAAGCTTTTTCCTTATACTTAAATTGCTTTTGAAACTTTGTTGAACCCCTTTTACTCCCTCCCTCTCTCCAGTCATCCCTTCCTCATCTTCAGCATCCATCCTTAAAAGTATAGCGTCTTTAAAAGTAAAAACTAGCCGAGGCTTAAAAGATGCTATTCACACACAGTGCAATCTCAAAATTAGCTAATCCATTACGGATCAGCGCGTCTATTTTAGCTCGCGCTTTTTCTAATTCCCGCCAGATTAACGACGGATTTTTATTGGCGCCTTTTTTTATTATTTCTTCTCCACGCGCTCTTGCACGCGCTACGAAGTCGAGTCTTTTAGATTTTAAGTTAGTAGTAGATGAGATTGTTGAGGTATCTAAAATGTTTTTACAATATATAGAAAGCTTCTGCTGTTTATTATTATTTTCGATTGACTTTACCGTCTCATTTATCAAGTGTCGCTCGTCGGCCGTCTAAAATTTTTTTTTAGCTCGCACTAAACTGAGCCGAGTCTGTTCTGTTCGGTTCTGTCACTGCTCTGGTGCATTCTTGGTTGGTGTATTATGGGAGGCGTTGATGCGGAATTAATGTAGGCTTTCATTATAGCTTTTTAACGAGGGGGAGATAGAGTATAAGGGTTTTTTTCTCCTTCTTCTTTCTCGAGTTTCACGATGGGTGCCTCTTAAAGGAATTAAACTTTGACGGAGTTCATCTTATATAATAATAATAAAAGGCCCTTTAAACCAATTTCTTACGCCGATAAAAACTTAAAAGACCATTCATCTCGGTGATTAATTTTTATATATTAATAAATATTAGTGTATTAGGATAATCTATTGGTTGGTATTACCATATAATCAGATCTGAAAAAGTTAAATAGTATATCTAATTGATTTTAAAATAAATCAGAAATTTCGTAATTTACTAAGAAAATTCACGAGATGTTTTAATCGCGTCACGAGATTTGAAGTGATTTCACGAGACATTCGCGAGATTTGAAGTGATTTCACGAGACATTCGAGAGATTTGGAAGTGATTTCACGAGATAACTCGCTAGATTTGAACGAATTCACTTGAATTACGTTAAAATAAAGAAATTTAATTAATCTTTGTAGTTGTAAGAATTTAAGGATATCTAGAGTCAGACTATTTAATTTCTCAACCCTGTAAGAATTCGGGATCAAGAGTGACGTCACCGCATAACGTGCTGAAAGGCAATAAAGTGTATGAGCTATAAACAAAACCTCATTAAAAACCGAGAAACAAGAACGGAATAAATCACTTTTCCACCCTCGGAAAGAATCGGCTATTTTCGTATAAAACTTGACGACATTTACGCATATTTTTTCGTCATGGAGGTCGGCGGGGAGAAGGAGAGGGGAACGAAGGGAATTGTTAAAAGCTTTTTTCCGTTTTTTTTTTTAAGAAAGGCGTTAATCCATCAAGTTACTATTTAAAGGCGTCTAAATCGCTACCGTTTAGCCGCGAGAAATACAAATAGTCTCTCTGGCGAGGCATGCAGGCTCTGGCAATTTTTGGTTCCATTTGACCCTCATAGGATTCTAAGAAATAAACGCGCAATATTTTCCCCCATAGGACAAAATCAATTTAGCGAACTTCTAATTCGACTATCGCGTGTTTGAGACGAGAAAGCTGACATTTGTATTTGAACTTCGATCCTCTCTCTCTTTCTCATTTCAAATTCTGTATTCCAACTCCAAATTCGTGGAAAATTGGTCTATTTTCATATAGAATCTCAATTTGACTATTTATTTTAATGATTTGTCTGTCGAAACACCGTTAGCTTGTTTGTTGTTATATAACCAAAAAGTATTATTAAAAAAATTAATTTTGATTTCACTCTTATTGAAATGACACTTGCTTAATGAATATCTACTGAAAGGGTCAATAGGTCAGAAACAAGGAGTATTAATAATTATGGTGGGTTTTTTCTTCTTCTTTCATTTAAGTAATGAACCTCCATCTTTAATATTACTCCTTGGTTGTTTACCTAAATACAAAAAGTTTTTTTATTTAATTAATTACTTTGAATTAAGTAATTTTAAAATTAATTTTACCTGTATTCTACAAGACCTTAATTTCGCCTTAAGGTCGATCGGTCAGTAACTTATTTAAGGCCAAATTCTTGATTAGATGAAAGGGTCTTTGTTTTATTATTTAATATATTTAAAATCCAATATAACTGCCAGTTAATTTGAAAAGGCCTTAAGGGGTCAGATCTCAAAGAGGTAAAGGAGGAGGGGGACCAGTGGTTGGGGAAGGGGGTCTACTACAGCGTACAATATTCTATTGGATTAAAGTTTATTCCCCCATCCACTGAAAATGTATATATAAGAGCTAGTCGAATGCGGGGTTTCCAAGATATCTTAAGATGATCGATATTAGGCGTTTTCCAATTTGGCCCCAAACACTTGATCGAACCTAGACAAGCTGTCACTACCACCGTATGTATACCCCAGACCCCAAAATCCCTTCGGCCAAGCGACGCGGGGCGAAATCGGGGTCCGCGTATGCACCGTTCCACCGATGTCACTTGGGAAGGATATACCAAATGTTGTGAATGTATAAATAGACTAAAAAAGGTTATCAGTTATTAATGTGCAAAAAACCTTTTGGCCTATTATACAGTGATAACCTTTTTTAGTCTATTTATACATTCACAAGTGTTGTGAATGTATAAATAGACTAAAAAAGGTTATCACTGTATAATAGGCCAAAAGGTTTTTTGCACATTAATAACTGATAACAACTCATGTATAAAAGTAGCTCACATAAGCCCGTGCGGCATTCTCCGTTTTACCTACCGATCAGTCTGCATTCTGTTCCTTTAACTTTAAACGACTTGTTAATTATTCAACAATAAAGAAGTTTTATGCTTAGTTAATATTGTGTTTTAACTTGGAAATTATTACATTAAAACCCAACACGCAAACACAACAAAAATGGCGACGGAGATGGGATTGTAGAACTTCGTTAAAGTACTGACAATTGTTTCGTACGTGGACGCTGATGGTTTAACTGGTGCCAAGATACCACGTAGAGTCGTATATACTTCTGGTCCAATGCACGTCAATAGGTGTGCCTTCTTCATAGGAGCGGCAGTGATCGCCATGGTTTCGAAGAATATTTCGAGTCTTTCAGAGTAAATAGCCCAAGGCTCTTGTCTAGGATTGAAGGTGTCGAAAAGTCGAGGTGAAGCAAGAGTGTGTCTGGGTTCTTCTTCATCCATTGTAGCTAGTCTTGGGTTGATTCTCCGCTAACGGTACCTCCTTGAAAAAGAACTGCGGTGTGGTCCGGGTAAGCACTTTGAACCGTGAAGTACTTATGAGAGTTCGTAAAGCTCCGTCGCCATTTTTGTTGTGTTTGCGTGTTGGGTTTTAATGTAATAATTTCCAAGTTAAAACACAATATTAACTAAGCATAAAACTTCTTTATTGTTGAATAATTAACAAGTCGTTTAAAGTTAAAGGAACAGAATGCAGACTGATCGGTAGGTAAAACGGAGAATGCCGCACGGGCTTATGTGAGCTACTTTTATACATGAGTTGTTATCAGTTATTAATGTGCAAAAAACCTTTTGGCCTATTATACAGTGATAACCTTTTTTAGTCTATTTATACATTCACAACACCAAACTACCGTATATCCCAGTCCGAGTCCAACACTTGATGTAACCTAACGTAACGTTCAAATATGGGCTTGTAGAACTAGGGAGCCTTATAACTTTGAATTTGGGGCTAAACCCCATCCATTCCCGCGCGCCTTCTGCATAGGATACCTTCAGGGCTATAGCTGCCTTGATTGATAGTTGAGGTTGTTGTAGTCTTAAGGTGTACTGATGTCATTTGTGTTAAGTTTAACTTAGATTTTGAGTGCAATTTCATATTAATTAATTTGGGTTTTGCAAGATTGTTTGCTTGTTTAATATAGTCGATCTCAACCATCTCATCTTGTAAGGACTTGTAGTTTAGATATAGCGCTCGGGTTCTAGATTTCCCAGGATGGTGCCTGATAGCGCTGGTATAGTGTACTTTCCAAACCAATGAATGATTGAATGAAATGGAGATGTATCGGAGATGGATTCAATACATAGTTATTTGATATTGGGAGTGTTGAGAGTTCTAACCCGCAATGATACAAGTACCCCGAATCGAAAAGACTCGAGACCCTTGGCAATTTAACTTAATTAGTCATAGAGAATAATTTCTGTTCGTACAATTATTTATTTAATCCCAGAAAACTTTAATTTTAGTTCAAAGTAATTTATTTAAAAGGTATATACAAATATTCTTCTTGAAATAAATAATAAAATAGGTTTTTCTTTCATTTAAAAATTAATTAAGGCAAAATTCTTTTTATTACTCCTTTTTATAAATATGATAATTTATTTAAACGATTCATCTTTAATCCTACAAATTTAATTTATTTTTTTTTTAAAAAAGCTCCGTAAATATTCCATTTCTTTCGTATTATTTCTCCCGTTCAAAGTTAAGCCTAAAATCTCTTTTATTTGAAGAATTCGACTGCAAACGTTTAATTTCATTTTATATGTGTATATATATATTTCCAACTCACAAAAGATATAATCTTAAAAAGAAAAAAAGAAGAAGAAGAAGAAGAAGGGTATTGTAGAATTTTCAGGTGAAATATTCTTAAAGCACATATTCCTAATCTTTTGAGTTCTCTCATCTTGGTCTTCCTTGGATGATGGGAAGATGTGCTGGGGGATCACCTTGAGAAAAAAATCTCTTTCTCTATATCCTTTAGCAGGGATCTAGCTAGGGATGTTCAGAGGCAGGAGAGAAACGTGCGCCAAATGGTAAATCGTGGCTTTGAGAGCTAGCTAGCTAGCTATACGGGGATGCCGTCACTTCTATTTCTTTCTAGGTCTAGTCTCTTTTCAATTTAGAAAAAAGCCTTTTCCCCCAAGACGAGACGTGGGATACTTGGCCCATTTCTTGGCGTTTCTAAAGATAAAAATTGATTTGATTTTTAACAAGTATTCGACACCTTTTCTTGGAGGGCACGCGCGCGTTTGGCTCCGAAATGTTTGACTACAACTTATCTTTTGATTCGGACTCGTTGCTTCTTGGAGCGATGCACGGAGAAACTCCTACCGCCTAGCAACGTGAATTCGACGTAATTTTTACCTTATTCGCTAGGGGTCAATGGGGTTTTTTTGTCACAGCTAGACTTTTGATTTACTAAATCTTTCGAGATGAAGTTTTGTCTGTATTGAAAAATAAACAGCAAACACGTCATTATGATTGTTGTCAGACCCTCTGTTAGTCAAGTACTGGTTTTGCCATCTCTTTTCCCTAAACATTACAAATCCAATGTTCAGTGTTTTATTTTTTTAATCCAAATAATATTTTCTTAAATAGTCTACAATCTACAAATAAATATGTACTTCGTTTTAGCAAATACGGAAGTTAATCTTTGGATTATAAGACATATTACCCCCCCCCCCTGATAAAAGCTTTTAAGGTTCGGGGTAGACTTTTCCCCTATACACTCAAAAGATATTTACAAAACGGAGGGGAGACCATTTGTAATGGATGTTTGAACCCAAGAGAAAAAAATAGACTTCTTGACCCTCTAAGTGAATGTATCCTAAATATTTTACATTTTTTAAGGATTAAATCAACATTTTTATCTTCAGTCTTATCCCCCTGCCCCTCCTTGACCGGTGGGGGAGTTTCCTCTCTCGGGGGAGATACCCCTGGGATTGTTATTTGGGAATGGTAGGTAGACTTTTACGTCCATTTCCCGGTTGCCAATTCTTTTGTCATCCGAATGACTTATAAAGGACCCACGCACACTCTACTATTATAGATTTAGGCCTAGAAGAAACTGCGGGGCTCGCAACCCACGACTAGTTTTTATATTGATTTGTCCCCCCCCCTACCTACCCATGGACAAGATAGGTTTTTCCGACTGTCAAGAGTGACGTAACCTTTTTGCATCCTGAAAATAGTCCAGATATTACGGTAGGGAATCTTTGATGACTACCTTTTATCGTGGTTTATTCTTAGATTGAAAAATGGTTAGTTTTACTTTGTGTAGATTTGGACGGGAGCTATAGGTTAAACCCTCTTTTAGTTTAGTTTCCTTTATTCTCTCTCTCTCTCTCTCTCTCTCTCTCTCTCTCTCTCTCTCTCTCTCTCTCTCTCTCTCTCTCTCTCTCTCTCTCTCTCTCTCTCTCTCTCCTACTCCTAAACTGAGTCATGCACCTGTCGATATCTTAGCCGATAGAAATTGTTTTTATAAAGTCGAAATCTACTGGTGAAGTAGAAATCGGAAGTTTATGAGACTTACGAAATACCTGATAAGAAATTACAAACGTGACTAGGAGGATTTATATCATATACACCAATAAGCCAGGCTATTTGGCGAATAACAGTGCAGTACCAAGTAGTCTGGCCTCCTGGTGTAAATGGTATCAATCCTCCTAGGCTGAAAATGATCAGGAAAGGTCCAATCGAACGCCAAAACATGGTACGACACATTGAAATTGTTATCATTTGTTTAGCCTACTTCGAGAGAGTCTCGTGGACTTCTGTAATTGTAAAGTATATATATTGACATAAGTAACTCGCTTTTTCTTATTCATTAAAATTCATGGAGTTATCATCCACAAGGCGCCCAACTTCAAATTTATTAAAATATTTAAAATATAGGCCTTTGCTAAACTCGCAATAGAGTATGTATAAATTATGTTTTTTTTTTGGCCTATATAGGCCTTGTAACCATGAAGGGAGTACCTAATATAAATTCAGAGAAATCCGCTAGAGACAGCCTTCTCCGCCAAACTTTATTCAAATTGACTTGTCAAAAAAGTGAAGTTAGGCCTGTAGAGGAAAAAAACTTCTTTTTTCTTTCTTTTAAAACTATCTTTCAATCCATGTTTCTTTTTTATATTTTTACTGTTGACTCGAGTCTTCTGTAAGAGTATAACGGCCCCGATTTAGTCGCTTGTTCTATTTCCTTGTTTAGCTAAATAGAAACATTGAAGAGAAGGCATGGATAAGGGTTATTTGAACGCGTTGGAAATAGCTTCCATCATATTGAGTTTTAAATTTAATACTGTACGTCTTGTTCCGTAATTTAGATGTAATGTATTGAAGGGCTAGCTTTTGGTTTGTTTATTATATATTTGTAACTTTGTAGATATTGGTTTCTTTTAGTTGGATAGATACAAGAGCCTCATTTTCATAATAACCCTTTTCTACCCCTTTTTTATTTTGAAGATGTCCTTCGGGACAAGAATCGATGCGTTTCAAGATTAGATAAAAACTGCTATCGTAGTCTTTTATTCATGACTTAAATTCAGCATATCCGCTTTATTGTATTAAGGCTTACTGTTATATTGAATAGGCATTGAGTTAGGTAACTATCTTGGTAATCAGTATGATAAGTTTATAAATAATTGTTGTAAGTAATACAGTGTAGTCGTTCAGGGCCTAAATCAGAAATTAGTACAGGCAAAACATTACAGAACATTTTCAACTCAAAATTGTCAATGTCCTACCCCTCCACCCTTTTTGCAACATAACTAATGTATTAAGAATGATTGTAATGTTAAAATTTTAAATATATTCTAAATTTATACCTAGTTTTGAAAAATACTGATGTCACGTTAATGGATGTATTTAAAAGTCCATTAAGGTTCTCTCATTTTTAAAACACGATCTCTGTTTCTAGTTTAAAATTAAAGGTATAAATTTTCCCCTTAAAATGATCATCATTTATTGATCGAGGATTGTCTAGAGTCTAGACCAAATTTGGGATCGAGTTTGCTATAATATTTCAAAGTTGGTACATTGCCTATATAGCTTAAAGGCATCTAAACCGGAAATGGATTATAATTTAACAATTAGAATTTGTCAATAAGGAATTTGCTTAATTGGGGAATAATGACGAACGATTGTAGCCTGAATCACCACTTGAGGAATTGTTATTCTAGATGGTGACTTTTAAACTTGACCTTTATTATAAATTATTATTGTGGATTTTCAGTGTATTGACTAAAGAGTGAAATAAGGCAAATTAACAACGAGTTTATTTGTTTTACTTCCTAATTATCAACAATTTGGCTTTAGAATATTAGAGATTATAAAGATTCCTTGATTTATTTCAAAATCAAATGATAAAACTTCGTTAAAATGTTTTTAAATTTTCTATAGAACTATTGATTTTGATTTGACTGAAAGACGTACATACGTGATGTTCGGAGTTTAGAATCTTTTAATATTCGTTCACTTGAACTTTTGAAGCATACTTTTCCATAATTTCTTAATCATGCGGAATTAATGAGGACCACAGACCCCCCCGAAACTTTCATCCCCCCCCCCACAGCACGTCGAACAATTTTGCATAATTTTAATTTTTCAAAAAGAGAAAGATTTTCTCCTCTTTCTCTCTCGATCAAAATTCCCTGTAAATATTCCCATTCTTAATTCCCCCCTACTTTCAGATGCCTTTTCATCGTTTTCAAAATCTTGTAAGATTGGGAAGAGGAGGGATCGAAGGGTGGTAATTTTATTGATTATTTTACAAACAGTTGACCTATATTTTCCTTTTAAACTTAGAATTTCTATTTCTATTATTAAAGATAGCGAATAATTAATGAATGACGTATACAGCAGCCCCTGCTGGCGTTTATTGCGTGTGTCTGTGTAGGTATTTCTGATGCTTGAACTTTGACCTTATTTCAAAATTACTTAACATGATGTATTGGAGTGGACGTGCTTTTGGTTGGAGTATCGTTTTAAATAGCGTGGGATGGGTTTGACGTCAGTGTTTTTAAGTTAAGGTAGTCTGTATTTTGTTCTGGTATATCAAGGTCTTTCGAAATTAATTTGAAACCACGTACATTTTAAGGGTACTAGTCTGTTAACCCAATCATATGAAGGGGACAACATTATGTAGAGAAATTCGCTTAACTAACCAATTTCACTGCGTGTACTAATTGAGTTAAATTGGCGAGTTATTCAAGCAATTTTAGTATAATTTTGGGTCGGTTAATTTTAATCATTACATTCACTTTGCTAGAGACAATTACCTCCTGTTACGTTATTATTGTACTTACACGCGGGACTGCATGGGCTCTTTAACTACCTTCATCATTGTCGCAATAATATTTCTAATTATCTCAGTTAACTAACACGTTGCCCCCCTCCCCTGCCCTTCCCCAGAGTGACCAGCCGTCCGGATGTGACGGGGATGATGAATTACGGAATTAGGCTTAGTTAAGGACACCGAGACTGTCCTGGAACTACTCAGAATTGCGCTTAAAGAATTCCGAATGACGAGAAATAACCCGGGCCCCTTTCGAAAACAGCTCTTGGCTTTCTCTAGTTGCTGACTTAATTTATTTTCAAGTTCAGAATGTTGCCAGGATAAAGATACGCTGCGTTTTAACTCGTGTTAGGTATTTGTAAAGAGGGTAGCTTCGTACGCGGTGTAAATTGAAGGTGAACACGAGTATAAAGAAGAAAGGGCCCGGGCCTCATCGCAGCTAGCTAGAGTCGCGGAAAATTTATAAATAATTCTTTAACAGTTTTCGTGGGTGTATAGTTGCGGTTCAGTTCAAACGCAATTTGCAACGCTTTTAAACTTAGTTCCACTATAATCTAGTAATACTAATTGAAGAACTGTATGCTTTGGATGGGTGAATTCTTCTACAAGATTGTGTTAATGCGCCGTGAAGTTATATACCTTAATTTATAAACGTTTTGTCACTTTTTTTCCGTCGACACGATGTCGCTTTTAAAAACTTGGGCTGGCGCTTTTTTCTTTGGAAGTCGCGTTGGTTAATTTCAGTTCGAACTTTGACCCCGTTCTTTATTTTAAGTTTCATCGCGCGCGTTCCCTTATGTTTGTCTTTCGTAAATTCTTAAGCGATCTCCTTGTTTTTTTCTTTTCTTAACTGAAAGTTCTGGCTTTTCAAACGATCCGTAACAAAATTCCCAACAGAGAGAAAGATGAGAGAGCTTGAATGTTTTTCTTTTTTTAAACCTCTTCAAAGAGAAAGGAGACTTAAAATTATGCCAGGCTTGTTTTTAAAAGAAATTAAATTAAAAAGAAATATAAAAATATATATTTCACAAATCCGAATATATAATATATACTTTACTGTAAATTAAATATTTTTCTGAATCTAATTTTGCGAGTTCTGTCTGATGCGTCTGTACCTTTTGATTTAGTATATCTTCGCGTCGTTAAATATTCAGGAACATAGCGTTTATAAATAACGAATTAGGTTTAGATATAAAATTTACAAAGGGAACCTTTCTTTTATTATATTTCTATCGGTGTGTATATATAGGGTTATACTTTTTCTATATAGAAATTTCAAATTTTTCGACTTAGGAAAAATGTCTTGAAGAAAGAAATGAAACTTGGTTGCAAAGAAGTAGACCTATATTTGGTATCGTGTATCACGTTGTACGTGTTCGGAATGCTCATGATTCCCCCCAGAGTTTCTCTAGAGTGAGTGAGTGAGTAACTCCTTGTTTCTGGATACGGATATTTGAAGAGTTAAGGCTAGCAGAACTGAACTGGCACTAGCTGCTCCATGGACACGAAATTTATTACAGAAACTGAGCTAGTGTGACTCGCAAACGAGCTTCGACGCGTTATAATATAACTTGGAACTTTATATACCAACGAGATTTTTGTCAAGGGTTCCGCATAAATTTATAAAATATTTTAGGTGAATATTATTTTTTTTTATACAATTGAAGAAGCATTTGTTGTGAAAATGTTCGAAAATCGCTTAAGATTTCGGAAATACAATATTACATTCGTGTTGGTTTTAGAATCAATTCATGGTCCTCATTGTTTGGCTTGGCTAACTGGACCAGGGCGCTTTCTAATTACCGTAGAAATTAAGAAATGAATTATTGAAAGAGTGTACGAAAGCCATTATGAGCGGCACGTTCAAAAGGGACCCCTCTATAACTTTATATATATATATATATATATATATGTTGTAATTCCAACAGTTCCTATATAAAACAATTTGAACCATTTCCAGCGGAGTTTGCGATAAGTCCCGTAGGTGATGGTATTTGAAATAGCCAAGGCTTAAGGGGGGTTGTATCTGTATATCGTTTTTATCACGGTTCAGGTGGTTTTTGAGGCGGTTCCTCCCAAATAAAATGTACGATTGTATTGTCCCTGTGCGGGCGACTACCTTTTGGCCCATATATTTATTGTTTTGGACTGCTGCTGTTGGGTGATCTAGTTTTAATTGCAGGGTCCAGGCTTTTTCCTAAACTTAATGACGATGTTCATTTTTTTTGGATTTCCGGTGCTGTGTTCAATTATGATTAGGCTTAGGATTAATTCGTCTAAAATGAAAGTTAATCGTCCTAAGACTGAAGTCGTTTGTCACGCGTTGTTGGATCGACGCGATGCCCATGCGTTTTTTGGTTTTTGGAGCAACGTTTCTTAATTCTCTCAAGGTTCAATTGTGACACAATCATTCTTGTACTCTAATTAGAAATATATCTTGACTTTGCCACTTTATGATTTAGCTCTTACAAAACGTAATTAACTTGGATAAAAGACATTATTGCATGTTGGGATAACACCGCCGCAAATTTCTCTTTCACTTTTCTTGCTGTTGTCATTATAAGGTTTTTTTTTTTTTTTTGACATGTTGCGTGTAGTGGAATTCATTCTTGGAAGGGTTATATTTTCATCTAGAAAAGTGTATTTTTTTTGGCCAACATGTATGTTGAAATGAACTCTTTCTAAGATTGGGTAATTGTACGACGACTTCCTAATGGAGTTTGGACATATAGAAAAGCTCGGGAAACTCAGTTGATACACATTACTGCCGAGTCATTTTCGTGCCACTTAAGAGGGAGAGATGTGTAAGTCAAGGCAATTTGGCTCAACTGTCATCTATCTACCCTGGGAGACAGTTATAGCTACGATGTCCTTCCTCCCATCCCCCCTTTAACACCCAATCAAAATTCGAGACGCTAATCAACCGTTTTTTTACTTCATTCTTTATTTATTTCTGCAACTTGTCCGTCCTTTTGTCTTAGATCTTAAATTGATCTTAAGATGGTCACCGCCGCTTCTTTTGTCAGGACAACATGAAGCAATGAACTCATTCTTTTGAAATGTAATAAATTATTAGATCTCAAATTTTGATCATCTTCTATTATTTATTTTAAGATTCTTAATTGATGTAGGCGCAAGTAATTAGTGACTTCCTCAAAGCATTGAGACTATCTTTTGAAGTACCCCTAGTTACTTATACGACATTCCAGTGTTAAAGCTGAAGTACTTGAAAACGTATTTCATAAAGACCATACATATAATCTCCTAAATTAGCGTATTGCGAAGAAAAACGAGAACCTTATTCATCACTTAATCATGCATAATCCGTTTGTGATAAAAAGAGTATAACTATTAATGGTAATCGTTCCTAGCTGATGAAAATAATTAAATCTGTCTGCCAAAAGAGAATGGGCCACGTCACCGCGCTGCTTTTAAGCCTCTGTCTTGTTTATAAGCTAAGTAGGATAAGGAAAACGTTAACTGCGATTGCAAGGCAGAAAAGTCATCTAGAATGTTATGAATAAAAACAATGGATAATGTAGTGCTTACATACTTGGCCATGCAGCTTCAGGGACTTGGCCCCGAAACACGTGCACCCATTTTAGCGCGGGAAGCGCGTGAATTCAGACTGCCTGTATGGGAAAAGAAGGAGATTGTGATTATCCTTTTCTTCTTTTCCTTTGAATTAATTTCCTTTCGTTTTCGAGAGAGAGGAGAAGATTCCCGTACTGTTTCTGCAATCATGATTATATTCAGTACCCCCCCCCTCGTTTCTTTTGCCTTAATTACGTTTGTACTTTGCATGCATGCAACCAAGCCTGACCAACCTTATACCTTCGTGCCTTGTTTTAATCTATAATCTACCGATCTCTCTTAAGGAATAATTTGTGATTTTATAAGGACTGCATTCTAATAATAATTAAATTCTGTTTTATTTATTTATTTATAGATTTATCAAATTGTGGACTTCAATCGATCATCAAAAATCATCTGTTTTGAAGTTTTCAATAACTGATGGTGCGGTGGTTTATTCCTTGAAAAAACACGTAAGTTATTTTTTTTAATAACTTTAATTTTGGGGGAAGGGATCGTAACGTCAGTGGTCACCCTTTGACCTCTTTTGACCTCAATGGAAAAAATGTGTAGCGCTATAACCAACTTCGACCCTAAATCTTTGATCATAGTATCCTGCTATAGTCAAAACGAAACTCAAGATCCTTAATCCAAGAATTAGACTTAATTTCATATCAGCTGTCAAATGTTCCTGTTTAAAAAGAGCAATCATGGATGGAGTAAGTAGAGTTTACTCCGAGCAAACATTAGTTATGACAGCGGGGGTAGCTCTGGTGCATTCTGGAACATCAAGAGGCTGTTAAAAGTTTACCTAATATATTTTTTGACGCGTCCATTATCTTTCGTCGACCATAACTGTTTAATTTGTAAGCGCTAGAAAGCGCCTACAAGCTCCTTTCCTTTTGGGAATTAAGCCCTTCAATGATAAGTTATCCCGATCCGAACCCCGCAGCCCTTTCTGTTCAAGTTAGATTCGTTAATTATATCGAAGCTATTAAACTCATAAACAGCGACGCGTCGTTGTCTCCCAATCCCCTTAAGATCTCTTTAATAATTCACTTAAAATGAACAGATTTATCTCAATTACAAGGTTCAATTTAGGCGAAACCGCGAGTATTAAAGTTTATTTTAGACGGAATTGAATTCTTAGGTTGGGATGAAGTTAATTTAAAGTTACCACAGTGGGAATTTTCCTTGTATGTTTTAGCTCGCGCTCGACTTTTACAATTAGAAGTAAATTATACTAAATTATCCTATAACTTCACTAAGATAAATTTATGGACGTCACCCTCGACTTACTTCAAATTCGTGAGCTTCTGTCATATCTTTAAAACAACTACCTTGTTAAGCACTTAAGTTTTGACTGGTGATGGGGATGAATTTTATGAAATGTATTCATTCGCTTAGAACCGCTTTAATAAAGTTAAGGGTATTAGACGGGTTAAATCTCACCGGGTTATGTTACGTATTCGCGTCTTTTTCAACCTTTATTAATTGTTAAAAGATGAACAGGGTTACGATGAAACTAACTTTCCAAGCCCAAAAATGACAGCTTAGATATACTGTGTATATATAAAAGTCCTTTATTCGTTTACCAGTTTAACTTGGTATTAAATTTAACTTACGGCTGGTGTCTCTTCATAATTTTAATCGAATTTTCAAGTTAAGTTGTCGAGCTGTTACTCCGAAATACTTTAAATGAACGCAGTGACGAGCTGTGACGTTTCCTTAAAATTTTCGACACTACCACTTTTCATTTAAGACTAAGATTAAAGAGGGGGTCGAATACTTAACTGGATTTAATCATATTTATCATTATCTTTCCATTGAAAAAAAAATTAGAATTTTTTGCGGACGGCAAATGTCCTACCTCTCAAATTTTTATATACCCCTAAAACCTCGAGTTAAATTTGAAGCCTAATTAGTCCGCATTTTCCACTTATTTAATTTTTCCTAGATTGATATTTCTCTATTCCACGAAACGTGTCAATTAAAGTTAATTTTATTTTTTTAATTAGTCAATCCCTAATTAGAGGATAAATTTCAAGAAATCTCCTCGAGAGTTCTAAAAATTATCAGGAAATATTCTATAAATGATTTTTAGTTCAAAACACCAGGCATGGTCTTTTATTTAAAGGTTTCATTGCAATAACTGTACCGTGACTAGACTAGATTTCGATTCTGGTAAACAAACGTGTCTATATAATTTAATTGACTAAACATTCTAGTATAGTTTCAAAGCGAGGGAGAGAGAGAGAGAGGGAGAGGAGCAAAGGTACTTGGGTTTATATTTGTTGAACATTGAAACTCGTTTATTTTTTTTTAATCACTATTCTCTCCTTAGCGGTCGTTCTAAAATCATTAAGGGTTCCTGCGTAAGCTTCATTTGTTTTCGAGCTGAGCTTTACAAACCAGTCTTGTACAAATGATCGCGCACTTTTAACCCAACTTGCTACCCCCCCCCCCAACCCTGATTCTCCTTTCCTTCCAGGTTGGAGTACTCGGTTGTATCTCAAAGTGATATATACTGAGTATACAGGGTGTTATTAAGATATGTCCCTAAGTATAACACTTTCTATGCTTCGTAATACTAGAGAGTTGCTTACAGCTCGAGCTAGTTAGAGGTAGAACGACGGAAGGGTGAATTGAAGTCCTACACTCGGTGGTTAATTTTGCAGGGCTTCCATCTTCCTATTTAGTCTGTTTTACTAAGCCCCCTTTGACAGCGTCTCACCAGGCGTCGCTTTACCTCGAATCTATGACCTACCTCCCTCCAGTTTCTAAGTTACCAGTGAAAAACTTATGGTGAACATATCTTATGAACTCATGATGTAAATGAGCATACTTTTTAAAATTAAAAACCCAGTATTTTCAAATTATCTATTAAAATTTCAAAGAATTTACACGGGTGAAACAAATCTCGAAGATTAACACCCTGTATACATGAGCTAAAGGTGTATATACCTTCATTTCTCACCCTAGTCTCTGGACATTTCTGAAAGCGCGCCTTTTCTTCATTTTGGCAGTGCACGAGGAGCAGCCTGGCTAGCTAGCTATACACGGATTCCCTAATTGTCCGTCGGAAGAGGTACAGCACGCGAAGCGATTACCCAATGGTCTTTTAAACCTCCTCCTTTTCGTGGGGGGAAGGGGTCACGGAACCCCTCCTCCCCACCCCTTGGTATCTAACATATCCTGGTGTGTAGTTTGGGGGCTGCTGCATGCAGGATATAGCTTGTACATCTTTCCTTGGCGACGATCTCTAGGAGCTCCGAGCTGACAAATTGCAAAGCTGCTCCTACATCTCCCCTTCTTCCTCGTACACCGTTTCTCAATCCAAGATCCGATCGCCAAGGCTTATCGAGATTCCCTGGAATTTAGGCCATTTCCTATATGATTCGCCTAAGTTCGATCACTTTGATACGGCGAATAAAGTATAAATATAGAAATGGGGAAGAATTATATATCGTTTGATAGGTTATATCCTTATTCTTGAAAGCTGGGTGGACAGAAATATTCAGGGTTTTAGGCTTAAGGATGACGGATTTAGACCAGTAGGATAAAGTTTCCCCTTCACCTTTATTTTAGAACTATGTATATGCATATAAACGTAGGTGAAATTCGAAAGGTGTTGGGATAACGTAACGTTTTAGCTAGCTGTGTTTCTTGGTGACACTCGTACGTTGTTCATATAATCTACTGCGCTAAGTATTTTAACCTCAGTTCCTCAAGGTTTGAATTTAACTCCTTTTTCTTATGAAACGCGCCGCGCGTTAAGTTTGGACGGGTGTTGAAAATGATTAGTACGTGCTCTAGTCGAGGTTGGATTTATTTCAACTTTGAGCAGTATTGTAATTCGCGTGCCGGGTCTTGGGTTGGTTAGTTGGTAGTGGTGCGCGAGCGAGCGCGTCTCGTTGTTAGACAATTGCCAGAGGATTAAGGATCGGAAAATGGTTTCCGTTTCCCACGAGTGACCCAGCTCCTGCCCACCCAGCTACCTCCTTTTAATAATAACGCTGCTTGCCCCTCCCACCTTCACCCCCTTCATTCATTCCTGGTGCTTTCACAATGAAGTAATTCCCTTTTCCAACTCTCTCTGTGTTATAATGGGGCATTCAGACTTCTGAGCCTAATTCCACCTCGTGTATAAAACCAAAAATTTGCATTCGAAACTCGCGCGCTCGTACTGTTCTGCTCCCTATTGCGATTTAGGCGATATTTCAAAACCAAAATTGTTTTGACCACCATATTTCTGTAGCGCGAAAGACTTTGATCCTTGTAAATGTTAATAAGGTCTATAGTCAACTGTTGACTGAAATAAATCTGAATTAAAACAAACTTAACCTAACCTAAGCCTTACCTTAACAGAAAACCAACCTAACCTTAGCTTTACTTACCTTAACAGAAAAGCAGCCTAACCTAACCCTAATCTAAACAGAAACCTAATCCTAACCCTGACCCAAACCTATCCTGTGCTAACCTGAGCTTTACCTTAACTGAAAAACAGCCTAACCTAACCCTAATCTAAACAGAAACCTAATCCTAACCCTGACCCAAACCTATTCTGTGCTAACCTAACCCAAACCAATCCTGTGCTAACCTAACCCAAACCAATCTTGTGCTAACCTAACCCAAACCTATCTTGTGCTAACCTAACCCAAACCTATCTTGTGCTAACCTAACCCAAACCTATCCTGTGCTAACCTAACCTTAAACCTAAATTACGACACCGTAAATACCGTGTTTGGTCAGTTTTGCGTCTTTGTACCCTTACAATCAAAATACATGTTTGCTCTAAAATTGAAGTTCATGATACTGTCCGGATTATGTCGCCGGCCTTATAATTAGCGAAACACTTAAACCAAAACCAGGAAACGTGTTGTACTTTATATACCAAAGGCAACCCAAACACGCTCTTAAGAATTTTGGTCTCAACACCGCCTGTGACCCGTATTATTATTACTAAACACTTGAAAAATTTTCAGTATCACATTCATTTTGAGTAAATGAGTACGCGAATGAAGGCGGGTACAATTTAAAACAAACTTACGGAACACCTGATATTATATAGGCGTACGTGTAGGTCAAAATCCTTAAAATATAATTTTACCCGGAGATCCTACTCTTCTGAACTCCTGACCCCAGCACGGTACACGCTCCCGCCACTTGAAAATTTCGTAGAAAGGAGGGTGCTGAACTGAAGAGTGAATGGTTTTGATTAATTTTCGGCTGCCTAGAGCAAGGAGAGAACTTGCCTGGCCTCACGGTATTCAATTCACCCCTTTTGAAATAAGGTACAGCGCTGGCTGCTCTGGAATCACTCTAGAGCATTCCGAGAGGCACCTCGTGTGTAATAATTCCACGCGTTCATTTCCCGCGAAATATTTTCCCGCTTTTAGTTAGGGGAATTTCATTCGACTTGTGTGTTTATTCTCTTGTATGAATTTGTTTGAATCTTTTAAAACTAGGGACTATATGCATGCATGGGGTTGGTTTAAAAGGGATTCGTATACCGTATACTTTGCTCAGGCGTATATCCTTGGTTCAGGTAAATTTTTGAGGATAATTCTAATATTCAGAATGAGAGAGTGTAGTATAGTTTTGAAAGGGTTTTGATATTGTCTGATTATCAAAGACAATTATTATACGTTTTTCAATTTATTTGAACAATCCAATCCCTGTACTTATTTGTTTCGTATTCATTGATTGCGTTTGTTGACAAGTCCTTACAATTAGGGCAGGTGTTTTACAAAGTGTTCATTATACTATTGAAACTAATTGATAAATTATTAACTTTTGGTGTTTGGAGAATATTTAAATAGCTTAAAATTGTTATCGTGTCAAATTTTGAATTTAAAGGAGTTTCGAGTTCTTTTCTCTCATTTTAAAATTTAGGCTTTTTGAAATACTGTACCCAGAATTCCTCGAGTTATGCCATATTAATATTAGATCTCAAACTCCCCTAATATTTTTGGTTGCGTGGGCTATTAGCCCGCCCCTGTCTACGGGATATCTCTGTTATAATAGGCGTTACCCCTTTTAAGGGGGAGCTTCACCTCCACAACGAGGACCGCCTAGGGGGTTATAAAGAAATGGTATAACCCCTTACCCATCATGCCTTTCAATTAATGATCTATGGAACGAACTTATCAGGATTTAGATGTCCCTGTCCGAAGGCAATAATCATCTTGAGGGGATTCGAGCATTTAATTAAGGGGGAAACCACTCCACCTCTATTATAGGCCTATTTTAGGCCTTGGCCTGCCAAAATTTGATAGCGGGAATTTCGTAGGCACGCGGGGTTACCTTTGGTTTATTCAACGTACGACGTGATTCTATTGTTCGATTTATTCTGATTTAGGCTATAAGCTGTTCGAGGTAAGCCTCGCAATAAGTGTAAAGCTTGATTTAATTATTAATCTATCGCATTATATCCACCTATTAATGGATAAGGCGCGAATATTCCTTTGGAGATATATTATTTCACGCTAAGAATGCAATGAGATTAAAACTAGAAGCTTTATCGAAGCGCCTTTGAATGTGTAGAAATTTCAGGTTGGTACAGACTGAGCTTGATATCCTTAGCATAATAAGATCTAATACCAGCACTTATGGCCTAAAATTCTCGCCAGTAATTGCCACAGAAGCACTTGAACTTCAGTGGTGCATGCGCGGTTCGTATCAGATGGAGAATTCCAAAGATATCCCGAAATTAGTTATGGGATAAGGCTTATTTACTGATGTAGTTTTTCGTACGAGATGAAAGGAATCTTTCCATGAAATCTAGCATTCCTGGCGAGTAAATGGATGAAAATTTCTCGTTTCAAGGAACTTTAGGTATTCTTTGAAGTCGAGTATCCAATCACACCCTCTCGCTCTCTCTTTCGCTAGCCACATCAAGGGTGACTCTTGTCGTGATGTCACGTGATTGGTGTGTTATGGTCGCGTGTTCTCTTGGGCTTCTCGCTTTTCTGATTTTGAATCTTCTTTTATTTTTTTTTCTTCTCTGGGATGGGGGCGTCAAAGGGGTTTGAGTATTTTCTTACACACAGCACCGGGACCGATCACTCTAAATGAGTGATGGCCTACCAACGAAAAATCCTTCCTTGAGTTGTTGTGTGTGCTGTGTAATAAGAAATATATGAAAAAGCTGTCATTTCAAACTGGATATTTTCTTTACATGTAACCTCGCTCGCTTGATGTCCCCTCTCCGCCACCCCCACCGAAATGGGGTCGCGACCTTTGGGGATGAAATGTCAAAAGTTGCGCTGGACTTTTGGTGGCCATAAAATCAAGGGTTCATAGGGTTATTGATTGATTTTAGTAATAATTTAGTATATCGTGTTTTTAATAAGAAATAATTCATCAAAGCTTTTTCGTATTTGAACTTTTCTTTCATTATGCATTGCTGGGGTGAAGTTTGAAAACGAAAATATATTTTCGATTTGAAATTTCGGACTTTTAACTGAACTTTAACCTCACAAGAAAATGATATAAAATATATATCCCAGCCCTTAGAAAATTCAGACTGTATATAATTACTGAGTTTATAAGCTCCTCATCTTTGATTAAATATGTGATGGTTCGAGAGAAACGCGTTCTAGCAGAGCAAGAAGATCGAGAGATTGTTAAGCCTTTGCTTGAGGAAACCTTAATCCTTGTACACCTTCCTTCATCCACTCAGCTAAGCGTTAATTCAATTTAAATGGGGGAACAAATGATTTTAGTAACGTTGCTATTGGGTTAACAACGCATTCGCCTTTCATTTGTGAACCTTTAAGATTTAAGCTTCGTCAACTAATTCGTTTCTGCTTCGGTAAACGCAGCACCCAAAAATTAAGCAAGAATCGTTATACGTTGGATGGACCACTTTAAAATAAAATTAGGGCCAGTTCATATTAGCTACGTTTTAATGGTTTAATTTTCGTATATTTAGTACGCTCGAAATTAAGCAGAGAAATGGTCCATTTCTCGCGCTGTATTTAAATACTGTCACGAGACATATTTATTTGTTCGAATAATTGGAACCAATATGTGATAATGTATAGTTTTATATAGTGGCAGCGTTGTATCTATTGACTTTAATTACTAGGACAGGAATACGACGGGGGCACACTCTCCCCTAATTGAACCAGGCGATTTTAAAATTTTTGGCTTTAAGATTTAACCTATACAATCTAAGATTAGGTTATTAATTAGAGGTTAATTAAAGGTTCTTAAAAGGGATCGGATACTTACCACATTTAATTTCTTTTTTTTTCAGCTTTGAGATTCTTAAATGGAATATTGCTTAATTTAATTTGCTTTAATTGTATTTTTTTTTAAAAAAGGGTTGTTTTGAGGCGAAATATGACAAATGCCTCTTCCCTCGATTTTAAGGCTTCCTAATTATTTTGCCCGGGCAACTAATTACGAATTATATAATGGCATATTCTATAGGAATTTTACCTTTAACCAAAAGTTGATTAACCTTAAAGTTATTAATTGATTAGAGAAACGTAACGTGGTTTTGAAATTCATAGTTTATTCCTTTTGCAGTTCATTAAGTGTTGATTATCTTTCGTTAATTCACTTCAGTTTTCTAAAACTCCCCTTTAGGCTTATATACAGTATATGTACCCAACTCTAATCTTATGGTTGTACTATATATTTGGTATTTTAATACTTAATAAATTTCGTTCTCTCTCTGTGTGTGTGTCGGAAGGTACGTGGCAATTAGGTTTTCCCGCGTGCTATAGTCCTTGAGTGACTTAGTTTTAATATATAAATAGGACTTCTAACGGGGTTAATCAAGCCGCTAGTAGACTATAAAATAGTCGATCTCTCCATGGTTCAAACTTCTGACTGCTAGTCTTTCATTATTAAAGGGTTTTAAGTGGAGTCTACTCCCTAGAGATTTTGTGGTTGCATGCAGGGATTTAGGCTTAGGTATTCTATCTAATTAGATTGGAATTAAATTTAATCTCGAATAAATTGGAATGTAATTAATAATTAATTAGGTTAATATAGTTATTCTAGTTAAGTAGTAGGGTAGGACAGCGTGGGAAATAAGGCGGTGGCACAGGGCAAATGACCAGTTTAAAAATTAAATCGGAGGGGAGTCAGTGGTCCACAGGACCACTAAGAAAATTCAAGGGTTTCCAGAGTCCAGACATTAGCTAATATATTGTAATTATCCACTTCTTCAATTTAGCAGACGACGCGCCCTGGTCAGTGGTCATGGACCAGTTTATTTATTTATTCCAGGCCAGAGGGGTCGCTGGCCCAATCTCCAGTTTAAAAAAAGTCCTTATTTCCCACCCTGGGGTAGGATCTAATTATCTTTGATAATATCAGCGGTTCAATTCAGTTCTATATTCAGAAAAAGTAATGGGAACTTTATATCGCTGCTAAATCATGAAAATGATGTGGCTCGGCTAAAATGTTTGGGGGTATAAGGTACACCCCTCGTGACCCCAAAGTGATAAATACTAGAACCCCAAATCTTCCAAAATTGGATACGAATAGATGTTCTCGTAATTCGGGTAGGAAAGAATTTATATCAATGATTTTGTGACGAAGGTCATAAGTGCGATGCCTGAAGCGTATTAATACATAATGGTATACACTCGTAAGAAAGAAAGTAGTCCCTTATATGGGAATGAGGGCGAAAAAAGGCGAAACGGAATAATCCGCGTGGCGTTGAAATACTATCAGGCATGCGATAGGAAAATACACATTAACCAGATGAGATTATTGCCTTGGTCTTTCCGTTCGAGTTGCACCGTGGTAATACGTGTAAAGGCGGGGATAGTGCGCTGATTTTCGTATTAAACATGGAAACGCCTGTATTAAATGGGCCTGGACGTATTAGGAAGGCGTATGAGACGCCAGGGACTCGTTAAGGAATTTCATCTCCCGCCATTTTTATGATCGTATACCATGCATGCCATGGTTATGGGTTAAACGGAAAAATTATTCCGTTTCTTTTTTTTCTTTATTATTTTATTTTCATTTTTTTTATTGGAAGGAGGGACCAGCTTTAATACAATGTTATGTATGTATTTAATATAATATAATTTAATATACCTATTTATCTTTAGAGATGGATAATAAGGGGAAATTTTAAAATTATCTTTAAGTGGATTTTGTTATTGTGAATTTAATTTTTTTTTTCATTCTTAGTTCAATTTTTGTTGAAATTAATTTTATGTCACTCGTGGGGATGAGATGGGTCGGATCAAAAACCATTTTTCTTTTTACTCATTTTATGTTTTCGAGCTCGTTGACACCTTTTTATTTTTACCCCCCCCTCCCCCCTCCTCTCTCCGCTCTTCCCGCTTAAATGAAAAAAAAAGAGGCGCAAAAAATAAATTGCCAAAAGTTTTAAATGAAATATGACCATGATGGTTTCTTTTTCTTTTTTAGTTTTATTTTTTTTATATATAAATTGCCTTTTAATTTTTTTCTATCATTTCCCAAACTCTTTGTAATACCAGTACCGAAAGGGTTTACGCGTTTTTACAGTTAACGTCAAACAAATTTAATTATTTATGATTAATTTAACACCAGATGTAATAATTATTATTTTCTTTAGTTTCTCTAATGCTTTGATCACGTGATTTGAAGTATTTTTTATTGTTTATTAAATATTTATTTTTGTGAAATTTTTGTATTACCCCTGCAAGGTTGCTTCCCTTATATACAGCGGTGTAGAGCGTGTGAAACACTTCTACAGGGGCTCGTAGAAAATATATGGGAATATTTCAGCCTGGAAGTTGGCTTACCCCGTGAACTTCCAAACGAAGTTTTAATGCAAAAATTAATTTTGCAAAAGAGATTACAATTTTATCCTTAAACAGGATTAAATCACGCTTTTCGAGTCTCTATTTATTTCTTAAATTAATTATAATTATTTTCGCTTTTGAAATCGACTTAACGAGAAAACATAATTGAATTTTTTTTTTTTAAATTTTGTTTGTAATTTCCAAAAATGCGGCAGAAATTGAAAATTTTCAGGATGGTAGCTGCCTGCTATCAAGACCAATTATCTTTAATACTCTATGAGATTAATCCCGCTGGGGTTCCTTCTGGGTTTGTACCTCACCTTTATTATTCAAAGGGTGTAAATCCCCTCAAAAATCACCCCAAACTAACACCTATGTTAACTTAAAATCCAATTCAACTTCTGGCTGCTTTAATTTTAAAACTCTCCACCATCTCTCTTGAAATTTTCACTGAAGGATTATCTCTTTGGAATAGGTTTTGTTTTAACCCCCTGAACTCCCCCACTCCTGATTTCGTAGCTAGGGGGAAGGTCATTTTTAAAGCCCCCAATGTATTATTCATGAGAGGGAACTACTTTTCCTATAGTTTGATAGCATTGACAAGTGAAGAACCCCTTTTCTTACCTTAATACTATGAGAGATACGCGTGTCACTTTGCACCGTGTGTTTAAACTATTCTCACCCCCACCCCCGTGTTTAGTTCGCTTTGAGGTTAAAGTGTCGCGTGGTATTTTATTGGAAAGAGTATTAGTTTATCGATAATGATAAGACGTCAATGTAACTTGGCATTATAATTTTTCTCGATGCTTTAATGGGAACGAAATGAGAATTTTACTGTACTGGGATTTAATCTTCAATTTGTGGATTATAATTAATATTAATGATGTTTACTTGTCCTAGATTTAACTTCGAATAATATTATTTAATTTGATTTATTAGGTCTATTCTAATTAGATTATAAGTGGACTACGGCATTTCTCGATGTAGTCCAATATGAACTTTGTTTTGACCTACATAAATAGTCAGACACACACACGGACTATACCTCGTGTTGGTAGCCTCTATCAAATTTAATTACATTTTCTTGGACAAGTGTCCTCCGAAAGTTAGGGTTTTCCCTATCCTATTTCATTCCTCTCAGTCTTTCTCTCTCTCTCTCTCTCTGGGCCTGCAAGCCTCGGCTCTTTTAGGCCTAGTTTGATTAGAGGAAGCTCTTAGCGTTTGCTTTTAGGCCTCGGTCTAATTTTCTGTTATTTTTAGTTTCATTCGCCTTCCCAATGAGTATACGAACACTATAGGCCGCGCTGTCTCGTTAAGTGAATTTTAAATTAACCACTACCGGAGGGGGGGGGGGTGAAGGCGGGCCGGGGTAACACGTGACTAAACTTCAATTCGCGCAATTATAACTTCATTTGCATTCTAAACTCGCTTCGAAGAAAAGTGTCACTCTTTCGGGCTATACGAGTCTTAATGCCTTTTTAAATAAGTTTAGTTTAGCTCGTCTTTCTTCTGGTTTTTTTTTTTTTGATTTCAAGGTTTTTATTGCATACTTCAAGCTCGCGTTTTCAAATTTGGCGGGAAAGTGAATGTTATTTTGCACGTGCAAAATCGTACGCGCGCGCTGGACATAAGTTTGGCGCCAATAAAAATTAACAGACGCTCATATGCACGTGCTTTGTAATTTTGATTTTCAATTTAGGCTTAACGTATGTACGCCACACAGTTAAAGTGAGAACTTTAAATTTAATACCGCGAAACCTCTACTCAGTAGAGTACGTGGTACACGTTGACGTGTACGTGTTTGTTGGTTTTCGAGGGTCTATAACTCGCGGATAAATTGCCTGTTTATGCAAATATCTCATTACGTTTATATATATAAATATAAAAATAAATAGAGATTATTATCTTTAATACAAGGCGTATAATGCTATAGCTGTATTACTGTGGTAGAGTTTAATTACTGGAATCTAGTTGCTAAACCAACGCAAACAACCTCTCTACCTCTATTAAGGTATAACTCTCTCGAATTTTGCAATCGATACTCCCTACTTGTGGGTTTTCCGCGGCCACTCGCGTATTACATGTTAGACAAACTCGAACATTATATACGTTTCTCATTCCGAATCTTTACCAGAGATCAAAGGCACAACCCTGTATAATTCAACCGTATTGAAAATAAATATACTCACTGTTAAACTCCAGTGATCAACTCTTATTTGAATTTACCTAGAATCAAGCTAAGAATTCCGTTTATTAAGAGATGCGATCTTGTATTAGGTTACCGTTGATTGCTACGCAAATTTAGAGTGATTTTCGGTAATATTATAATGGCAGCTTTGAATGTTACGCGGTATTATGGTCTAAGGATAAATAACATTAAATGTCATCCATGATTTTCTTTTTTGCCATTTATACGTCATCGCGTGCCTCTCGATTGTCGTTGCGTTTTCTGTTTATGTAATTAAGTTGTAATGGCACTTATACCGAAATTTTCCCATTTAGATATTTTATTTCAAATATAAGAAGAAAAAAAACGGGGATCGGGCGTATATAGAATGTTGAACGGTTTGTACGTCGTCGCAACAAGTAAGAGTCATTATATAGACGAATATGCTATTTTAAAATACTTTCGTAACTCATATCGTCGCAGGAACACAAACATAACATAATTGCGAAGTATTTTTCTCTGTAGAGTATTGTAGTGGGTTGGACTATATTTTGCAATCCGGTTTTGTCACGCTATATCATATCTATATTTTATATAGATATATTTAAAAAACATATATATGTTTATAATTCTTAAATCTATGGGTATTTATTTATACGTGCTACGTTTTGAAAATATTACATACTTAATTCCTTGGCCAAATATAAGATATTTTAGTTTAAAATTTGCTGGTTTATATTTTTATTAAATTATCCTGAAAAGTTTGAAGTAGAACTATAACACATCGTTATCGTTAGAGTTGGTAGCAATTTTATTTTATTTATTTTTTTTATTAAAAAACCCTCTCAAATTACGTTTTAAAACTGTTAAATCAAATGTCACGATACCTAGAGCTCTCAAGCGGAAATGAAATCGCACGAGCTTGCAGTCTGTAGGTGAGAAAAATATCACCCTAAAACTCCAAAGTTTCGACACTTATGCCTTTGAAAAGAGTAAAACAAAAATATACGACAAATCTAGTTTATTTTGATTAAATATGCCGAGGCTTAAGAAACGGGAGGCGATTAGCGAAATATTCGAAGCGTGTATATTTTTATAAAGCTTACGGAAGTGTTTTCTAACGAGGGTTTAAACAGAAACCTTAACACTTTTGCATGCACTATACAAAAATAAGTCAGGCTAAGACGGAAACTTATTTGTAATGGAAGGAAAAATTCATCAACTATACTTAATTCCAAGGATATACCAACTCTCTCCTTTTTAATTGTCGCGGACACGAAACACAACGATTCTACTTCAACCAACCCTAAATCAATTAGGCTTAATAATTAATCGGATATATGATTGCGTTTTTGTTTTTGAAATGAAGTATATATAAACGAGATTATGTTTTATAATCTAAGCATTTTTATCGATTCAAGATGATAATTGGTAGGGTTTATATATATATATTTATTCGTATACAAAGGGTTATAAAAACTTCAACTGTATAGTGCATGGAATTAACTAACAAGTCAGTCTAATCACGGACTGGTACTTTTCTATACGCGTTAGCTCTCTTTTCCTATTGGTTGACGCAAGATGGTTGGATCCTTTAAGCTCATTGGGGATTTGAAACACGCTTGGAAAACGACGGGACACACACATATATAGATAGAAGACTTGAATACACTGCAATCGAAAAGACAATGGAGTAGAGGAGACCGACCGGGTGTATAGCTAAATCGGGGAGCTTAAATCTAGCTTAAGACGCCTTGAAAAGCTGAAGAGCTAGGGACCCGAAGCTAGGGACCGAGCGGGGATCCACACGCATCTCCCCCACTTCGAGCAGAAGGCATTGTACCCAAATTAAGGCGCGAAATGCATGGTTTGAGAAACGGCGGGGATAAGTATTTGTTTCCATGGAAACGCCTACGTTCTAAATACCTATATAGTTTTAGACTCCGTATGTCTCTACTATCCAAAGCGATCCATTTCCGGCGCCGAAACACTTTGATTGAGTGGATATCGCCTTGTTAGCGTCGCCACATTTGAAATTCTACGCGTTAAGAACCTCCAATCAGTGCGGCGGCGTCATCAACTGAAGTTATCAAACTTAATTAATTTTCGTATTTAATTTAATACGCTATATTTAAAATTTCCCAGAAATATTTCAGTATACTTCCGGTTTATTTACTTCCGCACTCTTCCCAAAAACTTACCGTACTTTCCGGTCCAATTTAAACTAGATCCTATTAAATATATATATAACGAATTCTTGGCTCGAATTGTAGCTCCATGGTTTGCAAAATTTAAAGGGCTTTATTCAAATGAGGATCTAAATAATTTCACGCAGTTTAAATTATTACAAACTGGATTTAAATTGAGTTATACAATGCAAAGATAGACCTTTTCAATTTAGATTACGAGCGTACTTGGCGTATGCCTTTTAGCACAATTATAAATATGAAAACAACCTCCTTAAATATTCTTTATTTTAAAAATATGACAGGAATTCTGGTAGAAACTATTTTACACAAAGTACCGCTTGCCCTGGACCAATGGAATGAGTTTATTTCTTCAAAAAGGAAACTGGACTATAAGAAAAAGTATTCGAGCGCTAGCTATATAGTTCAAGCGTGTTTTAGGCACTTTTGAAATCCGATTGTCATTGAAAGCGTTTCTAGCATTTGGAAAAGAAAAAAGAAAAAAAGAACTCGGCAGCACCGAAAGAAATTCTATCAAAATTTATGCCGTTCAGAACTGACAGAAAACGCCGTCCGAAATGGTTTTGGGTCCACTCTCAAAGTCTTCTCTTTTTTTTGCAACCTCTATATACGCGACTTAAGAATATCCAGTAATCCCTCCTTTTTTCAATAAGAGAATACTCCAAACCAAGACTGACACCACGCGCTAAATATATATATATTATAAATCCGTTCATACTCTAAGCTTTAATACGGTACAAAGTTATAGCGCGTGAATTTAAACACGAGATTTTTTTTCTCTACGTTCGAGTTATATTTGTTAATAGAGAAATCTTAGGGGGTAAGTAGATATAGTCTTCCGCGTCTTTATAACGTACCTTATTAATTCTTATAAAATGAACGTTGGCTGTCCACGTGAAGTTTCGACTTTTTGGAAAAGGAAAAAAAAAGAGAGATTTGGAGCGTAAAGTACACAGGTGTAACGGTGGAAATTCTTATTATCAAAATTATCTCAAAATTTGTCAAAATTATCTCAAAATTTATAAAACGAATTTACCTTTCCAATTCTAATTTTAAAATCTTAAAAAGTAACCAAATACACAAATACTTATTCAAACAAACTGAGGGTATTGTCCGGTCTTGGGACTCTCGAATGCGGGCATTCAGAGATACCTTGACCAATCAGCCCCTTTGTATTTACCCAAGATGGGAGCGTTCCAACTACTGCAGAGGTTGTTTGCCCCATCCCGTCCATTCGTTCCGCTAAGGTCAACTTTTGGAACTTGTAAGAGTGACCCCTTTGCCTATTCACTCCTAACCTCTCCCCACATGTAAATAGAGTTTCCTCCTTATAAAAATAACTAGAAAGAAAACAAGGTTGCCAAACTAAATATTTTTGTATAGTTGTAAGTAGTGTTAACATAAGGACACCTGCAAAATGTTATTGAACTCGTAAGTCGGGAACGTCCAAAATGACGTACGTGGTTTTCCCACAATAAGACCAACGTGTTCGAGAGGACGCGAGGTCCGACGAATTTTGAAAAACAGAGAGTCCGATCGGATACTTGAAAGAAATAGGACGAACGTTTTTGGTCCTCGACCCCTTTGCGCGCCCTAACCTTGGCGATCATGAGTTTGGGGCTCGGACGCTGACGATCCGCGATTGGAATGAAAAGTCCCGCGCGTTACTCTTTGTTTATGCGTGCAAAACCAAATCCTAATAAACTTAGCCTATAAGAAAGGAAATTCCGAGTCCATCTAAAAACCCGGGTAATGAAATTAATAAGATAAGCGCGCCATCATTATTAAAAACCTGTGCGCGGTACCGCGTTAATAACAACCTGGCGCGATACGTGAATATGAAAAACCTGTGCGCGAAGTAAATCGCGCAACAAAGGATTTACCACGTCCGAGAATTGGATAATCGTCGGCCCGCAAATATCTGCAATGGACTCCCCGAACTACTTGAGTATCTACCCGCTAATAGGGTTTATTTTATTAATTATGCTTTATTGAATATTTTGTGTTTTTATTATTATCGGTTCTATTGAACCTGACCTCTTGTATATATATTAAGTCTTTTAGCCTAGACCATGGTCAACACCATTAAGGTGTTTATATTTCGTAATGATTATTTCTAGTGTTAATTAAATCTTTGTTAAATTTGGCAACCTAAACTATCTAGTTATTTCTCATCTTCTTATATCTAAATTTAAAAATCAATCCCCTAGACAACGTACCTATTCTTTATTTCTCACGCAAGTCCCAATAGTGAAGGCTTGGCGGTTACCCGGACCATATAAAACAACCTTTGTAGGGAACGAGTTCATCCCATGGGTAGTATGCAATCCTAACCATACCACTACCACGTTCACTCTCACATCTTAAACATATATAAAATATTCCCTTACAAAATTGGGGGTCCGTCCGGGATATCATGCTATATATGTCGTACAAATTTTTTTAATGCATTAACCCTGATTTATTAATTTCAAAATTTCGGAGTATCTCTAATCGCCCTGGTAACCCATGAATTTGCACGATTGTGCTTTATATATTTTGATAAGAATTTTTTTTTTGCCCCATGCTATAGATGCTATAGTGTGAATTGTATGTTGTTTTATTTGTTGAACCTTCCCAGGGTTAGTTTAGAGTGCTTTGTTTATTGATTAGTTATTAGTGTTAAATTATTTTTTATGTATAGAACGGGAGATAAAGCCCATAAGGAACACTGTGACCGTCTAAGAGCGGCACGTTTAGCAAGTCGTAACGACCGTAGGCAATCTCTCCCAATTGTTAAAACAAAACAGCCTAAATCAAAATCCAAACAAAGTCCAGTCAATATGGCTAGCAATAATTCTTCCAGAAATCCCTCTCCAAATAGAAATTCAGCCAATTTATCCCAGTGGGGAATTCCCCCTTTTTCTACGGGTAACAATAACCCTAACCCAAATGCCAGTATAAGCCAAAGCATGTTATCTGTTAACGCCCCCTCCGCTGTAGTAACCAGGGCGAGCAACACCTTTATCCCGCCAAATAACAACATTTTCGCTGGGGGTAATCAAATTTTAACCCCTTCTATAACTACGGGAACAAACACCTCTACCGTACCCAATGCAGTTGGACCTAGCTCCAATATTCAACCCCCTACAGCGCCCGTAGCCAATAGCTCGGCCCCCGTTTCAATTCCCGGGGATGTTTTAACCCAAATCCTTAACCAACTCTCAGCTCTATCAGTCCAAAATCAACAATTATCAGCTCAACATCAACAATTTTCCACCATGATAGCTAACCTTCAAGCCGCAGTAGTTCCTGCGTCATCCACTCCAAATATAGTTAGCTCACCTGCTAGTACCCCAGCTAATATTCCGGGCAGTGTTAATCCAGCCCCTAATCAATTTTTACCAGCTAATAATAATCCTGGTAGTGCAACTCTACCGACTAATCAGTTTTTACCACTTAACCCAGGTAGTCAGTTAAGCCTGACACCCACTTTGGGAACGCCGCCATTGCCCATGCCAAATAGCGCGCCCCAACCTCCTTTTAATACCCCAGCACCCAGCGTAGCTAATTACTCTATAACGTCAAACACCAATGCCGCTACAGCGCCACCCCCAATGTATTGTCCACCAACTACTCCATTTATGTTTTCAAACCCATTACCTGCACCCACCTACGCCGGCAATCCCACAGATGCAGGCCCAAAATTATTCTTATGTAGGGTCAAACAAATGCGTATGACGTACAACGTCCCAGAACCTATATTCACCCAACAATGGGTGCCCACTTTATTAACCGGTCCAGCGTTAGAGTGGTTCTATACGCAAAACACAATTACCCCTTTTACCGACTTAGTCACTTTCGAAAACGCTTTGCGCACCAGATTCGAAAGAAAAGAACACGATGAAAATATTAAAGGGAAGATAGCCGACAGAATCCAACGCGCGCAAGAATCCGTGCATGAGTACACGGAAGCTATTTTAAAACTGTGTCATCAGTTAGTTAACCCTCCAGATGAGAGAAAACAAATAAAATACGTCTTTCGTAACATGCGTGACGATATCAAACCATATTTAGCCACTAAAACTTACACTTCTCTCAGAGAATTATTAGATGATGCCTCCGGAGTAGAAAGATCTGTAAGCAAGCAAAAGCGAGGGCCGGGAACCCCTAACCCTGCTTCGACTGCCCAAAACCCTCAGCCTTCTCATAATCCGAGATATAATAACAATAGCGGTCAGAACTGGAACCCAGGGCGACCAAAACCCCCTTTTAACGCGTCTCGCGGAAATAATATCCAAATTCCCTCCAATCCTAACACCCAGCCTAAAAACATAGCTTGGAATGTTAATAACCAACCATGGGTACCAACCTGTCACAAATGTTTACAAAAGGGTCACCTTAGCCCTGCGTGCCCAAATTACCCCCCTACTAATTTAAATTATCAAAATCCCCAAAGTTCAGGAAACGCCCACTCGGTTGGTGCCCAAGTGTTCGGCAGCCATTCTGTTGCTCCAGCATCTCTACCGACTCCGGCTTCTTCGGACCCGAATCTTTCTATATAATTTCGATACGTCAAACTGTTATTTCTACTGAATTCCAAGACATTTTAGAAATCCCTAACATATAGGCTAGAGTCCACGAAAGGACGTCCTTTAAAAGGCACTTTCACATTATTAAAGACTGAAGACCTATGTTTCCAGGACTAACTTTGTTTTGCAGAATTCTGATTTAGCTGTTGGGACATGTTCCCCTGACATTCATATATTTAATTCAAAACCCCCCAAACCCTTTGGTGGGTACACTTTAAGGCCAAAGGCCCCAAGTACTGGCAGGGTTCAACACTGCACAACCCTCTCATAATTAGTATCTATATTAACCTTATTTTATATATATATATCTCTCTCTCTCCTCAAGGTCTTAGAAAAACCCACAGGAATATTTTTTTTTGTGTCCAATGGTTTGAAGCCAGCGGACTCTCAACCCCTTTCTAGGTTTTAGAAAACCAGAAAGACAATTTTTTTTTACAACCTGGATGGTTGCGTACCCTAGGTACGTGATCCTTGTAATTCCAGATCATTTTAGGCCTCTTTATATGTAATTGTTTTTTTTTTATATTCATGGTATACCTGTACATATGAGATACTCTCAGTGGCATGCCACCATAATTTTTTTTGTTTACGTCACAATTTTTAACTTTTTTTGCCCTGTACATACATATTTTAACATGTGTTCTCATGCGGACATGAGAATTAAGGTGGGGGAGAGTGTAACGGTGGAAATTCTTATTATCAAAATTATCTCAAAATTTGTCAAAATTATCTCAAAATTTATAAAACGAATTTACCTTTCCAATTCTAATTTTAAAATCTTAAAAAGTAACCAAATACACAAATACTTATTCAAACAAACTGAGGGTATTGTCCGGTCTTGGGACTCTCGAATGCGGGCATTCAGAGATACCTTGACCAATCAGCCCCTTTGTATTTACCCAAGATGGGAGCGTTCCAACTACTGCAGAGGTTGTTTGCCCCATCCCGTCCATTCGTTCCGCTAAGGTCAACTTTTGGAACTTGTAAGAGTGACCCCTTTGCCTATTCACTCCTAACCTCTCCCCACATGTAAATAGAGTTTCCTCCTTATAAAAATAACTAGAAAGAAAACAAGGTTGCCAAACTAAATATTTTTGTATAGTTGTAAGTAGTGTTAACATAAGGACACCTGCAAAATGTTATTGAACTCGTAAGTCGGGAACGTCCAAAATGACGTACGTGGTTTTCCCACAATAAGACCAACGTGTTCGAGAGGACGCGAGGTCCGACGAATTTTGAAAAACAGAGAGTCCGATCGGATACTTGAAAGAAATAGGACGAACGTTTTTGGTCCTCGACCCCTTTGCGCGCCCTAACCTTGGCGATCATGAGTTTGGGGCTCGGACGCTGACGATCCGCGATTGGAATGAAAAGTCCCGCGCGTTACTCTTTGTTTATGCGTGCAAAACCAAATCCTAATAAACTTAGCCTATAAGAAAGGAAATTCCGAGTCCATCTAAAAACCCGGGTAATGAAATTAATAAGATAAGCGCGCCATCATTATTAAAAACCTGTGCGCGGTACCGCGTTAATAACAACCTGGCGCGATACGTGAATATGAAAAACCTGTGCGCGAAGTAAATCGCGCAACAAAGGATTTACCACGTCCGAGAATTGGATAATCGTCGGCCCGCAAATATCTGCAATGGACTCCCCGAACTACTTGAGTATCTACCCGCTAATAGGGTTTATTTTATTAATTATGCTTTATTGAATATTTTGTGTTTTTATTATTATCGGTTCTATTGAACCTGACCTCTTGTATATATATTAAGTCTTTTAGCCTAGACCATGGTCAACACCATTAAGGTGTTTATATTTCGTAATGATTATTTCTAGTGTTAATTAAATCTTTGTTAAATTTGGCAACCTAAACTATCTAGTTATTTCTCATCTTCTTATATCTAAATTTAAAAATCAATCCCCTAGACAACGTACCTATTCTTTATTTCTCACGCAAGTCCCAATAGTGAAGGCTTGGCGGTTACCCGGACCATATAAAACAACCTTTGTAGGGAACGAGTTCATCCCATGGGTAGTATGCAATCCTAACCATACCACTACCACGTTCACTCTCACATCTTAAACATATATAAAATATTCCCTTACACAGGATCTCCTTCCTTTTTTTTTTTTCCTTATTTCTCTATGAAACGGCGGCCACTAGCGGCTGAGGTTCCGTGGAAAGCTCTTTTTTTCCTTCTAGCTATAGGTCTTCTTCCCGAGATGCTTCTTCGCTTGTAATAAAAAGGCGCTTTTTCGCTTCGAAAGAATTGCCCGCAAACTCAAACATCACTTGGGCAGAAAAGGAAACGCCGGTTTCTCCCATGTATAGCCAAGTCGGACCGACCATCCCGAATCAAGAATGGGAACTATAGATACAATATATATATATATATATATATATAGTTCTATTTCCGTATATACTACACTGTTCTTTCTTATAAGGGGGTTTTAACACAAGCGTATTCATACGCCTCACCTTTTCCTGCTGCATGCGCGTATGGCCCACTCTTTGTTTTAACCGAAGTTCATAATGCGATATATTTGATCCCGTAGTCCTCTAAACTTAGCAAAGTCTTCTTTTTGATCCAGCTGCGTGGACCAGTTCTGATTGGGTTCTCCGAGTCCCTTTTGGCAAGATTAAATTGGTGGGTGGGAGATTAGCCATCGTGTTAGGGAGGCCACTTTAAACATGGCCTCAAACTGGTCCTGAAATAATTGTTAGTCTGAAATAATAAGTCTTGAGTTCCCTTGGAGATACCGACGAAGAAAGACAAAATGGGACTGTTTGGAAGTTGAACTTTACATTATGGTTTTCTAATAAGTTGAGCTAGTAGAAATATAGTTGGTTTGCAATTGCGTAAGGTTGCAAACTGTATTTGAGATGGAATACAATATATACTATGTGTTTTATTTCGTTTATTCTTTTCTGCACGCTGTCTATTTTTTGGGGGTCCTTTAAAAGCTTTTTTATTTCCTCGAAGCCATTCTCTCTCACTCTCTTCTTCCATTTCTTCTCTCTCGCGCAATTCCACCCTCCCCCGCCCCCACTTCCTCCATCCTTAGGTCTACACGTACACGTGTCTGTTTTCTTGACGTTGACCACGCGCGAAAGAAAAACGTCACGCCCATGATTTTGGTCTTGTTGTATGTCTGGAAAATGTCTAGGAATATATACACACCAACACCACCATAACTCTACAACGACAATATATTTCTTTTCTTCTCTCTTAGTTTTAAGGGGTTGACAGGGTCAAAAATATACAAAATGGGTTCAAAGAAAAGCATTTTTTCCTAGACAACGAAATCTACAGAAATAGATAATATTCAGTTAACATTCTCTTTTCCATTGTAAATCTATCAAATTTCAGTAAATTTAGCACAATTTTGAAAATAAGAAAAATCGCTCTTGTCAAACTTATCAAGAATGATAATAAACATTCGGTGAAAGGGTGCAATTTCTATGGGAATTTTTCTGGGAAAAAAACCCCCAATCCCAATAAGCTTTTACTTTCACCGCGCTGCGTTCAATTGCTTATCGACACTCGTGAACAAATTGGTACCCAACTGACAAGCTATGGTGGGATGCTGGATGAGGATGGTGCAGGGATTCTCTCTAATGATAAACCTTCAGTCTCTCAAAAATCACTTCTCAAAGACACACAAAGGATGCTACGTGGTTAGATGAAAGTACCAAAGGAAAAATATTGAACAGAGAACACAGTTCTTGCACGGTTTCTGCACCAATAATATTTTTGGTTTTTTATTCTGATTTTCATCTTAATCTTAACTAATGTTTAACTAATTGGAAATAAGCTTAGTGTTACTTATAAAATTCCTCGTGCAATTTTTTCATCGGGTCAAATGACTTGGACAAACTGACGGTAGTCCATTTTTCTCTCTACAAGAAATAAGGATGAACAATTTATCTACATGACCTGGTCATTGGTCAGCTTCTATATTTACTGAAATTCAAACTTAATATAGATATATGAAATTCCCTAAATGGAAGTTTTCTTATCTAACCATATATGTGGTTTTATTATACCATGATACCCAAATAGTTTATGTGTGTATTTCAGGCTATAAAATGAGGTTGTTCAATATAGAGTATGTTATTCTTTAGCCCCTTTCTCAGGAAATAACACGCTTGAAGTAACAACCCGACCGAAATATTTTACCTAAAACGTACTGAGAGAGCTTTTATCCGCAATGTAAAGAAAAAGACTCGAGAGAGAGAGAGAGGGCCAAGTGCATGAGCTTCGTGTACACTCTGTTGAGTTTCTTCTCCTCGCTATTAAACCCGCCCGAGTTATTTTAACTATCGATAACTCAGTCTAGCTTTCTCTTTTTTTACCTAACGTACACACCTCTATTCTCCTCCTTACGCTCTAGTGTTTCACCTCTCTGAGTAAACCTCGAAACCCCCTGACCAATCCCTGAATAGACGAACGAAAGAACGGGAATAAAAAAAGAAAGAAATAGGGGATGATTTCTCGAGACTTCACCTTTTCTTTTTGATAGACGTTTTCGATTCACGATAAGAGATAATACCTATCAGACTGTAGATAGTATTAGAATTATTACTCAGTATCGTTTATATAGCCGGTGTTTTTCATGGTCTATGTTGAAAAGGTCTTTCAAGGGTATTTTTCGATTTGCTTTCAACCCTTACTTTCAAGGCATTGAATGATATTGTAAGGATGAAAGTCAAGTTCCAGACGGCTCGTGCTTTCGACAGAAATACCCCGTATCCTTTTCTCTGATGGAAAGCCTATTTGCATTCGTTTATCATTCCCCTCATCCAACTTTTCCTTCTCCGTCCACTGAGTAAAGGCGAATAGAATAGACGTTGTTAAGATAAGTTCATCTCTCCTTGTTATCTCTTATTTTTCATCTTTGCTCCGTAGTCATCTTGATCAGGTGAACGAACTATGTGGAGCTCTAGTCGGGCCTTTGGCTATTTTCCAGTCGACCAAGTGCGTGATTTGAATTGGGAAAGGGGGAGGGGATGGATTTTTCTAGAGAAAGTCTACTCTAAATGAAGGAAGAGCAAGAGCAAAGAGGGATCAAGATGGAGAGTGAGAGAGAGAGAGAGGGGATGGGTTTGCTCTTGAGCTTCCCCATTAATGCGTACCTTAGAGAGCACTACTCCTTTTTCACTTTAGTGACGCTTATGTTATTTCGGGGGCTCTTTCCCCCCACATCCCTTCCTTGCACCCCAGACTTCCCTCTCACACCCCTCTGTTCTCCGTGAGAAGACGCCCTCTGGTGACGTGTAAAATCCCCTCCTTTGTTCGAGTTTCCATTATGAATGAAGCTGGTGCTGTGATAATTTAAATAAGAGCAGTTTCCACTATAGTATAGTTGAAATTAGTATAATAATCCATGATTTTACGAAAACAAAAGACATCTGTTTTCAATTATTAAATAGTAACGAGTTTGATCATTACCTCATTAAATTTTTACCAATACCAAGAACGCGATAATAACCAGTTATTTAAAGTTTTAAAATTATTTAATTGGAAAGAAATTTAATTAAAATTTAACCTCGGTTTAATTCTTTAAGTTGGCTTGTTAAATTTTTCCGCGTATGAAATTTTCCATATATATATATATATATATATATATATATATATATCTTCATTAACTAGGTTATCGCGTACAAATTTTTCAGTTTCGTGGTAATGTTATCTTTCCTCAATGGTACACTACGATGGTCACCACCCCTTAACTCCGTCCGTAGGAGATTGCTTTATTAATATGGTGTATGGGGTGTTTTGTCAACTAGAAAATGTCTCCATCTGTAATGTTAAAGTGAAGCTATCACCCCATTCGATCTCCTCTGACATAACCGTAGGCTTGGGCTACCGGGGGTTTTGAAAATAACCCAACCATAAGGTCGTAACCAGATACCCCGAGATACCCCCCAATGGGGGACATTACGCTCTCGCTCTCTAAAATGGATGCGTTGAAGCCCTGCATTTATATGTTTTAAAAATCCCCTTTAAAATTTGTGTCTCAATTTCTGCATGATTTACTTTACTATAGCAGCGAACTAATTCGAAATTCTAGAATTCTGTCAAAGCAGTGATGAACTCGTAAAGTAGGCTTTCAAAACTTTGAATAAAGATTCGTGTTAATCTACTCTGTAAGGTCTACTTTTACTACCCCGTAAATCCAGTAAGCCTTACCAATAATTAGGGATTCGAGATGTAGTCAAAAAAATAGTCTTTAATATACAAGATAACACATCTTACCAGTTGACCATGTTTTCAGGTAGAAGGAACGTCTTTACGAGCGGGCGCGCTCTTTTAGAATGATGTCCCTCAACCCTCTCTCTTTCTTTCCCGAAAACCCCTTGCTCGACCACATTCCAAACTGGGAGGGTCTCATTTCGCACAAGGGGCGATCCCCCAGCCGGACCGGTCCAACACGAGGGGTGGAAACCCCCAAACGGAGAAGAGGCAAAACAGACCTCACATCTACCCCCTTCAAAACTGGTCAACCGGAAATAAAAATCATAACTAGTTTTACAAATAATACCATAACCAACTAAAAATATAAAGTTCAAAAAGTTCAAAAAACAACGCGTTATAGTCTATGGTTAAGTTAACGCGCAAATCCACTTATAGATCGGCTCCAGGTGTTATCACTCTGCCCTCGTCGCTTTCGGTGTCGCTAATAGCAGGAAGGTCATCGCTTGCCAATAGAAGGATGGACGCGACATCGAGATCGTCATCCTTTGAAAGCTCCATAGGTGATGGCAGTGATTCGGTGGGGACAGCCATGGCGTTCGAACGAAGTGGATCGGATTCGGTCGTTTGTCCTGACGCAACATCCTTTTGGATGGCGATGGCTTTCGGGTCGCACTGAGGGTGCTCAGTGGAAACAGCGACGACGCATTCGCCTATCGGTCGCCTCAAATCCTTGACTTGCTCGGGTTTTAGGCAAGGACTTGGTTGTCCGCGGAAGAAAGGCGGCAAAGACTTGCCAACAACTCCTCGGCGCTGATGACTCCACGGCTGGCAGCTGAAGTAAACAGTGGTGTGGTTGGGACTAAGGGAGCACCAAGTAGAGACATCCCTAGTTTTGATCTTGGGCTCCCGCCGTTTAGGACTGGATGAGGTCGCAGCTCGTTCAGCGTTGGAACGAGTCTCAACAGATTTATCAGCGGCAAGGGCTCTTTTGCGTAATTCCTGGATGGAGATTCCTTCTCGATTCGCTTGCCTTAAATCGATGAGTCGTCTCGCTTTCCTTGGTAAGGATTCATAATCTGGAGGAGGATATCGCGCAACAGACGTGTTACGGGTACTGGGCTGTCTACAATCCCTTGTCGTTTGTTTCGCAGTGACTTCTCGTCTATTCTGGGCATGCTCCGCATCTGTCGTACGTCTTGGTTGCCGTGAACCACTTCGGGGTTGCCGGTATTGATGATTGCAATTCGAGCTAAGAATTTAAAAGATTTATCAACCTAGCTGAGCTAAGCCAAAACTATTTCAATATCCTTAAATGACGAGATAAGCTAATCATCAAGTTAAATTCGTGAACGTAGGTTGTAAGGAACGTGTCGGTCAACGGGAGAAATAGCGCGTTTCTCGGGTATCCGACGTTTCCTCACTGTCTTAGGCGGCACAGGAGATAATTCCTCACTGGAAGGCTCTGGCCTAACAGCAGCTTGAGATTGGTCCGCTCCATTCCCATCCCAAGGAGGGGTGAACAAGGACAGTTCGGACACGTGGGTAATTCCCAAACTTCTTTTACTGGTTGGGTCCCCTAACTCATATGTCAGTTTAGTGGGCCTATCCAAAATTACATACGGTCCTTCTCTCTTTTTTGAAAGAAAATGAGTCTTTCTCAATACCAGGTCGTCCTTTTTAAAATAAACATGACGCCTGTGTTGGTCGTAATAGAACTTTTGCGTAACTCTAGAATCTTCAAGGTGAGCCCTAGCGTACGTTAGCGCATCGCTAAGTCGACCCTGGAGTCTAGCAGCGTATCCCTTTGAATTCGTGTCAAGATCACATCGAGGCAACAGCTCCCAATCGAGAGGTGTTCTTAGCTCGTGACCAAAGTTTATAGAGGCTGGAGTCATCCCCGTGGATGCGCTTTCGGCGGTCCTAAGGGCGAATGACAACTCGGGAATACGTTGATCCCAATCTTTGTGCCGATCTGTGAAACCGATGATCATTTGTTTGATAGTTCTATTCGTTCTTTCGGTCATACCGTTGGCTTGGGGGTGATAGGTCGTCGTGAGTTTAAACTGAATACCCAGTTTAATGCACGAGTCCTTGTACAACTTGCTAGTAAAAACGCTACCGTTGTCCGATATAATTTCTTTAGGAAATCCAAACCGGCTAAACACTTCTAGCAATTTCTCCCAAATCTTTTCAGAACTTATCTTCCTCAAGGGATATATCTCGGGCCACTTGGAAAAGTGGTCGACCACGACTAACAGGTACTGATTCCCTTTTGAACTCTTGGTATAAGGACCGAGTAAATCGACTGTTACCGTATGCCAAGGTTCAGCGCTAATGATGGATGATAGTAAACCTGGGGCTAGCTGGGTCTTCGGCTTGCTTTTCTGACACGAAGAACATCCCCGTACATATTTCATCACGTCATTCTTCATCCCCGACCATGTAGCTCTCGACTGTATTCTTTTGTATGTCTTGTTGGCTCCCAGATGGCCAGAAATAGCTTCGTCGTGAAAGTAGCGAATGATTGCGGGTCTGAGGCTCTTCGGAATAACCACCTTGTAGGCGTTCTTCTGGTCCTCCTCATTCTCTTCGTCCCAAGGTGTCACATACCGGTAAAGCAGTCTATCGCGGTCCATTACGTACTGACCCAACATGATCCCAGCCTGCACAGCCTTCTCCGGATCATCCGAAAGCTTCACGCCTTCTATAACCGCGATTATCCTCGCTACCGCTGGATCAGCAGCTTGAGCGACCACTATATCTTGCCTTCCTACCGGTAGTCCTAACCTTGACGAGGGCGCCACGTCATCCGTGATACTAGTGACCAGCGTCAACTCGCGATCTTCCTCCAGTGAGCCTGGAGCACGCGAGAGAGCGTCTGCCACTATGTTTGTCTTCCCAGGTCGATACCTGATCTCAAACTTGAAGCCTTGTAGCTTGAGGGACCATCGCGCTAGCCTTCCTGCCGGCTCTTTTAATTGCCGTAACCAACGTAAAGCTTGATGATCTGTCTCGACTATAAAGTTAGTAAACTCCAAATACATCCGAAACTTTTTCAGCTCATAAATCACCGCAAGGCATTCCTTCTCAGTCACTGAGTAATTTATTTCCGCCTTGGTGAGACCACGACTGACAAACCAAATGGGACATAACTTCCCATCCACGGATTCCTGGAGTAATACTGCGCCAATACCCAACGCACTAGCATCAGTTTGAACAACAAATGGTTTATTCAAATCTGGCAAGGCTAGTTCGGCAGTGCGAATCAATCTCTGACAAAGTTCTCGTTGGGCTGCATCATGGGTTGGTCCCCACTCCCAGCTCACGGACTTTTGCAAAAGAGAATGAAGTGGCCTGGCAACACTTGCGAAGTCAGGGATAAATTGCCTATAGTAGCCAATTAAGCCTAAAAATCGTTGTAGCTCCTTCACATCTCTGGGAGTATTAAACTCTTCTATGGCCTTGGTTTTTTCCGTAGTCGGTAGACATTTCCCAGGTTGAATCCTAAAACCCAACAGCAACAACTCTTGTTTACACAGTTGTACTTTCTTAGGATTTATAGTCAACCCTGATTCACGCAAACGTTGTAGAACCTTGCGAACGTGTTCCACGTGCTCTTCGAACGTGTCGGAAAATATGACCAGATCGTCCAGGTATGCTAATACGAATTTCCACTGCAACGGTCCCAAGACTCGGTCCATGAGACGTTGAAAGGTAGCAGGCGCATTTTTCAAGCCAAAGGGCATTTTCACATACTCGAAAAGACCCCTGTGACAAACAAAGGCTGTTTTCTTTCTGTCCTCTTCAGTCATTTTAACCTGAAGGTATCCGCGTGACAAATCAAAGACTGAAAAATATCTCGATGACCCGAGACGAGCTAATATATCCGGGATGGCAGGCATCGGATAGCAATCGTCTACGGTCACGTTGTTCAGTGGCCTAAAATCTTGACACAAACGGTAATCGCCCTTTTGTTCCACCAGAACCGGAGCCGCAGCCCACGGACTATGGGATTCGACGATAATTCCTAGTTTTAGAAGTTGGTCGATTTTTTCATTCAAGATCTCTCGTTTGCGAGGACTAACCGGTCGGGGGTGACAGCGAATAGGTTTCGCCTGCCCCGTCTCGATAGAATGTGCTAGCAAATGGGTTGTACCAGGCCTTTTGGTGAAAAGGTCTGCGTAGGGCTCTATCGTGTCGAACAGCGCTTTCTTCTGAGAAAAAGAGCATCCCGCCGAGGCCACGATTCCATCTAAAGTGGCGCGAGAGTCGCCACCTGGATTTGCGTTTTGCTTTCCGAGGGGACCGTCACTGAGGGCAGTGCCGTCCTCCCTCCCAAAACACGTAGGTACGATATCCACTATTGGAACATCGACCCCACCCAACATACAAGTCCTGCATTTACCTTCCTCCTTGTCAAAGGGAATAATCTGCTGTTCGTCCGGACCGATCGTGTAACCTCCGTGTGCTAAATGCACGGAGATACTTGACCATCGAATAAAATCTCTGCCGAGAATTATCGGTACGCTTAGACCTGGGACCAAAAGGAACCGCTGCCTCCGAACACCGCAGCACCATCTAACCTTGAGTCTCACCGACCCAACGGAGCGGGAGAACCCTCGGCCAAAACGAACAGTTTTTGTAGTTTTTTTCATGGTAAGACCCTTTTCTTTACATAACTGGATCCCAGCATCACCCATGAGTGATACCGAAGATCCCGTATCCAAAAGACCTAGTGCATCGTTGCCGTGCAAGGAAAGCGTTATCAAAGGCGCATCCTTGCTGCCATAGTGACTATGGGTGCAACTGTCTACCAGGGGAAGGACTTTCGCATCGTGCGACAGCTTTCTTCCTGGGCCCAAGTTATCTGGGGGACGCGTTTCGGGCTTCGAAGATTCCGGACCCGAACTTGCGTCCCCCGCCACTAGTTTCCCTTCCTACCGGGGCATTCCCTCTTGAGATGCCCCTTTTTCCCACATTTCCAACATTCCTTGTTCGGGTTTCCCGAACCAGTATCGTTGTTTTTTGGGGGGCCCGCTCTATGCGGCTGTCTCACTTCTTTGGGCTGCTTGTTTGTCTCGACGCTTCCCCGAAATCTGTGGTACAGATACGGGTCAAGCGAAGCTAAACCGAGGGAGTGAGGCGTTAATGCGAGCGCGTTATATCCTCCAAACGGACTAGGAGATCCCGCCGCTGGCGTACTCATTAATGCCGACGCCGTTTCGCCTTTCACGCCAACCTCCGTGTGTTGAACACCGGAGTAAGCGAGAGTTGGCTCTATCGAACATTCTGGTGGCGGTGGAGGTGCATATATCGAACAAGCCAATAAAGATCCTTGTATCTCTCTAGCCTTGTCCGACAACGCCGCCATACTGGCAAACACCTGTCCTTGCAAGTGGCAACGATAGGCGGGATGGCATTGACTGATGACGCGTTTTATCTTTTCCGCCTCCGTTACCGTTCCTCCAAGACGACTGTAATACTCAGATATACAGTGTATATACTGGGTTAACGGCTCGTCTACACCTTGAGTCCTCAGCTCAAGTTCCCGACGAAGACGAGTTTCGTAGTCCGTCGCCAAAAATTCTTTTTTGAATTTCGTTTTGAACTCGGCCAAACTATTGAACGGCTCCGCAAATGAAAACCACCTGCGGGCATGTTCAGTTAGCGCCAGTGGAAGTACTCGAGTAAGAATATCGTTATCTGTATAACCAGATACGTCTTGATACCTCGATAACGCTTCAAGAAAATCATTCGGAGACAAAGGGTCGCGCGGCCCAGAATAAGATGGCGGCTCAGCCGTCACCCGGACCGTCGGTCCCTGCCTCGCCCCTGCCAAGGCCCGCGTGATCGCATCAGCTATCTGCTGAGCCGGATCAGCCATCCTTGCGAGAGAACGAGAACGCAAGTCCAAATTGCCGTAAAAGGAATGAATTGGCTAGGCCAATTCAACTACACCGCTCAACATTAAATACACCCTCTACAGAGTCTACACTACTCTTTTCGCCGAATTACTAACTATTCACGCGTATTTAACGTGCCCCACGTTGGGCGCCAGATGTAAGGTCTACTTTTACTACCCCGTAAATCCAGTAAGCCTTACCAATAATTAGGGATTCGAGATGTAGTCAAAAAAATAGTCTTTAATATACAAGATAACACATCTTACCAGTTGACCATGTTTTCAGGTAGAAGGAACGTCTTTACGAGCGGGCGCGCTCTTTTAGAATGATGTCCCTCAACCCTCTCTCTTTCTTTCCCGAAAACCCCTTGCTCGACCACATTCCAAACTGGGAGGGTCTCATTTCGCACAAGGGGCGATCCCCCAGCCGGACCGGTCCAACACGAGGGGTGGAAACCCCCAAACGGAGAAGAGGCAAAACAGACCTCACAACTCTCGCTAGTCACGATATTGGCTCCGTTTCACTAGACAAACTGTATACATTTTTATCACCCCCAAAAATTTCTCTAGGCCTACAAATTTTCAAAAATAAACTTTATTAGACCTAGGCCTTGGCTGGCTTTTATATAGTTATAGTTTCATTTTGAGAAAAATTCTCGCAGCTGATGCTCGCACGCTATTCAAGGGGTAAAACCCCCTATAGCCTCTTTCCCTAAGAGGGGAAAGGGCGCCTAAAGGGGGGCTGAAAAGTATGTAACCAGGGACACGGGGACATCCTTTTGAATAGGAAGGAAGAACCATTGTGTAAATATTGTATCTTTTTCCCAAAAAGACTCGATTTCTATATGGTTTACTGTATGAGTCAGAACAACTTGCATATCCAGGAAAATATTTAACGAAATGGAAGCCACGTTTTGTATTTTTCTATTAAGGTTAGTCCAGCTTTAACGGCGTTGCTTTTAATTCGCTAAACAGTAAAAATTGATTGGCATAAGCACTTAAGGAGAAATATACTCGTGTGTATATTTAGTTATAGAATTAAGCAACGCTGTTTAAGACTGAATGATGGGTTTGAATCATACCATTCTATCTCTCCTTCCCGCCTTTAATCTATATTGTATCATGCTAAGCCTATTTCGATGCCTATTTACATAGACCAAAATTACTCTGGACCCTACAGCGCCGTTCCGTAAGAATAATATCAATCTGAACCAACCAATCCCAGTAGAGTTCATAAATATTTTATATCCAAACCGTACATGGAGGGATAATCGAGGGGATCCTCAACCGGATGCACTTTCGCAGCCTTTGCTTTGTATTTAACAACATTTTTCACGCGGAGTGATTTCCCCCTCGTTGGCATCGCTGATTGTAAACAAGGAAGGCATAGGCGTGTATCCTGGTACGACCGAGGCTTAATTTTCTCTCTATGACGCCTTTAACGGGGGGAAAGAACTATTAATAAAGTACCTAAGCCTAACCTGGAAATTTTTCTCGTCTGCTCCGCCACTGCCCCGTACAAAATGTTTTATTATATTACATGGGCGTGTTTCCCTATAGGCCTTTGCCTGAATTTTTAGGGATAGGTTGAAATATTTCATGCCAAAGTTTAAACAGAGGTAATACGGCCTCGAAAAACTTTTAGGAAAATGTTGGGTTGTATATTGATTTGGTTAACGGTAAAGACAAAATTAAATGGAGGTAAAATATACGTTTGACCATTGACTAGTTTTGAAGCGTCAATACTTGCAGTGACAAGGCCAAAAAAGTTTCGTTTCATCTTCCCTTGGAAAGATATTTGCGAAAAACCTTTAATTTTTTTTTAGGGGTTGTACCAAGTTTCGCGCAATGTTTGTTTATGATGACAAAAGCTTAAAGTTTTATTTAAACAATCGGTGTTTGGCGCGAGTCGGGTCGCTTTAGTTGGCTTTTTATGTTTTTATTTGCCTTTCGCTTTAAATTGCTCGCCTCGAATTGATTTGACCTTATTTTTTTTAAGCCTTGGTTAGTTTCTGATCCGCTAACGAGCCTAAATTCGACGAATTGCAATTAGAAAAGCCAAGCTAGCTAGCCATAATACTTTTAGGTTATGGCTTTCTATAGTTTTGCAGCTCGCGGGATCAAAGCATTTGACTCTTGTCACTAGATGGAGAGAGATCATTGGGGGATTAAAGATGAGGAATATTTAAGACCGCGTATTAGGCTTAGCTACGACGTGGGAGGAAGGCATATAAGAGAGATGGCGAAAAATGAGACAGAATTTGACTTTTACGACGCGAGTCATGCATGCATCGCGAGAAGGAGAAATGGAGTCGACCGTTGGGTGTAATCGAAGATAGGGATGGACATGTATTACGGAAGAGGCTGGAGAGGAAGAGAGATCATTCATTTCCTTGGAGAGTCGTTGTTAGGCAATATCTAGAGTTTTAGACGCACCCCTCTAACGAAGAGGTCGGATATTTACTTACTCCAAAGAGTTTCCTTTAGTTCACATACAGGAAATTTCTTTGTGAGAGTCAGGAAATTTTCTATTACAAATTATTTGAAATTTGTTGAGATTGTGATTTGTGAAATTTTAATTTCGGGAGGAAGTACAACCTGGCAAGTTTCAGACCCCTTTCCGACTATCTCCTACCAATCATATTATCATCTCCAGACAAAAATGATTAGAGGAAAGAGGAGTTCCACGAGTATCGTTTATTTTTACGATATCTGTTCATTCGCACCCTTGTAACGAATGGATAGGCTATTTACATAACTCTGTAATCCCTTAATCTTATCGTTTAACCTATTCAATCTTTCCTCGTGGACATATTGCGTATTTTAACGTTCGTCAGTGGTGCGTTAATGAAGGGAGAGGTATCCAATGAGGGATTTACCTTAGAAAACGAATCATTTCCGCCCTTAGCTGTATTAAATCTTTAGCAGCGATCGTATAAATATTTCTGGCGCGCGCGAACTGTCACGCGCATCCCTTCAAATATAAATCTCTTAGTTTTCCCGCCTTTTTTTCCTCGTAACTTTTATTAGGTATAAAATGTTCGTGTTAGGTATGTTAATACGGTTTAAACGGGGGAAAGTGTATTTTTATGAAAATTAGACCTACCTCTCCGTTCATTCCACTAAGAATTACGAACAAATATAACGGTGATGATTTACTCGAATATCCTCCTTCGTGAATTGAGACAAAATAGTCTTTTTCTTACCCGCGGTTTTCCTGACGTTTGATTGGCTGAGAAACCGGGGAAGAGGCATGTGCACCCCAAACAAAACGGGGGTTTTCTTATCTCTGTCTCTTTTTCTTCTTTAACATTTTTATCTCAGTTTCAAATTACCCTGACAGAACCCTCTATTTTATCTTTAAAGATATTTTCCGTACAAGTTTAGTACGGAAGTGAATAAACCCCGAAGTTAATCGTTGTTTAAGTTAAGTTTATCGCTTATATTACTTTAGTTTAATTTACATTTAGTTACGTGTAACAAAAGGGGATATATTGTAACCATCAAAGTTTGAAATTTAGGGGTTTTATAGCGTGATAGGACCGTGCAGTATAAAAGTAGTTTTTTTATATGAAACTTTGCGATACTAAATTTTAAGTAAATAAAAAACATTACTGGTGTTTACTACGAATTGATTTACTTAATTAGGTTTTATTTTAATTAGTTAATTATTAAGTAGCTTAATTGCGAGGGCTCCTTAATATTGTTTTGTTTGTATTTTATATTTTGTTCGCACCCTGCGAGTTTGTTGACATCGCAACCTTTTGATCTTTTGCATCCGAAGGTCCTCTTCACTCGTTAATTAAGAGTTAAGCCTTTGCGAGTCCCTAATGTAAGTGTCGCTATTTAATACAGCAACACTTACTCGCGTCTTCGTCGTCCTCTCGGGATATCGAGAATTAATTCAATACTTCCATGAATATCACTCTGTAATTATTAAAATGATATAATTTACTTGTACCTTTAAGAGATGATATTTCTTACTTTATTCAATATTCATTGAAAGATTTCAGTAAATTCATATAGTATAGTCATGGAGGAACGATGTAGAGGAAGTTGAAAGCTTGCATTATTATTAATTGGGTTAGGTTTTTGATATTGCTCCTTGTGTGTATACTTAGTTGATCCCATTTTTGGTGTAAGAAGACGACGTGTGTTTGCGCTTAATCCCGCTTAAGCTCTTTCAAAGTTTGTCTAAGCCTTTTTCTTAGATCTTTATGACCTTCTCTTCTCTACCCCCCAAACTATCCGACCAACCAACCCAAATTAGATTATATATAAATGTATATGTATTAAAGAGCTATGGCTGTCTATATCGTTTCCTTAACGTCAAGGGTAATTAACCCTTCTTTTCTCACCATGTTTACAATTCTTCCATGCTTTTACGACACAAATTATGACGAGTTCCACGTTTTAATCGTACTAGCATTAAAATATGATTAAGGCGTTCAGAACATCAAAGTGACCACTCTTCCAATATTCCCTTTTTTCCTATATTTTTAAGTCATTCCTATATTCTCCTATAATTTCGTGATAGTTCCTATATTCTCCTATAATGTGAACTCGATATTGCTCCTATATTTTCCTATATTTCAAGGATGAATTTCCTATATTTATAAAGAAATTTGCAATTTTTTTGTGTGATAATCCTGAGCCTTGTAACATTAAAAATATTTGGCTTTGGGAGTTTAATAAATAAATAAATAAATAAATATTATTTATTTTGGCACCTCAGTTATAAACATTAGAGAACAAGGTAAAGCGTATGAATACGTAATGTTAAATAGGGTAAGCAAAAAAAGTAGTGAAAGAGGGAACAAAAATAAATAAATCTAGGATTCATAAAAGATATGTGTATTCTTCGCGGACTGAATTCGTAATATTTTTCGCCTAGTTCAAAGTATAAAAGAAAGAAGAAAAAAGCAGCTGCAGAAAAACAACCTACAGGGTGACGGAGAAGAGAGGGGGGGGTAGGAAATATTTAAATAAAGCCCACGCAGCGAAGCCCCACTTTTTTTAAGGGGCACGTACATTACATAAACAATTCCTTCTCCTCCAATAATAGCTCTTGTTTTTCCTTCTAAAGGGACTTACCCCTATCTTCTACGAATTTTCTTCATTGCTCTTCAAAGGGATCGGATACTTTTTCAGTAAGGCCCCAATTTGTGTTAGAAAATAAAAATATAATTTTTTGGAAAGTGTCCATCTCCTCTATGTTCTCCTTTTATTTTTTTCTCTCTCTGCAAATTATAAGAAATGAGATTGTTGGCCCGGCTTCTTTTCTCTCTGATCGACGAAAATCGTACTTCAAGACACGTTTCTTATAGACTAATTTTGCGCGACACGCCCTCTATCTTTTATCGCTTTACCTGTTATTCCAAAGTTTTTTGTTAGCGGAAAGGCGCGGATGCAAATGGCAACGTTTCTCATACGAAAAAGTCCTCGATTATCTTTCACATACAATTTTGATGGAGATTTTACTTCTATATCGGACTTTGGTATCTTTATATATATATTTTTTGCTAAATATTAACGTAGATGAAAGTCGGGATGCTAAAGTAGCGCTTGCTTTCATTCGAAATAGCCTATGATCTCTTTCCCTATTTGAATCCCAAATTTAGTGTAAATTGAGATGCGGACGGCATCTTTTTCCAAAGGCTTAAACCCCAGACAGAAATAATACCCTAGCTGTCTTATGGATGTTGTATCTATGGATGGACACGCAAACACGTGACCTTATATTATGTCTAGAATATCTATGCAGTAGTTCTATTTTTGTATTTGAAATTTGAGACGTTTTTCTCTATTTGTTGCTAAGCTTACCCCTTCCTCCAATTGAAGAAATCAGTTGATACCTAGGCCTTGGTTTTAAGGAGAAAATCAGAAAATGTCGATGCGACAGTATTTTTAACTTTTCTTTTTCTCTATTTAATTCCCCGGTGTACCTTTATCGAAAACAGTAAGTCGGTGGTGAAATTTTTTTTTCTTCCATTTTTCATTAAATTTCACTTGAAATTGAGAAATGGAAGAAATTGTTCTCTGAAAAGTTTTCACTTTTTCTTTTGAATCAGAAAGGTTTTTTTTTTTACTTTTTTTTTTATTTGACAAAAGAAGCTCGGATTCAATTCACCAAAAGACTAACGAGGGACTACTTTCTATTCCCACATCGCTTTTCTCTGGATTATTTTACAATTGTTTCTTTAAAAATTGCAATTTTTCAAAACGACAAAAGATTGCAATTTTTTGTTTTAAGTGGATGTGTTATATATTTATATGTATATACATTTTGTTGCTTTAATATAAAATATAGACTAATTTTAATAATTGCATGCAAAATAAATAAATAAATAAAATGGAGGAATACATAATTTTAGTGAGACAAAATTACTGATGCTTTCCATAAGCAGCAAACCACTGAAAAAGTATCATAAATTAAACTAGTACAGGTACAATATTTACCTTTTATTTTAATATACTGGTAATCCACTCAAACACTACATTGCACTACTTTCTACAACTTTTACTGTCAAATTTAATATAGCGTATGAATACACACACGTATATTATACGCGATTCTAGCTAAATGCAAATGTACTTTAAGATAATCCGAAGAAAAAATATAATAAATATACTGGCAACACATTTATTAATATAAGGTAACATAGCTATGGAAAAACGAAACGACACTCTCTCACGTGATACATAATTTAAATGTATACATTTCTATTCCCTCGGGTCCGTTCCCAAAAATGCTCCAGCATATTTTAATAAATCTAATCAAGGAACGTAGCGAGGTATATATATATAGAAAAGTCTTGACTTATTTCTAAATAACGAACGAAGGCTCCTTCTTTCCATAAACGTGAGAAAAAAATTAACATGAAACCTGAGGGGAAATGTTGTTTTTGCTGTCATGGGTTCACTTGTTGATGAAAAAAAAACGCGTTACAATATGGAAAGTACTGTACCTTACCCAGGGATGCAACATAAAGTTCGAATTGTTTTTATTTATTTATTTGTTTGCATGTTTGTTTATGGGTTGCTGTGAATAGTTTGAAATATAACTCGCTATTTTATAAATCTGTTTGAAAGTATATATTTATGGAATATCCCCTTTTGGTGAGTGTGAACGGGGATATAGTTAGGTTAGGCCTTTTTTGCTAGAGGGAATTTATATTGGTTTGAAGTTAATTCTGCCGCTCCAGCTGTTCTCCGTTGGCCAATACACTCTGAATATCTTAAAATGAAGCTTTTTTTTTCTAGTGGCACCTTGCTCGCGCTAAAGTAGCTGACAAAGCAAAAAAAATGTCCCCGCTCTCATCTTGAATCCCCATTCCGGGGATCTACAATTTCTCTACCTTTTCGTCTTCCCCATGCAGTGTTACCTTTTTTTACGCGTTTTTCCCTACTCTTGTAGGGGGAGCGGCTATATGGCTTTTTCCAAGGAAATTTGATTTTTTTCTCGCTTCTACCGTCGCAGATGTCTCGAGTTAATTGATACAGAATCGAAAAGGGGCTTTGCAATTCCTAATGTATTTTATATGTACATTTTTCTTAATCTAATTAATACAGAATATTTAGACATGCCATCGTTTTAGATAACAATTTATTTACTAATTTTAAATTATATTTAAATACTTAATAATAAATTTTAATTATATTCAAGTAATTATTAATTAATCTTAATTATTCAAGTATTTATTAATTAATCTTAATTATTCAAGTATTTATTAATTTATCTTAATTATATTTGAGTATTTTTTTATTAATTCTAATTATTTTTAAATATTTTTTATTGATTTTAAATAGTTTTATTAATTTTAATTATATTTAAATATTTTTATTAATTTTTAATATATTTAAGTATTTATTTATTAATTTTCAACATATTTATGAATATTTAAGCTTCTTATGATCTGATCTAAGGAAGCCAACTTACAGGGGCAAACCTCTCTATGTAATCCCTACCGGCCCCTGTAAAGCGTTCGCCCGCAATACACCGGTGTACGAGACTTTTTGTATTGGAAATGTTTGGCGAAGCTTGTAACAATTAATCGAGCTAATTCCTAGCTGATTAAAGAGGTGGATTTAATTCATTAACTAATTCGGTTATTGATTAAGAGGTGACCCCAGGGAGGGGTTCTGTACCATCTGTTTTTGTAAACGATTTTCGTGACTGCAATATTAATTAGGTTGAGCTGGCTGGCGTAGCGCGTAATGTTACTTTAACACGCCAGGAAGAAGAAAATGGCGGGAGAAAAAAAAGGGGTTACATCTCTTTGGGACTCTTAAGAGAACCCTAGTTTATTCATCCATCCGGATAATTCCAGAACTACTTTTTCCCTCTATTTAAATTTACGCGGTGTATAATTAATCCTTACCTTAAACCCTGGTGCATTTTATAACTGGGCATAAATTTTAGATGGAATAGTTTAGGTACTTAGTTTAAAATTAACGCATGCTCTTTTTAGTTTAAAATGGATGTACGAAAATTTCGTAATGAACTCTTAATATCATTAATACATGGTTTTAATTTATAATCTCGGTTGGGGAATGTGGAAACTTTGTTTAAATTGAAATATTAATTACCTCAACTATTTCATCTATTAAAATTTTCAGCGAGCGCGCGCTTTCCTGGATCTTTATAAGTCACGAGATTCTTCTATTAGGTCGTGTTTACACTTTTAAAAGAGAAAATCTTTTAATATTCTTGACAATCTTTTTCTTTCGTAATATTGTGTGTTGTTTGGAATAGCGCGATAATTCTATATCATTTATCATTTGAGCCCCAACCCCTTTCCCTCACCCATTTTCTTATCTAAACATATTAGAAGTTGGTTGCTAACACGCGATATAAAAATAAAACCAAAAACCTCGCAAAGTTGTCTAATTTAAAAAAGTCAATAACTTTTGAAGGTGATAAATTAAATTTTGGAGGTCATAAGAGGTCATTTGTTTTATATAGAAATGATAAACTACTATATATTTTGTGTTCTTTTTTTCAATTACAGGGTTTTTAACAATTGATCTTTGGATCCTTGCCAAGAACATGACTGGACATCCTTAAATACGTAAGTATATATTTAATTTTATTTATTTTTAATTTTGGGGGGATTTGTTTTAAAATTAACTGACGACTGACAACAAATCCGCAATATTCATTAGCCTTTAATCAGGGATTACTTAAACATAAATATCTTCATTATATTAACCTTTACCGCGGTGCAATGCAATTTCAACAAACTCTATATACGACTTCAGTTGCACCTTTTTGTTCCCTTCTTCTCTTTCAAAATTGCAATTTATTTTTTTTCTTCTAAGGATTACGTGAAAGAAATTGGGGATTTAATATTTTTGTTTTTCGTAGTTTGTACATTTTGTTCGTCGTTGTACTTGTAATGAAGTTAAAGGCGGGAAACATTGAAATATTTCGGTACTTTACGCCTTTTCACGAGTATTCATAGATTAAACTCGAACGAATCTGAAGGAAGGGTTTCGTTATTCGGGAAGAAGAAAAGCAGATTTCAGGGTTGGATGCATGGGTTGTATTTTCTTTTTTTTTTTTTTTTTTTCTTTGGTGGGAAACCGACCCTGGGTTATAGATAGATTGGAAATCACGTGTTCTTTAGGGTAGGTATGAAAAAAAAACTAATTTTCAAGATTTCTTTTGGAGAAAGATATAAAGCTTCCACCTAGGGAGGGTCGTCTTTCTTTTATTTTGTGATCCAGGGCTTATTAAGGATTTACACTCAATATATTATTGCCTTTTTTGACTTCTACCGTCGCTTGTCGGTATAGTCAATTCTTAAAGGGTTATTTATTTTAAAATAATATTATTAAATAAATTATTGTAATTAAACTAATACTTGTGATTCAGAGGAGCTAGGCTAACCGTAGACATTCGTAATATAATCGAGAAACGATCATGGAAAACATAGAGATGAGATTATATGACCACCAAGATAGAATGAAAAACGATCCTTGTTTTTGTTGTCTCGGTATTTGGACTTCTGCTTGGGTGAAGGAGGCTGGATATTTGATGATCTTGGGGATGGAATGGGATGAGGAGTGGATGGCGGAGAGGATGTTTTTGTCGTTTTGGTCTCCGCATCCATTCCTGGCTGTAGCTTCCAATCCAGAACAAATATGGATTAGGAGAAATAAGACAGTCCAAGAAAAAGGATCCTGGATTGAGTAGGGTGTCCAATGAATGCCGATAAATCTTCCATACTCGAGATACGAACGCGAGAAAAATAGGGCCTTTGTCCACCCAGTAAACGCGAATACGGTTTATCATATCCTTGCCGTAATAGAATAAAACCCATTGTAGTTTATACGACATTCGGGCGAACACTATGGACGAACCTTTGGCGCGTGCAATCAATTTGCGCGTGGTGTGGTATCGCCTGTCCGAGGGGTGGGATATAACGCGTAAAGTTTCGATCTGTTTGGTTTTATAAGGAAAAAGACGCGTCGATTATGACCGACTCCTCGTGTCTCGCGCGCGTCCGAGCATGGTCACGAAACAAGGGATATCGCTTACCATTTTTTCTTTTCTTTATCTTTTATTTCCCGCCCTTTCCCCTTAGTATATTTTCCTCTTCACCTCAATCTGGATTAAGGGAAGGGTAAGAACTGTGTCAGTTGGAGTTTACAATGGCGTTAATATTACAAACGACATTACGATTAGCGTATAGGCTAGAGACAAAGTCTGATGACAACAACTTATTGACCAAAGAGATCGTCTCGCGGTATAGAGTCCGTCTCAGTCTAAGAAATATACCCTTTTGTAACTCGGGGATAAGTTTGGGTTTAATGTAAACTCATGTTGAAAAGGGAGTATCTCAGTTTAAGAACGGTCATTCCTTTGGAGTCAATATTGGCGTGGTTCTACTAACTGAATGCTATTACGGATCAGGGCCGGGGAAAATGCAGTTAGATGGGGGATATGTCCGGTTTACGCTTGGCGGAGCGATTTCCTATCTATTTGTATATAGAACTCTTTTTTTCTAGCGGAGTATTATTTATTTATGAAGCTCGGGCAGCGCCTTTTGCACGGTCCAGTCTAGAAACTAGACTTTCCGCGCCGAGTGTCTGATGTCATAAGAATGGAAAGAGGTGACCCGGAATATATGGGGGCGCGCGAAAAGGGCCGGTCCCTATCTCGCGACCCCTTGGACCCCCTTTTTTTCTTTACTTCGCGGTTCCGCCCTTTACTGATTTTCCCACCAACAACCCCTCAGATGCCCAATTCAGAAGGAGACCCACATTTTCGCCCAAGCTATAGCTTATTCTTATTCCATCCCTATCTTGTGCATGCACTGTAGAAGTTGTTCCTAAAAGTTTCAATCCTGGCCTTAAGAAGGTCATAACTTAAAGTTCCACAAAGGTAATCGAGTGTTTCTTTTTTTATGAAATAAACCCGTAATCCCTGGAGTGTACAGGTGTGTTTGTTAAGTCCATCGCAAATTAAGGGGGAGTTTCGACTCAAAATTGCCCAACGAACACAACTCCCTTTAATTTGTAATGAACTTTACAAAAACACCGCAGAATTTCATTTGAATATACTATTTAATTCCTTCAGTAATACAACTGTATTAAAAAAAAAGGTGTAACTTTTAATTGCGGGCTTCTAAACATGAAGGGAAGTCCTTCTGACGTTTAGGGGTGAATATTGAGGTTGACCCGACCTTTATTTGGGTAGCAATGTCTAGCTGTGGTGATGGTTTATTGGTTTTTGGCTTCTTGATGCAACTACCGCATCTTAATTTATTTTTGGGGAATCGAGGAGACTCTGAGAGGGTCCAGGGAGGGAGAGTAAGAGATACGAAAGGCTGGGGGGTTAGCTAATAAGGTTAAATTGAGGCTAAGGGGAAACCGGGATCGTTTAATGATTTTGCAATAACCCCAAATCAGAGATGCGGCTAGCTTTTGTAGCTAAGGCCAATATCTCTCTCTTGGTTTGTCTGCCTGCAGAGAACTAAACTAAGCGTACATACAACTTCGTTAATTCTTTTGTTTCTCTCTTGGAAATGTAACTGAATTCGATTTGGGGGCGTGGTTTCGGGTTTCTAGTATGTACCATCGTGGTGCATGGACTTTAATTGTTAATAATTCTAAAGAAGAATTAAATAATGTTTTGGTCAGGCTGTTGGGAATACCATAATTTTATTTACCTTCATTGAAGATTAATTTCCAATGACCTTGATATACCATAAAATAATACTGATCCTCTTGAAGCCTACAGTCCATAATGGACTTTGAAAATGTAACATTCAATTTCTTCCAAATTGGTTTTGAAACCGAACAGCGTGATTAGGTCGTCTATAAACTGACTGACGTGGGATCGGCAGGGGTTTTTTGGGGGTTTGGAAATTGATAAGAAATAAAAGAGTACGTATCCAGGGTTACAAAACCCCTAGTAGGGTTTTATACGGTAACATCCCTTATCAGCTGGCATATATCCCTACCTACCTACCTCCTAGAGATTAAATTCTCGTTACTCAATAATTCGCCTTGATTATCCCCCCAAACCTCAAAGCCCTCATTTTCTATAGACGTACGTCACTCATAACCCCGCGTTTAAAACCTTTATCAGTTCGGTTACAATGTAACCAATGATGAATTTATTAAAATATGTCCAGTAATATTGAATTTAAAATTGAAAACTATTCATGCTGTTTTCAATTGAACAGGGATTTAGCTGCGTATTCATGGGAAATATGATTTATATTCACTGTTATTAGAGTCGGTTGAGGAGGGTTTAACCTTGTTAAGAGTAATATTGATAGCCTATCCTATAAATTACCTTTCTTGGCTATTAACCAATCAGATCGCTTCTTTTTTCTATACGGTATTGATGCCTTACCTTAGTTTTAAGGGGGTCAACTTCATTTTTTTGACCTTTTTTATTTTCTCTCTCCTGTTCATTATTCATCTTAATAAGTCAATGAAGGTATGTTATACGAAATGGAGTTATCCATTAAGAATTCCACCCACATTTTTGCCTTTTCCGGTATTACATCTAATATTTTAAACATAAATTATATTATCCATCAAAAGAGTTACGTAAGGAAAAATCGAACTAAACCTATCTTAGACTTAAGTTGATTTTCAAACTGGAAAATCAAGTTAAAAGTCAAATTTTCCGTGTAGTAATGGTTAAACTTAGGTTGGGCTTTCTTACGCGGTTTGATTTAAGGTTGAAGAGTTTCTATGATAGCGTGTCTTCTTCGTCGTTGAAGTTTAGTTGGGCCTTGGTCGGTCATCCCCCCCCCCACATAGCCTGATATCATCTTGGGGATGAGCCCCTCAGATAAATGCTCGAGATTCGGTCGCTCCGGTATACTCTCGGTTGGTTGTTCGGACAACGCCTAGAGCGACAAGATAGAGAGGGAACCGACTCACATCGGGTTAAAGGTCATTTGGACAATTAAGGACCACCGTGATGGCCGTCTATAGAAACGACCCCAGCATTATTTGGACAAACCCCCTTTGGCTATTTTGACCATATAGTTTCTAGAAGTTCATGAACTCGAAGTATAAAATTACGAGATTAAAAATAGCTGTTTAATTATTAAGTTCTAAATTTTTCCGTAGATTTCGTATAATTAAATAAATTTTAATATGCCTTAAACTTAATAAATACGTTGACCTGATTTTTGAAAGCGCCATTAGCGGTCTCTGGCGGTAAAACGTGTAAACTCTTTACGCGGAGTTTTCCATCGGGATTAAGCTAATGATCCGAAGCTTACACGTATATATACTTCTAAATTAAGGCTCGCTACGAAAAGTCGCTTTAAAAGTTTTAACAAACTTGGTTTAAAGTCAAAATTTGCCAAAAGTTCCGCCCCCGACCCACTGATGCCCAAAATCTAAATCTCCCTTGGGTCTAACTAGGGCTGTTGATACAGACGTCTAGCCCCGCAGCCCGAACCAAAAATCAGTTTTGGCGTCAAATTTGCACGCGCTAAACGATGTGGAATGTATAGGAAAGTTTACATTAAGGTACTGGGTGAGATATTGGGAGAAAAGGTGCACTATGTAAACTTAAAGGCCTTTACAGACTGTACAACTTTTGACTCAACTAGATGGGTCTTAAAGTTCAGTCAGAACAAATAGGTCAGTGATCAATTTTTAATTTGGTGATTCAACTTGTCCAACTTCTGTTAATCTCACGACCCAAATTGTATACTCAACTCAAGCTTATTCATCTAAATTAGTCAAAAGGTTGTACCGTCTGAACAGGCCTTTATTAGATTTTGAATTCGAGGTTTTAACTGAGTTTTAGTGTTCGAAAAATTATATATTCGAGTTGTATAAATTTTCTTTATTTTCGTTTAATTTATATGCCTATATTTAAATTGTAAGCTAATTCCTATTGTGAAGTTAAAGTGTTAGTGACATAATTTTCGTCATCCACAAACTTAAAATGCGAAAAAAAATCCTTGAAAAATCTAGTTTATTATGATATGTTTACTTTTTATTTGCTTTTGTAGCAACTTATAAAATTGCAATCAAAGTATTGTGTTTGGAATTTATTTTCATTTGATGACGTAGTAAGGAGAAATTTTCTCTCTAGATGGCGCTCCCGTGAAGCCAGTTATTGCTGTTATTGTCTCCGCGTCGCGTTAAGCCTATTTTATTCAGATTCACGCGCGCGGCGTTAGTAGACTCGGGCGCTCGCGCTTGGCTTTTCCGCGAGATGCCGTGAGTGACGTATCAAGGAGAAAAACCCGCCACAAATTTTCTTTTGCCCCCCAAATTTCAAGTTTTCGAGGTGTTGTTTCTGTGTTTTCCCTCATATTTAAATATTTATAAAGCATATTTTTGGAATCAGAAGAGTTTAAACTCTCAAAAAAGTAAGGTTTTCTTTAGATTTGAGATAATTTTTAAACCACGTCGCTATTCCTTTAAGTTATTATTGCATTAGTTTAATTTTAATATCGAAGAATTTTAGATATAAACACAGACTCGATACGAAAGAATACTTTTAAAAACTCGACAATTTATTTTTATATAAATTTGAATGTTTTCAAATTGAAATTTTTTTTACCTTGTTAATTTTAAGAATATTTAGTAATTCTGTAAATCAACGATAGATTTTTGGGAGGATCCAATGTCCTATATTTTAAAATAGTCTATGAAATGAACAATATATTTTTATATAGTCCATTCACAATCGTAAGAAATCATTTTATTTATAACAAGTTATAAATTCAACAGAATTGCGAATACAAAAGGAAAGGGTTGAAACAAAGCAAACGACTATTTATTCATGCCAAAAACGAATAGGGTGGGAACCGAAAAACACATAAAAAAATGGAAACAAAAACACAAGAAAACCGTACGATCTAAAGTTGGGGGGATCGAGAGAAAAAAAAGGAAATCGATTTATCGATCGGAGTACGGATTTTTCCGTTTCGATATTTTTCGTACGATACCGTCGGATATTAAATTTTAATGGTAAATTAATGATGTAGTATTTTTTAAAACATCAGCTTCCCCTTCCCTCCCCCCGCCCTTAACGGATGTCAACTCAAATATAGGAAAAGATAGTTCAATATGAAAGCGCATATATGGTTTGAATTCGTAATGTTAAATGTCGTAAAAAGGAATATCGTGTATGTACTATCAAGTGCGCCTCACATCGACCGTCGACGAGTCGCGAGTATCGACGAATTTCTATTTATCCAAAACAAAGGTCACTTTAATTTTAAAAATCGATTTTGTGTAAACTTTATTATTATTTTATTTAGGAAAAACATTATAATATTTAAAAATGTTCTGTTAAATATTAATTTAATTTTAAACTTGGCATGGGTTAGCAGCTTCTTTGTTTTGGACGTGGGTTACTGCAGGCTAAATTCAAAGAAATAGAATAGTACAGTTCAGTTCTTCGACCAGCTGTATTAATTAACTTATGGTGAACGCCAAAATTTTGCTTATTCTCGCAAGTCTGCTTCGTTCATTTTGAGAGAAATATTTTTCGAGCTGACTTGACGGATTCGATTTCAGTTCCGCGGTTCAAAAACTCGATTCAACTTTTAAATTTTTTTCTTTTTTACTTCTCTTCTTTTTATTCGTCTTTTTCTTTTAACTGAATTCTTAGAAATAGATTAACTTTAAAGTTATACTGTATATTTAATCGTGTTCTAAAATTTAATTCAACTCCATCCTTCTTTGGGTATTAATTCACAGATAATTACAATTTTTGTTCAATTATTTCCAATTAATATATTTCTGATTGCACTTTAATTTTTCGCTAAGCTTTCTTTGGTGGTCATTTTAAAAATACTTCTAGCGGAAATTTCAAATGGTTAACTTTTTTTTTATTCTTACAAGGCTTAATTAGCAAAAAAATCTAATCTTTTTTTATTTCGGCTAATACTTCTTGCGAGGGAGTTGAATTTAATTCTAGCAGACGTTAACCTTTTATTTCAATTTGTATTAAAAAAATTTAATGAGAAATTAAGCCTTAAATGGCATATATTTAATATAAATTAATTTAAATTCATGAAATAACCCTTCTTCTCCAAACTACAGGAATATATAAAACATAGCCAAGACATATGGTTGGTATATAAATAATAGATTACTGAAGCCATTATTCTCCTTATTTTCGTTTTTTGGTAACTAATATTCTGATACCGTTTAATTAATGTTCATGTCAGTACCACCCGTTATCGCCTACGTATGTTCATTTACCCCAGTTAATGCATTTAAAGCCATATAGGTACCATATACCCATAACCATACCTCACATCCCCCCGTTTCCACTTCATTCACGAGCTGCACTCGCACTCTTTATTCCACGCGCTGCATTTTTTATTGGATGTATTTATATAATCCGCACGCGCCTTACTTTGCACTACTGTTAAAGGCTAGGCTTTCTGGTATAATTTAGGGACAAGTGATACGGAATTAGGATCAGACGTTATCAAACATAGGAAAGAAATAATTGCGCACAAAATAAAAGAGAAAGAGAACGAGAGAGATCTGTTTTTGGTCATTACTAGGCTTCCCCGCCTTAGATAGTATTAAAAGAAGACCCGGTGAAGTATATTTATATATATATACTAGGGATGTTATTGTACTATTTATCAGAAGCTCATAATCTGGAGTAGCCTGGACTTATTTAGAATTATTGGTTTTAGTTTGGTATTTATTTAAGGAAAGAAAAAATTGAGATTGAGTTCATGAAATATGAAGCTGTATTATTGTGTTTATACACATAAATAAATGGAGGAGCTCCTTCAAGTTAGGTACTTCTGTTAATAAAGGAAGGTCTAGACTTATATTACTTTAGTAAATTGTTATTTTTTCTTTTTTTTGTTGTTAGTTGGGTTTCGTTCGCTATCACAAGTTGTTTGGTATAACAAAGGGCAGAGCTTGCGAGCTGCCCGACTTAGTTCTTATCTCTTCCGCTGTTATTTCGTTTTTAGTCTTATTTTTAGCGTTGTTTGCCACTCAGAAAACATTCTTTTTTATATCGTCGCGTTAATAATTTACTATCACCAGCGAGACATAAAACACGGATATTTACCAAAGATAAATAATATAAAATGTAATCTTGTTTGCAGGTAACGGAACCCTATTTAATTAGATATCAATTTTAACTTGGTTAAGAGAAAATTAATGTAAAAATAAAAGCACATGGTTATGGGGGTCCTTTAAGTTGAAAAGGCCAATTCGTTTGACATCTTGCAAAGAGAAAGAGGAAGAGAAAAGGCTAAGCCTTTGCTCTCTCTCTTTTGCAGCAGCTTTAACTATGGTACGCATCGATCGTATACTAAGTTTTCCACGCTTTCCATGGATCACTCGGAATAACCTCTAACCAGGAGCCGCCTCTCTCTCTCTCTCTCTTGCTCTTTGCGCGGGAAATTTCTATATAGGAGTATTTTTCCCGCTCTTTTCTCCCGCCAAAGTGCACCACGCGCCACCACGTGCTAGCCCTTTTACCTATATGGACGTATAGTTCGCGCAAACTTATATACCAAAGGATGGTTGGTGGAGAGCTCGAGCGGGAAACAGCTGTCTCGCGTCTAATTCATTAGCGGCCGTCCGTCCGTCCCTGGTTCCTAGATTGTACGCGTAGAAGCTAGCTAGAAGTAAATTGAAATTAGATAACGGTCTAAGCTACATAGCTCGAGCTCTGAGAGAGTACGACCCGCCTACTTTTCCCGCGCTTTTAGTTTTGACCTGACCTTTACCAAACTGAGTAGTTCAAAATGGCCGACGACGACGATGTATGGGAGATTTTTTTTAAAAAAAAGGGGGGGGGGTGAATTCGATCGTAGTTTGAAATTAAATAGCTGATTTTGATTTATTGGAAAGATACTGGTATTTTTTTTGGCCCCCCTCTCGCTTTGAAGGTTTAAGTATTGGATTTTTTTGTATTTAGGGGGCTTCCTACCCCTTCAAACCCCTCCCCCGACTACCTTTATTCTAGGATTAATTAGGACGTGCCTTGAATTTAAGGGGCGACAATTTTAACAGGATTGTGTGGGGGGGGAGGAATTTTTAATGAAATACCCTCAACGACGACGTAGATGCAAAAGGGGTTTTGGGGTTGGGGGCTCAAGCCTCTTTTCTAATTAACATTGGGGTTAAGCTTTATACTTCCATCGAACTAGTTTAAATATCAAGGCAGGGCGTTTTAAAATTTTCTGGTTAAAAAAATATATAATTGAGGTGAAGGCGGATGAATACACAATATATATACAAAAGAAAGTAGTTCATTTAGTTTAAATTATTAGTTAAGTTTTGATGAAACACACTTGATATTTATGAATAAATAAAATTATGTTTCTGGTTATTTTATTTCTCTTTCAATTTCTCTTGATTAAGTTTAATATCGGGGGAATATGCCCCCTCGAAAGACTTAGTTTTAATTTATGGAGTAGAATTTCAAATTAGACGTTATAGTAGAACAAAAGCTTTTAGGTAAATTATATAACTAATTAACTGCACCGTAGCTTATTAGCCTTAACAGCTAAGTCTGGCACACCCTAACTCTTATTGCATAAATTAAGGACCAACTAGAATTTCGACATATTTGCATAATTACCGTATACCCGGAAACACGAAAACCCCTTTTCTCCCCCCTCCCCCCGAATTAAGTTGAAGTATACCACGCGTGTCACAACTTGTGGATGTTAACTCAAAGTTTAATAATATACCAAAAAGAGACGTATTTAGTGTTGAACCCCTCGAATAGAATTTTTTCTTTCTTTTTTAATTTTGGTCGACGTTATTAGAGAAGATATTTTTTTCTGGTCTATCCGGCTAATTAAACCCCAGAACCAGAGAATTTTCTCTCCCGATCTTTCTAGACTGGAGTAGTTCATTGGGGGGTTATGCCCCCGGGGTTTTTTCCCTTCTATCTCTCTAACATATCTTTCTAATCATCTTTTACGGATGCTTTTTATCTCCAGAAAACCCTCCCTCATCTCCCTCCTCCTGATCTCGTCTCACCCATGAATTCCGCTTCATCGGTCCATGCATAATTTTCTGCCAATTTTATCTTCTTGATTCTGTATAAGGCTTAACCAAGGCCTAACCATTTTGTTGGGGTATCCAACCGAGGCTTAAGAGCGTGATTGAAGTTATCTTTTGATTTTTTTTTCTTTCAATCATTAATTCCAATGTTATAGGATTTAATTAATCTTATTATCCGATTTCAATGAAATTTAAACTATAATCTGATTATATAAAGTTCGGTTATCAAGGGATTTAATATTGAAAACTTATAGTTAAACGTAGAACTTTTCAAATTATTTTTGTTTAAATGTAAACCTAAATAACCAAATCCAGCTGGCGTAGTAATACAAAATAGCTGTTAAAAATAGTACACGTGTGATAAACTGTATCAAAAATAGTTCGGCAATTTTCTTTACGTTGGAGGATTACAACTTAAAAAGAAAAGAAGAAAAATAGAAGAAAAAACCAGGGAAAAACATTTGCTAAGCCTTTTTCGAAGGCCAATCACCATTATATACGTCTATCTTTCAAACCCCCCCCTTGAATCAAACCCCCTTCAGGTACATCAGCTAGTGTAAAAAAAGAAGATATAGGGGGCTATAGCCCCTACGAAACGAACGCGAATCCCCAACGGGAGTAAAACGGTTTCGAATCGAATTTCGTTCCTTCTCTTATCAGCGAGAAACGAAGAAGAACCCCCCCAACCAACCAAAGACAGCACGCGACTCAATCTAAACCCCCCCCTTTAAAGGGAGTATGAAAACCCCAAAAGATAATTCAAATATTTTTTATTTCTAACGCCTGATGTGTTACTTCACCCTTGAACATTTTTGTATTGCGTGATAAACATTTCTACAGGGGCTATGGGAAATTACATAGAGATGAGAACCCCTAAATGTTGGCTTTTCCCGATTACCAAAAAATTCATTTTAAATATAAAAATTATGTTACTATTTATATTTATTCAATATTATTTATGTTTTTTTGTATTTTACACAATTTATCTTTCCTTTAAAATAAAATAGTGGGTATAAAATTCGCTGTTGGGAAAGGGGGAATCGGAGAAATGGGGAAGTTCGCTCTTCCCCCTCAAAATTGAGGTCGGATTCAATTTTAATTTGGAAATAAGTATCCAATCGGATGTTTTCTTCGATTTATATCTTAGATAGCGAAAACGAATCAGAGAAAATTCGGCAAAGGGGAGAAAGAAAAAGTTTATCGGTTTGTGGGGTCGGCTTTTTTTTTTTTTGGAAAAAACGTACATGCTGTATAGGAACCATCGGAGCGGGTTACAAATGATACCCAAGCCAAAAAAACCGACTCTCTCTCTTTCTCTCTCTCTCTATCTCTCTCTCTCCTAGGAGAGAAATGTTACTGGTTCATTTCAACCATACGCTGAGAAGGTATCTATCCTGGGTTTCGATCATATTGTAGTTTTAATATGGGATGAACTCCGCCGTACGATTTTACAGTCTTAGGTTGTACAAATTTCTAGGCAAAATTCTCGATTTTATTTTTTCTTTACTAAGATAGTGTATATTTTTGGTCAGCGTAACCTGAGATTGACTGAATGTAAAAGGTATATTACCCCCCGCCTTTCTTAATAATGCTAACTTACCCTGACATACTTGAGGTAAAAAAAACCCAAGGTTTTCTTTCTTCTGTAGAGAATAAATTCAATGTTTACAAGAATATTACAAATTCCTTTTAAACATATGGGACAAAACACTCCCATAAAGAGAAAAAAATAAGATAATTCAATTTATGAAGCGTACGTCAACCTTTATTTCTGTATTTAAGCTAATATTCATGCAAGGATTAGAATTAATTCCTGTATAAAAGAGGCAGATGCTTACACGCAGAAAAGGAGGATGGTGGTGTTGGTGGTGGTGTATTTTGTAGCCCGTTCCTAAACACCCCCCTGGGTTTCCATCCCCCCTCCGTAAGATAGAAGAACCCCCTTAGCTGTAACAACTCATGGATGTAATAGCCGCTCCTCGGATCTCCAAATCTTTCTCTCTATCCCAAAAGGAACCGAGATAAAAAAAAGTGTCGCGGGCCTCGGCCAAGCCAAAAGCAATCGAAACTTTTTTCCAGCAAACTCGGCGAAAAGCTTCCGCAGCTCATTATCTAAAAAAGCCCTCCTCGCCCTCCCCTACCAGGAAAAAAGGGAAAACTGAGGAAGGTTAGGTTTACCTATAGTTTACGTAGTCAGCGCTCGTAGCGGCCAATCCCCGAATTATTTCCTTGAAAAACTCCAAAGAAACAGAAGATAAAAAAAAAATGAAAATGATTGGGTAGCAGCTCCAACTAACGAAGTTCATTCAATCCTAGTTATGTCAAATAGGCTTAGATTTAATTTTATTTATTTATTGATAATAGACCAATTTCAGAGTTGGAATAAGTCAAACGAAGCCCAAATTTAAGGCCTCGTAGAGACAATTGAAATATTTTTATGATTGTTAGTTTTAATTCACAACTAAATCAGCTCGAATAGAAATTACGATCGTGTATTTATGGCGTAGTGAGCAACGCGTGTACCACTCATAGTTATGCAGAGAGCAATAAAGAATAACTATTCATGTTGGATCAGTACATCCACAATGCGACTGCGTCCGCTGAAAGGAATGCCAGTAACCCTGGCACGAGTTTTAGTCATTTGCAACCAAATTTCAACTTTTTAGTAAAGGAACCTCATGTCGTAGGTCAATTTGGTCTACTATAGGTCCCTGTTCCAACGTTTTCGTCGTAAAAAGGGACCCCCACTTTGAAAAAGATGTCCTAGCTGAATTTTAATAGCTTCTAGGTCCAAGAATCTTTTTGGTCTACCGTGTCTAGTATTCCACATGAAGGACCAAATGTTTTCCTATTTTCTCTGGAAGAGGTTTCAGGGGGTTTTCTGTGTTGGGAGTTGTGAGAAAATACAAGAGAGCAATAATGTTTCACCCACGTTTCGATCCCTTAGGCCTCTTTCTATCCCTCCCCTCCCCTATCCCGAATCATCTTCTTGGTTGAATTTACGGTTATTTTTCTTGAACCCACCCCATGCACCCACCCGCCTTTGAATCTATCTTCGGCGTATCAAAATAAAAACGCCCCCGCGCACCGTTTCGCGGAGAGAGCTTTTTCCCGCCAAAAGCAAATCTACAATTGAAATCATTTTTAGTCTAGGCTGAGACCTTACCCGGCATGCACCGCTCTCGAGCTTGCTTTTATCCATAAATAAATCGTTCCGAATCGGTCGGCCTTCGTTCGTCTTATCATCAGATCCACCTAGCCAACCGATATTGAATAAAAATGGAAATATAGTCTTTGAGTGGTTTGGAAGACGTCCCAATTTCCATAGAAAACCCCCGCTTTCTCTATGGAAATTTTAGGTTGTTTCTAAGATTGCGTTTTTAGACTAGCAGCCCCTGGTAGTACGTTTCCAAAGGAAAAATCTACCCGAAATTATTTTTAGTAATAGTTTTTTTTACGTTGAATTTGTACCTATTACTTCTTTAAATATAGTTATACTAAACCTTTGAATCTGGTTTCAACTTAAGGTGAGAAAAGTATATAAACACATTGACACGAATATTGGTCTGTTTCGGGTTCTTTCAATTGGTTTGTTCGCGGTGGTTTTATGAATGAAGTATTTTAATTTCCATATTGCATTTCTCTTACCCTCGCTTGGCTTTATTACCTCATGGTACGCGATGGATTCCCTATATATTTGACAGTACAGGGGGGCAACAATATACCCAAAAGAAATAGGGTTTATCGGGGGGATATGCTCCCACCCCCCTTTGATCGTTATACTGGGTGGGTAGCATCAATCTTGTAGTGACAGGGGAGGAATTGGCATTTTCTTAGTGGGGTTCTCTGTAGCCCCAAAGTTTTCTAGTTACATGAAAGACGTTTTCCCCATGGTATTATCTTTCTCGCAGTCGGTTTGATTTTTTCTTTCTTTCTATGCAAAAGCGGTTTTATTTTAGCCAACCAAGACCACCCGAAGTATTTGAAAGAAAAGAAAAAAACATGAAAAATAATTAAATTTAAATTTAATCAAGTTCAAGAAGTTAAAAAGATAAAATTGTCTTTCCATCTATTGGAATTGAACTAATAAACTGAAAGGCAGGGAGTAAGAAACACGGGCAAACGATTAAACTTTTAACTTTTGGACTTAAATCAAAAAATAAACCCGTAACGCTCTTAACAACACGCGCGACAAGCCCTTTGACCTTTCGCGAGTGGATAACTTAGCCTGAAAAGGTTGAAAACAGCTTAAAGGCATTACCCATGCGGACAAAACCTTGAAACAAAGACATTGTTTACAATGCGTTGTTATACTCAAATACCGTTTGGGAGGATGAAGGGTTAAGTCACGAGGTCGGTACTGAATGCTCAGTCCAATGCTCAGTCATCTAGGAAGAGGTTGGCTTTATAACCTCTAGATCTGTAAAAGACGCGCGACGACGCGCTATTTGATGAGAGGTGGAGAAATTAGGCTTAGGAGTTGATGCGCTTCAGAAAGCTTCGATCCGTGAACTAATTGGGTTATCGAGCCCCTTCAATTTCAACCAGCTGATTCAAAACTAGTGGTGGTGGTATTAAGACCCCTCCCCCTAAACCTTATTCCGCCATTGTTTAAATTTATACAATAGATTCCCAAGTTTTTTTTGTCGGCTGCGAATTAGCGAAGGGCTTATTCAAACGCGGTGATGACTTCAATATTGTCGAGTTTGCATTATAAGAGAGGACGCACCGAGATTGGCCTCATTAAAGATCCTTAATGTCTTTCATTGTCCCTTAGTTCATCCCATTCTCAATGCGCAACGCGACTTTGAACTCTACATGGATACGTATCATCCGAAACTCACGTTTTGAAGCAAACTTAACATATCCCAAGTTATTTGTTGAATGCACAATTTTCTCCCTGTGATTTACTTCAGGTTGGTGCTATGTTTACCCTATTTTGTCGTCGGTCGCATTGGTAGGTTAGGTTAGTTAGTTGGATTGCATCTCTAGATTTATTCATAGCTGAATGACCCGGGCATTTTTACTAAAGGGATGGTTGGTCAAAGACAATTAAAGTTTGCGAGCCCCGGAGATATCCTATAATATAGGATTCTATGAAATATTCCTCGTGCTTGTATAGGCAAACCGAACCCTTGTCTTATGTCCTAACTCTTTCCATGCAGGAACCAGGATGGACCCTGGGGCTTTAATATGCCAACGTTAGGACTAATTTGGTGTGGGAGGTGGTCTCTTTGCTCCTTCCCCGGATGTAGCTTCCAGTCATTTTAGGCCCGGGTTCGCGTGTACACTCGCTTTGTCTATTATATTACCACCGTCCAATCTTCTCTTTTCACCCAAAAGATTCTCACGGGCAAAAGGGTTAGATTGCCAACGTGAATTTGATTAACGTATTGATGAATATTTAATAATTTATGGTTGTGGTTTCTTCCTTCAACTAGGAGTAATAATTATTACTTGGAACTGGATACGAAAAATATAGTATATTTTGTTTAAAACTTAATTGGAGTAAGCTAGTATTTTTTCCTGGTACAGGATATGAAGCTTTCTGATGCGTTAGAATATAAATGTAGTAGACATTTCTTGATCCATCCTTTGTAGATTGGGATAAATCAGATTCCTGGAGAGATGTTTTACATTCTTGTACTAGTCTCTGTCTATGCAACGTACACCTTTTGTAGTATTTTGGTTATCATATATCCCCTCGTGGCTAAATGTGGTGGTTTCATATATTTTGAAGTGAAGTCATCAGGTTGATTGTGTTGTGTTTACCATACTTAAGTATGTTGATTTTGTTATATATATATATATATTTATCTGGAGTTAATTAGAATATATGTGGATTGGTATTTATCCGAAGTGCCATCTCATTTGGTCATACTTGAAAATAAACCCTTCGATATGAATAATTAATTATATTTAATGTAAATATATTATATTTTAGTTTGGGTGAGTGCCTGATTCCGGAAGAATATTGTGAAGATTAGTTTCTGGGATCGAGTTTTAATTTAATTTATTTTTGATAAATAATTAACGATTGTTGATACTTCAAATCTAATCAATTTTATTGCTTTGAGGTCCCTCATTAAAAAATTATGCTTTTTACTTCAAAATTAAAAATTTATCCAATGTTGAATTTCTCTATCTCTCTGGGAAAGAAAATACTTTATATTCATGCCCCAGTTCTATCATGGAGCGACTGCGCGGTGGCCGAGTACTGGAAGTGGAATTGTCAATACTCCGATGAAAGGTTTAGCTACCGTTCTAGTCCGTATTAGAATTTGGAGTGTATGGTAAGGGGGGGGGGGCAAAGCCTTTTTGCCCAAAAAATAAAAATAAAATATGAAAAAGTGGGTCCAGAAATTTTCCCGGGGCTGCATCAGCTTCATTGCTTATGTATGTTGTTTCCCTCCCTTACTCCTCTCCATCCTGTCTCTTACAATCCTCTCTCTTTTCTCTTCCTCCTCCTCCTCATCTTCTTCTTCTCTCTTTGAGGATGCGGGATTCTCTTATATATTGAAAGATGCGAGCGCGTGGTGCTATAGTTACGCCGGAAACGCCGGCTCCGACTTTTATATTTCCTTCATCTTGAGCTTCCTTTATTCCCGAATGAAATCCCCCGCGACGCGTCTATAAAGGCGCGTTCACACTGGGTACCCAATATCATCCCTAATATGTTTATATATCTTGCCACATTTTTGATGATATTTTTACCGTCTCTTAAGGCTTAGTTCATTTTCACCGCAATCTTTTTCTTTCATATATTCCCCGAAGATGTTTCGAAACGTCTTTGAAAATATATTTTTGAGAATTTTATTTATTTAGGAAGAAATTAAAAAATAAATAAATAAATAAATAAATAAATAAATAAGAATTTAAGGGTTTGTTTTAAAACTTTCTTGCACCGATCTCGGTTTATATTCGTAACAGTTCGAGTTTCATTCCTTTGGGGACATAGCAACGTGCTTAAATATTTATTTTCCTCAAAGTTCTAGACTATTTTTAGTGAATTTTATATCTAGACGAGAAAAATGTTTAAATAAAATTTTCTGACAAGGTTTGAAATATTGTACGAATTCCCTAGTCTATATTCCTATTCCCTCGAAGGTAAATTGTTTAAGTTATTCACACATATTGACTCTGAGTAGTTTGATATTTAAGAAATATTTCGTCTCCATATTCTGTTTATTCTTGAATTTTAAATTTACTTTTGAATAGTTGATTGAAATTTAATTTCACTATTTAACTTTCACATTTTAAGAAATCGCTTCAGGGATCTCGGATTTCAAATATTTACTCTGAATTTTGATCTCTAAATATATAGTAGACTAAATTTAATAAAACTCGGCAATATTTCAGGTCTATATTTTTCAAGGTGCTAAGTAACTATGGTTTCCACCGGGGAAAACATCGCCGAAACGTTTATCAGATTATGTTACATCTTTTAAAGAAAATTGTATTATTTCTCTCTCTCTCTGACATCGTCACTTGACAGTAAATTGAAAGGTGGGTCCTCCCCTCGTATCTCACTCTTAGTTAAGTCAGGCGATGAGGACAAATGAAATTGTTCCTTTATTTCATTTGGAAATGTAACTAGACTCGAGACAAGAAAGCTTCGAATTCGTAAATGGGGTTATAGCATCCAAACGCCAGGCGTCACCTTTTATTTTTAAAACTCTCTGAACCCCCAAACCCCCGCTCCCACGTTAACGTCTGGTCTGACAAGTCCCCCCCCCACCAACGCGGCCACTAAATTTAAATTACATTTTCTCTAGCTTGTATTTTCCTTGGTACAAAAAACTCTAAATATTGTATCCGGTTATAAAATGAAATTTAGGAGAAAACATTCTCTTATAAGTTTGACACTAAAGTTTTCCCGACTTGGAGATAATCCATTTTCGCATCGAGGTTTTTGAATATTTAAAGGCGAGGGAAAGTTTAAAGTAAAGATAAAACTTAAAAGTTAAGCCTCGGTGAAAAATATTTTAATCCTTAAAATATTTACAAAATATTTTTATTATAAAGTTTCATATTTTAAAAAAAAAAGTTTGTTTTTAAATTTATTCTGATTTAAGAGGCAGAGCCGTTGAAGCGTAAATTCTATTACTGACGCGGTTCCCGTAATGGACCAATGGCGTGGAGGTTTTCTTTTCCTATTCTGTGTTGGTTTATGTTAATCTCATCGTACGTTCACTTTCTTTCAAGTAATAGAGATATTCGGGAATTGTGTAAGAAGATTTTAACGAGTCTAGCCGCCTCGCATTCATTAAATCATTCCGTATGAACAGCCGCGCTCGCGCTCTTTCCCGGGTTTATCCGCGTGCGAGGTGTCGGATACTTGAATTAAATTCCTCGTGTATTGTAAGGAAAAATAATAAATTAAACTTGTGAGCTCAATAAATTAAATGAATACACTTTCATCTCGAATTTACAGTACAGTATAGATTAATGATATAGAGTATTAAGTATCCGACTCCTTTAATAAACGGGGGGGAGGGATTCGGGTTCAATTTCGGAAGCCGAGCGAGAATTCTGGTTAGGTCCGTGCTTCCGGTTGGCCTCTGTAAGCGGATAGAAGATGGCGCCCGACTCCATATATATAAAAAAAAAGAAATAAAGTACGTGGAAAGAAAAACTAGGGCGGAATATTGATGACTTGATCAGCTTTTTGACGATGCTTCGCTTCCAAGTTTCTCTTGGCCTCTTCGACTTTGGTGAAGGTCTATTCTTATCAGTCAGTCAATATCGATCGTAGTTTCTACTATCTTTAAGCCTCTTTCAAAGAAGATCAAGATTTACTTACTAGACCTACAACCCCTGAAAAGAAAAAGAATTAAGATAGCTAGCTACCTTTTGAGATACAAATTATTACAGTTAATCTATTGGAGATTAATTTTATTTATTTATTATAATAATATTCATTGTATAAATGATTTAATTCATGGATACGATTTTCTGGTTGGATTTTTTAGAAGCTTAAGAATCGTATTAATGAATAGAGATTTCTTTTGTCTCTCTTGCTTTTGAAGCTAGGTTAGCTATCCATGAGTTGTCGATAAGTTAGGATGTGTGATGGTTGGTTGTAATGTAGGTCAAACCAACCGATAGTTGATGAACCTTCAACTTCTTTTTTGGGGGGTTCTAATCCATTCTTAGGAGAGCTTGGAACTCCTTTAGAAATTCGATTAACCAACCGTGTGGGCCATGGAAACCTGACACCAAGTTTAGTTAGGGGTTTTTCTGAATTAATGTCCGAGTTTGCCAATAAAGGCCATACCATCCCTAGAATGATTACAACTTGATTAACTGCGATTATGATTGAAGTATGATGGGGCTTCTTTTGGGGGGGGGGTTAAAATGATGAATGTTCTATATTTTTCTGGGAATGTTCTACATCACGTTAAACCCGGAAGTATAGTTCTACTTTAGACGATTGAGTAAGTTTTTTTATCTTATGGTTTCTGACTCTGAACGAACGAATTGATTTGGGAATTTGGGTTCTTGAATTTATCTTTTTCCTTTCTTTTTTTTTTGTGCAGTCGTTTCCTTTCTTGTTGGCTTTAAAAAAGTTTTAATTTCCTTTTTGAGTCTTAACTTTTTTTTTTTGGGTGTATAGGGGACCTTCTTTCGCTTTCTCTCTCTCTGAACACCAGGCAGATTGGAATAAAGAGTAATTTTTTATCATTAAGAAGAATGTTGTAATTGAAGACAGGTCCCAGAAAAATCTAGATAAAAGGTTTTCAATTTAGTAGGGGGGTTTTTTTTGGTTAATTCTCAGTGCAATTTTTTGTGGCGAAATGAAGACTACCTTGTAGTTGTAAAAATCCCATTTAAACCCTTTTTTTCAATCGAATGTTCACGCTAAAACATTAAATTAAACTTAACGCGCGTAGGCCTACTTAATCAAACAGAATTAAACTAAATTCTGTAGCTGTTTTCTTAAAGATTCTACTAGACTCATATTGATTGCTACTTGAAAATCATGCAGCTTTTGGGGGTAAAAAAGTAATCCTAAACAGGTACAAAATATTCGGGCATGGGGATGAAAAAAGAGAGATACCGGTGATCTTGCGCCTCCCATCAACGGAAACCGGAAGTCGGGTCCTTCTCATTACCGGTCCCGAAAGGATAAGATTCATTCCATTAAGCGCGTTTAAACTGTCTACATTATTTATGAAGAAACTAAAGTCGCTTTTTATAAGAGTGTTGAAAAGATTTTGGTAAGAGGCCAACCTGCCCGGGATATCCTGCTCGCTATTGTATCTTCGGAGAGATGGATGCATCGCCGCCATGAAGAAAAAGGCGACCCTTTCTTCTAATGATGATAGTTTCGACCCAGTTTTTCATCTCCTACTATCTTCATCCTCCTTGCATCCATCTTCTCTCTCCCTAAAAGATAAAAGGGATATCCTTCAGATACTGAAGGGAATTTGAATCTTTTAAAGGGAAAGTATAGCTGTTTATTTATTTATTTATTTGAGAGTAACGTGAGGTGTAGGTCGTTGGCTTAGTTACAACCTCAGTTGGTGCAGTCTTAGTGACATGGACAACAACCACAAAATGCAATTATGAAATTATGTACTTGCACTATCTTTACGGTGTCAGTATCCCTTTGAAATTCATTCGAATTGAGATGGGATGAATCCTTTTTGGAAAAGGCCTGGTGAATTTTGTGGGCAGAGGTTACATCATAAGGCCTTAAGTAAAATTATTTATTTATTAGCTAAAATAATCACCGAGGACTCCAACTAATTTTTCTAATTAGGACTGCGTGGTAATAAGCAATTACTTTTTTTGGAATTTTTGTCGCTAAGGAGAATCTCAGGGCCTGGGATATATTTAGAAACAGTAGATAGCCAGATTTCTCCAATATACAGAAGATTCGAAAACCCATTTAGTAAAAAGGTTTGATGGGGAGATTCACCCCACGGTTTGCACTCGGATTTACATAAAGAAAACATTCAGAATAATACGTATTTCTTAGAATTATTTGGAAAAGTCCCTCGCCCCACCCTGAAGCACGATTTTATTTTAAAGTTTTGTAAAAAAAATATATGTATATATGCATATATTGATTTTATTCCGTAACATCAAACAATCTAGTAAGGGGTTCGATTTAATGTATTTTCTATAGGGATTTTAAACCATATTCAGATTGCATCTATCTATGATCGATTGTTTACCGATACAATTTAAATAAAACGAAAACCGTGGAGGTTTTAGTACAGTACATCCAAGTTATGAACTTTAACGTATTTCTTTGCAAATAAATTACTTAAGCTTGAATACAAATCATCCTGGTTTAGAATTAAGGGGTGCAGTTCGCGCGTTAATTATTCCAATTTCTGGGGATTCAAATTACCAAAACCGGAACTAACAAATCATTTGGGGTCCCCGTGGCAGTTTGCAAATGGTATAGTAATAGTAACCCACCACCACCGGAAACACGTAATAACACGTGTAATAAATCCAGGATGTCACATCGAAAGGAAAAGGAGGAGGGAAATATATATACTCCCGAATTAACTTACAAATAATTTATAGAATTCCATTACACATTGCGCGAATTACTTCAAATGACATTCTGTTTATGTCTGTGCCGTCTTCAAGAAGAATATTGTAATGAAGGGAATTGAGGCCTAAACCCGTTCCTTTTTGGTATAATCATAAGTTTATAAGATATGCTCCATAAGTATGACATTACCTATACTTTGTAATGCTTACTTACAGCTCGAGCTAGTTCGAGAACGACGGAAGCGAGTATTGAAGTCCTACACTCGGTGGTTAATTTTGCAGGACTTCCATCTAGGTCCTATTTAGTCTGTGCTAAGCCTTTGACAGCGCCAGCTCACCAGGCGTCGCTTTACCTCGAATCTAAGCTTTCAATAACCTTAAACGAGTGACAAACTTATGGGAGGAACATATCTTATGAACTTATGTTATAATAAAATTCATTTCAGTTTGATATAGTTGGTGATAGGTAACAAATTTTAATTACTATAATCATATCGACTTAATTTACTTTCATTGGTTGGTGTTAAGACTCGGTTCAGTTTGGTAAGGTTTCTGGACTGTCAAAGGCACGCGTGTGTGTAGAAGAGTATAAGGTCTCAGTTCCCGCGTTTAATGTATACTGACTGAAAATGAGATTATATTAGCGGTCGTACGCCGGACGTTGAAAGGACCAATATAGTAGCTCCTCGCAGTATATATAAACCCTTTCCTTTTGAAAAGCCGCCGCTATGAGTCTCTCTCTTGGGCATACGCCACGCTGGTCCCTCGCGTCAATACAGCCTAACAATTGATGTGTCAAGTTGAACCAGAAGTTTATAAACTAGTAGCGAGTTGGAGCTAATTTTAGAACGGTTCCCGAAAGTTACCCAAATTATTGGTACCCGCAGTCCCAGCAAATTTTGGCCTCGAAAACGAGGTTATCGTACGCTAAACTTCAATCTACTTCTGGTTTCACCTCGAACCACACCTTTCGGTGGATTTTACCATCGAAGCTAAATCTCATTTCACTTTCCCGCCAAGTTGTCGTTGACGTTCTGAGGTCTTAGCGCCTTCATGGGCCTCCATTTAGAAATAAGCTGGACGCGTGCGCGCGGTGACACGATCCAAACCTTAATCCCATCTCTATGGACCACTGGAAGACTCGGAGAGAAAGAGAGGGAAAGCCCCCCTGTATTCCGACTCCGCATCCTGGTCGCTTTTATTTGGTAAACAAAGAGATGGAAAAGCTTCTTAATGGGCAAGTTTTGGGTTCACGCGCCTGCCTACATATCGTTTTCAAGCTTAAGTTTATACCATGGGATAAAGCAGGGAATCGTTAGTTTTCCAGCTAATTCGATTTCAAGTAGGGTTTAGCATTAGTACGAAGTGTAACTCTATCTTGTTCAAACGTTCCCCCTCTTGGACGTTAATCTGTTTTTAAAACTACTTGGGTAACCAACCAATCCCATAGCTCCCGGCTTCTCCGAACCCCAGAGAGGATTTGGGCTTTTGCTTTTCACGATGCTACTACTGATAATAACCCCACACTTTACCTTACCCCCGTATCCCCCACCCTCGTGTAAGGTAAAAGGGTTATAGGGATGGAAATCGAAAAAGAAAAAAAAATACAGGTTGGGTTTCATTCTATATTTGATATCAAAGGATATTTTTAATTCAGTTTAATAGGATTAATATGAAATAAATTGGGTGCTGGCCGTGAGAGAGATAGGATAGATTTGTGAATTTAATTGTAATCGTTTAATAATTTAAGTTTTTAACTGTGGTGGTGACCCCCTTGAACTTTATTTACCCTTTGAAAGGTCATCTAACTTATATATAAATACTTTTGATACCACATAAATGAGGATTCGATATTAATGAGTTTTGATTAAAAATTTACCTCACTGCTATGGGACTGATTTTGAGGAGGAGGGGGAAATTTGGGGGGATTGGACCCCCCTGTTCCCGCTTTAGGATAGGTTCCAATAATTCGATCTTGATGTTTGGGGTTACCTTCAGAAGGGTAAAGCCTTTTGGAAACTTTTGATTATGAGCGGAGCATTTTCCTCAAGAGAGATAGGATAGAGAGAGAGTATGTAATCCGGGACTCCGGTCGCAATGGAGGAATGGTGGGTGCATTGGGATGATGCTCTAGTGCACTCTAATGTAAGAATAGAGTGTATCTGGGGCAACGTCGCTTGCTTCGTACCAATAGAGACGAAAACAAATATTGATCCGAGTGTACCAGTGCAAGATGGTCCACTCACTATTTCCCCCCCCCTTCCCCTTCGGTCTCTTCACCGCATCCCCAAATGCAACATTAAACTCTTTTTCGAGAAGGTCATGCCAGTAGCCTCAATAATTCTCTCTCTCTTGTGCACCTTTCAACCGATGCACTCCTCCTGTAGGTCAAAAGTGACCGCGATAAATTTTTACGAAGTGACTAAATAAAATAACAACGAAGATTTATATTTTAGTAATATTCTAAAAGAAAAAAAAACCTCTGATTCATGGACAAATATTCGTGTTCCCTCTCGCTCGGTGTTCGGCGAGCATAGCTTAACATTGGGTTAGATAAAGACAAGATAGTGGTGATCTGATAGAGAATCTCTTGGAATGTTTCATTTGAGAAGGAAGAATCATTTTCTTCTTTCTTTTTTTTCTACCATCTCTTTATTTATCGATGCCAATATGGAACTTATTTCTACTACCGCTTTGCAATACGGTACTACACCGTTCATTTCGTCTTTTTTACGAGTGTTGATATACCCCAATATATGTAACAGTAACTCCCTTGATAATATCGAGATCTGCCCATGAAATGAGCTTATGGTCGTGCTAAATTTTCTCCATTTCAAGAATTTCTCTTCCCCCCAAAAGGATCTTTTTGAACTGGATTTTTTGATGGTTAGATAAGACAGTTTATGTATGACTTGAAAGTCGAATTATAGTAGTAGGCCTATATTTTTAGTAGTAAAAACAAAACGTCTGGCACAGTGTTTATTATAGCAAAATAGTTCTTTTTGGGTTGCATGGTGGCTCCCCAAAATTCTTTTCACAAAAATATCAATGTTTCCATGAAATTCGATATTGTAGGGTGAATTATGAGCATTTATTTCACGGGGGGGCAGGTAGACCCCATACCTTAAAAACCTTTTTAATAATGGTTAGCCTATATCTACGGTCTGGAAGATGCAATAAGAGCTTTTAAAAGTCAACTTCGTTCCAGCATAGTTGTTTTTTAAGATCAAATTTGAGCTCCATCTTTCTTTCTTTTGCTTCCGTGTAATTCCACAATATATATCTTTTTTATCTTTCCTATCCTTAGAACGAGAAGGGAGAAAAATAGAGAAAAGCTTTTTGATTGCTCGTCGCAATCGAGAAATCCGAAACGATACAATTTTTGTAACAATTTTTTGGACCGAAAACACCAAAAAAAGAAAAGAGAAAATAGATCTTTCTTAAGCTGGCTTTTTTTTCTTATTTTTTCGTAGATCTAAGATTCTTCTGGGGTTTGGGGCAATTTACTTCAAATGGAATTGGATGAGGATTCTTTCTCTTTTTTCTTATTTCTTATTTTTCCGATAAAAGTTATAAGCAATATTCCTCTTACAGTTTCGTAATTTAAACTTAAGTTAGTGAAATTAATTTATTATTAAATATCCTACAACTTTTGTATTTCAAATATGTTGGAATATATATAATATTACGTGTAGTGTATCATTTAATTCAGTTTGAAAGGTTTATAGTTATTTCTTGAGTTCTTTATCGTGTTTACAATTACTTATTTGATCATAGTCTGGTGGTAGAAATTCTTCTTGGGTTATTTTAGAGTTTCTCAAAGTCCATTAGTATAGGCAATAAGTTTATAAGTGATATGTTCCTTCCATAAGTTTAACACTACCTATACTTCGTAATAATGCTAGAGACTTAAAGCTCGAGCTAGTTCGAGAACGACAAGTGAGAATTTTGAAGTCGGTTAATTTTTGCACTGTCCATCTTCCTATTTAGTCTGTATTACTAAGCCTTTGACATCGCCTCACCTGACTTTTCTTTACCTACGTCACTTCATGACAAGCTCGCAGTAACCAATGTCAAACTTACGGAAGATATGAACTTATGGAACGTTTCTGGGAACTTTCACCCAAGTACATGGCACGGAAATCTTTTACTTTTAACATCACATTTCCATTTGAAGCGAATTCAACATCATCTCTCTCGATCCCCAGAAAAACCTCTATACCGAATAAAAAAGAAATATATCGGATATTCGACAAGTAAAGATATCCCGTATGAATTTAGGCAATTCTCCCTTGAATATTTACAGTAGCTTAACTTCAATGGGTTACTTTTAAAAATAGGGATGTGATAGTGTAATTTTCATGGGTGAATGATGGTGGATTCATTAGCTCTCGGAAAGAACATGGTTGTAGGGAAAAGTATGAGCTTGGAACGCGGTTATGAATATTAAACTGTTGAAAAGATATGGGTTGCCACGTTTCCCTATCTTTTTTTTCTTCTAAGCCTTGGCTGGTGGAAAAAACATATATATATGTTCTTTTACATCTTGCCGCCGATGCAGCCGCAAAAAGTGCTCTCGGATAATCTTGAAAATTTATCGTGGATCGTGATGCTCCTTACTAATTTTAACCTAGAAACGTTTTTGTCTTCAAAAGAGAACTTTAACCCTTTTTTTTCTAAGGATCCCCCATAGCGAAATATTTTTAAGAACCATCTGTATATTTACAACGGAATTCAAAATAATGAATTCATGTAAATCGACCGATAATATTTTATCACGAAGATCAAAGACTGTATTTCAATATCTTTGAAATTTTTAAAGAAGGCTTGCTTGACGTATACGTACACGTTTGAAGGGCGTATAAAACTCTCCAATAAATGGTATATTTTCCGGATCGTACATTGATGATAAGTCTAGCTAGCTATATAAAGCCGGTTGATTCCTGGAAGATTTCTTTTTTAAATCCGGAAAAGGAGGGTGGGTATAGAGGGGAGTGTACGGGGTTACGGTGGTGGGGGGGGCGAAGGGGCCAAACCCCAGAGCCGGATAGAAGGGGGTTTATCCACGAGAGCCGACTCGGCAATTCCGGGCCAAATGTAAAGCCGCATGCTGTGGAATTCTAGCTCTTTTTTATACATCCGAATAGGTAAGGTTCCCTTTTGGCTTGCTCGCTTCTCATCTTTTTCCCTGGCGGATTTATTCCAACCTCTTTCTCCTCTCTCTCTCTCTCTCTCTCTCTCTCTCTCTCTCTCTCTCTCTCTCTCTCTCTCTCTCTCTCTCTCTCTCTCTCTCTCTCTCTCTCTCTCTCTCTCTCTCTCTCTCTCTCTCTCTCTCTCTCTCTCTCTCTCTCTCTCTCTCTCTCTCTCTCTCTCTCTCTCTCTCTCTCTCTCTCTCTCTCTCTCTTCCCGTTAGGGTTAGAGTTAGTCCTGGAGTCCCCCCCTCCTGCTCCTTCATCTTCTTATTTCCAGGATTGGCCCAAAGGCAATTGTATGGATGGATAAAAATACGGTGGTTCCGTTCACACTTAATGAACGGAATTATTAGGTATTTTTCTATACCGATGTTTTAGAAGAAAGTTTGTGTCTTAAAGTATATACACGCGTTAATGCGACCTAGTCTTTGAAGTATAAAATAAACCCCTTAAGGTAAAGGTTTTTCCGCTACTGTAGCGAAAGAATAACCTATATCCCTTTTGTTTTCCTCCGCAGACGTCTTAACGGGGTACTGTTAGGCTTAGGTATAGGTATAGTTGTATATAGCTTTTGTTTCAGCCATAGGTGAACTTTGCACGGATGCTGATCATTTGCCTGGGAGCGTTGCTTCTCCTCGTTATGGACTGATTCTCTACGTTCGTTATTAAAAGGAGAATGTAGTTGAAGTTACCAAAGAGATTATTTTGTTTACTATATCCCGCCTTGTACCGTATTCCATATGATAAGATGAACCGTTGTCTCGTGCTGCTAGCATTAACTTCTGGCGCGTGCTTGCCTCCCACTCCCCTGTTTCCCGCCATTCCCTCAATAAAAGTACGCGCGGAGCTGGCGTTCCTAATAGCTCGTAACGTAATTAAGTTCCCGCCACTACTTTCCCGCGCGATTTTCTCTTTTCGGTAAAGCTAGAGCGTCCAACGTTCTTAAAACAGTCTACTTCTGTTCGTTTAAACAATTGAAACTAATGAAGAGAGGTTAAGGGGAATAAGGATACACGTGGTTGTTACGCATACCTGGATACTTTCGTTTGTATTGTTTCAGATATTATCTAGGCAACGTTTAATGTCGGCCCGCTAGGCAAATTGCTCAACCTCCAAATTTTTCTACTACAAAATTTTTACGATGTGTATATATATATACGTAATTGCATCCTTACAATCGGTCGAAAAGTGATTTTCACCGGCTGTAATTTTGTACCCATTTTAAGAGTGTAATTCGCTTAAATCTCTATGGGATTAACCGTAGGAACCTCAAAAATTTATTCCCCAGTAATTTTGTCGTCGTCTAGTTTTAGTTACACTTTTTGAAAGACTATAATTCGCTACGGAAAACCATGATTTTTGATAACGAATTTTAACCATTCTTAAGTTGCAAAAATGATTGGGGTATAATTCCCTTAACAGTAATAACAAGGGAGACGGTGCGGATTTAGCCCCCCCCCCCCTCCCCAAATAAACGCGTTATTTGTTTGCTAGTCGGCTTACAAATTTTTCGGGGGTTGCAGCGGATAAAAATGAAATTTTTGATTCTCGTGAGAATCAAGTTTCCCGGAAAAATGTATTTAATTTTACCAGGAATATAAAGCTTAGGCATAATTATCTTGAATTAAACACCGTTATCTTTGGTAGTAGATGATTGAGAGGGGGTAATAAATATTCACGTGGAAATTGAATTAATTCCAGTCCTTGTTTGAGGTTGGAAGCCTCGGTAACTTTTATAAAGAGGTTCCCGCCCCGTAATCATATTGGAAACTGCTGCGCGGCCGTCAAAATTATGCTTCATATTTTCGAACCAACTTTCCGAGCTTTTATAATCGAATTAGAGGTTTGCGTGGGGTTGATGGGAACACTAACCCCCCCCCCTCACTCCGCTTAAGTTAAAATCAATTCAGTGATTCAATTAAAAAGTTTTCCATATACTAGCTTTAATATTAAAATAACAAGCTTACTTATAAACAAAAATATGTTTGAATTAAAATTTTATTGAAATTATAATTATTATTTATTAAATTTTGTTTTGATTTTGGTTTAATTTTAATTAATATTTTTTAATTGTTTCTTTTTGGGGTTTAGATAGCCGGTGTTTCTCCATATGGAGGGAGTGGTTAAAACGAGTCGTTTGAATCGTCAGGGATCTCGTCTCCGACGACAACGCAGTCAACAGGACTGGCAAGATTATAGTTCCTCCGATAACGAAGATGATATTGACACTCATCCACCTTATTACACCGAAGAACACGAATACGAGGACCCTCGAAACGCCATTGACCCCAGATCACAGAAACACGTACCTGGTAAGTCCATTAAACATTCAAATCATAATATTGAAAATAATTTTAGAAAACTTCCCTTGCTGGGTAAATTCATTAAGAATTTTGTTAGTATTTATGTGGTAATATTGTTGAAAATTCGTTCTAAACGTTACATGGTACTAAAAATATTGGTCCTTCGCAGCATCTTCCAGCTCTCACAATCCTAGCTCCTTTTTATATCTTTTCTTGAATACGTATAAGACATACAGTCGAATTATAAAAACTATCTTGACAACGGTATAGGGACGAGCCCTTGCATTCAGGATATGTAGATTAAACAATGACTATTTCACGTAACTCCTCCCCCTAGCGGGAAACGCAAATATTCGTAGAGAAAAGAAAGAAATAGCGGGATATATGTATAGGGGTTACTTTAAAATTCATTACTTTTGGAAATAAGCATGGGGACCCGGAGGACAAGAGAGAGGGAGACAATCAAACGAACCACTGTCGCACCCCACACCCCTTACCATCATGTGGGTATCAAGTCCCCTTCCTTACTGTAATATTAACCGTAACCGCTAAGACGTTTCTTAAGCGATGAATCAACTCGGGCTTATAGCGTCGCGTCTCTTTGCAAGATAACATATCCTTCCTGGTACATGGTTGTTGTAATAAATGAGGTTGTTGAGGCCACGCTCAGATCGTAACCTATTTTGACACTGTGGAGATTTGGGGAAAACATTTGATAAAATTTCATTAAGGTCTTTGTGATGTACTACTGGACAATTCCTCAACCATCCTAACCATAATCTCTCAGATGAATGTCCCTGCATTTAATATTCGCATTATAACTGAACCGACTGAGAATTTCACCGTCTGTCAGTTCCTTTTTCCCCCCAGCATTTCTTTATTCATCTAGGTTTTTGAAATACATGCATTTTGAGCCGTAGATTCGTTGTCGGGAGCATACTATCCAAGAGACGATATTCATAAATATACGATTATACTATCGAAATAGCTAGTAACCGATTTTTTTGGGGTCCCCCTTCCCGATCTATTTTTTATACATGTATTTATTTATTAAAACGTGTCAATCCGCCTTTATAAGTTGTAGCTTCTTCCCATATTCCACTCGGCTTCGGCTTCTCCTTCTTGCTAAAATGGATTTTAATTATTCAAGAATGTCGTGCTGCGTGACATTTATAAATAAAAGTTTTCCAGATAAAAGAGGGTCAAATATACAGTATAAATAAATACAGGGTGTTATAGAACATAAATTTCGACTTCAAACTATACTACAGGGTTCTGGAATAATAGTTCAAACTCAAAAGTAATTTTGGAAGAAGTATTTAGGTATACATTGTTTTAACCAAGGCTTAAAAGAGAAAAACAAAAGACAAGCTGAAGTTGTGCATCCCAAGAAAAATGAATTTGTTCTTCGTTGCCTTCTTTCTTATATAAAGGGGGGCTACTCCCCGCTGATTTTATTTGTTGTGTGGGAAGTACAGTACAGAGGGGGGTTAGGGATAAGTCATGTCCAGAAAATACCCCCCACCCGTTGTTTCTAAGGGGGGAATCTACCTCGTTAAAGTGGTTCTACGTCAAGTACTTTGGGAAAACAATTTTCGGTGGGGACACGGCCGGGACTACCTAGGCTACAGCTTGACCAACAAACGGCCCCTTAATGAACATCAAAACAATATAAGTCTAGAGGACCCCCCACCACACCCCGTTTTCGTTCTATGAGGGGAGATACCCCATTGTTCTTTCTTTCTTTCTCATGGTCGGTTCTAGGGTTCTATTCATTCTTAGCCATACCTCGTTAGACCCAATTCTTCTTGTTGAAGCTATCATAAGCGCATTATTTATACCACCATATAAGTCGTGGTTACTTGACGAAAAAGATATATGTGTTTAGAATTTATTTAATTATGAATAAATCTTAACTAGAACTTCCGGAATCTTTATAAAGGAGGGGATATCAGCAAAACTTTCGTGACCCCAACTAACAAAATTCAACCCGTCTCTTTCTCTCCCTAAGGAACGTGCTATAGTTTCTATCACGTACTAGTGTCTATATGAATGGCTCAATTTTGCTGTCATCAAAGTTTCTCAACACGTTCCAAACATATCTTTATTTTTCTTTTCCTTATAAAGGGGTTTAAAGTAACTTTGATTCGCGTCTCTTTATGTTCGAATCTAATAGAGATTTTCGCTCCCCCCCTCTCTAACGTGTAACTCGAATTTTGTAAGATATCAGTAATGGTGTTTGACACCTTTTGTTTTATGTAAACGAAAGATTTACCTGCAGGCCCTAATTTTTCTTACAGGTACATCCTCGTGTACTTTATATTGTTAATAACATCTTAGTGGTAAGAAAATGTGGGGTCGAACACTTACCTGGCGGAAAAGTTTGTAGAATTCTGTTTGATTCAGTGATCATTCAGATTTCCAATCTTGTAAGAGATACTCTCTCAAATTGCTATCGCAGTTAAAGTTAAAAAATTTCTCTAGCACCTTTAGTGCCCACTGATGAGATGGCAATGTTAAGTGTCCAACCTCTCTAATGATGTAAGTCTAACTTATATAAAATAAGTGTCTATCCAGTCTGGTAAGCCTTGCGGGAAGAGAAAAGGTGCACCATCGTGAAGGAAAGGGTTTTACCAAGTTTTAGGAGGCCAGTCAATTTGAGTTTCCATCGGTGCAGCAGTTACTACCGCTATAATAGGGTAGGGTCTACGTCAATGAGGGTAAGGGGTAAGATAGAGTCTGGATGGAAAGGGGGGGTTTGAGGAGTAAGAACCCTTTTAATTACGGAAAAATAATGAAATGACAAGGCGGTAGATGCCTAACTCCTCGTTTGTCTAGAACCCAGTGTCCCTATACCGACCCTCACCCTCCTTCCACGGTTGACATTCTAATTACAATATGGACGAAGACGACCTATAGCTATATAGTTTGGTTCAAGTTCACTTGGGAAAGGGCGTAGAAGACACATTAATGAAAAAAAAAAGGTGTAATTACTGGCAATTTTTCCAAAGAGAGTATCCGTAAGTGCGAACACCACCTTATTTCTCTCTCTTTACCAATTTAAATTTGCAATGCGCGAGTTTTGGACAGCGTTTGATATTAACGTATTGTAATGGATGGAAACGAGCTGTGGTGCAGGTTGCCCGAAGCGTTTGGAATGAATTTTTAGGACGCGTAAGGTTGATGGGGAGTTGGACGACTCTCGTTTTGTCCCTCATTATGTAGATTGGGGTAGGGAATGTATATAGGACAAACTGTCCATCTAATATCTGGCCGCGGTGATAATCGTCCAGACATACCATTTCATTTTTGAAGCACCGACCAACCTCTTTGCTTATCACTGTAATTTTTTTTATTATACGTTGTTAATTGCTTCCAAGTTTGTTGAGTGATGGACATAGATGGTCAAGGGCGGGTTTGGTTTGACCATCTAAGATAAATATTATGACTGCATTCATGAATCGATATAAAATTCGAATTTAAATTGGTCGCCTTAGAACAATTTTGATTGCACTTCTATGGTTTTTAATATCGCCCTTTTTGGGTAGGGGGGGTTTAAAAGTGTTAAACCCCTCGGATAGTAAAAACCCCTCGTGAACGTGACTTATCAATTTTTAAAATTAGGGGCATTGGAAGCTCAGAAATCATCTTTAAGGGTCCTCAATTGAAAAGCCAAAAAAAAAAGAACGCGAATAATTTCGTTGAAAAATAATTAGAGGGCTCATCGTGCAAAATGCCAGAAAGAGAGAGAGAGAGAGACCTTCGGATTAAAGGAACATTTACAGAGGGAATTTAAAACAAAGAGAAGAGAGTTTTGATATTAATTTTTTTTCTATTGAAGTCAGGGGATCCGCGTGCCCCCATTTGCCCCTTCCTCAAAATCGTATCACGCTAGCCACGCGTTACTCCATGGTATTCACGCATCGGGCGTCTGGGGGCATACACCTATATAACTTAGGAAAGATAAAAAACGCCTAAGGCACGTCAGGCATTTCAAACAAAGTACGTGAGGTCTCCTTCTCTCTCTCTCTCGCTCTCTCTCTCTCTCCCTGACTCTGACTGACTCTTGAAAGAAAAATGTAGGAGGGAAATTCTATAAGGATAAATACTAGGATTTAAGGGGAAAATATTGTATGTCTGAATTGATTCTTTCAAGAAATGAATTGGGGTTATCTTTCTAAATGAGAACCAATCAGCAAATAGAATGATGGATAAATTGACTATTAATTTCCGAGTACCGAATATTTACCTACCTTGGGGATAAAAAGTTACCTTTCAAACGTATACTCTTTCAGAACTTCTATTTCTTTTGTCTAAAAGTGAATTTACAATATTTTTCCACTGAGATTTTTTGGGTCTAAATTCGATCAACGGCGTTTTCTGGCCCAAACTCCAAAGAGGAGTTGCACGCATCTAAAGATTTCGTCCCCTTTTCCTACTCCTCCTTGGGGATTTACAGCCTATCACGTAAGCCTATTATTAGATAGAAAGGCCAAGTTTTGTAAGGGGGTGGGAGAGTTACGTTACGGAATTTCTATACCGGAGAAGTTTGTTTTCTTACCAGTTTAACGCTTTTTGCCTCTCTAAGCCCGAAGGTAATCTGAAGTGTACGTACCCTCGGTTAAAGTGCCCCCGAATATTGTCCATTTTAGCCCGATTTTTACTGTATATTCCAATCCAGTTTCGTCCCATTTTCGAAATTCAACGCTGAAAAACTTAATCCGAACAAACCCCCGTATGCTATAGCGTAATATTCACTGAATATCGAGGGTGAGATGATCCCAGAACAAATCAGGTTCATCCCAGTTTGAATCAATCAATTGGTATTGTTGAGGGGAAGTTTCTTCTCCCATTGAAAATACATTGTATTCGAAACAGTTAGTTTGGAATTGATCCGTACGATTTTTCCTATGGAAGATTAAGGGTGGATGATTCGCGAAACGAAGCACAGGCAAACTTGGAAGGCATCACTCCTAGGCTTAAGAGTAAATATTGGCTTAACTTAAAGAGCTTTAGAATTCGAATGGCGAAAAGTTCACCTTACTCTCTATATTCGCCCTGGAACAGTTAATGAAGGAAAAGGGCTCGATATAGGCTTGATTTTTATAAAGAATTCGGCTAGTACTTCATTGGCGAATTCGACTCGAAGACGTTTCAATTCTAGCTTGGTTCTAGCTTATAAAGAAAAAGATTTTTTTTTCTCTCTCTCTCTCTCTCTTCGGAATTTTTGTATTTGAGAAGAGATCTTACGCTTTTGAAAACGACTTGTTTGGAGGTGTACTGTTACGTACATGTACGACGTGTCTGCAGTCTGCCGAGCCCTGTTATATATATCCTCGCTTTTGTCGGAAGCGAATCTAACTGGAAACCTCTGCTTTTTCAAAAGTCAAACAAACGCGCGAAAACCATACGTTCCTAGAAGTTTATCATCTAACCTTCTAAACGGCACGAGATTTCAGCGATATAATAATTTTTTTCTCGAGATTTAAGAGAGATTATAATTTTTTTCACGAGATTTCATCGATATCAGAATTATTTTCACGAGATTTCATCGATATCATATTTTTTTCACGAGATTTCATCGATATTATAATTTTTTTCACGAGATTTCATCGATATCATAATTTAGTTTTCACGAGATTTTAGTGTAAAGTCATTCGTCACGAGATTTGACAAACTTTCTCGTGATAATATAAAAACAACACGTGTAAGATTAAGACCATACTTCTTTGACAACAACAAAAAAATTGAGCTGTGACGAAAATAACAATGCATAGGCCTACTTCAAGATTACAAACTTTTGTTAAAATACCTCTGATCTTGAGAGTGTTTCTCTAAATTTATGTGTGCTTTGCTTTTCAAGAATCAGCGTTATAGAAATAAGAAGAGGGGGAAGAAGAAAAAAAACGGAACAGCACCCGGAATTAGATTTTCCGTTGGTTTCAACTTAGCCAAGCACCTAGTTCCTACTTCCTCTTTTACAAAAGTGGATGTTTGAGAATGGCAAGCAATCCCCCTCTCGCTCGCTTAGATTTTCGAGCTTTAACCGATGGAAAAATGCTGTTTTAGGGATTTTTCCCTTCCCCCCCCTCTACTTCCCAATCGCAAATCTTGGGGTTGGAAATTGACACAAGACCTCGTTACAACCTTTGGGATTTTACTAGATAACTTCTCTCTCTCTCTCTCTCTCTCTTTAGTTCTCTCTCTTTGAAGGCGGGAGCTAAGAAGTTGGGATTGTTTTGGGAAATGGAGAAATAGAATATGGTGACGAAACTCTGATGGCTCAGCGTAATCGGTTTACGGAAAAATTTGGAGTGATTAGCCCCTCGATTTTTAGACTTAAATGTTTTTGAAACGGAGTTTTAATAACTTCAGTTTTAATAGAAAAAATTATTGTTATGATATTAGAAGTATATTAAATTTCAAAGCTATTAGGGGGTGGCTGTTCTAGATATTTTCACGCGGATCTAAGTGGCTGGCTTTCCAAATCTTTAAGATTATAAGTCAAAGAAAAATAGGTCTAACAATTTTGGCTTAAAATAGGCTTAGCGTAGAGTGTTTTGCGCGTGATTCTTTTTCAATTTTCTTTATTTTCTTTTTCGTTATCGTTAAAAAACACCAAAAATTTCAGGATATCGAAAAAATGAAAATACTATAGCGTGCGATGTAAAGATCCAGTTTAGGATTTTTTCCTTTTTATATATATGTAGCCCAAGGACCGAGGCTTAGCTACAGACCCAAAACTATATAGTATACCCACCTACTTTACTATAGATTTTGTTTCAAAAATTTAACTCGGTCTACAAAAAAAGAACGAAACCCCTTTTCCGTTTTAGAAGCAAAATAAATCGAAAAACGCTTTAGGTAGCTTTCAGGTTCGCTTATTTTTTTAAAAGGAAAGGGTTGAGACGGGTTTTCAAAAGAGGGGGGAGGGATAAAATGGATGCTGTAATGCGATTTTCAATAGATTTTTCTTTTAGCTAGCGATCGAGAGCTTTCTATACAATCCTTGAAAAGTATAGTCTTAGTTCGGACACTAGTATAGAATAAATAAAAAACAATAAAACATACGATGGTAAAACGTGTATCGGATTTCTATAACTATGGGATTTTCATATTCAAATAAGAGAAATATGGTTTGATTTTTTTTTTGTTACTGAAATAGATAATTCCAGGTTTTAAATTAATTATATTTATTTTGCTCTGCTATTTTTATAAGCTAGGGGTCAAAATGTCACTGCACGATAAGTCTAGAAATGGTTGGTATATTTAATGATATTTGTATTAAAGGAACAGATCATTATTTTGGGGTAAATTAAGCTTATTACATCAGCAAAGAAGGCAGCAGTTTGATTTATATTCCCTTTAAATAATTATGAAGTCTTATATAACCTATTTGTAGATCTTGAAATTAATTTTAGAATATTGGGCTCTTGGGAAAAAGGGATTTATATATAAAAAATCTCTCTAGTCTAACTAAAACCATCTTCATTAAAACTTAAATGAGATCTTGGTAGAGACCTAGCGGCAAAGAACAAGTGCCTCCTAAATTTTTCAGTAAAGCAATCTTGAGTACTTGGGTACTTTGCTAATAAAGAATACGCGCGGTGCGGTTACTTTTAAACTATGGATGAATTTCACTTTCCCCGCATGGTGGAGTTCATTATTAAGCCTTGGCTACACCGTTTTAGGCCTTGGTTCTTATTTCAAAGGTTTTTAGCATTATCAAAGAGATGCGGTGCGGAGCGGGAATGGCGGAATAGCTGACTTTTATTTCGTTCAAAGGCTTTTTGAGCTCATTAAATTTTGAGGGGTTCTATCCCCTTTTTCGCCACCCCTCCCCCTCCCCCATACGCTCTCACTCACGCCCTAATTAAGCCTTATTAGCTGAATTACTCAAATTCTTAGCCTCGTCCTTTTTATATACATATATGTATAATTTTAAGTGAATTTCTATGGTATATATTATATAGTGAATATATCTATGGCTATGGGATATTATAGAATTAATTTTTAAGTGTTTATTTAAGTAAATAATTAATTTTTATAATAATAATGAGAGTAATAAATAATTTTTAATTTTTGGGGTAAGTGTGGTGAAGCAAACTTACAGGCGGAATTAACCCCATGTTAATCCTATGGCCCCTGTAAAAATGTTTTACCCGCAATACACTCCTGTTCATGGTGAAGCCAGCTTACAGGCGGAATTAACTCCATGTTAATCCTATGGCCCCTGTAAAACATTTTTACCCGCGGTACACTGATGTTCATCTTGAGGCTACTGTACAGGGACAATGTTTAAAATTTTCGAAAAATAATTATTTTTAATTGTTTTAACTTAGTTGAATTAAGGTACTTTCACTAGTGCGACTATATTTAGCTAGCTCAGAAGTAGGTCAAATTTACTTAATTCATTCTAGATTAAATAAGATTCTGCTACCCGATATTATCACTTTGTTGTTCTTCTCGGCGACATCTGGCTCTGATCTGAGCAAACGAAGAAAGAGGTGGTAGCTAATATCCCTAACAATTAGGTACAACTAGACAAGCTCCGGTTAAGAAAACATCTAAAATTGATCCTCGTGGAATTGGTCGGGGGCTTCTAATTAGGACATCATTCGTTCATTCCTTCTTCCCTTGTCTTTCATTGGGGGGCCATTCGGGATGGTGGGGGGGGGGAGCAACCAGTGTTAAAATGTCTCCTTCGAATCAATGTTTGATTACACGCTTCTGCAATCGAATCCTGACATCCGCCCTACCCAGAATTTCTTGTATTCATTCGAAGGCATGGAAGATTGGGGAGGGGGCAAATCCCCCTAAAAGAGAAGCGATAACTTTTGGTCCGTTGCCACCTTGAGTTGTCACGCCCTAAGTTTTCCCCCGACTTAAAGCCGTTCGACCCCTTTTAAAAGAAGGACCAAGTCAAAGTGGAATTGGGCGGGAATGAAAAGTTTTCGGTTACTTATCTTTTTGGGAAGGAAAACGTGACATTTTATCTAGATTTGTTTTTGGAGAAACGAGCAAACTCACTTCATCTCCTTCCCCATCCTCCTCTACCCACCCCCGTGTCTGTCTGTCAAAGGTTACAATGCGAGGTTGATTTTTAACACGTGTCTTGTCTTCTATAAAATTAATGAACCTTATTTATTTAAAGTAATTTCATTATAGTTTTTTGTTTGAAATGTTTTCAACATCGTTCAGTTATTTACAGACTTTTACTATATTGTCCATGACTCAAAATACAGAGTGATTCATTAACTATAATCTTTAATTCTTCAGTTAATTAATTTTTCTGAAACTTCATTATTTTAATTACTCATTTTTCTCTAATTGAAACTTTTGAGTTTTTTGAGTTGAATCTTTATAAATCTGAGAAATAATTAGAATTGTAGCCTCAATATACGGAGAGAGAGAGAGAGAGAGAGAGGAAGGAGAGACTTAAGAGTAATTGAATAGGCTTGTAGACTGAAGACGTCCTCCAGTGTCCCAGTGTTAAACTTTGTCCGGTTTCTCGTTTGAACTCTTGTATTAATTTCCCCTCCTCTACAAATGGAGGGAGGGAGGGAGAGAAAGAGGTCGTCTCTGCCCCCATTTCATCTTTGAACGTGTAGCGGCATGCAGTATTTGGTTTCCGAAATCGAGAATCCGTGTTCAATCTCTAATTGAAACCTTTCCACCCTCGACCCTTTTAGCTCCACCCCCCTCTCTCTCTCTCTCTCTGACGTAACATTCTTTCTCCTCTTATTTTTGTTACAATCACACCCGAGACGATAACATCTTTTGGTCCTTTTATTATTGTATATTATTTCTCTTCGAAACAATGGACCAATCTGTGTCCCTCCCACAGTCTATTCTAGTTAGTTAAAAATAAATTCACAGTTGATTTGATACTAATTTAAAGAAAAGTTTAGAAAGATGAAAAGGCAAGATGCTTTGAGACTTTGTTTTCCAAAATTTATTATATTTTAAGGAATTGATAAGAGATGAAGATGAAGAAGTTTCCGAACAACACAAAATTAACTACAGATCAAACAGATAAAATATCAATTATAACATATAAGTAAAATAACGAAAATAAGTATGATACTCTGAAATCAAAGGGATATAAAATTTTAATTGAGATAAAATATATTTGTAGAATAGAGTAAACATTTATTACAACTCTTGATATGAATTTCTGATATCGTTTCTTGCTTTGGTGAGAAAGAACAAACAAAAAGTTCTTGGGAGAAAAAGTAAAAAGACCATTGTAAATCGAAAAACAGACCGAAACAAATAAAAATCGAAATAGTTGGACCTCTCACTTGCTCTATAGAATACGTAAAAAAAAAGAAAAACAGAGGAAAAAAATACTTGGGGAAAACACGACCAAATAAATCGGAAAGGATAAAACTTCCCATCTTCTCTCTCTTACTCTCTCTCTCTCCTCTCTCTCTCTCTCCCTCTCTCTCTCTCAAGGAACAGAAGGACCACCATGCGAAAGAGAAACCCCTTGCCGAAAATGTCCGAAGAAGTTTTTCGTTCTTTTTTTTGAGTTAACAATATTTCTGAAAATCCTCTCTTTTTTCTTTCGTTTCTAGAGATATGGGTGGGGGCGGGGGAAGTGTGTAGGGACAAGGGACAGGAGGTGATAGGGACGCGTCATGGCTAGAGGTGTCTTTTATCCCCTATAGAGGGGGGACCAAAGGAGGCGAACCCGATATAATAGGAAGTGACGGAGGATAACGCAATAACCGCTTGGGCGGAAACTATCGAAGCCAGATAGAAAAGTGACACAACTAATGCCCAAATCTAATAGCTTCAACTCCAACACACACTCTCCTTTCCTCCACCCTCCATGTCTCTTAAAGAAAGTAGATCAGATTGTTGAGAGAATCATTTATAACCATAAAATCAAGTCAGGGTAATCGGAGTAACAGCAGGTTCTTTGTAAGGTTAAAAATATTGGGTTAACCATCTCATCACGTTTCGAGGTCTTGGCTTGACCTGACCTTCTGGAATGCCTTAAAAAGGAACTTCTTGCGTATAGAAATTCTCCACGCTGGAATGGGCAAAATATGCAATTTTTGTAATTGCATGTGCTCTCCTGGTATCACACTCGTTCCTTCCTAGAAAAGGGGTCTCTTCTTTTTTTTTGTGGGGAAGGAAAATCATCGGACCGATATATGACAAACACGAGAATAAATGTCCGAAGAGATTACTTTTACGGTCGCCATTATCGTCGCCTCCGTCAAAATATATTATTACTCCTTACTAGGTACTTACCCAGAATGCACTGCCGGCTATCAGCAATAACGGCTTCCCCCCTCCCCCCCTCTCTCGATCTACCACCACAGCTTAGTTATTTTTATAGACTCAAATTACTTATTATGGATCGTACCAAAAATTACCCCTTTTTTCATTCATTTTAAATTTAAGGTAGTTATTTAACTTTGAAAGGTAGTTCTATGCCAATTTTTGGGTCTGGAGCAACCCACTCAAATATTACGATGATAAATATATTATTTAATTGAGTTTAATTTAATTTAATTTAATTTAAAATTGGGTTACGGCTCTCTTTCTACTGGATTAATATTGCATACTTTTGATTGTTTTAGTTTCGCATGATTTCTTTTCTCATTCTAAATTTTAAAGAATGAATTATGATAATTTGCTCTTAAAGCTAAGGCGCTTTTAATTGCCTCTTGCCACGAGTTAAAAATTAATTGCCACCAAAAGTATTAAGATTAATTCGCGCGGACGAATTCTACTGCAAAATTATCCTCTTCACTGTATAGGCTTTCTTGTTTTGAGATGCGAGCCATCTCTTCCCTGCCTTTAACCCAATTAAATTTTAAACTCTTATAAACTATCCCGGCTTATTTTTGAAAAAAAGTCTATTTGTTTGTCTGCGCGTGCTCAAAGTCTCGAGATTGTTGGTTGTCCATTTTATAGAGTTAATGAGTACAAGGCTAAACTAGCTTTTAATTTTTCATCCTTGTCCCCTACATGTTCTTCATTAACTTATAATCGTGAACGGATTTCAAGAGTAGCAGCAGCTAGTGTTAATTTCCATAGAGATTAATGCAGTCAAAGACTGGAGTTGCCATTACAGTACAGTTGACTTTATATTGAATCAGCGAACTGCGTGTCGTTAATTTGCGGGGGTGAACCCCAGTTTAATTCGGCTTTTATTAAAAGCGACCCCCTTTGTTTTAAACTTTAAAAATATTCGCTATTAAATTGTTAATGATGTTAAAGGCTATGGTAATTATTTGTAAATCCCATACTGTACAACTTATCCTTTATTCAAAGGGCTGAGATGAATATAGCACTGTTATCATTTTGGAACCTTATAGTGTTTATAGATAATTTATAGGTGCAATTAACGCGGCTTTAAAGGGTTTGGGGTGAAGCCCCCGTCGTATGGTATGACTCCCTATTTATTTCAGTACCCGTTTTCGCTATTTTGTCTCGGTCGGTTTGCGCTCGACTCCATTTTAGACCTTTGAAAATTATACCCTTCATTCTGGGAAATAGGGCTTGTTTTGTGCAATATAGCGTGGTTACATCGTATGAGGTTACAAAATCGATAATGAATAGACAATTTTAATTAATTGGCGTTGTTTAATACTGAAAAATACTCGGTGATTAATTTTAATTTTAAAATAGGTCAGTTAATTAATATAGTAATAATTAACTAGCCATTTGTAGTAGACTAAAAGAGGCGTGGTTAAAACCATCAAAAGATATATTTATATATATAAAATTAATTTAAATTTTCGTAGCTATGAAATTAAATTTTATATTATTTTATTAAAATATTCGTATACGTATAGTTAATGGAAACTTATCGGCACTAACAAGATAAAACAAATTAAAATAAAACCTCTTTGAAATAATGATAATAACAATATCTCCATTTATGGAATAAGAGAGGGTATACGCACTCTGAATGTGAATTAAAACCTACTTCATGCAGTATTTCAACACATTTTAACGGCAGTACCTTTCCTCTCGTTGCTAGAATGTTGACTTAACCCTAGTTATATACATTGAACCTTTTGCTTATTTTAGTTCCTATCTAATTATCATATCCGTTAATATTTTCCGATGCACTTCCAAAGGCTTAAGTAACAAGTTACTGGCGTCTGTTACACGTAATACAAACAGTCAGTTTTAGCCAGCGATCTGCCTAAGCTTCGTGTATAGGTGAAGGAGAGGGGAGGGACATTGCCTCATGCATAATGCATAATACAAAACGGACCCATTCACCCCCCCCCTATCCACGGAAAACCCACCAAAATTCTTATCGGAATTTCCAGCCAAAATCGTGATTTTACGCCGAAGATTCTGACGTTTATCGTTTGTAAGCGAAACAACGTTAAATTTTCTGTACTGTAAACATACCCTGGCGTGTAAGGGTTCATTCCGCAAGGGTCACTTTGAGTTTTCTATGTAGAAATAGATACGAAACCAAGGCTTAGAAAATAAGCTTGGTTTGGTTTACTTTAACTATGGAAAATTGGTGTTGAGATGAATAATATTTTGACGTAGTTCTAGTTTCATACGTACTCTGAGTTATCTCAGTTGGAATGTTCTTTAATACTAGGTTTGGTAATATTGACAACTCAAAGTGGTTATTTGGTTGGTTGGGACGGAGGAGTAATGTAGTGGTTGAGATTAAAAGTATACAGGGTTTAATGGGAAAGGGTCAGTAATTACGGTTTCGTTGTACTATAAAGCTAACTTATCAATAAGTTAGTTAGTGCGCATGTCCGAAAGACTTTATATAACCCTTCATAGTCGTTGGGTGACTCATAGACGCGATGAAAGTGAAGACCCGGTTCGACCGGTTAAATTGTTAATTGGTTCGTGGACGCACCAAGTGCCAGTTAAATGTCCCATCTCTTTTAACACAACCCTGCACTCTTCGCAGCTCACCCCTTTTCTCATAGTGGCTAGCTTCTAACGAGATTTCGCAAAGTATTATGCTAATCACGACAAAATTTCGTCTGGTCCCGAATAATTTGTGCAGAAACAAAAATTCTGTTGCTGAAAGCTCAAGCCTCGTTTACAAAAATCAGTTTTTTTTTCCTGACTAGTTTTTAAGTACTTATATAACTAACTGATGGTGAAAAGTTTGTTAATTATTCCTTGAAGCAAAAATTTTTGCCTTGATGAAACGTCAAAAACACGTACTGATTAGCCCTTGTTAATTTCCCAACGAACTTAATTTTGCATAATTTACAAGTATTTTTAGCTTGGGAAAATATTACAGCTTTGATTTTTCTTTTTTAATGTATTATGTATAGTATCTAAGCAGCTTGGAGAATTAGCCTATTGCGGCAATATACTATAATCAAAATTTTTCCAAAAGTAAATTTATTGAATAATATTTTAAAGTTTCTTATTTTGGATATATTTTTAATATTGCTCCTGCACGGTAGCTTCACGCTGAACAGGAATGTACTGCGTGTGAAACATTTCTACAGGGGCCGTAGGATTAACATGGGGTTGATTTCGCCTAAATGTTCTCTTTGCCCGGATTCTAATTAAAAGGTTAATAATAGAAGTAACTTAATTAAATTCAGGAAGCTTTGTGTTTGTTTTGAATACATTCTAAATATAAACAATTTCTAATTATTAATGAAAGTAATCTTAACCCAATGAACTCTTAATTTGAGATGAACTACTACGAACCAAGGATGGGATTGGAACTTGGGTTGAAGTTGAAGGTAGAGGGTAGATTGGTATCGATTACATTTCCAACCTATTTCACGCTTGATAAATGTCGAATGCTTGGAACGACAGCTTTTTTCCCATTCCACCTTTTTTTTTTTACTTTTCCCATCTCTTCCTCTTCTCTTTTTTTCCCTTCCTGGGTCTTTTTCCGTTTTCTTTTAATTAATATCCGCGATGAGGAAACGAACTAACCCCCTCCCCCACTCCTTTGTACAAATGAGTGTAATAGAAGTTTGCAATCTAAAGTACTTAATCGTTAAAATCTCTTAAACATAAAATGAACAAAAAGGAAAAGTTTGTCAAACCTGATAAACTTCAAGTTATGGACTTTGTCTCTTACAGTGGGAAAGAGTTTGGGGGCGGGCGTGGGAGGCTGGAGTTTATGGAATTCCTTTACCTGAAATATATTTTTACGGGGGTCTAAGGACTAAAAGGACCAGGGTCTAATTCTAGAAAATATAATTTTAAAAATACCCTGCTTGGGCAGGCCACACACTCCTCTCCATTATAATTCATATTAAGCAAATTTAAACCATCTCAAAATAGCCTTAGTTATATAAGCTTTGAGGGAGTATTCTTCTGGGTCATCATTCAAGTTGCTCTGCATGGGAGTCCAGCAAGATGGTTGGGGTAATTTTTCCTGTAGATGTACTGCCTTTTTTACTCTAGGCCTAGTTGTAAAAGGAGGAAAAAAAAGGAAACGTCTTTGACAAAAGATATAGCTTGTAACAATGACCGGTTTTCTCTTTACTTCAAGACGTCCTATTAATCACCAACCCCGGACCAAAAGGAACCCCCGCACCCAAAAATAGCAACAAGGAACGAGAAAGAAAGACCCTAAATATTTATGCTAATGACATGCTTAAGTACCGCTTCCCTTTTTTCTAAAAAATAAATAAATATATAAATAAAATAAAATAAAATATTTCAAACGACGTTACTTGTCATGATCTATTTTATTTTAATATTGAAATAATATTAGATAACCTTTCGCGTACTTTAGGGCTTAGTGTAAATATGTACTGTGAATAATATCCTTCCGCCTAGATTGGACATTGGTGAAAAGTAACCCTGGTAGGAGAAAATCAGATTTTACTGTGGTCTGGTTAAGGACAAAGGCTTAGGGAATAATTTATAATGTCTATTTGTTTTAGAGTTCTTTGTAGGCCTTTTGTAACCAATCTTGGAAACTAAAGAATTTACCTTTTAACCTTACGCTAAATTCCAACCCTTTTAAGCTTGCAACTACGATCAAGTGCTATAATATTTATTATTAAGAGGCATTTTTCGCGGGAGATTTAGGCTTAGGGTTAAAAAAATGGCGGGAAGAATGAGGTAGGGAGACGATGGAAAAGGGTTTAAGGAAATGAGTTTAATTAATCAAAGATAATGAGTCGTTACGCTCCGTTACGAGCGGTTTTAGTCCCTTGAAGTGTTTTTTTTTCTTCTCCTTGTTCTTCTGCAGGCCAAGGCCTACGGTACGATTAGATTTCTATGGTAAACCCTATGGTTTTACTCTCAGTTTCTGATAACAAAAGGTCTGATGTAATTTCTATGGGAAAGGGTTTTTTTGAATTCGAGATTATTCTCTGTTAATTAAAACAAAAGTTCTGGTCTAATATAGTTGCGGCAATTATGATTAACTTGTCAACTATTATCCAGCGCTAATTGCTCTAATTTGATTAATTTTGATGCCGTTAATTCGTTCTGTTAAGAGTTATAACGCAATTATAGGGTTAAGGGTGTACTTTTTTAATCAGTTTGACGTCAGGTTTTAGTGAATTACTATTTGACTGTACTTTTTGTGGTTATTTAGAGAGTTTAAGTACATACTTCAGTAGTTATATTGTTTTTGTTGCTTAAACTGTTGAGTTGAGCCGTTGCTGAGATTTCGCTGCTTTTGCCTCTTTTCCAGATCGGGCGAATCGTGGTGGTCGAGGCAACAGCAGTACCAGCAGCGGCCGCTCCTACAGTCACAGCTCCATGGAACTGCTAACGGGTAGGAACTACGGCAATACCAGTCCGGCGAGTAACGGATCGGAAGGTGACCTTCACCTCCACGACCCCGACGCTAGTACGCGCCCTTACCCGAACGGTCTTCGAGGAGGACAAATGACACCGAATGGCCCCGCCAGTCTCGTCAACTCCTACCCAAATTACTCTTCATTACCGCGTCAAGGTCGTTCCAACTCCTTGGTGACTTCCGGTACGAACTTTCGAATGGTCAATCCCGCTGGTCGGGATGGTAGAAGTCCCACCGGAAACGGAACTTCTAAGAATCATCGGACGGGGAACAACGGCGGCGGCGGTGGTGGTGGTGTCAATAGAGAAAATGGCGAGGGAGCCATGACGACTTCGACCAATCGCGATACTAGTCCGGGAGCCGGAAGTAATGGCGGAACTCCGACCGCTTCTCGGACACGAATGGGACTCGGCTTGAGACGGGAACAATCCTCGACTTCCACGTCGGATAATAATTCCGACGCTACTTACACAGATTCGGAACCAATGAGCAGAAGACGCGATATGATTCACGAAAGCCAAAATGGTAAGCTTAAGCCTCGGCCCCCTTGACTTTTCAAATCCTAAATTTAAAACACGAGACATTTGTTCTTAAGCCTAGTTTGAAAAAGTTTTAATTTAGGCTTAGCAACTTTTTTATTCTCTCGTGCACGATAATTAAAAACTAAAGTTGGAATCTTCGCGCCTCTTTAATGAAAACAAAATGTTTCGTAACCCAATAACCAATCAGATCGGTAATCGATGCGTATTTTTCGGTATTTCGGGGGTACGGTATCGATTGACGAATCCAAAACCCTGGAAAATGATTCCTAGATTGGAAAAGGGAACGAATATAAAAAATAAATGGGAAAAAAAGCCGTATAGCCGAAAGAAACCGCATTTATTTCTGGATGGCGCAATGCACGTTGGGATGGATTCCCTTAAGGAAAAAGAATTGTACGAAATCGTCATAGAAAACATTAATCATATATTCTGAATAATATTTTTCCCCCTCAAACGATGAAGCTAGGGGGACCATGAAAAAAAAAAGAAAAAAAAACTTAAACATTATGGAAATTTTCGATAAATCATTGTAGTAAGAATAGATAAAATTCTAACAGGAATATTATTCAATCGCAGAGACGCCACGACTACAATCTTTCAAAAAAAGCAAACGAAGGGGGCGTATTTATTGAAGTTAAGTTATTCGTGTTGGTTTCAACTAAATTCGCCAGATAGTTTGGGCACTTTTTAAGTAAAGTTTTCCCTTTTCTGTTCTCTTAAACATCCGTTTGGTGGGGGGGGGGGAATCCATTTTGTCGGGGAGTCCCAGTTAGCCCCTATAGGCTATTGGCTGTCCTATATATTGAAATAGGAGTAGCGCCATCTATCGACCATTTAATGGTTGGGCCAAAGGTTTATTTCGGAAATTTAAATCCCATACTAAATCTCTTTTTAATGCACTCTCCGATAACGAGGCGGACCGGGTGTCCCTGGGACAGGATAGAATATTTTCGGGTGCGTGGTCCACCCCGTAGAATGATGATGTCCCTGTTTATACCGGCATCTTTTAACACTGTCCCTTCTCGCCCTTATTTATTTTGGAAAATTTAATTAATCATTCTCCACTTGAGGAAGCTTCTACAATCAACCCCCCCCTTCTCCCACCCCTCTTTGGATTTTGGGACCTGCCTATATACAACTATATGAGAATCGATAAATGTTTGTCCCCGTCCCAAAACTGTAAAGGGAATCCTTTTATAATGCTGTAAAGATAAAGGGTTATTTTTGAAAGTACATAATTTGAAGACTTTTAAAATATTACCGTACACTGTTGTTGGTTTCGTAATAGGAAAACATTGGTACGCCACTTACACCAGTAATATTAACTTCAGGTAGAGGTAGATGCTGTATATAAAGAGAATATGTAGTATCGTAATGAATAAGATAAAGGGAGTATAAATTGATATCAGTCTCGAGCTAGGTACTTATACAGAGGGGAGGGGCCGGGAGAATGTTACGTTTTTGACATTTGACAATTGACGATGACGCTATATTTATCGGGCTGTTATTATTAATGACTTTCAAACCTCTCTCTCTTTCTCTCTCTCTCTCTCTCTCTCTCTCTCTCTCTCTCTCTCTCTCTCTCTCTCTCTTATCCTTTACTGTGTCAGCCTCGTCAAAATACCGTATTTTAATGATAACTATTTCAAATTTATTACTAATATATTTTCAAAGACGACAAGCTATACTTTGATCTTTTGAAATTAAATCCAAGCAATATTGCAATAGCTATAGAATTGATTGAAGCCTGCAATATTATTAATTATTTTCCAACAGAGGGAGGGAACTATAGATGTAGACTTTTTTGTTTCTGTCTATGAGCTTTTGTTATTATTTTTATAGTTTAATTTGGTTTTTGTATTATTATTTTATTTACTCGCATTATTTTTATTTTTTTATTTCTACACTAAAAGAAATAGAATTTTCAAGACATAAACACGATAAATTTCTTTTGGGTGAACATTCCCAGACGTTTATATAAAATAAAAATAGAAATATATTTCCGCTTCATGAAGTTAAACACGTTCAAAATAGGATAACCTTACATATGGGCAAATAAACAGCGTAGAGTTTTTAATAAAAAGAAGAATGAAAAATAGAGAAAAATAAGGATGTGTCCTCTCTTTTCCTGCTTTAGAGAGTTTAAGGAATGGATGGGGGTTTTGGTGGCGAGGACAGGGAAAGAAAACAGCGTTCGAATTAAAATTGAAACGCTTTTAGAATATTTTCTTAAAGTTTCCTGTACTTCCTCGACTTCGGGGGGGGGGGAAGAGAGACAGTCTAGAAGAATCGCTTGGATGATTACGATTAAACTGTTGGATCTTGTATGTTGAAAGATATACAGTGAGGGTGCAGGGTGAATTGTGAAAAAAAGAAGTTGCAAAATCCCTTAGTAAGCTCCTGGCGATATTTCAATGCCAGTACAGAAGAAATCCAGGGGTTGGGGTTGACGGGGCTCGCCTGGGTTCAATAAAGACATAAAAAGACTATATGGTATGCCCGGGAATGCATACAGTTAATAGGAATGAATCATTGTGTAGCAGTTTTCTCAACATTTGAAATGCTAGACGAATTTTACCTCGGTTGACGTATAGCAAGTTCTCAAGGCCGGCCCATGCAAAAACTGCTTAGAAATTAACATTGGAGATATTCCTATTGGAGCTGTATGTATTCCTGTATGCCAAGTCCTTACTGTCGTCCTGTGTATCTTTTCCTGTTAAATTCCAAATGTATATACTGTGGGGATTGAGCCCCTCTGGAAACAGTCAACTCGACAGCCCTTACTTATTTTGTTTAAAAGACAGAATTTCCTAAGGTTTTTTTTTCTTTCTTTCATTTTGTTCAAATACTACTTTTGTCTCTATGAGGTTTTTAATATTGCGTGTTAATCCGCCCCAGCTGTCACTCTCGCTGCGTGTCTGAATACTTACGGAGCAATATATCAATCAAAATATAAGGTTTTTCGATTCAAAGCTGTTATATCCTTCCGTAAAACTTTAGGCTTTGGGTTTAAATAAAGCTTAGGAAAGTCAGACGGCGAATTGGCTAAAGTTTCTAGTGAAAATAGTCTATGTTTCGCTGATCGATTAAGCATTTGGTGCCAACACGCTGCGGCTTTATCTCAATTATAATCCATTTGGTTGTTGGAAAGGCGGTAACCACCACACAAAACTCATTAGTGGCCTTTAAACAGAAAAAGAGAGAAAGAAAAAAAGGAGAGAAATTTCGTTTTAGGTTTAGGAAGTTAAGGGAACGCGTAGATTTCGAATTGGCTAGACTCAATTCTCTCTCTCTCCTCTCTCTCTCTCTCTCTCTCTCTCTCTCTCTCTCTCTCTCTCGCTCTCTCTCTTTCAGGCGCCATAATTGCTTCACACGTTCTCATTAAGCCAAATAAATGTTTCTTCATCCCACTTAAAGATAAGCTAGGCTTCCTAGATACTCAAAGTTTTACTTTTCCTATTTTTTTTTCCTTTATTTTTCCCCCTAGCTTGGCTAAGCCTCGGTCGGTCTGTAGCTCCCTCCATCTGAGCTCTCTAGAAAAATAGGCCACCATGCCATTACGTTGCTTTTTCCCATCCTATTTCTGTTCGAGAGGTTAAGCTAATGTTTCCATCGTACCTTTGAAGACGTATAACTATTTTGGAAGGAATTAAACTATAGCTTAACCTCTCTTTTTCTTCTGCCGCTTTTACTCTTAAGCCTCGCGCCCCATTAGTCCTAGATTCGGAGCAGCGCGTGACACGATAGTGTTCGTGGTGCCCTCGTGAATAAAGGAAAGTTAAGGGAACGTATGCCTTTAAATGTATCCTAGACTTTAGGTTTCCACTTATTAATGGTTCCATGGCGAACATAGTTTTAGACCTAACAACGATTTTCTCTCCTGGCGAGATCTTTCAGTTTTCTTTTGATAAGCTTGTTTCGAGGGATTCGGGCCCCTGTATATTTTATTTTTAATGATTTTTCTCTGTCGGTGACAACTTTGTGATCAAAAAGTCGATACTTCGATTTATTTTGGTCTCCAAAAAAACCCTTATCATATTTTAAATATTTTGATATTAAAATAAATAAATAAACCGGACTGGACTGGACTAGGGGATCATTATTTTTGTAAAACAAAACTTTTATTTTACAGCTGATACGTTAAAGGGGTTTTTCCATGCAAAATTATAATATATAGGTATTATGTCGTCTTAATAAATATAATGGTCAAAAGTTTTATCGCGTGTCCAGTATCGTTACAATTACAATAATTACAGTCAAATGGACGTAGATGAATCGTTAAATTAAGGATCATTACTTTTTCTTTTCGTATATGTTTCAAGGAACCGAAGTAAACCATTCCCATCCATTGAATTTTTATCATTTATTGGTTTGCTATGCCTGGTTAGTTATGGTTATATTTACTTCGGTACCAAATGTTGGAATACTAACAATTAAATTGAGACCTTTTTTTAGGCCTTGGTTTTACTCATTAGTGTACTTTTCCCTTGCTTATTTTGAGGTTAGCGTGTCGAAAGGGTTCCATACTTTCAACTTTTGATAAACGAGCTGTGTACTTCTGCCACTAACGTCTGTCTGTACTCTTATTATCTTTCAAAATTCAATCGCAATATTCCACTCTATTATTACACCCACTCGTTATCGAAACTTATCCAATTCCAAGCAAATTCCGTCTGGTTTGAAATACGCTCTAATGGCAGGGTATAATATTCACCATATTAGACATTATTGCGCTTTAACATTATTCGCTATATCATGGCTTTAAAAAAAAGTACCCCTTCTGTTTCTCCTAACCCCTAGGGAATAAATCAGCGTCTTCAATTTGAAACCGTATTTTAAGAGGAAATTATATTACACTCAAAGCTACGCTCGTCTACGTTTCGTTGTATGGCTTATTGTCAGCTTAGTATGGAATTTCGAGGCATGCAATTTTTTTTTTTTTTGATAATAATATTCTAAGCGGGGTTGGTATCGGGTTACCATCCCATCGAGGCGATTTAAATTTTAACGCGCGCGCTCGTGGTGCTGGTACTCTCTCTCTCCCATCAACTATCCTCTTCCTATTCTTTTTAGGGATGAGTTTTTGGGGTAATCCGAACCCTCTTATATATATATAGTGTGCTCAGCAAACCCTGGCTCACTCCTCTAGAGTAGCGCCAGTGCACCATGGTGCTGTTTTTAAAATAAAAAAAAATTGAAGGAGAAGAGTCCGGTTACTCTATCCTTTCATTATCTTTACTCCGAGCTTACTCTTACCAATTTCTTTTTTTTTTCTTCATCTCACTCTAAAATCAGAAAATTTATTTTTAAAAAAAAAGATTGGAATTTTTCAAAATATAAATTTTTTATTTTTTTCTGTTTGTTGAAGTTTTGTTTTAAAATTGGTGCTATTTTGGGTTATATTCATTTGGTGCTATTTTTGGGTTCAATTCATTTGGTACTATTTTTGGGTTCAATTCATTTGGTGCTATTTTGGGTTGAAATAATTTTGTTTAAATTTATTCTGTACTTAAATTAATTGGTTTTTTAATTTTAATTAAGATCAATACAGCCATGAATACTTCGTAATACCGTTGAATATTAATTTATATTTCTTTCTAAGCCTAATTCCAGTTAGGTTTAGTATACTTTTCACTCTCTCATATTACATTTTTTCTCTCTCAACGATATGGTAATACTGATGTGGTTTTATACGTTGGTCCCTTTGATATTAATAAATCCTTCGTATGCAGAATTCTCTCACGTATCAAAACTAGTTCTACTTTTGGGGGCCTATTTTGGGGTTTGGGTAATTCGTAAAAGGCGCGAGAGGCCCCGTGTGTATGCATGTCCCGGCCCCTATATCTTATCCTGCCCCCCCCCTATCCGTATTAATTCAGAAAAACCCCCTTCAACTTGTTGAAATCGATTTACATAGTAGTTTAGATGGTTGAGAATTAATATTATTTTCTTTTTTCTTTCTTTCTTTGTGGCATCACGCAGTGTTTTGCGACAGTCCTCCCGAACCGGCTCCTCCGCTTGTCCCGTCCCGAAATTTAACAGCGGTTCAACACATCGAAGCCTTCGGTCTCAGGCCTCGCTTGGGTTACCTCGAGAGTGAATGCGAATCGGAACCTCCTTACTTGCCTACCATGCTGACTTCACCATTACCAGCCTACAGCCAACCGGGTAAGTTTAATTGAACTTTTAATTCATTAACTAATTTTTATTAAGAATAATAGCGTTAATTAATTCCCATTGGAATCGAAACTTAAGATACTGGTTATTTGAGCTTCCCTCAAATTTTCAAAAAGGCTTGTACCCTACCTCATTCCCAACTTGTATTACAAGGCGACAATTTTTTTAATACAGAAAAATCCACGTGCCATTTATTTTATGGCTTGGCGCGCGCGCCAAAAAAATATATATTTGGCGCCATTTCAAACACACGTGTTGTCAAAAAGGTGGTGTAATATTCACCTTAGTGGCTTGTTTTAAAGGTTTAAGAGAGAAGGCGCGAACCGAACAGATGTAACAGATGTCGACGGACCTGTTGTTTGAGAAGAATTTATAGAGCTAGCTTGCTGCATGCCCCTTGCCAAATTTCACCGCCCCGTCAAAATGAGGTGCTTATGAATGACGTCATATCACTAAGGAAATATAGATTTCCCAGCATTCTCCGCGTTCTATAGTATAGTATTAACTGTATATTGGCAGGAACTGAGCATGCAACAAACCACATTAGTACTTCCATCAGCTCCTCTTTTTGACTGGTGACATTTAGAGTTCCCTCGCGATCCCTCTTGGTACACAAGGCGTTTATTAAAGAATAAAATAAAAAAACCAGGGAGAAATTCATGGATAACTGGATGGCAAAAGGCCCCTTCTGACTCATAGCTTAAAAAACTACGAGTTCCGCTCTTCATTTTTAGGCCTTGACAGATTCGAGTGTCAATTTGCTACGGCGTAGACGACCCATCCATGCGAGGACTAAACCATTCGCGAATTTTTTTAATTATTACGCGAAACTGGTCTCCTTTATACGAAAATTTGTGAGAGGGAACTTCCATTGTTATTTATCAAGATGATGAGATATATTCATGGGAGGAATGAATTTATTCTAGGATGATCCTATCCGACGTAATATTTTTTTTTTGCCCCTCTTTCGTTCTGCTTCCGCCATGCACATCCTCCGATTCTATTGTTCGTCTCCTCATTTTTATTTTTGAAATTTAGAATTATCTTTTTATGATATTAAGAGCTTTTTGTGGGTGTGGGTTGCACTTTATGCTAACTAAAATAGCATCCTGTCCACGCAATATGTCCCTAGAAATTTCAAAGAGATATTTCAAAATAAGAAAAAGCTAAAATTTTCAGAATTATTTTACAATATTTATTTCCGTTTTAGTTATTTTGAAATTCCTTCTTAGTAGACCTAGGCCTAGGCCTTGTTCATTTCCTGATGATATTACGAAGGTGAAGTTTATAACTTGATGATTGTCAAGGAGTCCCCTAAATTGTATACTTGTATTATATAGGCCTACCGAATTGCATCCGAATCCAAGCAGATGTACACCTAAATATTACGAAACCCGAAATCGCTATTCAGAGGGGTCATGGCCGACTTTAGTGGTCCGGGAAAGGGATTCGTATATCTCGCGTGCGAGGCTTGTCATGGGTCATTTGAACCCCCGATCCCCGGAATAATAAGCAAATACTCTAGGGAGTAGTCCAGACGACCATAGCTTATATATATACATAGACAAGGATGTGGAGAAAATAGAAGCTGAGGAGCAATGGGAAGATGGAGGAGAAGTTGTCGCCTTTACCAATCAAAATGGTTCGGCCCCTTTTTCTCCAATCAAGCATAAATATCGGAGCTACGGTTTCCTTTGAAAGAGAACACAAAACATAAGTAAACTAATCTTAATCGAAGTTTAGGCTACACTAAGCTTAGAGGACTTACGGAACAAAGCTACAATAGTTCAGGGCAAGGATCTCACTTCTTAGTTTAGAAACTTGGATGTAAATTATTTTATATAGGCTAAGATGGTGTGTGTTATATAATCAGATGAAACCTCCTGGGGGATCGTTGCCTTGGTAACCGTATACTTCTCTCCTCTTCCATCCGGTTCGCTCCCTCTCTCTCTCTCTCTCTCTCTCTCTCTCCTGGTAACGAAAGCTTCATTTCCATTAGGAACCACGACTTGTACGAAATTTATATATATTTCCCCGCCAATACAGAAGTAATATATATGAATTTTCGAGTTCAGTATGGCGAAAATTTCAGACTCGGTTTAATTATAGAGTCGATTTCTATGACAGTTTGAGTTTTCGGAATCTTATAAGATACTTGGTATTAAAATAAATGATATGTTGTATAATTTAGCCTCAAAGGCGTCTTAATTCAAATAGGAAAACTTATTTTGTTTTTTTTCTTTCTGTCTTTCTACAAATGATGAGTTGATCCAGATGATGTCTTCTATAATTAAAATTTAATTTAATCTAATTATAATTTCAGATTTGGTGAATGGGCAATCCAAACCATTATTGGATAATAATTTGGAGTCTAATCATACGGAAAATCAAAGAAATAATTCTCAATTAAACAACAGGGTCGAATCTGAAAGGTAAGATATATATTAATATTTCAATATTAATTTCTATTTTCTAAACCATATTTTGATGGACTCCGACAATGCATTGGGGTAAAGTAATTAGTCAAAACGAACCGGGGGGTTGGGAGAATACACTCATCTTTGTAATGGGTTGATTCCATGACCGCGAGTCAAACATTTGCGAGCCACTCTCCTCCTTTAGACTAATTGAAACCGATACCCCCTATCTTTCTCCTCTCTCTCTTACTCTCTCTCTCTCTCTCTCTCTCTCTCTCTCTCTCTCTCTCTCTCTCTCTCTCTCTCTCTCTCTCTCTCTCTCTCTCTCTCTCTCTCTCTCTCTCTCTCTTCTCTCTCTATGTATCCCGCCAACTGGGATGATGTAAGTCGAGTCCTCGTTCATTTTCTCAATGACTCGAAATTAATAGATAGTTTTATTAATCCATAAGAGAACGAATACGCCGGTCGCCACTAGCATGACCCCGGGGTTTAGCATCCAAAAGAGATTATCCTAATATTGACTTAACACAGAGAAAGGGACAGAGAGATGGGGGGAAAGCTCTGGCCAGTTAATTAGAATTTTCCGTCTTATAATATACCTTCTATATAGATAAGCTTGGTAATTATGCTAAGAGTGTACTTTAACTAAACAAGGATGACTTAACCATATTCAACGTGGACCAATATTTTTATATCTAGTTAATTAACGGTGCCATACCGCCCCCCCCCTCAAGCCTGATTTCATGGAATTTCTATCTTATCTTTAAATTTAAATATTCCATTTTTAAATTTTAAATTGAATATCATCGCACTGAATTTTCATACCATTAGTTTATGATTAAATAATGCTACAGGAACAGTATTGGCCCTTCATACCTATAATATTGTAGGAAACAACTATAACAGCACCCTTTTCAGGAATATTCATGGATGAATTATATATAACATCTCTTCATGATATACAGGCTTTTATTGGTGCACGATGCTAAGGCGTTTACGACTACACTTTTCCTTCTTTTTCTCGAGTACCGTGCAAGATGGTGTTAGGTTACTTTGGGAGGTCGTATCCAATCGTGTATCATTGGTATATATAGTTCCGTAATTCACCCCCAGGGATATCCTATAGCCTGAGTGTATGTGAAAAGAATTCGTGATGCATTCCCGAGAAAGTGCGCTTGTTCAAAATTACCCTCTTCGTATGGGTGGAACCACCTGGGAAAGGCGTAATAAAACCAAGTTGGGAAAACCAAAATATTACCTCTCCGTGTCAAGAAGATTATATAAACTTAAAGTATCCAATGAAAACGTTATTATGTTTCTGAGTTGGGGTTTCCCATTTTTGTTGTTGTTTTGAAAAATATATCGCAATGCACGGGCCTTGATAGATATAGGAGGCAATGAATGAAATATATCACAATGCACGGGCCTTGATAGATATAAGAGGCAATGAAGGAAATATATCGCATGCACGGGCCTTGGTAGATATAGGAGGCAATGATAATCTCTCTCTTTGCACCAGAGGTTTATCTTTAATATTTAAATAAATATAATTATTTTTAATTATTTTAATCTTCAATAATTAACATTAATAATAGTTAAATCGTTTAAAATAAAGTTATACCTATTATCTTCTCAAACTTTGCTAATATTGACGTTTAAAGTTAAGGGTACCCCTCTTGCCCGCTTTTTTCAAATTTGGGGTATATATACGATTCGTTTCCATTATAATAGTAAGGAAAAAGCGCAATTGCGAAAACCTTTGGTGGCGATCCCACCTTAGGGAGGCTAGACGTTTCTCGTAACCCTAGCTGATCGCCGCGTATATCCTAAAACCAAACGATGATAATGGAGTAGAAGCCAATGATACAGATTGGTGTCTATGTGGAATAGACGGAAGACCAGTGGATGGTGGTGTTAGAAGCCAGTGTAAGTGCAGACTGGTGTCAATGTGGGATTGACAAAGAGCAGAAGATGGTGGTGATTAGAAGCCAGTAAGAACAGACTGGTGTCCGTGTGGGATGGACAAAGACCAGAAGATGGTGGTGTGAGAACTCAAGTAGAGGAGCCATTTCCGTGACTGTGAAAGCAGTTCGGAAATGGCGAACACGTTTGCTCCGATACGCAAACTGCGAACGCGGTCACGTGGGTGTAACAACGGACAGACAGACAGACACACAGACAGACACACACACAGACAGACACACACACAGACACGGCCGTTACAGAACCTCTCCTGGACTACGTCACACGGAGAGGTAATAAAGGTATTCTAATAGCCAGGCCACCTCTTTACCCTCATGGCTTTGGGTTCCTGCAAAACATTCCATCAGTTTATTCGGCGGACATATTCACACGCCAACATCCCTAGAATTCCCTTCCACTAGCTAGGTGTACGAGACCTAACTCTTCCCAAAGTGTATACTGAATACAAAGTTAGACTTTGTATTACTGAGGCTGTAGAATACGCAGGTTGGTAGCTCCTGCAATTGTGCATATTGACGAAACAGACGTTGGAATTCCTTAACCAATCCCCGTTTCTAAGTCGAAATATGATGGGGAAAATGATGTAATATCGCAAAATAATGACGTGTACTCGAGTTCTAGGGGGAAGTTTAAGCGGACTGATACATCAACGTTAAATTTATCGTATTTTTTGCCCATCAAGCTCGCGAAGACGTCAGATAAAGAATGAGATCCCGTTCTCGTTTCCATGGGTTTTCTTTATGGAAATATCCATGATATTATAAACCCTCCTCATGGTTTTCGTGATGATGTGATAGACACGGTATAAAATAACCCCTTTCATCCCATACTTGGGTTGCTATATAACCCATTTCTATAATGTAATATTGTTATTTAACTTTCGGTGTCATTTTGGAATTTGACGCATTTATTTTTCTTCTAGGATATGTTATTAAATTTAAACTGATAGCTTCATTTTTTGACCCACTACAATTTAATAGAAGCGTAGATAGAATTTCAAGCGCCGTCCGCGTTTATTTCATTTCTAAATTGTTTAACCCATTACAAGACATACTATATAGCTTCGAAAGCGATCCCAAATTATTTTTTCACGTTTTTATAAAGACGTAAATGACCATTTTATATTATATATATATAACAAGATTTAATATTTTCTGGGGAAGATCTCCAAGGGGCAACCTTAATGGCCTAATATTATCATTACGTTCTACTCACTCCATCTCTCCAAAGACCACCTATTAAACTAGATACTCTGCAAATTTCAATTCTCACACGAATATCGATTCTTTGAAAAATTAATCAAGTTGTCATTTTGGTTTTTCGGACTCTCTTACTTTAGAGAAAAGATAAAAGTTCATGTTTGAAATGAATAAATTCGTGGAAGTACAATTTTTTCCTAAGTGATCTCGTTTTTTACGACCTCCTTTTTTTTACTTCTTCATTTTGAGGTTGTGGTCTCCAATACATTCTGCTGGTGGTGAATTCACAATTTAACCCGACCACGCTTTTCCCAACGATTGCAATAAAATATATTATTTTTCTTCCTTTCCTTTCCTAGTTTTTCCTTGAACGTAAGGAAAAGGTCAAATTTCAAATATATTTTTTAATAAGCAACTTCATTTTTGGGGGTCCCCCAAAATAAAATTGGGGTGTAATTTAGTAGTTTTCCTCCTATGCCCCTACAGGCAATAACTTCTAAAATTTATGATCTTCAAACGTTGTGATATTTGTCTAGATCCCCAAAGCTTAAACTAGACGCTATCTTCGCAAAACGTAATCCGTGTAGTTTGATATTGGAAACGTAAACCCTATGGAGGAATATTTGGGGGATGGGGGGAGTGTATCTAAGTCCCAACTGCCTGGCTTGACTCTAAGAGATGGGAAGTATGGCTTACTTCCCCGAGTTTGATAGGGCTATTACGTGACGTTGGTTCCCCTTAACTTCCGATCCTAGTTTGATGCAGTAAGGCGCTAAATTATGTCGTGATTGATACAAGCTCATTAATTAAGTATTGATTAGGATAAATTGACCAAGGCCCGAATTGCTCTATTCCAAGGGGGATTTTTGCCTGAAATTGCGCCATTTGTACTTACATGAATCTATTCAATCTTACCCAGAGTTAAAAAAGCCTAATTTTATTAAGAGTTGATTCAATCTCAAGGGTCAGTCGGGAAGTTGTAAATCAGCTCATAAATTTCGAAGAGTAACTCTATTTATTTGGCATTATTAAATATTCATGTGAGAATGGGGACTTTATTGATACGAATTAATCTGTAAAGAGACAACACCGTGTTTGTTTACCCCAATTAATTTTAATTATAAGGGATTAGGGTACTAATAATATTCATGTGGATATTGTAGATATTAATGTTTGTAGTGTAATGGAACTAACTCCGAAATGGTATAATACATTTCAGGGATTTTAACTCGAGTAACTTCGACCTAAGTCTGAGTTCTGACTGACTACATTAACCGAGATGCACCGCGGGTTTTCGCTCTTCTACGTAAGCTCAGCCGAGTTTGTAATTTAAATGACTATTTAGTGTAGATACGTACCACCACGTAAGGGGATTTCTAGACTGGTAAACAAGAGAGCATTACCAAATGTTGCGGCCCCTGTCTACCAATATGAACGTGATGTTTACTCGAATTAGCTATAAGAACTCTCCCAAATTTGAACGTGAAATACCTCCAATATATTGGATAAGTGTGGAGCTAGTTTGTACGTTTGTCATGACTCTTAATTCTAATTAATTAGACTTTAAATCAATAATTATACAATTGAATTACTTTAATTTGTATATAGTTTAACCACGGATGAGGAAAATATATTAAGCTTGAACTCTGTTTAAAAATGAGACAGAAGCGACTCAGGCTCCAGTTTGAGTTGTTACAATACATGTATGTTTTAGCTTCGTTGGAAGTTTTACGGGAATTGGAGGCAGTATTTTGTATCCCCATGGTATTTCTGGTTCATCTCATTTCGGGAGCACGATCATTCCTTTGATGACGGATTTTACATCCTTTTTCGCGAGATATCAACGTTCCTTTTTAGTTTCTTTTTGCTCTTTCTCTCTCTTGAAAATTTATCTGTTTATTCCGGTAGAGTGAGTTTTTATTAGGCAACGTTCTGTATATTTTTTATATCCCTTTTTTATTTACTAATATATTTCCTAGGAATATGTTTATCGTTTTTCAATGGTCAAATGGTCAGACAAAATATATGTAAACATCGTTTCGCAACTTGGGGGAAAAACTGTGTGAGATATAATTCAATTGGCTGGAATAATAAAAACATAATAACTGGGAATTATGTTAAAAGCAGGTCCTTAAACGTGTGTTTTATTTATTTCGTATTATTATGTGTTTGAATGTATATTGTATTAGAACTCCCCGTGGATAATGTTTTTCCATGAACTTACATGGTTATTTAGAGTATTGATGGGTCCATTTATAAGGTTATCTTGCAGCTCAACTTTCATTTTATGCTTAGACGTAATTTTTTTTCTGAAATGATTTGATAATTAAATAGAATTAATGCATAAAAAACCCGTTAATTCTAACTGGATTTTAAAGATGAAACGCGAGCGAACCTTTCAAGAGTCTTGGAGGGGATATTTGAAAGACTAGCTACTTTTAATCTCCTTTCCGTTTTTCGGTAATACTTTAAAACGTAATGTCAAGAAGAAAGTGCGTAGAATTTAGTGGGTAAGACGAAGAAGGCCAAGTGTTCTTCGAACCGAAGCAAATCTCCCCTTTCTCTATATATATTTTGTTTACTTTCCTGGCGAAAGAATGTTTCCCGATGGTTAAGCTTTTCCTTATTTCCTTCTCCTTCCTGAAGCCTTAAATTTAACCCCCCCCCCGGGAACTCATTCCCCCCATTCATTCTATAAAACGTTAAGCCTCGTCCGTCCTTTTTTTAAAGTCAACAGAATAATGGTCTTGGCCAGCCAGTTTTCAGGCACAAAGTACTCTTTCAAAAATTTGCCTGTACTTCTTCCACAAGGGCAACGTTGTACGTCAGTTTTGGCCCTTGGCTCGCCGTGCGGAAGTTTTAAAACGTCATCTCAATCGCGGAGTTCGACGCGTTTTAAACCCTACTTTTAGGTACTTTTCTAAGGTTAACTATACCGTACTCGGTATGGAACCTTTAAAACGGTATGAACCTTTTTTCACCCTCGGTTTGCGCGTGGGTGTCTGGGATAGAACGTAAAATATAATTCGGTTGGACGATCTGACTGGCATTTTTCGCATACTTTTGCCGCCAAGGCTTAACGTTGGAATTTTGAGAGACGACCTCTACGTAGTATGGAGAGCCCCCCATTATCTGATAAAATTATATGTACTACAAATAGGCTTAGATACTGCCCCGTACTGGAGGCATTTTTGTATTTCCCCAATTTTCCGTACTATCTAACCCTAACTGAGAGTATACTCTTTCATTAATTATCCTATACCCTATTTCCCGAAAAACGATGTGGGGCTCATACCCCCTCCCCCTTACTCCCCTACAAAGAGCCATTTTAGGCGCGAAAACCCCTTTAGGTTCTGCTTGTTGTTTTTCCTGCACAGAATATAACGCTTTTTCATTTCCACCAAGTTACCAAGTTTTATCTAAAAGGTAAATTACGCTTTTACCTTTCATAATTAGGCTTAGCTTGGGGGAAGATTAATATGGTCTAAAATAGACAAAATTCTTTGGAACAGTTTATGGAGATACAAATTTGAAACTTTGATTTTACAGGACTTACACCTTTTAACTTTTATTAAAAATAATTTAAAGTTTATGATGTTAGTTGACATTAAGACTGACTGTCGGCCATTATAACTCACTCTTTACTTTCAAATCTCCGTCAGTTTCTCACCCCTGAAAACTGTTTTCCCGCCCATCTTCAGTTTTGAACTGAAGATAAATATATTTGCTTCTAAAATATCTAAAAGTATATATATAAATATATATAGGGGGAGGGGATTCTTGAAAAGTGGGTATATAAATGATGAATGAGTTTGAAGCCAAGTTTTCCTTGGAAATATTTCACTGTATAGTAGAGCTTTTGGCGGGAAAGCCCAACCCCGCTTTTTCCCGCCTTTTCATTCGTTTTCGGGCCCTTTTCTGTCCGAAAACTAATTTATACCCGCGGGTGGTGGACCCCCTTCTACCAAGATAGTTGTCATACTATAGCACCCTACGCAATATATACTAACCATGAAGAAACGTTCTTCAAAGTTCCCAGAGTGCACTGCGGGCTAAGAGAAAACCACCACCATGCACCACCACCTCCTTAATGCGTTTCCCCTTTCAGTAAACTTTAAAGTAAATTTTTCTCTTCTCTCTGGTTTTGTTTACAGGATATACAGTCAGCCACAACCTTTCACCAAAGGTGATACTACGAACATTCCAATGCCGAACTCAACATCCACGACGACTTTAGCTAGTAATTCGGTTATTACGACAACCGTGACGTCAGCCGTTGGTGGACCGACGTACTCGAATCCTTTGCCCGTCTTCTGCAGTACGCCCAGTTCGACGACGGGACCGATGGTGCCAGTGACCAACTGCGTCAATCCTCAGCTGATCCAAGGCCCGACGGTGGCCGGCAATAATAACCGCGCCCCTTTCTCCGCCACTTCCGCCTTCGCCTCCTCCGCCCTCTCAACTTCCAGATTTCACTTCCGGAAAGCTTGTAACCATTATTGCTCCTGGAAGACAACTTGTATCGTTCTCATTTGTCTAGTCGTTATTCTTACCACCATCTTGGCCTACTTAGCCGGTAAGTTCGGTTTTCATTAATTATATAATGATAATAAAAAAATAGACCAGTAGGCCTACAGTTTCGAAAAAGATCCCTCGTCCAATTAAGGCAAAAGGAACTTCCTTGGGGTATACCTTCTTTTTTAATAACTATCGCGCAACAATAGTATAGTAGAGTTTCCGCGGAAGGGATTAAGACTGGGTATAGGAAGAAGATGCTTAATCTTCTTAGGGAATGTTGGTTCATGGTCTTTTCCCCAATTTTTTTATACCTAGTCCCTAGCTGAGACTCAGATCCAAGAATCCCAGAGTCTTAGCTAACGTAAGCTGGAGTAGATTATTTTAGTTGTACTACTAGGCTAGGTCTACTATACTTTTAGCTCTAAAAGGTCGTAGATATACTATAAATGAATGAAATAATTGATGTATTTTCAGCTATGAGTTCCTTGAATGATTTTCCTGAGATGAATCGTCAATGTATCGTTATGGAGGATCAAGATGTTCCTTATACCGCCACGGGTTTACCGGTCACGGCTCCGTCAAATGGTAAGCTCTCTCTCTCTCCATCTATTGTTTTTCTGTGATATGCCATGTGACTGTACCACGCTGGACCATTAGTGCCAGAACCAATCACTCTTATTTCTAAGCTCGTTCGCCAAAGAAAGAAAGAAAGGAACCCGGCCCCCCAAAACCCTGTACCAACCAAGTTCCAGTTCCATTTCCTTTTGTTTTTGGTTTTTGCTTTTCTTCCAGGGTTTTTTGTCTGTGAAATAGTTTTTATCCCCCTTGGTATATGAGATGGTTTAACCGTTGAACCTTCTTGCAAGTAGAGACCGGTCTATGTACATTCTCTGACTTGTCGTTTTTGTCGCGTACCATCTGATCTGCTACGATGTTTTTTCTCTCTTTGTTCGTACATACATGTATACATTTTAAAAGAGAAAAACCAGTTTTCTTTTAGGGATTTCAAAAGAAAACTCCCCAGTTTTAGTTTTCTTAATAACGAAATTAACTCCAGACTTTGTTTCGTAATTAATTTTCTCTTCCTTGTTCAATTTATTTTAAGTAATGAAAAATTAACTATACCAGGGTATATTTCTGTTACTACTTTTGCCGTAATTAATTTCATTGGTTGCTTGAAATAATTTCAACGGCAAAGAATCTCCTAAGAGGATTTGTTCCTTATTTTGTTCTTGTTGATGAAGTGAATGGCCTTTTAACCTTTTATTTCTAAATTTCTCTTATTCCCAAGAAAAGCTATTTATTGTTGAAAGAAAAGAAATATAGAGGACTAAATAATTAATTTAACCTTTAACTATTTAAGCTTATGGGTTAAGAAATAAGTTTAGTCGTTATAGGTACCCTATGGTATAATTTGAAGAAATTTGATGTTTAATATTTTAGCAAATGTTATATCATGATTTATGGGTTTTTGTATATTTTTTCTTTAGCTGAGCACAAGGACGGTGGAGGTGGTATGGGAAGTGGTGGTCTGGGCTGGTCAGGCGGCAACGGTGGAGGAAGTGGTGGTAACGGGAAATGCAATCTACTTCCGAACGACATGAGCGCTTATCAACGCGTCTCCTTGGGCGATTCCCTGTTTAAGAATCTGCAACCGAGACAAAGCTGGAACGTTTGGTTTAGCCATCCCAACTCTGGTTTCATCAGGTTTAATTTCACGGTGCCTCACGGGAGCCGCCTGGCCCTCATCGGAAGGAAAAATGATCCGCCAACCATATCGGCGCACGACTTTACCGAGGTCATCGGTGATGATCACAGAAAGACCTACAAAAGGACATCAATGGTCAGTACAAGTACTTCTTCTACCTATTCGTTCAGTAGATGAAATGGTTTAGGATACCCTTTACGATACCACGCCCCCAGGGATTCCTAGCAAACCTATAGTGGTAATAGTTATGACCCAATGATATATCGACGACATAGTTTTGTTATTCTCGTCCTAACTCTGAAGATATCTTCAGTTTCCGTGACGCTGCCCCCTGCTGGACACGGGGTGCTATTCGGAGATATCCCCTCTATAACCCAACTACATCTTTGGGTTTTTATATTAAAGATATTTTGGAGTTTTTGCAAAGATGACCACATGCCCATTTCGCCACCCCATCCGCACGTGGTTTGCAATATTTCCCATAACCCATTTAGGGTGTCCGTGGGTGCACCCGCTTCGTTGAAAAATTCATGAACCTCTCAGACGATATTCCTATATCGCCATCTCACACCGTAGGATTCCCCCATTTTTTTGTGTGTATTCATCTTTTGATATTGAACAGCCATCTCACGCTCTTGGTCTTCCCATCTCTCCATCTTGAGTCATCAAGTGATTTTCTTCACTGAAAATCGTTTTGCCTAACCCTAGAATACTCCATTCTCCGTTCGACCTATCTCGATGAATACTTGGGGCTCTTCTCTGGTCATCTTTTCATCTTGAGTTTCTCCTTTTCTCTCTCTCTATTCCATCTTGGATATTATTCAGAACGGGGTCTTGTTCAAATTTCCTCTTGACGAAATTATTGATAGTGATAGTCCGCCAGTAATCCGATTTTTGGCGGGGTGTCACGTTGACTTATGGTAGATGGACGATTCCCCCGGAACATATCTTGTCTTTGAGGGGCTTTCTCCTCCCCCCCAAAAAAATATTCTCCCTTTTTCAATAGTAATTCTGGGGTGAAACAAGATGCGTTCTGAAGACCTAAAACGTGATACTTGCACCCATGGATATGGTTTGTCGAAACGACCTCTCCCATTTCGGTTAGCCCTGGACACATTTCAAATTGTAATTCTACAAACCATGAAGATGGTCGATCGTGTTGGGGAACTAAAATGAATTACACTTAGTTCCGATCTCTTTGTAAGGATGCTTGTATACTTCTTTTGGGGTGACGAAATTGTTTTGATGCGTCTTCAGAGGGTGTTATGATTATGGTTTGAGAACTGATTGTTTCCTCGCGGTTTGACAACTGTAACTTAGTTTAGTTTGGGGTGGAAGAATTTATTGAATTTTGGAAACGTTTTAGTTAGGATTTTGATGAATTAATATGAAATTTTTGGACATTAAACTTAAGCCTCGAATTTTTATTTCTGTAATTTCAGTTACGTGAAGAAGTGAGCATAGTTCAATACCTCGTACCAGGCGACTGGTACCTGGCTATCGTTAACGATGACAATGTACCAGTGGATGTTTCTTTGCAACCAAACACAGCCAGTAAGTACAAAGATTGCTTTATCATAATCATGGACACAGTAGACCAGTCTGGTATGAAAAAAAAAGTTAAAATATTTCCGTGGAGAACATGTAATATTTTTGGGGAGCTTTTATAAAATCCGTGTATGGAACCATAATTCAAAGACAGTGTACATTAGAGTTGTATCCTGATCCTCCATGAATCGATTCCATTATCTCAGGAATATTCCCCATTTATTTCATTTCAAATTTAGTTATTTTGAAAGCGAAGTTATAAGGGTTAGAGATAGTAATTCATGGAGGAGTTTAACGTATTCATGGCTTGAATTCTTACCTTTTTGAGCCTTTGTATCCCGGTGTAAATGTATATAAGAAACATTTTCACCGTTGGCCGCTGTCTATACGAGTTTGTCTGGGTTTTTGGTTGCAGTCGTAAAAGTGTAAAACAATAGAGCGGCACTAAATTCTCATTTGTGTCTCTGAAGGAAGAGGACTTCGCGGACTATTTCGATGCCCGAGACCCCCTCCCCCAAGCCCCTTTAACCCCGCGGGGGGTTCTACGAAACGGATAAACGGGAAGCACGGGGGGGGAATAAAGAGATATCCAGCTGTTTTTAATCACGGAAGAGTTGTTCTACCCGACTTATATAAGCTGACTGGACATTCGCAGATAACGCTTTAGGCTTATCTAAACCTTTTCTCTCTCTCTCTCTCTCTCTCTTTGTCTTATAGGTCAAAAGAATAAGACATACATATCCTAGAATTTATACGAGAATATTCCCATAGGCTAGATTTAACAAATTAGGAATTTCGCGAATCAAATTTTATACCTGGAGGTTGTCCTTTCAAAAGTCTTAATTACTTTAGCTCTGTTTGATGAAGGCCCCCAAGTAGTTGGTAAAATTGAATAGACTAGCCTAAAATTTCGTCTACAACTCCGTGCCCAATTAATTTTACTGGAAATGTTTCTAAGTTCTCGACTTCTGAAGTTCCAAAAATAGACTTTGATATTTTAATTCCTTTCAATGTTTGATTACTGAAGTAGACCCAAATATTTCCATTGAATAGACTAGAATTTGGTCTACAACCCATGCCCAATTTATTTTTACACGGAAAGTTTTCTAAGCCTAACTTATAAAGTTAGAAAAGTCCAGTTAAATAATTCAAAGGCAAAAGAAAACAATGTACACCTTCGAATTATTTTTAAACTTAGATCGAATGTAAGAAGACAGTTTTTATTGTTCATTCCTACCTTATCCGTGTTTTTACCAATATTAAACTTTACTATATAGGAACATTGACAATATCTTTTATTGCAATGCAAATATTTTATTTAGTTTTATAATATTCAACAATACTAATCCGATTGTTTAGAATTCCAAACACGTGAATACAGTTATGAGAACACTCCCCTATAAATTTAAAACTAGGGGCATTAAAGTTAATTATATTTTGTTAGCTCTTGTTCCTACCTAAGCACGGAAAATAAATTTTCAACTAATAGTATATACCGTCCAGTTTATAATATCATATGAACGCTGATCGTTGACCAATCGATTATTCCCCCAAAACTAGTATTGACCAATGATATTGACTCTTAGATTATAGTTTAATGATTGCAAACCGGCTAGGGTATATTATCCCCTCATCGCTTAAATGCTAATAAATGGGAAGCGGAATTTGAACTGGGCATATATCGTTATAGAACCTCCAACGTGTTCCCCCCCTCCCCTAAAAGGCCAAGTGCACCTAATCGATATTGGACCGATAGAGATTATTAATATCGCAAGACAATATTTGCTCGACCTTATGCTAATCACGAACGTTTCTTCCCGTTTTATTCAGTCGATTTTACTATAGTCTCTTCAGTTCATTATATTGTCGTTATAACTAGAATTTATATAAAGAGGTTGAATATTTTTTTTTTATTTAAACAAACGCTTCTTTGAATTGAAATTAGTTTAATACATTTACTAATCTAAATAGGTCAAACTAACTTTTAATTTTAATGAATACACAAGCGATTTTTAAAGCAATAACTATAATTATAAATAATCAAGTCAAATCATTTTGAAAGGTCAAAGTTCAATAACAAATGAATCAATGCATGCATGCAGGAAGAGGGCTTAATTTTTAATTTATCAACTGATTGAAAGCAATTTCGTACGGATATTTAGTTAGTTAGTTTTGTAAAAGTCGTTTGCTAAAACTGATTCGTTCTTAAGTTCCGAGAGTAATTTTAGCTAGTTATTAATTAAACAGGAAATTAGCTTTTATTTTGTCATTAAAAATAAGCAAGCTTGAAGAGAAGAGTGCGTGAAAACGAACGAACGATGTTATCGATAGAATTTTCACTCCACCCCCAAGAACTGCAGAATTCACCCGTTTAATTACAGTAATGCTAAATTAATGAATTTCTGGGGAAGCTTCCTAGATGCCTCGGGGGTTAAAGCCCCAGCAGAGAGAGGGGGAGGGGGCGGGACGTTTCTGGAAGGCAACTTCTCCCCCCCCCCTCTCGGGCATGCAAGATCTGATTACAGGCGTCAATAAGTTTCGCTATATACCCACTTTTCCCTTCAACCGAAAATTCCAATAAAACTTTCATTTGACTCTCTCGTATCTTGTACAGAGCTCAATATAGATAACCATAACTCGAAGTAAAACGAGCTAGGTGAATACAAGCGTAGTATATTTGTGTATTTACGCGTATTACTTCAATGTGTGGGCTTCTTTATATTATATTTTCTGTTGTCTGTATGTATGTTCATTCTTCTTATCTTTGTGTGTCATAGATGACGTGCCAACTTCGTGTCCCAGCAATTGCCACGGTCACGGGAATTGCCAATTGGGCAAGTGCCACTGTTTCCCAGGATACATCGGACCCGACTGCGCTGACAGTAAGCTTTTTTTTCTTTCTTATTTCTCTTTCGACTTAATCTACGAGCGAGCAACCCGTCTTTCTCCGCTAATTAGCGCTAAGCGCCTAAGCTCATTAACGATCCCGGTCCCGAGTAACTAACTTTTCTATTTGGACCAATCAAAAAACCGTATACTGGCTTGATCAAAGATACCTTAGATACTTGGGAAAAGGGTTGACTTACCTTTAATACCGCTTCGTCTTTTACAATTAAGTTTTTCGTTCAAGTCTAGCTTTCTCATGCAGTAGGTCTTTGAATTTCATCGCATTCCATTCAAGATTTAGACTATACCAGGGTTAATTAATCTTTGGGTGGTGACTGTACACGTTTGTTACAATAAGGGGGGTTAGTCATGGGGCTATCCCCCTCCAACCAAAACCTTCAGGGAGCAGTTGTACTTATGAATTACAGCGGGAAAGAATTAGAAGTACTTCAGAATGTCAGGGGTAACAACCAACGAGCCCCATTCTTGAAGAATTTCCGGTATGGAAGGGGAGAGAATTTTCCACTCCGTGTCAAGAGGGATATGGGTAATTGACCGTAATTAATTATTTAATTACCTTCAGAAGATAAATTTGAAATACCTCAATTCATTTTAACCCTTTACATCTAAAAATAATTCCGTTCTACTATAACTGAATGAGTGGACATCGCCTTGTCCAGTGATACATTTGAGCTTAAGATTTTGCCTCGAAGGAGATTTTCTCCCAGAAAGAATGGCAAGTGCAAGTTTAGCATTTTGAAACAGTATAGGCCAGGTTAGAGTACTTACCAATCTCGAATTATCTTATAGTGTAGGCAGATTAAATTGGCAATACGCTTAGAATTGCCAAAAAGATAATGGGAAATGTATAGCAAACGCAATCTTTTCCACGTTGTATGCACGAAACGTCAGGGTATAGGCCTAGTGGCATTTCTCCGCCTTTTACCGTATTAAATCGTATGTAAATTTAATACAAAGTGCGTAGATGCGACCAAGCTTCAGTCTTTCTATTCCGGATAAATAAATGGAACTTGTAAAATGCAAATCCGAAATTGAATGCAGCTTCGTATATATGTGTATGTAGAATATTTTGTGTAGCAAAATATTTCAATTGAATATCGGACTATAAGGACATTTTATCGAGGAATGGTTTCGACCGTTGTTATACCACGGACTTGTAAAATCACGTTATATGAATCATTCATAAATTTTATATAGAAATACTTTTCGGCATTCCTATTTTATGCTAATATAATTCCTTGTCGCATATTTCCAATGTTATAGATAATAATATCTTCCTATGTATGGCACTAAATGGTATGTGTTTAAAATATTCTACGTTCAGTGACATTTAATTCAAAGCCTAGATACGATTAATTTAGCCTAGGTAGTTGTAAATATTCCTTTAAACATTAACGTCAACCTTAAGTGAAGGTCTTTTTTCTTTTGTTATGGTTTCAGGCATAAAATTCAAAAAACTAAAAAGACCCAACTGTGATATAAATCAGAAATTATTCAGTATAAATAAAAACTGAAAATATAATGTTTATAACAGACTGTTGCAATGATGGGAACATAACATACATTTTGGCTTGGTATATGCGTGCCCTCATTTTAGGGTAAAAGAAATATATATATAAATTATATCGTTATCCAAACACCGGTGTTTTAATGGTGTAAGGGCATTTTAAATGAGATGTTTGAGGAGTCATTTTGAATGGAGTTTTATATATGCAAATATATTACGGGTCTGAGTATCTTAACCATGCCATCTACTAAGGGGGCCCGACACGCACTCTTTACCAAGTATACCGAGATCTCAAAATGGCTCTACGCCCAAGTTTGTGGGGCTAAATACCCACTAGGGAGTAGAAAAAGGGTCCTCCGTGATAGCGAGTATACTCCGAACTCCACCCCATTTACTCTAGATTACTATGGGTTCGCCTATATTAAAAATCAGGTTTTGACGTTTTGGGTTACGTATTATCGGCTTCTCTATTTTGCGATAAAACGAATTTATAGTCTTATATATACCTTATTTTTGTCGCTTCCAAGGCACTCAAGGGGTATATATATAGTCGCTCAATTAAGCCCCGTTGAATGGTTAGACAAGAAAAAGACTTTTTAATTCCCCAATGAAGGCTTGTTTCTCTTCTTCTTTAAGTAATACTCCCGTCGTGAGCTTACAAAGATCTCTTTTGGAGGAAAAAAAAGAATGAAAATTCCCCTCTGTAGTTTCTTTTGTTGCAAAAACAACTTCTAGATTCTTGATCCCGCTGCTAGATCCATCCAGAAAAGAAATATATATATGCGACAAAAACATTTTTGGAAGTCATTTTCATCGATCCCCTTTCTCCATCTTTTCCTCCCGCGGGGGGGGGGGGAGTTACTTCTTGCCCCCCTGTAGGGGGAACTCTCGTCTTTAATTGCTTTTTTTCTTCCTACTCGTTCCTAGCTGCATGCTCCTATCCCGCGAGAACATTAATTTCGACCAAGGCATAGCTAGGTTTAGTTTGGGCAAAAGAGCTACGTACAAACCTCGAGCCGAGGCTTAAAGAGAAATATTTTTGTACGCGCCAGTTATTGGTAACCACGCGCTACAACCCTCACGCGCAAACCCTTTTTGCGCAATCTGGTAATACGCAAATGTACGAGGGAATGAACTAAATGGGGTTACATTGAATAAACACTATTTTTAGCTTTAGACGTATTCAATCATTGTTAGAGAACGAGAATACGTTTTCTTTGAAATAATAGAAGGATATTAGGGGAGAATGGAAAAAATAGTTGGGAGGCGTTCTTGAATTCCACCCACAAATACCTTTATACAAATTACCGCATTGAAAAATAACGATAAGGAAAATGTTTTAATCGGTGTGCGCGAGCGACGGATTCTAATGAAAGCTTAACGTGCTTTTTTAGGGGTTGGATACTTGCATTTTTATATATGTAAGTGAGAGAGGGATTTCAATAAAAATACGCCTAGTATCCAACACCTCGGGATTTGATAGGGAGAGGATGAAGGAATAAAGAAACGAATGAAGAAAAGTCTTTGCTTCTCCGTTTGCCTCTCTCCATCCTTGGTCCGTTGATGAGGGAAAAGTTCGTCTTGATTTATTACGAGATGCAATTTAGTTTCTTTTGAGCTTCCTTCCACGCACTCCAGATCAGAGAGAGAGAAAGAGAGAGAATTTTTCCCCGTGTTTTCGATAAGCCCCTAGTTTTGTTCTAGACGTCTTAATTATTATCTGAAGGATAATTTTTGTATTTTTTCTCGCTCGGCTCTGTCTCGATCAACAGCTAGTTTTCCATCGCTTGATTTCCAAAACTAAATTATTTATTATCTTCCTGTTCTTTATTCGCCAGAATAATATTTGTATACGTAAATTTTAGTAAGGAATTCCTTAAAATTCCTTGAAAATTCTTAATCCGAAGATAAATTATTCAGAACGTGTTGCAGCGTTGTGTAGGGGGGAAAAATCCTCTTTTCTCATTAAAAGCTTTGGGGCTTGGCCCCCAGGACCCCATCTGCCTGCGCCTGCACGACCCAATTTCGACAGAGACAGCAGTTAAAATTAAAATATTTTAAGGAACAACTTCGGGAAAGTTTAAGGAAGAAGCCGCTAAAATATACCAGCTATTCCATGAATTTATTAAAGAACTTCATGAATGTAATATTTGGAAGTTAACTCATCCACAATTCTCAACTAACTATCGTATAAGGCAGAAAGCGTGTCACGTGTTCTTTGGCCATAATTACTTAATATTAATATTAACTTAGTTTAACTTTTCATTAAAGCAACGTGAGTAATTGATGGTTCAATATTCATGGAGGAAGTAAATAATTCGTGATAGTTAGACCTTATTTTTCTCGTCTCTATTCTCTCTAGGGGGGGGGGTGAAAAGGGAAGGGGTTAAAGTGGGCCAAAGTCTGAATTTCGATTAAAAATGTTCGCACTAGGAAAGGATGGAAGAGTGTTAGATGAAATTCCGAACTTAACAGGACCATCTATTTTGGCCGCAAAATTTTCTTTTGTTTTCCGTTGTACTTTATTATCTGTATTGTACTGTTGCCTTCAGCGTCAAAGGGGATTAAAAACGAATAATTTTATCGTTGCCAACTTTTAAGATTATAAATTTCTCGCAACCGAATTCCCGTCTGGACTGCAAGTAATCATCAGCATATATATATAAATATTTCTACTTTTATCCTTAAGAAATATCGAATATTACGTCTAGGCTAAGTCTTTCTTTGAAAAGAAGAATGAAGTTCCGAACTTATTTCCCTATTAAACTTCGCAAAGTTTTCTAATTTAAAAATATTTTTAATTTTAATTTAAAAATATTGAAGTTGGTTTGAAGAATATTTATTCAACTTTGATAAAGGGTACTTTTTGAAATTAATTTCGTGTCAAGTTTAAGTCTTTGAATTTTTCCAAAAACCTAGCGACGAAATTTCAATTCATAAAAGTATACCTAATATTTTAAATCTCTGATATTAAATTAGAAGCCATAGGAATATTTCGATGACAAGATATTGATCTATCCTAAATATTCAATACAAAAATTTGGGCTGAATTTTATCAATAAATGAAATATATTTTGGGGAATTATTTATCCTGCCTTGAAAAAAATAAAATACGTTAAAATTATCTGAAAAATCGGTTATTTTTACCTGTATTTTTGAAATATATATATTGGGTTTGGCAGTTTTGTGGATTCCAAAAATTACTTCGTATTTTTGGGGGAACTGATAGGGATGTATGGGGGGGGGGCAACCAAAATAAATGACTGTTGGAATCCCAACACAACCCCCAATTCTACTTACCCAATCCCAACAACCAACCCCGACCCCAGAGCTAAGGCTTTAATGTGCCCAAGAATAATCGCCACTCTAGCTTCTGAAACTTTCCATCTCAACCCTTTCCCCCTTCTCCTCTCCCCAAAAACCTTAACTCTTTTCCCACTTAATCGATAATCCGGGCAACTTGCTTTAATTAACGATTAGAATTAAAACAGCTTTCCACTTACATAACCGCCCCTCTCCCCTCCACCCCGACCCCATTTCTTACTATTATTTTAAAAACCAAGTAAGTCCACTCCATTTAATGAAGTTTCAGGTAAAAATAACGAAGGTGCAGGTTAATTTAGATACGACATTTTAGCTGTGGGTTTTACTTTAGAATATAAGGGGGTATTTTAAAACCCCTACCCAGAAGGTTACAATTTAGTTTAGTTTAATTCATTTATTTAACTAATTGAAAGGACTTCTCAAAATAGCTACAAATGCAATTCGTTTTATTCAGGAAGAATTAAACTGCCCACTTTTTCGTAATTAGCCCCTACTCCACTTAACAGAAACCCCAGAATTTATCTTATAAATATCTTAATTAAACTTATACTTGTTAATTACACATTAATGTTTTAAATTGGTTGCTATTTTTAAGACATTATTATACTGTACATTCAAATTAATTACATCCGAAATTTTCTACGGATTAATTTTTTTAAAAAATATTAAAAACTCATTCTAATTTTCTTTTTTAATTTTAAAAAAATTGCGGAGCATTTTGGATTAAGTCTAAGGTTTTTAAAGAAAAATATCCGAGGAAAAAAATTGAACGAGAGACTTGTAGCCCAGAAAGAAAAGGGAATTAGCATATCAATGAAATGGCGCAGCGAAGCGAAGCTCCTTCGACAAAAGCCCCTTTTTTTTTCATTTCTTGATTTAAATTTCTTTTTATAAGGGCTAAAAACGAATTTTTCGTGCCTGTGCCTTTGCCTTACGAACCTTAAGCCTTATACGAGCTTGATAATCTTTACCCTTCCTTACTTTTTCAATATTCCCACTAGAATTCAATTTTTTTTCTCTCTCTCCCTAACTCTCTCTCTCTCTCTCTCTCTCTCTCTCTCATCCTCTCTGTAGAGAACTAGGTACATCTAGGCTTAGCACGAGCTTGACTATAAGATTTCGGATTTCTAAAGTTAGAAAAAAAAAAAAAGAAATAAGTATCGTACATGAATCTATTCAATTCTTCCTTGAATATTTATCGTAATAGATATTTTATCCACTTCTTATTTTACTTCGAGCTCAAATGATTATATCTTTTAAGTATATATTCATGATATAATTGAAATAAATACTTGAAACTAGAGAGAAAGAATCAAAGCTAAAATTCATCGATAGTTAGAATTTTTTATTATTTTTTTTTTTTATAATTAATGTCTCCTGATAAAAGTTTCAAAGGTATAACGAAAAGAAAAAAAAACCACTTTAATGGTGCAGATACCTTCTGAATTTTTACTGTAATCTCATGGGAGATTAATCCCCATACTAACTAATCCATCAAATATTTCTTGTTATATTAATTACCCACGAGACTAATTGCCTTGCCCTATCATGAACTTTTGGTTTTTATTTTATTTTTTGGTTAAAAATCAGAATTTATTGGAAAACATTGATTACTTTTGCAAGAAAGATAGCCTGGCGCTCAAAGCTAAGGTGTTTTCTGGTATTAGGAAGACCTTTTGTTACTACTACTTACTTGGTTATGTGTATTTACTTTAGCTTGGGAACATTCCATAGGGATTTATCGATTTTCTCCGGTGGTGTAGATGCTATATAGCGGCTGAACTGGAAAAAGCTTTTCCGTCCGTCCGTTCTTCGAAGCAATCTAATAAGAAATAGCGTAAATGCCTACCACCCGACCAACCATATTTCCGACTAACACCCCATCCCCTCCCCTACTACCCGTCGTGCATTGCGCTACTCCGCAGTGGCTAAAGAAAGTTACTAGCTCCTCCGGACGGGAGAATGCATTGCGTGAAGAAGGAGGGTAGGGGGGGGCAAAGGATGGAAGAAACTATAATAATAAGAAAGAAGAAAATCTCGCGATAGTCCGGGGGAATCCGCACCGGATTTGCTTCTCCTATTTTGTCTCAGTTTCAGTTTGCAATGGGTTGTAAGGATACTAGCCACGAGGCTTAGCTATGTCTTAGCAGAAGATGGTAACTTGAGGAGGTTTATCCATTGGAAGCTTCTGATTTAAGCCTGACGTTCTAAGGTGGAATTCATGAACGTCAGACGCAACGCAATTTAGTAGAGGCAAAGGCAGGGCGTACCTTAAGGCCTTTTCAAACGATACAACTTTTGACTCAATTACATGGGTCAAAAATTTGAGCCAGAAAAAATTGGTTAGTGATTTAATTTTTAATTTGGTGATTCACCTTGTCCAACGTCTGTTGACAAGACCCAACTAGTTTACTCAACTCAAGTTCTATGGTCTGAAAAGGCCTTTAGTGTTACGGATATCTGATAGTATCCAATTTCTGATTTCTAAGCTTGGTTCAAGCAAGCGTCTTGCGGTTTTGGGTATTGGTATAACTATAACGTTGCAATTTGGTCTTGTAATGCTCTAGCCGCGAGTTGGCTAGCTTCCTTTTGTAAGGCCCGGAATAGTTATCTAGGATAGAGTATCGAACGTTGTCCGACAGAAACACGCGGTGGTAGCTAGCCGTGTTGGTCTTGACCGTAAGCTGACCATCGGTTTTCTTTGTCGCTCGCTCGGCGCCTTACCAATCTCTCGCTGAGACGGATTACTGTATAAGAAAGACTTAGTTTCATTTTGCAAACGTTTCTGCAATGGATTTTGGGGTTTGGGGGGAAATACCCCCGTCCCTGGGGGGTAACCTAAGGGAAATATGACTTTATTTTTAACATTATTCCCAAAGCGATTGCATCCTTGGAAGGAGAGGAATTTATAGTGGTATTTACCCAATTGTAAAACAATACGTTAAGTGTCTTGGTAAGATAAACCCTGTTAGCTTTGATTTAAGCGTTAATTAAATTAATTGTAGACCAAATCATATTACGCAAAATTAGATATATATTGTACCAATTAGATTTGCCTAAATATATTCATTAATAATTTAGTTTAATTTTAAATAACATCATTATTACCTAATCATTATATTAAATAAATTAATCCATCTCTGGTTAAAATTTAGGCGATCTCCAATTCGATTTTCAGAAAGAGAGGTCATTAAATATTTCCTAAGACGTTACCACTAATGAGTAAATTAACTCGAGATCTAACCAACCTACCCCCTTCCTTGCCCATTACGCCATTTCCAGGGCAGCCACGTCCGTTTCTGGTTACCACCAAGTTGGCCTGGCTCCCTTAACCCATCTCTTATACTGGTCGCATCTGGATGGTGTCCAATATATTACCCCGAAATCATTAGGAGATTTTGCGGATTTTGGCTTTTCGTTTTATTTTTCCTTAAGGAGATAACAAACCCTAGCGTTGAAATTCGAAACTATTATTGCCTCCTTTAGCCCCCCCCCCCCGCAGTTTGAATTATAGCCCCTAGTAGCCAATCATCAATTTTCAAATAATGCTCATTTGCATGTCATTTTGATTTCCGAAAAGAAAAGGTTTCATCATTTAGAAAGAGGGGTATAACATTAACCGTAGTATTTGAGTGCCTTGGCTGCGAATCAAACTAACAAAGGCTAATGTCAATTTCAAATATTTCTTCTTTCAATATTTTTTCTTAATTATTTTTTTAAAACTTGGTTTAGGGTATGTCCTACCCTTTGCTAATTTGCCTATAATTCTCTACGTCAGGGGAAATGACGTCATAGAAACCATGGGGGGTAGTATGCTTGGTTATTCTTAAAGCGATGGAGAGTCAGTTTCCGGTTGCAAACCCGGTTTCTTATTACACTAGGTTTAGTATATCAACTATATCTCGCACCCTACTCCAATCTCTTCCCCTCCCCCCTTTCCACCCTGCACTTCTTCAGTTGGTTCGTTGGTTATTGATGAGACAGTGCCATCTAGCGGCAGGGAAAATTGATTACCAAAAGAAAAGACTATATATAACCATCACCCCCTAACTTTGAAACGGGGTATACCACCTAAGAGGTGGGGGGACAAATAGAAGGTCATAACGATGTGAAAAGGGAAAAACCCAATGATGATAAACTCTTTGGGGGCGCTCCAGAATGATGTACAATATATTCACTTCGTGTTATTAACTTCTGAATGAGGCTTTGCAAGGGATTCTACCATACTCAACCACGAAAATGGAATTATTTGTCGAAAACATTTCACGAACCAACAACTAAAGCCTACAAGGAAGGAAAAATTGGTCTAGAAGAAAAATGATTAGTTTGCTAGCTTGGTTCAGGGTCCAGAGGGGAGTCCAATCCAACACCGATTCAACCGCCAATATAGGATTTATATTCAATTTTGATGGTACCGGGGAGAAGGTGGTCGGTTTTGTGGTGGTGGCTTTTCATTCAGATCGATTGATTCCATTCGTAGGATTGAATGGGGAAGTTAGAAAGCAAATCATTGAGTTGATTTTCTTGGAGAGTGGATTTATTTAGCATTACTTACTGCGTGGAATAATTGCTCTTGAAGTATCATTCATGACCCACCTTGTTTAATATTTTCTTTTTCTTTTTAATTTCTCAGGTGTTTGTCCAGTTTTATGTTCCGGACATGGTCGATACGTTCACGGAAGTTGCCGATGTGACGTCGGTTGGAAAGGTCCCGAATGTAGTATACCCGTTGCGGAATGCGAAGTTGCCGATTGCAATGGCAATGGATTATGCGTCGAAGGAACTTGTTTATGTAATAGCGGTTTCAAAGGAGATCATTGCGAAGAAGGTAAGACCATTTTTCATAGATCTACTTTCATGATTAATTCGGTCGTTTTTGAAAAAAACTGGAGACCTATAATTTATTAGAGGGTTTGAGGCTATTTTGGAGATGTTCTGTCAGCCCTTTTTATCAAAACCGAATGGGGGGGAATATGTGAAATTGCCATCGGCTGATAGAAAATTAATTTCCCTTGATAACGTCTAGACACAAATTAAGCGAGGACATTTTTATATAATGTACACGATATGAATTTTATAAATATCACTATGAATATTGACGCTCTAAATTTGTTTTCACCGCAAATATGAAACCACGAATCCAGATTTTGTTTCTTATATAGTTTTAGGCAACACAAAAATATATTTTTACGATCGTGGATACAGAAAGAGAGCTATCGCTTTCAAAATAAACCCGGCCCGAGGTGGGTGGCAATTTTCTCAGTAAAAAAAAATTTCCTAGAAAAAGAAAATTCACAAAAATCGCGGGAAACAAAGAGAAAGACGAAGAAAAAATATATCTTAGAAACGAAACGATAAAACATTTTCCCATCAAAGAAACTGGCCGGATGAAAATAGTAATGGTGTGCCTGCTCCATCGTAGCAGCCAAGGCCTAGCGAGTGTATTCTCGAAGAAAGAAAAAAAATAAGCAAAGGCTTACAGTCTCCTTCTTCAACTCTTTTAAACCCGCGATAGAAAAATAAAGAATTTTTATTTTTTTACTTTTTTTAGAAAGAGGAAAAATAATAATGGCCAAATTTTGTCATTCCATTTATTTGGATCTCGAGACTAGCTTTAGAAGAAAAGACTTTTTCCCAGCATCTAGGGACTGAAAATAAAAAATGTATGGAAGGGGAACAAGGGTAAGGGTTGGAGAAATCAACAAAGGCCTAACTTAGACTTCGCTTACCAAAGTCGGAAGGAGAATAAAGTTGACTGGAAACGATTTATATCAGCCAAGATGTTTGCCACTTTTGACAGTCCGAGAGAACGTACCGTTTTTTCTCTTTCCTATTCCTCCGGACAAATGGACTCATTCCACGCGCAAAAATGATAAGAAACGACTTCTGAACGGACAGGGAGGCCCCCCCCAATCGATAAGTTTACCTCCTCGTGACCTAAGGTCAAACTCGGGAATGACCCGTGGGTTAGGAATAATTAAGTCGGTTTGATATTCGCGAACGAAGTTTATTAGTTGAAGTTTGAACGTGGGTGTTTTTGTCTGTTTGTTTCTTTTCATGTCCAGCTGACTGTATTGAACCCGACTGTTCCGGGCACGGAGTTTGCGTCAAGGGTCAGTGCTGGTGCAAGATTGGATGGCGTGGTAGCAATTGCAGCCAAGCGGATGACCGTCTAAGCCGTTGTTTCCCGGATTGCGCCGGTCACGGTGTTTACGACCTAGAAACGGAAAAATGCGTTTGCTTTCGTCACTGGACCGGAAATGATTGCTCCAAAGGTCAGTCTGGGTCTCCCTCTCTCTCTCTATCGCTCTCGCGAAGGCCGAGAAATATATAGTTTTTGATACAGTGAAAATAACCCTTTTTTATTTGTGTTTCACTCATCTTTCTTTCTTTCTCTATTGTGTTTCTTTTGTAGCAAAGTGCAATCTTGATTGCGGTCTTCACGGTCAATGCGAAGAAGGTCGGTGTCATTGCGATAATGGATGGACCGGAACCAAGTGCGACTCGAGGACTTGCGATCCGAGATGTCTCGAACACGGACAGTGTAACAACGGCACTTGTATCTGTATTCAAGGATGGATGGGACGACATTGTACTCTAGGTAAGATAACTCATCGCATCTTCGATAAAATTGAATTATATACCCTTCAGATTATTATATACCTCAAGGTCGTGATTCCTGAGCCTTTGACATTACTAATTCAAGGTCGCGATGACCATTATTTCTTTTTACAAATAGATGGTTGTCCGAATGGTTGTAGTAATCACGGTCGTTGTCAACGCGATGGTGAGGTTTGGGCTTGCAGTTGCGATTCTGGTTGGGGAGGTAAAGAATGCAGCGTTCCTCAAGAGACCAACTGCAGGGATGATATGGATAACGACGCTGGTAAGTCCACTCAATACTCGTGGTAGAATGCAATATAATCTCTAAATTCACGCTGTTTGGAGGTAATGATCCCATTGGAAACGCCGCGACTAATAGATGGTCAAATATAGTTTAGAATCAAATTGACCATAGGTCAAAATATCATCTATTTTAATATGGGCGGTTAAACTAAAGCTAAGTAGCCCTATTATTTTTTTCCCCCGAGCTAGGCCTAACGCGTAACTGACTGCCAAAAATATAAAAAACCAACCAAGGCTTAAAGAAACCTCAACAAAAATGTCTTGAAGGACGTAACGTCGCCTGGACTCTCCTAGAATAATGACCTGCCATTATAACTCCTCTTTTGACTCCTATTTCTCTGTTCATCCTATTTTAAACAATACCAGCGAAGCTGGGGAAATGTAGAATTTCTCTCCGCTTTTTGCCCCATCATCAAAGCTTTATAGCATTGTATCATTAAGACGAACACGCGCTGTACTATAGTCAAAGTCTCTTGGCATTTCCTGTAAGATTGGGGGAAAGGTTTATCAGTCTTTTACGATACTGTCAACTTGTATTTACCATCGGAGTCCATTTTCTAGACTGGACCATTTCTTTTATTTTCGCGTAGGGGGGTTAGTTTTTTTGAACGTTTTTGGTATAAAGCAAGAACTGCGCGTAGATCATTTCCTTGAAGAATTGTTCCACAAAAAATAGGCCCGTTTTATTGGCCTGTTCAGACCTGGCGGGAAAGCCAACTTACGGGGCTCTCACCCTTATGTATTTTTCCATAGCCCCTGTAGAAATGTTTTTCACGCAATACATTAATGCTCAGAGTGAAGCCAGCTACCAGGCGCGAACCGAAACATTTTTAAAATTTAATTTATTTGTAATATTTGAATAATTCACGTTTAGTTATTGATGTATGGGACCTAAAACTTGCCAAAACTTTTTCTGGTAATTATCGTGTAGTTTATGACTTATGGGGTCGGAAACTTCCCAAACTGAATGTTTTAATTTAAAACTTGGCCAACCGGACAAGGTAGTACGAACGTGACCAGTTGGTTTGGGGTGTCGGGGCAAGGTATATATGGAACGATTTAGGCGCGGGGCGGCATTTTCTTTGTATATACAGAGGGAGTTCCCGGGCATCCATAACTAGCTGCCTGCCGCCTTGTCCACCCGCCTTTGGTACCATTTCGGACTGTGTCCCCAAACGAATCTCGAGGGAGGGCTATCTTCCCGGGGCAGCCGACCGATTCTACGTCATCTGTCTTCCGGGGGGCAATCCAGACACAAATCTACTCGCGCCTACAGAGACCCCAAGCGGCCAAAGAAAAAAAACACCTAAGCCTTAAGGTGCCTGGTGGAATGCCTCAACAGAATGTATTTCAATTCAACAATAATATTGCAAAAGGGACTTTAGTGACCCACGTTTATGGCAGTAACTGAAGAATTAATTCTTGCGTCTTAATATTCATGGAAAAGATGAATGCATTCATGCCTATGAGACCATCTCTTTGTCAAAGTTTTCTAGAAGTACTACGAAAGGCGGGGTGACCCTTGTATTCCCCGTTTAGTTTCCGGGTGTTAGCAGCAATCTGGAGATTGTAGAAAATAAAGAAAGAACTGTTGGTATCACCCAAGTTCTAAGTAGAATTCTGTTTTATCTCCTTCTTCATGATAAAAGACAGGTCCTAGATTATCGGTATTGCACTAGAGATGCGACCAAATAAAAATAACAAACAATATATTGGGTAGTCTCCGTTCTTTATACGACATCATTGAGGTAAAAATACTAAATCTACTAATTTGCAGACGGTAATAACGTAATGACGCGTTAAAACCTTAATGTAAAATTAAATATTGAAGGGTTTTTGAATCTACGAGTAAATAAGGCCTTGCTTGTTCGGGAAATTAGATTAAATCGACCAGGAAAATGCACCGGATTCTCATTAGGAATTGTTCACTTAGTACCCGGTTAATAGAACCGAAACTATTGAGCGTGTATCCCCCAATACGGTATCGTCCACCTTCCTCCGTATTCCATATTCTATAATGAACAATTTGCCTACGTAATATTGACCTAGGCTCGATCACCCTTTTCTCATTTTACATATTCCAATTAATAATAGGGATAAAGTATATTGGCACTATTTTAAAGGGCCGGGCTGACTCTGATTCGCCTTTAGTTTTACTGGCAACTAAGATGGGGGTCGGTGGGTAACAATGAATGGTTATTGGATGACGTATTGATGGGCATGGCACTAATACTCGATGATCTTCAATTAAGACGACTAATGATCTTGCACCATCATTTTGATCATATTCGCTAATTACCTCTTGTAGGGGATAGCCTCGTTTAATTTTTGAGGGGTGTCCATCTCTCTCTCCCCCTATTGGCTGTAGACTAATTTTATCCATGTAGATTATGTTTTTCTGCACCCCCGTCTAAATGACCTTTTCTTCTTTACTTGTTCCTGGCAGACGGTCTAATGGACTGCGCGGACAGCGAATGTTGTTCGGACGACAAATGTCGCGACAGTTTGATGTGTCTGTCCTCTCCGGACCCGCTGGACATCCTTCTGCGTAAACAGCCTCCGGCGGTGACCGCTTCCTTTTACCAGAAGATGAGATTCCTTATCGAGGAAGAGAGTGTCCAGAGTTACGCCCATCGTGACGAGTACACCGAAAGGTAGGCCACCCTCCCAAGAGACACATTTTTTTTATCAGTAGGAGCTTTTTATTCTTTTATAATTTCATCTCAATATTCTTTTAGCTTTCTCTTTAGAATTAACTATAACTCTTCCACTAAGTCTGCCTTTTGTTTAAATTTTTCTATATTTTTTTATTTAATTAATTTTCTTTTGACCTTCACTCCACCCTCTCGCAAACACCCTCCATTTTATTTATTTATTTATTTATTTACTTGGTAGTATATTTATTTTTATAATAATATCTCTATATATCTAAAGTTTTAATTTAATTTTGGGTTTTTATTTTCTAAAAATTTTATTTTAATTTTTTTTATTTTTTTCGATAAAAATTTACGCGCTAGATCCCGTTCGCCTTTGATTAGTATTAATATAAATACGGTAATCAAAGGTGGACGCGACCTTGATCGAAATAGTCTATGTGTAAAAAAAAATATATTTATTATTATTTATTATGTGGTGTAATTTAATTCAGTTCAATTCAATTCAATTCAATTCAAATTGAGGGCTTGCAAGTTGGTGGGGATGATAAAAATATTTTTCTATTATTCATATATTTTTTTTACTTCTTCTCTATATATTCTTTCATTTCTATTTCCATGTCTAATTATTTTATAAAAAAAAATATTATATTTCAAATAAATGTTTAAAGGGAAGACATACTTCGTTGTGATAGCCTTCTACATCGCGCCTGCGCGACGCTCTTGCTTAATTTAATTATTTAAAATTTTAAATGCTTTTAATAATATTTAATTTTTTTTTTCAATCGTTATTACATTTTGTTTGGCTTGGTAAATTAAATTTGTTTTCGGTCAGCAATTGTTTTTTAGGCGTTAGGCGTTAATTTGCACTCGGGCGTACGAACGTCTACTTGTAGTTTATCTTGTTTCTAATAAGATAAATTACTGGGACGTTTTAAAATTATCATTAAGATGGTTATTTAAGTATCAACGTTAGAGGTCTCTCGTCCAAAAAAAATTTATTCATATCGTGTCGTAGGGATCTATAAAACCTTTCCATTTCTTCCAAAAAATTCAAATCTTTTACTTTTATCCTGAAATCCATCCAAATATTTTTATTTTCCAATCTATCTCTCTCTCTCTCACTCTTTCTCTCTCTCTATCTCTCTCTCTGAGAGATAAATTCCAAATGTATGTCTTCTCCGTAATTTTTTATCTCTTATCTGTGTCAATGTTTTATATGGAAGTCTTCACACGGAGTATGTCCTCTATAAGCTTTGCGTCCGCCATTTCCCCTTCCCCCCGCCTATGAAAAAATAAAGGGAACTATCCAACCCCTCTCCCCCCCATTCTTTGTTCATACACTATCCCTTTCGGCGGCGCAAAGTGGTTCTTGTGAATTTAATTGGGTTCTCCGGGAATAAAGCGTATATCCCGAGAACAAAGTACGGAAGATTTTAATTTTAATTTTTATGTTTTATTTTTAATTTAAAATTCTAATTTACGTTGAAACAAATTATAGAGTAAAAGCAGCGTCTTACTTCCAACAGTATTAAACTTTTATCTACAGTGCCATTAGTGTCTTCCACACTTTTAAGTCTCGGATGTACAATGCTGTTTCCCACGTGTAGGAGAACTCGACATTTTTATTATTATTTCTATAAAAATGTGTTTCGTCTTATAACATTTTTACATGTGTGTGAATACGTCATCTCTCTTTCTCTAACCCCTTTCCCCCTTGACCCCATTAGTTGACCTTTGTGCCTTCCTTTAACCTCGTTTATATTTTATTTTAAAATATATTAATTTTGATGATTTATTTGGCACCCCAAAAAACCCAATTTCCTCTGTTCTTCTAAATAATTTCCTTATGTGTCTTAAATGTCTATGTGTGTGTGAAAGCGTTTTGTGGTGTCCAAATTGTCTTTGTCCAAAAATTTTATACATGGTTTATTTGTGTATATATTTATATACAAAAAGAGAATGCTCTAGTATTTAAAACGTCAAGTGAAAATGAGTTGATATCATATTATCATGAATGTTCAATTATATTTATTTAGCTTGACCCCGAATATTGTCAAAATGTAGGAATACTCTAAGGAGTGGTTGTACTTGTAGTTTTCTACCGCAATTTAGGGTGTTGCGTGGTCCACAGAGTCAGGAAACATTAAAAAATCTAACTGCAATAATTAATTTAAGGAATGAATGATGATGATAGATGAGATTGTTGCGCGTTGTATTTGAAAATATTTATCGGAGCATTCTCTAAAAAATGGGTCACATGATTGAATATATCAGCTGATCGTTTTTACATTGGTGTCCCTTGCTTCTTTGCCCATTGTGTCTCGGCCGTGCAGTCAGTTTTGGAGTGCCTTCGTTAAGAGGTGAGTATCTCGTCACCGAAAACAAATAAACAAACAATCAAGTACTAAAAAAATGACCCTTAACATATATCTCTAACCCAAAAATCAATAATCGTATATATTGTGGACATATTTCTTTATTTCTCTTTGAAATTCTTTTCATTTTGCTTGCTTGGTCCAGTTACGTGTAGGCCTCTTTAGTAATTAGTAATTAGTAGTAGTTATAGTCATTATTTTATTCGTTTTAGATTAATTATTTCGTTTTTGTTTAATTAGAAAAAATTTAGTTTGGATCATTATTACGAGGTGTAGTGCGTTTAACTGACGTAGGATGTGTGAATTTATGTAGATTTCTTGGCCGTGTTTACTTGTTTTAATATGTATTTGTTCACGAGGCCTGTTCATACCGCAATTTTTACTGAAAAACCCCTTGAGTTGAAAAAAAAAATTAATGTTTTTTCAGCAAATATTACGTAGTCTGAACATAACGCATTTGTGTTGGATTATATACCTAGGTTTAGTTTACCGAAAATGAATTTGATTAATTTTCCTACGTCAGTTAACGCGTTTCTAAATCGTACCAAATTGGACAATCGGTTTTTATCGCGACCTTTTGACCCCTTTGGTATTGATTAATATATGAATTAGTAGCTTTAGTTTCAAATGGCTTATTTTTCTTCACCTCTTGTGTCCATTTATTTCTATTTTATATTCGTGACAAAAACAAAGAGAAAACAAAAACATGACAAATATAGAAATCCATAAATTTCTACATGAATAATTTGTATCTGTGTACATGCCTGTTTGCGCTCCGTGTGGACTTTGTGTTACCCAAAAATATTACACATTATCAGCTTTTATATATATATATTTATATATATTATGTATTCTTTAGTCTCTCTCCCAAAACATGGATATATCTTTTGTTTATTAGTTAGAAATATTATTTTAAATAATTTTTTTTTATATATTTTATGTTTTTTTTTGTTTCCATATGGGAGAGACGAACTAATTACGCTTCGTGTGTGGTTAATTATAAATCACCGTTAATTATTTATTTATTTTTAATTGCACATTATCGCTTCAGAGAATTTCTAAGTAAAATAGAAACGTCTCTGTATTATATGTTTTTTTTATTCTAAGAAAAAAAGGGAATTATTCGTTTTATTTAACTTTTAATTTCCACTAACTTCCCGTCTATCCTAACCTATTTCTATTTCATTTTTAATTATAATTAATTTATATTATTTTTAATTTAAATGGGGATGGGGTTAATTGTAGCTTTGAAAGGTACAATTTTCCCCTGAAAGAAACGCTGGAATTAGATGCATTTTAAGACTGCAATTTAAATACAATAAACGAGAGATTTCATATTTATTTTTTTATAAAAATTTACGTTAAATTCTCAAGATTCTTAATTTAGATTATTTAAAAATTATTTTAATTAGTTAAATCGCAAATAGAATTAAATATTTATCATTCTTAGAACTACTTCGAGAATTACAGATTTTATTTTTGAAAGATTAGTTAATAATTCAGGGTTAGAAAACTAGAATAGTTTAGTCTCCGTAACAAAATTGAAATGAAAAAAAAAACTTGAGAAGAATCCATTGAACCCTAACCCAATTCTTCGGCATGATTTTCCAGTCGGGTATCGGTCATTCGGGGTCAAGTCATTGGCCGAGATGGTAACGGACTCATTGGTATACGAGTCAGCGTAGCGACGGACCCGCAGTTTGGCTTTACACTGACCAGGAGTGACGGATGGTAGGTGCACCCGTCCAAGAGCGTCCACTTTGATTTCAAACTTTATCATTTATCTTTTTCGATCTCCTCTTCTCTATCCTCAGGTTTGACATTCTAGTCAACGGCGGCAGTGCGGTGACGCTTCAATTTCAAAGAAACCCGTTTCATCCAATCAAAAGAACGGTTATGGTTCCGTGGAACGACATCATTGTCATGGAACCCGTTCCCATGTCCGCCACGGCGTCCGAAGAACCAAATTCATTGGCTTTCGGTTTCCACGAACCATGCGTTGATCACGATTACGACGTTATGAAACCCATTGTTTATCAAACATGGAGATCAGGTTCCCACGGTGGATGTACTGAAAATAGCGCCGTTTTAACCGAAACTCAAGTAAGTACTTTATAAACATCATGTTTTAATTAGGTAGAGAAAATGTAGGCGATCTCTCAGAATCTATTATTAAATATACGATATCTTATTTTCCTATTAATTTCCAACAATAGGTTTTACAAGAGAGTTTGCCAATTTTGGGTTCCGATTTGCACTTGGTCTACCATAGCACTCACGCGCAGGGTTATTTATCGACCATCCATTTGCAATTAACTCCGTCTGAGGTTCCCGAAACGTTACGTTTGGTTCATTTGAAGATAATCGTCGAAGGAATCCTATTTCAGAAAACATTCGAAGCAGATCCTGAAATCAAGTTCACCTATCCTTGGAACAAAAGGAACATTTACAAACAGAAGGTCTACGGATTAACCGTGGCCAGAGGTAAGATGCTAATATTTCGTCTTTAGTCCTTGTGATCGTAGAGGAAAACAGTTTTATCTTAAGCCTTGTTCCGAAGAAAGTTGTGTTAGAAACTTGTAAGAAAACGAGCGAGCCATAGAAATGATGGTATTCCATTTAGTTCCATCTGTGTAAAGAGAGGACCATGGTGGTGGGATGGTACACCGACATTTCCCTGGTGGGTACCTCCCCCTTCCTAAAGGATTGCCCCTCGTTTTGTCTCGAGTAATGACTCGACTACAATTACCGATAGTGTTTGGGGGCTACAACCCTTGGCTAGACACCGCGTGGACCGAGGCTTAGGGTTCGGTAAAAACTTAGTTTTTTATCCTCGTACCAAACTTCTGCTAAAGTATCCTATTTGGTTCAAATTTGGTCCGTGAATAAGGTTTAACGTTACTAAGGCTTGCTTTAAGAAGACCTATTTTACCCTTTCTGTACCATTAACTGGGTTCAAGATGAACGGAATATGGGGAAGATCCCCCGCTCTGTTCCCCAAGGGTTATGGGGTTAAAAAAACCCAAGAAAGGTGCGGGAATATATGGCAGTCCGTCTCAATTCGATTCTTCAATATATTTTCGCGTTTGTTTCCAAGTGTAAAGAAAAACTCCGGGATTGTACGCGATGTAGCTTTTAAGTGGGATGGATTATAGTATTTTGCAGTCTTAGAATGATGCGAAATTTCGATGTAAATGCGCGGTTAGATGGTTCTTTCTTTCTATGAAATTACCTATAGAGTATTGTATCTATTAGGAATGTTACTAGCGCGTTAGGAGCAACGTTTTTCGATACACTCGAAATGGGCCCGCACCCAAATGGCTTCCCGCTGTTACCATAGTTACTCTAATAGCCTATTGCATTGCCTTCCATATCTCTATGGTATATCTAACCCTTTCTAAGCTGACATTTAGCTAGCATTCTACTACGAAAGGGAATAAAAAAAAGGCGAATTGTTCCAAGTTGATAGTTGTTTCAGTTACGGGCTAGGAAAGTAACAACACGACCTTGAAAGAGTATTATCCGTTTTACCGTTTCAGTTTTTGTGGGATTCGAATACAGTAATTGTCCCAGTATCTTATGGACTAGTCAAGACGTCACTATCCGGGGTTACCACATGGACATATCCGAATTGGGTTCCTGGAACCTGGACATCCATCATCGATACAATTTCCACGAAGGTGTTTTGCAGAAAGGGGATGGCACTACCATTTACTTTAAACAACAACCGCGAGTCATCAAAGTTCTTATGGGAACCGGTCTTCAACGACCTTTATTGTGCCCCGAATGCAACGGACTAGCCCGGGACAATAAGTTATTGGCGCCCGTCGCCTTGACCAGCGGACCGGACGGTAGCGTGTACGTCGGCGACTTCAACTTGGTTCGACGCGTGACCCCGAGCGGTCAAGTCTACACGGTGTTTCGTATGAAAACGACGGAAGTCTCGTACCAATACCACGTGACTTTGAGTCCGACGGACGGACATTTGTATATTTCGGATCCGGAAAGACACCAGATCTTGCGCGTTCACTCTCTGGACAAGGTGGAGGATCCCGACTCCAATTTTGACGTCGTCGTCGGCAGTGGAGAGAGATGCTTGCCCCGAGACAGAGAGAACTGCGGAGATGGAAAACCAGCGCTCGAAGCCCGACTGTCCTACCCCAAAGGTAGTAGAACTTTATTTTTATCGTAGTTCGTTTTGTCCTTTATCGCGCGCTGGTCAGGATATATCTAACAATAGCCGAAAATAGATTTTCGTGTCTACCTAATTCCATTTGAGAAATGGTGTTTTCTACCCGAGTTATACCAACCAGATATGATTGACTCGAGTGCCCCGGTGGGTTGGCAAGAAACGATTTAAAGAAAGAGGATTGCAGCTATCTACAGAAATGGAAGGGAGAGTCTGACCAATCAACTATCGATTGATATGGTGGTATCACGCTCCCCGAATTTATTCATTTCCCCAAGGAATCTTCCATCATTCGTAGCCTAGAAGGAATAGAAACGATGGGTCAGTCATCCAATTCAACAATCGTGATAAAATTGATATAAATTCATGGCAGGAGAATACCTAGGCCTATTTTCTGAAAATGGGAACGAATTGGAAGGGATTTATTTTGACCGTTTCCTTTCGGGGTTGGCCTATACAGCTTCCTTTATAGGCCTGGAGGTCCTTCAAACGGAGGATTTCTCTCTTTCTTCGTTTTTGGCATCGCGAAGACGAAAAGATCTCTTCCGAAATGTTCTTAGTGCTCGCTCGCTTTCGAAGCGAGGCTTACCGAGTCGATCCTCCTCTTAGAGATACTGACAGGTTACGTTGAAATCTTGCAAAGCCAATTCGGGACAGGTGTTGCGGGCCAGATATCCCCGTCGATGAAGAGAGATTGAACCACCTTACCTTGTCCGAACCGACCTTATAGTAATAGACTGATGGCGGATCCCTACCTTTCGAGGCACTAAGCTCTATGGAAAAGATAACGTTAGGTGCTGCCAACCTTATTTCATTTCGTTTGACGGTGTACACTCTAAAGGGTTATTGCTAGATTATCAGTTTTGGTCTGGTACGCCTTTCGGAGTATTAAAGTCCATTGAGAAATGAACGCGACTGCTATACAACGAGACAGTTTCGCTTGTCAGTGGGCACGTAGATATCAAAACGGTCAAGAAATACATTTAGTCGAAGGCTTCTATTTTAGTTCATCTCAGTTATAAGGTTCCGTACCTTTTTGATATCTCAAGGCTCAAACAATAGCTTTAAAGTTAGAGACGCTTCCGATTGAAACGTCACCTAATACGGAAGGAAACCCGTGAGAAGTTTCAATGATCGGAAAATATTTTCTATAGATATTTTAGACCAGCTTCTTCAACTTATAAAATTGTTCGCGTACCATTGAGGTAATACGGTGGAAGGCTGTTAAGTATGGAGGCTTCCCCCTTATCTCCCTTTTCCAAATACTCCTTTATTAACGGATATAACGCGAAACCGGAAAAATACCATATCCGTAGATAGGGTTAGACGCGATATTTTTCCCTTATTTTTCTTCTTCTGAAAATGGTTCTCTCCGATTTCCTTTCAAATCTCTTTTCTTTGACAATGCGTTCGTTTAGTTTGATTTAACGTCTGCGAAGCTATGGGGAAGAGTGTGATTCGATGCCTTATTTTTCTTATACCCTCTAAATAACTTTATTGCATCTAATAACTTGAACGAAATCAGTTGGGGAAAATGAAACCAATTCATCCAAAACACCCAATCCTAAAGGTATTTCCAATCTAGGAATGGATAGTGACTCTCCCCTCGTTCTAAACATCCAAAGGGTCAAAATGTGAGTCACCGATCACGTTTCGAAAATGATTTTCAATTCAAAATTGAATTTATTCACCACCAACCGAAGATTGGATGTTTTCTGAGATCGTATTTTTTTTATATTTCATTTTCTCACAACCTTGGCCCTTGTACACGTACATTCATCCCACATTCCTTTCTGAAACGATTTTTCAGTACTATTAAGAATTTACTCATTTATCCCCTGAATATTGAAAACCAGTTGGAACCGAGAAAAGATATGGATACCATACTTCGATATTTATAGCTTATTCATGAATAAATTATATCAATTCACGTTATCATAAAATCAAAATACAAGTAGGAGAAAAGGGATGAAGGGGAGCTAGTGAAAAATATATTAGAAATACAAGCTAACCTGGAATAAATAAGCCTTATTTTTTATTTCTTTTCAATTCTTTTGAAATAGATAGATGGGTAGCGATATGTCTTTGGAATTTTGAGACTCCTTCAGTCGAGTCTTGGGGCCCGGTATAATTTAATTTCGGTTTTGAATTCGTTCGGTTTATGGAATGGGAAAAAATACCTACTCCTCATCTTTTCCTTGGCGGCAAGGGATTGTAAGAAGCTGCGAGATGTTTTTCCTCCCATCTTGAAACCGTTTTTACCAATCTTTCAAAGTTACTCTTGCGTGTTATAACCCAAACTTGGAATTTCTTTTACATGTTTAGGGAATTTATAGGTTACCCAAAATGGTTTTTAAATTGATGTTCGATATTAGGCTATATAGGTCTAGTATTTGAGCGGTTTGGTAGTCTCCTCTTAAAACCATAAGTTTGTTTTTAATGCAAAATTAATCCCATGAAATGTTTTGAAGTACTTAAGAATTTAATCAAGTTTAAGAAAAATATTAATAGACGAAATTAGGTATCTGAAGTTTAAAAAAGTTTTTAAATTCAAAATTAAAAAGTACTTTAGAGTTTAATTAAGTTTAAGAAAAATAGACGAAATTAGATATCCGTAGACTAGAAGAAAAGTAATTTCCTGAATGTAATAAATTTTCAGACATGGGGTAAAAATAAATAACCCTTTTCCTATTAAATCTATTGGACTTTGGGAAGTATCACTAAATTGTCCGGGCATAGGTCTCCAATTTCGGTCTTAATTGGCAACGGGAAATGAAACGGGTTCGCTAAATAATTAATCACCTAATTAGGAAGAGCGGGCTTGTAAATTACTTAGGAGACTGCTAGCCGCCATGCACCGTCTTTTCCACGCCAATAAAAAGAGTACTGTAAAGATTAGGCGAGCTGCTTAAGTGCTCGGACAATAAAACGTTCCGGAGCTTCTGCCTGCCTGCCACAATTGCCAATTGCTATACTCTCGACTGCAATAAGGATAACCAAAACATACGTTGATATTAAATCCAATGGTTGCCATCCATGAATCTTTGAAGCAATCCTAACAACGGTGTCAGTTCAGGATGATCCCGGATTAGTGACTTGTAGGATGTTTTTTGGTTTGGGTACTGATACCTCTTTGGGACGGGTGTTTTTACGATGGTCCAGCCTCCAAGGACATCTGATGGTTTGCAGCTCGAGAAATTCATTGGTCCCCGTTAGATTCTTGGGTTGGGGGTGGGGGGGGGAATACCCGGTACCATACTTGGGAATCTCTCAGGGCTTCCGCCAATAAATGATCCCTTTTCCTTAACGACCCTCTCATGCTTTTATTTGTGTTTATTTCCAAAGAAGAGATTACTGTAGACAGTGCCATCCATGAATGTATTTTAATCTATAAGGAATAATAACTGAGATCGCAACTTTATATTAATCGAACTAGTTCATCTTTCCCTTGTGTCAAAAATATTCCTTGGGGAATTTAAATGCATTCATGATGGACTGCCTCAATCAAATGGGTAATGCCGTAATGTCTACTCTTTTTCTTGTACTTGTTTTTGTACTTAGGTATGGCGGTAGCCGTTGATAACACGCTGTACTTCGCGGACGGCACCAATATTCGTATGGTGGATAACCGTGGTATTATTCACACGTTGATAGGCGACCATCATCATAAGCGCCAATGGAGACCCATTCCCTGTACCGGAACTCTTAAACTCGACGAGGTAAGATGGGCCCCCTTAGCATGTCGTACTTTTGATGGGGCCCCATCCAACCAACTTTATCGCGGCGACGGTGATTTTATTATCAAAGTGGCCCAATGGGACGGACCCCCCTCCTCTTTGTGGAGTTGACTTAAAAAGGCGGGAACTGTCGCAGTGTCTAGACTTAATGGGATTGAGGGAATAATAATCTACATCACTTAATTTTAATTATGATTAGATTTTCACGCGTTTTATTAAATTTAATAACTCTTATGTAACACTTAATTACAATTTTATCAACAGGTTAAGCTACGTTGGCCCACCGATTTGGCCATCAATCCGTTAGACGGGTTACTTTATTTCATCGACGACCATATGGTATTGAAGGTCACCAAAGATAAACGCGTCATGGTAATGGCTGGTCAACCGGTCTACTGTAAAAATCAAAACCAAAAGAATCAAAAATCGCGTATGACCGAAGAAACTACTTTGGGTTCGTTGATAAGTTTCGCGTTTGGACCAACTGGACTTATGTACATCGCCGAAGTCCATTCGAACCAGGTTCATCGTATACGAACAATGTCACCGGATCGGGAACTGCTGCATTTCGCCGGAAGCGAAACGGCTTGCGATTGCGCTTGGACTAATTGTACTTGTCCTTCGAATGACAAAGTTTCCCTGGCTATGGACACTCGGTTGTATTCGATCACTTCTTTGACGGTTACCAGCGACGGTGTGGTGCATTTCGCGGACCAGGGAAGCTTACGTGTACTCTCCGCGGTACCCTTCTTACCTCAACCCGATGAACAACAAGTTGAGTTCCGTATCGCCTACCCGGACAACCACGAGATTTTCGTCTTCAATAAATACGGTCAACATATCGCCACTCGAAGCATCTTAACCGGTAAAACTATGTACACGTTCTTGTACAATGTCAATACCAGTTTCGGAAAGTTAAGCGCGGTCACCGACGCGTCCGGCAACAAAGTTTCCTTCCTCAGGGACTCTGGCAACAGCCTACACACGATAGAAACCGCCAGAGGACAGAAATGTCGGGTTCAAGTCACTAAGCAAGCTTTCCTCGAACTCTTTGTCGACCCGACAAACTTGGAGACCAATTTTTACTACGACGCTAACGGTTTACTGACCAGTCGAACGGACAGCGAAGGAAGGTCCTTTTTCTACTTATACGATGATAATGGACGATTAACCGAAGTGGTCAAACCTAGCGGAGTGGCTACCTCTTTAACCTTTGACCTGAGTCCATCGGGGGCTTCGGTTTCTTACACCGAAGACGGTGGTCCGAAACAGCTAGTCGTTACCGTCAAAGGAACCACGGTTATCTCCGAACAAAATGGCATGTTTTTACAAACGACGGTACATCAGGATGGTACCATCGAAGTGGAAACTCCTTGGAAAGTCGGTGGTGTTTGGGAGACAGCTCCGCATAGCGTTTTGAGGGAGGTACTTCCGGTACAGGCGGGCATGTTTGCCGTACCTGTCAAACAAGTCTTGTACTATGGCATGGAACCAACCAGTATTTTGGATTGGCATTATGATGTTAAATATAATAGGAGAGAAAAAGGGAAAGAAGATAAAGCTACTTCTGCCGTCGAAAGAGTCCTTTCTGTAAGTTTGAAATGTTGTTACTTTGCTTATGTTTTTAAAAAGAGGGGACACTATTATTAACCACCATTTTAAATAAGTAGTACTAGGCCTACACGTACAAAATACGAAAATAGTAACGAACAAAATAATTTGTCATTAATTATTTATATTATCATTTTTAACATAAACCAAATAACCCATTCAGTTTAGCGCCATTTTTTCAAATAATTTAAAGAGACTGTGAGGTCACGTGCAGCGTTTTGATTCGCTAGCACTCTGACACGCTGCGAGTCTGCGCACTGCGGCAGTCGCCGGCTCGCAAGTCGCAACGTGACTCCTCTCGGGAGCTTCGGGCATGCTTCGAGGCCAAGCGTGAAGCGGCTAAGCCTCGGTTGGTTCCCCGATATTATAAGCTGCTGTAGAGTTTGGCGTACACTCCGGTTCAAATTCATATCCCTGTACTCTCCTACATCAATTAATATTAATCTTGTTTTTCGTCCGGTCTATTTGGTTGTTTTTAAAAGCACAGACCCACGCGGATAATGCTTACTAAAAAGCCCGCCAAAATACGTTTATCTCCATCCGGACTTACGGCACCTCCGCGCCGCGAATTCAAAATACGCAACTTCATATTTCTTCCCTCCCCTTCTCTATCGCCCCCCCCTTCTTCTTGAAACTTCAGACAGCCATTTTTCAGTATGATAATGATTGACGCGAGATAATCGGTTATGCCGATGAATTATAGTTAATTTTTTAAGTCGGATTAAAGTAATTAATATCAGGCCGAAATGGATTAATTTTGTGACCAAAACTGTGCCAACATCGAGGAACCAAGGCTTCAAATGATTTTTGGGTGAAATATTTCCTGTAAGTGTGTCTTTTCGGCAAGTATTATTTGTGAAGTCCCGTTAGGGTTAGGCTTAACGCGAGGTTGACTCGGCCCTCGGGTCAGAATGGTGGGTGTACGTACGGAGATTCAAGATAATAGCTACGGAAGAAATTAGGTCATGCCCGTAGTTGATGGTCAGTTAGGGGGACCGGAAAGAAATTGAAAATGGCCGTTATTTTTAAAACAATTTTCAATGGTACAATTTAATTTTAAATTTGTGAAGATACAAGTTTGAATTAAGATATATATCACAAACTTTTAAACAAAACGTTGATAATCAGTAAAATTAATTTAAAATCACTTTATTTAATTTAATTTCAGGTGAATGGCACCCAATTCCTTACAGTAGAATACGACTGGGTAGCTGGACGTGAAATCCTTTATAACAGTTCAAGACGGCCTTGCTTGGTGGTGCAATACGACAGTTTTTCTCGACCAATTCAGTGGTTACCTACTGACACTCGAGTCCCGCTAAACGTCATGTACGACCGTCAAGGACGTCTATCGGGCTGGCAACACGGCACTTTGACCGAAACCTACGGCTACGACCGCCTCGGACACTTATCTGACCTCAAGTACACCGATAATCACGTTGTCAAGTTAACTTACGAAGGAAGAGCCATGGTGAGTTCAATTAAAAAGGTTAAGGGGTCAATCATTTTAAATCGGGTTAAAGTTAAACCTATTATGAAAGTTTTAAGTAGAATCTCGTTTGATGTTTAATAGTTATAAAGTTGGGATACATTTTCCAATATACTACATGACCTCAGGTCAAAAGGTCATGGGGGTTTAGAAATTGTTCCAAAACTCTGGGAATAGCCAGCATATTTTAGGGGAATTAAACCTTTTAAAAGGTCAAGGTAAAAGTTGAAAGATTAACGCAATAACTCAATGGAAAGTCGTTGAATCTTTAAACCATCAATTTTTGATAGAATGCCCCCTATAAAGTATCATTCATCTAAGGGGGTATCTTCCCCCCACTGCTCCTTAACCCTTAAAACTTTTAAAAGAAGGCGTTCAAAAATTCAACCTCGTAAATCTCTTACACGTTCAGATTTACAACACGCTTCAATAATTTTAAGTCGAAAAATAAAGTAAAAAAAGGAAAGCAACTTTCCCCACCAATCTTCAAGGGTTCTTGGGATAATTCTCAATAAATAGGGCATGCACCCTGGCTGGCTTAAGAAACCTCCAACCCCTGGCTTGAAAAGGGGTAAATAAACCCCGGGAAACCCCGCGTCACCTGTCACTATTGTTAAAGGACTCGCGATGTATCATTAGCTTAGGGAAAGTGAGGTTAACAGTGAACGGTATTAGGCGTAGGAATTTCTTGCAAAAATCAATAGCTCCTTGCAGCTCAGTCGATGCGAATCTATGGATAGAGTTTATGTTTTAAGAGAAAAGGTTACCGTTATTCGCTACGTCTTACGTCTTTGGAGCTGGAGTATAATAATCAGTTTTCTTAGAGGCGCCTATAGCTCGGCTTCTTTGCAAGGAACTATGGGTGTTTGGATGGAAAAAGAGCTTAAAGGGGTGAGAGAGGAATATTAAGGTTTTTGGGGGAGGAACTAGAGACCAAAGGGTCAAATCTTTACGTCAGAAAGCGAACAGTCTCTCGACTTGACTCTCCCAGCAAAATAATCGTAACTCAATTAGGTTGGGGTTTTGTTTTTCAATAAGGGTCAAGTTTTGTTGATTGGTAAGAGACGTCATCGGTCCCTGACCATTTCAGGTACCTTTTAGGGGTTGTTACCTAGCCCAAAAATCATAATATACAGATTTTTTAAAGTAATAAATTGAGGTTAGAATAAATCAAAGACTTTCCTACGACAAACTAACTAACTTCATCTTACTATGATTTACCTCTTAGGGTTTGCCAGGTTAAAGGGGGGGGAGGGTTGAGTTGGGGGAGGGGGGACTGCCAATCACGTCCAACTCATTTTCATCGATTATGCCGTTTGGCAAGAGTCCAGGAGTTCCCAGGACTTAATAAAGCATCCCCTTTCCAGCGTTAAAACTATTGGCAAAAGAAGAAAGATCCATTGAAGTTTTTCCTCTAGACAGCTTTTGAGTAGTGGCGGCTTGGCTACTTTGAGGGGCTTAGTACCCCCGGGTGGGTGGAAGGGGAGGAGAGGGAAAAGTTCTCCTTTGAAGGGTTGGTGGTGGGGCTGGTGCCCCATTGCGAGGTCTTAGAAAACGATTAAATGTCAATGGAGCTCAAAGAAACTCGACAGGGGTCCCGTTTTAATAAGTTTGGGGACACTTTTTTTTTTGGATTTTTTTTTTATTTTTCCTACTTGACGGTTTTACCAATTTAGGTATTTTTTCTTCTAACGCGAAAGACATTGATTTATTGAACCCCCTTCGACTTATTATTTCTTTGCGGTTCCAATTAATTAGGGGCTGTCCCTAAATTACGTCAAAAATGTCGGTACACTTCATCGCGCGTTTGTACTTTCGGACGTAATTTGTGAATGGTCCCTAATTGAAGGATTAAAGGAATATAGTTCAACTCTTTTTTAAATATTTTCCGTCTCTTATCCAATTACCCTTTCTGTCAATGACCTTTAACCCTAACCAAAGCCGTCAAAGGTGATTCTACCGAGTGGACGCGCTTACACGTTCCATTTCGACGATAACGGCGGTTTAAAACAAATCGCGACCCCCAAAGGAACGCGTCATACCTTCCTCGGGCATATCTCTATCGGTTTCCATAAATTCTTTTACACGCCGCCCGGTAATGGCGCTCCTTACGTTGTCCTTTTCAATGATATGAAGTTTCCTATTTTAAAAATCTTCCCCGGTGACTTGGGACGCGTTTTGTATCGATACGTGAATCAAACGTTACTTAAGTCCATCGTTTTTGGGGGTGGAAAAGTCGAGAGAAATTACACCATCGCCGGTTTCGTCGAAAGCGAGTTATGGTCGGACGATCGTGTCGAAGTCATCTCGGAATACGGTTACGCCAACGCCTTATTGACGCACAGTCGCGTCAAGTACTCCGGGAAGTTCCAATTGTCCAACTTGACGTTCGTTTACAGTTACGATAAAGGCGCGAGATTGCGTAGTTTAGCGACGCGTTTGGAAGCGTTGCAACTGAAAAGCGTCGAATTCGGATACAGTCCGGTGTCGGGGAAATTAACGCAGTTCGGGAATTTTCGGGTTTTCGAGCGGGCCACGAACGATTCGGTCATCAGCGACGGGACGGCGTCATTCGCGCGTCAAACCGATTCTCATCACCGTTTTCGTCAGTTGTCGCTCATTATCTCGGACAAGGAAGTCTACCGGATGGACTTGCAGTACGATAATCGCAACTACGTCACGCAAACGAAGATGTTCGTTCGAAGTTTAGGCACCAGCAAGATACGACAACAGAATTACTCGTACGACGAAGACGGACAGTTGATTGATACGACGGGCAAGGAGAAATGGAAATTTAACTACGATCAGAACGGGAATATGATTACGATGCAGTACCAAGCCAAAAGAATCGATATCCTTTACGACGCCGGCGATCGGATTGTCAGTTTCGGCGAAACTCCCTACTTGGTCGATGGACGCGGATACGTCATTCAACGGGGAGAAGAAAGGTTCTTTTACAACGTCAAAGGACAATTGATTCGAGCCTCCAAGAATGGACGCTTCAATGTAGAATACGCTTACGACGCGCGAGGACGTTTGGCCGTTCGTAAAGACAACTTTGGAAATTTGACGCAATTCTTTTACGCCAATCCTTTGAAACCTCACTTACTGACACACGTCTACAATAACGCGGACGGGCGCTTCTTAATCCTGCTGTACGACGATTCCGATTACCCCGTTCTGGTCATGTTGAACAAAGAGAGCTTTTACGTGGCTTGCGATTGCATCGGGACTCCCGTCGTGGTATTCGATAAATTCGGCGAAGTGGTGAAAGAATTTCACAGGGGTCCGTACGGTCACGTCATGTTCGACAGTAACCCCCATTTCTACCTACCCGTCGATTTTCAAGGCGGAATTTTGGATCCGTTCTCCGGTCTAATACATTTTGGCGAAAGAGTCTACGATCCTATGGTAGGACAGTGGATGTCCCCGGGTTGGGACGATGTTCTGCGCAATTTGAATGATCCCAGAGGACTACATCTCTACAGGTTCAATAAGAATGATCCGATTAATAAGGTCGTCACTCATCGCAATAAATTGGGTTAGTACTTCCAAAGAATTTCACTTTTCCTCACCTTTGTTACTCGCACTTGTTAAGTAGCAAATTTTGAGCAACGATCTTTGCTGTTGTATGTGAAGTAGTTGCACCCAAGGCTTGCTTAGTCTTAGAAGTACATTTGCATGTTTATGGGTTGCTTATTGGCATGGTAGTTTTCGCAATATCGTTATTATGTACACGAGTGTGTGTTACTCGCTCAAAGTAACCCGAAGGACACTTTTTCTTTGCGTCATTTAACCCGCCATTGAATTCAGAAATGGATGGTTGGACGAAGGCGTACGGCATCGACGTTCACAGCCTGCAATTAGCGGCTCCCGATCTCTTCCACAGTCCGTACTCGGTTGACCCTTCACCCTTATATCTGGACATGCCGAGCATACCGCTAGTCAGCGGTTTCGCTTGTTCCGTACGCAAAAAAATCGAAAACTTCGCGAAATTATCCATCGTAGAAGGGTCGAAGGTGAAAAAGGACCAACTCTACGATACGGTGGTTCCTAAAATCTCCACGTTGAGCGTTCCCTTCGGCAAGGGCATCGTGGTCAGTCTGATAGAGGGGCGAGCCGTGGTCCGAACCGTCGGCGATGTCGACCCGATCAGACGCGACGCCGTCACTTCGGTCTTCAACAACTCTTATTTGCTGGACCTCCATTTGATCATGCACGGTCAAGACGTGTTTTACTTCGTCAAGGAGAACACTTGGCGGGTCGGCGACGATTTGAACCAATTACAGCGACTCGGCAACATGATCAATACGACGGTCCACGAGAGCAAAACGGACGAGGAACGCGGCAGCCATCACGTCGATATTCGCGTTCACGCTTACCACGCCATTTTGAATATCAGATACGGAACGACGTTACCCCGCGAACGCCAACGCCTGCTACGTCACGCGAAAAAGCACGCGGTCGGCCTTCGCTGGGCCTTGGAACGCGAGCTGGTGCAAGCCAATCATCAGGGCTCGCGAGATTGGACCGAGAAAGAAAAGGAACATATCCTATCGGCCAATTCGGTGCCCGGATACCGAGGCGATTATTACCACGATGTTAAATACTTGCCCGAATTAGCCGATGACCCCTCGAATATAGTTTTCCATAAAACCAGCGAAAAACACAGGTGATACGCGGCGATCGAATCGAGTTTGAATAACAATCAAACGTACGACCAACTCCTACAAGAAGAATATTAACTGAACAAACCACGATTATATTCCTTAAACTACAATTAATAACTAAATAATTAAACAAAAACTAACTAACCAAACACACGCCGAACTTCAATGGATGACTAATTAAAAAAGTGAAAACAATAACCTTTGAAACGGGATCGACTTTTGCGGGTGTCTCGGTTAATTATTTGCCATAATTTCTTCTTCCCCCGCTAATTGTAAAATAATTAAATTACCAACTGTAATTGGTAATTAAGGAGAATATACTAATAAAGAAAAAATACGGTTCGCGCACATATTTAATAATTATTTTTTAAAAAAATTGGCGAAGGTGAATTTAGGATTTAGTTTTATTTTTCCCTCTTTCGGAAAGTAAAGACTATCAATTGAAGTAAATTACGCTTCTGACATTTAATTATAGTAATGGACGCTTCGTAGTGCAGTAAACACATTTTTCGCGCGCTGACTGAACGTTGAAATATAATTATATATATATATAAATATATAAACAAAGTAAAAGTATATATATATAAGAAATTCTTCTATATAATTCCTATTCAATGGATAAAAAACTAATTCCCGTGTAAATAGCCAAACGAAAACAAATATAACGTACTAACAAACATACAAGACAACTCTATAATCCCCCTCAACCTTCCCAAAGAGAAACTAAAAAAAAAAAATCTTTGAAAGTGTTTTCAACTTTTTCCGGATCAAACGTAAAAACTCTTAATTATTATTTTCGGTTAATTTCAGGGGCAACTAAATGAATCCTAGTAACAATTAAATCTTTCTTTTTTTTAAACTAAACTCGTAAATATTTATAAATTACCTAATATTAATTAGGTAAGTATATTAACGACCGCTAGATGTGTAAGTAATAACTCGTGTTTATTAATTAATTTAATGGGGTTATACAAATTCTTCCACGCTGATGTAATTAATGCTAATAATGTTAATTACTCGGTATTAATCTTAACACCGTAAAAATAAATTAAAAAAATTTAATACCGGATAGATGGGAAAGTCAGGAAGGAATCCAAATCAAAAACATGATTTAAACTTTAATTTAAATAATTAATTAATTAAGATAATTAGGGTTTGGAAAAGACGAGCTTGGAAGTGCAATTGTTTTTAAGGAAATACGAGATATAATTTTTATCCCCCCCCCCCTGACAAAATTTAATTATTTAATCGTGATTAGATTTAATTGCAAAGTGTATAAATTATATAAAAAAACAAATTTCGAGCTGGTAGGTATATACTTGAACTATGAACTATAATGATATAGAATGAGGGGGTTCGAAAGGTCAAAAGAAAAATGTTGAGAGAGATTGGTTTTGAAAAACATGACAAAATTGATTTCAAACAATTTCATGGAAAAACACAAAAATAATACTTCAGAAACGGCATTTTTTCCCCTCGTGTTTTGTACCGCGACTTGTATACAAGATGCTTGTAAATAGGCTTATTTAGCCAACAAACAAACAAACAACTAAACAAACCAAAAACCATCAAATAAAATACGTCAGTGTGTTTTTTTAAGGAAATAACTAATTTTTCAATATTTACTAATATTTTACTTCGTTTTGGTTTCAAAGGGACTTAATTTACAGATGGGAATTTTTTTTATTGTGATTAATTATGTTTTAAATAGTTTAATTTCAATTTATTTCGTTTCTGATTTTTGCCATATATTCTTCCCCATTCTAGATTAAATAAATTACACTGAAATTGAGGAACATACGATAGCCGATAGTTTCACGAGGTTTTCGGTATAAATCAAGTCGGTCCAATTCCATTTCCCATAAATTTCAGAACAATATGGACTTCAAGAACTTCAAAAGAGAAAAATTCAGGTAGGTCATTTCAATTGTTTTTGGGGTAAAGTTTTGGTAAATAATACCTCCAAGATATGGAGATTTAAATCAAAATTTTATAAAAATGCACCATCTCTAACGATAATAATGCTTATACTACCGCGGTACTCGAAATTGATCCCTAGACCGCGTAGATTCTCTTACTTACCACAAGGGGGCATAAACCCCACAAAACCTTTAAGGATCAATGCCTTCTCTCTCTAGAAGAAGGAGAAGAAACGCACACCGTGCATGTAAATTAACCTGACACATTTTAATCCCCCATACTCTGCGAAGTTTTCCCCGAAAATCTAAACACTTCTCCTCCATCACTCCAGCATCCCTGATCTTGAGCTTCTATTTTCTCTCGGTGCGGTGTGGTGGTGGTTGGAATAAAGGAGAGCTTAAGACGCCTTCACCCCCTTCTATCTTCGTGGGGGGAGGGGGTTTTTGGGGTTTGTACTGTAGGACTGCTGAGTATATATTGCACCACTACCTTTAGTCGTGATTCCTCTCTAGGGATTTTATCCCAGCATCCCCAAGGAGATTGATGGAGGAAGAGAGACCCTTTAGTCCTGCATGGACTACCCTAGGGACTCCTTACAGAGGGACTGCTAGGGACTACAATAGGGACACCATCACAAATCGTGAATTAAAAAACAATATACTTGGGGGATTGCCTTTTTTTTAAAAAAAAAAACAGAGAAGAAGAAAATAGGTTTTTATTCTTTGTGAATGAATGCAGTGCGTTGGATTGTAAGGCTAGTGTTGGTTTCTACGTCTTCCCCGCCTTTAACTTCATTAATTTCAAATCAATAGACAAACAAACTGGTTTCGACTTTTTCTTACTGAGCTTTGAAACTGAGATGAATGCTTTACTGTTTTCTAGAAGGTTTTTGACTTGAAACTTTAAACTCCGCTTTTGTTTTTTATGACCAACTATTTTTTAAGTTAGCTCCCTTCCTCCTTACCCTTCAGGATTTTGCCAAAGCCATTCTAAGTTTGCTTTATTGTTAAACTAGCCCTGAAGGTTTTTTTTGAAGTTATATTTCTTCTACTTGAAGCAAACTCCGATGGTTTTTAACATAGCTCGCGAGTGAATTTAAGTTTCCACTTTTTCTTCCTGAAAAATCGTAGCCAATGAAAACTTTTTCATTGTCCCCCCTCCCGGATTTCTTTCCGGGTGGGGGTCGAGGGGACTTACCCCCATCCCCTCTTTTTTGTGGGGTATCTTTAGGCTTAGCAGAGTCAATAGAGTAGTTGGAAGAGGATCAAGGATTTGGACTCTTTAGAGCAAAAATCGTCCCCAAAGTTCTTTGGTTGGTTCGACGAGTCTCAAGAGACTCTGGACAAGACTAATATTCGCTACTTGGCGAATGGCGAGTGTATAGTACTAATTTTATACCACAATATATATTTGCATTTTCCCATTTTTTAAAAAAAAATCAATCAATAGTTAAATTTATTGGCCCGGTAAGCTTGAAGGGGTTTATAACCCCCGTATGTGTTATTTTTTTTTTCTCGCGAGGTGGAAATCAATTTTTAGTTTTCTACTTGAGCGGTTGCGTAATGTAAAAAGCCCCAACCCCCCCCCCCTGGTAACCCAGGCAAACCAAAGCCCCTATAACATCGATCTGAAAGTAACTCCTCGAAGCGTCTATTTATTACCGGGGCTAAGCCCCTGGGTAAGACGAAACTAGAAACACCCCGCGCTACAAGCTTTCTTTTTTTTTTACCTGAGAAAAGGTAGAAAAGCAATTCCGAAAGCATTTCCTTACAAATATATAGTATAAATTGTTCGTTCATCTAAATTGATTGAATACTGATAAAAACATAAGGAGTGTTATTTTTCAGGCATATTTTCCTACCTATTATTCCATATTCCCCGCATTTAACCCTATTCGTTTCTTAAGGGTGGATGAAAACAAATAATCCTCTTTTTTTCCACGTGCTTGTAACTCTCACGAGACACGAGAATGTATTTATACATTTATTTTGTTCGATGTCTTTTATTGAATAGAGAGATGTTAGGGGAAAGAGAAATGTATGGTAGAAAGGTGATTAGTTAAACCACCCCCTTCCTGATTAATACGTAATATCAGTAAACCGCGAACGAATTCGAAAAATCTGATCATTTTCCCGCAAAAATTAATCTTTGAGGTAAACCCACGCTAGATTTTTCGTAGATGACGTCATCATAGGATAAGTTTAACACGTCATTGTCGTATCGTCTCTAGAAAGCGACTTAAGTGAAAAAAAATAATTTACTAAAGTTGTTGCGAAGGAAAGACATCCGAACCGGAAAGAGTTTAAAGATTCTTTTGACCCTACGTGACACTCCCCCTTTTTCTTCCCACCCATCATGGTCACTGGTCAGCCTTATCAAAGGCCTAAGGCACCCTCCTATCTCCATTTTCTTAATGTCAAATAGATTTAACCCTCTGACGATTCTAAAAATGTTTCGGGGGAGTTTTAACGATGTAAAAAGACAGTGAAGTTTATCTCATCCATGGAATTCAATGGAAATTTTGCTTAAGTAGGCTTAAGATGGGGTTTTGACGATTGGAAGGCTGGTATTGAGATGATTTTCCTTGCCCCTTTTTTTCATTGCTAAACGGCGCGTGCTGTAATTTAGTTTAAAAAGCTCTCTCAATAATTCATTCTAAAAGAAACAAGCCAGGCGTAATCAAAAACGAACACCCCAATTGCGAAGAAAGAGCCCATGGACTAATTTTTGGGAGCAGGCTGCTGCTTGGCTCACGACAACATTCTTTCTAGATCTTATAATTTCCTCGCGTTTCTTTCAACCAAGGTTCAACTTTTGTCTTTTAGTCTTCGTACTCTTAATGAAACTAATAATACTTAGCTGAAAAGAGGCTTAAATAGAGTGGGATGTTAGGCTTAGCCATAGATTATACCTAGACTTCTCTCTAGCTAGGATGTGTGACTTGAATCGCAATTAGAGTATTTTCCTCCGAGTGGATATACCTCTTCTCTATAAGTTATAATCGATATGTCTAGCCCATTTCAAATCCAAAGCGTCTATCATCTCTACTTTTAGGTTTTCTTCTAAGGAGGGACAATAACAAATCCCATTTGAAAAATTTAAAGAAATCGCTATTTGTTTTAGTGATACCATTCCCGATTTCCTGTTGAAATGTCGGTACTTAAAAGAAAGGTCCTCCAGCACCCTTCCTTTGAAGTTTGGATGGATATTTGAAGAGCTAGTGTCAATATGGGATGAAGTTAGTTTCCTTACATGGTCCCACTCAATTTTTAAAAGAAATTTCTTACGTGAGCGAAATTACTCAAAAAAGGGGTGATTTCCTGAAATCGTTAAGGTGAACCTCGATTTGAGGTGCTTTCCTAGAAAGTTACAAACATTTCATGCCCACAAACGGATATCCGTTCTGAGATTTTTGTGGTAAGGTGGTCTCCTATTTCTTTAACCGGTTCTGTACTTTTTAACACCAGGAGGCTACTGTTGCGGCTGTTACTACTCTTTAATTTAAAATCAAGTAAAGGCTGTTGCCTTTGTTAATAATTGCGTAATTGCTAAAATAATTGGTTAAACATAGTTTATTGTTATTAAGGTAAAACGAATTATAATTGGACAGATTTTTTTGACTAACCTCGTTACGATAATTGGCTTACTGTAATCTTAAATCGAATATAGGGAATAGACCTATTTGTAGACCAGTATGTTTTTTTAGACATCGCGTACATAACAAAGGCAGAAAATAGAATAAATTTATTCAATCCTTCCCAGAATATTGAATAGTACAACTGATTCATTTAAAGAAACTTACTTCATCTTTACCTAATATTCATCCAAATATTTTTATACATTCATGAAAGGGATATTCTAGACTAGACTGGTCCGAATTTCGACCCCCCTCCCCCTCCCTCTCTTATGGTTGGCTATAGGTTATCTGATGGCTTCTCCAGATATTGGAAAGCATTCCTCCTCTCCCATCCATTGATATAGCTTTCTCTATTACCGCATAAAATCGGGAACGCTGTAAAGAAAACGCTTTTTTTTTTCTTATTCGCGAGCTCACCCTTTAAAACTCCTCGAGGGTGAAATATAAAATTCCTGGGAGAAGAAAAATTTAACGTCCCTGGAGGTGGACGCGTTCGCACTTGACCAGTTAGGACCTTCATCTAAGTATAATAATTTGAGTGTGTTTGTAAGTGTTCCAGAAAAATTAGTTGTGAAACTGATATGACCTTCCTGAAGATGTGAGTTGGTACTTAACCAATCAAAGCCAGTCTTTAATTAAGCGTTTATATCTTGCCGTTGTAAATTAACAAACAGTCTAAAAATTAATGTACTTTCACACCTCAAGACGATACCATTTTGGTGAGGCTTTACTTCGGGTTAATTTATTCATTTTATCCTGAAAAATTCTGATAATTTTCAGTCTATTTTTGAATGTTGTCGTAAGCAATTTTCTTTTTTTGGAATTTACTGTGAGAGGTTAAGTTCCATAGAGCAAAAGAAAAACGTTTTCCTTTCATTCAAACGATTTCTTCGCGTAGTGCCAACCATCTCCTCCCAGTTTCCTACACGCCACCACGGATATGCGCATTGCATAAGGGACAGAAAAATACCTATCTTACATTACATAAAAAGCGCAAAAAAAGAAACGTTTTTTCCCCCGGTCCTTCCTCGAAAGTAATGGTAAAAATGGTCTTCCCTAAACGTTACCCATCCATATAGATACACGCTGTACCTTTTTTAACCAAGATGAGATAGTTGAGAACGTATATATCACTTGAAATGTATTAAGAAATGCGGGAAAATATACTTATCCGGGGTTTAACCATCCTTTGGGGTACTAGCTTCAGTTTGTATTGGGGTAGACGCGGATGTAGTCTATAGAATGTCTTCGCCACTATTTCCTATTTTCATGTAAAAAAAGAGGCTCAAGCACAGAGTCTTCTTGCTGGTGTGTGTGTGTCTTACACTCGACAATCGAGCTAAGAGACTACATATCGTCTAGAGTTTATTTAAGAAGCCAAAACGTCCTCTCATATCCTCCATATCCAGTTTCACCTGTCTCTAAAGATATATCTTACAATGCATTAAAGATTTCTAAGATATTTTCGACAGGTAATCTCGTATACCTTTTACCCCCGGTTTACTCAAGAAGAAATCCCGGAGATTTAGTCAGGAACGCGTCTCACTCAAGACGTTTGTTTTTCCTGTACCTTTTATCTTGATAATATCCTTTTCTCTTGGCCAATATATCCAGGATTTGTCTTAAAAAGCGTTCAATTCAATTCCCAGGGTATTAGACTCAATTGATAGCAAATATTTATTATCTAATATCTTAATTTAAGATTTTACTGATCTGAATTCAGTTCACCTGAAAGAGAAATATTCTAAAGAATTTTCTGAAATATAGTAAGGTCAAGATTTAGGCAAAAAAATATTCTTTTTATCTCAAAAACTTTGATCGATTTCTATATACTAAATTTCTATTTTCTTCAGTTTTCTTTCTTTTTTTCTTTACTGGACTTTGAGAGAGGCTTGACTTCTTAACTTCCTTATGGGCAAGCTTGAACCAAGGAACCACCAGTCCAGGTTTGATGGACTTTTTTAGACTCGCCAAAAAATCACCCAGGTGTGCACTTACCTCGGGATTGAGTCGTAGTTGTTACTAAACCAAGAATATTTAGAATTTTATAATTTTGAGCTCACTTTACAGGGGTAAATAATCCCGTGTTAATCCTATGGCCCCTGCGAAACCCGCAATACACCGGTGTGTTGCGGATTAGGATTTTGGTGTTGTATATTATTAGGGGACTTGACCATCCTTTTTTCTTCTCTCTTTGATATCGGTGTGTCGAAAAAGTAGGAAAAGTGTTTGCGCTCCATGTAACCTTGCCTTTTCTAAGAAAGAAAACTAGGCATAGCTCGCTCGCTCTCCCAGGAAAAATCTAAAAATCATTCATCAATGTAGTGACGCGGCTAGTCGACTCTCTCTCTCTCTCTCTCAGAGAGAGAAAGAACTCCTTCCTCTTTACCCCTCACCTCGAAAGTAAAGAAGTAAAGTCGAGGGTTAAAAAAGGAAATAAGTTTCTCTTTATTGTCTTTTTCTAAGTCGCCCCTATTGATTTTTATCTTTTTATATATCTCTCCAACTTTCATGGATTTCATGGGGAAGCTTACGTTTTTGTCCTCTAATGACTGTCCATCTATTTCCAAGAAAAATAATGATATAATTTTCGTTTTGAACTGATTTTAATTACGAAATTCATGAAACTTGAAGGGCATTTACTCTATCACGTGGTACCTCTATCTCTTCTTCGTTTAAAACTATGCCCCAATATGAGTTGAAGTATACTGTGGATTAACTCTTTGAGTTCTTGGGGTCGACTTATTTCTTTTCAAGAATGTATTTTCCAATGGAGATGGAGGTCCCTAGGATCTAGAGTAGGGACTAGTCTAAGATCTCGAGCGAGCTCAAGGAGAAGGAAGCGAAAAAAAAAAAGCGATACTGGTTTTTGGCCTCTGGTGTAAAGTGCGGCGGGCCAATCTGATTAAAGGTCATAATTGAAATTCACCCGCACATTTTTTTTTCTTTCTTTCTTCTGGTTCACCCCTTTCTCCCTTTTTTTTATTTGGTTTTTCCCCTCTCGGTGTTGCTAGAGCTAGAGCTTAGAAGTGGATGATTGGTTGTATATCAGATTATTGTACCACGACCCCAACGTCCCGGTTATAAAAACAACAATTCTAATGAAAATATGCCCCAAGCACTTTCAATTTATTATTATTTTTTATCTCGAGTCCAAAAACTCTTACAAGAATTTTAACCCCGCTGTCAAAAATTTACTGTGAAACGCGAGCATAGATATCAGAAATTTATATAGTTTAAAAATTAAATTTCCTTGCGACAAAATTTCTACTGATTCAAACACTACAGATACTGCTAATTTTAATTGAAATTTTGATTAATATACAGGCCATTTTAATCATTTTCACTAAGACTAATTTAAATCGATAAGGAAACAAAACCCAATCGTTTATATATGTTTTTTTAGTGGATGTACCGTTAGCTTCACGACGCTTTTTATCCCCTACAGTTAATCAATCTTAGTATATGGTGGAGAGGGGTGGTCGTTGGTCAATAAGGAACTTTTAGAAATAACCCTGGACGTAATGTCCAGTTAGGGTCAGGCATAGTCGGTCGCTATGAAGGAACAGTCGCTCTTTGAATGTCCATTATGGTACGCTTAGAGTCAGCCATTAGCCAAGCTCGTTTCCATCAATTGATTACCCAGACGCCCGGATCTGAAGTAGCGCGCGACCGTGGGGTACTAACCCCCAATCCCCCCCACACTAAGAGGGCTAGGGAAAGGACCAAGGCAAGGGGATGAGGGCTAACTTAACCGTTCTTAATTACATTTAGGTATCACTTCAGGTAACGGCTTTAAGATTGATGGCTTCCAGCTCTAGGCCAAGATTTTTGTCGATACGCGGGGTTGTACCCCCGAGACCCACCCCCTCCTTATCAATATGCTAGACTCCTTACTTCGCCTAGCTGTATAGATTTTTTAATGGATTATTGAACCCCCCAAGTTGCGAGTTTTCTCGTATTTTTAGCAACTTTTCCCAAACAACTTTGAACATTTTTCTTAAATTTTTAACTATACGATCGCAAACTTTTTGAAAAGAACTATTTTGATGAATGGTGCTCGATTTAATAGAATATTTATGTGGTTATTTTATTAATTTAGAGTATTTAATGCCTGGGGGTTAGTTGAATTAATTATGTTAGTTCTGTAAGTGCGAAAGAATACGTGGGATTATTTCTTGCGAAGCGCCATTTATTTTATAGCGGGGAAATCCGGAACCTTATCGTGATTTGTCAATCGATTTTTTTTCTCTGAAAATTTTTCAACTAGCTCCATCTTTTAATTTATCAAATTTAGTGTTCAAGTTATCCATTTTTTATAATCATTTAATTGAGATATGAATTGCTGGGAATATTAATGGCTTATTACAATCTGTAATTAACAATCTAATTAATTATTTTGGGCAGGCAAGAGATGACACTTTAGGATTAGGTTCCGTTTCCAATCGATATATAAATCGATTATTTAGTTACGCCTAAAAGTTAGGTGGCGATGCTGTCTTTGCAAATTAGGATTCGTTTCATATTAATTTACATTATTAGTATTTTTAATTAAATATTGATTTGATTTAACTTTATTTCCACTTATATTTATATCCTAATTTTGAAATTGCTTATTAATTTAGCATAGTTCCGAAATTAATTTTTAAATCGCATTTAACTTCCTCCTGGATTATTTATACAAAAAAATATTTATTTCACTAATTCCCATTTAGTAAACGATAATTTTTAAAACTTTCCGAAAAAAGCATTTAGTCAAAAAATAAAAGTTTAATATTAAAGTCAGAATAATTAATCAGGTTAATAATATCTTCGGCAGTGATAAATTTTGATTAATTTTGTCATCGGCTTCTATCTCAATGCCATTTCAATTAGATGAAAGATAGACGATCCTCTTAAAGAGTAGCGCGATCTAAAAAGCTGCCGCAACCAATCAAATTAAAGCCCTAGCTCCACTCCTAAAAAAAAAATAAGTCGACTTTATCTTCTTAGGAAACATTCTCTCCTCCAACTGGGATTTTTTGGGATCGGGAAATATACACTTCATTAATTATTCGATATTTAATTAAAAAGTTTCTAGCTCATTTAACCACCCGAAGGTCAAATTTAGTTTAATTTAACTTAAAATCATTTTAAACCAAAATAATTTTTGTAAAAGGAGAAGCTACTTTACAGGGGAAAACAAGCCCATGTTAATCCTATGGCCCCTGTGAAACCCGCAATACACCTAGGTTTTTGGGGGAAGCAAACATGCAGGCGTAATTTCTTTTTTCGAAAAATTATTTATTTCCAAGTTTTTCTTTTCTGATTAAAGATATTATTAATTACAATTCTTGGAAGTTCTCCAGTTTATCCGTCGAGTTAGAACTAATACTATTAAAGGTGAGACAACCCTTTCGGGGTAAAAAAAAAAGACTACAGAGATAAAGCAAGTTTTGCGTGGTCAAAAGCTAAAACTTACCAACCAAGATATTTTTGGTTAATTAATTGGAGGAGCTGGGGGAACGTCCCCCCTATCCGCATTTCTTCAGAATTTTTCAGAGATTCTATTGTACTCTGATGGTAGCTAGGTGTAGTTGAGTGGAGTTGGAGAGTGGCTTGTACCAACAGCCCAGCCCGTAGGCCAGAAATCCGCTACTAGTAAAAAGGATTGAAAAACACGCCAGGTTCTCTCATCTTTTGTCACGAGATATCTAGAGATCATGAATTTATTCATATACGAAATGAATATTGAATAGTCCATTCAACTTTAATATTAGTTCTTATAACCAAGGGAGTATTTATTGAGTTGTCACTTGAATTTAATAAATATTATTGGTAAAATATGATAAATTCACGAATGCCGCTATATATTTCGTACTTTGGGTTGGATGTTGGTAGCAGATGCTAGGAATTGTCCCTCTTTCTCCAGACTTAATTGAAGATGTAGCTGTTTTTATCAAAGCTTTTTCGTCAGCTCTCTTTTTCTTTACGTAACTATATGCCTAGTACCTCTGCTTGTTCATCCTTTTTGAACCAATACAGTTTTCTTGGGGGAAATTGGGTTTAATCGTAGCTATTTAGATAGGTTCTATTTTCGTAAGTGTTGAATGAATTTCGATGAACAATATACTGTGATATTTTTACTTTGTCTTTTGGGCTCTCTCGGGAGCGAGCGGCTTGCAGATTGTGTGTTTCTTTTTGGGGAAGCCATTATTTGTGGGGGGCATCTCCCCCGAGGATGGTGCGAGCTCAGATTAGATTAATTTTCAGAGAGGAAAAACGGGATTTTTTTCTTTTAATATAGAATACAGTTTTACGTAATAAGAAAATCAACCAATAGAATTTCTTTGGCGTTCTTTTTTCGTAGAGACGAGTTATTTAGTGAAATTGTATAAATGTGTATTATAACTGTAGATAATACGTGCCAATTCTTAACTAATCATAATTTTAAGTCGTTAAAAGTAAAAGGGAAGACACTTTTTTATAGTTTTTATTGGATAGGGGAGTGTTACAAAGATTGAAACGGTTCCTAAATCAAAAGAAATGTCAGAATTAATTTGGCCATTAGGTGGAAGAAATGACCGACAGTCAATCAAGGATGCCTTAATTTTCAAACGCTCACCCAAAAAAAGGGTTTTTCGAAATGAACCCTGGCTTAGCAATTCTCCCCGGGTAATTTAACCTCCTTTCTATTCTTCTTCCGCTTCTCATTTAAAAAATAAAAAAAGGAACCAGGGATAAGGGTTTTCAATTTCTTAATCGGTGAGGAAATTCTGTTTTTAAAAAAATTCAAGCCCACGATGATTCCAGATAGCTCCCTTCTTAAAAAAAAAAGGGGGCAATTGTTGGGCAAGGGGGAGTGCGTACGACAGCTGTTCTTCATTTAGCCATTAGGAGAAAAATATGATCAAAAATAGAAATAGGCAAATGATTAACGTAGAGGAAATAAGTATTCTTTCTATTTTAATATCTCAGTGGGAATAGGAAGTAACTTCCGAGTTTTTCTATTCGTTCCTCTAACTGAAGTTCTTAATGAGAATTTTAGCTTTCGTACAATAAACGTGACATTGTTTTTGCAGTTGAAATTATTGGTAGGTTTCTGCAAAAATTGCATAAGTGTGAATGGGTCTTTAACTCTGTTAAAATGAAAATATTTTTTTAAAAATTTTCCTATTTTTCAGTTATTGTTGTTTTGCGTTAAAAGGGATCTTTCTGGGGAAATTTGAAAATAGAGAATAGCTATTTCATCTCTCCATCCATTGGAAATTTGGGTAATTGCTAGCGCCATTAATGCTGGGGGTCCTCCTGAACACTAAGGCAACCAGCTATCACCGCTTCATTAGTTTCTGAGGAGGATAAGGGGGGGGCGCTCCACCCCGGGGGTATCGCCTCCTCATTTCGTAGAAGGGGGGAAATTCCAAATTGGGAATGGATAACCGCGCTATTTCAATTGAATGGATTATTGCCACGGCCGCCGCTAAGAGTAAAACCCCACCATTTGTTTTCCAACCCCAATTTTCTCTTACTCACTTAATTTCATCTCGGAATGCAATTAGTTTCCGAATGCCTTGACTACATTACGTTCCTTAATCTATGGGTTTAAATAATTCATAGAAAATTAGGAATACCATTCTGTCAGTTCGTTCTACCGAATCGTATGTTATTTATCACGATATCATCTTTAGTTCTGGGTCAAAGGTCACGAAAATTTCAGGGATTACGCTATTAATAGTGTGCTTTGTTGTAGTGGCTTTAGTTTTACGACCAATATCCAAAGTTTTGCCCAATTAGGCCTAAATATCAAATGTATTTTTCCATTTTTGGAATCTGAACTCAAAATAGACGCTCTGGAAAAATTATTGAGTTGAAATTTCAACTTCACGTTGGTTTTCTTGCCATCGGGGATTTCAATTCGGGTTTTTTTCTTCTTTAAGGGGGTGTTTCAGTCTCTCCTATAATTCGATTCGACACCAATGATTGATTAGAAACGTTAAGGAGGGAAACGAATCCCTTAGACTTTGTGTGATATGTAATGCCCCCTTTAGTTGTGCGCGAGGGGGGATGCAAAACAAGAAGAGCTCATTAATCTTAAAGCTGCCAATCTTAAGCAGTTGACAAGTATTTGGCTGCGGGGGCTCCTGCCCCCCTCGCTCTCTTTTAACTAAACCCCGCCCCTTCTAAATTACAAATCCCCATACTATATGTCCCATAGACTGACTATATACCCAAGCTAGCTTTTTATATCGGTTTTATTGGGGAGAAAATTCCGTTTCCCTCTGCAGGTTTTAAAATTTTATACCAACCCTAAGCCTATTTTTTATTTGGTGTATTTCAACTCGGTGCGGAAGGATACGCAATGATAACTCTCGTAAGAAAGAAAGTAGATTTCGTCCAATTTTGGCACTATTGGGATTACTTCAACGTGTTTATAAATTCAATTTTGAGGTTTAGTTACGAACGATATAGTGTCAGGGTTGAGGGTGGGTAACTTTCAAGGTGGGATGGAACTCCCTGACAATTGAGGGTCGGGTCGGTTTCATCCCATCTTGTCACTTGGCAGTTTGATGAATTGTATTTTGGTAAAAAAAAAATTTAATTTACAAAAATTTTTCAGCTAAAGAAACGTCGTTGTAAAAGTTAGTTGAAAATCTTTAGAAAAAAAGTCATTCTCTATTTTTTCCTCAATATACAGTATATAAACTTCGAGTTTATTTACTTCGAAGGAACGTTTTTCTTATATAGACTTGACACTGGCCATCGTAATTCATTTCGTTATTTTTTTTTCTACTTTGGGGTTAAGATAGATGGAACCGAGTCGGTTCAGTTTAATACTTTAGCAAAAGGTTGAAGGATTGAATTACCCTGGATTCTGCTAAGATTATCTTTATTAACTAAGATAAAATGAACCAATCACAAACTATATATATATTGAGGTATTTTGCTCTGAGGGTCCTAACCTAACAAAAGATAAAAAAATAACCGAAGAAGAAATATAGCTTAGATTGTATAGTAAAGTTTTCATTAATCAAAGCCATTCAGTTTAACCAATTAATTTTTTTCCCCCGGTGAATCTCTTACGTCGTCTGCTAGCTACTCTGATTAGAATCTGACGAAAACTGAATGATGGTTCTGCTACTGCTTCGAATTTTTTCTTTATATAATGGTTAAATTTTTTTCTACCCCTAAATAAGAGAGAGAGAGAGAAGAAAAAATAATAGATCAGCCCCTGTTAGGGGAGCTCCTCTTACGAACATGGCAGCCTGAGAGCTTTGATTCTATGATTTTTGGGGTCTGGGGTTTTGGACCACCTGTAGGGGTATTTTTTTTTTTTTAAAAAAAATTATGTATTTTTCTTAGCAAGAGAAATTCAGAGAAAATCGATAAATTTTATTTGAAAAGCTTACTTTAAAGGTATTATGAAATAGATGAATTTTTCTACACCAGAAAGGATAGGTTTATAACTCGATCTGGAAGTGTTTGCGTTTCAGCTTCTCTTTAAATTGGGGTGTCGGTTTAACTATGAAATTTATACATGTATTTTTTGGAGGGGGACAAAAATGAACAAACACCATTAAAATTATACAAGCTAAAATGGAAAAGTACTTGTCCCTCCCCTCTTGGAACGGTGTTTAAACACTTGAAATCCATTTAACTCGAGGTTTTATTTTACATAGACCATTTTAAAAGCAAGCCGTATGTATATCTAGGATCATTCATTGTTTAATTTAGTTTCGGTTCAGGAGAAATAAGAAACCCATTTTTAAACTTTGCTTCAAATGCTTTTAATGTTTTTTATTACATATAAGTTTATTTAACAATATCATACAGAGCTTGTTCGACTTTGGCCACAAAAGCGGGGAAAGTAGGATCAGTTAAACAAATTAATATCATCTTTTTAATTTCCTCCTCCGAAATTGTAGTTGATCCGTTTGAATCGTAATATTCCGAGATATTTTCAAAATCTAGCAGCATTTCTGCTTGGTTTTTGATAGGGTTGACTCGAATATTCTCCTCTAATTGCATTAATTCCGGGTCAGGTTGTTTTTCGATCGAACCGGATTGTTTTATGGGGAAATAGTCGTTCAAAAGTTGACAAAATTCGGCGCATTTCTCTGTTCCATTAGAGTTTGAACCCTTTCCTTTGAATTGTACTCGGAATTTGCGGATTTTGTTGTCGAATTTTAGGATAATCATGATACTGTCTCCTTTATAGAATCCACTGACCCATTTTTTAGCCAGCAATGTCGAAAATGATTCCATGACGACGTCATTGTAGGAAATAATTAGCTGATGCGAATCCGTTAACATCATTATTAATTCCTCCTTTTTAGAATCGTAAACTTTCCAATCTGAATTCATCGAAAAGTCATCTCCATCTTCTTTTTCATACGAGTTAATATAACGGGCGTATTTTTTTAGAATCCAAACTTTATTCGAAGCCTCCATTCTGCGTTGATGTTTTAAAATGAAGTTAGGCCTAGTTTGAATTCCCGCGCGTGCTTGAACGACGAATCAGAAAGACGCTAGTCTATCTAGATGTCGCTTAGCTCTCTGATTGGCAGATTTATTCAGAGTTACGACACCATTGATCGATTTCGGCTTGGATGTTGGATCGAGCGTTTCACAACAAATATTTACTTAATATTCACGAAAAATATCGATAAATTCCCTGGAAATTTAACTTAAAACGGTAATTAGTTAGTTTTTAAGTTAGTTATAACGTTTATATAGTTTAAATCGCTTTGGTTTTAAATCTACGAGTAAGAATTTCAGCGTAACGTGGTAAGCCTTGGTTCAGAAATATTGCCTAAGCTTACAAACATATCTATTATATTAAAATTGATTGAAATTGGAACATTTTGAAAGATATTTCAACACTAAGACACACTTGACTACTTAAAAACAAATAAATTAAACGCAATGAGCTCTTCCGCGCCTAACGCTGAGGGTTCAACAGCACCTCCCCCATCCTCAACTTTTCAGAATGTTGTGGTGAGAGTTAAAACTTTTGAATTTGAGTCAAAACTGCAACTGCAACTGCAATTGGCAATTTTGCACTTTTCAGAACCACATGTCAGCGAAAAAAGTTGACGCTCTGTTATGGATAACACGTCTAGCTACTTTAATATTTTCTGTTCTTTATTTGATTCCATTGGGGTTTGTACTCTTTCATTCACATTCTCTCTCTCTCTATATATATATTAATTGAGAGATTAATTGGCATAATATGGTATAAATTTACAGGGTAAATCCCTACAGTTGCTACCAAAAAGCATTGGTAGCAAATGCTGCAACTAGTGCATTAAGATTACATCAGAGATTGCCTAATGTACGCTTGACGAGAGAATTTTTGGGCCGATTGCTGATAGAGGATAGTTGTCATTACCTTTTCTTCTCACTAATTTTCCTCTATACTTATCCTATAACCAGTAAGATCTTCTTCTCTAAGAAACACCCCCCCCCCTTACCGTAGAATATGTAATTCACGTGTATTTTTTTGGGGGGGTTAGTTTGTTTGGTACCGATATTTTTATTTGCCTTGCTACATTCTGCCAGCTATACCCTGGCCTTGTTAGGGGTAAGTTTAAGGGTAATAACTTATAAGTATTAAAACTGGCCTAATAATTTGGCCTACTTTCTTAAGCTGTTAAACATGCAACAAAGTTTCCTTTCTCGAATGGTGATTGGAATTGTTGAAAAGCATCAACGTAATATGCTAAGAGCCATTGCCTTAGCTGAAATATTTATTATGCCCATGACTGTTTTCATGATCTTTTCGTAAGTTTGTTTCTCTTTAAATGAGAAATAAACTGAACTGACTTGGGGTTGTATTTCTTTCAGGGGTAGAGGTGGTTTGCTCGTTCCCTTTGTCTATTTTAGATTTTTAACACTCCGTTACGCCTCTCAAAGAAATCCCTACACAAGGTTGTATATCTTATTAAAGGGCTACTTCGGACCCTTAGACACATGGACCCCGCGGATTTCCATCCCCTCTTCATAGACGATCTTCCTCAACACTTTGCCCCACTGATTTCCGACCCCTAAGTAGTTCCCTCCTTGTTAATATCCCCCTTCTTTCACTCCCTCCCTCTGGTTAGGTAGGGGGGGGCTCGGAAATCAGCGGGACCATGTGTCTAAGGGTCCGAAGGAGCCCTTTAATTAAATATCTTCAAACTGAAGCCTATAATTATGTCTATTTATGAAAATAGAACGGCTTTTCATGAATTGAGACTGATTTTGGAAAGTTTTTCAACACATCCCAGCTGTCCGTCTATTATAAGTCGTCTCTTGACCACTATTGTGGCTTTTGCTTCAAGAATGGCCCCTCCCATGCCCCAAACCCCGCCTTCTAATTAACAGGAAAGCAATTAAACAGTGGAGGAATAATAAGAATATAAATATGAAATCCCCTTGACATGCAAAGAAAAAATTCTGGACAAATGGGAACAAGACTTTGACAAAAAAATAAAAATATGAAAATAAAATTCAACTTCGGGGGTTTCGCAAAACAAAATTGATATAAAATTAAAACAAATGCATCATCACATTTACTTTTAAGTATATTTTTCACCTCCTTCCTTAATATTCATTAATTTATCTTGATAAGATTCAAGAAAAACAATTAATTTTCACGTTAAACTAAATAATAAATAATAAACCTTGGTTGTTGTTGTTGTTGTTGTTGTTGTTTTTTTTTCTCATACAAAATAAATTTCAACCCTTCAAATAAAAATAGTTTTAAGGTGGAATTCATAAACGTCGGACGCAACGCAATTTAGTACAGCCAAAGGCAGGGCGTCGTGCGCAAACTTATATATATATAGAAGTTTGCGCACGACGCCCCCCTGCCTTTGCCTGTACTAAATTGCGTTGCGTCCGACGTTTATGAATTCCACCTTTAATGTTTTAAGAGCAGAGGGTTTAATTCTCAATTCACCTGTTCTAAAGAATGCAACAAGTGAGTGTACTGTAGGGAAATATAAATATTTAAGTTTCTACCTTTTGATTTTGATTATGAGTTAAGAAGAAAATTAATTTAGTTAAAATAAAAAGTATATTTAAAAAACTAAACCCTGTGATTTCCTATATATACCATATAGAAGATAACACTTCATAATTTTTGTTAATTGGGTGAAGAAAAAATTAATATGTATTGTTGTAATAAGAAACTTTGGATTCTTAATTACAATTAAAATTGTGCTTGTTATTTATTTGTCTAAATTTTGATTACTCACTGGCATATACCTATTTTTTGGTCTATTTTCGATGGGGTAAAATAATTCAATGGGACTTTCTACCTATTTTTTGAGGGGGGAGGGGAATAGGGCGGGGGAAGGGTTAATCCTCTCAAATTTCACTCCTTTTAAATAAATCCCCCCATTTGAAACGCTTCTGGCTATGAAATAAACCCCTTCCACATGTCATGTTTTTGGGGGTGGTAACCTTACAGGAAAGACGCAGTAAGTTATACTTGTCTTCAATTGAAAGTTAAGTGATTTTTCCTTGAAAATTATTTCCTTTTTTGGATTCTTATTTTATTTTAAATTCTCTTTGGGAGGGGATTTTTTTTTTTCCTGTCGCATTTAGTATTTTAAAGATGCAGTTTTAATAATCAATGAAATGACATTCTTACAAATATACGTGGGATTACGTTCTTTTTATTTTCTTCCCCTGGTTTTTCCGGAGTCTGTTTTCCCAATGGACATGTAAGCCTTGGAAAAATGCATGAAGAGAAGTGTATTTAAGATTCTCACGACTTAACTGTACCTTAAAAAAAGGAAGAAAGCTTCTTCTTCTGAAGGATTTGCATTCCTTGACTACATAAAATTATAGATTTATTTTGGGAAGTAGTTATTGGTCAACTTTGAGTTGTCTTAACTATGGAAATACAATAGATAAATGGGAACGCTTTATGGGTGTGATAGACCTAATTATCCTCTATATAACGGTACCAATTACTTGAGTGTACATTAATTAGGGCTCAAGATATAAACGTTTCTTTTGACCCACGTGGCAAGGACAGTAGACAAAATAGTCTATTTTATTTAAATATCATTTATTTCTTTTAAAAATGGGTTGAAATCAAAGCGGAAATATTTCTTTATGAATATTCAAATCTTGACTGAACCGTAACCATTGAAAAATATTAAAAATAACCCACTACCCAAATTAATTTTTTTCGTGTCTTCGTGAGTGTGTATGCATCATCTGTCTCTCATTATCCTCTTCCCTGGAAAAATGGATGCAGCATCCCGCATTCCTTTTGGAACGTGTATACCCCTTTTTGTTTCTTTAACATTTCCATAACTATCTTTTGACAAAGACCCAAATTAATTCAGTGCTCGCACCAGTCAGAGAGAGTGAGAGAGAGACGCTTCAGTTTCCATCCCCAAATCCGCTCCAGAAATGATCCCCTTTTCTCTCTCTCTCTCTTGTAACTTTTTGAATCTCTTCCCAGATTTCTCCATCCCCCCTCTCTCTCTCCGTACGTTAAAGCGTCATTCTCATCCTGATCTTCCTCTCGCTCTCTCTTCCTCCCGTCATCATCTTTCGAAGGAGGATGGAGATGAGAAAGAAAGAATAATAACTCGAATCTCTCTCCTTTAAAATAATATCCGTTGCGCTAATCAGTCCTCATCCAGAAGGATGCAACCCCATCCTGCCTCTTACAATCCCTATTATCTATGTAAGGATATCACTCTTGGATTGGGTTGAAATACAAATGGAGGGTTATTTGGAATTAGTTCTTTTTAAGGTTGTAACCGCGCGTTTTAATTTTTGCTCCCCTCAGTTTAAGGGAAAGGCTTAAATTCTTTTGATAAAGCTACAATTTCCTTTTCGACTTTTTTTTTTAACTTCTTTTAATATGCTGGTAGACCTATCCTATACTTCATTCCCAACCTGTTTCAAGAACACTTGAATTTGGGGGTGGTTTTCAAGATCTAAGGTTTATTTAATAACTTGAGTAAACACCGTAAGGGAATTTTAAAATTTCCTTTTTTAATTTAATTTGTTTTATTGTTATTATAATTAATATCTGTATAATTAATTTTTTTATATGATTTAATTTCATTTTAGATTATAAATTGTGGTGCCAATGCCAAGAAAGTCAGCAAACAGTAAGTATTGTTTATTAATTCGTCTACTGATTTAGAGCTAATAGAGTTAAAGGCAATCCATTATTTTTGGCTGCAATTAAAAAGATACCCAGGCTAGTTATTATTAGGATGATAGCACGTACCGAGCTTTCTATTTTTTGTTAGTAATTAAGGGAAACTCCGTAGAGAGAAAAGCAAGCTACTAATGAAAAAGTTTCGCAGAGAAGATATTCGAGCCCAGATATCATATATTTACAAAAATAATCTTTCTAATGAGAAAGGGGTTTTGCGGCCCCCCATAACTTGGAAGTGTTAAGATACCCCAAAACCCCCGCCTTCCTCGATTGATAGTTGCGCAGCTTCCCGGTAAAGCATTCTTGCAAAGCAGCCGAGCGAAACCCCTCTAAAACCCCACCAGGTAACAGCTAGATTGAGCTTCCAAACCCCTTTTTTATTTTTATTCTTTTTTTTTTTTTCGGGGAAAAGGTGCGTTCGCATTTACTCTTTTGCACTCGTTGCTCAAAGACTATAGTTTACGACAATACAAATGAAGTCGCTCAAGGAGTACGCGTTAAATTTTGTGACAATGTGAACTAGACTAAAATTCCCATCTTTTAAAAAGTCATTTAAAAAAAAATATCATATTTTGTATGGGGATGAAATCTTTTAACAATTAGCTTCGGTAGCTCGCTTTCTAATAAGAATCTTGGGGGAATTGATAGTAGTTTTCCACCTATCGACACCCCCGTAGCGTATAGCGATTCAGAAAATTCTAAAACCCTTCCAATATACATGTATATATACCATAAGTTTATATGATATGTTCCTTCCATAAGTATGTACCTGTACTTCGTAATACTAGAGACTTACAGCTCGAGCTAGTTCGAGAACGACAAGCGAGAATTGAAATACTACATCCGGTTAATTTTGCAGTCCATCTTCCTACTTAGTCTGTACCTAGCCTTTGACAGTGCCTCACCAGGCGTCGCTTTACCTCGAATCTATGGCCTACGTCACTTCATGACAAACTCAGTAACCAACTTATGGAACACATTTTATGAACTTATGAAAGGCCTGGATAATTCTCATCAGCCACTTCGTCAAATTCCAAGAATAATTTTTTTTTCCTTCTTCTACTTTCTTTTGCTCTCCATCCTCCGTTCTCTCTCTGTCTCTCCTCTTCCGTATCAATTTTTTTCCCCTTTCTTAACGTTGTACATTAAATATGAGATGAAACGAACTCCGGATCCGAGAGCGTGAAGAGAGTCTCTATTTATTACACGAAGGATTAAACATTAAAGATGAAAAAAAAAAGATGAGAGGGAAGGATTTCAGCTCGGAGAAGAAACGGATGGATGACTGCGAAAGAAAAAATAGTATAGCTCAGGATGAATAATAATAAAAAAGAATCCCTATTCTTTGCTGGTATAGACCTAGACCACGCACCAAAACACCCACCATTGCCACCACCACCTCCCGAAACCTTTCAGGAATGTCCTGGGTGCAACCCGGGCCGCGGGTTATAAAGTTTCCCCAAACTGTATTGTTTGTTAATACAATTATTTGGCACCCGGGCGAGTAAGCGAAGGAGCCTTTTTTTGGGCGCAAAAGGGTTTAAAATTTCCTAGTTTCTATTTTCTCCTCCCTCGACTTAACCCACAAAAAAGTGATTAAAATTCGAGGGTATCGAAAAAGGCCCGGATTTCACTCCGCCGCCGATGGATTTCACTCGTCTCTCTCTCTCTCTCTCGCTCTATAGCTGAATTGATTATCATTTACGTACGGCAAGCGGACTACTTCTTAAACAAGATGGCCCAAGGGCTGGGCCTTAATAGTAATTTTACACGGCTCACGTGACCCCCCGTATAGTTGATCTCCAATAAATCGTACAACTAAAAACATTTCTGAAACGCAATCGTGTATCCCCTTAATTTCTAATAACGTCACATTTCAAATAATATTAATGAAACTAAATTGTGCACCCCACTAAAGTATAATTTTTCAAAACCATACGAATCAAATAATGTATCTAAAACCAAATCCTGGATCCCCTAAACCAGAAATCACTATGACCGTAAACCGTCCCCTCTATTTTACGAAACCTAACCTAACCTAACCTAACCATTCAGCATAATCTCTGATGTATCACGCGCATGGTGCCGTTTCTTAAATTTTAACGGAATAAAATTCCGTGTAAAATTAAAAAAGTGCAGTAGTGCACGAAAATTATCATCTTGTTTCCCTTCACTCAAAAAAGCCCGCGAGATTTAAACTACCTTTCTTTCCTCTCTCTCCGAGCGGGATGCCCCCTCTCCCTCTTCCCCCTCTCTCTAATATACCAGGCAGGCAGTTCTCTCTCTACGCGGAGCTTCGTATCGCCACCGCGTACGCTAGCGATCTCTCTCTCTCATCGTAAGCGTACGTTTCGCGGACGCGACCGGTTTCCCTCTCTCTCTCATCGTAAGCGTTCGTTTCGCGGACGCGTCCGGGACAGGGACAGGGACAGGGACAGGGACAGGGGTTTTGGTGCCGTTTCTTAAATTTTACCGTAATTAAAATTACGTGTAAAATTAAAAAGGGATGGAATGGCTTCACCCAGAAAGATCCATCAAGATTAAAACTCTCATCCTACCCAAAGCTCCCGAAAGAAAAAGCTATATATAGGCTAGAAAAAGTAACTGTATCTTTTTTACAAGCGTATGTAAGAAAGAGTCAAAGCTGCTTTTTTCCATCCTTAATTTTAAACATTTTTCGTGGGTTTGAGGGTTGTTGTTCTGAGAGAATTGTTGGACCATTACATTGATTCCTGATGAGAATCGAACGCCTTCTTGGGTTGCTTCCCTCGCGCCAAGAAGCATGCACCGCTAGAGGCACCACGAGTTGGCTAGCCTCCCGAAGCGTATAGTGAACTAGAGCTCCGTCTGGCGTTGCTTCTACTCCATGTTAAGTCTCTGAATGTAATTATATTTATTTATATTTTGGAGCTATTAAGTTGTCTCGTGAATCTTGTTACCGTTTCGTGCAAGCTGACTAGATAATGTAATGAAAGTGGATGCGTATGAATACCTGATGTAAAATCTTATAAGTTAGAAAATAGTCTTTGTGGAACGAGGTTGAACTTGGGAGTTAAGTTTTATTCTTAAGGGATATATCGGTTTTAGTCTCGAGGAACCAAAGTTAAGATGGTACTCGCTTGAATGGAATGAATTAAGAAGAGAGTGGTGGTGCTGGTGCTGGTGGACTTTCTTTCGATAAGAATTTCCCTATTGGCTCTTTGCTTAATCAGTCCTTCTATTGAAAGGTACTTTCTTTTTTCTTTCTTCCTCTCTGGTCCGGAGCATGCGGCTCTAAATCCCAAGCTCGATCCCAACTTTTTCTGCCTAGTTTCGAAAATTAATCATTGAAAAGTGTGGGATTAAAAACATTGCCCCTTTAAAGGGATTTTTTCCTCTCTCTTTCTCTCTTCTTTGGGTAGAAAAACTTTATTAATTCCTCGATGCTCCCGAAACTTTACGATCGTTGCCTTTCCAATTTATTTAATTATATTAATTAATTTAGATCTAACTAATATTTTAGGTAACCCTAAAACTGACCCTATAAAATTTTTGTTAACTAAATTAATTATTTCTTACGGATATTTATAAAGATTTAAAATTTAACCTATTGGACCACCGTACAAGTTAAATCGTGTCCGCATTTATCCCATACTGACCTATATATGCATTGGTTTGGCTTGGATTACGTAGGGTTAACGAGTGCGAACGCGCCGTCTTTATAGGAAGGTCAAAGTTCAAAGGCCCATTGACAGACGGAAAGTTCTTTTTTTTTTATTTGAGAGACGTTTCATAAACGTCTGTTCATTTATGACAAAATCCTTTGAAAAGCCTATACTCGTCAAAAGTTGTCACCCATCTCGTATTGTTAGGGTCTTAGGGGTCCTCTAGCTACACAACACTACTAGAAATACTTTCTGCAAAAACGGACCAGCCAGCTAGGGCACATGAAAGAATGAGCTAGACCCAAGCCAGTTTGACACAAAAGTTTCAAAGATTTCGGGAAACTGTTACTGTTCCCATATCCCTCGGTGGTATAGCTATAGTAGGACCTTTTTTACCCTTGAAGACCCCGGGGGGGTCCATTGTTAAGGGTAGGACGTAACCATTGGGTGCTTATCTCCAACGGGGCGTTGGAAATCAAAACGGTTGTTTACGGCCAATTTCTTTTCTCTAGTTTCGAGTGGGATTACTTGTCAAGTTTGAGGTTAGAGAAGACCAAAACCCGAAACCGCTTCTTCTTCCTTTTGAAAAACGACATTAAAAGAGATACACAATGATACACAATAATCGGTGTCGGATTTAAAAAACCTATTTCTTCTTTTTTTATTAATAAAAAAAAGGAATCCCTTGGCCCTTATGGGTAATTCAAATTTTATGGAGCGAGCTTAATGTTTCAGGACACGTGATTCCCTGAAATCTAGTTCCTATTGTGTTTGGGTTTTATTTTGTATACAGTTTTACGCCACGATAGCTTTTTAAACGTTGCATGGTCTGGTCTGGCTTGTGATTCACAGAACATAAGTTCCCTCCTATTTGGGTTAAGTCCGTATTAAATCGAACTCTCATTCCTGAACTACATCGTGTACTTGCAATACTGCAATAGTCAATATTACTAAACTGAATAGTAAAAAAAGTACTTACGTGGTTTAAGTACACCATGCACTTCTTTCTACATTTGTTATGTAAGTGGGCCTAAGCAGATTGATGATACCCTACAATTTATATTACAAATACTAACCAATAGAAACGTTCCTTCATGATATGTACAGATGTTACGGCGTATACATTACCTACCTTACCTACCTGGGATAGTAATTTTATATTCCAACGAAGATATTTAATAGCTATCCTATAATTTACCTGGGAGAAGAGGAAAAAAAATATTAGAAAATTGGTCTGTAGATTCAACCTCTGGGGTTGGTTTTCTTTGGTTGAGTGAGTATTTCTATAGCTTTAGCAATTCGTATAGGTCTACGTCCCGCCAGAAAAAGGGGGCTCGTTTATACGCTTGTATCGTGGAATAACGAATGAAATCGTGCGTCCTAACCGACGATTAGGGTGCGTTTTTTCGGATGACACCTTGCCGTGATGAATTGAGTATAAGCCCTAACCCACCATCACGAGATCTCTCTGAAACAACGTCCCCCCCTCCTGTAAAACGTATAATATTATATACGGATCTGATAAAAAGAGAGAGAGAGAAAGAGAGAGAATATTCTGTGTGGTTTAAGAGAGAAATAATATCCCAGATATGAAGAATTAGAAAGAGAGAGAGAGAAAAAAATATATATTCTCTCTCACCGTCTGTGATGTGAGTTTTAGTTCATGTCCATAATTTGATGTCAATTTTGATTTGTTGTAACTCTCGTAGTTGAATCGCTACTGTAAAACTCCTTCAGGATGTCATAGATATGATTGTCCTCTATGAAATGGTACCAAATAATCGTGGTTTCAACAATTAGAACAAGAGAAAATAAGTGTTTTTTGTGAACTTAGTTTAAGTCCATAATTGAAGGGGTCAGAAGAGGTCAACTTTGATTTGTTATAACTATCGTGATTGAACCGGCACTGAGAAATGCCTTCAGGATATCATAGATATGACTGTCCTCTATCAAACGGTACCAAATAATCTCTGTTTCGTCAATTAGAACTCGAGATATTAAGTGTTTTCTTCTTGTAATGGACTTCTTCAGACGGGGAGAAAGTGTTTTTTAATCTTAGCTTATGTTCTAAATGAAAGGAAACGTACATCCTTAAAGAGAAAAGGAGGGGGGGTAGATTAAGGCGTAATTTACCTCAAGAGGTCAAGGTAATACTAGATATACCCCCGGTTTGGCGCTCTACCCAAAAATGTTGCGTAATACGAAACGCACTTTCACGTAGAATTGTTCGCATTTATGATAACCCAAGAAGCAATGATTAAAACAGGTAAATTTATCTAGACCTATACTAACACCAGGCAATTTATGATCATGTGTGTTCTTTCTTATTAGACTTTTGTCGTTTTCTATTGGCATTTTCTTGGAGCGAGAACGAAAGTTCCTAAAAAACTGCATTAAATGCATCTATTCTTCCTTAAATATTGCTCCATGGTGGAGGATTACTAGCAGCCAGCCAATGGAAAATGGTATTAGTATATTGGTTAAGGATTCACCTTAGATTTGATTGACAGTATGAACAAGACTTTTAGATTATTCCTAATGGTCGAACTAACAAAAAGTCGTCCCCAGTTCATCTTGTTGGGATTTTTTGTTTCGTCTGCACGCACGCAGTTGGTCAGAAATTAAAGCCGGGATAATTTGACTGTTTCCTCCCCATCCCTCTTTCCCCCCCCCCTCTAATCAGAGAGAGATCCCCTTCCCGGCGTGCATTGAGCCTCATGCGGATTTTCTCCAACTTCAGTTTGGTATTTTATTATTTTTTTTTTTGGGTGGAATACGTAGAAAAATATAAAAAGGCATCGTATTTTTGATTAAAGACTACAGATAAAATAATGAGAAATCGTGCCACGAAACGAGAATTATATAAAATAAATTATTCCTTATGATATCCCATTTTTTATGGCGGGGAACCAAAAATTTTCTCTGAAACATTTTATAGACATTTTTGATTATAAAATAGGCCTAGGCATAAATATCTTGATACTTCTGAAGTTTTTATTTAATTTACACTTAATATAAAATTATTAACACGATTTCTATTCAATATTGATCGTTAATTTTAATATATTTCGATTTTTGAATTGTCAAATTCTGTTACAAATTTATTGGGCAACTAGCGGGAGGGGGGTGGCAGAATGATCTACTGTCTGCGTCTCAAAGTTCAATTCGGCGTGTCACGTGATTATTGGGAAAGAAAGAAATCGGGGCCACGTTGCAGACGCGTTGAAACGCGCCGCTCGCCTGCTTTGTAGTTCGAATAATTAGGTCTTTGTTTGATTGTAAAATGAGGTTTTAATTAATGTTTTTAATAAGCCTTGGTTTAATTATTGGTATGTGATTGTTTTTAAGTGTATTTATTTATTTATTTATTATTTAATTTAATTTTATGTTATTTATTTTAGAAATTAATTAACAAGTCATGGAAATGTGGACATTAACCGCACCGGTGACCGAAATTGACCATGCACGTTTACTCAACTGGCTTCTTCATTTCAAAACCTAATTGGGTAAGTGAAGTACTTATATATTTTTCTCCTAGTCAGACCCGTACAAGTACTTAAGTAACAAGTAGCTAGGTAATCCCATCGGTTAAATTTGGTTCCAAAAATGGACCACGTAGTACAGTACAAACGGTGGTACGTAGACACTGTAGTAATTGTAATGTCAGTGATATCTCGATGCAGTTCAGAGAAGGTGGTAGGACCTGAACTATAAAAAAGGTATATATATATATAGTACTTGAAGACGTGTCCGGTGTAGTGGTTGAAATATTCAGGTTGTGTCCTGTCGGTAATGGATGGCCTTACGAAATAATTACGTCTAGAAATGGGAGGGATCATAAACCGCCCATTTTGAAGCATGGTCCCAAACCATTCGCCGCCCCGCTATCCATGCAGCTCTAATGATATCATATACCTGGCAAACTATTAATTCAAATGCACCTTTATTTCTACCCCCCCCCTCCCTATTATTTATATCTTCATTTTGGGCGGAGCTTACGTACCATGGTAGGATATTTTTATTAGTCTACATGTCTCTACTGAAGTAGAAAAAAATAATCATTTGAGTCAATCATGAATCGTATATAGGAAACCCATCAAATGAACTTTCGTTACGCTAATATTTTGCCATCAAATTATTTTTACTTTTAAGGAGAGGCCGAAATTTTGTAAATTAGTAATCTCCGAATGACATAGGTTGAAATTACATTTTTCTTTTTTTTTTTTAAAAAAAACTAAGTACTAGAACCTCATCCGAAATTCTAAGATGAGATGAGATGAGAACTTGGGGGATTGGGATGGAGATGGTAGAGAGAATCGCATCCGATAGATGGATATAGCAAAAAAAAAATAATATAAAAATTAATAGGTTACCCTCTGAAGAAAAAGAAGAAGCTTTTTTAATGACGTATTCGTATTGTAGTCAACATTACTTGACTTTTAAGGAAAGGATGTATTAATCGTATCCACGTGTTTAGTAACAGTGTCAGGTTGCTTTGACTTTTCATCGTGTCTCGAGCGTGGCTAAGAATATTGGCTTCGTTTCATACCTAATTTGCAATGAAGCGCGTGTTTATCGGGTATGGAGATTGTAGCTGGGATAGTATTGAATATTGAGGGTGGGATAATAAGCGTGGAAGGTGCAATTAGAAAATAATTGAGAATTAAACGCCTTAGGGGCGAAATAAGAAATTTGGGGACTTTGATAATTCAGCTGCCGTCGATCGGGGATTGGAATTACGAAATGCACGCCGTAAGAAATTCAATCTCTCGAAACATTAGGGCCCGGAACGAAAATCATTCATTTGAAACGCAGCTAGGCCTTTGCTAGATACAGCCCAGGATTCATTTACATTTTAATATATTATTGAGATATAAGGGGGATGGAATAGGTGGAAAAATAAATTTAAAATAATGAAAAAAAAAGGAAATTAAGTACATTTTTCGTGATTTAGATTTTTTTAGTTTCGTTGGAAATATTTATTTTAACTTTTCAAGGTTGTAATAATTTTTGTTTTTTTCAAAAGCGATAATGCGTTAATAACGAGTAATAAAAGGATGTTAATTGAAGTAGTGACGTCATACTTCCACGTGACCGCAAGATTTTTTTCCCCTGAATTTATTTTAAGAAATTAACTATATTAACTATATTAATTATATTAATGCCACTTTAATCTAAAATATTTAATTTTTCCTTCGTTCAATTAGTAAATTACTAAATTAGTTTTTGTTTAGAGAGGAGGGGGGGGTGAAATGCAAGCGCTGTCTAGTCGCAGAAAAATATTTGACAATTAATTTTTTTTTCTCCAAACGTTGCGTCTAAATACGTTTTTGAAAAACCAAAAAACAACCTCGTATATCCGAACGTGTTTAGAATAACCTACGATTATAATACGCGTACGAATACATCATATATATATTAATGAAAGTAGTACTCCTTAAATTAATATACATTATAAACAAAATCAATCAATTTTTCGATATATTAAATTTATAAATTCATTTCGCTGAAAATCAAATATGATCCTGGAATTATAATTAGATTTACTAGGGCCTACCTTTCCCCCTTACCCTGGCTTGTATAAAAGGGACAACTCCCTACACCAAAAACAAGAAGAAAAAAGTAACATACACTTTTTATTTATGAAACACAGTATTAATGATAATGCACTATCCATTTCAGTTTTTTCAATATACACTTATATATACTTGCTTGGTCCTGGGAGTCAGTTGCCTTATGGGACCGTTAGGTATACCTTATTTTTTTTTAGCCCTGCACGTAAGGATAATATGGTTAATTCACGTGAGGTCATGACCTTTCACACCCTCACACGTGATTAAACGTAGAACTTTTAATATTTAATGCGGATTAGTAATAATATTGTAGCAAGGTGCTGAAGATTGCGGGTTTTAATTAATTAAAAATTTGCTTAATATAATTTTTAATTTAAGTAAAATTTTAATTACGAAATTTAGCCCCCTCTCCTTTTTGAAATGGACATTAACATCCATTTCGTAGACACGACGGGAAAGGTTAGGTAGCGTTTATAGATATAGCTTTTTTTTTCGACTTTTTTATCAACTCATGGCATCTAATATCCCCATTAAAACGAATATTAACGTCGGACGCTAGAGTACTTAATTTTTTTAATGAACTATTTATATATACCAAAACCGAGGCTTAGTAAGGTCGGAAATATGATTTTTTTTTTTAATATAAATGAAAATAAAAACTGCCCATTTTAACATTTTTGGGGGGACTGGGTGTATAATATCACCACCGCAAATTTTATAATATAAAATTAGAAGTTCATAATTTGAAGTTTAAGTCCCTGATAATAACCCCCAAACCTTGTAAGGTCAGACTCAGACATAACCTCTAAGAGGTGACTTTATATACCGTTCTTCTAAATTCGATGGTATATCCTTAGCCAGGCAAGTTTTAATATATAGAAGTTTAATTTGTATTTATATTAATATATATATATATATATATATTAATTTTGAGAATAATAATTCCTAAACGGGGATGATTGTAGGGGGGGGATATGGATGGTAAGCGAGCATCGCAGTTTAAACTCTGTAATCTGTTCTAGCATCTTGATGGTGACGCGGATGCAAACATTGGACACAGGTCATTTGGAACCTGGCTGGCTGGTCTAGAAGCGCTTTGCAATGGCGCTATGTAACGTACCCCATTATCTTAAAACTTTAAAATGGCCCTAGCTATATCGTTCCCCCCAATTTACATTTCGGTGGAAATGGCATGACGTCGACCCATTTCGACTTGAACGCTTAATTGACTTTATGGAGCAATTAAAACGTTGCCCTTCTCTCGTCGCCATCCTCCCTTAATTGCCAGCTCGTAGTATAGCCCCGTCGGCGGACTTAATAACCTGAACTTCCCCTGTCCTATGTACTCTACGTACGTACCAAAAGGAAATTTTCCGTTTACCTACACGTGATTGGACAAAACACTATGGGCTATTTTAGTTTAAAATAGTAGCCATCACGTGCCTTTACTTTAATTTAACGTTTTTAATAAACAGCACGCGCTGTCTCGTGACTTTCGTTAAATTAGTCTATTGAAAGTGTTCGCGAGCTATGGTTTAATAAAGAGAAGGTTATTTTCGTTGGAATAATTTTAATTAAAAGTTACCTTTGGGTTTATTACCACTTTAAACGCGGATAAGGTATTGTCGCCTGTTATTGCCCGTTAAATACGCGATTAGAGGGTTGCTATTAGCATCTTTAGGGATGTTTAAAATAGTCGTGCACTCTTATAAAATAAATTATACAAATTTTAATCACTATGCAAGTTTCCTTTAGTGCCGGCCCCTTTAACTGTCAGGTATATTTACAATAAATGTCATTTACAATTGTACTATCATTTAGTTTAAATGACATTTTTTTCATATATATATATATCCCCTTGGGGGTATTTTACTTCCCACACAAGATATTTCTGTTCATTTCAATACATTATACAAGTCGCGGGGGCATATACCCCCTGTTCATTACTCATAATCACCCCCGTTAAACGACATATTTAAACTATGCGACAGTTTGGGGGGTAAGAACCCACCACCGCACCTACCTTAAAAGATGAAAAGTATATAGATGGTATTATGTTTCATACTGCAGAATCAATATATATATATATTTTTTTTGAAAAGCCATAAAAATATGGGGCGAATCCCCCCGAATATAGCTATCTCCATCAATAGCAAAAAGAATACGTATACATCATTTTAAGTTTTTTTTTCTTTTTAGCAAACCCAGGGGGGGGGGGGGTAGACCGATATACAGCCAAAAGTTATATCAAATTTTTTTAAACGTATATAATATAGTGTACAAAATTCGAATATATATCTATATGTCGATTCGATATATTTCTATAGCCCCTGCAAAGTTCTCTCCCCTTGTATGCATGCACAAAGAGTCTTTTGATTTATATGCTATATTGGAGTCGCATCTTATCGCCAAGACAGACACCGTGCGTTGAGCACACTGCAACAACCCAAACGCGTTATGACATTTTCTGAGATCCACAATTTAATACCAAAATATCCTAACTCCAAAATTTAAATTCGTATCTAAAATACAATGGAGGTGAATTTTGAGGTTTTTTTCTAAAATTAATGGACTTAAATCAATTCTGCATTCAATGATGGTATAAGTTAGCTTATGTTTTTAACTTTAGGAATCTTTATCTGTTGAGGACAATAGTTTTCCAAGATGAATCGTTCCCTGGAGTGGAACCTTTTTTTCCTTTCTCTCTCTCTCTCCATCCTCATCCTCTCTTCCGCCTCCATCTTTGCTCTTGGGCTTCTTTCTTTTCCGAACCGAAATCTCTCTCTCTCTCTCCCCCTCTCCTTCGTATGCAAGTTCCTCTTAAGCTATATTGTAGAAGAGGATAGGTTTGAAATTGATTTTATTTAAAAAAAGAGAGAGAAACTTGTAGAGGTGTACATACATACATACCTTCATCACAAGGGACTACTTTCTCTAAGACCAACTCTCTCTCTCTCTCTCTCCTCTTTGAACCATTTTACATATTTTCCCATTTAAGGAACCCCTTAGGCTTGATGGGGTTTGGATTTTTTCTGGGGAGAGGGGGTGTAAAATCACCTTCCATTGTTAAAAAAAGGAAACAGCGCTATTAAATTAATAGAGAAAGAAAAAATATGAATTCATTAAAATATAAATAAAAATCAGAAAAGTGTAACTTGGCGGATTTATCTCTAGTAGTAATTTCCATCCATCTTTTCTGGAATTAAAAAAAGTTGCTTTCGTGTTTTAGATGGCCGTGTTAATGTAACAGGCGTAAAATGAGACGAGCTCGATTTTCAGTTTTATTAATTAGTATTGGGGCCGTAAAGTGTCGAGTTCATCTTCTTCATTTTTAATAGCTATCTTCCAATAATATTTATAATCTGAAATAATTTGAACTCGTGATTCTCTCTTTTTATGGTGCAGGTTTTAATCTCCTAATAATTTTTAGATTAATAAAAAAAAGAAAAGAAACGCATTATTTATTAATAAGAAAATTGACCCTCTAGGCCAGGCCATAAAATAGAGAAATAAAAAATATATTACATTTCTTAGAAATAGACTATTACTAACTAGTAAAACTTCGGACGTATTTAATTTTACTTTTAATGATAAAAACAATGAATTTAATAATTAAACAATGGTATAAATATTATCTAAATAAAATTAATCACTATATTTGTTAAATGTAATTAACTTCTAACGATAATAATTGAATTTAACAATTAAGCAAAGATATAAATATTATTTATATAAAATATCTGGATATTTTTGTACTGTTTAATTAGCTATTTAATTAACTTAATTAATATAAATATAACCTTGAAAGAGTACTTTTAATCAATCGAAGATGCAATTAAATCAATATTACCTGATGGTGGGTTGTCTCTGCAACTATACGTTTCGGGATGTAGTAGGTACGTAAGATTGGGCGAGACCAACTCACTCAGTGACTGGGACGAAAGCCAGCCAGTATAATAAGGGAGTGTTAAATCCATAATAGATTAACTGGGGTAAAAGTATCTATCGAAAGGCTATCATTTTCCAATGATCCCTCCCCATTCTTGATTGATTTCAAGGTTCTGATGCCGACTTAATCATTAAACGTGGACGTACGCAGCGCGCGGCCCCTTTTCTCTCTCTCTCTCGCCAAGGGACACGCCTCATTCCCAGAATAAATTGAGCCCCATACCTATTATTTTATTCAATCCCCTAACCCCCAAAACATCGTATCTCTTAAATATCTACCTTATATCAGATACTACCTTTTACGATTAACATTCCAATGATTATACCACTAACATCTGGTTGGTACGTAATTCGACAGTATCGCGAATTCACCAAAGAGTATTGTTCATATAAAATACTATGGGATCGTTTCAAGCTGATACTTTTAAATAAGAGTTCGATATTCATGGGTAAAAGTATTATTTAGTTTATTCATGCTATAATGAAGTAATGGATAAATTGGTGTGTGTGTGGGAAACCCCAAAAAAATAAGCATCTAGAGATTATTATTATATTAAAAAAATAACAATATTGTTTTTCAAGATGAATTGCCACTGCGTTTAAAGTTAGCTAAGTTTATATACATACGAACGTGTTGATCAAGGCTTCTTTTTTTTTCATTATCTTTAGTATATTTTCAAGCCTATAATTTGTAGGCTTGAGTTATTGATAATGATTATGATTTAAACTACCTTTATATTAATTAGAAAATGTTTTTTGATGGGAAAAACAATTCCTTTTTTATTTTATATCCTGTTTCTGTTGTTTTTCACAAAAAATACAAATATTTATGGGTGTTTAAGTGTACTTATTCTTCAATCACGGTGGGTTTCAGAGACCTATCCAAGTATTTCGTAACGTTGCGAGTTGCCTACCTCTGGGACAGCAGAGTTATTGACAATGTTATTAACTTGATAGTGATATTGGCCTTGTTGCTGCCAGAATGAAAGATTTAACATCGTTGGTATTTTGCGTGGGTATGATATGTTAAAATATGATCAGTTTTTAAAGAATGGTAGGTTGGTTGCGTATAGCTTCTTTTATTCGTAAGCGGTTGGTTTTCTAAGTTATTAATAGTTTCAGGAAGACCGCACCCTACCTACATTATTATAAAGAGAGTTATTACAAGTATTATTACTCCTTCCTCCCTCCCCTCCCTCCGTCAACTCTGCCCCCCCCCTTTCCTTATTGGCGCGAACGTTTCTGCACTTGCAAATACTGCTTTGCTTATAACATTATGATTCGGATTTTGTTCGCGAGGAAAGGGTTAATTAAGAGTTAAACCGCGTGTGGATTGCCTTAATTTTAAACGTGCAGGTTAAAGGGAGCGTGAAAAGGAAAATAAAGTGAATTGTGGAATGAAATTAAGCGCTTAAGATTTGTTAAAAATTGCACGCGATGATACAATGTCTTTACGCCATTTGTCCGAGGTGCGAATTTCAAATTATGAAATCTCAAACTAATTTGAATTTTAATGTAATTCCTGCATGTTTACTAGTAGATGAATCTATGAAAAAAATCGGTTTATTTTCCAGTTCACTCTCTCTTTAAGGCTGCTTGACATATTCCTTAAGGCGAATGTATATATTTATATATATATATTTGTTGAAATGTCTTTATTCTACGGTAATTTTTCTTTTCTGTTTGAAAACCTTGGAATAATTAATGATGCTTTGAATTAAAGGGAAAAATCTCATTAAGTCAGCAATCTATTGGTCAGTTCCGATAGGCGAGTAAAGATTATCTAGCGTTTATACATTTTTTACACGAATATTGACCTAGAAACAGAATATTTTGTTGCAAATCTGTTGTAATACGTATAAATAATTATATATCAATATTCACGTTATAATTTAAGAAATCCTCGTTACTCTCTTATCAGTACTGTATTTATAGTAAAAATAACCCCACGTTTTTGTTCATGCTGCAACTAAGACTAAATTGGTCCGTAGGAAATGTTTGGACAACCTCCGTCTTGCATATTAAATTGCCATGAAGCAAATAATAGATTGACTATACGTAATTTATGACTATACCAAAAAACAAATACCTTTTCATAAATATATGAAGTTATTAATAGTCCATGGGTTGCGTATTTTATATATTTATATATATAAAATAATTTTACCTTTCAATTCGTATCCGGATTTATAAAAATCCCCCTCGTGCCAGGGTCATAGAGAAGGTCAAAGGTTAATTAAAAATACCTTTCTAAGGTGTACGTACGATTGTAATTTATAAATATACATCTTTTTTAAAGAAAAAGGGGGAAACGTGTCATTTTTGTACAAAAATATCGAATTTCACTTCATTTAAAATTGAATAGAAAAGACTACATTAGCCTATATGACTAGATTTTTTTATTAGATATTTTTCCGAACAATATGGAAATAAAGTAAAAAAAAAAACTTTATTGAATAGATTGGGCGGAAAAGTATGACAATACATAAAAGAAATATTCCGTAGAAAGATAAAAATCTGTCCCCATCCTTTCATATATATATTGGGAAAAAGAAAGAATGGTTTGGAAGATGAGAGAGACTTTCACATTCCGATAAATGTACTCTAGCATCCCGTCACCGCCGCCGCCAAACAACATAAGGAGGGTGTCATCTTCCTCTATACACTCTTGAAATGATCATTTTTTCTAAGTTTCTAAGGCCAGGAATCGTTAGGATGTTAGGGATCATACGAAGATGGAGAGAGGAGAAAAAAGAAGCTCAGGATGACGATAAGATCACCCTCGTGACTCTCATTATTGAGATACAATAGAGAAGAAAAAATTTGCACGCGCTTGTATGTCAGTATATGTCTGTGTCTTCTTCGGTAGGATAGGGTATTTGGAGACTCCATTTTTTTTAGGGTTAGGAAAGGGCTGCTACAAGCGAATCATAGTAAGAACCATTAAGGTTTATTTGGTTTCGCAAAAAAATCAATGCATCTGAGGAATTGTTGGAGAAACTCTATCTCTCAGTTTTCCTTCATAGGTGGCGATACGTCTTGTAGATTCTTACAATTTCTTACTCTCGTTTCAACTTGGGTAATTTAATTCTTCGGAAGTTTAAAAGTTTCTGAATTTATCTAGCTACGACTTTGATCGTAAGTTAAGTTTAATTTAGTTCTAGTTAATTAAAAGTGCACGTGGGAATTTAATAATTCAATTTGCACTGTACCCATCTCAAAACATATCAGAAATTACTTTGATCTTCAAATTCAATTATAAGTTTTGAAATCTACTGTAAACCAAGTTAACAAGGTAGATTTTTTCCGTACACACAAACAATCTACTTGGAGTTTCACTCCTGTTTCTTTGAGGGTAGTTGTTTTTAGTAGGCTATCATTATTATATCTATGTTTAATCTTTTTGACGGCTTAAATACCACTTGGGTCTAAACTCTAAAATTGGGGTGTTTCAATATGCCCCCTTTCTCAAAAAACATGTAGAAATCTCTGAACTCTTTCCAGGGGCTATAAGTATATTGATATATATATATACCATAGTAATTGTAGGGTTTTTTGGCCTTGTTAACCCACCTATAGAATATTATTTTGAACAACTGAAAATTTCACCTATATTATCATGCCAATACGGCCATTACACACTTTAGATTTAGGCCTAGAGTATTTATTTTAGGATTAGTTTAATTATCAAGTTTACAAACTAAGTATTTATATTTAATTTCATTTAAACGTTTCAATTATACCGGTTTTTGGGGATTGTCAAAACGGTATATAATTTTGATCGTATGTCAAACACGAAAATTATTTGTACTTTGCAAATACTATCGGTAGATTACGATCTTGGCAAACTTTCCTATACTTACGCCTAAAACTAATTAGAATTATTGAAAAGAATTTAATTGGGTATGTGTCAGTGCCAAGGAAGGTAAAGAAAAATATGTATTAGATCATATAATTGCTTTTTTCCTCTTGGTAAAATAATTGCTAATAATTTGCCAATGATTGGATAAAATTATTTTCAGCTGGAAAAAATATGTCACTAAAGGCGGGTTTTTTCCCCTTAATTTTTTCCTTGCTTTTAATTAACGCTATCAATCGTAGTTTTGTAGTTATACTTTGACGTGTCATCGAAAGACGTTTTAGTAACAATTATATTTTGGAGGACAATTTTTATATCTTGAATAAATAGGGTCTGTACGTAAATTCAATAATTGCCAATTTCGTAAATTATTTTTTCTCTTCTTAAAATATCTAAACGTATCCTTGTGATGGTTAGTTAGTTCAATGTCTTCGTAGAAAGGTTATCTAGATCTAAGTGACCTTTTGAAGTTAAAATATGCCGAGTCTCTTATATACTCTTTTTAGGCAGGGCTAAATAATTTTTTGGGATCGACAAGCGTTTAAATCGTTCTTCAAAAGAGATAGAAAGAGAGAGAAAAAAAATCGTTTAAATGTTTCTGGACCCAAAAAAATACATATATATTGCTAAGCATGCAAGTCCGGTTTCGTTGCAAGAGGTTTAAATGGTTTTCTCATCAAGAGAAAGTCACGACATAGATGATATTTTTCTTCAAATGGGGAGGGTCAACAATCGGTAATAGGCATAGCTGTGACCCCCAACAATCCTAACTTGATTTCTGTTCGTTAATAGAAGCAGAAGTGAAGTTTTCTTAACTCGGGAATGGGAATTCTTTCTGGTTAACGACTTGTTAAACGCGTTTCTAACGATGATACCTCGTGGAAATAATCAATTACAACTTAGTCAGTTTATCTTGTAAGAAATTCGAAAATGGTTTTGTTAATATTAATATTTTTGTTTGTGGTTTTGTATCTTCTTTAAAAACCACCATATTTATAGTGTGAGCTTAAAGGGGCTATAGAAACTTTAACTTTAACTGCGCATGCGCTTCAGTGTTGCCAGTAATTTTTGTGAGCATCTCTTGAGGGTTTGGGAACTGAATCGAACAAAATTCTATTTTCAGTCTGTTCAATTGAACTATCAATTGACTGGCAACACTTGTGTATAAAAGGTGGTATATACGGCTATTTTTAAAATAATCGACCAGTTTTAAAGCCAAGAGCACTTTATTTTCATTTATTGGGGTATCTTCTCAAAAATCCCCTAACGAAAACTAAAAGGGGGTGCAATATTCTTTGAAAAATCCCTCACCAAAGAACCAAGCGATAAATTTCAAACAATTGCCAATTTCTATTCATTTTGGGGAGACCCCCCCCCTCAAATCTCTTTTCCCCCTAAAAATCTTTGGTCCCCTTCCCTTCCCCCCAAACCATCTCTCTTTCTACTGTTTTGTTTAGATGTCCGCCACTAGGGGATCATATTTTTGAAGATATCGCATCCCGCCGCTTAGGGGTCAAGGGGCCATGAATCGATGAAGAAAAGTTAAAGGCGATCCCCATTTTCAAAGATTTTCACTCTTAGTTTGCACCTCAAAGTAATAGATTAAAGCCCGGAGTGGAAAGGGATTATTGGTATTGAATATTACGGTTGGATCATGGTGGCTGCTGATTTTAATTAAAGTCGTATAGCCTGACTGCATGACTCGGGTTCTGTGTTATTACACCCGGTCGGTGATGGTGCCGCCTCGCGCTGAAATAAAAGATAGTCTTTTAAGTACATCGGGATGGCTCTCCAAAAATGTCTGTCAAAAACGACCATGAAGTGGATCTGGATGGCTGCTTGGATATTAGGGTACATACAAGCACACCCCACGTATGCCTCTAAAACTAAAATAACTTTCCCACACAAATTTTAGCAGCCTGATTCTGTTTACTTATTTTTATATTATGTATCCCTTCAATTCATCTCATCTCATCCCTTTCCTTCATTCAAATCAACTTAAATTAATTTAATTTTCATACGTCTAAATTATTTTTTCTTCTACTTGTTCGAGGGGCTATTCACTATCTTAACCTTGATTAAAAACCTAACCCCCACCCTTTAAATTACTCTTTTCCCTAAAGTTAGGAGAAGATTCTCTCTCTCTCTCTCTCTCTCTCTCTCTCTCTCTCTCTCTCTCTCTCTCTCTCTCTTTTTGGTCCAGGGCTTCTAGTTGCTAAAATCCTATAGTTTAGTTTTTTTTTGCTCCTGAAAAGGTGTCTTTTGAATTCCTCTGGTTGCTTGGAAGGGGGTATGGTATTTCTACCTTCATCTACGTACTCGTATTGGGTGCCCAAAACGGGGCATGCACACAACCAACATTCTCTCTGGTTCTCGGTATGATTAATGAGTCGGGCTAGCTCCGACGTTGGCCTCGTGATAACTCAAAGCCGCTCTTATCGCTCCAACGGGTCTTTGTTGGAGTAAAATCCGAGTAAAAGAGCTAGCATCCCCCGATAAGCCTTGGACCATCTCCTCACTCCCTTCCTCTCTGGGTTACTGTAATCTACTACTCTTTGGGATGCTCCAACCATCCACTAAATGATAATCCAAGGCCCTCTAGCGTACAAATTCAATTGTTCCTATTTCCAGTTAAGGTGATCTACCCCTTTCATCCTTATTTCCCCGCCTTTGGCGCGTGCAGTTTAACTTTGAGTTTGTTACGTAAGCGCTCGTGCTCCAAATCTCGAATCTAATATTCGCGCGCGCGCTACGAAGACCATTCCGAGTATGCCACGAACTACCCTATAATCACCATTAAGGAAAATAAACGGGGTTAAAGCAAATTCCGCGTGAAACTCAACAACGAACTGATTAGTTATTACTAAACCTTTGTTTTTACCCGCGATTTTAACTTAATTATCTTAAAGTCATTGTTTTCAATTTCAACCTAACCTTTGACCTGATCTTTATCAAGCTGTGACCAAAAATACCTCGTTAACGTTTCTACTACTCTATAGTTTTATAAATTTAAGTGTGAATTTGCTCCCTAGCCGATATTTTTAATGAATATTCATAAATCGGTTATAAAACAGGTGGCGGAAATAGTATAGGTGGTTTCAAACCCCCCCTGTACCCCCCCACGCTGTCTCTTTTTATTTTTGTTCGTAAAAATGATTTTAAACGGGCCTTTTTGCTTTTAATGAACTCTCGAAGGTTACGAGCTTAATATTAATTGTATTTCCAAATTATTTTATTTTTTTTGTATTATTTTATTATTCACTGTGAGTTTCCTTTTTCCATTATGATTCTAGGGGCGTTACCCCAGCCCGGGAAAGCAGAGGGAGGGAGGGGGGCAAGCCCGAGGCCGTATCTTTCGACTAATTATAAAGAAACGAATTTTTAAAATATCTATAGCTTTTAATGTTTTATTTGAAGGCGGAGCCATTATATTTATTGCGATACCTTTGAGCTAATTTTAAATTACTTGCCTTTTTAAATATATGAATTTAAAATAAATATCCCCATGAATATTTTGAATTTTATTTAAATATAAATATTTAATTGAGTTAAAAGTTTGACAATTAATTTAAATAATTAAAATATTAATTCGCACCTAATATTTTACTATAAAGTTAACGGTATAGCGTGCGGATACAGACTTTGGCTTTGTTCTAGAGGCGTAGTTCCTTTTAGAAGTCTCGCGTTGAAGTGTTGAGGGCCAAGACTATTGGTTGGTTTATGTTAATCACGTGACTTCCGTGTCGACGAAAAGAAAGGAATAATTAACAGAAGCAAAGGCTTAGGAGGGGATTCTCGGATGCATAGATAAACTGTTATTTGCATGATAATAACGGAATCAATCATCATTCATCAGAGCAAATCATCAAGATCATATTCTCTCCCCCCCCTCTTCCAACCAAAAATAGCTGACTTGGACCCACGTACGCTCTCTAATAAGAACTGCCAAAATAATAACATTTAATCGTTAAAAGCTGTCAACGCTCGCTACCAACATTGACAATTTATAAGTCTCTTTTGGTTCGTGGCATTTAATTCAATAGTTATCAGGATTGGTAAAAAACAAGAAATTGTTTTTTGGAAATTGACTCAGCTCTTGATAAAATGTTGTTATTAAATTCCCAGTAGTCCTAAAACCAATACCGCTTTTCAAATAAATCTGGAGCGAGATTCAAATTTCCGATTAAAAACAATTTTCTCTTTCCCTCAGAGTTTTATATCGTTTGAACCCCCCCTTTCCCACTCTTTGTAAGTTTGTAGGTAAGCTTTCCCATAACGTATATATAGCAGTAAACCGTTGCAGTGAAGCAAAGCTATCGGGGGTAATTTCACCTGCGTTTAAGCTAGGCAACAAACCTTATGGGAGGATTTAAAACCCAAACCACCTAAACTCTTTCAGTCTCTCCCCTATAAACTCTGGCTCTAACTCTCTTAGTTCCATAATTTAAATCCATCTATGGAACCACACCCATAGGAACAATCTAGTTAGATTCGGAAAGGTTGAAGCGAGCGCCGGGAATGTTTGGGCGCATGCATACATTGCGAGCGCTTAATAGCTAGCTAGCTAGCCCCCGGTCGGCTCCGTGTACGTCGACAACTTTAGAATCATCCCGGGTCACGCGATCTTTTGGAATATTATCCCACGACCTCGTACGTACGTACTCTTTCGGTTGGTTGTTTCGACCAATCAGGGGTCAGATAAATGACCCCCCTGTCGCCATTATGCTAAAGACAATTCGGGAGGGTAATTCTCTTAGGCGTATCTGAATATAGAAATCCAATGAACACTCGGCACTTTGGTCGTCGTCGAGAGGGCCAATTTAATTCCATCAAACCTTTGCGCCACACGATCTTTCTCGCTCTCTGTGTGTGTGTGCTTGCTCGAAATGGGCGTACTGTGTTTTTTTTTCTTTTGGGTTTCGTATATTAATCAGACGAGAGTACAATTTTATATAAAGGGTGGGTCCATGCACGGACGCACGCATTTTTCCAGCTCTCTACAACCTACGGTCGAGAAAATGATAGCTTATACCCCCCCTGCGGTTCCTATAAGGTTATGGCACGAAATAGCCATTCGAATTACGTATATATACATATATTTATATGAACCGCTGCTGCTAGCTGCTAGTATATACGGTGGGCCAAAATAAACGGGCTTCTATTCATCCATCACAACCTTTATACACCTCCCCTCACCCCTGTATACCAGAATATAACCGAGCAATGCATGACGAGTTTGTAACCTAATATTCCTAAATATTTTCCTTCTGAGTAACTAATTTTTTAAAATTAAATCTTATAATATATTATATTATATTTTAAATCTAAGTATAGTACACTCTGCGTTTGTTATACACTCCTGGTATTTGGGTGTTCAAATGGTTGATTCGCAGAGAATAATATGTATTTCGGAACACGTACGGTTTGGTTTTCTATCTTGGAAAACCATGAGAATGTTTTTATCGCGAGGCGGACGTGAACCATTCGTCACTGAATGTTTAAGCCTTTTCTTAAGCCTCGCACACACCCCCAAAGATTATATAATAAAAGAAGAAATATTAATTCCGGACTATAATCTTATACAAATTGTTCTCACTAATGGAACCCTAATCTTTTTATATATATTTGTAATATGGTTTACGTTGCCAAGGTAACGTACATTTATAAACATCACGCGCAATCACCACGTGATTGTGGATTAAAGGTAATTTCAAGGTCGGATATAGGCCTAAATATTGAAGCGCGTGAGCCGAAAGAGCCATGCAGAGTATCACGTGAGTTCTTTCGACGACCCCTAGGGCAAGAGCGCCAAAACTCCTCGTGTTTGTTTTAAGCCTTTGAACAATACAGCTAAGATATAAACAATAAGTCTTTTAGGGACGAAAAGGATGACGGAGATAAGAGAAAGAGTTATTATTTAAATTTGAAGGAAAACATTGCCGTGACAGAACGAGTTAACAAAACATTCATAAATTCCAAGAAGGGCAAGCAGGCAAGCCCTGTCCGCGCAATCTTAAGACGTAACGTCTTGGCCCAAGCTTTTCTCTCCCCACTCTTTCGTGAAGAGGCTGGTTATATAGCAAGCAGCGTGCGATTATTATTTTTAAGTAGAAAAATGCCTGCCCATTTCCCCCTCCCCCGTTCATCTCTAAGCCTCGGTATCCTTATTTTCTTAAAAGAATAACAAATCTCGGATGGAGAGCGGACGGCATGCAGTCACAAAATCTACTTACCTACCTCACCTAGTTGAGGAAAGCTTATTTTAATGAAATAACAGCATCGCTCGCCTCGCCTCGCTCCCATCTATAGTCTTTCTTAGGGCTCGAGGACTAAGGTGAAACCCGCGTCAATTTAAGTTTGCATCAGGAATGGAAGGCATTGCAATCCGTTTCAACCTTAGATTGTTTTTAACGCAGTCTAGCTTTAAATGCGCGGTCAAGAAATGAGGTGATCAGTTGATGCCTCATCTTGTCAGTTATACGTTTGGTTTTTGAAGTATTTTAATTTGGCCCCTATTGTAAAACTGTCCGCGCGGTGTTTTTCAACTTAAAGTCAATCAATTCAAACACGTATTAATAGTTAATTTAATGGCTTACGTTTTTTTTAAAAATTAACTATTATTTATTTTTATTTTTTTTGAGTTTAAGGCCATGTATTTTCATCTATTGCGCAGACTATTGCCCATCTATATATAATGTAACGTAACAAAACGCTTGCAAACCGGATACGCGATTCTAAGTCGTCATAACGACCTTTTTAATGTTACTTTTTGACATTACAATCGTATACAATATGTCGTAAAACATGATGACTGACTTGGGTTGGTTTGAAATCAGATACGAGAATTCGGACTCCATTTCTCCCCTCGACCTAGGCTTATCAGAATGGAAAAGAAAATTATAGAAACGGTGATGGTGATCGGGAATTTACTACCTTAGCTTATAAGAGGCGATTTTCTCAAATGAAAAAGCAATAACGACTTACGTTTTATACAAAACTTTCTTTCTATCTGTGGTTTCAATCGAACACAGCGGACCTTTTTGGCAACTGACTTCACTGGCAAAAAGGAAACCATTCTAGCTATAGGGGATGTGACGCATTACTCGGGGCGTCATTTTCAAACACATTTTCAAGTCGAAATAAACATTCGAATAAAATTATTGGAATTTCCCCCTATCCAATTTTTTTTCTTCCTTCCTAACAATCAAACATTTACAATAGTTCCCCCTCAAATCAGAACTCGTAAATATTGGCGTTTATGGCCTTTTTTTTCTTTACGCTTCTGTTACGTTTGATTCTAGACATAGGTTTTAATGTAAAAACGTCGTAACTTTTAACTATTCCTGGATTAAATATTCGAATTTCAGTTTATATCTACTACATTTTAGCTCTCGTATATTGAGTTTTTTTGGGGGTCCCTGAAAAAAGTTGGTCCCTTGGATTTTGTGCGATTCCAACAATGGGCATGCGCGGAGCGATTCTAGCGTGGTACCGCGCGGGGTATCCTGGGTATTAACAAGCGGTATTAACAAACAATGGAATATCCCGATCCATGCACCTATAAATTTAAGAATAAAAGTTAAATTTATGTATTTCTTTTTTTTTATTTTTCTTTATGGGTCCCAAAACGATATGGGTAGCCGTGATTTCCAGTTTGTAATATGAAACCTAACCTTATATTGAAAGGGGTTGTACACCCAGTGGAGGGGAGTGGGGTCAAGGCTTTTATAGGATTGTATGATGTCCTTGGGGAATTATCAAAATGAGGAATTTAAACTTAAACAATTTAATAAATTTATAAAAAATAAAATATTCTGAAGATACCATTTTATATTTATGTCCAATTTCATAAGTACTTACTTACGTACGCGATTCAAACCAGGATAAAATATAAATTTTTATAAATTTTTTTTTTATTTTGAATCTGTATTTTCCGTGCCGGAATAATTTATACAAATTTACGGGAGCTTAACACGCACAGCGGTTCTTCTCAAGAATGAGAAACCATTGTTGAAATATGCTCTTTACCTACACCGTAATGTCCTTCACCTATTGACCTAATATCCAATTAACTTTAAAGTCTATTACCATAAGAAAAACCGTCTTATATATGTATAAAAAAACCGAATTTAGGGTAGAAATTTTAATAGCCTTAACACGATTTTAGACATAATTTTTGTTTAATTAACTTCTTCTGTTTTGTTAATGGTATTAAAATTTTACTCTCTCATGGACCACTTGAAATAATAAGTAGGCACTCAGGGACTTGTTTGGTAAATGAACAAAGTCATATTATTTTATTTCAATGGCAATGTTTACTGTTAAGTATTGGCCAAGGCCCTCAAAGACTACGTCTTGGGGGTTACCAAGCACCTAGGACTTTTCTAAAAGTGGTTTTCCATTGTAGCTGTGAGCGTAGACACGGGTACCAGTACCAGAGGAAAAACCGCGAATGAATTGAACAATTCATAGATGGCATACAGATGGGTCAGTCGTAACTCGTCGCCATACAAGCCAATGTCCATTAGGAACCAAGAGCACTTGGGGTGTTAGTTGTATGCCCGACCCCAATACAGATGCACCCGTATTAAGGGCCTAAATAGCTTCCTAAACGTCGGGGGCCATAGTTCCCTATGCTTTATGGGCTCCCTTTTCCAAGCACTCAATGCATCCTGGGAAGGTTTTTTTTTTAAAAAAACGCGGGATACCATTTGGTTGCGTCATACATTTTAAGGTGCTGCATGCCGCAGTTATTTTTTTTAGTTGGAAAAAGGTTTCTGGCGTTAATATTATCACAAGGGTCATCTATGGTCCCATTTTTGCCCCTTTTATTTACGACTTGCGGGGTTCCGGGGTGCCAGAGAGGGACCCTGAGTCTCCTTGTCGTATGACTTCCTCACTTATAGGACCCGACAAAAATACAACCCCTAGCTAGATAGATATACAAATCAAAATATTGAAGAGCCGAGCCCTGTTATTTTGGAAACAATGTTTCTTACTTTCTAAAACAGATGGCGTTACTATGTCTAGCCCCTTGATTGAAATCTATGGGAAAGAATGTATGGGGTAATGGCAGCGGTTTGCCTTTTAAAGATCTAAGTTTCAACGGAGACTAAACGTAGGTGTCAATAGTGTATTTGCTCGTTTCTGGGAGTTGAAATTTCCATGAGATTTTTGGTGTTTTACTTTTACGAATTTGAAGTCCAAGGTTTTTATATTGGGTTTTAATTTAATCACTTACTTTAATATTAATTTCAAAACATTCAATATTAGTTTTGTCGAATTCACAAGCGGTTTTTATCTGCCATTTTCACATATGGAGGTTTTCCACATTCTGACCAACTGCTGTGTAAAAACAGTCGCATATAAAGAAAGAATTTATAGTTTTTGAGCAGCTATGGCTGTCGGCTTGACAAAAATTACCCAACATATAATTTTCCCCACGTTTTTTTTTTTTTTTTGGTCGGCTGTCGTTTTCTTTGGAGAAATGGAATAAAACATTTTTATGGCCAGTTATTATTGCGTCTAGCGTTTTAGACCAACTTTTTTTTACTATCGTTTGAAAATTCTTATTTAGTTTCTTTGAAACCTTCTTCCAAAGGTTGTTGGTAAATTAATGTCCCTTATTGAAACCAGCTTCAGAAAACTATTCCCAAACATATTATATCAAAAATATTGCGTTAATTTTCACAAAAATCAATTAAAAACCAAATAATTTATTGGAAAAGAAATAATGAAACCTAAACCATACATACACCATTTTTAGTTCTTGGTAATGAAACGGTCGAAGCCATGAAACAATGCCCAAAAGCGGACGGGGGGACGCATAAAATGCCTTTGTTTCTTCGTAGCTAAGCCTAACTATGGATGGATATATCCCAGGATCCTCCGTGTTTTTATATATATATTTATAAATATAATTCCATTTTAGGCGCGTAAAGAGCGTGCATGGGAACATTCATTTCAGATAGGAATTTTTTTTTCCCCTGCCTTTGCAACAATAACCTTTTTGGGTTTTCCGCTCCGCCATTTTAGTGTTTCGGGCCCGTTTTTATTGCCATATACCTACACTACATTCACCATTTCACTAGTCCGTATTATCCATTACATTCCCTAAACCCATCCTGATGTAACCTTCAATGACAAGAGAAACTGTCTCAGACGATCAAAACTCCGGGATGTAGTTTTACTCTTTTATATTCTTTACTGGTGTTAGGTGCGCTATTCCTCCTTAAACGGGAATGGTATCTTCAATTAATTCCTGTGGTAAAATACCCTGGTCTTAGGGGTACTCCAATGGACGCACGTTGCCATGATGGGGGAAACGGCAAGTCTTGGGTTCGAAGCAATAACTACGAAACCATAGCTCTTCGGCTGCTGCATGCTAGAGTTCGAATTCATTAATTTGAGGCTCTTTTTTTACTTCATGGTTCCTTTTTTGAAATGTTACTCTAATAAAAGTTGCCAAATAGGGGCCGATAGGATGGTCGAGAAAAGGGGCAATAAAATTGCCCTCGGTTTCCCGCCAAAACTCTATAAGCAATCATTGTTTTCTTTTCCACTAAGTACAACCCTTTCTAAAGCTATGTTCACACTATAACGTGGGTTTCGGTTCAGAACTGCTTTGCCCAACTCATATTCCGCTCGATTGATTGTTCTACAAGTTATGTACTTTTATTAATATTTTTTCTGTACCATGGATGGTACGGTTGCAAAGAAAGGGATTTTCTTATTAAATTACACACTCTCTCTCTCTCTTTCATCTCTTTGTGGGCTCTCTCTTTTAAAGAGAGATGCTCTTTCGCTCTTGGTCTTCCCAGTGGAATGCAATAGCTTTCGAAATTAGGAGTATCAAGGAGAAAGATCCCCACATCCCTTTTACCCTTTAGTGCATGATGGGGAAAATCCATTTGAATTTTGAGAGAGAGAGCTAGGCTATAGTGGAGCCATTCGAGTGCCAGCTCCAAAAGGAAGGAGCGAGTGAGTGGGTTGCTTGCTTGCTTTTCGGGGTTTTCAAAACGGGTCCAGGGAAATCTTTAGTGCTTCGAATAATAGCCAAACAATTTCCTTCTACGCCTACTATAATCATGACGGGCGGAGGGCACCCACCAAGGCTTAGCCTTACTCTTCTTCAACAAATGGGACGACGTGCTTCAATTTATATGATATCGTCTTCGATGATCCAATAAGGAATTTAAATTTCAGGAATTTTTAGTGCCGAAATATTTCTGTGTAGGTATATTGAGCTAAACTTGTAGATTGCAATTACACCAGTTCAATTCAGTTTGCGCTGTGTTTTTAACATTTTATTAAGTTTGTAGAAGAAATATTAAATACATTTATTTTTATCACGAAATCAATAAAGGTGTGATACTCTAAGACGTCATTAAAACTGCAGGGGACCACGTGATACCATGGCGTAGTTTAATTTAAATTTAAGGGGTTTAGCCCCCGGGCAAGTATTGATTCCACTTGACTGCCAATCGCCCCCTTAAAATTTTTTTGATATTAATAAAATGAATGTTTGTTTAAACAACTCTTAATTTCTATCACCGAGAAAAAAATCTAATGAAAATTTTCTCTCAGTTACTTGAAAAGGGTAGTATAAAATATCCGGGCTAATATTTGATTTAGCCCCCCCTCCCCCATCTCCTTTAAAAAAAATAAGGAATTTCGTATTTTTATAGTATAAATTTGAATATACAACACTCTGATAAAAATACTAGTAGTTTTTTCCAATTCCGTTTTTTATCATCTCAGTACCAAAGTAATCAGTTTAACCCTAGAGTTACATTCGCGTTTATCTATCAAAGATTTGCAGCTTCTATTTGGGATGAACTGAGGTTCATCTCAGACTTAAAATTCATTATATAGAAGTATTATTATAGGGTCCGTTTATGTTTCTTAGCACTGTTATCTCAGGGTGAAATTATCACCCACGTGCGTTTTTTTTTCTTTTTCTTTAAGGGTGTCGTGTTGACTCAAAGAGGTAGCTAGAACTAATAGGGGGAAGATGGGGTTAAATTTGCACCAGGGCGGTTTCGCAGTTTCACCCCGAGTTGTTTAAACAAGATATCAAATACACTCTTTCAATTCCCTGGGCTTTTATTAGGGCCAATCTTTCCACTGATTTTTTTCTTTTTACCCCGCTACTACCAAAAGGGTCTCTTTTTACCTAGAACCCATTAGCTAACTTGGACGCAAAGGCTTAACAAAGTACAGTCATACGATGAAATTGGAATCCACCAAAATTTCACTTTTTTTTCATACTTCCATCCCTAAAAAAATACCTATTCGTTTGAATTTATTCAAATCGTACATGAATACGAAATATATGAGTCTGTTTATTATGATACTGGGACTAGTAATACATTGGAATAAGGGTAATTAAGACTCCATGATGACATAAATGGTAATGTTTCTTGGATGAATTGTATCAATTCTCAAGCGCACTTGATAAAAACTACTTTTCTTTCTTATGAGAGGGTGTATGTTAGTTTTTTAAGGAATTCCCAAATGTAGTCTGCACTCGTGGTGCAGCTAATGTCATGATGAATTAAAAGAAGCCCAAGGCTTTAAATGGAAATTTGAAACATTTCTATTAAAAAACGAAAATGAGAGGTAAAAGAAAAAATATATTTACACTTCGGAAAATGAAAAGGCCCTCTAGCGCAACTGACGGAATTCAATTTGAGATGTGTTAAAGATAAAACATACACTATGATTATTGGCCAATTTTAAACGCAATGAAAGTTCTTATATTTTACTAATTAAGGTAAATTCAATTAATATTGAATTAAATTAGCCTTGCAACTTTAAAATAGCATTATTATTAATATTTAGCTCAAAACTGATTACCTTCTGAGCCTTAATTACTTAATTTTTATGAAGCAATTAATTTGCGTAGCTAATTAATAAGTTATTAACCCTATGTGTTATTTTATTTTTAGATATTATTAAAATCAAGTGTAATTTATGGAAGGACTAGAAACCTTTACGCAAATTTCATCACCGGTGGCCGCCATTTTTATTTTTAAATCGTGAGTACCGATGATTTTTTTCTTTTTTGGGGTTTCAGTCATTATAGCGCGTTTTTTCTTACCCTTAAAACATGAAGTTAACATTAGTATTTTATGGTAATTAGTCCCAGCCTAAGACTATTACAAGTTACGTATAAAAATGGATCGTAAATTCTTAAGAAATATTCCACAAAAATTACCTCTCTTAGCTTTTAACTCGCCATTCGAATACGAGAGAGAGCTATAAGGGTTTTTCTTTTTTTTTCCTTTTTTTTCATTAAGCGCTAAAACTAAAGAGGGCTAACGAATGAATGATTCAAGCCGAGGGCTCTATGGGTGAATTTATATTTTTATATATTTTTAAATCCCTTCAAGAAATGATAAAGGTTTCATAGTGTATTGAATTGATAAGTCTTGCGGGTTGATGTTACTGCAGATTTATTTGTTTGTGAAATATTTTTAAGCAAAATATTCTGCATGAACTAGGGGTATTATCATTGAAATATTCTACATAAACTAGGTAATTTTTTCAGCAAAATATTCTGCATAAACTAGGGGAATTTTTCACTAAAATATTCCTCATAAATTTGGATATTTATTTAGCCAATTGTACTGCATAAAAGAGGGGAATTTTTCAGCAAAATATTGTGCATAAAATAATTGAATGTTTCTGAAAAATATTCTGCATAAACTAGGGGAATGTTTCTGAAAAATATTCTGCATAAACTAGGGGAATGTTTCTGAAAAATATTCTGCATAAACTAGGGGAATTTCTCAGCAAAATATTCTGCATAAACTAGGGGAATTTCTCAGCAAAATATTCTGCATAAACTAGGGGAATTTCTCAGCAAAATATTCTGCATAAACAAGGGGAATTCTGCGAAATATTCTGGATAAAATGAAAAAGGTTTCAGTAAAATATTCCACATAAGTTGGGGATTTGTAGACCCAATGGTTCTGCATAGAATAGGTGAATTTTTCAGCAAAATATTCTGCATAGAATAGGTGAATTTTTCAGCAAAATATTCTGCATAAAATAGGGGAACTGTACAGCAAAATAATAGTTTTAAACGAGGGGCTTTTAGTCAGGGCAGCTTGACCATCTTGTCGGCGCGTATATATTGAAGGCAGGTATATTTTGCTTGTGTGTCGGGGTGGGGGTGGGGGGTTATAATATTTAGTATTCTCTCTTAGAACAGAAACTCTGAAAATAGGCGGGGTCTCTACCTATAAACATTAGAGCTATGAGAAAGCACTCAATAATATTACAGGCGCAAAAATTTATAGCGTTCAGGGGGAGAAACGAAAAAATACAACAAAAAAAACCCGAGCTACGAATTTTGAATTCGAATATCCGGTTCGTTGAAATTATTTCCACTTAAAAATCTTTGGGCTCTTTTAGTTACCCCCCCCCCATTAACCTTTCCCTCCCCCCGGGTATAGTTTTGCATTAAAATATTATATGAAACCCCCTTGAGGGGTGCAGTAACAAAAACCCCAGTGATAGATGGTTTTTATTTCGTATAATATTTGGGATCGTATATATAATAATAAAAAAAAAACAAAGATAATTTTTAGTTTTAATATTTTATAGCTAGCTATTAGAAATGTACCTGAAATTAATTTGAAATTAAGAACATTTATTAAGTAATATTTATTTAAAATATCTAATTATTTATCTACCATATATCTAAGAATACGATTGGATTAGAAAAGAATTATTTGGCCATTTTGAATCCCCTTCTTCTTTTAATTCCGAATAATGGCGTTATCTTATTGGATATCAAACAATACCTTGATAAAGTACCTTTTAAAATAATAGACTTGGAATGAATTTCATTCGTCGAAACTCGCCGTATCTTTTATTTCGAATGCGGTATGTGATCCAATGAAACTAGCCGGAATTCTAAAGTCAAACAGGATCTTGGAAAACCTATGATTATTATATATCCCCCCCTCACAAAAACACGACGGAGAATACGTAATATACCATTTCTAAATTACTATAATTTGGAATAATTCAACCATCCGTCTCTCTGGCTTTTTGTTGGCCCACCACAGCCTCGCGTTTCTCGTCCCATCCTTGAATTAAGGAGGATTCAAAACTTAATACCAAGACAAAGTAACGAAACGTATAGGCATATACCCGCATAAGAAATAAATTTGTTTTGCGCGATCATTTTTTAAATTCATCTCCATTTTGTAATATTCCGCGATATTATAGTCTTTTAGGGGCTTGGAAAACTATTCTTATCTATAATATGAGTATCTATAATTACACTCTCTTAATTTTTAAATCGCATCTCGAGTTTTTACAATTCAAAAACAAAGGCTTGGAATAAATAAAAAGCACGTGGTTGTTTTCTAATTTAAAAAGGGCGCGAAATTTCTAGCACGTGCACACTTGTTTTTTAATTTAAAAAGCGCGCGAAATTTGTAGCGCGTGACATTACAATTTTTAAATCGCGTGAAAATTACGAAAGTTTGAAATGCCAAGGCTTAAGAAATCTTTCAAATTTAATTGTTATAGAGTCCGTTGTGTTATATAACTCGTTGAACGTAGGTTTTCTTTTTCTTATTTAACACTTTTTTTAGGGGGTTACATAATTTCATCGTTGCAATCTTAATGAAGGGGTGGAGTTGGGGAAACTATCAGTTTCTTAATTCTCAACGAATCTATCATATAAATCGCGTGACGTCATTATAATCCTATCTATAATAAATTTCCATTTCGTACCCACCGGGACATCGCCTCGAACGCGTCCGTCCCAATTTTAGTTTGCCTTAAATCGCCATAGGTGAATATTGAAGGCAATATTTACAAGGCGTTGAATACTCGGCTTGAGATAGTTAAAATTTTTATGATCGGTTCGTCTCATCATCGTAGAGATATCGAGGTGCTATTCACTGGTAAAGTAATTTACCGAGCAAAATCTACAAGTTAATGTTTAAATTGAGCATTCTCTTATGGAGTGATTAACTCCTCGACAGATTTATAGAATATAAAAAAAATAATGGTTAAAATTGATTACGATTTTTTTAAAGGTATCCCATTTCGAAAACCGATCATTTCCATTATTGAAAAATCAGCCATTAAGATAAATGATAATTTAAAGTTTTTTTTTTTTTTTTTCTTAAAATTTTTTATTGGTCCCCACCCTTTTTGGAATTATTCTAGATAGATCCGACCGCGTTTATATCGGAGTCTATTTCATCAATTACTTTTTTGGGGTGTGTGTGATAAACACACTTTCCTATACCATGGAATGATATACTTCTATTAAATACCACAACGTTTTATGGAAATTTTTGAAACCACACCTGCTCATGAATGCTTTTCCATCAGAATTATTATCTGACACTTCGATTCCGTACCCGATTCTCATTCGGAAAGTGTTAATATTGTCTTAGAGAGACGTCAAAGTCTCTTGAGATTGCATTTATTTTTTCCCTTTCGATTAGTTCAATTTGGAGAAATAATTTTTATCTTACTCAACTTGTTTGATTGAAAATTATTTTTCTCTTTGTTAATAATGACTTTAGTATTAAAAAAATATATATAGTTTTGCGAAGTCATCAATTTCCAGGCAACCGAATAGAAATGTATTTAGCTTGGGGTTATAATAATTTTAACGCAGAAGTGGGTTTACAATTCACCCGAAATGCTTCGGTAATAAACCTGATTGGATATCATATCTGCTGGTAGTGGTTATGGAGTTTTTTTTTTATTTTTTTTTTCATATCATATTTGACGACCCCTTAGCTATAATATAAAGTTGAGTCCTTCTCTCCCCCCCTTTCTGACCCACCCGGCAGCCTATCAAATATGAAATAACCTTACCCCCCCCCTTCAATCCCTACACAGCGCTATCTATTTCAACAAAGGCCTGTATCCCAAAAATCCAATTCAATCTCTTCTCGGACCTCTTTTTGAGATGTATCAGATGTTCATAATGAGAAGATGGTGTTTAACCAATTCTAAATTTGTAAGAAGAGACTATTTCATTGATTCTAGCAGAGAAGGCAATAATACAGGGGCGGACAATGGTCACCTTGGATTATTTCCCTAGCGTCAAGAAGCATGCACCGCTAGAGGTAGTGGCGAGTTGGCTAGCCTCCCTAGGCGTGTAGTGGAACTTGGGCTAGCTCCGTCTGGTGGGGCTTCTTGACTCACCTAAGAGGTTGACCTTTCGCCTGTTTGACCACATCTAGGTATCGAAGGTAAAATTGACCTTTGGGCTTCAAGACGGACCACTTGACCAACCCAATGAAGCTAACCTAATCTTATCGAACCAACCATAACCTAACCTATCACAATAATAAATACCATGGGGATCAGGTTGCAAATTTTGGTGACCACTTCGATTAGTGGATTTCCGTATCTCTCTAATATAATATTGTCGGCAAAATCGTTTATATATTGAATCGTGATAAGATATAAGAGACGTTGGAAAGGGGGGGGGGCAAGAAATATTCCTCGGATGGAAAAAATCATGAACTCGGTTTCAAAGTCAATTACTTTACGGGCTATGAAATAATGAAAGTTTTTTTCTTCTCTCTCTCTCTCCTTCTCTCTCTCATGGTAGGTAACCCAGCCCAGGAACCCTGGTAGATAGATAGATTTATCCGCTTGGATCATAGCTATAAAGGTGTGTCCACCATGATCTTCTCAAACCAAAGCTAAACCCCACCCAAAAAACGCCATTTTTTTCTTCTCTCTCTCCACAATTTTTTTTTTTTTTTCATTTTGGGTATATGATATGTTACTGCATCTAACGCGATGAGCCGAAATCATCATTGGTGCCTGGCGCATGCTCTGTTCAACTATTCCGTGGGGGTTGTCATGTAATTTAGGTTCGTGTCGGTCCACAGAGTAGGATGGCGTATCTGTTACAAGTTGCGACGTCAGACTGAAATTTCTTTTTAGAAAACTCTATACGCTACAGTCTTGTTTATTTTGTAAGAAAAAGAAAGAAAGATGAGATGAAATTAATATATTATATCTCAAGGCTATTTTGCTTCGTACCTGAAAAATATTCCGTCCGTTTATGAAACGAAATCTCATCCAATTCCTTTAAATTGTCTTCAAACGTGGGACGCTTAGTGATTCTATAAACTATACTGGCCATGTGTGTGTGGGGGGTTTTGGGGTAGTGTAATACATTCGTGAGTTGATTGAATTTCGCCAAAGAATATTCGAGGAAAAGTATACATGTCGTATTAGAAGATGGTGCATGCATGCATGGGAAAGTGTAAATGATCTAATGGAACTTGTATCTTGCCATCTACCCTTTGAACCCATGATTTTAGTGACCAGTAAGGTCATCGTAACATCATACGGTGTCGTAAGGACCTATTCTATGTTAAGCAGGGTTGAAATAGGTCAGGGAAAACCTGGAAATGTCAGGAATTTCAATATTTACCAAAAAGGTCAAGGAATTTGATAAAGGTTGCTAAAATATTCGCGGTCTAGCTCGGTTAACGTTTTAGACACCGTTTTAGCAATGTTGTTTTAATACGTGAATTACTCGAAGAATGTGATTGTTTACCAATATTACTCGGGCATTCTTATATTTAGAACAATAACAATTGGGCCCGAAAACGTTAGGGAAAACCTGAAAAAATTGAATCTGCTGTAAATTTCTTGGCCAAATCATGTTAAATATTCATGGAGGAATGACAGGAGCATCAAACGAATAAGAAATTTCCAAATTTCTCATCCTAGGATAGAAAAATAATAAAATATTGTAAATGTTGGATTGATGGGAGGGATTCTAGAAGAAACATAATGTTTCTTGAAAGGTCGAGTAAATTCTCGGTAAATTCCTTGTGGGCGGGCTAATGTTTTTTAACTTATTTCTTGGGCCTGCTGCTGCAACTATACCTCCTTGCTAAAACAGATCGTATTCGCTGATTACAAAATCTACAAGAGAAAAAAAAATAACATAAAAACGATTTTATTTGAGCATCTAGCTAGTTTTCATGATTATTAAATGGTTTAGTAACTCAAGATAGTTTTTTAACTCTCTGCGCCCCCGGTCTAGTCTGGTTTCTTTATAAATTCAGGGTTATCTTTTGAACAAATCTTAACAACCTTTTTGCTCTCATCGTATCATCAACCTACTGTAACTCTAAAAGAAAGAAAGAATTAATTTAAGAAATAAATTTAAAGTTGAGAACTTTCTCAAATTTCCTAAAAAAATAATTGGAAGGAGGATCAGTAATTAAAATTGGCCTTGGTTGACAATATTTGACGTATTACGGGACCTCGAGGTATCTATATATATTCTTGTCTTTTCTATTTCAAGTACTTATTAGGTTGAAGGTTGATTTCAATTAACATTTATATTTTTATGTGGAATCTTCTAAGATGTATGTTTTTTTGGGGGATATTTGGCTCGCTGTGGGGAGTCTCCAACCAACTTGAGAAAAGTTAAAAGCTAATAATTTCTGGGCTCTTTTGTTTACGCAATATATAATCCCTCTGGTTGGCTTTTTCTTGGCTTGATAAGACGCGGGACTATATGGGCGAATATAAACTCTCTTAATGGGAACCTGAACCGTTGACCCCCTCCTCCCTTCCCGCACTTTTGCGAGAAACCAGCAGCAAAGAGTGGGGGAACTTTGAGACGTATCTATATGGCGCCATACCGATGGAGACTCAACATATCTAAGTGTAGTTTAGTTAACTAAATGTACTTGGATGTGACCAAGGAAACCCTAAACCGAGGCGCCTGGAGGAAAACTTCGCGAGATCTTTACCTTTATTAAAAAGATTTTTGGGTGAAGTACTTAGGGCAAACGAAGACCTTGCAATTGTCCATTTCGCGATCTGAACCTAAACACTTTACTAATATCATATGTTCATAAGATATGTTCCGAAATCAATTACAACTACGCAATCTTAGTCTCAAAGTCAGTTAAGTCACTGACTCCATCACGGTTGCGTCAATCTCTCTCCCGTCCCTCTAAGTAGTTTAGTTATGGTAGTGGAAGCTGGCATTAGATCCATTCCGCAAATAAACACGATGCGCGCGGGGAAACCGATGGAAAGCGCGTTTCTCTAATTGACTGCCATTCGCAAAGAGCTTATACTTCGTCTTCGAAAAACAGTCTCTGGTATTTCTCAGTCGAATTAACTGTGATACCGATATAAGGCTCTCCCTCCCTCGAGTAGAAATCTCACTTCCCTAGTCCTCGCTAGGAATTCAAGAGGAGGGCCAAAGGCAGAAGGTTAAAGGATTTATTTGGCCGTTTAAGTCGGATGTATTTAACTTCGAATGGGAAAGATAGAGATGAAGATTTACAGAGAGGGAAAGATACACCGGTGGCGTTGACTCCGCCGCAACCCAATTTGCTACCAGGGACTAATTTATCTTGTTTCTATAAGCAGCAATTTGGAGAAGGAATATTTTACTAATGAAATGTTTAAATGGATAATTGACGATAACCATGCATGGACGTACGATGTATGCACTCACGCAGACACGTATTTTATTTTAGTTCCGTTAGTCAATAAAATAACTTCCGCTGATGGAAACTTCTATTTCCTGTTAGTGTTGTATTATATTATTATTTGTATAAATATATATTCTTAGAAAGTTATTCGAGGAAATCATTAAGGCCACGAACCATCTAGACTAACTTCAATATGACTAACTCTACCCTAAGAGCCAATGGGAAGAACATCGTAATAATCATAATAAATGATTGCAATTAAAACTAACCATGTATATGTACTTAAAAGTTAACAAATGATAATATCTTTGGGTTGATATTATACCGAAATTAGTTTGGGGTCTCTTATGTTTTTTTTTTCTGTGGCCATTTATCGTGTGTTCTTTCAAAAGCAGCCGCTTTCCTGCTGCAGTTAATTTGCCACCGATTATAAGAGCGAGCCACTCGTGGCGTGGCGAGTAACGAAAAAAAAATATCATCATCATCTACCATTATTCTATCCCTAAATTTTGATTTCGTCATCGGGTAATACGAACTAAACCTGATCGTGATGATGATTTCCCTGCAGTGTTTTCCCCTTTTCCCCGTATTGACTTCATTCAATCGGTTACTATGAACGATTATCAGATCATAGCTACCATTAATTTTCACCCCTTTCTCCGGAACACCCCCCCCCCTCTCCTTCCCAAAAAAAGAGGGTAACACACACTGATGTTAAATTAAATTGAACCAGCGCCTACGAAGGCTATACTTATCTTCATTTTTGAATATCTTTCCCTGGTTTATCTTCAATACATCAGAGTCGTTCACTTATACGCAGTTAATAAACTGAATACTGTTCAAGATGATATTTATTTTGTATTAACCTAGGGCTTTTTCCTTATTACATTTTCGTTATTGAACAGACCTTCATTTAATAACATTAACAAAAATGCGATCAAAAACCAGAAAAGGGTTTGGATGGAGTTAGAAAAAAAATGGCGAGGGTTGAAATGAGACTAACTGAAGTTAACCCTATCTGTGGGCATCCAAAAATGGGGGATGGGGGGGGGGGGGTTTAAAGGAAGACATTAACGCCACCGTATCGACCAATGATATAAGGAGATTTATTTTTTAAGCCAATCAGAAACAGCCGTCCAGTTCGTTCACGTGAAATATCGGTTTGGCTAACCGCGACTTCGACCCTAACTCACTTCATTATTTTTCCATCTCGAAGGCTAATTTTGTTAAAAAATAATATCATTTTGATATCCGAGGGACAATTCACTTCGAACGGTGATGCGTTAATTATATTTAATTTTAAGTGTTTAAAATTTAAACTTGGGTTTGTGAATTGCCCCTGCATAAATGTTTACTTACCTTTAATGAATTCTACGATAAATAACAGCATATATTTAAGGTCTAAGAACATACACGGATAAGTATCCAGCCCCTCGGTATCTTAGCATTTTTAAGGAACAAGAAGCTCGTGTCCCATCTTTAAAATGACTAAAACCAAAAGACAATTAGAGAAGTTACTCTGCCTTTTTTTGTCATCAATTCTTGGTTAATGCTAATAGCAGTACTTAGTCAGCGAAGCTACTAAACTTTATGAAACTAAAGATGGACCTATCAAGGCCTATTGTTACTCGAATAACAATAGGATGGGTGATTTATTATGCCCTTATTTGATCGCATATAACATTATTTATTTTATATTATAACTTGTTTACTGTTTACTAAATTCTGATAGATAATATGATAGTACGAGTTTAGGCCTAGTTAAATTAATTAAGAATAATTAATAGTGAAATGTTTTAATAACACCCAAGTGTACTTAAATATTTAATCAAATTTGAAGAATTAATCTAATTGTTTTAAGTAATTTGCTTATCGGTTAACTTACCTTAGTTTGGTTTATAATGCAAAGTTTATTAATGACGTAGTTTGGGTCACTCTTAGCAGACGACGCGTTCATTAAACAGTGTGATTAGCCCCAATTGTTTCACTCGAAACATCTTCTAGAGACTCTTGAACCAAACCAGGGCAAACACTTACAAATAGACCTATAGGTCCGTTTTGGTTTAGTTTTAACGAAGGGGGTACTTGTTTAAAAAAGAAAAGACGAACCCTAATCCTTGACCCATAAGAATCCTCTTTATAAGATGGGTAAGTTAAGTAAGTACTTGTAGCTCCGGGCAAGACGACATTCCCTCACATTGAATTCGGCAATTTTTATTTCCAACTTCTTCCCCCTTCCCACCCCCATTTACGCGTTTAATTGGGCGAAATTCAACTAACTTGACAAACGCCTATCCCGAAATTCTTTCTAGAGAGTTCGCCCTCTAGCGGGGGACATTTTAAATTCCAGTTTCATACCTACTACACTATATGAAACAAAAATGGTCCGGGTAATTTGAGTGGGCCCTTAAAAAGGTGCCTAATTATTACTTTGTGAAAGAAATGTTGTAGACTAGTTAAGCGTGAAATTTAATGCAACACGTTGTAGGCCTAGATATACGGTGGTTTCCAGGATAATATTGCTTAAACTGTCTAGAAGGAAATTTCACGTGCGCTTGTCAAATTCACGCGCATTAAACATTTTCCTTGACACTATTATGAAGGTAATAGATAGCCTATTTTAATCCTTATGATACAGACAAGGAACGTTGTCTAATAAATATATGAATTCAAAGGATGACGTATGAGATGGAAAAAAATTGGATATAATGAGTTGTAATCAATTTACTTTCTTTATAAAGGTGTGGTTTTAAATCCATGCCCTTACCCGAAAAAAGGATTAAATTTAATTGGATAATATAGCTAGTGATACTCGGATCAATTACTCTATTTTGTATGGAATGCGTTGATAAGAAACTTTGATGAAAACAAAAGTAGTCTGGGAATATCAGACGTGGGGATTCAAGATAACAAACATGGTTTCGGGTCAGGAGATGAATTTCGGTTTTTAGGGAAACTTGCCATATTTTTCGGCGTTTCTTTTTGGCCCGGGGGTTATTAGAGGGGGATATAATATACCGTTTCATAAACGATATTTTTTTTGGGTAAAAAAGGCATATTTTCCAAACAACTTTCGTGAAAAATTTGGGTGTGTGTTTGTGAGTGTGTGTGTGATACGTTTCATTTCTCTACCCCCCTAACTGACCTCTGACCCCCCGGGAGGCCTCCATGATTTAAACAACGATAATATATGAATAACGTAAATTTTCTTATGAATGTTGGTTAGGTTATAGGCTTAATATTATATTTTTAAAAGTCAATAAAGACAAAGTAATTTGGCGGACGAAAACATATTTTTTTTTAATATTTCCGTTGACCAATAATAATATTATAATGAATGACAAATCACACTTTCTTTGTTTTGTTTGTTTGTTTCTACGTCAAAGCTTATATTGACCACAGTAAAACCGATGCGTATTTATAACAACATTTAAAAATACTAGTAGCAATGCGTGGAAAGGTTTTTTTTGGGGGAGGTTTTTTTTCATGTTTTTCTTGAATTTATTCATTTGTTTATTTTTGACAATTAATTTTTTTAATTTAATTATTCAAAAAAATAATACTTGAATTAATTTAATTGTGGCCTCTTTACGTACGATTCGTGGGGTTTTTTTGTTTCATCAAAATGGAAGTTTTTTTTTTTTGAAATAGATAGAATTTTTAACAATCCCGAAAATTATAGTTTTAATTAAAATTAATTTGAGGTGGGTTGAAGTAAAAATAAGTTAGAAAATTAAAACTAATTAATATAGTTTTAAATTTCATAAATATGATGAATTGAATTTCTTTTTTCCTTCTTCAAATATTCATGGTTGGATTTATATTTTTTTGTAAAAAGTAAACGGGTTATAAAAACGATGAGTTTTCTAGGAACTAGTTATGAAAAATGTCATTGTTTTATTTTTCTTTCTTTTTTCTTGGGAGGGGGGGGGGGGTAAGGTCCATAACTTTCTCGCCTATGGCAGCTTATTTTTAATTCTCAATTAAAAATAATTAAAGTGGTCTAAAAGGTACATTTCTCTCTCGTAAATTAAATTTAACGAAGATTGATTAGTTTAAAAACTAAATTAATATATAAAAAAACAGGAAAACAATTTACAAATTTTTTAACGAAAAACATTTTAATTTTAAATTTAAAAAAAAAATACGTGACCACTCATTCGACAATTTAAAAAAAAAAGTAAAATATGGCAACGATATTGCGAGAGGGGTGTAGAATTAAAAGTTGCGTGTTTTTTTAAAACCTAATTAAATATTTGAATAGAACTTAATTAACCCATAAAAGTCAAAATCGGTTCTTAACCAATGGAGTTACGAATATATTTTGAAAAACGGTCGTAACTTTCTTAGTTTTAGTCCGATTTAGACTTAATTGGTCTCATTTTGTAGCTCTTTAAATAATCTACTCAAATATTTAATTACTTTAAATCAAAACTCGTCAACTTAACGCTTAAATAAATTTATCAAGTTTAAGTTTTTAAAAACCCCTAGATTCGAACGTTTAGTTTCAAGGTATCCCGTAGGTTTTAGGTTATATTGAAGTATTTAATTAATTAGGTTGATTTCCTACGAGTGAAATGGTTTTCATTTAAATATATAAGGGAAGGCTAAGATAATAATTAAGTATTCTAGGTTCTTATACAATTATTACATAGTAAAGTTTTACACATTCTTTGTTTTTTTTTTGTAATATAAACTACCAACGTCGACTGTTCATTAATTTCTTTTATTTATTTTTTTAAATATTCTTTGGAGTCGATTCTTTTTATTTTTTTAATTTTGAATAATTCTTTCCGTGTGACAATTTCTTTTTATATTGTTTTTCGATTATTATTTGAATAATAATTATTATTAACAGCTTAAATTTAATACCATTTGACGTATTTAAAGCCAAGTTATCTTTTTATTTCATCTCAAAAAATGTGAAAACGAATATCTCACAATTTTCATGAGTTTTTCGGGGTTTTTTAGTTACGAACATGTATATTAACTGTTACACCATGTACATCGAATTTATGTACAATATGGAGGATTTATTTAGGATTAAATTAATCACGTTAGATTAGGAAAGCTTCGGGATCAAAATGTTTAATTAATTATTGATCGTTTAAATTAAAATAAGCCTTGGGTTGGATTGTGATTAAGTTTAATTAGGTAGGGATTGTTTTTTTTTTTGTTTGTGCCGACAAGATTTATTTAACATCTAGATGATCCTGCCAATCAATAAAACAGGCTTGTTATGACGTCATTTTCATTAGAAATCGGTAATTGTTGACGTAACGCGCTGTAATTTAGCGTCCATTTTCCGTCGCATAAATTCTTATTCCGAATTATCTCATTTTCAACCAGTCGAATATAGTAGCTATATTTTTCTTCAAAGTTTATTAAACCAGTTTTCATTCGTCAATATTTCAACCAATCAGGAAGATGTTTTGATATGTTTTTTAATGACGCACTATACGACGCTTTTTTAATTCAAGTGACCGAACCAACTTGTGTTGTCTTCTCTCGATATCTTTTGAAATCGTACCTTTGTTTTTGTTTATTTTTTTCTTTCTTTTTTTTCAGGATTGTTTGTAAATACTTGTTTACTTTGTTGTGGTGGTTGAATAAGGGCGGGAATTGTTTTTTTGTTGTTGTTTATTAGAGATGTGAAACTGTACAAAATGCAAAAGAAATGTTTTGTTTGTTTTTGTGTGTTCTTCATGACGAAGAACCAACGAAGAGAGAGAGAGACTGAGGCCTTGGGTTTAGTTTGTATTTCTTTTTTTATTTTACCTATGGGCTAAACTGACATTGGACACTCTGAAATGATATAGATAAAAATATAGAGATTATTTAACTTTGTTCTGCTTGAACAATTTTTGTTTTAAGAATATAAGTAGTTATTGAAAAAAAAGTTAACTTATTATTAAGAATAAGGCTTAGAAAAAACTAATTTTAATTTTTGTCAGTTTTTTTTTGTAATGTCGGCGCCGGCGTTTGTAAGCTCCGATAAAGAAACGGATTTCCTTTATGAGCTTTCAGATAAAAGTTCTCTGAGCTCACCTGTCCTGACCAGACCAGGTATACTGGAATTGAAATATATAAGTATAAACCGCATGAAGAAACGTTGGGAAACGTGACTAAGATAACAGCTACAGAGAACTAAATAAATGAAATAGCTACATTGGCAGACCACTGTTGTGGCTATACATTGGGCAGTTGGCTGCGGTGCTAATATGACAACTGTCGGAAGGAACCATCGCGTGACAATATATATATAAAATTATCATCGTAGATTGGAGAGTTCCTAGCTACGTGCTCGCAGAATATATAACTGATAAAAGTTTAAAATAATTAATTGAATTTCTCAATATCGTATTTTTTTTTATTATTTTTTTTTTTTTTAATTTGGCTAAATGCATTTAGGATTTTTATCAATTTCAGCTGCCCCCCCCCCCCCAAAATTAAATAGAAGTTGAATTTCGTTTCGTGAAAATACGCCTTCAATCTGATATTGCATTCTGACTTATTATATTTAAGTCCCAGCCCAAATCGCTTCACCTAGAGGATTGAAATTTTGCATGAACGTTACTCTTAATTGCAAGATACGCTCTACTTTATATTTTTCCAATCCGACGCCATCTTAAAAAATGGCAGCCAATAATGTAAAACAAAAGATCTATGAAGGATTTGTTTGAAAGTTAGATGATTATTATTTGCGTCTCGGTGTACACTTTGTCATCGTTATTAATGTCCCCCCTTTTTTACTGCAAAGTAGACGACGGGGGGAGGGGGCAAACAAGTGTAAAAATTTCCCCTTAATTAACTTAACGCCATATTCAGACTTTAATTTATAAATATATATATATGAAAGGAGAGATAGTTGAACGTTGTCCCATCATGCACTGCGAAGAAAGATATAAATTGAATTTGGACGTGACTAGCATGCTAAGTACACTCATTCCCTCCTTGTCCTCCTACCTTCCTCCATCTCGCCTCGCCTTGTATTAATTTTCCCCTATATTACCAATGAACCTCCCATAAAGCAGCTAGCGTGGCCATACAAGAACTTACTCGAAGAATATTCAAGTTCAAGACAGATAGAGAGAGAGGGAAAGAGAGAGGGAAAGAGAGAGAGAGAGAAAAGGGACCTCCCCTTAAGTACTTAATGCTAATACATATCATCTTCAAGACGCTTGTCTTCAAGACACTATCTCATTCCGTGGGAACAGAAAAATAATTTAAAATTTTCAAGTAACACCCCTTGTGATCAACTGCGCCTGCGCTGATTGTGTATAATTATTACTTATGGTTGTAATTCTGATAATACCAATTATAAATTGATAATCTTTAATTCCTAAATGAAGGAATTGTTTAATTAAGTAGATGAGATTGTTGAGAGAGAAAAAACTAATTTGTTTCTTAGCAATTTCACCCCTCATTTGAAGTCTAGAAATTATATTTTTCGTTTGGGTATAGAGTAAACCTTCCTAACTCCGCAACCCCTTCCTGGTGTCGAGTGTCGCTATTAATCCGTCCCAATACGATTGTACAGTACATATTACTAACTAAATATGGTATGAACTCTATACAAAAAACGGACCCTTTGGAAATTAAGAATTGGGAGAGGAGAAAAAAAATCGTATCGATCATTAGTTGGTTATGGAAGGGGTTCTTTTGTCACTAACAGCGTCTCTTACTCTCTCTATAAGCGTTGGTTAAAATTTTTAGGCCTTGGTTATACTCAGACTTTTCATGCATCAGCATAAATCATACTAATTATATATTTAATGAAATAGAATCTATTTCTTCAGTGGTTTTAAGGGTCCCCTTGTATTTTAATGTGATTTTGTACTGATTTTTTAAATTATTTGGGAAAACTTGCTGATGAAATTTCGTTGGAATTTTCAAGCAAGATAATCCAATTTAGCATTGTTATAATTGTGAACAATCCAATACAATAAATCCTAATTTAGAAGAGAAAGGGTTAAAACATTAAGAAGCAACGTGTATAATTTCGTCGCGCCTGTTAAGTTAATATTTATAGCCTGTTTTTTTAATTAACAGAAAAAAATGTTAATTCGCCCGGGCGTTTGGTCCGGGTCCCGCGTTATCATTTTTGCCCCCCCCTTAAAATCATCATTAAATTCGTCATTAATTAAAAGAGGAAAAATGTCCTTTTTTCCTCATTTAAAAATCACCGCTAGTCATTAACATTAAATATTTGCGACGACGACGCTCTGTCTCTAACTATTAAACGAGTGACTTGGACCGTCGCGTACCCCATTAAAATTCCCTTATGAATATAACCGGTTTTATAATCGTACAAACCACTCAAAGGGTATAAATGCGGGAATGTCTCCAAGAGTTAAATATAACCCTGGGCTTTGTTAAACCAATGAAGCTAAGGCCCCCAAATAGTATAGAGATGCGGGTAGTATCTAGAAGAGATGTTAGAAATAAAACAAATGTTGAAAAGCGGCCATTTTGTAACCATATTTATTTGCTTATTATTTATATAAAAGGTTACTAAACAAAGGGTGCATGGAGGTTCTTCTACTGTATAGTGTGAGGGCGGGAGGGGGCGTTACCCCATCTCCAAGAAATTCATTCATGCTTAACTATTCTATTAACTTTGTTATTTCATACCTGAATCACCTAACTTCATCATCAGAAACTTTGTCGGTTGCATTTTCCGCATCTCTTCACTCCTCCCCGTAAGAAAACTTAAGCTAAATTGTTTTTATCCCCTTGACTAAGTAAGAAAAAAGTTCTTATGCTCAGCGTCTGGAAGAAGCAACACTTGGAATTTTTTTTTCTTTCTATATTCCCTTCCACTATCTAGACTTAATGACGTTCGTTTATCCTAAGAGGGCCTGGTGTTTTTTTTTTTTTTAATCCTTGAGGTAAAAACTTTACCTGTTGAAATAGGCTAATTTAGTGGAAGACCCTACGTAGCCTTTAACAATGTTCTTAATTTAATACTGCTATAGGCGGGGGACTAATTTTCACCCTGTCGTAGGTTAAAATGGCCCATGCTTTTTTTCTCGTATCATGCACATTGTAGACCTGTATTTTAATTTTCAACGCTACATTTATTATAAATTTTATTAAAAAAAAGGGTTAATCTATGCCTAAATTTAGGAAAAGGGGGGGGGGCGACAATTTAAAGGATATACCTGACTATTTTACACGCTTAAAAGATTTTAGATTGCATAACCTGGTCACGACCGCGCCTTTCTCGCGTACAACTTTAAATTAAAATTAAAAAAAGTTTAAATAGTTTTTAAGACAAATTGATTAGAAAAGAATTTCTTTAATAGGGGGGAAATTTTCTAAAGTGTTAATGACTTGATATCGAAAGAAAAAAAGGTGATTAAATTTATATATAAGATTAAATTGGATTGAAAAACTTCAGGTTTATAGTATTTGAGCGGTTTGTTTTACTTGGACGGTGCGAAAATTATTGTAGTTACTGCCATGGTGTTAGTAGCTACTTATAATTTGGAGGTCAAAGTTAAAACTATGTTTTTATTTATTTAAAAATATTTAATTACGAACAACAACTTTACCTCCTCAAACTTTGTTACGTCCACAATCCCAATGGGACCACTCCCATAACAGCTACTGGACATCAAAATATAAACTTTTCCCCCTCGACTGGCCATTTCCCTCCATCCTACCCCTCCCCTAGTTCATTTTAAAATCGGTATAAAAGTTGGAGAAATTTTTGGTTAGCGTATGAATTTCGAAGTAACATTAGTGGAGCAGCCTGCCTCTCTCTCTAGGTCGGGTTACGCGACAAAACACTAGACCATCTCACGCTTAATTTACACTACAATATATACGTTTAGATACTTTGATTCTTAATCTATAACGGTATGTTTAATAACATTGCAAACTGGCGTTGAATAAGATACGCTCTTTTAGTACAGTTTTTGATGCTGGGATGGAAATAGTTCTACTATCCCGAGCCGTATCCGAAAAGGTCGTTAATCATCGCGGGGACAATAGGAGAAAACGTCACGTTGACACTTAGAAAGGTTCGGGGGGACGGGGGGAAAGCCCTCTTATTGGCTGGCGATTCGATAGCTTGTATCCCTCCGCACCCATACCCGTATACTTATAAAAAAGTGAACCTCCGATAAAAGTATATTTTATTTAGAAGTGCAGTATGTTAATTCTGTCATTTTTGCCATCAGCTAGTTTTATCTCGAAAAACCTTTTTCTTTTTCCTATACTACTCTTCATCCTCATCTTGAGCTTCTTTTTTCTCCTCCTCTACTCCTCTTCCATCCTCCAAGCATCATAATCATCTCGGGAGTGGAGTGGAGGAGTGTATGATTTAGAAGTCATTAGCAACACCCCCTTTCTATACCCCCCTTCACTTTCGCTACATATTTTCAGACCAATTTCTATTTTTTTCTGCTTCTTATGCATGTCTAAGAACTCTTAAGAATTATTTAAGCATAGTTTCTTCAGTTTAAATATTCAAATTTAAATGAAAGGTTTTTTGACGAAGTTATCTTGTAAGCGAAGAGGGGATAATGGGAAGGAAGTTGATTGGATGGTTGTTTAAATTTAGCTTAAAAGGGTTTTCGAGTTATTTGATAATGGATGCCTAATTATTGTTTAAAAGGCAATTAATTAATGTATTATTAATGAAGAATATAAGGTGTTTCTGATAAGTATGACATAAATTAAAGGGTGAGTGAAGGTAAAGGTGTAAATGAATTAAGACTCCTTACAATATTCCAGGAGAAATTGTCTAAATTCGCGATTATAAATTTGAAAACACCACCTCTCTCTATTATATATTTTTCATCCTGCATTATAAATTCAAATATAGTCACTCGTGATCTTTTATATACTATACCCTTTAGGCATTTGAATATATTGTAGCGTAGTTAAGCCTATTAACTTTCACTACATATCTAGGGGGTATACCATTACGTTTCTAGATTTTCACCGGCGCGCCCATCTTTGCTATGATCATTCCTTCCTAGGTTGGGCTAAAGTACACTATGCGCTAAGCCTCGGTTTGGATCTTTTCTCATATATAAGAAGCACGCGATGTTTTTTAGACCTCATCCATCATTGCTATACGAAAGCTAAGATCATTTTTGAGCTAAAGAGAAGGAATTATTACACATTTTTAGACGATTTAGGCCCTCGTCTCTCCCCATAGAGTATATAGTTACCTATACAGAATCGACTCTTGAAGCTGCACAAGTGTTAAATGATCATTAATTATGTTTAAATTACGTTTGTGTCATCTTTTCGTTTAATATTTTAGTTATAAAATATATTTCTAAGGTTTTCATCTTTAATAACAATCTAAAATAATTTTTAATCCTTAATATCGATATCCGAGTCAAATTTTATAAAAGATGAAAAGGCGTTTTATTTATTAAATTCTTTAGATGCTTTGGTTGTCCTTTAAAAGTCCGCTGATGACATTTTTGCGCCGTCCTTATGATACAGTTACTATGTGACAAATATTGTAAAACAATCCAGGCTTTAATATGGGAAAGATATACTAAGTAATATTACTGCGACGGGGATGGCTTTTTCCCCGGAACAATAGGAAATTCAATCCCAGTTTTCGAGGAAATTTCCCGTTCTATGAATTAAGTATGGAAACATAAATTTAATACACAGTGCAGCTTCCGAAATTGCTTTGGTCGTCGTTGAAATTGGCTTTTAACTAAGTTATTATATTTCTCGAATAATCGAGATGGCACGCGTTTCCTAGTCTCATTATGAATAAATTAATATCTACCAAGAATATATATCTCTATAAGTCAAAAGTCCCGAAGACTGCCTGATAAACGCTTTACCTAGAAGGCTTAAATTTTGCAGGGACGTTACTCTTAAGTAGTAGGAACGTGCTACGAAATACTTTTTCAATCCACCGCAATCTTGAAAAATGGTGTCTAAAAATGTAAAAAAAATAATACTTCTTTATGGCATTACGTCCCTGTATTTCAACCGATTTCACTAATATTTAGTGCGCTGGTAGGCTATATCCTATAGACCCGTTTTATGGTAAGATTTTGTGGTTAAATTGTCCGCCATATTTTAAAATGGCTGCATGAAAACTAATAACAAGGTCCCGACTTGTATCTTTGATATACTAATATTCTATAATATATCTGAAATGAAACCAAGTTTTTTTTATCAATCAATTATAATTTATTCATGGGGAGTTTAAGGCAATTCATGGGGGGTAATTCCCCCTCCCCCTTTAAGAGAAAATCTTTTAAATGAAGGTTTTCTGGTGGCATTAATACTGTCGGGAAAGTTTCTCTATTCTGGCATCAAAATGAGCTGGAGAGAAGCGGCTAAGGGAGGAGAAGTATATAACACAATGGTTTGCGGCTAATTTTACACATGCCCGATTCCCTTCCAGAAAAGCGACAGAGAAACGACTTTCATCATCCTCCTCACCCCTACCCCCTCTCTCCTTCCTCCCATACCTGTCCCTGTTCCTGTCCCGTTCTGTCCTAGCTCATGCTAGAAAAGCCAAGTTCATTTCTAATTATCTTTGGAATTTCCAACTCCTATACATTTATGAATATACAGCTTACATTTCCCCCGGTTGGCTAAAAGGTTTCCGGACCAAAATGAAGTAACTCCAGATTAACAGAACTTGGCCGACCACTCGTTGTAATATTTTTGGTTCGTGCACATGAGGAGATTATCATGGATTTTGTATCGCACACCAACTTATTATAAGTAGGTTGAAAACCACAATAGTTTAGACACATGGAGGATTCATACCATTTACACCAGGAGACCTGGCTACCTGGATGCCAGAAACCCGTCTGCTTTTGTCCGCTAGGTTACTAGGTAGCCTGGTCTTCTGGTGTAAATGGTATCAATCCTCCATTTGTGTAAACAATCTACAGAATTTTAAGTACTACCAAAATGATTCTTCGTCTGTTTACCACAAATACGGATTACAAAATTAAACTTTCGGCATGCAGGTATGATGATATTACTACGTTTTTGCAATCATCGAATTGAGTTAGGGTTCTCATATCCGAACTATAAAGCTATATTATTAGTTAAGAGTGAGAGAGAGAGAGAAATTTAGAAGGTATCTGGAAGATGTATAGCCCAATGGAAAACTCTCTCCCGAAACCATCTATGACTTTCACTTAACGACTATAGAAATATATATTTAGATAGAGGTCCAATTTGGGCCTGCGAAACGATAATAGGATGTGGCATTTCGGAACTATTCCCTCCTCGCCCTTTCCTACGACGCCATCGGGGGCAAAGCCCCCCCTATAATATATATATTGGACGGGAGTAACCGAAACGCGTAGCTTGTGCAGTTAACGCGGACCTGAATTCGGTTGACAATATTGCTATAAACGTATTTCAACGGTAATATCTTCGGAAAACTCGCTCTCTCTCTAGCTACTGTAGTAATATTACTAGATTGGATGGTTAAGGTTAGAATTAATCTCTCATATATACACTAGTAAGGCTCAGAAACGGTTTGTTCTCAATGGTAATACTTTCTTTTCCAATATTAGTTTGCACATTTCAAGCTGCTTTTATTTATTTTCTGGGTTTACCTTAGCTTTTATCGAATACATTTCATTGCCTTAACCATCTCATCTCTATAGGAATTGATTCTAGAATCGCTCTATTTTAATTACTAGAGGGGGCCCATAGATCGGGGCTCGCGCCTGAACCGGGAAAATGCCCAAATTGTAAATGCGAAAGGGGGCGTATACGGTACCCATATAAGTTAAACCTCAATTCCCGTATAGCTCATGAATCAGGGATAATACTTGGGCATAAGTTTAAAGGCTTTGGTGATTCTACAACCCCCCCCCTCCCCCGGGTGGTGGACTGGAGGGAGGTAAGGGGGTACTTTAATTGCCGAACTGGACTTGGTCCGAAACCACCCCAACCTAAGTTGATAATGAAACCAAACGCCGGTTAGATATAATTCTCATTCTCCAACTTTGTTGCCAAGTTAAACTGTACTTGAAAATGGATGTCGGAAACGTTACCAGTTTCCCCTTTTTGGGTAAAAGGTTCGTTTTGACCAAGTTCAGTTTGCTTTTCTATCAAGGTTTAGCCTACTAATGGGGGTTATAGTTTAAAGTTTATGGAATTCTCCGGGTGAATCGAATATAGGTTTGAAAAGCGCGCGCCAGTTTAGCGCGAGCGTCAAAAATAGTTTCAGCGTGGTACGAAAGAACCTCGTGGCGCCCTTTCCTTTTTGGCGCTCTTTTTTTCGCGCCTATTTTTGAACCAGGGAATAGTTGTTAAGTATTTTAGCTCTGGTAAAACAAGCTTTAATGGATTTTTGTCTCTCGGCCCGGTACTAATTACGTTGGAAAGTTGAAAAGTGGACTTTACGACGACGAAGACCTCTGCTCCAAACGCCAAACGGAATAAAGCCTCAAAAACCACCTTAAAAGGCATTGCAACTTTTCAAGCTTGGCTTTTGTATGTTGTCGCACCCAAAAATTTTAGTTGTTAAAGAGTTTATCTTCGACGCTGTACACCGGTGTACGGCGGGTAGAACACTTCTACAGGGGGGATGGACCGTTGTTTTTCGCTTTTAAAAAATTCAATTAAGGCTTAGCGTTTCCGTGAAAGACAAGCGTAGTAAACGTGTAATTTAGAAGCGGGCGAAATATCAGTAGCGACTTGTCAAGAAAAAAATAAATCGAAATATATTTTTGAATGATAGCTTGAAAGTTTAATTATAGTTCATCAGACATTCGGTTTAAATACTAAATGTGTATCCGTGAATTTTCGTCCTTTATCCCAAGAATAAATGTAAATAGTTCTAAAGTTAAAATCTAGGTGGCGTTCCCATCTCTACGCCGTCTATTACTCAATCGTACAATTATTCCCACGCCCTTTCATTGAGTGTAGTCTTTCAGTTGTACTGTATAGTATTTTTGGTGGAAGAAGCCAGACAGGGAAGTTAGTCCGCTAGACCGCAAAGGCATTTGTCACGAAGGATGGGGGGAGCTCCCCCTAGCGGAAAGGGAGAATCAGAAACATTCCCTCTCTCTCGCAGTTTATTTCCGCATTGGAATCGGAAAAGGGCGAGAGAGAGATCTGAAATTCAGTCACTGTGTCAGTGGTAGAAATTCTCTCCGACTGCATTCGGAAGAGGAGAAAGAGAGAGGAAGATGGGGAGGGAGAGAAAGGGATTTCTCCATCCTCCATCCTCCTCCGCATCCCTTTTCTCTCATTCCCTTTCCATCTCTCTCTACCCCAATTCCAATTCGATCTTTTAATAAAAAAGTGCCTGGTTTTAAATTTAAATTAATGATTAAATTAATTCCAGTACAAAACTATTTTGTCTCATGCGAGACTCTAGAGATGAAATATTATTATCATTAAGGAATAAATTCATAGATGGTTTCAAAGGTTACGCGGAGATAAGAGAGACGAAGTCTAGTTGATATTTGTTAACAAGCTATTATTTTTTGGTTACGTATTTCTTTTCATACACGGATGATAAGAGCAGTCAAGCAAATATCCGGTCAGAAAAATAAAGTATAGAAAAGGCCCAACTGTTTTAAGGAATTTATTCTTCCTTACCTTGCCTCCCGCCCCCTTACCTATCGTTCTCTTGTTTTAAAATCTGTCCATCAGACTGAGCAAAATAAGAAAGAAAACAAGAAAAAATTCCCCAAATCTAGAGTTTCCTCCGGTTTCATCTTTGACGGGATGAAAATTTGAAAACTGACTTTGTTTTCTAAGCTTTTTTATTTTTCTTCTACTTTTTGGTTTTCGGTTGAAATATGTCTAGAATATCTTGGAATATTCTTTGCCCTCTTCTAAGAAAAATCTATATAGTTTACTAAAACATTGTATGAAGTTTCATTGGGTTTTCAAAGATGCTATGATTTCGAACGAGTTTTATCGCGTTTTAGAAATTAAATTGATTTATTTATATTTATTCAAATGAATTGTAAAATTATAATTTGTTCTTCATCTTCATCTTTAATGAGTAATTAAGTAATTAAGTAAGACAATAACAATTAAAGAAATATTTACTCCCACGTTATTAATACGGATTTTAATGTAATCAATTGATACCAACCCTAATTACTAATTTTAATTTAATTAATACCCTAACCTTATTATAATTACCCCCGTAACTAAATAATACGATTAATAATTGAATTTATCTATAACCTAAATCTTTCAACACCTTACTAAGCTCCTACACACATGAACGGTGTTGGAAAAAAAAACACACCTAAATGCTATCGGAGAGCCACAGACCCTAATTATCGACACATTATGCAAATTAGACGATTCTATAACCCCCCTCCCCGGTCTCCATCCCCATCCCTCTGAGATCACGTTTGGTCTATAATGGCTTACTCTTTATCAAAATAAACCAAGCATACTACACTCCTTTACCTTTGGGATCAGCCCTATAGTAATTAAAGTTAATTTTCGACAAGGAACCAAAATTTAATCACCATCCAAAATCCCACGAATTTAACGACTACAGGGATGAGGTAATTGCCCCCCTTCTCGTCTCTTTATTGGTTGCTTCAAAGCCACCCTTCTTACCTTTCTTAATAGGTTAAGAGTAGACGTACAGATATAGATAGCATATCTTTCAAGTTCAACTTAAATTTTAACTACACGTCCAAGTTCATATCGGCAGAAAAAAATCAATTGCCTAACCTGTATACTATATCCTCCGTGTCTTAATTATACCTGAGTAAAAACTAAATGACTCTTACCAAAAATCGAAGCTAAGAATATTAAAAAAAAGGGTCATTGAAATAGCGCATCGTAAACAGGGGTTGTACAGTTCTTTGGGTGTGTATTCCATCTTCTCGGCATGTCCCCTTTTCTCTTTTAGACTATATAGAGTATGTTGGGTACGCTTTAGCGCTCACGTAACTGTTTTCTGACGCCCTGGTGCATTCTCTCCACCCCCACAGTGCTGCTCCGGCTCTTACGCTCTTTGAAATCAAAAACTGCGACTCCCTCTCATAATTACTCGACTTAATGGAGCGCTTCTAATTATTTTACTTTCTAAAAGTCTCGCTACCACTAATTAATAGACGGTACGCGCTGCCTTCTTCTCCCTTCTCCACTTACCACCATCCATACATATTTCACTACACTACTCTCCTATAACGTAAGACCACATTTTTTTCTTGGTAAATCGAGTTTGTCCTAACCTTTCTACAAAAAAAGATAGTGTACTGAACTTTTGTGCCAAGAGTGGCACTCGCGGATGAATACCCAGTGTTAAATCTCGTAAGAAAGAAAGTAGTAGTACGCTTTTATACATCAATGTAGCTGCATGAGAATACATCCCCTTTTAAGCCTTGGTAGATTCGAACTACGTCGGTCGTCGTTGGTAACATTTTGATAACCAAGGCCGAAACCGAGGCTTAAGACAAGACTCATTTCCAAAAGCTTTGTAGGGTCTTGTTTCTCGCCCCTATGGACCTAATCAGTTTCGGTTTACTCTCCCGCACCATACTATAGTGGAATTCAGTCTCAGAAGGGGCGAATTTCCCCATAGGAAACCTGTTTAATTTTACCCTTTCCTAGATTGTATTCTTCCTTAATTCCTACAGGGAAAGTATCCTGACTCCTAAGGGTTATTTTATTAACACTCTTCTGTCGTCAAAGGGTTACGGGTCAAAGTTCAATCCCTCGGACATTGTGTCGTAAATATCCGGTGGAAGTTTTTAGGCTTAGCTGATGTTCCTTTTTCGCGGGTAATTTGGTCTTTCGCTCGTTTTAAGTTAAGTATTTTTATAGATGAACTGACCTTTTTCGGCTTGCATGTTTTTGTGTTCTGTCGCAGCCTCGGACCTCGAATTTCTTTCTCGTTCAATTTCTTGTTGTAACGATTCTGTAGGGAGAGAAAAGAATAGGAAAAAAATGCTTAATTTTAAGTTTAAAACTCTATGGGACTTAATTTGTATGTTATATTTTTGATTTTTAAGTATTTATCATTTTTTGATCGAAAAATGTGTGTTTAAAATTGGCGCCTTAAGAATAGGGCCTCGTGGGTTTTTAGCGACACCTAGTGCGAAAATTGCTAAGTTTCTTATCAGTTCTTGCGCCGAAACAATGGGGGAGAGTTTGATGCAACTTTTTATGGTAATTCGATAATGTTAAGCTATATTTCCGAGTGTAATTATATGAAATTCATGATTATTACTCGATATTTAATACATTTCAATAATTTTTATTCGTTAACAGAAAAATGTGGACCCTAATTTGGATGAAAATAGTCGGATTGTTAAGCCTTGGCTGCTATTTCTTTGTAATCCGTATGTCAAATTCGAAAGGATCAACCATTCAAGGGGAAGGAAGGAAGGAAGGGAACCTCGCCAAGGCTTATGATCTGATGCGACTGAAATCAATGTAAGTTAAATTTAATTATTTAGGGGGAGGGGGTAAAAGTTAAATACTATTTAACATAAGAATACACAAGATTATTAATAAATATGCAAAATGTCAGAAACAAACGGTAGAATTGAATAATCAAAGTAACAGGTTGAAACTTAACGAAGTTGGACTTCATTTGTGACAAAGATTTTAGGTTTATGACACCAAAAATCCTTCTTAAAGTACTTTTGAGTTTAAATTTAAGTATAATTGGTTCAAATACACCATTTATGGTTACAATTCTCATATTTTAACACCTAAATCAACTGTAAAACACTATTCTTTACTTTAAATTTCAAAACTCCTCCGAGGCTTGAGTTATACTGCCAGATTTTTCAAATTTTACACTCAAAAAAACGTGGGGATTAGCCCCAAGCTGCCACTGTAAGTTATGCCGATTATTTTTTTCGATACTCCTGGAGTTAGGGGTAAGAAAAATGGATTCTTGGGGTTAGAACAGCACCCTCAACCAGACTCCCAGGCATTGCATTGCATGCCATATTGAGGGGGTGTAAAAACCTCTTGCTTTTTTTAGAGTCATTTCGCCTACTACAGCATTATACAAATTTCAGGTGGCAATCCGCCTTTAAGTGCCAAACCTCATTTGGGAAAAGCTCTCACGCCTTACGCAACTTTCAACCCCCCCCCCCCAACCCCATGCCCCCCTTTCCAACCAAACTAAAACATTCCTTTTCTTGTATATATGAATATTTGCCCCCAGTTTTCTTTTGTTTCAAGTCTAAGTGCAAAAATGTCTTAATGTGAAAATGTAGTTCAATATTTTACCATTATCGAAGAACATCTATATCTATATAAATCAAAGTCCTGACTGACTGACTGATAATCAACGCCCAGCCCAAACCGCTTGCCCTAGAAGGCTGAAACTTAGCAGGAACGTTACTCATAAGTAGTAGGCGCGTACTAAGAAAGATTTCCCCCCAATCCGACGCCATCTTAAAAAATGGCGCCCAGAAATGTAAAAAATCTTCTCTGCGCAACAAAGTCCGCGCGTTTCAACCGATTTCACAGATATTTAGTACACGGGTTTCCTTTAACCTATAGACGGGCTGAATGGTCTTTAGGGTTCGATTTGTTGCCATATTTTTAAATGGCGGCCAAAAACTAAAAAAGCCTTCTTTATGGAATAATGTCCGCGTGAAAAGTAATAAAAAATGTCCCGACGGGCTGACGGGCAAAACCGAGTGCCTTCGCTCCTAGGGTGCTACAAAAATATTAGTCATCAGTAAAATCTACCCATTCTTTGTATCATTTTGATGGAAGTTCTTATTACACGCGAGCGACGCCGCGGGTAACAGCTAGTCTTTTATAATTTTGGATGGTTCATTAACTATCAGTAAATTAGACTAGGATTAGGGTTTTAATTACTAATTAGTTAATAGTAATTCTTATTTCTATTTTAAATATAATTATTTTAATCTTAATTTCAGTTTAATTTTTTTTTAAATTAAAGTTAAGACATTTTGGCATTAAGGTTTACACTATTAACACTAAACCAAGGCTTAGTGCCAACAGTAGTAATTGTACCAAAAACAGTGGATAGTCGGGAAAAAAAGCGTCAAACAGGCCTACCCCTTTCTGAATGAAGGTCTAGAATTTTTTTCATTTCACTAAGAGAGGCCGAGGGTCTTTTTTTTATTTTTTGTTTAATGGAAATGGTGAGAAAACGAGGTTAAGAACGGAACGGGACTCTGCAAATTAGTGGTTGCGCGTTGCGTTGAGGGTACAAGGGGAAATGCCCCCTAATCATTGGAATTCCAGTTTCAAACATGAATTTACTATATTCAACCATTAATATTGATTTAGGTTTGAACCCACATAAATTTATTTTTTCATTTCGTTTTTATTTTAAAAATTGTCAGTTGTCATGGCGAATGAAATTAATTCACGATTGTGTAAGTAGGGAGAGAATTATTTGATGAAAATTAGACTTGACAAAAGAAAGAACGGGTTTTTTTTCCTTCTTCTCGGGGAAGATGGAGAGGGGGTGGGGGAGTGAATACTCAACTTGATTTACTTCAAGTCGTTTGTTTTTGGGGACGATTCTTTTGATGTGAAAAGGTTTTCAAGGATTTCCGCCTTGGGTTTTCAGGAGGGGTTTTTTTTTATTTTTTTTAGTTTTTTTATTCAAAGGAGGTTTTTAAGGGTATTTTGTTTAATTCATTTGCCTTCTTCAGGGTCCCTAATTTGTATGGGTTTGCTTGGTTGGTTGGTTTAGGACTTAAGGGTAAAAGCTTTTTTTAACGCTGCTTAGAATTACTGGAATTACTTTTTAAGTACTTGCGTATTTTATATCAAATTAACTCAAATGGGGGGTGGCTTATTTTGGCATTAATTTGGTTTTGATGTCTGTCTGTCTACGTTACAATGAGTTTTAAGTTAGTATTGTTGAGTTAGAATTAGTTTTAGGCTAATATTCTTGAGTTATTATGAATTTTATTTAATTTTAATGACTTAAGACCTAACATGTCTTTGATGAACACTACTTTCGTTTCTTGTAACAATACGCTGTAGCTTTATCAGTGCAATACGACACGAAATAATTTAATAAGTTTCAATTGCGTGGGTTTAATCTTAATGACCCATTAGCTCAAAAATATCATGACGTTTTTGGGTAGTTTCCAAATAACATTAGAAAAAGTCAGAAAGAATGAAAAAAAAAATCGGAATTACTAGGAAACCCTAATTGGAAAATTGAATATCCTGGATTTCCTGAAGGAAAAAACGTCTCTCGACTAATGGAAGTCGGCAACAAATATTACGTACGCCATCCTCCGTTAGTTTCCCCGGTGTCCGTCGAATTAAATGTAATAAAGGGAAAGGCGGAATACGTTGTAACTTTAAAAAGGATAGCCCTGCCTTCCACCATTTTACTTCTAATTCAATAAATGAAATTTATAGGTGTGTTAGGCGATTTTGAAATAGCCTAAGTGAAGGCAGGGAGTGGGAGTTAGATTGGTAAAAATTTCATAGAGGATACCTTCTTCTCTATTACATAAAATTCGATGGATAAACCTGGTTGATTTCAAGCTGGGAATTCAATACGACTTATTATAACTCTGGTAGAAATCTACCTTCGAATGTAATGCAATTCGGGATTGAAACCGAAGGTATTACGCGCTCTTATACGGAGTCAACCTTAAAATGACTCGAAATTATATTCAGTCCATATTCAATTTCGTCTTCCTTTGAAGAATGCGTTTGAATTTATACTAGGGACGGAATAGGGGGGGGGGGCTGGAGCCCCCGTATAGTATGTTGGGGGGCGTAGGATATTCACTGGCTCGCTTTTTAATGCACGCTGCCTGGAAATTCGAAAAGTGGTGGGGGTATTTTAGCCCCAGAAATAACGGAGTAAAAATGCAAAAAGGCTTCATCCCTCCAAACCCCAACCTCCCCCTTTATCGAAAGGAATTGGTAGAAAAATTTGGGTAAAAGTGTACAGGCAGAAAGATATGCCGATGAAAGTACGTACTGCCAGTAGTAAAAGGCATAAGAAGAAAGCTTTCCGCTTTTTCCCGATGCATTCTGGGATGGGGAGGAGGAATAGTACTCGCGCCACCGACCGACCTACCCGACGTGGCCGCTGACTTGAAATGCCTCTTGTCACAATAGTTTCCACTTTAGGCGACTTGCTCCGGATTATTGCCGCGTACTATTATCCAGGGTCGCGTTCTCATCTAGATGTCATTGCAGTTTCCGAACTTTTTTAGGGAATAGGTCTAAAATCCTAAATATCTCTAGCTCTAATTGATGTAGACCAACTTAATTGGTACCATTCAAAAGAGGATAAATTTCTCTATCACATCCTAAAGGCATTTTATCGTATCTTCAAAATTGACCACGTTATGACGTTTCAAACTTACACGCCACGTGGGGTAAAAAAATTAATCTATTTAACATCTCTTGAACTCGAGCCCTAATTGATGCAGACTCAACTCTTTGATATCTTTGCACACGGAATAAATTGGTGTATCATACCCTAAAGGCATTTGGCCATATCTTTAAATACTTCTTTCCAAAGTTGGTTAGTCAACCTGTTGCCAAACTTCAGAAATGTTTATACATAATCTTAGCTGGTATTATTATAGTACGAACTAAGCTTTGTCTGTCGTCTGAAAGTTGACTATAAAGTCACTAGCTACAGTTATGGGCGGGGTTGCCATGCAGGAACTCTATGGCAAAGATAACTTCCTAACTTCTGCAACAAAAAAATCTAGACGACGTCTTTCGTTCTTCAAGGCAGGGTGGGAGGAAAAAGGGAGAGAAACTTCGGGCCATCACGCAGCTAGCTAGCTAGAGTTGAATCTTAAAAATTGCTAAATAATGGGCTAAATGTAGGATGGCAGATGGCTCAGTTGGAAGCAACATTAATCTTTCTAGCTCTCTGTATCTTCTCTTTCCCCTTTTGATTCAATTTGGCTGAGAGAGAGAGAGAGAAAAAGGCTTGCGTTTCTACGTTTCTATAGTTACATCTCATCTCCATCTTTTCCATCCGCGTTTACGTCTTCTTCTCTCTCTCTCTCCCTGGTTGCCTTAACGATAAGAGTGCTAGAGAGAGAGAAAGAGAGAGAAGAGAGAACATTTCCAACAGAATTTCCATTTTTTCCATTTTTCTTCGGAGCTACCTCCTCCCTTAGTCCCCTATTTATTGCCAAGTTAGAAACTCAATTTTTGCTACCAAAGAATAGAGGTAATGTTCTTTCTACCCAATATGCATTTCGGCAAATCGAATCCATTTGTTACAATTTTTGTTACGTGTAAAATTCCAAGAAGAAAAAAAAATAGACCACAAATTGAGATTCATTTTAGGCCTATTTTCGATTGCATTAGTGTTATTACCCGTTGGATTCTGCGGAATAGGTATTGTTGTAAATACCTCTACGCGTCCACTGACCACTGCCCAGAGAAACCAATTGAATTTAGGACACGATAGCCCCTTATAATTTGCTATATTTGGTACTGGGGCTTGTGTACGTAACCTAACCCGCGTCATGAAGTAAATTGCTTTAAAATACTTGAAGATATAAATAAGATGTGCTTATTACCATGGCATGCACATGGGAACGAGACATGTCTTTTCACCCATAAAATCCTGCATGTCCTCCTTCACTTAACAACAAGTAAATACTCCAGTAAGGAACAAATTACAACAAAGTATTTCCGTTTCATCGACAAATAAATCTGAAGGACCATGACAAATTTAGGCTCAAATTCAATTTTTGTCCGTCCGAGTGGTTGCTCGACCGTTCCAGCCAATTTCACTCCGAACCCTATTATGTTTGTTAGATTTTATTTATTACTTACACACATTTATCTAATGTTAAAAGCTGTTACGTTGTCTACCACCTAGCCTAAGCCTTGGGTTTTTCAGAAACATTTTAGCGACAAACGTTTTAAATCCATATTAGAGCTTAGAAGTCATTTTTCAAATGTCCAACCAAATCTATTGTGTTTTTTGCGCTAAACTAGATTCCGCTTTTTAAAAGAAGAAAAAACATACAGATTACAAGGGTGTCGAACTCTATTGATAAAACGCGTGACAAAGTTACTTTGCAGCGGGTGTAAGGACTATTAAATGTCAAAGGGCAAGCACTCTTTAAGTATAGCGAAACCAATGTCACTTTGCAGTTGATGTTAAAGGCTAAGTGTTCAAATATGGATGGGCTTTGGGTTCGATTACACGGGCTGTCGAATAGCAATGTAATCCTTACATTTGAATGATTTGATTAATAATCTTTCTTTATTGGTTCGTAACCTTTTTTCCTTTTCCCCCGATGTTAGTTTTTTTTTTTGTTTGACTTCAGGGACTTTTATTCGCTAACCTGACTTACATGAAAAACCTATGTAATACCTTGTGAAATACAATGAAGGGATATATAAATTTTTTTCAATACACGCTTATAGTATGTTTCCATTTTGAATTCAACCGTTCGCCTTCCAACGAACCAACCCGCTTATTCTATTGTTAAATTTAACAAAGACTTTTTACATATATATACAGCTATATATTTGATAGAATATATTCGAATTTTGTAAAATATAAAATTAATTTTTTTATATTTATATATAAATTTATTAATGATATTCTGGTGATGTGTGGGTTTTTGCAGGCTGGGAAGGGGCTGATTTTTATTAAGGTTTATATGGATTTTTTTTATGAATTTAAAGATTGTAAATATATTACTTAATTTACGCCTGAAGAAGTTTAACGTTTTGTACCTACCATATGTTAAATTATTATTTTGTTATTTTTTTTTTTTTTTTGGCACATGCGAGCGCGTGCTGGGATTTAATATATTTAGATTATGTAGTATTGACACCTTTATAGTGTTTTGAACGTTTGAATCTTTGGAGAATTAACCTATCTTGCCATATCTATATTCTTTACACCTCAAATAAATCAAATAATCCATATAGATATCTCTAAAGCTCTTGTTAAAAAGGCGTCTACAAAGAAATATATATATATTTCTTATTGTATATTTGATGTTATTCTGGTTCAAGAAACACGTGTGAGGGGTTTAAAGCCCCACCTCCGTTTTCCAGGTTGGATTCAAAAGTTGCGTGAAGGGGGTATAAGCCCCAGGCCCCTTTTATTCCATCCCTATGTAACAAACCCGGGGATTTGTATCGGTAGACATTTACATAACGTTTTCAAAGAGATCCCAAAAAAAAATCAAACCTGGTTGGAAAAATTTTCTTCTTCAAAGCCTCGCTATTTTTTTTCTTTTTCTTTCTTTTCTGGCAGAAACAGTGAGTGTCACGTGATAAATAGCGTCTACTGCCTTCCCCTCCCCCATTTTAAAGGTTTTCATGGAATATATTCTAAAGTTTTTGGGATCAAAAATGCAAAGAATATTTATGATATTGCATTGTTTTTGAACTTAAACAAGTGATCGCGTCGTATTTGTGGTGTAAATAATTTTAGGTGTTTATACGAATCATACCGTGAGAAAGCCACAATTCCGTAGAGTATTTCATCCAAGTTTCATACGAATTAGTTAAATAATTTTAGTAGAAAAATTATTTTAAGTTTTTTTTATGAAAAAACATTGCTATTCGGACAGACTGAGATTGAACTTGTAGCAACCCGACTCGGTACCACGTGATCTCCTCTTTTTGCGGGATTTGTATCGAATCTCGATTTCCCGCCATAAATACGGAAGCCATTCGATTTCTGACCTCCTTTCTTTGTAAAACCCTATGAACGATTGTACAGAAGGGCCACGGCTTTCTAGGGTTCAAAACTGGGGTTTCCTAAAGCCCCAGTGTTGGATATATATCACCCCTTAAGGCGAGAAAGATTTACACAAAAGATCTGTCGTCTGCTTTTAGTTACAAAGGCTTAAATGTAAAACCCAAGACCCAAAAAACTGTAAACTGTCGACTGCTATTAGTTACAAAGGCTTGAATATCCATGATTTCATTTGGAACCCATTGCCAGCTAAACATTTTCATCATTCTATTTTTAATCGACACTTAAAATATATTATATAAAAATGTGGTAATAAGAAAACGCATTAAGTTTAGTTTCGTTTTTGGCAACGGCTTTTGCCTTGCCCACTTTTCCTTTTTTTAGCGAAAATTATCAGCCATAAAAATAGGAAGGAAAACCATATTAAAGGAACCAAATGCGTGGGCGAGAGAGAGAGAGAGAGCTAGAGATATTTCCCTTCCCGAAAAACGCTCCAAAACTCGAGTACCGGAATGAGTTCTAATACGTAATTTCATTCGGAAATGGTACTACGTTTTAAGCCTGGATTCAAGCATGATTCAATGACGTTTAGTATAACGTTATTTAAGGTTCTCGCCAATGGTTTTAAGAGGAGATGAAACGTACGGAAAATCGCATTGCCTTTCGTGGAATGGGTCTCTTCCTTAATTCGACCAAATAGGCTTTTTAAAATGGAGAGAGGGGGTTTTCAAAACGCTATTGGGATTCTTCCTTCTGCCGCCTACAAATTGGCGTAAAAAGAAGCGGGAATTTTAGAGAGAGCGCGGCCAGATCAAAGCTAAAAACCCCCGGTGAAATTTCTTACTTTTTGGGGAAAAGAAGACTGGGGATGATGATGGGAAAAATTGCGATTCTAATTCGCTTTTACCAAAAACGTTATGTCTTTATGAGCTAATTTGCAAGCAAAAAGATGTATGCACTTCACATACTCTCTCACGATTTCATTTCCAGGAATATTGCAATGAATGTTTTTAAGTTAACGAGTCGCTTTGCAAATATAGATTTTTCTACTTAAAAGGGTCGCCATAACTAAATAAATAACTAACCCTAATGGATTTAGAAATATTTTAATACTTTTTTTTATGTTTTGATAAATCAATAGAATTTCCGTTGACATTAATTTTATTTTATTCTTTTAATTAATGGTTAAAGTATATTTCTCATTATGCAAATTCGTTTCGTTAAAATATTTTAAGCTAAGCGGGAAAGGCATGCACCCACCATTTCATTTTTTTTTTCATTCGAAATCCATTAGTTTAATCATCCAATCACATCCCAGTTTCTTTTAATTGATCCAATGGCTTTAATTTATCATTTATTTTTCCCCCTTATCCTCCTTTGAAAGATCCTCATCTTCATCCGCATCCCTCATTTTTTCCCAGACATATATACCATCGGGATGAAGTTAAAATCCCCTTCTGCATGTACATTCGCGAATACTTTGCGAACAAAATATAGGGGGTATATCGTTGCTGTTAAACTAATTAGCAACAAAGCATCATTAAGCTCCCCGTTCTTTCTTATAATATAACTCGGAATCCAATTGCTGTCCACGCGCGCCTTCCCTCTCCCCTCCCACGCAATTCCAAATAATCCTGATTTTTCTTTCTTTTTATTTGACGTAGAAATCGTTTCCATTTTATTAATGAAGTACGTACGCTTTGGGAATAAACGCCTAGGCCTAGCTGTCTTTGTTTTATCTTTTTTAGCGCGTGCTAAAACGTATTAACTGTATTTGAAAGCGCGCTGCTCGTAATGTTGGCCGAACAAACGAATTTCGACATTTTATCTCTCTCTCTCCATCTCGAAATGGGTCCATTAAGGAGTCTTTTGCCGCGGGATGCGGAAGAGGAGAGAGATGGAGAGAGAGCGAATCCATCGAATCCCTTTAGTCGAAATGAAATCTCGAGTGCTCGAGTGGAAAGCGCGCAACAAAGGGCGTAAAAGGGTTAAATTGTTGAGTTTCCCCAAATTCCTAGTTGGAGAAGTCACTCACCTACGACTCTTAGCTAGTGGGGGATCAAAAGGGAAACGCCGAACTCGCACACAAACGCAAAATCGTGTTATCGCGTACCTCCGAATGTTCAACAAGTTTCGAGTTCTCTCCTCTATGGTTCGTAATAGGATTTTAGAATCGCTCTCTCTCTCTCTCTCTCTCTCTCTCTCTCTCTCTCTCTCTCTCTCTCTCTCTCTCTCTCTCTCTCTCTCTCTCTCTCTCTCTCTCTCTCTCTCTCTCTCTCTCTCTCTCTCGCTCTCTTAGCTTGGAGCAGCTCGAGCTCTGGAGATACTGCTGTTAGATTTAACATTACGTATTCATCCGCCTTAACTTTAACTGCACTGCCAATTTAAACGCATCTTTAGAATATTCTAATATTTATAATTAAGACCTTCTCTTCAATGTATGTATATATATATTTCCATTATAATTTAACTTAAAATTCGCTTGGATCTTCAAAATTTACTTCAATGGATGGGAGAAGGGTTTAAAATTATGGAGAATTGATTAAAAGGATAATTAGTTTAATTATAATTAAATAATTTAGTGAATGAATGAGAAAATATATGATGGAAAATGTCTATTTATTTATTTATTTATTTATTTATTTGAACGATTAACTAAATTGTCTACAATGTTTTTATGATATTTTCGGAATTATTTGGTACATTTTACGAATTCACTACATCGGAAAATAATATGAATATGCAAATTAGGTTTTTAATTATTGGTAAGAGAGGGGTCGAGCACTTGATTGCTTTCTTTGGTGGCAAGTGTCCGACCACCTTGGGATGGGTGTTTATATAATTTAGGTTATAAAAGATAGGTGGCGTTAGAGGTCTTACCGTTGAGTAGTCTAAGCGTTTCTCCGGACGTACTCCTTAGGGCGTCTTCGTACTGGGACCTTTTCTTCATTTCGCTCTCGAGTTGTTCGTGAAGTCTCCGCCTGCAGCGCTTCTCTCGTTTCACGCGTTTTTGATATAGAACTGAAGCCAAAAACCATGAAAAGAAATTAAGAGAGAAAAGCACGTTCTATTAATATACTTAAGTTAAAATAAACCTTAATCTTTCAATAGCAACGAAAGTGTTTTTGCAAGAACTAATTTTATCATTGCCGTTTTAGTAATTTAGTCTGCATTGCAAATTGCGCTTGAATCTTGAACAGTAGCTGACATATGACATATTTTGTAACATTTATGATCCCTTGCCAAGAATGATGTTTAGAAATATTTAACATTTTTTTTGTGTTGGCGTAAGAAATTAATTAAAACATTTCGGCGTATGATCAATGCGGTGTAAATGTAATATTCCGGATTAATTTTAAATAGATTTATTTTTGTTTAAATTACTTTTAAAGGTGATTTCGATTTAAATTTAAGTTGAGGTTGGTTTATTTCTTTAAAACCCATTTTGGATTGTGAGGAAGTATAGGCTTAGGTTTTAAAACCCCCACCACCAGTACGTGCAAACAATGGAATGGAATGGTAAGGGAGATAGTACTAGTCCACTATAGGTTTGGGGTGAAAATCTTTAAACAAATGGTCCGGAAACGTTTGAATTTGAGTTGATGTCAAACGGAGCGGTCCTACTGAGGTGGGTGGGGGGGGGGGCTTTAACTGGTAAAGGATGGCTGTCACTGAAGCAAAATGGCCAAATAAGAACTTTTTGTCGGCTTATAACCCGAAGAGGACTTTCGGCGTTTAACTAAACAAACTCAAAGGAGAGAAGACTTAGAGAGAGAGTGAGTCTTTGTCAAATGGAACACCACTGATAAAACCTACAACCTAGACATATCTCATAGTATTCTTGTAAGGTATTAGATCCCCTTGTAAAAAAATGACCAAAATACGCTTTCCAAGATTGCAATTAAATATATATCTACTGGGATGGGATGTGCAGGTTTTTTCCAAAGATAAATGAATTCTACAGTACAAAGCTAAGTCCCGTGTTATTTTCAGTTACATTGAAGAAACGTGCACTCCCACGTTTAATTTTGGTAGCAGTTGGGGCGTCTTGGACCTATGTCTTCATTTCATTTCAAACCCAGTTTGCAATAAATTCAATGATATTTTCAATTGTTGATTTAATACAGAGTTCTTATTGCATTCTCAGTTGAAATGGAGTATTATTATATAGGGTTAGGAAATCTCATGGATTTTGGGAAGAATTGGTGAGGGTTAGTTAGTTTTGGGGTGCTTGCTGGATGTGCACCATCCATTTCTATAGCAACAACACGTTCCCAACCTCCAACTGAACTTCACTTCTCCGCAATTCTCTCTCTCTCTCTCTCTCTCTCTCTCTCTCTCTCTCTCTCTCTCTCTCTCTCTCTCACCCAATGTTGACAATCTCCGATACCCTCCTGGGTAAACAGACCATGCACCACTCTCTCTTGTGACGTCATTTGACGAACCCCTCCTCCTTCCCAATTCTAAGACAGATAAATTTTGAACACTGTTCGTTCCTGTTATTTACTTATTCATTTTTAAACTAAAAGAATTAGGGTATTCTTAAATTTATTTTAAATTAAAAGCAATTCTTTAGAATTCTATAACAGATCGAACCATTCTTATAAAATACTGAATACCACGATATATATGAAGTATTTCTTAAGCCTAAAACCAAGGCCTAAAAACCTAATGATCCGAACTTAAATTATTCTGGAAGCATTTTTGTTATTCACCCCCGGTGGGATTTCGATTTTTAATCTCCAACTAAAGGAGAAAAAAGAATATAAAAAATACTAGGGTTAAACTTTTCGAATATATTTGATCTGGATATAGGCATGATATAATTGTAGAAGGCCCTCTATTCAACCTAGTTGAAGCAATACGTAGAAAGCTACAACCGTATTTTATCACCACCCATATTATTTCCCTTATCCAATATTACTTGATTTTAACTGAACACGAAAGCATTTGGGAAATTGCTTTTGTTCAACTTAAGACGTTGAATAGTGTTTATTATATTTTCGATACAAGTTGAAATAACCTTTCCATAACTTCTATTACATTACACTAATCCCGGGTGAACATACGCAATTCCCTAGATAGAAAGAACACACTATAGTTCTTTTTTTTCCCAATGCTTATTACGTCACTGTTCAGTCGCGCAAACATCTAAAGTTGTCCACTTTTCTAAGCTGAATTGATAACGAACCTAAACGCATCTGTATTTCTAAGCGTTCGATTACAAGTTATATCAATATTCAACTTAGCTTCATGGACCAAAAAAAGAGCAAACTCTACTTTGACTAAAGGCGGAGAAATTTTTGTATGTAGGCAGCAGAAAAAAAACTCTACAGCTAGCGCAGTCTATGCGTGTCGTTCTGGCTGCTATATAGTGTTTAAGATAGCGTTTCAGTCTTAATTTTCAACGTGTATTAATGTTGAATGTATCACGTTTTCTTTAGTTCTGATTTTAACTTTGGTCTCGTAGCATTTTGAGTGTCGGATGCAGTGGGATAGTTGTGTGTTAAGTCTTATAGAAGAGCAACTCTAAGTCATTAATCACTGTCAACTCTTAGAGGGGGGGCGAAGGGGCGGAAAGGGTATACTCCCCCCTCCTTTTCCCCTTCCCTTAATTTTTACTTCTCTCTGGGTTTGGAAGGAAACTGAATTTTTCCTACAGTGCATTTTTTTTTCTTTTTCCAACTTCCATGCAACCATCCGCAGACTTTTCTCAAAAGCTTAGATTTCGAATTCGAGCGGATTTTTTTCTTTATGTACTCTTGATATTTGCTAGAAGTCTATGCCTTGATGTAATTAGTCCTACATAAAACATGGTTCGTACAAACCTGGAGAACCTGGAAATGTCCAGGGAAATGTATTGTTGAGTAAAAATTCAGGGGAAAACTCGGGGAGATCTGTTTTTTAGTGAAAGTCAGGGAAATCAGGCAAATTTACGAGGTCTGAGTTACTAGGTGACATTGCACCTGGAATTATCAGGGAAATTTATGGGAAAAGCTTGGAAATGTCAGGGAAATCGGTTTATATTAAAATTAATTAAGTCTTGTTGGTAATATAATCGTAGTGAAGTTGTGTTATAGAAATTAGTGTAGTTGAAATATTGGAATATATTTAAAAATATTTACTTTGTTCCTAGGTTATTTTTAATATTTCTTCGAGTTACGTACTTCTTTGAGTAAATTTTTTGGGATCTCTACGGTTCGCGGTTACTTTTAGATTGCGCATTGCGCGGCCTGCCATTGGCATCTGGTATTCTAAGCCAAAAGGAAACTCTACTTTTTGCTTAGATTCCCAAAAAGAAACATACATACGCGTTCTTTATATCTCGAGTCTCGAGTGTTCGCCTACGTCCCAGTTAATGCCACCAAAGCCGTAGACCCAAGTTAACTTTAAGCCTAATCGCTCTTTAACCTTATTCAATATTACATCCCGAATTAAACGCGCTATACTAAAGAATGGAAGCTCATCCTTATATACAGATCCTTTAAAATTGAATCTTTTTAACTATATAACCATAGACAAGAATATACCCGGTATCTTTTTTAATATCTAGGCTACACCATCATTTTTTGTGCCAAAATTTCATATAAAGATTGAGGATTTTTTTCTTAATTTTATTTTCCCACGGTATAAAGAAATTTCCAATTCAAATAATAATATAATATAAATTAAATATAAATTTCTTTTCATAGAGTTGTAATATTGAATTTTGCGAGATCTTTTTGATCGGTTAAAATTATTTTTTTTTTTTAATTATAATTCGGAATTATTTGATTTTTGGTAAATGTTTTATTAAATTTTTTTTACCTATTTTTTTTATTTTTCCTTTTTTGGTTGTTAGGGGTGCTAATTTTTTTTCTTCTCTTTCTCATCTTTAAAGTTTGCATTAGAGGTTAGAATTGTTAGTTTTGTACTTGATTGATTACTTAGGCGGGGTGCACGTTTTTTTTTAATATTTTGAAACTTTTTCTTTTTTATTTTATTTGGTAAAGGTGCAGTGATCTTAAAATGTTTGGTTATATAATATATACGTGCCAATATTAATTTTATTTTAAGTTATAATTCATAGGGATAGGGACCTTTGATATATATGTATATATATATTAGATTTAATTGTTTTTATTTAATTACGGATGATGAAATGGAAGAAACTAAATCGAAACTTTTAAGGAGTAAGTAGAATTTCTTTTTCAAATACAAATTTAAGGGAAAATTTGGGCGTGAAATCCAAAGCAAGGTTGACAAAAAAAAATGTCATGATGGCAAAAATTTATCAATGATAGAACGATTCGGGCTATCTTTTGCGACATTCGCCTTGAGTTACTAAGAAATTCTTCGAGTCAGAAAAAAATGAAGAATCACCTTAGAGAAAGAGAGTCGATTAGAGAAAAACTAAAAGCGATATTCTATTTCCCCAAAACGCGATCGGCTTCTGAAAACGCCGTAGTTTTCAATCATTTGTACGTCTGACTGACTGAATATATACCGATATTGAAAAGCATTCGCCTGTAACATCGACTTGTCCCAAATACTCTATCGTACCCTGATCCTGACCGCCTCTGACTCTGAGGCAAATCGGAGTCGAATGGTCCAAGGGGGGCTAGGGTTGGGTTCGGGGTTCATTCTCCAAGGGGCATGAAGAACGAAACTGGAGATGATCATTCAAAAATATATATATTATATGAATATCTGTTGGGGTTATATACGACGAATATACAGTTCAGATAGCATTTCAGATAGGCCCTGGTGAAATTCTAACAAGATTTGCAAGTCAATTTTGAAACGATTTCTGAGGGTGGGTCGTATACTTTTACAATTGAAGGCGATAATTCAGAGGAGTAATTGAGCACTCTTAAGTATCGTAATGGTCCACTAGGACTTGAACCTTTTGCAAAATCAAATAACTCTTATTCAATAAAATAATTAGGTATAACCTCTCTTGGAGATAAGTTAGATCAAAATTAAAGGTACCGTAAGATACTACTATATCCATAGCGTAATACCTCCAAGTATCATTGCATTCCCATCTTAAATATGTCCCCGACAAGAGTTCAAAGTTCAAAGCCCAAGAAACCCGAAAACCTTTAAATTCATCTTGATAAATGTAAAAGAAAAGAAAAACGTGGAGCCAAATGGAATAAAGATTCTTATAAGGGAGGGTAAGGATGCTTCTCTCTTTACACCCCATCCTCCTCCTCTGGGTGCTCCTTAGAGAGAGAGAAAGAGAGAGATTCTCTCCCCCTCCCTATTGACGCCATCTTCTTCTTCTACTTGTCCCCGGTTATATTTCCATCCCACCCCACGTGGGCCTTTCAAAAATGTTCGCGCAAAGGCTGACTCCAGAATGATGAACGACGTTTTCGGGTCCAACTGTCAAACGGCGCTCGCATTCAAAAGCGAGAGAGAGAGAAAGAAAAACTGTGCAGAAGCCCCCGTGTTAAGAAAATGGCCAATACTATAGAATATCCCTCAGAGAGAGAGAGAGAGAGAGAGAACGATGAGCGCCCTATACTCTATACTACCCAGACTACCCGCGCCCAGAGAAACCTTTCGGGAAATATTCTCTTCGCTCCTAAAAGGTTAGGAACTTAGGAGGACCATCTTGGGGTGAAAATACAACCCCCGGATCTCGTGTCCCTTTTTTCCGATTGCCAGTTTTCAGATGCCTTTCATCGGATGCTATTTTCAAGAGCGATTGCTTGCTTACCATGCGCGCGCATCTAGCTTTCTGGCGAAAGAAAATATATTTTTCTCCATTTGTATTGAAGGTCAAAGGGCACGCATGGGACCTCTAGAACAAAAATGACTGAATTCGCGTTTTAACTCGTAATTATTACGAGTTTGAGCTGGGTTTTCGTCAGCTTCCAATTTAATTTATAAACTAAATTAAGGTGAATGACCTTGCAAATAAAGTTTGGGTGAAGGTCAGGTGGGTCAATGATTACGATAGAGAACTATGGATCCTAGTTGTTGGAATATCGGTCCAGCTGCTTGGTATCGATTTGGTAATTTACAGTCTTAGGTAGGATATAAAAAAATTGTATTTTTTTTCTGTTGAAACGTTGCCGAAACTAATGAATGATTGAAGATTTCTTGAAAAGGGAACCAACCCACCCTTCCTAACGGTGAAATACTTATTTGGTAACAATGAGAGATCGCTACGGTTACGTATATACCTCTTTAGCGCCTTAGAAAGAACCAGACGCTGTACATAACAAATTCCATTAAACCTCCATAAAACTCTCTCTCTTTCTTGGTAAATAACAAGGGGCTAAGATAGTATGGTATCCTAGCATAGGGGTAACAAACGCCAGGGGGATTCTGGCTGGTTCCAAATGAGGTCCAAAAGGGGAAAAGAGAAGGGGTTCGAGCAGAACAATGAGGTCGCAGTTGGACTTCTTTTGAGTCCGAGAGACCAACCTCTTCAATCACTCGATGTTCGGACGTCAAAAAACGCAATGAGAGCGAGAGAGAGAGAGAGCGCCACTGCTCGCATTAGGGACCCTGTTTCTTTTCCAGTGGAAAAAGTTTCCTGGAGAATTTGGAAGAGGATAGCTTGGGCTCCACTATTCCATCAATTCCTTTGTGCGCTACCACATTTTTTTTATATATATATACTAGACCAACGTTGAGAAATGTATATATGTATGTACATATATAAAAAATCCTCTTTTTCCGTCCTAGAAAATCCAGAAAAAGTTTTTTTTTCCTGATATGAAATCAACACAAAAATTGGTTTCAAAGTATCCACCCACTTTCTTTACAATCCCACCAAAAAAATGGAAAGAAAATTTTAGAAAGTATAGGCGCCATATATTCGGTATTCGGGGAGTTACGAGCCTCGTGGTTTGCCGAATTTAACGCTAAAGCCGAGCAACGTTTAAACACGTAACTCCAAAAATTATTAAGATATTATAATAGTAATAATAATAATATCTTTATAAAAATTGTTGACGTTGACAAATAATTTAAGTTTAAGGATGTTTGTTATACGATGGTATGGTACTAGCACCGAGTCTGAAGAAGGATTTGCGCCAATTAATAAGTGAAAGATGATCCCCTGTCTCCTCCATCTTTGAGAACGGAGCCATTAGTTTTGATTAGGGAAGCCCTCCCTTCTTTAAGTCCTTTTCACGCGTAACGTTTTAGTCCCTTCGACACACCGAGTTATATACTTACTAACCTTATCTTTCGCTAGCCACCAAAAAAAGATGGAACTTAACTTTCCCCGTACTTGGCCGGAGAGATTATAAAGGGCAGACCATGAATTTATACCCCAATTCCCCATGAATATTGCCATTGAGCTCGTGCTAAGTGCACTCACCTTCGTATCTGTATTGCCAATTATTTTCTTGTACATTCGTGTAAGAATTGAATGAATTCTTCTCGCTTATGGTTAAGACGGTGCTGGGATCCCTTAGCTCTGGATGGTGTTATCCCTAAAGCCTCCATTTGATTGGCTATGACTGATGGGAGATTTCCGATTTCCGTACCAGATATCTTTTATGAACTTCCTCTGGACTTATCCTAACGTATTTTTTCTTTTCTTTCATCTTTTGTTTTCGTTTTTCTCTCAAAAAGGGTAGGGGCTATATTACTCTGTCTCTCAGCTTTTGTCAAGATAGATGGCTATTTCTCTCTCTCTAAGGTCGGTTTGACCTTTAGTAATGCGCCCTCGCCCCCCCCCCCAAGCCTAGCTTTAGAAACCTTTCCAGGGTATTTAATCTTTAACGAGTCTAATGTCCTGCCTTGCTTTGGCCATGGAATTATTTTGAAGGGGAGAGATTGACCTCGTACCAGGACAGAGGTCAATAATTTCAATATTTTTTTTAATATTTACAAAGCGGTAGCCTTATTTTGACGTTGACAAATTTTAAACCCTAGTCCCCTATATGTCAATATTGGTCATTTTAAATTCGTTTGGATTAATTTTGTCAAATCATGGATTACCATCTCCCTGGATTAAACTGCAGGGGGGGGGGGTGTTAGATTATATCAGGAAAATTGACGTGTTTAATTTAATTTAATCTAATTGATTTATTATACGATCATGAGTTTGCCCGCCAAATATTCTAATAACTTTAATATTACCCCAAGGTATATTTTTAATGGGAAATATTTCCAGGAAAAGTCGTTAAACTTTTAAATGGCACGGAATTAATCTGTCAGTTTTGAGCCAAACTCGCAAACGACCACATATTTTTAATTTTTAACATATTTTCCCACGCCTGGGCTCTATTTTCTTTATACCTCTTACTTATGTATTAGTGCGCCTAGGCTTTCCAAGTACATTTTTCTCCACCCCCCTCCACTGTCCCATTCGTACTTAAGCTATATTACAGTTAGGAAAAAGTTTCGAACCATACACTTATGGCGCTGAGTTATATAGAAAAATGAGCAAAGTCAGACTTTTTCTATTTTATTTTTTTTTGATGTGGCCGACGCAGCCGTTGAGCTATTAAACGACTAGAGCGAAGAAATTCCAGCAATTTCTTCTGTGTGTGTGTGTGTGAAGATACAGTTTTTGGGTTTGTCTTTGGGGTTTTTCGGTTCTTAGGAGAGGCACTCAATCTTAGCCTATTTTACGAGGCAACATTTTTCTCCGAGAGCTTCTCCATCCTCATCCTTCATCCCAATCATTCTCTGATTACCGCGTTGATTATTTCGCTGCTCAAAATCTCTCCCTTCCCCAACCCTAACCCCCACCCAAGACATACGTAAGAAATTTCGGCCTGTGATCTATGAATTAGTACAAGCTTCATCCCATTACGAATCTACATCGAACAATTAAGTTGACTTTGTTATTTACGTCGCTATTATCGTGAATTGATTTCGTCACGTGACATTACAATTAAAAAAATGTGGAACCAGTAATCGTAACATTCCAAGGGCTACGAATAGGAACAAGAAAGAATTTTGTCGCGTTAGTGTGCATAGTTTAACTGCGTCGAATTGTCGTTCGTAAGTCTGTTGGGTTCTTTTTTCTGAACTGATCTCTTTTAGCGCATGATGAATCGGTTTCTGTTAGTTCATCTCTTCTTGAAGGAATAACTTGTAGTAAGCTATAGCTGGCGTTGTCTAAAGTCTAATCTAGGCCGGGGCATATGGCGTCGGAAGCTGAGAGAAACTTTATACTTGGCATCGGCGCTGAAATTTGTACGTTATATCTGTCTACGGACTGTTGGTTTCGTAATGTATCGGAGTAGTCGCGCGATGCATGATGGGGGCCCGCGCGACTAATTCTTTCCCGAAGCGCGAGATCTTTTAGAAGAAGACTTTTTTTCTCGCGCTCTCTCTCATCTTGGGATGGAGAAGACGAAGAAGAACCATTGGTTCATTCCTCAATTAGTGGGGCACACGCTTATCTATACCCGAATCTGCTTTAGATGCATTCTAATTTTGGTTCGTTTGAAAGAAGCGATTCTGTGTTCTTTCTCTTTCGGAGGAAGTATGTATGATGGGGAAGGAAATAGAGATACTTATTCCTTATTGGTCTGTATCCCTTTCACGGCGCATTACTCTTCTCAATCTCTCTCGCATCTTCTTATTGCATCTTCAAATCCCTCTCCGGAATCCCGACCCCAAAGACATTAAGAGTATACTTCGTAGTCCTTGTGTGGTTTAAAGTTATTTTCTTCCCATATTAGGGTATGGTAGGGCGGGTTTTTGTGACCTTACTTATACCACTAAGGTTCGCGATTGTGTGGTTGCTAGGCAATAAGATTCTACTGTCTTTAATTAATCCGGAACCTTGATTGGTGATGTAGTTTATGGTGCGTTTGCACTTATGTTAAGCAACCAGTGAAAACAGTTCAGTGTATTTTAGAATTTATTTCTGTTTTATTCAATGAATAGCGCATTGTATTTGCTTTCTGGGTCGTGAAATCCTTCCAGAAATTATGTCTCTGTTAGATTTCTCGATGCCTTTTTTTATTTAAAGTCTGAAGTTATTTTTCTTTACCCTAATTCCGAAGTTGTTAAGTAATTGGCTTGCCTGAGATCTAATCCTCGAGTTTTGAAAGAAAATAAAAGTCAAAACTTAAATAGGCGCTTTGCGGTGCGGTGTCTCTTTTAACTTGGGACTTAATTCTGTTTGGGTATCAAAATCCTTTACTTATTTTTTTCTTTTAGTTGCTAGAAAACACTCTAAATATATCAAGGACACAAATTGAAAGCTGTTTTCTTAGTTGGCATTCGTTTAAAAAATACTAAAAAAAAATTCCTTGACTGCGCCAACCATTTTGAAAGCGCTCAACAGTTGCTCTTCTATTTTGACATTTTCTTATCAGGGGGAATTCTCTCAACCCTAAAAAAGATTTAGAACTGGATTTCCTCGGAAGTTCAAAACCCAAACCGATTTAGAAACAAGGCTTCGTTTAGGATTAACCCCACTACAATCTTACATTGATAAACCCTTGAAATCCCAATCAAGATTACAATTTAAGTTTACAATAACTTCAAATGGAAAGTCTGGGTAATGACAATTTATTTTTTGGACCAAAATATTTATTTCATTGTACGATTTTTGAACTCGGTTGGGACTGTAGATGTAGAAAAAGTGATTGGACAGTTATCTATTTGATAGTTCTGTTCGTAAATGTGAAGCAGTTTTGTTGATTTGAAAGGTAGCTTTAGTGTTAGACCCCTCGATGGACCCAAAACCTATAACCATAATAGTTGTCACCTGGACTGTAGTTGTCCCGCTCTTTGGAAAAAGAGAGAGAGAGAGCAGGTGAAACCATCCATCATTGCAGTTTAAAATGACAGTCACCAACTGGATAAGGAGACGCAAAAATTTCTCAGACCGCCTCCTTCTATTCCTAGGACAAGTTTAGAACTTCCAGGAGATTCTTCTAGTATTCGTTCAAAGAGAACCAGTAAAGGTTCCCTAAGAAACCCATTAATTGAAGTTTGAATCGTACCTTGACTGTATTAGCTTCAATTCAAAAGATACCGAATACTAAATTTCATATTATGTAACTATTTTAGCATGAGAAAAATATTCCTATCTTCCTCAGGAACTAGTAGTTGATCCCTCCTCTTCCCTAAAACGTATGGATGGGTACAAGTATGAATTTGCAATCAAGGCGAGGCGACTTAGAGAACTGCTTTTTTCTTTTGAATGGGAGGATTTCCTACTGTATTTCCTTCATCAATTCATCTTCATAGGGAGAACACACTTGAATTTGTCCAATCGCTAAATTTTTATTGTTGGATGAGAAAAATCTGTCTAGGGATTCTAAATTCGTGAGCAGACGATATGGGCTCATGGGCTCTAGAATGACGTATACACTAGCTAAGTTTTTTTCTTCTCCCATGTCGTAGATAATACATTGTTAATCTTGATGGATCGTCCATCTTAACCAATAAAAAGCTTCGCGGATTGATACAATCAAAAGCTTAGGAAGTATTTGGGATTTATTTCAAAAGATTGAAAGGACCTCCCATGGAATTCAAATTGAATTTTACCAGATTGTTTTGTTATGTTATGTTACGTTAAGTTTTTGAGAATCGGCTTTACCCAAATTTTTGAATTTAAAGTAAACCGAAATGGCGCCGTTAAACTAGGAGGTTCATACCATATACACATGGATTCCATGCTACTTGGGAAACCAAAGTGCATACTACTTTGTCCTCAAAGTAGCTTCACCTCCTTGTGTAAATGGTATGAATCCTCTTTGTCTTAAAACTCGGAATTGAATTCTTGAAGATGTGTGTGGAACAAGTATAGGCCTAACCAACAGTTTGTTTACTTCAAGTTGCGAACTTTTCTACGGGGTTTCAGTTACTGGTAAACAAATACATCCTGGTTGGTGTTTTGGGTCAGTTTCGACTGGTTTCCACCAACCCCTCTAAAGAATTTTAGTAGGAAAAAATATAGTTTTACGGAAACAGAAAAATATTTCATTAAGGGCGTAAGTAGATAAGAATTTGGGTGGAAAATTGATATTTTTCATCATCGATAAAGTACTCCAATTCCTAAATAACAATCAATACATCATTTTCAGTCCACACCCTGAGTTCAACCCATTTGGCAACCCCGTCTTATTGTTGTTGCTGCCCTTAACCCGTATATGCCTTCCAGGATGGGTACGCGACTTAAGTAAAGTTTAAAAACATATCCTCCTGCACACCCCCTTGCTCAACTCTAATAACGGGGTTAAAAGTTATTGTTTCCCCAAAAAGTAGGCGGGAAATAGGCTTAAACAAAACATGGTAGGTAGACTGCCTTGCGCCCCCTAAGAGCTTGCTAGACCTAGACAAAACCCAGACTATTTTAGCACCATCAAAACTGGTTCTAACGAAGGAATACCTTGAGGGGCATACCTTGTTTTGTTCATTATGTAATTGGTAACAGGGGGGACATAGGTATTATCGTATTTCTTGGAATATCCGATCGAATGGCCCATCCGTGACCCTTCAAGGTCATCAATACTTTATTTCTGGGCGTAACAACGCCCTCTAATTTATTTTCTTTCATATACTCCCCTTGGCCACCTGTATCATATAAATTAAGCCTCGTTGGTATGTCTCATCTTCTTACCTGAGAAACAATCTGGGAAAGTATATTTTTCTATTCTCTTAGGTTAATTGCGTTAATTACTAA